>NC_069070.1:23353002-24619336 GCF_025698485.1 Gossypium arboreum
AGATCGGGGTCTCAGGTAGCAGATTTTGTTTTAAACTATCTAAAGGAGTTAGATGATTTGAATCATTTCGTACCTAAAAGAAGGCTCCACTTGGTCAGATGGGAAGCTCCGGTTGGATCACGAGTCAAAATAAACTTTGATGCTGCTTTCAACAGAAACTGAAAAGAATCATGCTCAAGATTAGTAGTCAGAAATGAAAAGGCGGAAGTGCTCAGGTACAATTTTAAATGCGGACATACCGTCGGCTGAAGCGATGGCGTGCCTCCAGGCTCTTGAACTGGGCATTCATCTTGGGCTGAGTGAAGTGGAAGTTGAGGGAGACTCTAGGACGGTGATTCGTAAACTGCATGAGGAAAAAGAGGACAGATCTGAAATCGCAGCATTTATCAAAGACTCTAAGCACAGGAGTTTAAGCTTCAACTATTGTGCTTTTCATTTTATCAACAAATAATCCAACAAAGTGGCTCACACCATAGCTACCGAAGGAATTAAAAAGGGAGTCTCTACTTATCTGATGTATGGGGTTCCTCCTGGGATTAGGACTATGGTGGATGAAGAGCGACAGTGGACGGAACATCTGAGGGAGAGAAGGAGTCGGATTACTGAGGGAGAAATGGGAGGAGTTTTTAGTGAAGAGTAACGTTTGGAATTTCAAGAGGGAAAGTTGTTTTTAGGGAGTAGGTGATTTCTGAATTTTGCTGATGGATGGAAAGGATATTTGATATTTCTGTTTTGCTGCTTTCCCAGGCAGTGGTGTTTGTTTTGTTTTTGCTTCTTTTAGGTTGGTTTTGGACTTTTTTGATTTGTTTGGGCTTGTTTTATTTGTTTTGTTTTTTCGGGCCCGGGATAATAAAGATCCAGTATTTATTCAAATATATATATTATATTACTAAAAATCATGAATTTATTATGATTATATGACTTAACAAATCTTAGAAGAATCTATAATTTTATACAAAATTGTTTTTTTTATTAGACTAACTTATTTTGCTGGAGTTATGTTTGAAAGAATAGAATGGTAATGTCGGTATGAAAAATATTTTTAAAATCAAAATATAATATTCTTATTATTAATTTAAAATTTTATAAATTATAAAATCCCTAAATTAAAATTTTACGGAAACATGCATGTAGGCTCCGCCACCTGAAAGGATTACTTACCAGGGACCAGTAGCTATCCTGTTAAAGCACGCTACCTTAGAAATTAGAATACTCATTTTTTTCATTACCCGACTCATAATGCTTTTTGGTTGTGGATAGCTCTATTTTTTTTCCCTTTAATTATTACTATCATTACAAATGACAGGGAAATAAGATGTACAAAACTCAAATCATGTTCTTTGATGTCAATTTATGACAACTTTGTTATTTCAATTGTGACTACGGATAGCTTTTTTTACTTTTTGATTCTTTAAATAATGTAAGTTTAAATTGAAAAAGAAAAGAATTTGACTTGATTATTGTTCATTCAAAGTGAAGTAATTTGAGAACGGAATTTGAGTATTTTAATAATCATTTGAAGTAGTAATGCAAATTTTTAATTTAGAATTTAAATTCAAACACAAATAATTGAACTTGAATTTAAGCATGAGAATCAATTTTATTGTGAGGTTGATTCATTTGAGAGAAATTTTTGAAGTGTTGTTCGTTAGACAGTTAACTATACCTCCAACAATCAAAGGCATTGCCTCCCATGCTCTGTCTAGAGCCAATTTACCGTGAGCGATTGCTTTAAGGGTATGGTTCACAGAGCCAGGAACACCTCGACCATACATGAGCTTACAACCACCCATTAAAGGGATGTGAGCATTCGCCTTTGGTGGCGTTTGAACCCTGACTTATGGCATATAGGTTACTTGTTGAGGAAAATAATGCTACTTTGAACTAAGTGGTACCATAGTTGTAGGTAAGGGTTTTATAAACCTCAAGTTGGTAGTTTGAGTTACCCTATGCTCAATTAATTTCAAAATTAGTCTTATGCACAATATTAACACTTCTCTCGATTTTTGTAGGTATCACCAACTGAACACCTCATTTGTTAACCATACATAGCTCTCTATAGAGATTGAAGATAAAATCTCAATATGAGAACAATACCTTTAATTGTTCGAGGTTTGGTCTGTTCAACAAAATTTCATTTTTTAGAAGAAAAAATTATATTTTGGTCTATTTTAAAAACCTAGAAAGGATTATGGGAGAAGTTCTCCAATGTGATTATCTATCACGATTTGAATAAAAAATTAATATATATTATATGATGTACACTTATCTCTTAAATTTTAATTAATTAAAGAAAACTCTTTGAAATGGTTGATTACCATTTTTTTATACATGTGAAAGATTATATTTATGTTTCATATGTATTGGATAAAAATCTGATATACGAATAATTTATGAAAAATAAAGAGTTTGATTAAAATAAAAGGACGTGCTAAAGCATATGGAACTTTGATTCTAACATGTGAAGAAATTATTCCACAAAAACATAATATCATGTTCTATCTAAATAGTTGATGGTCCTAAATGAGCAAAGTTCAACTGATTCTGTTTTGCTTTACAGCACGAGCCTCCTTTTTATGAAGTAAACATGGGTATGCTTGGTTTGAAGGAAGATACAGTGGGATAACAAGTTAAATATTTGTATTTTTTGAATTATTTGAATTTGAATATGTAAAAAGAAAAATTTAAAATCATATATTAATTATAAATTATTTAAGTATTATTATTCAAATTTGAATATGAATTAATACTATTATCTACCAAATATACAAATATGAAAAGAATTGTTTTCAAAAATTTTAATCATTCTCGTGGATATTTTGTTGGATAAAACATGTTAGTAAATAAATATAAATATAAATAAATGGATATTTATATAAGAACAAAATAAATATTTATATTTAAAATATCGAATCTGAAAAATCAATTAAATAAATAAGATTATAAAAATCAGAAATCGAATAAAAGAATTGAGTTTTACTAGATGTTGAGGCCTATTTTACATAGTTTCCTTAAGAAAGATTCGGCCGCTCCTATGGTACTTGGAGAAACGTTGGTCGATTGTCTCCCAGGATACAACAACAAGATGATCGAAGCAGTAACACCTCTGCAGTGATCAACGAACAAACTTTGCCTTTTTCTATTACCGAAACGTTGAAAAATATGGAGAGAAAAAAGAGAAGAATTTTAGAGAGCAAATTAAACTCGATGAAAGTGTGTGTAAAAAATTCTGAAGAATTCTTTAGGCTTTTATAAGTATTTAATATGAAGGCTTTTATAAGTGTGTGTCTAGACATTTCACGTTACTCACGTCGTATAGGTGCATCTCAACCCTGATGAATTTAGATTTGCACCCCCAAGATTTCAAGCCTAGTCCTTCAATTTCCTTTCAAGTGGGTTATCATATATATACACATCTCACACTTGGTATTTAGCTAATGTGGGATCACACTTGATATCATATATATACGCCTGTTTTGTTGTAGTGCAAGTAGCTTACTTTAAGCATCAATTTTTCATTCATCACTCAACTATTTTGAGCATATGATATACCGTTGTAAATGTCTCATGGAATAGAATATAAAACCATAATTTTATGATTCAACTCTCCACCTTTATCAATTGAGAATATACCTCAAAATTTCCAAAAAAATTACAATTTTTCCAACATATTTAAATTAACAAAAATCGAATTCGATTTTGCCAAAAAAAATTATGTATATTGAAAATCCTATTACACGTGAAGACCACAAATTTAAAACATAAAATTGTGTTTAAAAACAACATAAAATAAATAATGAAACGAATGATTTGAAACTAATAAATAATAACACATGAAATATGTACAATATTAAAATTAAAAAATTAGATTGAATTGTTTATCATCGTGTTGTCATCAATCTTGAATCGATGTCGAGTTAACTTATGACACCAACATAATCATATACATTATTAATATGTATACAATTGATGGGGTAGTAAAGTGTGTTTAATACAATTAAAATGTATAAAAATATTAAAATAAAGCTTTAATTAAGTGGTAATTTAAAGATTTTACTAATACAATTGGTGTAGATTCAAATCCTATTATATGCATAATTATATTGGTTTTTTTAAATGAAAAGATTAAAATACCTTTGAATAATATAACTTATTTTAATTACGAAATAGTATTTTCGTAATTTTCCTAACTGAGTTGGCACCCGGTTGACTTGTGACACCAACTCAATTAGGAGCTTAAATAATAGTATATACATATATAGCCGATAACTAATATGAATTCAACTAATGGATATTCGTTTTACTTAATATTTTTTAGTCGAGGCATTCATATTCTATGTGTTATCCCGAATTAGGGCCTAATCGGAATAGTGGTTTTGTGACCATAAATCCGAGATAGAAATAATTATTTTATAATTATTTTGAGGTTTATGATATGATTGCATGATTGTGTGAAAATTTCGTGATGAAATTCTATGCCTAAAGTGCTTAAATTGAAAGTAGGGACTAAATCGAATAAGTTGCAAAACTTGCATTCTAGAAGTTTTTAGTATGAAATTGTTTTGGAATATTAATGAGGAGGTCTTAAATAGCAATTTGACCGATTTTAAGTTCATGGAAAAAATTAGGACATGGAAGGAATTTTTGGAAAGTTTAGTAGTAAGGGTATTTTGGTCATTTAGTTATTAAAATGAATTAAAAACAAAATTAAAAGCCAATTTTGTCCATCTTCTTCATTAGGCCGAAATTTCAAGGGTTCTCCATAGCTAGGGTTTGTTTCAAGCTTCCAAGCTCCATAGTAAGTGATTCCAAGCCCGCTTTTAATGTTCTTTACGTTTTGGAATCCTTGTAGCTCGATTAAGCTTATGTTAGCAATAATTCAACCTAGGGTTTATATTTGGAAAAATACCCATAGGTGAAATTTGTGTATTTTGATATTTTATGATAGAATATGGGGTTTTAAATTATGTTAGACAACTTGTACTACTCGATTTTAAGCAAAAAGCGAGTAAAAGGGCTTAATTCCAGAAAATACCTAATAGTCACAAGTACATGTTAGAGTGAGAATTTGATGTTGCCATAGAAGAGAAAAGTGATCAGCATGTTGTAAAACATAAGAATAAGGAATAAAGTTTAATCCAGAGCCTAGGGGCAAAAATGTAAATATGCAAAAGTTTAGGGTAAAATTGTAATTTTGCCAAAATTTGAGTTAAGGATTAATTTGATAATGTGAGTATTAAATAGGCTAAATGTGTTATTTTAGATCAAGAAAGACGTGGAATCGACCTCAATCGAGGAAAAGAAAAGATTGTGGACTAAATTGCAAAATCCTTGTATTTTGGTACCAAGGTAAGTTCATGTGTAAATAATGTAGCATAATGGTTATTTTTAAGTTATTGATGTTAATTATATGTTATGCTTAATTTTATTATGAAATGTATGCTTTGTGGTTAATTTCAAATAATATGTAAATTATGTGAACTGCCTGTTAAATATAATTGTTACCGAGTATTGATTTCGGCATTCTACGGAAGACGGCAAGGATAAGTGTTCGAGGAAAAAGCCCGTTTGAACCTTAGGAATAGATTAGGATACAAGTGACATGTCACTAGGATGGTTGAGCATCCGAACTCGTTGAGTTGAGTCCGAGTTCACTTATGGATGCGAATGTCCGAACTCGTTGAGTTGAGTCCGAGTTCGTGAAATGTAACTAGGCATCCGAGCTCATTGAGTTGAGTCCGAGTTCACTTATGGATGCGAACGCCCGAGCTCGTTGAGTTGAGTCCGAGTTCGCTTATGGGCGGGTTACATGATTGCTTGATTGTATATATGGTACTTATGTGCAAGTTACCCATGTATCCGAATTATATTCTGATGTGTTCAACGGGTAAAGTTCTACTCAAATGGAGGAATATTCGAGATGTAAAGAGACGTATTGGTAAGTGATATGAAATGGATATTGTGGACAGGTATGTATTTAACCCTCGGGTTGAGTATTGATACAACCACGATAAGGTAATAAGATGATGAAGAATGATTAAAAATTGTGATATGTGTTTTAGTGATACATGCTAATGTTGATTGGTATGACTGTTTGTTATGTTACTTATTATTTGCATATGAACTTACTAAGCATTTATGCTTACTCCTCCTTCTTACTCATTGTAGTTTTGGACAAGCCATTCAGAGTCGGGATAGGTCAAGGCTCACCACACTATCCTAAGACTTTTGGTAAATGGCTTGTAAATTTAAGTATGGCATGTATAGCAATATACCTATTTTGTGTAAATGATCTTATGGTATGGTTGTGGGATGGTTGAGGAAATGCTTGATAATGATAAATTATGAAAATGGTTAGTGTAGATTATGTTTGATGTTAAGGAAAACTATTAAGATACTTAGTGCATAAAACTCATAAAAGGATGAAATTTGCCATAAACAGAATACTGCAGCAACACTGACGGGAGTTTGAAAATTTACTAAAAATCATAGAAATTGAATTTGGTGACACACTACATATCAAATTGAATCTTATTATGTCTAGTTTCACATGAAACAAATGAAACAGGTAAAGGAATTATATGTTAGAAGATATTTGAATTTTAGTGAAACAGGGTCATAGCAGTTTCTGAATCCCCTGTTCCTACTTTATAAATTCACCATAAATTGTAAAGATATAATTAGGTGGTGTATTTTATATCCTCAGAATCCTTATTGAGTCTAGTTTTAGGAGAAACAAACCTCATAGTCATATGAATTTTTTACAGAGATAAATGTGGTTCGTAGTAAACAGAGGTCAGACCAGTCAAGTCCTGAAACAGGGGTAACTTTAACTAATAAACTGTACTAATTGGCCCCACCAAAAATTTTATAAAAAAAATTAGTAGATAGGTATATGAGTCTAGATTTAGGGAAAATTTACGGATATTGATTTCGAGTTTTGTAACTCGAGATATGATTTTTCTTGTGACTGTGACGCAAGTAGCTTAAAAGCTGTGAATGTAGAAACAAATAATCCAAAGTTCTAAAAATGTTAAATTAAGCTTAGTAACACCTCATACTCGACTCCGGCGACGGTCTCGGGCGTGGGGGCGTTACATTTAGTGGTATCAGAGCAGGTTTAGTCGGTTCTCGGACTACGTGTTGTATGTACGGATTTTGCTATACATGTCATATGTATGAATTGTGATAGTAAGACGACTTCTGACCTTTTTAAATGATTTTTATATAGTAAATGGATCCCGATCCAGCTGTGGCAGATGAAGTAGAGAGTAATGCGCCAGCTCCGGTTGAAGGAGCAGCGCCGACTGAAAATCCACCTCCTACTGTTGGTCAGGGAGGAGGAGAAAGGGGTCGGGAAACCTTTCTCCAAATGATGAGTGCATAGTACATCGAGTTCGCTCAGACGAACCCAAATGTACAACCTCCCCACCTCCCCAATTCCTCAACCTGCACTCGATGCCTCAAGGTATGGATCGATGAAATTTCACGAACTCCAGTTGATAGAATTCGCAAGCAAGGGGTCAAGAATTTAAAGCAAATATTGATGATGATGCCGAGAGAGCGAGTTCGCTTGAAAATTCAATCCGGTATTTGACGAATTATCTTGTACACCTGAAGAATGTTTGAAATGCGCTATATCTTTGTTGAGGATTCACTTATAATTGGTGGAAGACTTTGATTTCGGTGGTACCGAAGAGAAAACAACTTGGGAATTCTTTCAAGAAGAGTTTCGAAGAAATATATTAGTGAAAGATTTATTGATCGAAGCGTAAAGAATTTCTTGAGTGAAGCAAGGTAATATGATTCTGAGAATATGAAAGAGAGTTTGTTCGATTAAGTAAGTATGCCAGAGAGTATGTTCCTACAGAGGCCAAGATGTGCCGACGATTTGAAGACGGGCTCAACGAAGACATCAAGGTATTTGTTGGAATTCTTGAATTAAAAGAAATGGTAGTATTGGTTGATCAAGCTTGTAAGGCCGAAGAATTACTTAAAGAAAAGAAAAAGGTAGAGGCTGAGACTAGAAATTGGAAGAAAAGACCAATGAGCGGTTCATTTTCACAGCAACCTGGAAAGTCAAGGAATATGAATCCTCGTTCCCAAGCTTCAGTTGGGCAATCATATGGGAATTATAGGGAGCAAAATGTGGGTCCTAAATCCCAGACTACTTCGGCAGCCAGTGTAGGGAACTCGAGATTTGTTAAACCTGAGTGCCAGCGGTGTGGTAGAAATTATTTTGGTCCGTGTAGAGCCAATGAATGTTTTCGATGTGGTTCTTCAGATCATTTTATTAGAGACTGCCCAGAGAGAGCTAAAAAAGAAAAATTTCAGAATACAAAAACAAGTGGGGCGGATTCGAGAGGAAGGTATCCGAGAAAACCTGGAAGTGAAACAAGCAGTAAGAATGTAGCCAGGGATGCACCGGTTAGACCTGAAGGAAGGGCTCCGGCTAGAACTTATGCTATTAAAGCGCGTGAAGATGCTTCATCACCGATGTGATTACCGTACATTTTCTCTCTATAATGTTAATGTTATTGCTTTGATTGATCCGGTTCTACTCATTCATATGTGTGCATGAAATTGGTGTCTAGTATGAATATACCGTTGAGAACACGTAATTTATGATTAGAGTGTCGAATCCGTTAGGCAAATGTGTGATTGTTGATAAAGTATGTAAGAAATGTCCTTTAATGATTCGGGATCATTACTTTCCTACCGACTTGATGTTGTTGCCGCTTGATGAGTTTGATGTTATTTTGGGTATGGATTGGTTGACATTGCATGATGCTAAAATAAATTGCAAAGAAAAGATTATAGAATTAAAGTGTGGAAATGGTGAAACTCTGCGGGTTGAATCAGATAAATCAGAGGCATTGCCTAGTGTGATTTCTTCAATGTCGGCTCAAAGATATCTGAGAAAGGGTTATGAAGCTTATTTGGCGTATGTAATTAATACAAAAGAAGTTGAAAAGAAAGTTGAATTAGTACCGGTTGTGTGTGAATCATGACGATATTTCGAAAAAATTACCGGGTTTGCCTCCGATCAGAAAGTAGAATTTGGTATTGATTTGATATCGGGAACAATTCGATTTCGATTGTTCGTATAGAATGGCACCAGCAGAGTTGAAGGAATTAAAGTCGCAGCTTGCAAGAGTTGACTGATAAAGGTTTTGTGAGACCGAGTTTTTCACCTTGGGGTGCTCCCGTGTTATTTGTGAAAAAGAAGGATGGTTCTATAAGGTTGTGTGTTGATTATCGGTAGTTAAACAATGTGACAATCAAAAACAAGTATCCGTTGCCAAGAATTGATGATTTGTTTGATCACTAAAAGGAGCGACATGGTTTTCAAAGATTGACTTGAGATCTGGGTATTACCAACTGCGGGTAAAAGAGTCGAATGTGCCTAAAACTGCTTTTAGAACAAGGTATGGTCATTATGAATTTTTAGTTATGCCATTCGGATTGAAAAATGCTCCTGTTGTGTTTATGGATTTAATGAATCGCATATTTCGGCCAGACTTGGACAAATTTGTTGTGGTGTTTATAGATGATATTTTAATTTATTCAAAAGATGATACAGAGCATGCTGAGCATTTGAGGATAGTTTTGCAAACTTTGAGAAATAAGCAGTTGTATGCTAAGTTTAGTAAAAGTGAATTTTGGCTTCGAGAAGTTAGATTTTTGGGTCATATTGTTTCAGGTGATGGTATACGGGTTGATCCTAGTAAAATTTCAGCCATTGTTGATTGGAAACCACCGAAAAACGTAACTGAAGTTATAAGTTTCTTAGGGCTAGCTGGGTATTATCGGTGGTTTGTAAATGGATTTTCTATAATTGCTGCTCCTATGACTAGACTACTCCGAAAGGATGTTAAATTTGAACGGACAGAAGAATGTCAACAGAGTTTTGAAGAATTGAAAAAGTTATTAACTGAAGCACTAGTGTTGGTACAACCCGAATTAGGTAAAGAATTTGTGGTGTATAGTGATGCTTCTCTAAATGGCTTGGGGTGTGTACTCATGCAAGAAGGAAAAGTGGTGGCTTATGCTTCGAGGCAGTTAAAACCTCATGAGAGGAATTATCCTACTCACGATTTGGAATTGGCTGCAGTGGTGTTTGCTTTGAAGATTTGGCGACATTATTTGTATGGTGAAAAGTGCCGAGTATATACCGATCACAAAAGTCTTAAATACTTGATGTCACAAAAGACTTGAATTTGAGACAATGAAGATGGTTGGAGTTATTGAAAGATTATGAGCTTGTTATTGATTATCATCCGGAAAAGCGAATGTGGTTGCCGATGCTTTAAGTAGAAAGTTGTTGTTTGCTTTGAGAGTTATGAACACTCGCTTGAAAATGTCGATGACGGTTCGATTCTAGCAAAGTTAAGAGCAAGACCGATGTTTTACAAGAGATTTCAAACTCGTAAAAATGATCAAGATTTGCTAGCCAAAAGAAAACAAAGGTGAAGTCGACACGGATCGATTTCGAATTGGTTCGATGGGTGCTTAATGTTTAAAGATCGGATTTGTGTATCAAGAATGAGGAATTGATTCAAAAGATCCTACAGAAGCACATAGTGGTTATTTCTCGATTCATCCGGGTAGTACGAAAATGTATAATGACTTGAAGAAAATGTATTGGTGGAATGGAATGAAAAAGATATATCGAGTTTGTGTCCAAATGCTTAATTTGTCAACAGTGAAAGTCGAACACCAAGTATCTTCGTGATTACTCCACCTATTATGGTTCCCGAATGGAAATGGGATCGGATTACTATGGATTTTGTTTCAGATTGCCATTGACTCCGGAAAGAAAGATGCCATCCGGGTAATAGTTGACAAATTAACTAAGTCGGCTCATTTTATCCCGACGCACGGATTATTCTCTTAACAAGTTGGCTGAATCAGATATTAGAGAAATTGTTAGATTACACGGAATACCATTATCGATTATTTCAGATAGAGATCCAAGGTTTACCTCGCGGTTTTGGCAAAAGTTGCAAGACGCGTTAGCTACGGTTAAATTTCAAGATCGCTTTCATCCACAAACCGATGGACAATCAGAAAGAATAATTCAGATTCTTGAAGATATGCTTAGATGTTGTGTATTGGAATTTCAAGGAAGTTGGGAAAGAGGAATTTGCTTACAATAATAGTTATCAGACGAGCTTGAAAATGGCACCTTATGAAGCATTATATGATCGTAAGTGTCGAACACCATTGTATTGGACTGAACTCAAGGAAAATCAGATTTATAGAGTTGATCTAATAAAATAAACTAAAGAAAAAGTGAAAGTAATTCGAGATTGTTTGAAAGCTGCTTCAGATAGACAGAAATCTTATGCAGATCTAAAACGAAAGGACATTGAATTTCAAGTTGGTGATAAAGTATTTTTAAAGGTGTCTCCGTGGAAGAAAGTCCTTAGATTTGGATGAAGGGCAAATTAAGTCCGCGTTTTATTGGGCCGTATGAAGTAATTGAAAAAGTTGGACCCAGAGCATATCGGCTAGCATTACCACCGAATTAGAGAAGATTCATGATGTGTTCCACGTATCTATGTTACGTCGGTATCGTTAGGATCCTTCACATGTAGTTTCACCAATGTAAATTGAACTACAACCGATATGACCTACGAAGAAGAACCGATTAAGATTTTAGCTCGAGAGGTCAAACAACTAAGGAATAAAAATGTTGCACTTGTGAAGGTGTAGTGGCAAAGGCATGGAGTAGAAGAAGCTACATGGGAATCAAGAAACTATGAGAAATCAATACCCACATCTGTTATTTAAGATTTTCGAGGACGAAAATCCTTAAAGGGGAGAGTTGTAATATCCCGAATTAGGGCCTAATCGAATAGTGGTTTCGTGACCATAAATCCGAGATAGAAATAATTATTTTATAATTATTTTGAGGTTTATGATATGATTGCATGATTGTGTGAAAATTTCGTGATGAAATTCTATGCCTAAAGTGCTTAAATTGAAAGTAGGGACTAAATCGAATAAGTTGCAAAACTTGCATTCTAGAAGTTTTTAGTATGAAATTGTTTTGGAATATTAATGAGGAGGTCTTAAATAGCAATTTGACCGATTTTAAGTTCATGGACAAAATTAGGACATGGAAGGAATTTTTGGAAAGTTTAGTAGTAAGGGTATTTTGGTCATTTAGTTATTAAAATGAATTAAAAACAAAATTAAAAGCCAATTTTTGTCCATCTTCTTCATTAGGCCGAAATTTCAAGGGTTCTCCATAGCTAGGGTTTGTTTCAAGCTTCCAAGCTCCATAGTAACTGATTCCAAGCCCCGTTTTTAATGTTCTTTACGTTTTTGGAATCCCGGTAGCTCGATTAAGCTTATGTTAGCAATAATTCAACCTAGGGTTTATATTTGGAAAAATACCCATAGGTGAAATTTGTGTATTTTGATGTTTTATGATAGAACATGGGGTTTTAAATTATGTTAGACAACTTGTACTACTCGATTTTAAGCAAAAACGAGTAAAAGGGCTTAATCGGTAAAAATACCTAATAGTCACAAGTACATGTTAGAGTGAGAATTTGATGTTGCCATACAAGAGAAAAGTGATCAGCATGTTGTAAAACATAAGAATAAGGAATAAAGTTTAATCCCGAGCCTAGGGGCAAAAATGTAAATATGCAAAAGTTTAGGGGTAAAATTGTAATTTTGCCAAAATTTGAGTTAAGGATTAATTTGATAATGTGAGTATTAAATAGGCTAAATGTGTTATTTTAGATCAAGAAAGACGTGGAATCGACCTCAATCGAGGAAAAGAAAAGATTGTGGACTAAATTGCAAAATCCTTGTATTTTGGTACCAAGGTAAGTTCATGTGTAAATAATGTAGCATAATGGTTATTTTTAAGTTATTGATGTTAATTATATGTTATGCTGAATTTTATTATGAAATGTATGCTTTGTGGTTAATTTCAAATAATATGTAAATTATGTGAACTACCGTTAAATATAATTGTTACCGAGTATTGATTTCGGCATTCTACGGAAGACTGCAAGGATAAGTGTTCGAGGAAAAGCCCGCTTGAACCTTAGGAATAGATTAGGATACAAGTGACATGTCACTAGGATGGTTGAGCATCCGAACTCGTTGAGTTGAGTCCGAGTTCACTTATGGATGCGAATGTCCGAACTCGTTGAGTTGAGTCCGAGTTCGTGAAATGTAACTAGGCATCCAAGCTCGTTGAGTTGAGTCTGAGTTCACTTATGGATGCGAACGCCCGAGCTCGTTGAGTTGAGTCCGAGTTCGCTTATGGGCGGGTTACATGATTGCTTGATTGTATATACGGTACTTATGTGCAAGTTATCCATGTATCCGAATTATATTCCGATGTGTTCAACGGGTAAAGTTCTACTCAAATGGAGGAATATTCGAGATGTAAAGAGACGTATTGGTAAGTGATATGAAATGGATATTGTGGACAGGTATGTATTTAACCCTCGGGTTGAGTATTGATACAACCACGATAAGGTAATAAGATGATGAAGAATGATTAAAATGTGATATGTGTTTTAGTGATACATGCTAATGTTGATTGGTATGACTGTTGTTATGTTACTTATTATTTGCATATGAACTTACTAAGCATTTATGCTTACTCCTCCTTCTTACTCATTGTAGTTTTGGACAAGCCATTTCGAGTCTGGATAGGTCAAGGCTCACCACACTATCCTAAGACTTTTGGTAAATGGCTTGTAAATTTAAGTATGGCATGTATAGCAATATACCTATTTTGTGTAAATGATCTTATGGTATGGTTGTGGGATGGTTGAGGAAATGCTTGATAATGATAAATTATGAAAATGGTTAGTGTAGATTATGTTTGATGTTAAGGAAAACTATTAAGACACTTAGTGCATAAAAACTCATAAAAGGATGAAATTTGCCATAAATGTAATCTCGCAGCAACAACGACGGGAGTTTGAAAATTTACTAAAAATCATAGAAATTGAATTTGGTGACAGACTACATATCAAATTGAAGCTTATTATGTCTAGTTTCACATGAAACAAATGAAACAGGTAAAGGAATTATATGTTAGAAGATATTTGAATTTTAGTGAAATAGGGTCATAACAGTTTCTGAATCCCCTGTTCCTACTTTATAAATTCACCATAAATTGTAAAGATATAATTAGGTGGTGTATTTTATATCATCGGAATCCTTATTGAGTCTAGTTTTAGGAGAAACAAACCTCATAGTCATATGAATTTTTTATAGAGATAAATGTGGTTCGTAGTAAACAGAGGTCAGACCAGTTAAGTCCTAAAACAGGGGTAACTTTAACTAATAAACTGTACTATTGGCCCCACCAAAAATTTTATAAAAAAATTAGTAGATAGGTATATGAGTCTAGATTTAGGGAAAATTTACGGATATTGATTTCGAGTTTTGTAACTCGAGATATGATTTTTCTTGTGACTGTGACGCAAGTAGCTTAAAAGCTGTGAATGTAGAAACAAATAATCCAAAGTTCTAAAAATGTTAAATTAAGCTTAGTAACACCTCATACTCGACTCCGGCGACGGTCTCGGGCGTGGGGGCGTTACACTATGTACTAGTATTTCAAATGTTGTAATTGATAATGGATTAGTAACCACCTGTACCAAATTAACACTAGGTTGAATTTGTTGAACTTTAATATTAACTTTCTTCTCAAGATAATGATAGAAAAAAAAAACAATTTTAGCAAAATATGTTTAATTCTATTATTTTTTCTCCATTTAATTGAGATATACACTAATTATCTTTATATAAGATAATTGGCGTCTTTTCTTAAGGAGATAGATGTGTTGGGTCATTAGTATTGGCCTTAACCTTAGTTAAACATATTCTCAATTAGTCTCATGCAGTACTATTATTTCAACATGATTTAAAGAGGTCAAAACTAATATTGTTTTGTTGAGCGATATGATATGAATGTATCTCCACCTATAAATAAATATATCATTTGAGATCATTCATCCTATAAAATAGCATAGCGCTACATCAATTGTCCCCATGGCCTCTTCAATGATTGTGACTTTGAATGAGAATCTCTTTTGCTGAGACACAACACCTTTGCTTTTGAATATTTCTCACCAAGGGTAAATAATTAATTAGTTATGTGACATAGTTTTGCACAAAAATAACAGTGTTTCATTCTTAGACATTCTTAAGTTTTCAAACTCGGTATTAGCATTTGTAACTTTGGTTGCTTCCCACCAATGGCTCCCTCACAAGTGATTAAAAGAATTGTCCAAATTTCTCAAATAAAGACACGTTTGGAGATGTGCATAATTCCTAGAGGTCTACTCTATTAAAAATAGCATCCAAGATCTTCTGAGTTATAACTTACAACTCTATTTTTATCTATAGTTCGAAGTCTCATATTCATTTGTGAAAACAAGAGATTGCCAACCAAACAAAATAACTTTTCAAACATTTATCTAAAGATTTTATGAAAGCTTTCCAATATGTATAATCAAACTCGTCTAACAAAGGGGTTTTGGTTACTAAGCTTCCTTCCTTCACACTCTCCATTATTTAACAATCAAGAATAGAAACTTCACCAATTAGGTATGGTGTATGGATCTTATACCAATTGCAAGCGTTGATGTTAATAAGTTGTTACCCATATAATTTCAACTAATGTTAGAATAAGTATAAATAATAGAAAGCTAATGAACACGAGCAGATTTTTACGCAGTCTGTTAGAATTGAGTGACTTAAATCCTTATTTAAATAAAATTCAGTGGTAAAATAAAATAAAATTAAAATTCATATAGAACTACACTTCTTTCATTTTATTTTAGAATAAGGTTTTTTAAACCTTATTAAACTCTATCAATTTGATATTGATTAGGATAAGATGTTTCAATCTTACTACACTCCTATTAGAATATGGTTTTACAAGCCTATAAATAGACATAGTCTACTCCTCTTGTAATCATTCAAATTTGACATAGTAAATTATCTTCTACTCTGCTATTCCCGAAAGGGTTTTCACGTAAAATTTTGTGTGTTCTTTATTTTTCTTTCTCTCTTTCTTTGTGATACATTATCATTATCGACGTTCTATTTTTCATAAATTGGTATTAAAGCTTCTAGATTGTTCATCTTGATCACGGTAATGGCATCTTTGAAGTATGAAATTTCACTGTTGGATCGCAACACCAAATTCGCGATGTGGTAGATAAAGATGTAGGCAATTCTTGTGCAGATGGATCTGGAGGATGCCCTACTAGAGATAGATAAGATGCCTTCAACATTGACGGTGGAAGAGAAGAAGCATAAGGATCGAAAGGTGTTAACACAGTTACATTTGCATTTGTCTAATAAAATTTTGCAGGATGTGATGAAAGAGAAGACTACCGATGCATTATGGAAAACGCTGGAACAAATATGTATGTAGAAAACTGTAAACAGCAAGCTGCATATAAAGTAGCGTCTTTATGCTTATCATTTGGAGGAAGATGCGTTTGCGCACAAACACTTAACAATGTTTAAAGAAATTCTCTCAAACTTGGAGGCCATGGTGGTTTAATATGATAAGGAAGACTAGGGTTGATTCTTCTTTGTTTGTTGCCCCCGTCTTATTAAACCTTTTGAGACATGATTTTATATAGCCACGAGTCTCTCACAGTTGATGAGGCTTATAATTCTTTAACCTCATATGATAAGATGAAGCATCTTATGGTTAAACCCGACTCTCAAGGAGAGCGTCTCATTGTTCGTGAGAGATAAGATCAGAATGCTGATGATGATCGTGGAAGGACAGAAGAACAGAATCCTCGCAATAAATCTAATGGTAGATCGAAGTCTTCAAATAGAGGTAAAACTTGTAACTTCTGCAAGAAGAAAGAACACATTAAATCTGAGTGTTATAAACTGCAAAACAAGACCAAAAGAGAGGCTACGAGTCAAAAAGGAAAACAACCAAAAAAATCTGGTGAAGCTGATGTTGTAGAAAACTACAGCGATGGTGAACTTCTAGTCACTTCTGTCAATAATTCTAAAGTAAGTGATGAGTGGATCCTTGATTCGGGTTGTACATTCCACATGAGTCCCAATCAGGATTGGTTTATAACTTATGAAACAGTGTCTGAATATGTTGTTCTGATTGGAAATAATACTTCTAGTAAAATCACATGTGTTGGAATGATTAAAGTTAAGATGTTTGACGGAGTTGTCAAAACAATTAGTGACATGTGACATGTTCCAAAATTGAAGAGAAATTTAATTTCATTGAGTACTCTTGATTCAAAATGGTACAAATACACAGCTGAAAGTAGGGTTTTGAAGATTTCTAAAGGTTCCCTCGTTGATGAAAGGGTAGAGAAAGAATGCCAAGTTATATGTTTTGCAGGGTTCTACTGTTACTGGTGACACAGCTATCGCTTCCTTTTCCTTGTCAGATGATGATATTACTAAACTTTGGCATATGTGCCTAGAGCATATGAGTGAGAATAACATGGCAGAATTGAACAAAAGAGGACTTCTTGATAGGCAAAGAGTTTGCAAACTGAAGTTTTGTAAACATTGCATATTTGGGAAGCAAAAGAGAGTTCAATTCACCAGAGGAATCCATAACATGAATGAAACATTGAAGTATATTCATTCTGATCTATGGGGGCCATCTAGAGTGCCTTTGAGAGGTGGAACTAATTACGTGCTAACTTTTATTAATGATTTTTCTAGAAAAGTTTGGACGTTCTTTCTGAAGCAGAAAAATGATGTGTTTTCCACATTTAAGTCTTGGAAAACTATGATTGAAAAACAGACGGGAAAACAAGTAAAATACCTCCGCACAGACAATAGCTTAAAGTTCTGTTTTGATGAGTTTAATGAACTATGCAAGTCAGAAAGGATCATGAGACACTTGACAGTTCATCATACTCCACAACAAAATGCGTTACAGAACGAATAAACAGAACAATCATAGTGAAAGTTCGATGTATGTTGTCGAATGCTAACTTATCGAAGTCATTCGGGCCAAAACAGCCTCTACTGCATGTTTTTTGATCAACTGATCTCCATCCATTGCCATTGAGAAAAAGACTCCACAAAATGTATGGTCTGATAATCCTACTAATTATTCTGATTTAAAGATCTTTAGGTGTCCTATGTATACTCATGTTGGTAATGGAAAATTAGAACAGAGATCCATTAAATGTATTTTTATTGGCTATAAAGATGGTGTAAAATGGTATAAGTTATGGTGTCTTGAAAATAGAAAATTTGTGATTAGAAGAGATGTTGTTTTTGATGAAATTGCTATGCTACCTAACTTATCTCTTAAAGACTATTTCAATAAAGAACATCAAAAGAAGGTGGAGCATCAGATTAATCTAGAATCTACAACAGAGTCGACTTCTCTAGCCAGTACAAAAATTCATAATAGAGTTGCTTTTTTACCTTAATACTCTATCGCCAAATACAGAACTAGAAGAGAAATTAAATCTCTAAAGAATTATGCCTAGGCTGATCTAGTTACTTATGCTTTAAATGTGGCTAAAGATATATATGCAAACTAATAGCCATCTAATTATTCTGAGGTGGTTAGTTGTGAAGACTCAGAAAAGTGGATGTTTGCTATATAAGAAAAGATGGAATCACTCCACAAAAACGGAACATGAAATCTTGTAAAACTTCCTAAAGGTAAAAAGGTTGTTCATTGTAAATGGGTGTTTAAAAAGAAAGAAGAGACTCTAGGAGTTGAAGAACCCAGATATAAAGCAAGGCTTGTTGCAAAAGGGTACAGTCAAATTTCAGGTGTACACTTCACAGATGTGTTCTCCCCAGTTGTGAAGCATATTTCGATTCGAGCTTTGCTTGGCATTATGGCCATACATGATTTAGAGCTAGAGCAGTTAGATGTAAAAACTGCAGTTTTGCATGAAGAACTTGAGGAGGATATTTACATGCAACAACCAGAGGGTTTTACAGTCTCAGAAAAAGAGGACTATGTTTGCTTGTTGAAAAAATCCATTTACGGTTTGAAACAATCACCAAGACAATGGTACAAGAGGTTTGATTCATTTATGACTTCTCATAATTTTAAAAGAAGTAGCTTTGACAGTTGTGTTTACTTTAAGAAAAACATGATGGTTCTTTTGTGTATCTACTCATTTATGTTGATGACATGTTGATAGCAGCGAAAGATAAATGAGAGATAAGAAAGGTCAAAGCCCAACAAAGTAAAGAATTTGAGATGAAAGATTTGGGAAAAACAAAGAAAATACTTGGTATGGAGATTCTCAATGATAAAAAAGTAAGTAAATTGAACCTAAGTCAAACGAGGTACATTGAGAAAGTTCTTTGCAGGTTCAATATGCAGAGTGCTAAACTTGTTAGTACTCATTTAGCAGCTCATTTCAAACTTTCGTCAATTTTATCTCCACAATCAGATGATGAGATTGAGTACATGTCATATGTTCCATATTATAGTGTAGCGAGATCTCTAATGTATGCTATGGTTTGTTCACGTCTAGATTTATAATATGCAGTCAATGCAGTTAGCAGATACATGGTGAATCCCGATAAAGAATACTGATGAGGTACTACTGAAGTTTGCTTACAGTTTGAAGAACTAGATATAGAGTCATTGGGTATGTTGATGCTGATTTTGCTGGAGACCTTGATAGAAAAAGATCTCTCACAAGTTATGTCTTTACAATCGAAGGTTGTGCAATCGATTGGAAAGCCACTTTGCAAACTATAGTCACTTTGTCTACCGCTGAAGCTGAGTACATGGTGATTACTGAGGCTTGTAAAAAAGTCATTTGGTTAAAGGGACTCTTTAATGAACTCAATAAAGACCTTCAAATTAGTACAGTATTTTGTGATAGTCAAAGTGTCATCATCCTTACAAAAGACCAAATGTTTCATGATAGAACAAAGCACATTGATGTTCGGTATCATTTTGTCCATGATATTATTGCTTGTGGTGATATTGTTATGAACAAAATTAGTACTCATGAAAATCCTGTAGATATAATGACTAAGTCACTTCCTATAACCAAGCTTGAGCATTGCTTAGACTTGATTGGTGTTCATTTTTGAAGTTAAACCCTTAAGGGGTTTTATGGAAAAGGTGGAGAACTTGTTCGTTGAGAGTTCGCGATGAAGAACTTGTTCATTGAGAATTCGTGTCAAGGTGGAGATTGTTAGAATTGAGTGATCCGAATCCTTATTAAAATAAAAGTAAAATCCACATAGAACTACACTTTATTTTATTTTATTTTAGAATAAGGTTTTTTAAATCTTATTAAACTCCATCTATTTGATATTGATTAGAATAAGATGTTTCAATCTTACTATACTCCTATTAGAATATGGTTTTACAAGCCTATAAATAGACATAGTCTACTCCTCTTGTCATCATTCGAATTCGACATAGTGAATTATCTTCTCCTTTACCTGTGGTTTTTTTCCCGAAAGGGTTCTAACTGTGTTTTTTATTTTTTTTTCTTTCTCTTTTTCTTTGCGATACATTATCATTATTGACGTTCTATTTTTCATACAGTCAAATGCCACACCTACGTTTGGAAGGCCTTGTCTAATGAGGAGTCCACTATAAACTCAAAATACAAATTAAGATTTAAACCCTACCAATTACTTGCTCATACATTTAATTCTCTACTAACTAAGCCTTTCCTTTATAAAACTCAAACAACTAGTTGACAAAACAATTTAATTACAAGTTCTATCCTCATGAAAGATTCCTTAAGAAATAAGATTTATTTACATTCAAATGTGTCTTCTAGGAAGAAATGAAGTGAATCTAATTTCAATGAGCATTATCAGATAAATTCTAATCAGCATGATATCGCCCATATCAATTATCCTTTAAAGGTAGAAGATAAAGATTAAGATATATCACCATAAAGTCCATCCCTGATCTTTTTTTAATTGCCTCTCTTCTAATGAGAAAAGTTAATTTCTGAAACTCCTGGACACTAAAAATATTCTAGATTCCTTTAACAATTAAAAATATCTCGATTTTGCTGCATATTATAATAAATACATGTAAAAAGTGCAAATAAAAAATATCATATGGCCAAAACTCGTTGGACAAGTAACAAGCAACACTAACATAAATGATGGATGAATCAATACGGATAAATAAATGCAGGCACAAATCATTTGCAAAACAAATTAGCAGCAAAGCAGAATATGATAATTTCACATCTATTATTTTCCCCGGAGGAATTGGTCAAGTTGAGATTGGGTTCAGGATCATCCCAAACCATTTTGTAAAACCAGAAGAAAAATATAACGTACATACATTAATACTTCATACTAAGCAGCATGAAAATGGCAGATATACATGAATGAACATGAAAACTGAAACCCAGAATTGTGAAGATGGAGTAATATTATAAAGAGGGTTATTGGTTTCTACTTAATGGTATGGGTAGAGGTGGAAGTATGTAGGGAGAATGCGTTGATGCTTCATGAAAATTGCTTCTGTTCTTCTTATGTACCTTCATTATATAGGCAGCGAACATGCCATTGACATCGCCGTTCTGCTCTGCAACTTTTCTGACCTTTGGTTCTTGGAAAATTGAGGCTGTGGCAATTCATCATCAATAACCATATCGAAATCTGTTGCCGGTTTGAGGTTTTTGGTTGGTGTTGAATGCTATCCGGTTGTTCCAAGACTCGCCTTCGCAATCGAAAAAGATGAAAACCTAATGATGTTCATCACCATCTTCATTGATTTCTCACAAAGGGACTTGTCATTATTTTCCTCAATCATCTTAAAACTCCAAGCACAATTAGGTGAAATGACTAGCTAATGAACCGTGCATAAAGATAAGCCCTGTGATGTTAGAGTAGTTGAAAGAAAGTTAGTTAGTTGTTAGTAGCAGTTAGCAGCAGTTAACTAGCAGTTAGTCTATTGAGAATGTACAGCTACTCTATAAATGCACGTGTTAACACTACGAATAAAAGTATCTTGGTTTTCTCTATCATTCACTCTACTGTAGTTTTAGTAGTTTTAACTATAATTCAACATGGTATCAGTTGTTCAGGTTCATCTGGGGTGATAGTTGATTCATGAGTCTCTCGTCGAGTCCGTCTGCAGTCTAATTTGCTAGTCTCATGACAACGTCTAGTTTTGCTAATGGTGTTGTCGACAGTCTATTCTTCTCCACCAAACGAATCAGTGTTCTCCTTGATGATTCCAATTATCTTTTATGGCAGTAACAGGTCCTTTTGGCTGTTAAAACTTACAAGCTTCAACGGTTTCTTGATCTTAGTACTGTTTCACCATCTCAAGTCATTATAGAAGAGGATGGTGTGACTCAAGAAAATGTTGAGTTTACTCGGTTTGAACAGCAAGATAGTACCATTGCTTCTTAGCTTTTGTCTTTGGTGAGTCAATCTGTTTTACCTCATCTTATTGGCTTGGATACAAGTGCCCAAATTTGGAATGCTATTGTGTCTCTCTATGGCAGTAAAACTACAGTCTATTCTTCTCCACCAAACGAATCAGTGTTCTCCTTGATGATTCCAATTATCTTTTATGGCAGTAACAGGTCCTTTTGGCTGTTAAAACTTACAAGCTTCAACGGTTTCTTGATCTTAGTACTGTTTCACCATCTCAAGTCATTATAGAAGAGGATGGTGTGACTCAAGAAAATGTTGAGTTTACTCGGTTTGAACAACAAGATAGTACCATTGCTTCTTGGCTTTTATCTTTGGTGAGTCAATCTGTTTTACCTCATCTTATTGGCTTGGATACAAGTGCCCAAATTTGGAATGCTATTGTGTCTCTCTATGGTAGTAAAACTACATCTCGACTGATGTTTTATCGTCGTGCCCTACATTCACAACGTAAGGGGGATCTTACAATGAAAGAGTTCTTGATGAAAATTAAGTCATACTGTGATAATCTTGCCAGCTGTAGAGAGATTATCAGTGAATGTGAGCATGTCACTGCCATTCTCAATGGGCTACCTTCAGAGTATGAGTCTGTCATCTCAATTATTGTGGCTAACCAACTTCCGTACAGTGTTCAGAATGTCACCACCATGTTAATAGATACTGAAGCTCAACAGCAGGTTATAATGACTGAGGTTCCTACTTTAGCCAATTTGGTCTCTCAGCAAGAGTCCAACTCCGACAGTAACAGTTGTTCTTCATCATATCGACCTTTCACTACTCGAGGTCGTGGGCATGGTCGTTCTTCTAAAGGCCGTGTTCAGTGTCAACTGTGTGGAAAAATGGGACACCTTGTTGATCGTTGTTACCATCGGTTTGATGCTTCATACAAAAGCATGGGCTACAGGTCTCCACCACAGGCAAATGTGTGCGTTTATGGTCCTGGTTCATCTCTTTGGATACCACCCTCTGTGCCTATGATGCCCCCTATGGTTCCATTGTCTCCTGTAACTTGGCCACCTTCACCAGGCTGGTCTTATCAAGCAACACCTACACCGTCTTGGACAAATCTATTTGTGGGCAATCTCATGCAACCTGTTACTCCATCTACTTCTGCTGCTCCACTGTCTAATACTTTTCTCACCACAGCTGAAACAGTCGGTGACAACGCTTGGTACCCTGACTTTGGGGCAACTTATCACCTTACTCACTCAGTTTCTAATATTGGTGACAGTTTATCTCACAGTGGACCAGGTAAGGTCTATGTTGGAAACGGTAATGCTCTACCTGTACTATGTTCTGGTCAATCATCTCTGCTTACTAGATCACGGCCACTGTATATGAAATCTTTATTGTTTTCTCCTGGCATAACCAAAAACCTACTCTCTGTGTCTAAATTTACACGAGATAATCAGGTCATGTTTGAGTTCCTGCCCACACAATGTCAAGTCCGAGATTTGAAAATCAGGGAGGTGCTTCTTCATGGCTCGGTACATTATGGGCTTTACAAGTTGTATTTACCAGCTGCTGCAGAACATGATCAAGTTCCACCCAATGCTCATTGCTTCACTGCTAGTGCACAGATTCCTTTCAGTATGTGGCACTCTAGGCTAGGGCACCCTTGTAAAAGTGTTCTGCTCAAAGCTTTACAAAGTTGTAATATGCTAATTGATTCTAATAAAGATAATTTTGCGTGTGTTTCATGTCACCTTGGTAAGGAACATAAGCTTCCCTTCTCCAATTCAGTATCTACATATTCTACCCCTCTGTAGCTGGTGGTAGCAGATATCTGGGGACCAGCTTCGATAACCTCCAATAAGTTTCAATATTATGTTGCCTTCAATGATGCTTACACTAGATACACGTGGGTCTACTTTTTGCGTAGGAAGTTTGAGGTTCGTACTGTCTTTCCTCAATTTCACAAACAGGCCAAGCGAACGCTTGGGTTACAATTTCGAACCATACAGATAGATGAGGTGATGAGTTTCAAGTGTTGAAGCAGTATCTTACTCAGCATAGGATTACAAAACGACTTACATGTCCCTACACCTCAGCTCAAAATGGCTTGGTTGAACGCAAACATTGCCAGATCGTTGAAACAGGCTTCTTCATGCTGGCGCATGCGTCCATGCCCATTACCTACTGGAATGTGCCTTCAGCTGGGCTGTTTATCTTCTCAACAGGTAACCTACAGCTCCCTTAGCCTTTATCTCTCCATATGAGAAGCTGTTTCAAACTAAACCCAGCTACTCGTTTCTTAGAACATTTGGCTGTCTTTGTTTTCCAAATCTCAGGCCTTATAACAATCATAAACTTCTATTTCAGTCTACCCCTTGTACCTTCTTGGGTTACTCACCTCTTCATAAAGGGTATAGGTGTAAAGCTAGCAATGGTCAGATCTTTATTTCTCGACATGTCACCTTTCATGAGTCTGTGTTTCCTTTCGCAAGTGTTCCTATAAATCATACTTCATCCAAACCACACCCTCAATATAGCTCAAAGTTGCTTGTCTTGTCATCTGACACTTCTCTACAAAGTCAATCACCTTGTGTCAACCCCCTATCACAAGTTTACCTAACTCCCCTACACCAACTCACAGTAACTCTAATAGCCAGACATCTCACTTACCTCTTTCTAGCTCTATTGTCTATATCCAACCCTTTCCTAACGCATCTAGCTCACTAGTTCCTACTCAACCAACAGTCAGTATCCCTACTACTGTTCCACACAACTCTCATGCAATGATTACTCGCAGCAAAGCAGGCATATTTAAGCCAAAAGCCTATCTAAGCATCATGCCTTGTTCTGACATTCCTGCTGACATTCATGCAGCCATGGAACATAAGTGTTGGGTCGATGCTGTTCATGCTGAGCTTCAGGATCTTGAGCGCAATAATACTTGGACGTTGTATCCTTAAGAGACCCTCTTGGCCCAACCCTAAACACTCTAAGATCTTTTTTCAAACCTCTCCATTCGCATCACATAACCATTGGATATAAATGGTTATTTAAAGTAAAAAAGAAGGCAGATGGCACTATTGATCGCTACAAAGCCAGTCTGGTTGCCAAGGGATTCTCACAGCATGCAGGCATTGACTTTCGTTATACGTTCAGTCCGGTGGTTTGAGCAGTTACCATCAAAACTGTCCTTGTTGTTGCAATAATGAAGAAATGGCAATTGAGACAGGTCGACGTGAGAATAACGTATTTCTAAATTGGGAGCTAACTGAGGAAATTTTCATGGATCAACCTCTTGGGTTTGAGGTGTTAGATTCAGCTGGTCAGAAGTTGGTCTGTCGCCTAAATAAAGCGTTATATGGACTGCGTCAAGCTCCTCGTGTATGGTTCCATACACTCAAGCAGTATTTAACTGACAAGCTCGAGTTTCATACCTCAAAAGCTGATCCTTCACTATTCATGCGTACTTCGTCTGACAGTCAACTGTTACTTATGGCTTACGTAGACGATATAGTCATCACTGGTAGCTCCGATTCAGCTATAGATACTATGGTTAGGCAGCTTCATAGCAAGTTTGCACTTAAAGACATGAGTCAACTCAATTTCTTTCTTGGCATAGAAGTCCACATTACGTCTCACGGGATGTTTCTCAGTCAAAGAAAATATGTTCAGGAGATTCTAAATAAAGTAGGTATAGCAGGTGCTGCTGCAACACCAACACCCATGGTGTGTATGCCTAAACTGGTGGTCTCTGATGACAGTCAGCCTTTTCCATATGGTTATCTTTATAAAATTATTGTGGGCATGCTGCAATATTTGTGTATTACAAGACCAGACTTATCGTTCTATGTAAATAAACTAAGTCAATATATGAACTCTCCTAGTGACAATCATTTGAGAGCAGTTAAATGTGTTCTGCGCTACTTAATTAGGACGTTAGAGTATGGTTTACATTACTCACAAGGGAAGTTCAAGCTTGTTGGTTACTCTGATGCAGACTGGGCATCTTCGGTTGAAGACCAAAGGTCCACTACTGGTTATATGCTCTACCTTGAGGAGAATCTAATAGCTTGGTGCTCAAAGAAGTAGGCTGTGGTGTCCAGATCGTCTTTAGAAGCAGAGTATCGTAGTCTCGCCAATTGTGTATCTGAAGTGCTATGGGTTAAACAGCTTCTGGGAGAAATCAGGGTTGACTTAGAATAGGCACCAGTGGTCTGGTGTGATAACACTTCTACTGTGTCCATGTCTGCAAACCCAACTCATCATGCGAGAGTCAAGTATGTTGAAATTGATCATCATTTCGTTCGAAAGAAAGTTATTGATGGCACTCTTCAGGTAAACTATGTTCCATCCATCAATCAAGTTGTTGATGTCCTTACAAAGCCTATCCCACCTAAACAGTTTGCTGAGTTTTGACATGCTCTACACATCACTCCAGTCAACACTGTTGCTAGCAATGATCTTTAGGAGAGGAAAGAACCAGGAGAATGTTAGAGTAGTTGAAAGAAAGTTAGTTATTAATAGCAGTTAACTAGCAGTTAGTCTGTTGAGAATGTACAGCCACTCCATAAATGCATGTGTTAACACTAGGAATAAAAGTATCTTGGTTTTCTCTATCATTCACTTTACTGTAGTTGTAGTAGTTTTAAGAATAATTCAAAATGTGAAACGTTCTTCTCGAGCAATTGGAAAGAATATTATCAGCAGATTTATTACGTAGGTCCTTCTAAGTCCCTTATAGTTAAGGAAACATGAAATAACTTTCTAGTGGGTGGATCCTGGTTTTTCAAGTCGGATCATTTCACTTCGAGTTCATTTTGCCACCGCTTCTTGTCTCATCCTATGCTTTTTCTCGAGGCTGTCGGTTATAGTAATTGGAGTTCAGTATGAATCTCTTATCTCAACCTTTCTAAAAGGAAGATATGCCATTCACTGATAATGAGTTGAATTAACATATTTTTATTATATATGAATATGAATTTTATCTACTTTCACACTTAATGGATATTCTTTTACGAAAGTATAATTATTATTGCGGATTGCACGAAATAATTGAGATGAAAACTCGAGTTGATGCAAAGGATAAAAATTTTAATATTATTTTTATTATTTTTTATTAAGTCTTTTCATATTTTTAAGTTTATTTTTAGGGTTTTATTAATTTAGTATATATATAATGCGTGAATAGGATGGAAGACGGAGATGGCGCACAACCATGACTCTAATTTTTAGGTTTTAATTTATTATTATATATAATTATAGATTAAGTTTAGTGAGGGAAGGCACTGCGTCTCTTTTAGACTCGGATTTTAATTAGGTTTTATTTATATAATGATAAGTATTATATAGATATTAGAAGGAAGGGGCAGGCGCAATTGCGCAGACACCTATCTTAAACATTTGTTATTTTTATTTTTATTTTGAATAATATTCTTTTTAATTTTTTAATTCTTCTTTCGTTTATGATTTAGTTTGATTTAGTTTTAGGTTAATTTTTATCCCTTTTTTAGTACAGTGAGATTTTAACTGTATGTTTATTTTTTTATACGGGTATTTGTTATTTCTCCAGTTTAAGAGATAGATATCATCGTCTTATAAAGTTGTATTAGCATGAAGTCAAAAAGAGTTCATTGATTTGGTGTTGATAGGCGTACAATTGAAATTACCGAGTCGACTGTCTGTTGTATTCAATATATTGAAGAAAATATTGACGTATCCAATTAAATAGTTGGTTGGATTTCGTAAAAGGAAATAGCAATCGGATCTAAACGACCTATGTGATTGAAGTCATTGGTTTGAGTTGGACCTTTTTAGTTCGTACGGCTACCAAAGAGCTAAATCGTGAATGTGTGTTTTGTGGTCACTTCAGTAAGGATTAATTGTTGGACATTCCGACAATTAATTTATACACGGAAGGGTTAGTAATTTAAAGCATTCTCAATCACTATAACTAATTTATCAGTCCTAGACTATAATTTCATCACATCGGTTTATTCAATTTAATTTTGTTTCTATTTATTTTTATTTTAATTACTTTTACTTTTATCATATTTAAATTTTTATTTTTAGTTTGGACAGACCGCTTCTGGGCATAACAATTGCCTAGACGCAAAAACCTGATTAAACCGAATAGCAAATTAAGAAATCCTAGTCTATATAAAATCCACCCTGCACTTTTTACTACTATTTATATACTATGTAGGCTTAAAAAGTTATTTTTGGTGGATTCAACACCTACTATCCCATTCCCTAATATTTCACTAACTTTTAGACTAGGTCTTCTATAATAGATTCCTGGCAAAATCTTCTCATAATTGATTATCATTAATTCTCATGAAGGTACTGATTTAATTCTAAATTAGCACCAATCCTTTCCAAAATCTTGTTTATGATAAAACCAAGCTTTCTGTATAGAATTCAGCATCTAAGTAAAGATATGAAGTCAGAAAGAGAACAAGATTCCTCTCTAGAACTGCATTCTAAATTCTACTTCCCATTTTCTGAATTTTTCTGTTTTCATTTCTTTTGGACTCATAACTTTTTAAGGCAGAATCTGGTTTCTTTCAAGCCCAACCCTAGGGTTCTTCAGTGCTTTGAGTTGCATCATAATGTTTCATACGTTTCAGTTTAAAAGTAAATAAGATTTGCAAAAGTTCTTGACATTCACATGTGGATTAATAAACATGATTTAGCTGAATTTCAGTAGTGAACCACCTCCATAGCCATATTACCATATGAATCTAAATCCGAATTACGTAGTAATGTTCATTGCATACTTGAATCAGATATACATTTTACATATGGGATTCAGATATTTGATAATGTTTGTAAAAGTAATAAATACTGCAAGGAAAATGAAGAGTTAGGAGTAACATAGGTGGTAAACGAAAGGATCTTGAACTTTATTGAGTTTGTTATTTGAAAACAAGTGTTGGGTACAACGGTAAGACACATTACACTCCCAATGAGAGGAATCTAATTTTATTTTATATTTCTTTTACCGTAAACAATAGATTTACAGGAGCTATTATAGCACTCTAATGTTAATTACTTGGAAGAAAGCCAAGGGTTAGGTGCTACATAAGTATAACCTTGAAAATGTTCACCTGCAGTTGGAGTGGAGGCTGGTGAGTCATCCGCCGGCATCGTAGTCCAGCATTTGTCGAAGTTGGCTGTACACTCCTTTCCACTCACATCTGGTTTGAACTTTGGTTGAATTTCTCTAGCTTCTAATTTCTTCCAATTGATTGACCGAAACCATTTATGTTTCTTTATCTCATCCCCTCCACCAGGACCACTACCTAACCTTCTTGGTGGCTCCTTCTGCAGCAACTGCAAGATTGGGACGAGGTTTCGAATCATTTGCAATTTTATAGCAAGGATAAAATGATGAAAAAAATAACATTACCAAAACTTGTACGTACCCCTTTCAGTAAAGAGTGAGCTTCTGTAGTAAGAAATGGTGGAAGTTTGAGTTTCTCTTGGATAATTCTTTGCTGAAGCTTCTGCCTATTTGCATGTGTATATGGAGGCTGCCAAATCATGGCACTCCATCATATAATTATTGAATGTAATGATGGACAGAAAACAAATCCTATGCTACTCGGACTTTAGGTGTGAGTACTGATTAGGAGTCATATTCCTATATACATGTCTGAAAATGTGCAAATACGAATGTCAAACATAGGTACTTCAAGAATAATAAAAGTCAGAGCAAGACACATACTGATTGCTGTCAAAATCCAGGGATTACAGACACTTCACAGATATCTTGTATTAGAAATAGCAGGTGGGAGAAATGCTCAACTAAGTAGTAAATCTGAAACATGTACCTCAAGCTGGTGCATTAAACAAAACCAGGCAACTCGAAATAAATCATTAATAAGAACAAGCATTATAAAAAAAACGAATCAAACCTGAGCCAGCTTTTCATGTTAGAAAGTTCGAACTTAAAACTTGTAAAATTTGAAAAAGTTATACATACTGGAAATCTCTGTATATTATTACCTGACCAGTTAACATTTCATATAACAGTATCCCAACACTCCACCAATCTGCATCTTTATTGTGACCTTTGGACTGTAAAATTTCTGGAGCCATGTACTCTGTTGTCCCACACATTGAATTTGATCTGCTTGATTCATCAATTTCCTTGGCCAGTCCGAAATCCGTAAGCATAACCTGGGACAACATACGGATTCAGGAACTAGGAACACTCATAAGAACACGAACAGAGGTATGTATATTTGGAAGTATGTTATGAGCATGGCTATTACATGTCCATCAGCATCCACAAGAATATTTTCAGGTTTAAGATCACGATGCACGATGCCGCAGTTGTGAAGATGTGAAACAGCAGATACAATCTCAGCAGTATAAAACCTTGCTTGATCCTCACTATTCAAGAAACATGTAAAAAAAACCAAAACTAAATAAAAGTTTGCAAACAGACAAATTAGTTGAAGTTGAAGTTGAAACAACATGATACCTGAATATCCCTTGGCGATATAGGTGAAAGAAGAGATGGCCTCCATTTATAAAGTCCAGGATTAAATAAAGCTTAGACTTTGTCTGTAAAATTACATAAGAACACAACTGTAAGCATTGACAAAATATGACCTTCAAATACATGACATAATCATGGATTGGAAATGACTAGTGAGATAAACATCCTAAGTCCTCATATAAATAGTTCAAACAGACAAATTGCTGAACCATAAAAGACCTTGAATTTTTCAAAGTAAAAAAGAAAACCCTTCAATATTTTTGACAATTTGTATAATAGGAAGAGTCTAATTCATGACAAAATCAGATCTTCAATCAGATATCAAGCTGAATCCTAAAGACCAAATATTTCAAATCCAAACCATTCAATTGTATTTAACATAAGAACAAGAACTAACATCATTTCTCATATCATCTGATCAGAATTACAAAATACTTAACATGGTTTTTTAGGAAAGTTGAAATAACATGAATATATTTAGGGAAAGAGTAGTAAAAGGGACAAATTTTATGGAGATGCAAATAAAAAGAGAAAGTAAATTGCATAAGGAACCTGGAAAGAGTATCTAAGCTGAACAATAAATGGATGAACAACTTTAGTAAGGATATCCCTCTCAGCTCTCATGTAATCGACATGATTCTTTTTAATGATAGTTACTTTCTTCATAACTTTCATAGCAAAAAGCCCATCACCATCCTCATCATTCCTTCCTTTTTTCCTCACTTGAAAAACTTTCCCAAAAGCTCCTTGTCCAACAACTCTCAGGATCTCAAAATCCTCAGGCCCAATCTTGGGTTTTGCTTCTTCTTCTTCATCGTCATCTTGTTCCTCGGCTTCGTATTCGGTTTCAGTTTGGATTTGGAGAGGGAGGGAAGAAGAGACGGTGTAACGAGGAGAAGGACCCACATAAGAATGGGACCTGGTGTGGATAACTTGAGGATCCCCAAGGAAAGCAGAAGGGGGAGACATGGAGGAAGGTGAATGGAGGGTGGGGTTGGGATGGTGAGGAGTCAAAGGGCCGAAAACATCGCCAAAATCAAACTCATGATTAGAAGGAGGAGTGATGGTGAGTTTCTTGAGGTTAGTGGCTAAAAGGGATTGAAGGTTTTTCTTTTGGGATGATGAAGTTGATATCATCTTTTATATTTTCTTAGCAGAAATAGAAAAGAAAAACTAGGGCAGCCAAAGAATGGCTATTATTATTACATTTTAAGGAGAAGGATGGGATGGGAGACACGAAACGAACTGAAAGTAGTGCAGAGGAAGATCAGTTTGAATAGAATTGAAAACGAGAAACATGTTTGATGGACAAGAGGGAGATGTTAGATGGAAGTGGCAATAATTTGGGGTGTCTGATTTCAGTAACGCGCACCTGCGACACTGACAATCACACGCCGAGGTTTACAAATGGGAGTATATCACATTCATTACCTATACTTTCAAAATGTCCGATCCTAAACTATCAATAAATATTTTATTATGGATAAAATTATCATAAAATACTAATTTTAAAAAAAAATTATTAGAATAGGCTAAATTTTAGAATATTTATGAAAATAGGCCGATTTAGGTAAAATGCTTCTAGCTCAGGGGGAAATCCAAAAAAATACTTCCAGTTAGAAGTATTTTCTCCGTGTCACCAATAAAACTCTTCTTGCTGGACATGTTTTTACCCGCCAATGGCTACTTTTCCAACCTCCCCAACCTTATTAATTGTTTACAATATTCTCTCAAAATTCTTAAACCATTCTCAAAATTTTCTCAAATTCTCTCCTAAATTTATTACTAAAATTCTATTTCTATCTAAATTAGATTTTTTATTAATATTTTCTAAAAATATTGTTTATTAAAAATTAATTCGTGTTCTATACAATTAGCAATGATCGATTCTCTACTCCGTCATGATGACAAGCACATTTCCATCAATCAATTGCAAATGGTAAGAATAATTTTTGATAAAGTTTAATTTTTTTTATTTTATTGTTATATTTTAACTTAATATTTTGTATTTTTTATGTAAATAGGTGGAAGATCAAATTTTACAATGTCATATTCGTAATCTACCCGGTCCTCCATCACTATTAATCAATCCATACTTAAGGGAAGTTAGTTTTTGGCATGTGACCCTTGTAGGTCGAGGCTATAAGTTGGATGGAAACTCATAAGCGCGTTGGCAGAGGAGTGGAGACCCGAGATACACACATTCTATCTTTCATGATGCAAGTATGCTATTACTTTGGAGGACGTGTATTAATAGTTGGGGTTATCGGTGGATGGGTTGGTAGTCATCAAGTCTGTTCAGTTTGCTGACTAGGGAGGCGTATGTGGTGAACTTTTGAGTTCGGTTCCAAAGACAATTTACAGAGTTCGGATCAAAATGGCTTGGTTACAAACAAATTTCGCAGGATTAGATGAGGATTCGACTGAAGTTGAAAGAGAACAACATGCTCGGGAGTACATCCTTAAAATCACTGGGGGTATCTTGATGCCGGATAAGTCACGAAATCTCGTCCATCTAAGGTGGCTGTTAAAAATCGTCAATTTTAGAGGAGCAGTGAACTCAGTTAGGGGTTCGTCGTGTTGGCGACATTGTACTGGAAGATGTATTGGGCGACACAACCAGGAAAAATCAAAATTGGTGGTTACCTTTTACAACTACAATCATGGGCGCGGTACTAATTTCCATTTTTATGTCATCGAACGAACTACCCATATACATTCCTACTTATAATAAGGTAAAATTCAATAGATATTACCATGATAAAATTGGTTTAAATTAAAATTATTATGCTAACAATTTATTTAAATAGGTGGAACCATACTCCAAATCACTTGGGAGTACTTACTGAGCTTCAAGATATACGACTTCTATTAGATCAACGATCAAAAGCGGAGGTATGTATTTATTTAAATTTGAACTATATAATCTTAACACAGTCAATTTCGTATTTAGTAGTATATATATAACTACTGTTTTTATCACGTTAATATTAGTTTAAATGGACACCATACGAGGATCCGACAATTTGAGAAGTCATCCCCGAGGAATTCTTTGTGAATCCCAACACTTGGCACGTGAAGGTCCCACTGGTAATGTACGCTACCATCGATATACACTCGGCTTATGCCACCAGAGGCTGAAATATGTAACATTTATAGCCTAAGGGATGACCTTCTATTTGATTCTGAAAAAATTCTTCAGATAGTGGGGGGTTGAAAATTGTAGAGAAAAAATGTTTCAAGAAAGATGTACTGTCAGCAGAAGTATTGAAAGCGTGTCCAGCTGGAAGCGTTTTCAGTGCCACCTCAACCAAAACGATTCTAGCTAGACACACTTTCAATACTTTGCTAACAGTGTGTCCTCCTTAGAGAGATTTTTCTCTACAAATTTTAACCCCCACTATCCGAGGAATTTTTTCAGAATCATTTTAGATATCCCGGGATTCTCAGGATATATTTTCAGAGCCCATCTCGTAAAAAATGCACTGAATAAGTATTTTACTAAAATATCGAATCAAACTAAGATTAAAAAAAAGGCAAAGATTTTAAAACTAGTTTTGCATTTGAATCGAGTACTCTTAGTTCTGATTTTTAATCGATTTGCAAAATGAAATTCCAATATACGATTAGTGTAAATACAAATATTTAAAATATCGAATTCAATAATTACAATTATTATGTAATTTTTTTTATTAATTTAAACCCCTAACACACTAAAAATCTTAAAAATCCTAAACAACCCGAAACCTTAATATAACACTGGGGAAAACGCTTTCAGCTAGAAGCGTTTTTACCTAAATCGGCCTATTCTCGTAAATATTCCAAAATTTGGCCTATGATAATTTTTAAAAAAAATCGGCATATTAGGATAATTTAATATTTATTATGGTACTTGTACTTTCATAAAATATCCAATGTGATACTTATACTTTGAAATGTCCAATATGGTATAAACTATCAATATGTGTTTTATTATATTACTTGATGTTAACACGTTAGTAAATTGTTAAAGTAGCTAAATTTTGAACAAATAAATTTTTCCAAACCATCAAGTCCACATAAACAATATAATATTATGCTAAATACTAAATAAAAGTTAAATTAAATTAAAATAAATAATTAAACATATGGTTAATTAAAAAAAAGTAAATACTAAGTTTACATAAGCTAAAACAATATTTTTTCCCATTTAAGTAATTAGTCATCTTTTCAAAAGAATTTTCCATTTAAAATAGTATTTTAATTGATTTTAATGACTTTTTTTTGTTATCCAAGAAAGTACAGATACGTTCATGTAAGTTTAATATTTGTTTCTTTTTATTAACTATGTGTTTAGTTCTTTTTTAATTTAATTTTTATTTTAATTAAATTTTCACATAATATTATATTATTCATGTGGACTTGATGATGTGAAATTTTTTTATATGTTTAGTTTTTATTAACTGATTTAGCAATTTACTTAATAGTATTAGCAACAAGTACCATAATAGAACACATATAGATAGTTTAGGTACCACATTGAATAATTTATAAAAGTACATGTACAATAATAAAATATATATTGATAGTTTAAGTACCATATTAGACATTTTATGAAAGTATAGGTACCAAATGTGACATTATTTATGTATAAATTTACATTTTTTAAGGTTTTCATAACCAAACGAGTGGTTGAATCAATTAGATTATCAATTTCTGGTTCGTTTGATTTAATTAAATAAATTATTAAAATTTATGAAAATAAAAAATATATATATATTTAAAAGTGAGTTTAATTAATTTTTAACCCGATTTAATTAATCTTTATTGATTTACGGATAAACTGATTGAATCCTCACCAACTTATTGCTGGCGAATTCTAAAAACAATTAATTTTTCCGTTTTCATAAATATTATAAATAACAAATTTTAAAATCGTGTGGGTACTCAATTCAATAGGAAAATTATAACACATAAATAAGATTAGTAATTTTATATATCATATATATATAATTTTACTAATATATTTTATTTTTATACGCTTAATGTACACCTCAGACTCTAAAGTATATAACTTTTCTTATTTTGATTTTTAAAGTTCTTTTTATTCATTTCAAGTCCTAACGTTATTAAATGTTTTTAGTCCAATTTTTTAGACGTCCTCGGTTCAATCTTTTGAACGTTAAAAAATTGGTCAGTCAATCATATGCTGTCATGTGTCACATAATGACTCCACTACTAATATCATCATAAAAAATCTTAAAATATTTAAAATTACAAAAAAAAAATTTAAAAAATAAAAAATATTTAAAAATATAAAATTAAAAAAAATATATTTATAGCATACGACTTTCAGTTAGATTGACAATCCACTCTCGAAGATCTCCAATTCTTATAACAAACAGACTCAACAGTATGGCACTACATTTTACTTGATTTCTGGAAGTTCCTGAGACTCACAACCACTATCTTATTTATGTGATCCTTAAAATATAAATCCATTCCTACTCTTCCAAAGCATCCAAACAATAATGGAGAAAAAGGCATTCCAAGGCCTCCCAAAATTTTGGAAAATTGTTGTTAGATCCTTTAGAATTTATGAAAAATTTAATTAGCCCTCTCCAAATTTTGTAAATTTTCATTACACCTCCTAAAATTTTTGAAAAATTTAACCAGGTCTTTCAGAATTTGTAGAAATTATTATTAAGCCCCTAAAAAATTCAATTAAACCCCTCAATTTTTTAAAAAATATTACTAAGTGCTCTAAAAATTTTAAAAATTTTAATTAAACCTTCAAAAATTATGAAAATTTTAATTAAACACACAGAATTTAACACCATAATCCACCACTATTTTAAGGAATTCCTTCGATATTGAAATAGCCTACATTTTTGGAGATTATAGAGATAATCCTTTCATTGAAAAGCAGAGAGAAAAAATAATAATCTTGGCTTCAGCGAAGCCTAAAGACCTTTAGCAAAGTTGTAGTCCCTTGCAGCATGGAGACTTGTCTCAATCCTTGCACCACAATGATTACAGTTACTGATGAAACTTTTTTTTTTTAAATTGACTTTTATTAAAAACGAAAATAGAGTCGTCACCGATTTTTTTTATTAGATATAATTAGATCACCTCAAAATTTAATCATCATGATAAAAGATTTGATTCTACTAAAAAGATAATTTTTTTAGCCTATAAAATTCAAGAAAATGAGTTCGAGAGTCAGTTACGTATGAGGAAGGATTAGCACCCACATAACGCCCAATATTGGTACCTAGCTGGTTACTTGATGTTTTGATGTCGAAAATTGAAAGCTTGAAAAGAATTTAAAATACAGTCCCTTTTTGCATGATGTTCCTTTTTTTATTAAAATCGCTTAACTAAAGGTCTTATTTCAAGTTAGTCGAGAAGAAAAGATCATGCCCCGTAAGTTAAGACATGACACTTTGAACTCTCGAAAACAAGAATAATCACCATTTGATCTCTACTTAAATCTCGTTTTTATTTTAAATAGAATATTCGGTTATTTCGGTTCTAAGAAGTTGCCATACTTCGTAAGTTAGGAGCACGACTCCTCGAATCCCAAAAATAATGAACATTGATTCGGTTTTAAATATTTCCTATGTGTTAGGTGGAACGAATATAACTTTTTAAAATGATATATTGTTTAACATGTTTAGGCCTAGTAAAACGGATGAATATATTTGAACATGAAACATGGCATGGTGATTAGCAAAAATGAAATAAAATAATAGTGGGTAAAAACTGAAATGATGACGTTAAAATGATAAATAAACGAATGAATAAATAAATAAGCAGTTGAAGAAAAATAAGAAGATAAAAACCAAAGAAATGTTATACTAGTGAATAATATCGATGCAACTATAATGATAATAAAAAAATCAATTTATAGTAGTGATAGCGATAATCATGTTATGATTATTATCATAGTACTAATATGAATAAATAAAATAATAATGATAATAACAAGGATAAAATAAAATAAAATGTATAAATAAATGATATAGTAGATTGATAAAATAAAATATATAAATAAAAATAAAATGTATAAATAAAAATAAAATGTATAAATTTTAAGTGCTAACTAAATGATGTAGTAAATAAAGAAGCAAAGCTAACCATATAATAGATTAAATTAAAATTTAAGCAAAGCTTAAAGCATAAATCGCAAAATAAATAAGGAAAGGGGCATAAAGGACTAAATTAAAAGTCCGACAAAATCTGATGTCTAAATAAAAAAGGGACATAAAGGATGAAATTAAAACGCGAAAATGAAAATGGAACCAAAGGGGTATTAAACCACCCATATTACACGTGTCCTTCCCTAAATGGGTCCACATTGGTTGAGGGACTAAATTGCACAAAAAACAAAACAACAGGGCAAAAATACTAAGTTGTAGGAAAAAATTGAAAAATAGCAAAAAAGCGGAAGGGACAAAGCAACAATTAGACCCTCCCCTTTAAAAACACGCGGACCCTATGAGAATCTGTGTCGGGTTATCGGGTTGGCCCTAAAACGACATCGTTTTGGGGCGTTTAAGACCACGACAAAACGACGTCGTTTAAGTGCCCTATATAAGTAAAAAAAATATTAGAAAAAAAAATCATTTCCGCACCCTTTAAAAAAAAGCCTTTCTCCCTTCCTTTTTTCTTTCTGAAATCGCCCCTAAATCCAGCCATTGGGCCATCGGCGCTCTACCATGGCCACCTGTCATCGGTGATGGTGGTCGTCGCCTCTGGTGTGGCCGGATTTGTAAAAAAAAAGCCATTTTTTATCTTCGTTTCACAGGAAACTTAGATATAAGACCGAAACCCTTAAAATTCGACCAAAATTTGAAAACACAAAAGGGACTGTTTGATTTCCAGCCCTCTTTTCCAATGTGGCCTCTGACGAACAAAAGACAATTGGAGGTCTCATGCCAAAAGAGCCGTCCTTCATTGAAGACGGTGTCCTTGTCCACTTGCGGTGGTGGAACATGAAGCGGCCTGGTAAGTTTTTTAATCTTTTCCTTTTTTATTTTATGTTTTTATAAAATAAAATAATAGATTTAAAAATAAAAGAATCACCTTTAAATTTTTTCTTTGTATTCTATTTTTGGTTGCTCTCATGTGTAAATAATACATCCGTTGTTATGGCTTTTATAGCCATATATTACACAATATTTATTTTTTTGTATTTTTTTCTTGCTGTTTCTGTTGTTTCTGCCATTTCCATTGTTTTTGCTCTTTTTCCTCTTTCGTTTTCTCTTTACAAGTACCCATGGAGGTCAACGACAACGATGGGAGTCATGCCTTGCCATTTTGGTGCAAGAGTGGCAAGAGGTGTGTCAAGCCTCGAGCGGTGAGCACGTCGACGTGGTGGGGCACGGCACGAAAGGGAGACTTAAGGTTTTAGGTTTTCTAAAAACTTTAGTTTATGGGCTTGGGTTAGTAATTTGGGCTTGTAATTTGGGTTTTATTTATTTTATTCTTATTTTGGGTTTATGTATTGGGTCATATTTTTTTGTAAATGGACTTTTATTTTATTTATTTATTTTTTGGTTTTTGTTTGGGACGGACGAAATTGGGCCCTTACAGTTAGTATCTACCATCATCTCCCTCCTAATTATTTCACCATTAGTAAGTAATTGATCTAGTCAACAACCATAGGTGTTGCCTAACTCTTTGAGGCACTTCCAAATGAGTTCCCAAACCAAATCCTACCCCCTCCCGGAATCACTTGCAATGGCTTCGAAGGCGTGCAAAGTAGAAAACAATAATTTCTTGACCAATTTTGTACAATTTTGTATCTCCTGCGTAACCATAATTTTCTACAAAATGTTCGACTGGTTGAAGTCAACTCTCACCAATGTTATTCTCTATTCGAGTTGGCCGTCTCTTTGATTAACGTATCTGTAGATTAAGAATTTTTTTAGATAGGGTGTCACGTGCCAAAGTTAAAATTATTATTGATCAAAACTAAAGTTACCATGATAAGAATGATGTCATCACATCTGTAATAATAATTTTCTCTAATTAATTTAAATTATTAAAGAGATAGATATTAAAATTTTATATTATCACTAATTAAAATAAAACAATTAAGTGATAATAGTAGATAATTATCTTATCTCTAGTTAATTAAATTAATAAGAGATAAATAATAAATAAAAGAGTTTGAATTTTTATAGAACAATCAAATGGAGTAGTTAAATTCTACAAGAATTCTCTTTTATTCATGTGATTGGATCAAATAGAGGAGCTAAATTTTACAAGAACTCTATTTTATTCATGTAATTGAAACTATAAAAAGGGTCACCCTAAGTCGTTTTACACATTGACAAGTTCAAGAAGCCCAAAAATTCTATGCAAAATTCTTTGAAGAAGATGAAGAACTTGAAGAAATTCTAAAGAACGTCACATCAGTTCTAAAGAAAAAGTAGTCTTTTGATCTAGTTCAACTCTAGAGAGGAAGAAAAAAGTCATTTTTGAAGAAAGTTACCTTCTAATCAAATTCAACTGAAGAAAGGAGGTTCAAACCTATTTCAAAAGGAAGTCTTGGATCAAAGTCAAGTCGAAGAGAAGAATAAAAGGAAGGTTCCTTTGCATTCAAGACCTTTTCAAAGATTGTAGCTTTCTTTCAAATTTATCAATAAATTTTGACTTCAAATTTTCAAGTCAACTTTTGACTCAAAATTTGTGTGTAGAATATCCTCCTTTATAAGAAGTTTCAAAACTTTGGGTTGATGTTGCAATGTGAGTGGGTTCCTCATTGTGGCACAACTTACTAAGTAGGCCTCATTGTGACGACAATCGCTCAACGTCATGATACAATTTACTGTTTCTGCAATTCCCACTTGAACATACCTGCGAATTTCAAATTAAAACACATACATACCCTTATACACATTATACACATTAATAACTTATAGGACTTAAGCATGAATGTCAATAAATCAAGAATAAGACACATTCCAACCATTCATCATTTAAGCCTATTTGATCCCAAGTATCCATCTAATTATGTCAATCATATTTAACCACACTAAACATTTACATACAAATATAATTAAATAATCAAAACCTTCATGACCTTAAATGAATAAAATCAACCCTAAACTAACACATATCTCAAGCATGACAATCACACATACTATTTTCAATTAGGTATCAACTTAACTATTTTACTTATCTTAATTTACCAACTTTAACATGACAAGATTAAAAATGTTCATATTTCTCCTTTCCAAAAGCTTCAAACATTGCCAAATTATACATTAATTCAATCACATGCCATAACCAACATTCAAAATCATCATATACCATATTCATCTCAAATTGTTAACTCATCAAGACTCTTATACACTAAAGATTACACCAATACACTTACATACATTTCACAACCTTAGACTTAAAATAATTGCATAACCATTGCTTTGAGGATAGTGTAAGCTTCAGGACTATCCAACTTGATGAGTTCTACAACGTGACAATCTATAAGGAAAACAGAAAACAAACAAGGTAAGTGTTGGAAAAAATCTGGGTTTGAAAATGGTTTTTTTGCACAGTGAAAATTTAAAAATTTGAAAACTGACCCGATTTGTGATATTTATAGCAATAGACCTTAACCGAATTTGTACCTTTGTTTTCGGCTTAGCAGACATTTGTTATTTTCAACTTTCAACCAAATGATCTTCTCTGCTATTCTCGTACCACAAACTACTTTGAGTGTGGGCTCGAATCAATTGAATTGAAACACAGAAATAAAAAAAGTTTTCTATTCTTTTGGGGTTGAAAACGAAAATTCTCTCTTCTTAATAAAACCGATAGAATTGTTATTCTGGAAAAATATATGTAATAGTTGAGAATAAATTCTCTTCACTTTTTGGCAGAATAACAATCTATCAAAGTTGTGTTAATAGCTTTACCACTGCCATCTATTTATAGGGATAGAAGGTAGAACCCTTGTTGAGTTGTAATGGTTTATTTCAAATAGAAAAACAACATCCTACTTAGAATAGGATTAGAGTGGATGACACACTCTTGTATTCCTACTAGGGTTTCCACCCCCTTCATGTCCATGAGGGATTTTTGGGCCTCTCGCACATCAAGTCCAGTTATGAGTACTTTCTTGGCTACTTTTCTAACCCAATATTCTGCAATGTGATCCAACTCGATTCAGTTTTTCTATTTCTAAAAATAAACTTTAATATCTATATATAAAAAAATTTATTATCCCTGTTTTACCCCCAACAAAATTTTCACGATTTTACTTCTGGTAAAAATTTGACGATTTTACCCATAATAAAATTTTGAGAAAATATGTTCAATATTTCACAACTCAACATTTTCACTATGACCAAATGGTTTATTTTTATTTTCAGGCATTAAAATAGTCCAAAAACATAAACTCATTCTTCTGATCATTTTTTAAGTAATCCATATAAGATTGCAAATGTATCATTTCCATTTTCATTTCTATTTTTAGAAACCTACATTCATTCCCAAATGATTCCATTTCTCTATTTCGGAGAAAACCATAATAATTCCTGAATGTTTCCCATCTCTTTTTTCCTATACATTCCATTCATTTATAATCAAATACGCAATTCATTTATGTTTTAAATGAGCTAGCGAAGGGACCAATTAGACATGTATAGTTGAGGCTTAAATTATTTATTATTAAGTTCTAGCTTTTCTCCTATTAATTATGAACTTATTTAGTCACGAAGTTATTCCATTATAGAACCGTGACTGAGTTTTCCCCAACAACATACCATTATGAAAGCAACTACTCAGTGATCGTCGAATGACCTTTTCATAAGTGTGTTACCCTCATAAGATATCTTTGATCTCTTTGGGATAATATCTGTTCTCCTAATATGATCCTATTTTATCTCATTGTAATCATTACATCTTCCTTCATGACAAGTCAATAACTGTCAAATAGTGATCAAGTCATCCATCACAAAGACGGACGACCCTTGACCACGTTTACTTTTATCAAGCATGTAATGCCAATAAGAGGATATCATTTACCCATGTTTTGGCTGTGAATTCCAATGTTGTAAATGACACTACATACTACAGAAGCCATACACCCAACGCACCGGCTTTTAGTTCCTTATATATTTGAACTCAAACTTTTACTTACATCAAAGTATACGAGTTACGCATACATAGTCTGCCATCCACTCAGGATTTAGGTATACCACACTATGAACGTCACAAGTGAATAAACCCATAAACGAATTCAAGGTCTATTCTACTTGGGTCATGTTCAATGTATTGTCAATCTAGTCAGTCACATCTATGTCTCTATCTTTTAGGAGTCATCTGCTCCGATGCCCAAAACAAGACATCTTCCCAATTGGACTTGATTGATGAAATATTGGTCTTTTAATCAGTTTACTAATTTTTTATTAGATTAAGGACATGCTTAGGTTTGTCTACTAATACAAGTTGTATTTTCGTACTACGATCCAACCATGTAATACCAACTGGTATTAGTTAAACATTTATACAACCAATGAGCAACATTTTCTTCCATTTTGCTTTGCGTGCAAAAACCATGTGAGGACTTTTATACAAAGTATATTAATGTAATCAATGAATTTGTTTTATTAACCAATCTGTTCTAAAAAATTATAAGCGTACTTAGATGAAAATACTACACTTAGGGCACCGTATCCAACAGTCTCCCACTTTCCCTAATGAAGTAGATGATTCATGTTTCACATTCCTATGCCCTCCATATGTTTACCAAAGTTCTCTCTAGCTATAAGAGACTTGGCTAAACAAATCTCTAAGGTTTGTCCTTAGTTACGATTTTTTACTATATTCACTATTTCGTCAAACACTCATATTTCCCTTAATGTGTTTTATCCTTAAGTGGTTTATTGTAGGTTTAGTTATATTTGCACTGTTATAGTACCATATCTTTGTCATACCTCATATTTTGGTCTTCCACAGTAAAGTTAGTATTGTAGTCCTGCTTGCCACTTATTCAGACTATGGACTGACCCTTTAGGACAAAAGTACAGCTAGATGTCGATTTCCTCAAATCCTAACCCATTTGGAAGTTAGAATTAGTATATTCGATAGAAGTAAGGTATCTTTCAAAATACAGAAGCATATGATCCCTTGTTTTCCGTAAACGTTTGGGCATATGCTTAACTGCTTGCTAGTGCCTTGGTCCTGGATTCACCTGATATCAACTTACCAATCCTACTGTAAAACAAATACCTTGGCATGTGTATAGCATAGCATAGTATACATGAGACTTCTTACTTTTAAAGCATAAGGAACCTTTCCCATGTTCTCTCTTTCTTCCATTTTCTTAAAATAATTCTTTAAAGAGGGATGAAATCCCGATATGAAGGGTTGGTTTCCCTTCTTTGAATAGATCATTGTATAACGCTCCAATATTTTTTCTATGTATAAAACCTGAGATAGTTTATCACTTTGTTCTTTCGATCCTTAAGATTTGAATACCTAATAGATTTTTTGAAGTTTTTCATGTTAAACTGCTGGGTTAATCATAGTTTAAACAATGACAATGTCCCTACATCATTCCCAATGAGTAGAATATCATCGACATATAGAACAAGAACAAAAACTTTTCCAACCCCTAAACATTTATAAACATAAGGTTCATTTACGTTTTTCTCAAATCCAAAAGTTTCGATCGCTTGAATGTTTGATTGAATCTTTGATTCCATGAGCAGGAAACTTGCTTTAAGTCCATTTATGGATTTAAGTAGCTTGCAAACTTTATGCTCATTTCCTTTAGCTATATATATGGTGGGTTGCATCATGTAGATGCTCTCTTCAAGATAGTCAATCAAAATACGCTATCTTGACATCCATTTGTTAGATCTCGTAATCGAGAGTTGTCGTAATGGATATTAATATGCAGATTAACTTGAGCATGAAAACCAGAGAGAAGGTTTCTTAATAATCAATGTCTTGTTTCTGAGTATAACCTTTTGATACAAGTCTGGCCTTATAAGTTTCCAGTTTTCCATTTGCATTTCTTTTCCTCTTATAGATCCACTTACACCCTATGGGTTTTATCCCCTCCAGTAAGTCTATAAATTCCCACATTGAGTTGAAATACATAGAGTCCATCTCAGCTTCCATAGCTATTTCCTAGATCTTGGAATCAGCACTCTGCATCACTTCGACATATGTGAGTTGGTCATCATTTTCCTATTCAGCAGACTTAGGGTTAAAAACACTTCCGCCAGATTAGAAGAACCCAGGCCTACGAGAGACCTCTCACTGCGATGAGCCTTCCTATACTACTGATCATTTGCAGGTTTATTTTTAGGAGTTGGTTTTAGAACCGTTTCCATAGTGTTTTGTATATTTCCTAAAAACTCCTCGAGTACCACTTTACTTCAAGGTTTGAAGTCATATATGTAACTTTCTTCAAGGAAAATTGTAACGGCCCAAAATTTTAGTGATATCGGAATAGTGATTTGAGATCACTAAATCTGACATATGAGTTTAGATATTAGAAAGTAAAAGTTAAGTGTGGTTTTAGAAATAATTTCGAATTAGTGAAATTATGAATTAAAAGAAATTTGTAGATTAAATAAGATAAAAACGAGGTATCGAGACCTCGAATTCATAAACCAAGCCATAAATATTTTTATAAATATTTATGGAGTGTTAGTAAGTTAGTATTAAAGTTTCGTTAAGAAATTTTAAGGTTTCAGCAGTCAATTGGGTAAAAAGGACTAAATTGAATTAAGTACAAAATTGTGAAATGTGATTAAATAACTCTAGTAATAATTAAAGGAGGACTAAATAGGCAATTAAACACCTATTATTGGGCTGGACGGCATGAGTGTGCAGGAAAAATAAAAATCAAGTGTGAACAAGGGGCAAAATTGGAAATAGGGTAAAAATTAAATTGTAAAATATGATATGTTAGGTAAAATCTAGAGTTTTCTTCATTTTTCTTCATCCTCTCCAGTAAAAAACACCATTGAAGGGTTCTTTTAAGCTGGTCTCTCATATTTTTACTACATGTAAGCTTAATTCTTGGTTATTTCTTGTAAATTTTGTGTTTTCGAGACTTTTGCAACTAGGTCCACTTGTTTAATTCATTAGTTTTTGATTTCATGGGTAATTTTGAAAGTTTCCATGAATAAGTGCTGAAAGTTTATGATTATTTATCATGGAATTAAGGTTTTAATTTCATTATATGATGATTTTATGAAGAGATTTGCATAGAAATTTATTTTAGGACCTAATTGTGAAAGTTGTTGGAATTAGGGTTTTGAGTTGAAGCTTGGAATGTCAAAGGCTGTGAAGTAGTTTGTAGTGTTTAGATAAAATGATATTTGAAAGGAATTAGTTTAATTGATGAATAAATTGAACATTGACTAAATTGTAAAAACTGAAAAGTTTGGGGTAATAGTGTAATTTCAAACATTTTTGGGCATAAGTTGTGAAGTAGAATAGAATTGAAATAGATGCTAATGAAGAATGATTTTATAGTTGTAGATCAAGAAAACGAAGTGAATCGTGGAAAGGAGAAAATTCAAGAATAGTCCCTGACTTTCTACGACTTTTGCAAATTAGCCCAGGTAAGTTCATGTGGCAAATTTAATGTTTTGTTATGAAAATATTATGGTTTTTAAGTATACTATTGTAGATGAATACTATTGAATTGTAAAAAGTATGAAATAGTATTTAAGTAAAAATACATATTATTTGGAACAATGGATTTGAGTGCTTTCATTTTGTGACCATAATGAATTGACGGAAAAGATGTGATATGTACTTCCGTATAAGACCATAGCTGGGCTATGGCATCGGTGCAATGTGATTCGAGATCCCATATAAGACCATAGTTGGGCTATGGCATCGGTGTGATGTGATAATGTGATTCCGTATAAGACCATATCTGGGATATGGCATCGGTATGTCATGTGATCCGTGTAAGACCATGGCAGGGCTATGGCTTCGGTGTGTGATGTGTGACAATGTAAAAGTCCATAGTTTACTGTGGCAATGTGATAATGAAACACTCAATTTCTTTATTTTTCCTTAATTTGACAATGGAAATAAATGAGAAATGGGCCCAAAGGAGTTAAATTTGTGAATAGTAACCTGGAAATTATCCAAATGAGTTTATTAATGAAATTGTGATTTGTAGGATGAATTAGATAAACTAATAGATATATGATTGTGTACAATATTTGGTAAGATTTGTGTAATTATGCCTATGAGCTTACTAAACTTCTATAAGCTTACTTATGTATGTTATTTGTTTTGTAGATTGACTTATATACATATAGAGGGTCGGATCTACATCAAGGGTCACACTATCCAAATTTATTCTGGTAGGTTTTTTTAAACAACTTTTTGATTTATATGGCATGTATAAGAGTTGATTTGATAATGTAATTGCGTGAATGATTAAATATGTAAAGTATGTTAAATATGATGTTTTGTGTTTGAAAATGAAATATACATATTTTGGATTGAAATATTTGATTGGTTGGGTTCTAATAGTGTATAATTGTGTTTAGGTACAAGAAATGGATAAAAAGAATGTTATTTAATCAAGATTTATAAGTCAATGTTTTAGGCATAAATTAAGTGTATTTGATATGTGAAAATAGCTTAAAAATAGTGAAAAATGAGGTTTTCACACGACCAAGTCACTTGGGGTGTGTGCCCAGGCCGTGTGGTAAAGTCAGAATACCCCATAGGCAGGCCACACGGGAATGTCCCAGGCCACACGGGCATGTGCCCTTATTTTCAAGGAAAATTTTCCAAAGTTCCCGGTTTGGTCCCAAATCACTTCCTAAGCATATTTTGGGCCTTGTAGGTCCAAATTAAGGACTTGAGGATGAAATTTGAGAATTTCTTTAATTGAAATATAGATTTGTGACTCGGTTTTATACGTTTATTATTGTTTAATTTAGGTAGCACCTAGAACCCTGTTCCAGCGTCAAATATGGGCGAGGGGTGTTACATTTATTGGTATCAGAGCTTTAGTTTAGCCGATTCTCGAAATATGTATGATGTGAAAAGTGTCTAGAATTACATGCCATATAAATCTGTGATAGTGTGCTGTGTATGATCCGATCTAATGCTTGTTTTTATTATAGATTATCTTCGATTTAAAAAAATGTCAGGTAGACCAGAACAAATTGAGCAAGAAGAGGTTAACAGTAGAGTACAAACCTCGAAACAAGGAACAAGTAGTGAAGTTCCAATTTCATTGATGCGAGAACAAGAACTAAAAAATATGATTTATGGATTCATGAATCCGTGGTATAATGAGAATGTGCGAGAAAGAAATCAGACTCAGTAACCTGCTCCCCCTATTTCAACATCTGTAGTACCCCTGGTTGCTCCTCCACCTCCTACGACAACTGAATCTGGTAAACGTTCTCCATTTGAAAAGCTCAGAAAAATGGGGCCGAAGAATTTCGGGGAAGAACAGATGATGACCCCGTCAAAGCTGAGTATTGTTTACAAAGTATAATGAGGGTGTTTAAGCAAATGGCGTGCTCACCAGATGATTACTTAGTATGTCCTGTGTCATTACTGAAAGAAGAAGCTTATAACTGGTGGGAAACAATAGAAGCTGTGGTACCGGATAAGAGGATCACTTGGGAGTTTTTCCAAAATGAATTTGAGAAGAAATATGTCAGTAGAAGATATCTGGATAAGAAGAAAAGAGAATTTTTTGATTTGCGACAAGAAAACAAGACAGTGTTTGAATATGAAAGAGAATTTGTTTATCTGAGCAAATATGCTCGAGATATTGTATCCACTGAGGAAGAAATGTGTATCAAATTCGAAGAAGGGCTAAATGATGAGATCAGAATGATGATAGGGGGCACTGAGATACAATAATTCGTTGTTCTATCAGATCGTGCTTAGAAACTTGAAAAAGTATATAATAGAAAGATACAACGAGATAGAAGAAGTAAAGAATCTTTCAAAAGAAGTGCATCTAAGTTATTTTCAGCTTTACCAATGAAGAAATCTAAAGAGGAATTTAGTCGAGCCATTTCAGCATTGGAAAGATCGGGAAAGAGTAGACCAAGACAATCTGATTATAAGGCATCTGACAGATCTGCTGTTAGCGTGGGTAGTGCACAAAATACCCAAAGGCCTAAGTGCCAACATTGTGGAAGAAGTCACCCCGGTGAATGTAGAAGTAAGTGAGGAGCTTGTTATAAATGTGGGGCCACGGATCACTTTATTCATGATTGTCCCCAATTACAAGTAGAAGAAGTGGAACAGAAGAAGAAACAGGAAACTCCTCCTCAAAAAGGAAGATGCTCTGGTCAGAGCAGTGCTACCGGGGCTATTCGTTCGGGTATGAACGATACTGCTAGTCGATCAAAAGTTAGGGCCCCTGCTCGTACTTATGCCATTCTAGCAAGAGAAGAAGCAACAGCTCCGGATGTAATTGCTGGTACTTTCTATCTTTATGATGATCCTGTGTATGCTTTAATAGACCCTAGGTCTACACATTCATATATTTGTACTATGTTAGCATCTGAAAAGAATTTGTTTGTTGAGTCTACTGATTATGATGTTTAAGTTACAAATCCGTTAGGTCAAAGTGTGGTAGTTAATTTAATATGTCATAACTTTCCACTGAAATTTAAGGGTTGTGATTTCCCCGCTGATTTGATGTTGCTACCCTTTCGTGAATTTGATATCATCTTGGGCATGGACTGGTTAATGAAACATGATGTGGTAGTGAATTGTCGAGAAAAATGAATTAGTTTGAAATGTCAGACAGGAGATATTATTTTGGTTGAGTCTGGAAATTTGGATGATATTGTTAGAATGATTTCATCTATTTCTACTTGGAAATTGTTGCGTAAAGGAAATGAGGCTTATTTAGCCTACATTCTTGATACTCGAAGTTCTGAATCAAAGTTAGAGCAATTATTTATTGTGAATGAATTCATGGATGTATTTCCTGAAGAATTATCAGGTTTACCACCCGATAGAGAGGTTGAGTTTGTGATAGATGTGCTTCTGGGAACAGCTCCCATATCAATGACACCGTATAGAATGGCTCCGGCTGAATTAAAAGAATTGAAGATACAGTTGCAAGAGTTGTTGGACAAAAGGTTTATCAAACCGAGTATGTCGCCATGGGGTGCACCTGTCTTATTTGTGAAAAAGAAGGACAGTTCATTGAGGCTGTGTATAGATTACAGATAGTTGAATAAGGTAATGATTAAAAATAAATATCCTTTGCCTCGTATTGATGATTTATTTGATCAGTTTAAAGATGCTGCGGTGTTTTCGAAGATAGATCTTAGATTTGGGTATTATCAGTTAAAGGTAAAGGAATGTGATGTACCGAAAATAGCTTTTAGAACTCGGTATGGTCACTATGAGTTCTTAGTTATCCATTAGGTTTGAAAAATGCTCCTGCTGCTTTTATGGATTTAATGAATCGAATTTTTCAGTCTTTCCTGGATAAATTTTTGGTTGTATTTATTGATGATATACTGATTTATTCAAGGACAGAATCTGAGCATGCTCAGCACTTGAGAATTGTACTACAGATTTTGAGGGAAAAACAGTTATATGCAAAATTCAGCAAATGTGAATTTTGGCTTCATGAAGTGGGATTCTTGGGTCACATTGTGTCGAATGATGGTATACGAGTAGATCCGAACAAGGTGTCAGCAGTGATTAATTGGAAAACTCCAAAGAATGTTACGGAAGTGCGAAGTTTTCTTGGGTTAGCTGGTTACTATCGTCAATTTGTGAAGGATTTTTCAATGATTGCTTCACCAATGACCCGGTTACTATAAAAGAATGTTGAATTTGTATGGTCGGAAGAATGCCAACGAAGTTTTGATCAGTTAAAGAAAAGGTTGACAGAGGCTCTAGTGTTGACTTAGCCTAAATCAGGTGTGCCGTATGTAGTATATAGTGATGCCTCTCTGAATGGTTTAGGTTGTGCATTGATGCAGTCAGGAAAAGTTGTAGCATATGCTTCTCGGCAGTTGAAACCACATGAGAGGAACTACCCTACACATGATCTTGAGCTAGCTGCTATTGTATTTGCTCTAAAAATTTGGGGACACTACCTATATGGGGAGAAATGTTATGTGTATACAGACCATAAAAGTTTGAAATATTTAATGTCGTAGAAAGAGCTGAATTTGAGACAGAGGCAATGGTTAGAACTATTGAAAGATTACGATCTTGTCATTGATTATCATCTGGGTAAGGCAAATGTAGTGGCAGATGCACTTATTCGGAAATCGTCATTATTTGCCCTTCGGGCATTAAATGCTTATTTGTCTGCTAATGAGGATGGTTCTGTGTTAGCTGAATTAAAGGCAAAACCAGTATTCTTTCAACGAATTTGGGAGTTACAAGATGAAGATCCGAAGTTGGTGCTGAAACGACAAATGGTTCAAGACAACATGAACTTAGAGTACTTTATTGATAATGGTGGTATGTTATACTATCGCAGTAGAATTTGTGTCCCGAATAATCCAGAATTGAAGAATGATATCTTATCAGAGGCTCATAGTAGCATGTACTCGATTCATTCGGGAAATACAAAGATGTATTGCGATTTGAAGAAAATGTATTGGTGGCCAGGGATGAAACAAGAAATTTGTGAATTTGTAGCGAAATACTTGATTTGTCAACAGGTAAAAGCAAAACATCAAGTATCCACGGGTTTGTTAGAACCTGTAATGATTCCAGAATGGAAGTGGGAACATGTGACTATGGATTTTGTATATGGATTGCCTGTGACTTTGAAGAAGAAAGATTCAATTTGGGTGATAGTAGACAGATTAACTAAGTCAGCGCATTTTATTCCGGTCGGAACAGATTTTTTTCTTGAAAAATTAGCAAAATTATATGTGTCAGAAACTATGAGATTACATGGGGTGCCGACATCAATTATTTCAGATCGAGATCCAAGGTTTACTTGAAGATTTAGAGTAAACTACAAGAAGCTTTAGGTACCAAATTGAAATTTAGTACAGCTTTTCATCCTCAGACTGATGGGCAATCAGAATGAGTGATTCAGATTTTGGAAGATATGTTGAGGTGTTGTATACTCGAGTTCAGTGGTAGCTGGGAAAGGTATTTACCTTTATCTGAATTTTCTTATAATAATAGTTATCAAGCTAGTATCAAAATGGCACTGTTTGAAGCTCTGTATGGAAGAAAATGTAAAACTCCGTTTTATTGGTTAGAATTAAGTGAATCAAAATTAGTGGGAGTGGATTTAATTCGGGAAATTGAAGAGAAAGTTTGAATTATGCAAGAAAGTTTGAAAGCTACTTCCGATCATCAGAAGTCCTATGTGGATTTGAAAAGAAGAGATATAGAGTTCAATATGGGTGATCGTGTGTTCTTGAAAGTTTCTCCGTGGAAGAAAATTCTACGGTTTGGTAGAAAAGGAAAGCTTAGTCCACGATTTATCGGGCCGTATGAGATCACTGAGAGGATTGGTCCAGAAGCTTATAGATTGGCCTTGCCTCCAGAACTTGAGAAAATCCATAATGTATTTCATGTATCTATGTTGAGACGGTATAGATCAGACCCTTCACATGTGATTCCTCATGCTGAGATAGAGCTACAATCAGGTATGACTTATTCGGAGGAACCAGTGAGAATATTAGCTCGGGAAGTTAAAGAGCTACGGAATAAATGAGTACCATTAGTAAAAGTATTATGGCATTGACATGGATTGGAGGAGGCAACTTGGGAGACGGAAGAATCTATGAGATCATAGTATCCGCATTTATTTTCAGGTATGAAATTTCGAGGACGAAATTTTAGTGATATCGGAATAGTGATTTGAGATCACTAAATCCGACATATGAGTTTAGATATTAGTAAGTAAAAATTAAGTGTGGTTTTAGAAATAATTTTGAATTAGTGAAATTATGAATTAAAAGAAATTTATAGATTAAATAAGATAAAAACGAGGTATCGAGACCTCAAATTCATAAACCGAGTCATAAATATTTTCATAAATATTTATGGAGTGTTAGTAAGTTAGTATTAAAGTTTCGTTAAGAAATTTTAAGGTTTCGGTAGTCAATTGGGTAAAAAAGACTAAATTGAATTAAGTGCAAAATTGTGAAATGTGATTAAATAGCTCTAGTAATAATTAAAGGAGGACTAAATAGGCAATTAAACACCTATTATTGGGCTGGACGGCATGAGTGTGCAGGAAAAATAAAAATCAAGTGTGAACAAGGGGCAAAATTAGAAATAGGGTAAAAATTAAATTGTAAAATATGATATATTAGGTAAAATCTAGAGTTTTCTTCATTTTTCTTCATCCTCTCTAGCAAAAAACACCATTGAGGGTTCTTTTATGCTGGTCTCTCATATTTTTACTACATGTAAGCTTAATTCTTGATTATTTCTTGTAAATTTTATGTTTTCGAGAATTTTACAACTAGGTCCACTTGTTTAATTCATTAGTTTTTGATTTCATGGGTAATTTTGGAAGTTTCCATGAATAAGTGCTGAAAGTTTATGATGATTTATCATGGAATTAAGGTTTTAATTTCATTATATGATGATTTTATGAAGAGATTTGTATAGAAATTTATTTTAGGACCTAATTATGAAAGTTGTTGGAATTAGGGTTTTGAGTTGAAGCTTGGAATGTCAAAGGCTGCGAAGTAGTTTGTAGTGTTTAGATAAAATGATATTTGAAAGGAATTAGTTTAATTGATGAATAAATTGAACATGGACTAAATTGTAAAAATTAAAAAGTTTAGGGTAATAGTGTAATTTCAAAAATTTAAGGGCATAAGTTGTGAAATAGAATAGAATCGAAATAGATGCTAATGAAGAATGATTTTATAATTATAGATCAAGAAAACAAAGTGAATCGTGGAAAGGAGAAAATTCAAGAATAGTCCCTAACTTTATACGACTTTTGCAAATTAGCCCAGGTAAGTTCATGTGGCAAATTTAATGTTTTGTTGTGAAAATATTATGGTTTTTAAGTATATTATTGTAGATGAATACTATTGAATTGTAAAAAGTATGAAATAGCATTTAAGTAAAAATACATATTATTTGGAACAATGGATTTGAGTGCTTTCATTCTGTGACCTTAATGAATTGACGAAAAAGATGTGATATGTACTTCTGTATAAGACCATAGCTGGGCTATGGCATCGGTACAATGTGATTCGAGATCCTGTATAAGACCATAGCTGGGCTATGGCATCGGTGTGATGTGAAATGTGATTCCGTATAAGACCATATCTGGCATATGGCATCGGTATGTTATGTGATCCGTGTAAGACCATGGTAGGGCTATGGCTTCAGTGTGTGATGTGTGACAATGTAAAAGTCCATAGTTTACTGTGGCAATGTGATAATGAAGCACTCAATTCCTTTATTGTTCCTTAATTTGACAATGGAAATAAATGAGAAATGGGCCCAAGGGAGTTAAATTTGTGAATAGCAGCCTGGAAATTATCCAAATGAGTTTATTAATGAAATTGTGATTTGCAGGATGAATTAGATAAGCTAATAGATATATGATTGTGTACAATATTTGGTAAGATTTGTGTAATTATGCCTATGAGCTTACTAAGCTTCTATAAGCTTACTTGTGTATGTTATTTGTTTTGTAGATTGACTTATATACATATAGAGGATCGGATCTACATCAAGGGTCACACTATCCAGATTTATTTCGGTAGATTTTGTTAAACAAATTTTTGATTTATATGGCATGTATAAGAGTTGATTTGATAATGTAATTGTGTGAATGATTAAATATGTAAAGTATGTTAAATATGATGTTTTGTGTTTGAAAATGAAATATACATATTTTGGATTGAAATATTTGATTGGTTGGGTTCTAATAGTGTATAATTGTGTTTAAGTACAAGAAATGGATAAAAAAAAATGTTATTTGATCAAGATTTATAAGTCAATATTTTAGGCATAAATTAAGTGTGTTTGATATGTGAAAATAGCTTAAAAATAGTGAAAAATGAGGTTTTTACACGGCCAAGTCACATGGGCGTGTGCCCTGGCCGTGTTGTAAAGTCAGAATACCCCATGGGCAGGCCACACGGGCATGTCCCAGGCCACACAGGCGTGTGCCCTTATTTTCAAGGAAAATTTTCAAAGTTCTCGGTTTAGTCCCAAATCACTTCCTAAGCATATTTTGGGCCTCGTAGGTCCAAATTAAGGACTTAAAGATGAAATTTGAGAATTTTTTAAATTGAAATACAGATTTATGACTCGATTTTATACGTTTATTATTACTTAATTCAGGTAGCACCTCGAACCCTGTTCCGGCGTCGGATATTGGTGAGGGGTGTTACAAAAATAGCATGAGTTAAGACTATAATAGTTTGCTCTTTTGGGTTATAAAACAAACCACCCTTTGTTCATTTTGGATATCCTACAAACATGCACAATTTTGTCTGTGAGTCCAACTTTCTCACATCATTATCCAATACGTGGGCCGGGCATCCCTAAGTCTTAAAATGATTAAGACTCGGCTTCCCACCGTGCCATAATTCGTATAGGGTTTTTGATGTTGCCTTAGTTGGCACATAATTTAGAATATAATAAGTCGTTTGTATAGTGTATCCCCAAAAGATATTAGAAGCTTCGAATAACTTAATATCGAAAGTACCATGTCCAAAAATGTTTAATTTCTTCTCTCTGCCACACCATTTTATTGTGGAGTGCTCGACGTAGTTAACTGGGATAGAGCCTCATTCTTTATAAGGTACCCTAAGAACTCATCAGATAAATATTCTCCACATTGATCAGACTGAAGTGCCTTTATGGGTAAACCTAGTTGTTTCTCCACTTCCGCATGAAACTCTTTGAATTTATCAAAGGTTTCACTCTTATGGTGAATCATGTATACATACTCATATCTGGAATATTTATCAATAAAATTTACATAATACTCGTAACCACCTCTTGCACTAACGCTCATAGGGCTACATATGTCAGTGTGCACAAGTTCTATGGATTTTCCGACCCTTGTTCTTTTCGCATTAAAAGATCACTTAGTCATATCACCTTCCAAGCAAGATTTGCATTACGAAATATCAACTTCTTTAAGCAAACTTAAGATGTCGTCTTTCACAAGTCCAGTGATTCTTTCTCGGTTAATATGACCAAGTCTCAAATGCCAAAGGTACGCCTCGTTGTAATGAGAAGTTTTAAGTCTTTTATTCGATATTTTAGTCTCAAGTAGTGTGTACATAGTTGTTTTGATAAAATAGATACTATTTGACATCCATCCATTACATATAAGATTGTGTTTTCTAAATTGCAATTCCATTATTAAAAGTCACGATTAAGTCGTCTTTATATAAAAATGCAGCGAAAATTAAGTTTTTTTAAAACTTGGTACATAGAAAACATCTTTTAAAATAATATTCCTAAAACTCAAAATAAAGATTTATATCTCCTATTGCTTCAACTTCCACACTTGTCAGGTTCTCGGTCTACAATGATAAGCTCTTATCTCTAAGTTATTTCATCTCTTTGAATCCCTATAGAAAAACACAAACATGATTAGTGGCCCTCGAATCAATAACCAAGTGATCTAATGAATCCTCTGCTGAACAAGTTTCTATCATTATACCTTAGCCTTTTATGGCTAGGTATTCTTTCCACTCTTTACAATTTACCTTGAAGTGTCATTTCTTATTGCAAAAAGAAGCATTTAGACTTAGATAACTCTTTTAGCTTTATCGTTCTCTTCTTTTCTACTTGTGGTGGCTTAGAAGCCTTAGTGTTGCCTTTCTTATAGCTCTTTCCCTTCCCTATTGAGGAAGAAGCGATGAAAATATTTGTTTCTACTCTTCAAATTGGCTGATTGTCGTTCAGCAACAACTCATAGGATTGTAACTCCATGAGTTGTGTAAGCGTCAGGTTTTAGCTGCCAAGGTTATATGCAGCCTGAAAACCAGTAAAATCCTTAGACAAGCTTTTGAACACCATCTCTATTTGGGTGTTTTTGTCCAAATTATCCTTATTGCTCATGGTCTCGGCAAAGTATCCCATAAGAATGGTCATATGGTTTTTGACTGGAGTGTCAAACTTTTGCTGGACATTTATTAAGCTAGTTATAATAGACTGTCGAGCTAAGGTAGCTTGGCCTCCGAACATGTCTTCTAGCTTATCTAAGATCACTTTAGCAGTCTTACAACTCTCTAGTTACTTATATAGAGTGTTGGTAACGCTTGCCATCATATAGCAACAAGTTATCTCATCATAATCTTCCCAGTGTTTTCTAGCCTCAGCTTGAGTGGCCGGAGGCCATTTAGCATCAAGAACTATTTTAGTTTCTTACAGCTCAAGGCAATTATCAGGTTCCTTTTGCATCAAATATAGTTGTTTCCGTTCAATTTGTTTTCAGTGAGTATGTTCAATAAGAGAGTTGGTGCCATTTTTGAATTGAATATAAAAATATTCATATATTAAATTTTTTTTATTAAGAAAATGTTTTGCAACACTACAATATGCATTAAGATGATGCATGTATCTTATATTAGACCTTGAAAACATTTATAAGTCATTGCAATGATAATTCCCACACCCATTGAATCAAGCCAAAGTGGGGTGATCATGACCAACTAATAAGAATATTGATTTCCATTCAATTAGTACATGAACCTAATTTCTTAAGTATTTACACGTACAAATAATCGTGTAATGTTTGGCCATCATTCTAAGTTAAGTAGAGCTCCGTGGGGAGTTACTTAACTAGGAGATCTTGAGTGTATAACCATCAGACCCTATTGCATCATGCACCAAAAATGAGTCATTGTGGGACAGTCTCATCGAGTAGCATGCTTTGACTAGTTGTCCTCTTTTGAAGATAGAATTTCTTAACCTATCGCATGATAATGCCTACCGCAAGGGCTACTCCAATTATCATTTTATCACAAGAGAGTTCTTCTTACTTTCAAGAAATCTCCTCAGTGAAATCCACAAAGCAATCCTGTCGTGGGGTAGTGCACTTGTCATGCCATCACAAGAGAGGTCTTGATTAGGGACCTTTTCCCATTCAATATTGTAAAAAAACATGTATGATTTTTATAATTTCTGGTTTCAATCATGTATGATCAAGATATGCATGAAAAGTACATGTGACATTCTTTCCTAAACTATATGAAATGCTATGGAAATTTTATAATATTCACATTTAACTATTCACAATAGTCAATCAAAAAATTTTGATTCTCCACAATTTTTCTTTAAAGGGAAAAACCGAAGAAGAAGTGAATGTGAACCGTGCACCAGATAGGTTCCCAAGAAAAGGAGGTGAGTTGTATTTGAAACTTAAAAACCAGGTCTTTCCTTACCAGTTCCCATCCTAAACCTGCACCTTCTCATTACCAATCTTCTCATAGTAATTTTATAACCTAAATAAGTGAATGAAATAATACAACACATGTATTTTCTCATTACCACACTTCTCATTTTTAATAGATCAATTGTGGATTATCTTATTGTAACAGCCCAATTTTGGGGCTAGTCAGAACAATGGTTTTGGGACCATGAATTCGACGTAGAAAGATTCATTTTTATTATATTTTTATGTTCTATAGTTTTATGGAACTATTCTTTGAAAATCTCGTTCGAAAATTTTGATGTTTGGGCACTCAATTTAGTCAAAAGGACTAAATCGTAAAAAGTGCAAAAGTTGAGTTCTACTTGTTAAAGGTGTCCAATTACTATGAGATTTTAAATTATAGGTCCTTAATTGGTAATTAGACCATTGGATAAGTTAGTGGACAAAAATGGACATGAATAGGTAAAATTAAAAAGTTATGCATTAAGGGCATTTTGGTCATTTGCTAAATAAAAGAATAAAAAGAGAAAATAAAGTCAAAATTGGTGCCCATCTTATTCACCTTGGCCGAATTTTAGAAGGAGAGCATAGATAGGGTTTCTTCAACTTTCAAGCTTGATTGTAAGTACATCCTAGCCCTGTTTTTAATGCACTTTACATTTTTGAAGTCCTCGTAACCTGATTTATGGCATGGTCAGCCATAGAAGCAATGAAAGTCAAAAAGTAAAAAAAAATGTAGTAGGGTTGATATTTGATGACATGAGCTATTTGAAAAAATAAAAGAAAAGTTGTCATCTTTTTCTCTTCTTCTTTATGATGTATGCGTGATAAGTTTTATATTTATGATTGATCGTACTTGAAAACCAACTATTATCGTGATGAAGGCAAGCGCACCTATCGAACAGTAGTATAGTTTATAGCAAGACCGGAATGTCAAACCCATAGGAACTAAAAGTATTAGTATTAACTTTCTTTTTATTATCTAGCCTAAAAATAAGGGGATTTTACTTTATCTAAACTAATTAACTAAACTAAGAATGCACAGGAAGAAAATTGGGGAAATACTTTTGGGAAAACTGATTGATTTGGACAATACCCAAGGAAAAATCTACCTAGACTTCACTTGTTACTTGACTCGAACTGCATTTATTTATTCACTTGACTCGATCCGTAAAAATCCCTAAGTTATATTATTATCTCTCTCGAGACTAACAATGTCTAACCCTAGGTTGATTAATTGAAATCTCTTTCTAATTAAAACCCCTAGTGTTGCATTAACTCGATCTATGGATTCCCTTATTAGGTTTGACCCTAATTCGGCAGATTTATGTTGCCCTGTGTCTAGGGGTGCAATCAATTCTGCTTAATTATGCTAGATCTACTCTTAGACGGGGACTTTTGCTCCTTTGAATAAGCACATCAAAACTTGAATCAATATTCTGGAATATTGAAACAAGAATTAAGAACACATAATTAAGAACAAATCAAGTATTTATCATATAATTCAGAAAATAATAACAAGATCCGTCTTAGGTTTCATTCCCCTTAGTTATTTAGGGGACTTAGTTCATAAGTGTAAAAGGAAACATCTTAGAAGAATAATAATAACAAAACATAAAGAAAACCCAAAAACCCCTGAAGGAAATTGAAGGGAGATCTTCAGTCTTGAAGGAGAACTCGGCTTCTGAGATGGATCAATCAGCTTTTTTTGAGTAATTCCTTGCCTCCTACTCTGGGTGTTTCTTAGGTGCCTCCTCAGGTGTTTATATAGACTTTAGAATGCTTCAAAACCCTCAAAAATGTCCTTTTTCGAGTAGAACTAGACTTGGGCTCGATAGGGACATGCCCGTGTGACACGCTCGTGTGAGGTGGCTTAGGCCGTGTTTAGAGTCTGCTAAATAGACACGGCCCTGTGGTGTGGCTTAGGTCGTGTTGCAATCTGTTAAATAGACATGGACGTGTGAACTACCCGTGTGAGGAAGTCCAAGTCGTGTTGATTTCCCATGTTGACCCATTTTCTCCGTTTTTGGCTCGTTTCTCGCTCTTTTTACTCCCCTGTGCTCAATTAAGTATAAAACATGAAGTTAAAGGATTAGGAGCATCGAATTCCACAAATCTAATGATAATTCATCCAAAAATATGCTATACATGGGATAAAAATATGTAAAAATTACGACTTATCAAATACCTCTATACTTAAGCGTTTGCTTGTCCTCAAGCAAAATCCTCAACTCACAATAAAAATAAATTATTCTCAACTTATAATTCTCATCAATAGTATCTCAAAATAATCCATAAGTAATCATACAGTGAAAATTCAACTCGAAGAACATCAAAGTTTCAAAAATTCCAAGTTAAACATTTTATCATGAAAACATAGGTGTCTCCCTTCATCTAAGTAATCACCTTTGACTCAAAATATCACAGAGTTTCACATCCTCACTAAAGATTCACTCAAATCACTCGAGGTGTTTAAGGACAAGAAATTTAGCACTCAACAGTCAATATGAAAAGTTATTACCATAGGCTTGCGTGAAAATCAAATCTCCACCACTATTGTAATAGCCCAAAATTGAGTCTAGTTGGAACAGAGGTTTCAGGACCACAAAATCTGAGATATAAATAATTATTTTATGATTATTTTGAGGTCTATGATATGATTGCATGATTGTGTGAAAATTTTGTGAAGAAATTCTATGCATAAAGTGCTTAATTCGAAGTTAGGGACTAAATTGAAGAAGTTGCAAAACTTGCATTCTAGAAGTTTTTAGTATGAAATTGATTTGAAATATTAATTAGGAGGTCCTAAATAGAAATTTGACCAATTTCTAAGTTATGGACAAAAATTGGACATGGATGGAATTTTTGGAAAGTTAGTAGTAAGGGTATTTTGGTCATTTAGGGGTAAAATGAATTAAAATACAAAATTAAAAGCCAATTTTTCTCATGTTCTTCACCATGGACGTGTATACCAAGGGAGACTCCATGTATAGGGTTTTCAAGCTTCCCAAGCTCAATTGTAAGTTCGTTCTAACCCCGTTTTTCAAGTTCTTTACATTTTTAGAGTCCCGGTAACTTGATTTAGCTTATGCTAGCAATAATTCAACCTAGGGTTCATATTTGGAAAAATACCCATAGGTAAAATTTGTGTATTCTGGTGTTTTATGATACAATATGAGGTTTTAAATTATGTTAGACAACTTGTGCTACTTGGTTTTAAGTGAAAACGAGCAAAAAGGCTTAATCGGTAAAAATACCTAATAGTCATAAGTATATGTTAGAGTGAGAATTTGATGTTGCCATAGAAGGAAAAGTGATCATCATGTCATAAAACATAAGAATAAGGGATGAAGTTTAATTCCGAGCCTAGGGGCAAAAGTGTAAATATGCAAAATTTAGGGCAAAATTGTAATTTTTCAAAGTTTGAGTTAAGGACTGTGTTGAATAGTACATTAATTAAATAAGTAAAATATGATGTTTTAGATTCAAAAACAGATTTGAACCTAGAATGAGAGAAAATCGAAAATTGGGAAAGTTGGTAAAATGACCGTTTTAATATCAAGGTAAGTTCATATGTATAATAAGCATTAATTTATGCATGTTTCACTGTAAAATTGATATATTTACTATGATCTCTGAGGTGTTGAAAGTATGTAAGTTGGTATGATAATAATACAACAATAATCTTGTAATTTATATTTGAAAGTTAAATTTAGTGAATTAATTGAATTATGTTAAATTAAATGATTATGGTGCCAAGTTTATGAATTGATTTAAAAATATGTCTATGGTACATGAAGTGTATTGAATTATCATACATAAATGTGATTTCTATGATTATGGATATTATGGGAAATTGTAAGTTCATATGATGTTTAATAAGACAATGTGTAATTTAATGTTATTGCGTTGATATTAAATAAGATGTAAGTTTATATGTAAGTAATACATCACTATTACTTGTATTATAATATTTTATAAAAATATTGGAAATATGTTTGTGGATAATTACTTGATTGGTGAAATTGTTGGAAAGAGAGAGAAATCCGGTTGAACCTTCTGAAAGATTGGATGATCTGATGGTATGTAGCTAGGTCACGTGTATAGTCTTGAGTGCACATCATGTGTACAAGAGAGCTACAAGATATTATGATGTAGCTAGGTCGTATGGGTGATACTATGTGTACACCATGTAGACAAGAGAGCTACGAGATATATGTAGCTAGGTCGCATGCGTGGTTCCAAGTGAAGGACACCATGTAGACAAGAGAGCTACGAGATAAACTGGCTAGGTCACATGGGTGGTACTAAGTGTTCACCATGTGTACAAGAGAGCCGAACTATATGATGGGTGGAGCTATGTGCTAAAACCACCAAGTATCGAGGATTGATCCGAAGTGTTCAACGGGAGACTCTCTATGTATTGCTTTGTGAGTTTTGTGATGAATATGTGCAGGAACTTGGTTATGTGAATGATGTGTTCATTAAGTGACCAGGATGTGGTAAGGTTATAAACAAGTAAGTTATACATGAGGATGATTTTATGGTGACCTTGTGATCATGGGCCTATACTTGTGATGTATGAAATGTGGTGAAAATGATTTGTGATATTTATGTTAAAATGAGGTTAATACAAAGAAAGTGTGAAAGAGTGAATTAGTAATAAAACTGTTTTGGATAGTAGTAGTGACGTGATTATGAAAAATCACCAAAAATGGTATAAATTGAATCATAGACTGAATGAGATATCAAATTAAAGCTTAATGAGTTTATTTGCATATAAAAGAAACATAGAAAGCAAAGGAGTTCTATATTTTGAGATATTTATGTTTTCGTGAGACTGATTTAGAATGATTACGTGATCCCCTGTTCTGACTTTCGAAAATCACAAAAATTTGGAGAAAAATAATTAGAGGCTCAAAATTATATTTTTAAAATCCATAATGAGTCTATTTTCAAGATAAATCAACAAGAACATTATACGAGTTTTGTCTTGTGAGATATTATTTTTAGTGAAGAGAAGTCGAATCGTCGAGAAAGTGAAACAGGGAAATTTTAATGAATAAACTGTACTAATTGGCTAAACCAAAAATTATGAAAATTTTATGGTGGAACAATATGTGAGTCTAGTTTTAGGGGAAATTTACGGATCTTAATTTGGAGCTCTGTATCTCGAATTATAAATAATTAAGTGACTATGACTCGTGTGGACAGTTTGATGTGAACATTTATTAGTAAATTGTGAAATCGTACTTACAAGAATGCTATATACATTAAGGATGTGGAATGGAGAGGAGGAGGAGGAAAATAAATATATGTGGAATACATGGAAACTATGGTATATAGTATATGAAATATTTATATAATGAAATAAATGATATGTGTTTATAAGAAAACAAAAAGAGAATGTTATGTATCATGAGATGTATATATATATATATATATATATATATATATATATATGACTAGTCTCATTGTAATGCTTGTTGGGTATGGAATTGAATTGAAATGTTTCAGGCAAACATGTTATTCTGCGCATTTGAATCGTGGTATTTTATAAAGATATGATCTAGCTTTAAATATGAATGCTTGATGATTAAGCTGAAGATATTTTGTAAGATGATAATCTTGGTATAAATGTATAAGTGGTATGAGTATGAGAGACACATGTATGATGACATACAAATGATATGTTTGTGGTTTAATTGAGGATGTTTAATCATTAAATGAATACCATGTTATATGCTTTTGATTTTGTATAAGTGTGTAAGAGATCAAGGTTGACCAAAACTTGGAAAATAGCCTAGGTATATTCCACACAAGCAGAGAAACGACCATGTGTCTCAGCCGTGTATGGAACATGACTTTGGGACACGGGCGTGTGGAGCCTTAAAGCATGAAATTTCCAAGATTTTCGTAAGTTCTCGGTTTAGTCCCAAACCCTTTCTAAAGTATGTTTTGGGCTCCGTAGACTCAAATAAGGGACTATGTGTAAGAGAATGAATGCTTTGAAATATGAATAAAATTTTATGGCTCGTATTTTAGTTTAATGTTTGTATGTTTGTCTGGTAACGCCTCGTACCTTAGCCCGGCCTCGGATACGGGTAAGGGGTGTTACAACTATATATTGAGATGATACATCAATCAAAAGGTCTTTAGAGGGTTCTAACGTGGCTTTGGTTAGGGGGTGTGGTCACAAGCTGAAAGAAAAGGTTAGAATCGAGATTGAATTGAAAAATTACCTAACTAGAAAAATACTAAAACTGACAAATTACATTCCTAATTAGAAGATCCTAGAATTGAGCTTTTCCTCATGGAATATGAAATTAAATACTTAAGCTCAAAAAAAATTACTACTAATATGTATGTATGTATGTATGTATGTATGTATGTATGTATGTATGTATGTATGTATGTATGTATGTATGTATGTATGTATGTATGTATGTATGTATGTATGTATGTATGTATGTATGTATGTATGTATGTATGTATGTATGTATGTATGTATGTATGTATGTATGTATGTATGTATGTATGTATGTATGTATGTATGTATGTATGTATGTATGTATGTATGTATGTATGTATGTATGTATGTATGTATGTATGTATGTATGTATGTATGTATGTATGTATGTATGTATGTATGTATGTATGTATGTATGTATGTATGTATGTATGTATGTATGTATGTATGTATGTATGTATGTATGTATGTATGTATGTATGTATGTATGTATGTATGTATGTATGTATGTATGTATGTATGTATGTATGTATGTATGTATGTATGTATGTATGTATGTATGTATGTATGTATGTATGTATGTATGTATGTATGTATGTATGTATGTATGTATGTATGTATGTATGTATGTATGTATGTATGTATGTATGTATGTATGTATGTATGTATGTATGTATATGTATGTATGTATGTATGTATGTATGTATGTATGTATGTATGTATGTATGTATGTATGTATGTATGTATGTATGTATGTATGTATGTATGTATGTATGTATGTATGTATGTATGTATGTATGTATGTATGTATGTATGTATGTATGTATGTATGTATGTATGTATGTATGTATGTATGTATGTATGTATGTATGTATGTATGTATGTATGTATGTATGTATGTATGTATGTATGTATGTATGTATGTATGTATGTATGTATGTATGTATGTATGTATGTATGTATGTATGTATGTATGTATGTATGTATGTATGTATGTATGTATGTATGTATGTATGTATGTATGTATGTATGTATGTATGTATGTATGTATGTATGTATGTATGTATGTATGTATGTATGTATGTATGTATGTATGTATGTATGTATGTATGTATGTATGTATGTATGTATGTATGTATGTATGTATGTATGTATGTATGTATGTATGTATGTATGTATGTATGTATGTATGTATGTATGTATGTATGTATGTATGTATGTATGTATGTATGTATGTATGTATGTATGTATGTATGTATGTATGTATGTATGTATGTATGTATGTATGTATGTATGTATGTATGTATGTATGTATGTATGTATGTATGTATGTATGTATGTATGTATGTATGTATGTATGTATGTATGTATGTATGTATGTATGTATGTATGTATGTATGTATGTATGTATGTATGTATGTATGTATGTATGTATGTATGTATGTATGTATGTATGTATGTATGTATGTATGTATGTATATTAAGAACAAATCAAAATAACATAGAACTTTGCTGACTATGAAAAATAAAACATAGCTAAGCAATTTATTCAAATCAAATCTCGACAAAAATAGGGAACAAATGAGGGGATTTCAACAATAATGGGTTATGGGTTAATATTGAGGGTATATCAATGAATGGCTTGTTAGGCTCAAGGGGGTTCTCTAAGGGTTAATTATGAGGGTAGACTTTTATGGGGTAAGTGGGTTAAGCCTAAGTGCCTTTATCATCTCGACATATCAAATCAAATGGTGTGGTCTTGACATGCATAATCGAAGCAAGTTCTAGAATAACAAATCAATATTGACGCACTCATAGCAACAATAAAAGTGAGCATGAAATAAATAATATATGCTCTAAAGGCTCAAGATCTCACAAAAATTATGGTTTTTTGATGTTAAACCTGTGAATTTCAACTCAAGATAATACCTAAACTTGGGGAAACAACCTAAAAATTTTTAATTCTCAAAAATCAACTTATCATGCTTGATTCTTTAATTCCTTAAATTTTAATCAATTAATGCATAAATGCCTATGTTTTAATTCAAGACATATCAATAAAAATCATAAATTAATCAAAATTCATTCCAATAGTGATATGAGTGAGTCACGTGAGAATAAGACAAAATTCAAGGATTTTTCTGATAATGATATAAATAACCCCCCCACATTTAAGATGTACATTGTCCTCAATGTACAAAGATAGACTAACTAAAAAATATAGATATAAGATCATAAGATAAGGAAAGAAGTGAAACTTCCTGAATGTTAGATGGAATCCTTGAATTGGAGTTATGAAAAGTAATCGACTAAGGCAAGGGTGAGATTGGAGGAGGATACTCCAGTGGTGGTAGAGGTTGGGTCTCACAACCACAGTGTCCAGCGAAGAGGTTATCGTGGTGGTCGAGCAAGACATGGCAGTCGTGAAGGACCTTTTCCAGTGGAGTTGCAAATTCCTAAGTAATAGTGAGCTTTGGAGCTCTTTATAACTGCGATAGAATCAATTAACTCTTTAGGACATATAAAGTAGCATGATTACTCGTAAAGAGATGGCCGAAACATAAATTGCTTAATATAAATTTTAAAACCTAAGGATGAAGTAAAAATAAAATTAAAGAGAAATAAAATAAAAAGTAGTTTTAAAAAGATAAAAGTAAAAACATAAAGATAACAAATAAAAATCTTCAAAAATCTTCATCGCCAGATGGTTCGCGAGGTGGGGATGGCGATGAGATGTTAAGGTGCTGACAAATTTGATTTAAGGTAACATCAATGTGATCAAAGCGCTGAAAACATTGCTGCTCGAATTGAGTGAGATGCTCAGAGATGTCAGAGAGTGAAGCAGCTGCATGACCTTGGCGATGAATAGGTGGTGGCTGAGAGGGTGGATCCTCGTGAGGTGGTGGGACATCATTAGTAATGTTTTCTAGGTCCTCTTGCTCGACTGACTGGAATATGTGGTACTGGGGAGGATTAAATCCACGTCGTCTCTCGATCATCCTCATATGGAACATACTTGAGATGCCCTATGGGGACATCTGACCGGTGAGAGTGAGGGAGGATGTTTGCGTCGTCGTGTTGAGGAGACCAAAGTACCACACCATGTGAGTCACATAAGGGCCAATAGAAATGACTCCCTTCCTATGCCACTCTGTCTGATGTCGAATGGCGAGGGCGATAAAATAAGCAAGGTCAAATACGTGCCAATGTGCCATGCTCCATAAAAAATTGGCATCGTTAGTGTTGACGATGCCGATGCTCTCTCATCATCCTGTCAGGGTTTAGGCTAGAATGGCATGTAGGTATCTCAAGGATGGAGCGAAAGCTGATGCCTTGGAGCAACTAAGGTCATAAGTGGCTGAAGCAGGGACTAGGGCCTTCCAGCAATTTGAAGGCGAATAGTGGAACTGGTGATGGAGGTTGTCGAAGTCATCGTCGTCTATGAACTCCTCCGTATACAATCTTAACGTGACACCGAACTCAGGCACGCTCAACTGGCGAACTAAACCGCCAAGATGGAATTGGACCGTTCTGGGATCATCGAATTCTGTCATAATGGATTGAAGGTGGAAGGTCAAACAGAGTTCTAACGTGAGCTCGAGATATGTCGGCTCGATGATCTCGAAGAAGAGCCCCCATGGGTCAGTAGTTAGGAGAGCCCGGACTGCGTCAGCGAGTTGCATCTGGTCTAGGGCAGTCCAATCAATGCAACAGCCCACCCCTAAGGGTCAGGCCCATAGTATCTGGAATAGTTCCTCCTATGATCCCGGTGGAAACTATAGGAATGGGTGCCAAATTTTAGTGGTAGGACCCGAGGATGATGTTGCTCCTTTTCGTTTCTTCGAGGCGGGGACGACAGTTTTCTTACCATGTCATTTGACATGGTATCTATAATGAAAAGACGAGTTATTAAAAATAATCCCCAAGAATAGCATGGAAAAGTATGCAAGCATGTCAAAACTAAATAGAAATATTTCATAGGGGTCACAGACCAAATCTTAATGGACAGATATATCAAATCATTATGAGCAATAGTAATACGAGAATAGTGCTAAACGAAATATCTAGTGAATGAATGCATATAGGAATGATAAAATGGAATATGGTGTGGTAAGGCATGAAATCCATGGAAACACAAGAATGAATGAATGTATCCTAATACATCGACTAAAATGGCTAATTTCTAAATAAGAACAAAGTGCATAAGCATGTCTATTATTAGAAATGTGAAGATTAATCAAAAACAGTCAAATAAAACAAGAAATAACATGAAATTAGTAAAAGATATGAAGATAATAGAGAGAAAAGAATGAACAAATGCAATAGTGCTTGGTAGAGGGAAAAGGTTGGTCGTCCGAGGAGTGGGTGATATGGGTCGGCCACGGGCGTGGGTAAGGAAGATTGCAACGGCTAAGGTTAGGGTTTTTTTGTTTGGGAAAGGGGATGATGAACAGTGGGGGTTTATATAGATTTTGGGGCACATGGCCATGGGGCACGCCCGTGTGCCCTTATTTCAGCCCGTGTGTTTCGTGATTTTCAAATTTGGGCGCGTCTAGAAGTCGACCCACGCCTGTGTTCCTTAGGCGTGTTGGTGCACACGGCCAGGTCGCACGTTCGTGTCCTACTTCGTTCGCTTCTCCCATGCCCGTGTATATGTGCGCAAGCCCGTGTTAATTTAATAGTTTCAACATGGGTGGTGGGCATGGGCGTGTCACACGCCCGAGTTATTTTCTTAGTTTCTACCATGGCTTATAGACACGGGCGTGTCGTACGCCTGTATTGATTTGTCAGGATTGCCCACAGCCATGTCACACGGCCGTGGCAACGTATCGAATCCCGTGTTGGGGAAAAATTTTGCTCTGTTTTCATATGGTCGTATTGCACGACTGTGTCACTTTCCCTGGTATGAGCACGGCCTAAGGCACGCCCGTATGCCTGGCCGTGTGGATTTTGAAAACCTGTGTTCAAGGACTCAGTTAGGAATTTAGATGTTAAAAACTAAAATTTAAAGAAATCGACACCGTTAGTGCTCGGGTTGCCTCCCGAGAAGCGCTTATTGATTGCGTGATTCGTAACAAGTAATAAATATTTATAATTAAGATCGAACCTAGACTAACTGTTATCACGACAAAAAGGCAAGCGCACCTATCGAACAATAGTATAGTAATGGCAAGACCGGGATATCGTACCCAATGGAACCAAAAGTACTAGTAATAACTATCTTTTTATTATCTATCCTAGGAATAAAAGGGTTTATTTACTAAACAAATTATCTAAACTAATTAACTGATTTAATTAAAGCAAAGAGAAAATTGGGAAAAAGACTTGAAGAAAAGCAATTGATAAAGACGACACCCAAGGAGGAATCCACCTAGATTTCACTTGTTATCTGACTCTGAACCGGACGATTTATTCACTTGACTTGATTCGTAAAGATCCTTAAGTTAAGTTATTATCCCTATTCAAGACTAATAACGTCTAATCCCTAGATTGAATAACCGAGACTTTTCTCTAATTAACACTCTAGGATTACATTAACTCGATCTATGGATCCCCTTATTAGGTTTCACCCTAATCCGGCAAAATCTCGTAACCCTGTTTCTAGGCGTTCGATCAACTCTGCTTAATTATGCCAAATCTACTCTTAGGTAGGGTCTATTCCTCCTCTACATAAGCACATCAAATCATGAATTAATACCCGGAATATTAACTCAAGCATTAAGAACACATAATTAAGAGCAAATTAAGTATTTATCATACAGTTCAGATAATAATAACAAGATCCATCATAGGTTTTATCCCCCTTAGGTATCTAAGGGGTTTAGTTCATAATAAAATAAAAGTACATCTCAAAAGTATGAAAATAACAAAACATAAAGAAAACTCTAAAAACCTTGAAGGAATTCTGAGAGAGATCTTTAGTCTTGGAGTAGCTTCAGCTTTTGAGATGGATCGTTTGGCTTTCTTCAAGTAATTCCCGGCGTGTGGTACTGTATTCCAGAAAAGTTCTGGAAAGAGCAGCCTCCTTCTAGGTCACACTTAAGGTGTTTATATAGGCTTTGGGTTGGCTTTCTTCCTCCCTAAGTACCTTTTTTCTGTGTAAAATATAACTCTTTGAAAAAGGGACACACCCGTGTGCTACAGCCGTGTTTGATCCATTGAATTGCACACGGCTGTGTGGGCTCAATGGCCAGGCCATGTGAATCGTGAAAACCTTGGTCGACACCTCCGAAGGCCACAGACGTGTGAGTTGCCAGTGTGGCAAGGTTTATGCCGTGTCATCTTCTCAATTTGGTCCGTTTTGTCCCTGTTCAGCTCGTTTTTGGCTCCTTTCGACTCTTGGTGCTCTCCTGAGTACAAAACATGAAATAATCGGATTAAGAACACCAAAATCCACAAATCTAGTAATAAACATCCATAAATATGCTAAGTATTTGGGGTATAGATATGTATAATTTGGCGCTTATCAAATGCCCCCACAGTTAAGCATTTGCTTGTCTTCAAGCAACATTCTCATTTGCTGCTAGAATTCATTCCTCTCAATCACACAATCTTTACTGATAATGTTACAAGTTATTCCACAGAAAATCATACAGTGAGAATTCAACTATAGGGGCATTAAAAGCCTCAAACAATCTAAATAGAATATTTTGATAATAAAATCATAGGTAATCTCTTTCCTTTAAGTAATTAACTTTAGTCCTAAATATTCAAGAGATGACATCCTCACTAAAGATTCACTCAAATCGCTCAAAGTGTTTAAGGTTCAAGATTAAGCACTCGATTGTCTAACATGAAAAGTTATTACCACAGGCTTGCATGAAAATCAAATCCCCACCATTTGTAAATGATATGATATACTAATCAAAAGGTCTTTGCATGGTTGTAATGGGGTTTAGGTTATAGGTATGGATACAAGCTGAAGAGAAAAGGGTTAGAATCGAGATAATTTCAATATATTACCCCACTATCAAAAACTTAATTACTAAACCACAAACAAATATCTAGAACTATTTTACATGACAACTTTCGCTTGCTGAGAATTACAATAATGATACTGAGTTTTTTTTAATATAACAAATCAAATCGATACAATATAGAAATCATACTTCATGATTCAGTAACAAAAAATGGTGAACATAGCGAGGTAACAATATTAAATTCAATCTCGATAAAAAAGGGTCAAATTCAGTAGGAGGATTTCAACAATAATGGGTTAATGAGTTAATGATGAGGGTTAATCAATGAAAAAGGGTTAGTAGGCTCAAGGAGTTTCACTAAGGGTTTAATTATGTGGGAAGGTTTTTTTTTTGGGAGTAAATGGGTTAAATCCTAAGTGCCTTTATCATCTCAGTATATTAAATCATATGTGTGATCTCGATATGTATAATCGAAGCAAGTTCTAGAATAGCAGTTCAATGTTGACACACTCAAACCACAAAAGAAGTGAGCAAGAAAGAAAACTATATACTCAAAAGGCTCAAAAATCTCACAAAAAATTTGGGTTTTTGATGTCATTCCTGTATACATAAGATTTCAAGATAATACCTCAATTTAGGAAAATAATCTAAAAAAAATTTTAGTTCTCAAAATATCAACTTATCATGCTCGATTCTTTAAGGTCCTATAATCAAATAATCATGCATAATTCCCATGGTCTAATTTATGACATACCAACAATAATTATAGATCAATCAGAATTTATTCTATCAATATTATGAGAAAATCACTTAAGCACAAGACCAAATTCAGGGAATTGAGAATAATGCAAAAAGTTAGGTTTCATGTTCACCTCCCACACTTAAGATGTACATTTCCCTCAATGTACAAAGATATATTATTCAAATAAAGAAAATCATAAGAGGAAAGGAGGTAAAACTCCCTATTATATGGATGTGGAGTTTGATTCTGAAGATAGACTGTTCGGGGAAAGTGGTAGCTGCCATTGTTCTTGGCTAGATGAAGAAATTGGGTGTAACACCTCTATCCCGTAACCGTTGTCGGAATAGGAAATGGGTATTACCAGACTTGTAACTCATGTCAGAACAGTAAAATTTTAAACTTTTTCTTGAAATAAAGATCATTTATTTAGATAAATGCTAAATACAGCCATGGATAAAATTTAAACTTCTATAAGTACACATTCAAAGGATGCCATTTTCACATGGCTTATATACATTAACCAGAGTATTATTCTGCTACTAGTCTATTCTATACATGTCATAAAATAATCCAAAACATAGTAGTACCATACAGTGGATAGTGATGGTGTGACGAGTTATTGACGATCCCGAGCAAAGGCCAAATTTGATAATCTATAAAAGCAGAAACGTAACAACAGAGTAAGCTTTCAAGGCTTAGTAAGTCTTAAGTAAAACAATTAACTTTGCTGGATTAAATACATTTATAACTTCCACAAAATCCAAGTGAAGTCTCGATGGGCTTAATAAGCCTACACAAGTACATAATACATACCTGGCCAACTTAATGTGCTGGATATCCGTAATTGTTGATTTATTACTAAGTCGCATAAGATTAGACCTTACACAAATCACGTTTTGAAATGTCAAGATATATCACCATTCAGTCAAATAGATTAAACCCTATGTATGCACATGTAATTCATCTATTTCATCCAAATTTAAGAGTATATACCCCTTCGCATTTAAAAAAAAAACATCAATGCTATTTTTAGTTTAATCAGTCGAACTAACACATAACACTATAATCACATTCGGTTTCCATATTTGGAAACACATATTCATGTTTTCATATTACATAAACAATTTGATAGAGTTAATACTCGTTTAATATAACTTATAACCATCTCATAAGTGATTCCCAAAGTACATTTGTAATACAAACGAAATCGAGTTCACATAGCAAGTAAGTATCACTTACCATATACTTAACCTTTGTACACTTACCGTTTCCATAGTTACCAATTACCAATTCAATCTTTCAATACCTCTAACCACTTAATTATATGCACTCATTTCGTGCACATACATAAATGTATATATGTATTTAGGAGCTTAGTTCTTTAGTTCATATTCACATTAATATTTCAAATAATCAAATCATGACAAGTATTAAAGTTTCAGATATCGTATATAAGGGATTAAACATATTCCTTATCACATATACATAAATGACCAAATGCAATCCATACCTTGTATTTGCACATCCTGCCGAATACAACTCAAATTAATAAATGTTTATGAAACTAATTAAATCCTTATCTTAAAGATATACAAATGGTCTTCGGTTTGAAATAATTCAAGACACTTAGCCATAGCCTACTAGGTTTTAAAAAAAATCCGAATCCAGTTACCAGTACCAAGCCTGCAGAACTTTAAGCCCAGATATGTCATCATAGTTAATTCACAAAGTTGTATACACGTCAATTCACATACCTTTGGTTTTTCCAACACGGAAACACATTAATAAGGTATCACTTCATTCGAACTTATTCGTATCTCAATATAGCTAGTCTCATTTCACCAGAGCCATTAGGCCACATCACGTAGTCAGCGAGTCTTAACCCGGATACTTTCCAAATTCCATGTATATTTAATCACATGTTACCACATTTCACACAAACTGTCACCATTGTAATTCATTAACCTCATTTGAATATAAGCATATAGCATGTACCTTAACTTCATGTCATAATATCATTCGACTTTAATACATATATATATATATATATATATGTATATCCCTTTCAATAAACTTCCAACTAAATAAGAAAATACACACATGACTTACATTCTTCTCATGACAACCATTCGGCTAAACAACATATAAGTCACTACACCTTCAATTTATAAAACTATCAACACATATTTCATATACATTGCTTACGTTTATAAAACAGCCATTCGGATAACTTACACAAATTTAAATTTTAGCCATTTTGGCCTCACCACCTATATATTTATCTTGTACATCAATTCAGCAATAGCTTATAAGCAACTCAATTAGTTTCATCAATGTTTGCAACAAAATCACAGATTCACTACAAGCTGTTTTCTTGAGCATCAATCATTAAATTATTTATAACTGGAGCTACGGAACTCCAAATGAAGTTCCGTAAATTTTCCCCGAAAACAGACTTATATATCTTCTATCCATAAAATTTTCAGGATTTTTGGTTTGGCCAATCAAAACCAGAATTTTCTTAAAGTTTCCCCTATTTCACTGATCGACTATACTGACCACTCTTCACTACGAATCAAATTTCTCATTGTAAATATTTCAAAATATGTTATTGTTTATTTCATTTGAAACTAGACTCATTAAGGAGTCTAAAAATATAAATTTTATCTTATAACAATTTTTGTACTATTTATACTGATTTTCTAAAAACAGAACAGGGGATTTCAGATTCATTCTGACACTGTCACACACAACTTTAAATATCTCTCTATAGGAAATTCCTTTGCTTGCACTGTTTATTTTATAAGAAACTAGACTCATTGAGCTTTGATTACATATTTTATTCAGTCTCTAATTCCACTCCAACAATTTATGGTGATTTTCAAAAATCATGCTACTGCTGCTGTCCTAAGCAGATTATTACAATTTGCTCTTAAATTTCCAAGTCCAAACACTTAATAACTTACCATTTGTGTTCAAAACATATCATCACATATAAGTACTTCTTATTATCACATACATATCATAATTTAAATATCACTTTTCTAATAACCAATCGGCTAAGGCTCATAGAAGTAACTTATTCCTTATCATTTTACTATAGGTAATTACACCAATTCATAGTCCCATCTTTACCCGTATTCCATATCATTCTTCATTATAACTAAACTTATATGCTAGAAACTTACCTCGGATGTTGTCGAACAGTTACGGGTAGGCTACTCGATTGCTTTCTCCTTCCCCTTATCTGATTTAGTTCCTCTTTGCTCTTGAGCTTTAAATGGAGACAACCATGGCCGAATGCCTTGGCTTATTCTTCACCATTTTTTTCTTTCCCAAATTTGGCAATCAAGAAAGAAAATGAACATCTATCTTTTTTTTTATCATCTTTTATTGTTTTACTAATTAATTTTATTTCAAAAATAAAGCTATTACCTATTATAATACTTAAATAAAACATATATTATACATCAACCATCATTTATGGCCGGCCACTAAACAAAATTGGTTCATTTGACATGCAAATCCCTCATGTTAACATTTCATGCATTATTTGACACTTTACAAATTTACCTATCACACTTTCAAGTTTTATCACATGAGTCCTATCTTATAAATTTTACATACAAATGACAAAATCAAAGCATGAAACTTTCACACATGCATTTACACATATAATAAACATAGAATTTAACAGATTAATTATTTTTATGACTCGGTTTTGTGGTCCCGAAACCACTTTCGACTAGGGTCAAATTAGGGATGTCACAACTCTCCCCTCTTTAAGGATTTTCATCCTGAAAATCTTACTAGCGACTACGTTAGGATAACGTCCTCTTGTTTTAAAACAAATACATAACATCAACTCGTATATTCATAACCCACATTTTCATTCATATATATATATATAAGCCGTAACATGGCTGAAAGTATACATGTTCTTAAACATCCTAATGAATATCCTTTATAACATTATCATATCTAAATATTCGACTTAACTTATTTCCAAAAGAAGATCAACTTCCACGTACCTGAACATTTAGTTCATTCAATACATCCAATCATATTTAAAGTTACCCGTATACAGTCGAATAGGCATAAAGCTTAACACAAGTGATGCCAGTGTACTAAACACGGTCTTACACACTATCACAAATCAATGCCGTCGTCCTAGACGAGATCTTACATGAAACGAAATCCGCATACACAGTGCCCACTGACCGATCTCGCACACATAGTGCTCGGTTAAAGAATTCGCACACATAGTGCCTATATTCATTCATTATTACACATTGAAATAACTTAACCAAGTCTATAAAACATCATATAAGTACACTTTAAACGTTTCCTTTCATTTAACTTTGAATTCATATAGTAATGAACACTTAAACTTTGCTCGAATCACCGGCATTAAGCCTGCTAGGCATGAAGGCCTGATTACACATCATCGGCACGAATGCCCTTCAGGACTTAGCCCGGATGTAACACCAGCACAAATGCTCTTCGGGACTTAGCCCGGATGTAACACCAGCACGAATGCTCTTCGGGACTTAGCCTGGATGTAACACCAACACGAATGCTCTTCGGAACTTAGCCCGGATATAACACCATTTCCCATACGCATTTCGTAAATAACACTCACATACCTGAACAAACTTAATTTAGTGAATGAATTCGGATACCGTATAGCATAAGCTTCATAGTTCTAGTCTCTTTAATAGTTTTCCAACATTCACCCCACTAGGTATAACCTGAACTCGTCACTGGCACAAGCCTGTTGAACTTTGAGTCTGAAACACATTACCAGCCATCATGCTTGTTACAGCTCGATAAGGATAGAGATTCATTACAATACGAAAAATACATTTTATCTGTCAGAAATCATCACGCTATCATTTTATCATTATATGACATGTATAACTAGACTCGCACGTGCTACGTTAGTCCTAGAATCGACTAAACCGTAGCTCTGATACCAATAAATGTAACACCTCTATCCCGTAACCGTTGTCGGAATAGGAAAGGGGTATTACCAGACTTGTAACTCATGTCAGAACAGTAAAATTTTAAACTTTTTCTTGAAATAAAGATCATTCATTTAGATAAATGCTAAATACAGCCATGGATAAAATTTAAACTTCTATATTTATACATTCAAAGGATGCCATTTTCGCATGGCTTATATACATTAACCAGAGTATTATTCCGCTACTAGTCTATTCTATACATGTCATAAAATAATCCAAAACATAGTAGTACCATACAGTGGATAGTGATGGTGTGACGAGTTATTGACGATCCCCGAGCAAAGGCCAAATTTGATAATCTATAAAACAGAGAAACGTAACAACAGAGTAAGCTTTCAAGGCTTAGTAAGTCTTAAGTAAAACAATTAACTTTGCTGGATTAAATACATTTATAACTTCCAAAAAATCCAAGTGAAGTCTCGATGGGCTTAATAAGCCTACACAAGTACATAATACATACCTGGCCAACTTAATGTGCTAAACATCCGTAATTGTTGATTTATTACTAAGTCGCATAAGATTAGACCTTACACAAATCACGTTTTGAAATGTCAAGATATATCACCATTCGGTCAAATAGATTAAACCCTATGTATGAACATGTAGTTCATCTATTTCATCCAAATTTAAGAGTATATACCCCTTCGTATTTAAAAAAAAAACATCAATGCTATTTTTAGTTTAATCAGTCGAACTAACACATAACACTATAATCACATTCGGTTTCCATATTTGGAAACACATATTCATGTTTTCATATTACATAAACAATTTGATAGAATTAATACTCGTTTAATATAACTTATAACCATCTCATAAGTGATTCCCAAAGTACATTTGTAATACAAACGAAATCGAGTTCACATAGCAAGTAAGTATCACTTACCATATACTTAACCTTTGTACACTTACCGTTTCCATAGTTACCAATTACCAATTCAATCTTTCAATACCTCTAACCACTTAATCATATGCACTCATTTCGTGCACATACATAAATGTATATATGTATTTAGGAGCTTAGTTCTTTAGTTCATATTCACATTAATATTTCAAATAATCAAATCATGACAAGTATTAAAGTTTCGTATACGTATATAAGTGACTAAACATATTCCTTATCACATATACATAAATGACCAAATGCAATCCATACCTTGTATTTGCACATCCTGCCGAATACAACTCAAATTAATAAATGTTTATGAAACTAATTAAATCCTTATCTTAAAGATATACAAATGGTCTTCGGTTTGAAATAATTCAAGACACTTAGCCATAGCCTACTAGGTTTTAAAAAAAATCCGAATCCAGTTACCAGTACCAAGCCTGCGGAACTTTAAGCCCGGATATGTCATCATAGTTAATTCACAAAGTTGTATACACGTCAATTCACATACCTTTGGTTTTTCCAACACGGAAACACATTAATAAGGTATCACTTCATTCGAACTTATTCGTATCTCAATATAGCTAGTCTCATTTCACCAGAGCCATTCGGCCACATCACGTAGTCAGCGAGTCTTAACCCGGATACTTTCCAAATTCCATGTATATTTAATCACATGTTACCACATTTCACACAAACTGTCACCATTGTAATTCATTAACCTCATTTGAATATAAGCATATAGCATGTACCTTAACTTCATGTCATAATATCATTCGACTTTAATACATATATATATATATATATATATATGTATATCCCTTTCAATAAACTTCCAACTAAATAAGAAAATACACACATGACTTACATTCTTCTCATGACAACCATTCGGCTAAACAACATATAAGTCACTACACCTTCAATTTATAAAACTATCAACACATATTTCATATACATTGCTTACGTTTATAAAACAGCCATTGGGATAACTTACACAAATTTAAATTTTAGCCATTTTGGCCTCACCACCTATATATTTATCTTGTACATCAATTCAGCAATAGCTTATAAGCAACTCAATTGGTTTCATCAATGTTTGCAACAAAATCACAGATTCACTACAAGCTGTTTTCTTGAGCATCAATCATTAAATTATTTATAACTGGAGCTACGGAACTCCAAATGAAGTTCCGTAAATTTTCCCCAAAAATAGACTTATATATCTTCTATCCATAAAATTTTCAGGATTTTTGGTTTGGCCAATCAAAACCAGAATTTTCTTAAAGTTTCCCCTATTTCACTGATCGACTATACTGACCACTCTTCACTACGAATCAAATTTCTCATTGTAAATATTTCAAAATATGTTCTTGTTTATTTCATTTGAAACTAGACTCATTAAGGAGTCTAAAAATATAAATTTTATCTTATAACAATTTTTGTACTATTTATACTGATTTTCTAAAAACAGAACAGGGGATTTCAGATTCATTCTGACACTGTCACACACAACTTTAAATATCTCTCTATAGGAAATTCCTTTGCTTGCACTGTTTATTTTATAAGAAACTAGACTCATTGAGCTTTGATTACATATTTTATTCAGTCTCTAATTCCACTCCAACAATTTATGGTGATTTTCAAAAATCATGCTACTGCTGCTGTCCTAAGCAGATTATTACAATTTGCTCTTAAATTTCCAAGTCCAAACACTTAATAACTTACCATTTGTGTTCAAAACATATCATCACATATAAGTACTTCTTATTATCACATACATATCATAATTTAAATATCACTTTTCTAATAACCAATCGGCTAAGGCTCATAGAAGTAACTTATTCCTTATCATTTTACTATAGGTAATTACACCAATTCATAGTCCCATCTTTACCCGTATTCCATATCATTCTTCATTATAACTAAACTTATATGCTAGAAACTTACCTCGGATGTTGTGGAACAGATTCTGAGTAGGCTACTCGATTGCTTTCTCCTTCCCTTATCTGATTTAGTTCCTCTTTGCTCTTGAGCTTTAAATGGAGACAACCATGGCGAATGCCTTGGCTTATTCTTCACCATTTTTTCTTTCCCAAATTTGGCAATCAAGAAAGAAAATGAACATCTATCTTTTTTTTATCATCTTTTATTGTTTTACTAATTAATTTTATTTCAAAAATAAAGCTATTACCTATTATAATACTTAAATAAAACATATATTATACATCAACCATCATTTATGGCCGGCCACTAAACAAAATTGGTTCATTTGACATGCAAATCCCTCATGTTAACATTTCATGCATTATTTGACACTTTACAAATTTACCTATCACACTTTCAAGTTTTATCACATGAGTCCTATCTTATAAATTTTACATACAAATGACAAAATCAAAGCATGAAACTTTCACACATGCATTTACACATATAATAAACATAGAATTTAACAGTTAATTATTTTTATGACTCGGTTTTGTGGTCCCGAAACCACTTTCTGTCTAGGGTCAAATTAGGGATGTCACATTGGGTCGTTGAACATGGCACTCGTGAGGTATTGTTTCCTGTTTGTTTCCTCATTCCGTAAAATATTCCTAGCAGCTTTGCTTGGAAGTCTGTAGAATCATGAAGAGCATATTAAGAGTTGGCGTGGAAGAGAGCGTAGTGGAATTACTTGTTAGAAATACCAGAAAATGGAAAAAGTAAAATTTACTAATATAGATATGTCTTTCAAAATAAAATAATAAAAGTGAAATGAAAATAAAAATAAAAATCAAAAGAAAAATAAAATAAAATAAAAATAAGAGTAAATAATAAAAAAAAGAGGATTCAATGATCCCCGTCGGTGGGGCCCTTAGGTGGTGGTGCTGGAGTAGCGATGTGGAAGTGCTGGCACAGTTGCTGCATCATGGCCTGCGTGTCGTCCATCTGTTGGTCCCATCGCCGATCTTGCTCATGGATCATCTCAAACTGTGTAGTGCAATACTGCTCGAAATAGGCGAGTTGGTCAAAAAGGTGTGCCAATGAAGCAGCCGTAGGAGTTGGTCGTTCCCTAGGTGGCACGGTAGAAGGCTCCTCATGCTGTAGGGGAACATCATTAGGGATGTCCTCAAGATCCTCCTCGTCAATGGCATGCGAGAAATGGTATTTAGGAGGATCGGTCCCATGTCGGTGCTTGATCATCCTCATGTGTAACATGGTCGTGATGCCCTGTGGGGACATTTGACCTATCAGGGTAAGCGCTGATGACTAGGCCGCAATGTTGAGGAGGTCAAAGTGTCTGGCAAGGCACGTCACGTAGGGGCCGATGTAGATCATTCCCTTCCTATGCCGCTCAGTCTGATGGCGAAAGCAATGAAGTCAGTCACGTGTGCATTTGCCATGCACCATAAATAGTAGGCGTTGTGGGTGTTAACAACACTGGTGCTTTCTCTCCTCTCAGTCAAGGTGTGTGCCAATATGGCATGGAGATATCGTAGGGAAGGGGGGAGAGCTGAGGCCTTCGAGCGGCTGGGGTCGTAGTTGGAAGAGAGTGGCCAAAGCCTTCCAGCACAAGGGGGGAGATGTGGATATTGCGTGGTAGTGCATTCATGTCCTCCTTCTTCATAAAATTACCGGTGTAAAGTCCCAGAACAACTCCAAACTCTGGGACACTCATCGCACGAACTAGACCGCCTAATCGAAAGTGAATGGTGCTTGGGTCATCATTGTTCATCATCACCACCTGTAAATGAAAAGTACAACATAATTCTAAAGTTAGCTCTAAATAAGTGGGCTCGGTAATAGCGAAGAACCGTTCCCATGAGTTTGTGGACAGGAGGCGCGGATGGCATCAGCGAGCTGGACTTGCTCTACGATAGCCTAGTCGATGCAGCGACCTGTGGTGATGGGTCGTGCCCGTAATATCTGGAATAGCTCCTCCTGCGAAGCTTGCAGAAATTCAAGGAATGGGTGCTGAACTTCGGCTGTAGCACGCACCGAGGAAGAACCCAGTCCCCACGTCTCTTGGAGGATGGAACCGCGGCCTTCTTTCCTCTCGATGACGATATAATGTACCTGAAAATATATGAGCAGTGATAGAATCCACGATACATTAGTAGTTAAGCAAGAGGCCCCAAAACTAGTATATGCTATTCAATGGCTTAAATAATTCAAATATAAAAAATTCTAAGTCAAATTCCTAACTTGTCTAAAGCAAAATAGTACAATATCTATGTAAAGCATGTATAATACTAATGGAGCAATACAAATTGGAAAAATAAAGTTGAGAAAGTGAACCATGAGATGTTGTATAGCGGCGCACGAGCGTATGGTGGCGAGCACGGGCGTGTGACGTGGAGAGGAAGCCATGTGGTGGGAAAAATGGAGGGTATAGAGAGGGGAAAGTGGGGATTAATGCAAGAGGAATGGATTTCAGGGTGGTTCGAGGGTTGGGGAAGTGAGAATCTTGGAAATGGTGGCCGGAATAAGGATTAGGGAGTGGGGAGGAGAAGTTTTCGACTAGGGTTTTGAAAGGGGGAAGGAGATGAACAGTGGTTTGTTTATATAGGAGAGGGTCACACGGCCTAGGGCCACACCCGTGTGCTTTGAGTCTGAGCCCGTGTTTTTCAAAATTTTCCTGTTTAGGTAGTGCCTGCCTACTATCCCACGCTCGTGTGTCTTGGGCGTGTGTGGCACATGGCCATGTCGCATGACCATGCCTAGCTTTGTTCGCTTCTCCCATGCCCGTGTGTTATGGTAGCACGCCCATGTATTGTTGTACACGGTTGAATGGCACGGGCGTGTCGCACGCCCGTGTCAAAGAAACAGAATCAAGCCTTGTCCCTGGTACGCCCATAGGTTTTGATTCCCACGCCCGTGTGTTCCTATCAAGTTCACCCACGGCCATGTCGCATGGCCGTGGGGATTTATCGTACCCCGTATTTTGGGGAAATCATGTCCTGCTTCAACATGGCCGTATCGCATGGCCGTGTCTCTTCCCTTGTTTGGCCATGGCTTTAGGCACGCCCGTGTGCATGGCCATGTGTGCTGAAAAACTTTGCAATTTAAAGATTAAGTTAATTGATTCGAAGTGTGAGAAAATAAAAATAAAGAAATCAAAATATTCTAGTGCTCGGGTTGCCTCTCGAAAAGCACTTATTTATAGTCTAAGCTCGACTTGCCTCTCCGTTGAATGATCATGGTGGTTCGAGGAGTTCATACTCCTTATTCCTGTTGTCAATTTTAAAATAAGGTTTTAAATGGGTGTTGTTTACCTTAAAAGTGCCGAACTTGGGATGACTCACCTCCACTATACCGAATGGAAAAATACTAAGTACCGTAAGAGGGATTTCCTCATTTGGTGTGGTAGTGACAATGTGAGGATCAACGGAATCTAGTAAGACTGTATCGCCAACCTTAAGTTGATTAGGAGAGGTATCGGGCTTCTTTCTGCGTAGTTTCAGTTTATCATGTGTTCTCGGTTTGTGTTCTTGCCATTTGTCTAGCTCCTCTATCCGTAGTCTTCGTTCTTCATGGACGTATTTGTTCTTTTCATGATAGTAGCACACTATCTCTGTTGTCTTTGTTTGAGGAAGTTCCTGTAAGGATGATTGAATATTAGTTTTATTATCGACAGTTTTTATAGCAGTATCTTGAGTCTTAGAGGTTTTGACTGAGTCGCATGCTTGGAGTGTTACTGCGTCGTCACCTGCACGAAGTGTTAGCTTTCCTGTGCCTACGTTAATAATGGTTCTGGCAGTTGCTAAAATGGTCATCCTAAAATTAGAGGTACCTCGTTATCCTCATCCATATCTAAGACAACGAAGTCTACTGGGTAAATAAATTTATCAATTTTAATGAGAACGTCTTCAATAATACCCTTAGGAAATCTAACTGTTTTGTCAGCCAATTGTATGCTCATCCTAGTCTGTTTGGGTTTACCGAGACCTAGTCATTTAAACATTTTATATGGCATAACATTTATACTTGCCCCTAGATCAGCTAAAGCATTATTCACAGATAGACTACCAATTAAACAAAGAATTGTAAAACTCCTTGGATCTTTCAATTTGTTAGGTAGCTCATTCTTTAGAATAGCTGAGCAGACTGTATTGAGTTCCACATGTGATGTAGCGTCTAATTTTCTTTCATTGCTCAGAAGTTCCTTTAAGAATTTTGCTGAATTGGGCATCTACGAAAGAACTTCAATAAAGGGTAAGTTAATATGTAATTTCTTTAAGAGTTTGACAAACTTACCGAATTGTTCTTCTGTTCTGTCTTTCGTCATCGCTTTAGGATATGGCACACGAGGTTCATGAGTTGTACTTACCTGTTTAGGATCATTATTGTTTACCACTTCTCGTCTTTTGTTTATCACGTTGTCTTGCTGTATTTCTGGCTCGGGTGCAATGAATCCTTCCTTATCTTGAGTGCTAATTGCATTGAGGTGTTCCCTCGGATTAGGTTCAGTATTACTTGGTAGGCTACCTTGTGGTCGTTCGGAGATTAGTTTGGACAGCTGGCCTATCTGAGTTTCGAGTCCCTGGATCGATGCTTGTTGATTCTTAAGTGCTATTTCAGTATTTTGGAAACGGGTTTCTAACATCGAGATGAATTTAGAAAGCATCTATTCAAGGTTTGGTTTTTTCTCCTGTTGATAAGGTGGCTGTTGAAAACCTTGAGGATTTTGTGGCTTTTGATTCCCTTGACCACCCTAGGAGAAATTTGAGTGGTTCCTCCAACCTGCATTATAGGTATTACTGTATGGGTTATTTTGAGATCTAAAGTTATTATTACCCATATAGTTGACTTGTTCCTCTTCTGTTGTGGGATTGAAGGATTGATATTCTATATGCACACCTCCTTCGCTTAAGCCATAGCTCATTACCGGATGTACCTGCGTAGAACCAAGAAAACTATCAATCTTTTTATTGAGAAGTTCTACCTGATTTTAGAGCATGGTGACTGAATCGATGTTATAGACGCCGACTGTTTTCGTTGGCTTTGTCCTTATAACTTGCCACTGATAGTTGTTCAGTGACATCTCCTCTATGAATTCATAGGCATCTTCTAGTGTTTTATTATTGATGGTTCCGCCAGTAGCTGCGTCAATCACTTGTCTTGTCGAAGGATTCACACCATTGTAGAACGTTTGAACTTGCAGCCAAAGCGGTAACCCATGGTGAGGGCACCTTCTCAGTAAGTCCTTGTATCTCTCCCACGCATCATAAAGTGTTTCTAAATCCATCTGCATGAAAGAAGAGATATCATTACGCAATTTAGCCGCTTTCATCGGCGAAAAATATTTTAGTAAAAACTTCTCTGTCATTTGTTCCCAAGTAGTGATAGACCCTCGTGCTAATGAGTTCAACCACTGTTTAGCTTTGTTTCTTAGTGAAAAGAGAAATAAGAGAAGACGAATGGCATCATCAGAAACGCCATTGATTTTGAATGTATCGCAAAATTCAAGAAAATTCGCCAAGTGCGTGTTTGGATCCTCATCCTGCAAACCATCAAACTGAACAAATCAGATCATCCGAATTGTGTTAGGTTTTAGTTCGAAATTATTCGCAGCAATAGCAGGTCTAACTATACTAGACTCAGTTTCTGTTAAAGAAGGTTTAGCATAGTCATACATACAACGTGGAGCAGGATTTGGATTAGTTGCAATTGCAGGACGTAGCTGATCGCCTGGATTTTTGGCCATCTCTTCGGTTGGGGTTTGAGTATCGTCTTCTCGCTCGTTCTCCATGTAGCGTAAACTATGCTTTATTTCTCTTTGATTTTTGCAAATTGTGTGATCGATTTCTTCGTCAAAGAGTAATGGTCCTGACGGGCTTCTTCTAGTCATAAACTATAAAAACTTGCCAAGAGAGAACATGTAAATTAATAAATAATAAAATAAAATAAAATCGCAAGCAAAATAAATGGCTAAAGTAATAAAAATTTAGTGTTCCTAATATTTCAGTTCCCCGGCAATGGCACCAAAAACTTGATCGCGTGATTCGTAACAAGTAATAAATATTTATAATTAAGATCGAACCTAGACTAACATTATCACGACGAAAAGGCAAGTGCACCTATCGAACAATAGTATAGTAACGACAAGACCAGGATATCGTACCCAAGGGACCAAAAGTACTAGTAATAACAATCTTTTTATTATCTAGCCTAGGAATAAAAGGGTTTGTTTATTAAACTAATTATCTAAACTAATTAACTGATTTATTTAAAGCAAAGAGAAAATTGGGAAAAAGACTTGAAGAAAAGCAATTGATAATGACGACACCCAAGGAGGAATCCACCTAGATTTCACTTGTTATCTGACTCTGAACCGGACGATTTATTCACTTGACTTGATTCGTAGAGATCCTTAAGTTAAGTTATTATCCCTATTCAAGACTAATAACGTCTAATCCCTAGATTGAATAATTAACACTCTAGGATTGCATTAGCTCGATCTATGGATCCCCTTATTAGGTTTCACCCGAATCCGACAAAATCTCGTAACCCTATTTCTAGGCGTTCGATCAACTCTGCTTAATTATGCCAAAACTACTCTTAGGCAGGGTCTATTCCTCCTCTGCATAAGCACATCAAATCATGAATTAATACCCGGAATATTAACTCGAGCATTAAGAACAAATCAAGTATTTATCATACAGTTCAGATAATAATAATAAGATCCATCATAGGTTTTATCCCCCTTAGGTATCTAAGGGGTTTAGTTCATAATAAAATAAAAGTACATCTCAAAAGTATGAAAATAACACAACATAAAGAAAACTCTAAAACCCCTGAAGGAATTTTGAGAGAGATCTTCAGTCTTGGAGTAGCTCCAGCTTTTGAGATGGATCGTCTGGCTTTCTTCAAGTAATTCCCGGCGTGCGGTACTGTATTCTAGAAAAGTTCTGGAAAGAGCGGCCTCTTTCTAGGTCACACTTAGGGTGTTTATATAGGCTTTGGATTGGCTTTCTTCCTTCCTAAGTACCTTTTTCCGTGTAAAATACAACTCTTTGAAAAAGGGACACGCCCGTGTGCCACGGCCGTGTTCGATCCGTTAAATTGCACACGATCGTGTGAATCATGAAAACCTTGGTCGACACCCCCGAAGGCCACGGGCGTGTGAGTTGCCCGTGTGGCAAGGCTTAGGCCGTGTCATCTTCTTGATTTGGTCCGTTTTTGTCCCTTTTTAGCTCATTTTTGACTCCTTTCGACTCTTGATGCTCTCTTGAGTATAAAACATGAAATAACCGGATTAAGAGCACCAAAATCCAAAAATTTAGTAATAAACATCCATAAATATGCTAAGTATTTGGGGTATAGATATGTATAATTTGGCGTTTATCACTTATTTATAGTCTAAGCTAGACTTACCTCTGTGTTGCGTGGTCATAATGGTGTGAGGAGTTTACACTCCTCATTCCTACTATCAATTTTATCAAAATAAGGTTTTAGACGAGTACTATTTACCTTAAACGTGTCGAATTTGAAATGAGTGACCTCGACTGTATCGTATGGGAAAATGTTAAGTATCATAAAAGGGATTGCTCCATTAAGTTCAGAAGTGGTAATGCGAGGGTCTGCTGCATCTAATAGTACTTTGTCTCCAACCTTAAGTTGGTTTGGTGAAACATTGAGCCCGTCATGGAGTGGTTTTGGTTTATCGTATGTTCTCAGTTTTTGTGCACGACATTCATCTAGTTCCTCGATTTGTAGCCTTCTCTCTTCGTAGATGGGTCCTTTTTTGTTACTTGAACATGGCTCATGTATGCTCCTCGAACGTGTTTCCTGCAAAGAAAGTTGTACTACATGATCAGTATTAGTAGCATGATTTATACAACCACCCTCGATATTCGATGTATTACTCGAATTACGAGCTTGAAGAGTGATTGTTTCATCACCCACACGAAGTGTGAGTTCGCCTGTACCAACATCAATAATAGTTCTAGCAGTTACTAAAAAGGGTCTTTCTAAAATTAAAGACACGTCATCATCCTCTTCTATGTCTAGAACAACAAAATCAATGGGAAATATAAATTTGTCAATTTTAACAAGTACATCTTCAATAATACCCTTAGGAAATCTGATTGTTTTATTCGCCAATTGAATGCCCATCCTAGTTTGTTTGGGTTTCCCAAGACCTAGTTGTTTAAACATTTTATAGGGCATGACATTAATACTAGCCCCTAAATCAGCCAAAGCATTGTTAACGTGTAGACTACTAATTAAACAAGGAATCATAAAACTCCTTGGATCTTTCAACTTGTTGGGTAGCTTATTCTGTAGAATGGCTGAGCAAACTGCGTTCAACTCTACTTGCGACGCCTCATACAACTTCCGTTTATTTGCTAAAAGCTCCTTTAAAAATTTAACTGCATTTGGCATCTACGAAAAAGCTTCAATAAACGGTAAGTTAATATGTAATTTATTTAATAATTTAAGGAATTTACCAAATTGTTCATCTGTGTGGTCTTTCCTTGTCGCACTGGGGTATGGCACATGAGGTTTGTACTCTCTACTTACGGGTTTTTTCTCATTGTGGTCTACCTCACCTTTACCTTTACTTACCAAAATTCCTTGCCTTGGTTCTGGTTCAGGTTCAAGTAACCCTTCCTTATCTCGAATGGTAATCGCATTGAGTTGTGCTCTTGGGTTCGATTCAGTATTACTTGGCAAGCTACCTTGTGGTCGTTCAAAAATCAGTTTGGTGAGTTAGCCTATCTGGGTTTTGAGCCCTTGAATCGATGCTTGTTGATTCTTAAGTGCTTTCTCGGTATTCTAAAAATGAGTTTCTAGCACCGAGATAAATTTTGTTAGCATCTCCTTAAGGTTCGGTTTCTTTTCTTGCTGGTAAGGTGGTTGTTGAAAGCCTGGGGATGTTATGGCCTTTGATTTCCTTGGCCACCCCACGAGAAGTTGGGACGGTTCCTCCAACCTGCATTATAAGTGTTACTGTATGGGTTGTTTTGAGGTCTAAAATTATTATTACCCATATATTGAACTTGTTCCTCCTCGGTGCTAGGGTTGAAAGATTGATATTCTATGTGCACTCCTCCTCCATTTGCATCGCACCTCATCACTGGATGTACCTGAGTAGAACCATATAAACCGTCAATCATTTTATTTAAAAGTTCTACTTGGTTAGATAGCATAGTGACCGCGTCGAGGTTGAAAACACCGGCTGCTTTTATGGGCTTTGTTCTCATGACTTGCCATTGATAGTTATTTAGTGACATCTCTTCAATAAATTCGTAAGCCTCTTCAGGTGTTTCGTTGTTTAAAGTACCACCTGCGGCTGCGTCGATAAGTTGCATTATTGAGGGGTTCACACCGTTGTAAAAAGTCTAAACCTGCAACCATAGAGGTTGATACGCGATATTTGCAACAGGTTTTAAAAATTATAATTAATCATTCTTGAAACTAACTATTATCACGATGAAGGCAAGTGTACCTATCGAATAGTAGTATATCTTTAGCAAGATCGGATTGTCGAACCCAAAGGAACCAATAGTACTAGTAATTACTTTCTTTTTATTATCTAGCCTAAAAATTAAGGGATTTGTTTATCTAAACTAATTAACTAAACTGAGGGTGCACACAGAGAAAATTGGGGAAAAGCTTTTAGGAAAACTCGATTAGTTAAGACAATACCCAAGGAAAAATCCACCTAGACTTCACTTGTTATTTGACTTTGAATCAAATGATTTATTCATTTGACTTGATCCATAGAAATCCCTAAGTTATATTATTATCTCTCTCGAGACTAATAGCGTCTAACCCTAGGTTGATTAATTGAAATCTCTTTCTAATTAACACCCTAGTGTTGCATTAACTCGATCTATGGACTCCCTTATTAGGTTTCACCCTAATTCGACAAAATCTTGTCATCCTATCTCTAGGCGTGCAATCAATTCCACTTAATTACGATAAATTTACTCTTATACAGGGACTTTTTCTCCTCTAACAATATCCTGGAATATTAAAACAAGAATTAAGAACAAGTCAATTATTTATCATACAATTCAGATAATAATAACGAGATCCGTCTTAGGTTTCATTCCCCTTAGGTATTTAGGGGGTTTAGTTCATAATTATGGAAGAAAACATCTCAAAAGAATAAATATAACAAAACATAAAGAAAACCCAAAACTCCTGAAGGAAATTGAAGGGAGATCTTCAGTCTTGACGATGAATCCGACTTCTGAGATGGATCAATCGGCTTTCTTTGATTAATTCCTTGCCTCCTACTCTCCGTGTCCCCTCCAAGTGCCTCCTCAGGTGTTTAAATAGGTTTTAGAATGCCTAAGAGCACTCAAAAGTGGCCTTTTCCGAATAGAACTATACTTGGGCTCGACAGGGACACGCCCGTGTGACACGCCCATGTGCGATTGCTTCAGACCGTGGTCAAGGCTGTTAAATAGGCACGAGCGTGTGGTCTACCTGTGTGAGTCGTGCTTCGATTCTGCCAAATGGACATGGCCGTGTGGCCTACCCGTGTGAGGAAGTCCAGGTCGTGTTGATTTCCCATGTTGGCCCGTTTTCTCTATTTTTGGCCCATTTCTCGCTCTTTTTATTCTCCTATGCTCACCTAAGTATAAAACATGAAATTAAAGGATTAGGAGCATCGAATTCATGAAATCTAAGGAGAAATCGTCCATAAATGTGCTAAGCATGGGATAAAAATATGTATAAATTACGGTTTATCAAATACCCACACAATTAAGCGTTTGCTTGTCCTCAAGCAAATCCTCAACTCACAATCCAAATAAATTCTTCTCAACTTATAATCCCTATCGATAATATCTCAAAATAAACCACAAGTAATCATACATTGAGAATTCAACTAGAAGAACATCAAAGCTTCAAACATTTCAAGTTGAGCATTTTATCACGAAAACATAGGTGTCTCCCCTCATCTAAGTGATTACCTTTGATTCAAAATATCACAAATTTTAACCTTCTCACTAAAGATTCACTAAAATCACTCGAGGTGTTTAAGGATAAGAAATTTAGCACTCAACAGTCAATATGAAAAGTTATTACCATAGGCTTACGTGAAAATCAAATCTCCACCACTATAAATTGAGATGATTCATCAATCAAAAGGTCTTTAGAGGGTTGTAACGTGGCTTTGGTTAGGGGTGTGGTTACAAGATGAAAAAGAAGGTTAGAATCGAGATTGAATTGAAAAATTACCTAACTAGAAAAATACTAGAACTTGATAAATTACATTTCTAATTAGAAAATCCTAGAATTGAGCTTTTCTTCATGGGATAAGGAATTTAAATAATTAAGTTCAAAAAACAAAGAATTACTACTAATATGTATGTATGTTTTTATTTTTTTTAAGAACAAGTCAAATAACATAGGCTATCTATTAAAAATAAAACATAAATAACATAGGCTATCTATTAAAAATAAAACATAGCTAAGCAATTTATTCAAATCAAATCTTGAGAAAAATAGGGATCAAGTTAATTTAGGGGATTTCAACAATAATGGGTTAAGGGTTAATGTTCAGGGTAAATCAATGAATGGGTTGTTAGGCTCAAGGGGGTTCACTAAGGGTTAATTGTGAAGGTAGGCTTTTATAGAGTGAGTGGGTTAAACCTAAGTGCTTTTATCATCTCGACATATCAAATCTAATGGTGTGGTCTTGACATGCATGATCAAGCAAGTTCTAGAATGACAATTCAATATTAACGCACTCAAAGCAACAGTAAAAGTGAGCATGAAGGAAATAATAGATGCTCTAAAGGCTCAAGATCTCATAACCGTAATTTATACATATTTTTATCCCATGCTTAGCCCATTTAAGAATGGTTTCTCCTTAGATTTGATGAATTCGATACTCCTAATCCTTTAATTTCATGTTTTATACTTAGGAGAGCATAAGAGAGTAAAAAGAGCGAGAAACGGGCTAAAAACGGAGAAAATAGACCCACGTGGGAAATCAACACGGCCTGGACTTCCTCACATGGGCGTGTCACATGACCGTGTCCATTTGGAAGGATTGAAGCACGACTTACACGGGTAGACTACACGCCCATGCATATTTAACAGCCTTGACCACGGGCTAGAGTAATCGCACACGGGCGTGTCACACAGGCGTGTCCCTATCGATCCCAAGTATAGTCCTATTCAGAAGAGGCCAATTTTTAAGGCTCTTAGGCATCCAAAAGCCTATAAAAACACCTGAGAAGGCACTTAAAAGGGGGGACGCAGAGTAGGAAGCAATGAATTACTGAAGGAAAGCCTATTCATCCATCTCAGAAGCCGAATTCATCATCAAGACTGAAGATCTCCCTTCAAGTTCCTTCAGGAGTTTTGGGTTTTCTTATGTTTTGTTATCTTTATGCTTTTGAGATGTTTTCTTTTATAAGTATGAACTAAACCCCCTAAATACTTAAGGGGAATGAAACCTAAGACAAATCTTGTTATTATTATCTGAATTGTATGTTAAATATGTGACTTGTTCTTAATTATGTGTTCTTAATTCTTGTTTTGATATTCCAGGATATTGATTCAAGTTAAGCTCTTATTTATAGGAGGAATAGACCCTGTATAAGAGTAAATTTGTCATAATTAAGTGGAGTTGATTGCGCGCCTAGAGATAGGGTGACAAGATTTTGTCGGATTAGGGTGAAACCTAATAAGGGAATTCATAGGTCTTAATTAGAAAGAGATTTCAATTATTCAACCTAGGGTTAGACGTTATTAGTCTCGAGAGAGATAATAATATAACTTAGGGATTTCTACGGATCAAGTCAAATGAATAAATCGTCTGATTAAGAGTCAAATAACAATTAAAGTCTAGGTGGATTTGTCCTTCGGTATTGTCTCAATCAATCGAATTTTCCCAAAAAGTATTTTCCCAAGTTTTTCTTTCTGTGCATTCTTAGTTAGTAATTAGTTTAGATAACCAAACCTCTTAATTTTTAGGCTAGATAATAAAAAGGAAGTAAATACTAGTACTCGTAGTTCCTTTGGGTTCGACAATCCGGTCTTGCTAACTATCTACTGTTTGATAGGTATACTTGCCTTAATCGTGATAATAAGTTAGTCTCAAGAACAATTCATTTATAAATTTTTAAAACCTGTTATGAATATCACGCATCAAGTTTTTGGCGCCGTTGCCGGGGAACTAGGATATTTGGAACACTCGATTTTTATTAGTTTATCCATTTTACTTTTATTGCAATTTAAAATATTTTTTTTTCTAATTCTTCATTTATTTTCTTCTGACAGGTTTTTGTAGTTTATGAGCAGAAGAAACTCGTTAGGACCATTACTGTTTGATAGTGAGATCGATCACACAGTTTGCAAAAACCGAAGAGAAATAAGGTAAAGCTTACGATACACAGAGGAAGAGAAAGAGGACGATACTTCAACCACAACCGATGAGATGGCTGAAGACCAAGAAAATCCGCTACCTCCTGCGATTACTGTTAATCAGAATCCTCTCCGCGCACTATTTATGATTATGCTAAACCTTCTTTAACAGGACCTGAATCGAGCATAGTTAGACCTGCTGTAGCTGCAAATACTTTTGAACTGAAACCTAGCACAATTCAAATGATACAACAATTTGTTCAGTTTGATGGTTTGCAGGACGAGAATCCCAACATTCACTTGGAAAGTTTCTTAGAGTTTTGCGACTCTTTCAAAATCAATGGCGTTTCTGATGACACCATTCACCTTTGGTTGTTTCCCTTTTCATTGGGGAATAAGGCTAAACAATGGTTGAACTTGTTGCCACGAGGATCAATCACTTTTTGGGAACAAATGATCAAAATTTTTTTATTAAAATCTTTTTCGCCGGCTAAAATAGCCAAATTACGTAATGATATCTATTCTTTTGTACAAATGGATTTAGATACACTCTACGATGCATGGGAGAGATACAAGGACATCTTGAGAAGATGCCCTCATCATAGGTTACCACTCTGGTTACCGGTTAAAACCCTTCATAATGGCCGAAATCCTTTGACTCGACAAATGGTTGACACAGCTGCTGGCGGAACCATCAATAATAAAACACCTGAAGATGCCTATGAATTTATAGAGGAGATGTCACTGAATAACTATCAGTGGCAAGTCATGAGGACAAAGGCAACAAAAACAGCCGGTGTTTATAACGTCAATTCGGTCACCATGCTCTCTAATCAGGTAGAACTCTTGAATAAGAAAATTGGTGGTTTTCTTAGTTCTTCACAGGTTCACCCAATAATGCAGTGCGAAGTAAGTGGAGGTGGATCAAGCAATTCAGAATACCCACCCTATGGCCACAACATGGAGAACGAGTAGTTAAATTACATGGGTAATAATTCTTGATCTCAAAATAATCTTTATAGTAACACTTACATGCAGGTTGGAGGAACCATCCAAATTTCTCATGGGGAGGCCAAGGGAATCAGAGACCACCACCTCCAGGCTTCCAACAACCACCCTACCAACAAAGGAAAAAGCCAAACCTTGAGGGGATGCTCACAAAATTCATCTTAGTGTTAGAAACTCATTTTTAGAATACCGAGACAGCACTTAAAAATCAACAAGCGTCGATCCAAGGGCTCGAAACTCAGATAGGTCAGCTCACTAAATTGATATTTGAACGACCACAAGGTAGCCTGCCAAGCAATACTGAATCTAACCCAATGGAGCAACTCAACGCGATTGCTATTCAAGATGAGGAAGGGTTAGTTGCAAAACCAAGGCCAGAAACGGTGGTAAGTAAATGTAAGGATGAGGTAGGCCAAAATGACCCAAAACCGGTGAGTACAAAATATAAACCTTGTGTGCCATACCCCAATGCGACAAGGAAATACCGATCAGACGAACAATTTGGTAAATTCCTTAAACTTTTAAAGAAACTAAATATTAACTTACTATTTATTGAAGCCCTTTTGTAGATGCCAAACACATTCAAGTTTTTAAAGGAGCTTTTAAGAAATAAATGAAAGTTGGATGAGGCGTCGCATGTGGAGTTGAATGCAGTTTGCTTAGCCATATTACAGAATAATCTACCCAACAAATTGAAGAATCTAGGGAGTTTTACGATTCCTTGTTTAATTGGTAGTTTAGATGTTCATAATGCATTGGCTGACTTAGGGGCAAGCATTAATGTTATGCCTTATAAAATGTTTAAATAGCTAAGTCTTGGGAAACCCAAACAAACTAGGATGAGCATTCAATTGGTTGATAAAACCATTAGATTTCCTAGGGGTATCATTGAAGATGTTCTTGTTAAGATCGATAAATTTATATACCCAGTAGACTTTGTTGTTCTAGACATGGAAGAGGATAGTAACGCACCTTTAATTTTAGGACGACCCTTTTTAGCGACTGCTAGAACCATTATTGATGTTGGTACAGGTGAACTTACGCTTCGTGTGGGAGACGAAACAATCACCTTTCAAGCTCGTTATTCAAGTAACACATCAAAAATTGAAGGTGGTTGTATAAATCATTTTTCTAGTATTGATCATGTGGTGAAACCCTCTGTACAGGAAACAAGTATGAAGAACGCATATGAGTCGTGTTCAAACAACAACAAAGGACCTATCTATGAAGAACGATGGCTACAAATTGAGGAGCTAGATGAATGGTGGACACAGAAATCGAGAACACCCGATAAATCGGAACCGAGCCAGGACAAGCTCAATACCTCACCAAATCAACTTAAGGTATGAGACAAAGTGCTACTAGATGCAGCAGATCCTCGCATTGCCACTACTAAACCTAATGAAGAAATTTCTCTTACGGTACTCAGTATTTTCCCATATGGTATAGTTGAGGTAATTCATCCCAAATTCGGCACATTTAAGGTAAACAATACCCATCTTAAACCTTATGTTGATAAAGTTGATAGCAAGGATAAAGAGTATAAACCCTTCGCACCACCTTGACCATGCAGAAGAAAGGTAAGTCAAGCTTAGACTATAAATAAGCGCTTCTCGGGAGGCAACCCGAGCACTAATAGTGTTAATTTCTTTAAATTTTAGTTTTTAACATCTAACATACTAACCGAATCATGGAACGCAGGCTTGCTAAAGACCACACGGCCAGGCACACGGGCGTGCATTAGGCCGTGTGAAAATAGGGCAAGATTTTTTCCCCAACATGGGATGCGATAAATTGCTGCCAAAACAACAGGGGCGTGAGACACGCCCGTTCCTTGAAACTATGGTTGAAACTGAGAATGTAACACGGGTGTGGAACATGCCCGTGCCATCCACCCATGGTAGACACTGTCAAAACGAACACAGGTGTGTACCTATGTACACGGACGTGTGAGAAGCAAACGAAGCAAGACACGGTCGTGCGACACGGCCATGTGCACCCAAACGCCCAAAGAACACGGGTGTAGGCCGAATGTCAGACACGCCCAAATTCAAAATTCGTGAAATACACGGGCAAAAATTAGGCCACAAGGGCGTGTCTCACGATTGTGTGCCCCAAAATCTATATAAACCCCTCACTATTCATCATCTCCTTCTCCAAAAATCCCTAACCCTAGCCACTGCAACTTCACACGCCCTACCCCGCATGCCCGTGCGCCGCCTACAACACCGATTCCGATGCATCAAGCTCCTTCCTTTTGCATTTGTTTACTCTTTTCTCTCTATTTTCTTTAAATATGTTACTTATTTCATGATTTCTCTACTCTATTGAACTATTTTGAATGAATATTCATAGTTAGAATATTAAAATACTCATGCTTGTTTATAAAAATTTTGTCATTTTAGTTACTACATTATGCTATACTCTTTCATTTTTCTTTGTTCCATGAAATTTATGCTTACCCACATACATTCATTCATATTCCTATTACATTATTCCCATAATCCTATAACTTGATATACTTAGTAGTTTTTTTTACTTCATCCATCACGTAAGTCTTATGAAATATTCCTATTTAGTTTTGTGCTTCAGTGCTATTTTTGGGACGTATTTGTTGAACTTTGATTTTTCAACGCAGGTGCAATGTCATCCTCACGTGGTAAGAAGACTGCTGTTCCCGTCTCGAAGAAGAGGAAATGAGGAGCGTCATCCTCGGGTCCTACCACGGAGATTAGGCACCCGTTCCTCCAGGTTCCCTTGGGACCCCAAACGGAATTATAACAGATATTACAGGCCCAACCCCTAGGTGTGGGTCGCTGCATTGATTGGGCCGTACTCGAACAAATGTAATTGGCTGACGCGGTCTGAGCCCTCCTAACGACTGACCCGTGAGGGCTCTTCTTTGAGATCGTCGAGCTGACGTATCTTGAGTTCATATTGGAACTCTGCTCGACGTTCCATCTTCAGACCGTCATGAAAAACTTCGACGATCCTGGAACGGTCCAGTTCCGCCTTGGTGGTCTAGTATGCCAGTTGAGCGTACCTGAGTTTGGGATTTCACTAGGGCTATACACGGAGGAGTTCATAGACGACAATGAACCCAATACCCTCCACCGCCACATCTACTTCTCCCCCTCAAAATGCTGGAGGGACCTCGTCCCTACTTCGGCCACCTACGATCTTAGCCACTCCAAGGCATCGCTCTCCCTCCATCCTTGAGGGATCTACACGTTATCTTGGCTCACACTTTGACAGGGAGACAAGAGAGCACTGATGTCGTCACCACCCATGACGCTTATTTCTTATGGAGCATTGCGAATGGGCATGCCCTCGACCTTGCCTACTTTATCATCCTCGCCATCCGCCATCAAACAGAGTGACATAGGAGAGCGATCATCTCTATCGGGCCCTATGTGACTCGACTGGCTCGGCACTTCGGGCTCCTCAACACAGTAGCCCAATCATCCTCCCTCACTCTCATCGGCCAGATGTCCCCACAGGGCATCTCGAGCATGCTAAGTATGAGGATGATTGAGAAACGACATGGCACCTACCCTACCCTCCTCAGTACTGCCTCATCCAGTCCACCGAGGAGGAGGATTTAGAGGACATTACTGATGGCGGCTTCATATGCTGACATCTCTGAGTGCCTTACTCGATTCGAGCAGTAGTGTTTTTAGCACTTTGATAACATTGATGCTACTATACAACATATTTGTCAGCACTTCCACATCTCATCGCCACCCCCACCTCGCGAACCATCTAGCGATAAAGATGTTTAAAAACTTTTATTTATTATTTTATGTTGTTACTTTTATTCTATTTTAAGACTACTTTTTTATTTTTCTTTAAGCTTATTTTTATTAGGTTTTATAATTATTATTTTACAATTTTTAAATTCGGCTATTTCATTACGAGTAATTATTCTTCTTTATATATTTCCTAAAAAAGTTCCTGATTCTATCGCAGTTATAAAGAGCTCCAAAGCTCACTATTACTTAGGCACTTGAAACTCCACTGGGAAAGGTTCTCCACGACTGTCATGTCCTGCTCGACCACAACAGCCAACATGAGATATAATATTCTTTTGGCGCAACATTTGTGGAACCCAACCTCTACCACCACCGAAGTATCCTTCTCCACCCTCATCATTGTTTTGGCCATTTATTCTCCATGACTCCAATTTAAGGAGTTCATTCATCATTCAGGAAGTTTCACTTCTCTCCCTATCTTAAGATTATAAATCTATCTTTGTCAATATATCTTTCTTTGTACTTTGAGGGCAATGTACATCTTAAGTGTGGGGGGTCTTTCATATCATCATTAAAAATCCTTGAATTTTATCTTATTCTCACGTTAATCAATCATATCACTATTAGAATGAATTTTAATTAATTTATGATTTTTATTGATATGTCTTGAATTAAAACATAAGCATTTATGCATTGATTGTTTAAACTTTAAGACATTAGGGAATCAAGCATGATAAGTTGATTTTTGAAGAATTAAAAACTTTCAGGTTGTTTCCCTAAGTTTAAGTATTATCTTGAGTTGAAATTCACAAGTTTGAACATCAAAAAGCCATAATTTTTGTGAGATCTGGGCCTTTAGAGCATATTTTATTCCTTTCATGCTCACTTTCATTATGAGTGCTTCAGTTTTGAGTTGTTATTCTAGAACTTGCTTGATTATTCATGTCAAGACCACACCATCTGATTTGATATGTCAAGATGATAAAGGCACTTAGGTTTAACCCACTCACTCCACAAAAGCATACCTCCATAATTAACCCTTAGTGTACTCCTTTTGAGCCTAACAAGCCATTAATTGATTTACCCTCAATATTAACCCATAACCTATTATTGTTGAAATCCCCTAATTTGATCCCTATTTTTGTCGAGATTTGATTTGAACAAATTGCTTAGTTATGTTTTGTGCTTCTAAATATTTGACTTGTTCTTAAAAAAAAGAAAAAAACAATACTTACATACATATTAGTAGTAATTCATCATTTTTGAGCTTGAGTGTTAGTTCCATATTCTGATAAGAAGCTCACTTGTATTCAACTGATGACTAATTATTTTTCTAGCTAGGTAATTTTTCAATTCAATCTCGATTCTAACATCTTCTTTCAGCTTGTGACCACACACCCTAACCAAAGCCACATTACAACCCTCTAAAAAGATCTTTTTGATTGATATATCAGCTCAATATATAGTGGTGGAGATTTTATTTTCAAGCAAGCCTAAGGTAATAACTTTTAATATTGACTAATGAGTGCTTTTATTGATATCCTTAAACACGTGGAGTGATTTGAGTGAATCTTTAGTAAGGATGTTAAACTCTGTGATATTTTGATCAAAGGTAATCACTTAGATGAGGGGAAACACCTATGTTTTCGTAATAAAATGCTCAACTTGGAATGTTTGAAACTTTGATGTACTTCTAGTTGAATTTTCAATGTATGAGTAGTTATAGATTATTTTGAGATATTATTGATAGGGATTATAAATTGAGAAGGATTTATTTTGATTATGAGTTGAGGATTTTTGCTTGAGGACAAGCAAACGCTTAAGTGTGGGGGTATTTGATAAACCGTAATTTATACATATTTTTATCCCATGCGTAGCCCATTTATGAATGGTTTCTCCTTAGATTTGGTGAATTCGATGCTCCTAATCCTTTAATTTCATGTTTTATACTTAGGAGAGCATAGGAGAGTAAAAAAAGCGAGAAACGGGCAGAAAACGGAGAAAATGGACCAACGTGGGAAATCAACACGTCCTGGACTTCCTCACACGGGAGTGTCACACGGTCGTGTCCACTTGGCAGGATTGAAGCACGACTTATACGGGTAGACTACACACCCTACCTATTCACCAGCCTTGACCACGGGCTGGAGTAATCGCACACGAGCGTGTCCTTACCAAGCCCAAGTATAGTCCTATTCGGAAAAGGCCAATTTTTAGGGCTCTTACGCATCCAAAAGCCTATAAAAAGACCTAAAGTGGCACTTAAAAGGGGGGACGCAGAGTAGGAAGCAAGGAATTACTGAAGGAAAGCCGATTGATCCATCTTAGAAGCTGAATTCATCATCAAGACTGAAGATCTCCCTTCAAGTTCCTTCAGGAGTTTTGAGTTTTCTTATGTTTTGTCATCTTTATGCTTTTGAGATGTTTTCTTTCATAAGTATGAACTAAACCCCCTAAATACCTAAGGGGAATGAAACCTAAGACGGATCTTGTTATTATTATCTGAATTGTATGATAAATATTTAACTTGTTCTTAATTATGTTTTCTTAATTCTTGTTTTGATATTCCAGGATATTGATTCAAGTCAAGCTCTTATTCAAAGGAGGAATAGACTCCGTCTAAGAGTAAATTTTTCATAATGAAACGGAGTTGATTGCACGCCTAGAGATAGGGTGATAAGATTTTACCGGATTAGGGTGAAACCTAATAAGGAAATCCATAGATCGAGTTAATACAATTCTAGGGTGTTAATTAGAAAGAGATTTCAATTATTCAACCTAGGGTTAGATGTTATTAGTCTCGAGAGAGATAATAATATAACTTAGGGATTTCTACGGATCAAGTCAAATGAATAAATCGTCTAATTAAGAGTCAAATAACAAGTGAAGTCTAGGTGGATTTTTCCTTAGGTATTGTCTTAATCAATTGAATTTTCCCAAAAGTACTTTCCCAAATTTTCTTTCTGTGCATTCTTAGTTAGTAATTAGTTTAGATAACCAAACCTCTTAATTTTTAGGCTAGATAATAAAAAGGAAGTAAATACTAGAACTCGTAGTTCCTTTGGTTCGATAATCCGGTCTTGCTGAACTATACTACTGTTCGATAGGTACACTTGCCTTAATCGTGATAATAAGTTAGTCTCAAGAACGATTCATTTATAAATTTTAAAACCTGTTACGAATATCACGAATCATTAAACCTATGAATTTTAACTCAAGATAATACCTAAACTTGGGGAAACAACCTAAAAATTTTTAATTCTCAAAAATCAACTTTGTCATGCTTGATTCTCTAATTCCTTAAGGTTTAAACAATCAATACATAAGTGCCTATGTTTTAATTCAAGACATATCAACAAAAATCATAAATTAATAAAATTCATTCTAATAATGATGTAAGAAAATTATTTGAGAATAAGACAAAATTCAGGGATTTTCTAATAATGATATAAATGCCCCCCCCCACACTTAAGATGTACATTTTCTTCAATGTACAATGATAGATATATTGAAAAATATAGATATATAATCATAAGATAGGGAGAGGAGTGAAACTTCCTGAATGTTGAATGGAATCCTTGAATTGGAGGTATGGAGAATAATCAACCAAGGTAATGATAAGATTGGAGAAGGATACTTCGGTGGTGGTAAAGGTTGGGTTCCACAACCACAGTGTCTAACGAAGAGGTTATCGTGGTGGTCGGACAGGACATGACAGTTGTGGAGAACCTTTTCCAGTGGAGTTTTGAGTTCTTAAGTGATGATGAGCTTTGGAGCTCTTTATAACTGTGATAACATCAAAAAATCTTTAGGAAATATAGAGAAGCATAATTACTCATAATGAAATAGCCGAAACTATAAATTGTTCAATAAAAATTATAAAACCTAAAAATGAAATAGTATTAAATGAAAATAAAATAAAAAGTACTTAAAGAAGATAAATAAAGATAAAAGTGAAAATACAAATAAAAAATAAAAACTCTTTAAACATCGTCAGCGCCGGATGGTTCTCGAGGTCGTGGCGGCGATGAGATGTGAAGGTGCTGACAAATCTAATGTAGAGTAGCATCAATGTGATCAAAGTGCTGAAAACACTGCTGCTCAAATCGAGTAAGGCACTCTGAGATGTCAGAGTATGAACCAGCAACATGAACTGGACGATGGATGGGTGGTGGCTGAGTCAGTGGGTCCTCATGACGTTGAGGGACATCATCAATAATGTCCTCTAGGTTCTCCTCCTCGACTGACTAGATGAGGCGGTACTGAGGAGGGTCGGTTCCACGTCATTTCAGGATCATCCTTATATGTAGCATGCTTGAGATGCCCTGTGGGGACATCTGGCCGATAAGAGTGAGGGAGGATGATTGTGCTGCTGTGTTGAGGAGACCAAAGTACCTCGCCGATCGAGTCACATAGGGGTCAATGGAGATGACTCCCTTCCTATGCCACTCCGTCTGATGGCGAATGGCGAGGGCGATGACTTAGGCAAGGTCGAAGATGTGCCTATTCGCCATGCTCCACAAAAAGTAGGCATCGTGAGTGTTGACGACGCCGGTGCTCTCTCGCCGTCCTGTCAATGTGTGGGCTACGATGGCGTGTAAGTATCACAAGAATAGAGGGAGAACTGATGCCTTGGATCGGCTAGGATTATAGGTGGCCGAAGCAGGTACTAGGGCTTGCCAGCATTTTGAAGGAGAGTAGTGGATGTGGCGATGGAGGCTGTCGAAGTCTTCATCATCCATGAACTCCTCCGTATATAGCTCCAGTGCAATTCCAAACTCAGGTACGCTCAACTGGTGAACCAAACCACCAAGGCGGAACTGGACCGTTCCTGGATCATCGAACTCTGTCATAATGGTTTGGAAGTGGAATGTTGAACAGAGTTCTAGTGTGAGCTCGAGGTACGTCAGCTCGATGATCCTAATGAAGAGCTCCCATGGGTTAGTCGTCAGAAGAGCTCGGACCGCCTCAGCCAGTTGAATTTGTTCAAGTGGGTCCCAATCAATGCAACGACCCACACCTAAGGGTTGGGCCTGAAGTATCTGAAAAAAGTTCCTCCTGGTTTCCTGGTGGGAATTGGAGGAATGAGTGTCTTATTTTCGTAGTAAAAGCCAGTGAAGATGACGCTCCTTTTCGTTTTTTCGAGGTGGGAACTGCAACTTTCTTTCCTCTTGGGTTTGTCATAGTGTTTCTATAAAAGCAATTATAGAATTCAGTTTGGAAGAATCACAGAATAGGCAAATGAATAAGAAATAATCATTCAAATTCAGTTCCATCAAACAAACGAACAAGTAAAATAGAAATGCCTAGTAGAAAACTTAAATAAATGATCACTAGATAAAAATGTATAAAAATGAGGAAGCAAAATATGAAAGATATCAAAAGACTAGGATCTTAAGGAAAATAATTTGCAAATTAGTGCTAATATCTAAGACTAAATGGAGCATGAGTTAACAAGGGTAACCAAAATATGGTTCAATAAAGCACTAAGATAGAAAAATAATAAGAATAAATAGTAATATAATGAATGAATAATAATAATAATAATAATAATAATAATAATGTAATAATTGTGTAAAAATCTGGAAAAATGGTAACTGACGATGGTGGCGGGCGGAGGAGTGAAGAGATGAGTTGGCCACGGGCGTAGGTAGTGATTTCTTAGCCGTGCGTGTACTGTGGTGGAAGGAGAAAAAGAAGGAAAAAAGAAAGGAGAGAAGGGAAGGAGGAAAAGGGAAGAAGAAATGAGAGTTGAAGGGTGGCCGGTCGGTTGGCGCACGGGAGTGGCAGGGAGGGCGTGTGAAGAAGTTGCGGCAGCTAGGGTTAGGGATTTTGAGGAAGGGGATGATGAATAGTAGGGGTTTATATAGGTATTGGGTTACACGACCGTGGAACACGCCCTTGTCCCTTATTTTAGGTCGTGTGTTTCGTAATTTCAAATTTGGGCGCATTTGAAATTCGTCCCACGTCCGTGTTCTTTGGGTGTGTCGATGTACATGGCCGTGTTGCATGGTCGTGTTCTACTTCGTTCACTTCTCCCACGCCCGTGTGTACAGGTGCACGCCCGTGTTGGTTTATCAGTCTTGAGCACGAGTGGTGGGTACGTGCGTGTCGCACGCTCGTGTTAAATTTTCAGTTTCAACCACGGCTTCAAGACACGGGCGTGTCTCACGCCCGTGTTGTTTTGACAGGTTCGTCCACGGTTACGTCCCACGCCCGTGGCAACTTATCGCATCCCGTGTTTGGGAAAATTTTTACCCTGTTTTCACACGACCGTATTGCACGGTCGTGTCTCCTCTTATCTTGTGAGCACGGCCTAAGGCATGCCCATGTGCCTGGCCGTGTGGTTCTGGAAAACCTGTGGCCAAGTACTCAGTTAGTGATTAAATGTTAAAAATTAAAGAAGTTAACACCGTTAGTGCTCGGGTGGCCTCCCGAGAAGTGCTTTTTTATAGTCTAAGCTCGACTTACCTTTCTGATACGTGGTCATGGTGGTGTAAGGAGTTTACACTGCTCCTCCCTGCTATCAATTTTATCAAAATAAGGCTTTAAATGAGTATTATTTACCTGAAAAGTGCCGAATTTAGGATGAATTACCTTGACTGTTCTGTATGGAAAAATATTGAGTATCGTGAGAGGAATTTCTCCATTAGATTCAGAAGTGGCAATACGAGGATCTGCTGCATCCAGTAGTACTTTGTCTCCAACCTTAAGTTGATTTGGTGGAATATTGAGCTCGTCAAGGCATGGTTTTGGTTTATGTGTCCGCCATTCATCTAGTTTCTCAACTTGTAGCCTTCGTTCTTCATAGATAGGTCCTTCGTTGTTGCTTAAACAAGGCTCATGTGCGCTCTTCGAACCTGTTTTCTGCATAGAGGGTTTCACCACATGATCAGTACTAGTAGTATTACTTATGCAATCACTCTCGATTTTTAAGGTGTTACTCGAATTACGAGCTTGAAGAGTGATTATTTCATCACCCACACGAAGTGTGAGTTCACCTGTACCAATATCAATTATCGTTCTAGCAGTTGCTAAAAAGGGCCTCCCTAAAATTAAAGGCACGTTACTATCCTCCTCCATGTCTAAAACAACGAAATCAACTGGGAATACAAATTTGTCAATTTTAATGAGTACATCTTCAATAATACCCCTAGGAAATCTAACTGATTTATCTTCTAATTGAATGCTCATCCTAGTTTGTTTGGGTTTCCCAAGACCTAGTTGCTTAAACATTTTGTAAGGCATGACATTGAATACTAGCCCCTAAATCAGCCAAGGCATTATTAACATCTAAGCTACCAATTAAATAAGGAATTGTAAAATTCCTTGGATCTTTCAATTTGTTGGCCAACTTATTCTGAATGGCTGAGTAAACTACATTTATCTCTACATGTGACACCTCATCTAACTTCCGCTTATTTGTTAAAAGCTCCTTTAAAATTTTGACTGCGTTCGGCATCTGCGAAAGAGCGTCAATAAACGGTAAGTTAATATGTAATTTCTTTAAAATTTTAAGGAATTTACCGAATTGTTTGTCTGAGTGGTCTTTCCTTGTCGCATTAGGGTATGGTACACGTGGTTTGTACTCTTTACTTACCTATTTTTGGTCATTGTGGTCCACCTCACCTTTAGCTTTACTTACCACAGTTTCTTGCCTCGGTTCTGGTTCAGGTGCAACTAACCCTTCCTCATCTTGAATGGTAATTGTATTGAGCTGCTCTCTTGGGTTAGATTCAGTGTTACTCGGTAGGCAACCTTGTGGTCATTCAGATATCAATTTAGTGAGCTGGCCTATCTGAGTTTCAAGCCCTTGGATCGGCACTTGTTGATTTTTAAGTGCTGTCTCGGTATTCTAAAAATGAGTTTTTGACACCGAGATGAATTTTGTTAGCATCTCCTCAAGGTTCAACTTTTTCTCTTGTTGGTAAGGTGGTTGTTAGAAGCCTGGAGGTGGTGGTGTTTTTTGATTCCCTTTGCCTCCCCATGAGAAATTTGGGTGGTTCCTCCATCCTATATTGTAAGTGTTGCTATAGGGATTATTTTGAGGTCGAGGATTATTAACCATATAATTTAATTACTAGTCTTTCATGTTGTGGCCATAAGATGGGTATTCTGAATTACTCGTTCCTCCTTCACTTGCATTGCATTGCATTACTGGGTGAACCTGTGAAGAACCAAGAAAACCGTCAATTTTTCTATTCAAAAGTTCTACCTGATTAGAGAGCATGGTGACCAAATCGACGTTAAAAACGCCGGCTATTTTCGTTGGCTTTGTCCTCATGACTTGCCACTGATAATTATTCAGTGACATCTCTTCTATAAATTCATAAGGATCCTCAGGTGTCTTATTATTGATAGTCCCACCAACTACTGCGTCAACCATTTGTCTAGTCGAAGGATTCAGCCCATTGTGAAAAGTTTGAACCTGTAGCTAGAGTGGTAACCCATGGTGAGGGCACCTTCTCAACAGGTCCTTGTATCTCTCCCATGCATCATATAGTGTTTCTAAATCCATCTGCACAAAAGAAGAGATATCATTTCTTAATTTAGCCGTTTTAGCCGGCAAAAAATATTTTAGTAAAAACTTCTCGGTCATTTGTTCCCAAGTAGTGATTGACCCTCGTAGTAACGAGTTCAACCACTGTTTAGCTTTGTTCCTCAATGAAAAGGGAAACAACCAAAGGCGAATGGCATCATTAGAGACCCCATTGATTTTAAATGTGTCGTAGAGTTCCAGAAAATTCGCCAAGTGGGTGTTTGGATCCTCATCCTGCAATCCATCAAACTGAACAAACTGTTGTATCATTTGAATTGTGTTAGGTTTCAGTTCAAAATTTTTTGCAGCAATAACAGGTCTAACTATACTTGATTCGACTTCTGTTAAAGTAGGTTTAGCATAATCATACATTGTACGTGGAGCACGATCCTGATTTACTGGATTAGCAGCAATCGCAGGAGGTAGCGGATTTTCTTAATTTTCAGCCATCTCCTCGGTTGTGGTTTGAATATCGTCCTTTTGCTCTTCCTCTGTGTATCTTAAGCTTCGCCTTTTTTTTTCAGTTTCTGCAAGCTGTGTGATCGATCTCATTATCAAAAAGTAATGGTCCTGACGGGTTTCTTCTGGTCATAATGTAACACCCCGAACCGGAGACCATCGCCGGTGTCGGACACGAGGGGTTAACAAGCCAAGTTCACATATTTTGCCCCCCAATTTGACATTTCCAGTCAGGCTGGAAAACTGCGTCACCGTCGCCTTAAAAATCATATCTCGAGTTTCAAAACTCGGAAACTGGTTTTGTAAATTTTCCCTGAATTTAGACTCATATATCCATCCATGGATTTATTTCTAGAATTTTTTGTCAGGCCAATTGGTACAGTTTATTAGTTAAAGTCACCCATGTTACAGGGATCGACTGCTCTGACCTTCGCGTGTTATAACTTGAATATCTCTCTGTACAGGGCTTTAATACTGGTGCCGTTTGTTTCTAATGAAACTAGACTCAAATTTGAATCTGTACATATAAGGCATGACTCCTAATTCTTTCTGGATAATTTATAGTAAATTTTTAAAGTTGTGACAGGGGACCCAGAAACCGTTCTGGCCCTGTCTCACAATAGCTTTAATATCTCTTAACATGTAACTCCTATGACCATTTCGTTTCTTCCATATGAAAATAGACTCATCAAGGTTCATTTACATAGCTTATTCACTATTTAATACCATTCCTACAAATTTTGGTGATTTTTCACATTCACGTCACTGCAGCTGGCAGCATCTGTTTTAAGGTAGGTCTTACCTATTTTGTAGTCTCCATGAACCAACTAGTCTTGCCATACATAGGTTCATATATGATCATTTTAACCATACCAATGGCTGATCATGTGACCAACATTCCCATCTCCAATCCATAATCACATCATGACACCATATATATATATACAAACCGCAAATAGTCTAAGTTCAGTACTTCACTTTTACGAGCCATTTTCGCATGGCCGTACACATATACATCACAGATATTTAAACCAACAAGGGGTAGTCCTATACATGCCATTTCAAAGTTCAACCAAAATTTATACCAAAATAAAGGCGTTGATAGTGTGGATGACTTCGACTTTAATGATCCCGAATCCGATTGCTATCGGCGTAATCTATAAAACAGAGAGCCAAAGCAACGGGTAAGCATTTTTATGCTTAGTAAGTCTCAAGGAATAAAATCAGCTTTAATTTAAGCAATACATTCACATAACCAAATGCATCATTTCATTAATACACATTCTCATAATCATTCTTACTTCACACTTCATCATTATATACTTTCACAAAGTATCAACCATTCCAATAGCTGAAATTGTTAGTCGATTGAGCGAATGTTGCTCAAATATGTCGACTTTCCAATGCACATATAAACGTACCTTATTCTTTGGGCTTTATGGCGTACTAATTGAATTTATTACAGCAACCAACACTCACCTCCAGCCCAAGCTTCTTGAATACAACCGGATATAACCATGTGCACGAATGCCTTGGTCTTAGCCCGGATAGAATGACTCGCACGAATGCCTTGGTCTTAGCCGGATGTAGCCACTAGCACAATTGCCTTGGTCTTAACCGGATATAATTTCCAGCATAATTGTCTTGAGGCTTAGCCGGTATCATTCAATTTCTCATGCACACATACATCAATAATCATTGGACATACATATTTCATTTTCGTTACTAAGGCTCAAACACAATTATAATCACTAGCATAATCGCCTTGGGACTTAGCCCGTATCATTCAATACTCATACACACATAAATCAATAATCAATACATCCATATTTCATTCCACATAATTCAATTAAGGTCACTTCTTGAGGACTTACCTCGGATGTTGTCGAACGGCTTTTACGGCTATTCGATCACTTTTTCCTTCCCTTGTCCAATTGTGGCCCTCTAAGCTCTTGAGCTAATTCAAACAAATTCAATTTATTAAAACCTCATTGTGCTAGCTTATGGCGAATATGACAAGGAGTTTAAATGGTCAAATGGCCACCCTTTAGCTTGAATACACAATGGTCATGCACATTTTATACTACATCAAGCAATTCAATACAATTCATTCGGGCATCAAGGAAAAGCTAAGGCCTTCAATAGGCTACCTAAGGCTGAATATACATGTCCATGTTGAGGCCAATTATGCACTTAATACCACACAAAAACAGCATGCATTTTACTAGTTAATGCTTTGCATGTTGTAGCTCAAAACTTATAATATAGCATCAAGCACTCATATGTGTGCTAGGCGAATGTGCTTGCAATTTCACAAGCATTCTTCAACATCTTCTTCTTTAAACAAACATATTCATCACTTACTTCATAGCCAAAACATCATGTGCAAACATATATATACATATATGAGCATGGCGAATTTCAAGGTGTCCATAGCCATCTAAAACACAAATTTTAACTAACATGCAAGAAGCATGAACCATGCTCATGAATGCATCATGGCGAATACATCATAATCATGCCCTTTTATCTTCAATCATGGTTAAACAAAAAGAAAACTCAAAGTCTTACTCAAGATGGCTACAAAGAAATTTCAAGAGTAGACAATCCATCATTGCATGCATCATCATCAAGCTTCACACTTAACATGCAATGGCTTTATCACAATACCAACCTTGACCAAATACCACTTCCATGGCATAACAAGGATTTGAACCATGGCTAACATGAACATCAAGTTGGCAACTAAAACATGCATGAATCTCATGACACAACCTCATACATGCCTCAATCTTGATGCAAGTTTAGCCAAATATCCTTCTAGATCTCTTCTAAACAAAGGAAATGAAGCAAAATCTCTTCTTCCTCTTAGTATTTTTGGCCAAAAGGAGAGAACAAGGATGAACAAATTTTTTGTTTTCTCTTCTTGGTTGCACGGCAATGGGGAATGCTACTCTCTCACACATTTTTTTTCATTCTTTTCTTACCCATGCTTATTTGTTTATTATTTCTCCCTAATGCCCAACAAAACATGTTTCATGACATGTTTAGCCCATATCTCTTTGTCATGGCCGCCATCACTTGTAAAAGGGAATTTGACATGCAAGTCCATTATTTTGCATGCATGCTTTAATTAGTCATCACACATTTCCTATCGTACTTTCAAAGTTCACTACTAAGTCCTTTCTTTTGGAATTCACCTTTATAACACTAAATCAATCATCATAAAATTTCATACATGAGCACACACATATTATAGGCATCAAAATAAATTTTAATTATTTTTATGCCTCGCTTTTAGGTCCCGAAACCACATTCCGACTAGGGTCAATTTTGGGCATCACACATAAACTAGAAAAACACATCGAAGCGAATAAAAGAGAAAATTAGAAAAGAAAATAAAAATTTAAATTGCAAATAAAGTAAAATGGCTAAAGTAATAAAAATCGAGTGTTCCTAATATCTTAGTTCCCCGGCAACGGCGCCAAAAACTTGATACGTGATATTCGTAACAGGTTTTAAAAATTCATAATTAATAATTCTTGAAACTAACTATTATCACGATGAAGGCAAGTGTACATATCGAACAGTAGTATAGCTTTAGCAAGACCGGATTGTCGAACCCAAAGGAACCAAGAGTACTAGTAATTACTTTCTTTTTATTATCTAGCCTAAAAATTAAGGGATTTGTTTATCTAAACTAATTAACTAAACTAAGGGTGCACAGATAGAAAATTGGGGAAAAGCTTTTGGGAAAACTCGATTGATTAAGACAATACCCAAGAAAGAATCCACCTAGACTTCACTTGTTATTTGACTCTGAATCAGACAATTTATTCATTTGACTTGATCTATAGAAATCCCTAAGTTATATTATTATCTCTCTCGAGACTAATAACATCTAACCCTAGGTTGATTAATTGAAATCTCTTTCTAATTAACACCCTAGTGTTGCATTAACTCGATCTATGGACTCTCTTATTAGGTTTCACCCTAATGCGGCAAAATCTTGTCACCCTATCTCTAAACGTGCAATTAACTCCGCTTAATTACGAAAAATTTACTCTTAGACAGAGACTTTTGCTCCTCCTCTGAATAAGCGTATTAACTTGAATCAATATCCTAAAATATTAAAACAAGAATTAAGAACACATAATTAAGAACAAGTCAAATATTTATCTTACAGTTCAGATAATAATAACAAGATCTGTCTTAGGTTTCATTCCCTTTAGGTATTTAGGGGGTTTAGTTCATAATTATGGAAGAAAACATCTCAAAAGAATAAAGATAACAAAACATAAAGAAAACCCAAAACTCCTAAAGGAAATTGAAGGGAGATCTTCAGTCTTGACGATGATCCGGCTTTTGAGATGGATCAATCGGCTTTCCTTGAGTAATTCCTTGCCTTCTACTCTCTGTGTCCCCTCTAAGTGCCTCCTCAGGTGTTTAAATAGGTTTTAGAATGTCTAAGAGCCCTCAAAAGTGGCCTTTTCCGGATAGGACTATACTTGGGCTCGACAGGGACACGCCCGTGTACGATTGCTTTAAACCTTGGTCAGGGCTGTTAAATAGGCACCGGTGTGTGGTCTACCCGTGTGAGTCGTGCTTCGATTCTACCAAATGGACACGGCTGTGTGGCCTATCCGTGTGAGGAAGTCCAGGCCATGTTGATTTATCATGTTGGCCTATTTTCTCTATTTTTGGCCCGTTTCTTGCTCTTTTTACTCTCCTATGCTCACCTAAGTATAAAACATGAAATTAAAGGATTAGGAGCATCGAATTCACCAAATCTAAGGAGAAATCATCCATAAATGTGCTAAGCATGGGATAAAAATATGTATAAATTACGGTTTATCAAAAGTAACCCATGGTGAGGGCACCTTCTCAATAGATCATTGTATCTCTCCCATGCATCATAGAGTGTTTCTAGATCCATCTGCACAAAAGAAGAGATATCATTCCTCAACTTAACCGTTTTAGCAGGTGGAAAATATTTAAATAAGAATTTTTCGGTCATTTTTTCCCAAGTAATGATTGACCCTCGTGGTAACGAGTTCAACCACTGTTTAGCTTTGTTCCTCAATGAAAAGGGAAATAACTGAAGGTGAATAGCATCTTCAGAAATGCCATTAATCTTAAAAGTGTCGCAAAACTCCAGAAAATTCACCAAATGAGTGTTTAGATCCTCGTCCTGCAAACCATCAAACTGAACAAACTGTTGTATCATTTGAATTGTGTTAGGTTTCAGTTCAAAATTATTTGTAGCAATAACAGGTCTAACTATACTTGATTCGGCTCTTGTTACAGTAGGTTTAGCATAATCATACATAGTACGAGGAATAGGATTTTGATTTATTGGATCTGCAGCAACCACAGGAGGAAGTTGATTATTCTGATTTTCAGCCATCTCCTCAGTTGTATTATGGATATCTTCCTCTTGTCCTTCCTTTATGTTTCTTAGGTTTCGCCTTATTTCTCTTACATTTACTCATGAAATGTGCTTTCAATCTCACTGTAAAAAAGTAATGGTCCTGACGGGTTTCTTCTAGTCATAAACTATAAAAACTTGTCAGAAGAAAACAAAAGAAAATTTAGGAAAATTAACAAAACTAAACTAAAATTTAAATTGCAATAAAATAAATGGCTAAAGTAATAAAAATTAAGCGTTCCTAATATTTTAGTTCCTCAGTAATGGTGCCAAAAACTTGATATATGCATGATACGTTTTATATTTATGATTGATCATACTTGAAAACCAACTATTATCATGATGAAGGCAAGCGCACCTATCAAACAGTAGCATAGTTTATAGCGAGATCGGAATGTCGAACCCACAAGAACTAAAAGTACTAGTATTAACTTTCATTTTATTATCTAGCCTAAAAATAAGGGGATTTACTTTATCTAAACTAATTAACTAAATTAAGAATGCATAAGAAGAAAATTGGGGAAATACTTTTGGGAAAACTGATTGATTTGGACAATACCCAAGGAAAAATCCACCTAGACTTCACTTGTTACTTGACTCTGAACCAGAAGATTTATTCACTTGACTCGATCCGTAGAAATCCTAAAGTTATATTATTATCTCTCTCGAGACTAACAACGTCTAACCCTATGTTGATTAACTGAAATCTCTTTCTAATTAAAACCCCTAGTGTTGCATTAACTCGATCTATGGATTCCCTTATTAGGTTTAACCCTAATTCAGTAGATTTATGTCGCCCTATGTCTAGGGGTGCATTCAAATCTGCTTAATTATGTTAGATCTACTTTAGACAGGGACTTTTGCTCCTCGGAATAAGCACATCAAAACTTGAATCAATATCCTAGAATATTAAAAAAAGAATTAAGAACACATAATTAAGAACAAATCAAGTATTTATCATATAATTCAGAAAATAATAACAAGATCCGTCTTAGGTTTCATTCCCCTTAGGTATTTAGGGGACTTAGTTCATAAGTGTTAAAGGAAACATCTCAGAAGAATAATAATAACAAAACATAAAGAAAACACAAAAACCCCTAAAGGAAATTGAAGGGAGATCTTTAGTCTTGAAGGAGAATCCGGCTTTTGGGATGGATCAATCGGATTTCTTCAAGTAATTCCTTGCCTCCTACTCCATGTGTCTCTTAGGTGCCTCCTCGGGTGTTTATATAGACTTTAAAACACTTCAAAACCCTCAAAAGTGGCCTTTTCCGAGTAGAACTAGACTTGGGCTGGATAGGGACACGCCCGTGTGAGGTGGTTTAGGCCGTGTTTAGAGTCTGCTAAATAGACACAGCTGTGTGGTGTGGCTTAGGCCATGTTACAATCTGTTAAATAGACACGGGTGTGTGAACTACCCGTGTGAGGAAGTCCTGGCCGTATTGATATCTTACGTTGACCTATTTTCTCCTTTTTGGCTCGTTTCTCGCTCTTTTTACTCTCCTATGCTCACCTAAGTATAAAACATGAAATTAAAGTATTAGGAGCATCAAATTCCACAAATCTAATGATAATTCATCCAAAAATATGCTAAGCATGGGATAAAAATATGTATAAATTACGACTTATCACTCTACACCACCAAAATTTTAGCCATTTTAGGGGTTTTTGAGCTTTAAAATTTCAGCAACTTGTAACCCTCTCAAGTAAGTGATTTTGATGGTCTTTCTTGATGATTTTTGTACTTTTAGAGCCCTTGTAGCATGACCTTTCAAATGAGGGGACTATTTTGCAAAATAGTTGAAAGTCTAGTGTGTTACCATGAGAGAGTTCATGTTTTTTCTAAAATTTTATGGAAGAAAATGAATCATGGTTGTGAAATAAACAAATTTTATGAAAAGATTTCTTATGAAAACCCTAAAATGGCCGTTTTCCATAAGTTGTAGAATAGGTGATAAACGTATGATATAATGAGAATTTTGGACTTCTCCTAGTATAAAAAGTATTTGGCTAGGCATGGTTAATGAGAAAATATGATAAAACTCGATTTTCAGGTCTAAGGGTAAAATGAACATTTTGTGAAAGTTTAGGGGAAAAATGGTCATTTTACAAAGTATGAGTCTTAAGTTGAATTAAATGATTTGTGTATTAAAAAAGCTAATTTTTGACATTTTAGATCAAGAGACACGTTATTCAGGTCTTGATCGGGGAAAGAACAAAGTTTACGAGGATTAAGCTCGTTCCCATCATTTTGCACCTAGGTATGTACATATGTAAATAATGTGTCATTGTAGCTTACTTTGAAATGTTTTATTTTTTTTATCGGGTATCATAATATTACTCAATACCATGAAAGTATAAATAATGCTATATAAGAGTAACTTACATTTTGAACAAGTGCGACAACATCAGGTTAGATACTAAATCTTGTTGAACATCGGAAATAATATAGGATACAAAAGGTGAGTCATGAGAAATTGAGTGGTCTGAACTCATGAGTTGAGTCTGAGTTCATGATATAAGTGAAATATGTAATGTGGGTCCAGGTACTGACTTTGTGTGTAGACCCGTGAGTAGCTCAATGAGTGGGCATTACATGACAGAGCTATGGCGTCCGGGTACTGACTTGGTAAAAAGACCTGTGAGTAGCTCAATTATGCAAGTATTACAAATTATGAGGTAACCTTGGTTACTTGTATAGCTCTTAGGAGTAAACTATCCATGTATCCATTGGTATTTTCGAGTGTTGAGTAGGTAACTCGATGAATGGGTTGGTGATACTTCCAATGAGGTATGCTAATAAAGAGAATAAACTTGAGTATTTTAAGGGTAATTACATGTATGTATACTAAACTCTCGAATAGGACCTTAGTATGTGATGAGATGTAGTAAGTATGTATAAAAGAAGTGAAGGGCAAGATAGTGAGCTTAAAATGATACATCATTTAAGTATGACAAGCCATTGTTTGACGAATGTATTTCTAATCACACTTATTTGCATATATGTACTTACTAAGCTGCCATGCTTACCCTCTTTCCTTTCCCTTTTCTTATAGTACCGCCAAAGTAATTTAAGAATCATTGACTATGTCAGGAAAGCCAGTCACACTATCCTCGGAGCACTCGGTATAGCTAGTTTTATCATTTTGAATATGGCATGTATAGGAACTCTTGAATTTGTTTTGGTGTCACATTGTTTTGGGGCCAAATGTGTTGGCTTGTTTTAGTATTTGACTCATTTTGTAGAAGGTCATGAAAATGATTAATTTTGAAAGTCATCATTTGAATGCAAGATAGTCTTTCATGAATGTAAAATTGTTGGCATGGTTGAATATATGAAATGTATATAGGCCTTAGCTATGGTTGTTGGTTGAGAAATCATGTTAAGTTAGACTTTGATATGTTGGTTGGTATTAAATTTTGTTTCAAGGTGGCATAAGGCTTGGTAAATAAACTTATATTGTCCATAAGGGTAGGCACACGGGCGTGTGTCTTGGCCGTGTGTGACACACAGTCATCCCCATGGGTGTGTTACACGGCCATGTGTCCCCTGCATGTAAATTTCACAAGTCAGTATGCATGGTAGTAAACATACGGGTAGAGACGCGACCGTGTGTCTCAGCTGTGTAGAGGACACAGCCTCTGGCCATGGGCGTGTGCCTTGGCCGTGTGCCCCTAATTTGATGCTTACGTCAGAAATAGAATGTCAAGGTTTTTAGACACGGGCTAGGACACAGGCGTGTCATGGCCGTGTGAAGGATATAGGCCATAGGTACGGGTGTGTGTTAGGCTGTGCGAAAACCCCTATAGGTTCGAATTTAGAATTTAATTCACACGGGCTTAGGGCATGGGCGTGTCCCCTTGTGCTTAGGCCATGTGAACCATACGGGCCATCAGCACGACCATGTCATAATAGCCACACGGGCGTGTTGTCTTTCTACATGAGCGTGTGCCCTGTTTCAAGGGTCATCTTTATTAACTTGGTTTAAGGACCCAAGTTGGTTCCGAATGGCTTCCAATGAATGTTTGAGGCCTTGTAGGCCCATATTAAGGAGTTTAGAAAAAGGTTGAAAAAGTTTTGAATTTGATAAAGTCTTGGTGACTCGACAATGTTTGAATGCATGTGTTTAAGTTTAATAATGCCTCGTATTCTATCCCAGCTTAGGGCATGGGTGTGGGGTGTTACATTACTCCCTTTTATTTTCCATTCCTTATAGTGTGGCCAAGCTAGCTTGGGATTTAAGAATGTCAGAGCTCGATTCACACTATCAAACGATTATTTTGGGTATACTTGGTTTCAATAATTTGAATATGGCATGTATAGGGACTTGGTCAATTGGTTACGTGTCATTGGTTAACCAAATGTTTTGGCATTATAATGGTTAATGATTCATTTTGTATATGGTCATTGGAAGTGGGCTAATGTTAATCTTATTGGTCATTGGTATGTTTATGTGATAATGCTTATCATGAAGATGAAATTGGCATGAATGGAAAAGAAAGTTTGTGTTGTTTATGCATGATAGATCTTAGTATGTGCAAATGATGTATTAATACCTTGTTTGTAGCTGATTTGGTTGTATGTATATGCTTGGATTGGAGATGCTTGTTGTTGTGTAGGTTGGTGCAAGTAAGGGTGGCAAAATGGCTTGGTAAATAACCTTATTTTTGTCCACACGGGCAACAACAAGGCCGTGTGTTTCAGCTGTGTAAAGGACACGAGCTACGGACATGGGCGTATGCCCAGGGCGTGTGAAGTCTGCACCTATTTTATGGAAAATTATGAAAATTAAATCGCCCACATGGCCTAAGCACACGGGTGTGTGACTTGGCCTTGTGATTTTTAAATGTTGATGACGTCATAAGCAAAGAGTTACACGGGTTAAGGACACGGGTGTGTGTGACCTCATGGCCAACCTGCACGGGCGTGTCCCAAGCCACACGGGGTGTGACCCCTGTTTTGATGAAAAATTCTCTAAGTGTTGTAGAATTTTCTAAAGTTCTCGGTTTAGTCCCGAACCACCTCCAATGCATGTTTCAGGCCTCGTAGGCTTGTTTTAGGGACGATATGATTATAAATGAAAAGTTTTAAATTTGGATGGAAATTTATGCCTGGATGTGTATGTTGGTTTGTGTTTAAGTCCGGTAATGCTTTGTACCCTATTCCGGCGTCGGATACGAGTAAGGGGTGTTACACTCATACATATATATCACAATTATATAATAAAAAATTATTAAACAAATATATAAAAAGATGAGTAATAAAATAAAATTGCCAGCCAAGGTTTCCATGGTTCTATTTCTAGAAAATAAATGGAAAACAAAACAAAGCACATATTCGCTACAAGGAATTCCTTGTGTCTTCAACCACGATCGCTCCATTTTCTTCTCGTCGTGGACTCTTTTTTGAAAAAAATTAAATTTATGTTCTATGTTTGTTTCTAACTCACAAAAATTCTATAAATGGAAAATAATCCTACGTGGAGATTATACTCTACGGTTTATTTCTTAAGAGCCACAACATTGGAAAAAAATAATAATTATATAACAAATATATATAATATTGCATTCGTTCACATACATTCCCCTAAACATTGCGAATAATGACAAGAATGCCACATCTTATTTAATATTAATCAAACAAGATAGAAAAGATAGATTCGGTCACGATTTACACCATAAACATAACACAACCTGGCGCTTTCATACCAATTCTTGGAAAAATCCCAGTTTGAAATCGATTTTCTTGCATAGAGGAAAACTAAAATTTTGAAAACTGACCCGATTTGTGATATTTATAACAATAAACCTTAACCAAATTCGTACCTGTGTTTTTAGCATACTGGACATTTGTTATTTTTGAAATTCAACCAAAAGGTCTTCCCCTCCATTCTTGTACCACGAATTGCTTTGAGTGTGGGCTCGAACCAATTGAATTGAAACACGGAACTAGAAAAGGCTTTCTCTATTTTTGGGTTGAAAATGAAAATTCTCTCTTCTTAATAGAAACCGATAGAATTGTTATTCTGGAAAATATAAGTAATAGTTGAGAATAAACTCTTTCTATTTTTGGTAGAATAACGATCTCTCAAAGTTGTGTTAATAGCTCTACTGGTGCCATCTATTTTTAGGAATAGAATGTACAACCTTTGTTCAGTTGTAGTCGTTCATTTCAAATAGAAAAACAACATCCTACTTAAAATAGAACTAGGGTGGACAACACCCTAGTGTTCCTACTAGGTTTGCCGCCCCTTTCATGTCCATAAGGGGCTTTTGGGCCTCTCTCACATCGGGTCCAATTATGAGTACTTCCTAGGCATTTTTGACCCAGTACTTTGTAATGTGATCCAACCCAATTCAATTTTTCTATTGCCAAAAAGAAACTTTAATATTTATATATAAAATAATTTTCTTATCCTTATTTTATCCCCAACAAAATTTTAACGATTTTACCCTTAGTAAAAATTTGATGATTTTGCCCTTGATAAAATTTCAAGAAAATATGTTCAATATTTTACAACTCAACATGTTCACTTTGAATGAATGGATTATTTTCATATTCAGGCTTCAAAACAGTTTAAAAACATAAACTTATTATTCCAATCATTTTTTAAGTAATCCATATAGGATTGCAAATGGATCATTTTCATTTACATTTCCATTTCCATTTTTGGAAACCTCTATTTATTTCCAAATAATTTCATTTCTCCATCTCAGAGAAAACCATAACCATTCATGAATGGTTCCCATTTTGCTTTTCCTATTCATCTCGTTCATTTCTATCAAAACACGCAATTCATTTCTGGTTTAAACAAGTTAGCAAAGGGATCAATTGGACATATGTAGTTGAGGCTCAAGTGATTTATAATTAAGTTTCAGATTTTCACCTATTAATTATTAATTCATTCAGATAGTACCGTGACTGAGCTCTCCCTGACGACATATCGTTATGAAAGCACCTGTTAAGTGCTCATCCAATGACCTTGTCATAAGTCTGTTACCCTCATAAGATATTCTTGATCTCTTTTGAATAATATTCGTTCTCCTAATATGATTCTATTTTATCTCATGGTAGCTATTACATCTTTCTTCATGATAAGTCAATAACTATCAAATAGTGATTAAGTCATCCATCACAAAGACGAACGACTTGTGGTCACGTTTACTTTGCATCAACCATGTAATGTAAATAAGAGGATATTATTTACCCATGTTTTGGGTTATGAATTCCACTATTGTGAATGACGTTACATACTACAAAAGTCATACACCTAATGCACCAGCTTTCGATTACTTATCTATTTGAATTTAAGCTTTTGCTTACATCAAAATGTACGAGTCATGCATACATAGTCCGCCATCCACTTAGGATTTCAGTATGCTACACTATAAATGTTACAAGTGAAAAAATCCATAAACGGATTCAAGATCTATTCTACTTGAGTCATGTTCAGTGTATTGTCAGTATAGTCAGTCACATTTATATCTCTATCTTTTGGGAGTCATCCGTTCCGATGCCCAAGACAAGACATCTTTACAATTGGACTTGATTAATGAAATATTAGCCTTTTCATCAATTTTCTAATTTTTTATTAGACTAAGGATGTGTTTATATTTGTCTACTAATACAAGTTGTCTTTTCATACTACAATCCGACCATGTAATACCACTTAGTATTAGTTAAACATTTAGATATCCAATTAGCTACATTTTCTTCCATTCTGCTTTGCGTGCAAAAACCATGTGAGGACAATCTACAAAGTATATTAATGTAATCAATGAATTTTTTTATTAATCAATTTATTTGAAAAAATTACAAGTGTACTTTGACAAAAATACTACACTTAGGGCACTAGATCAAATAGTAAGCATATAAGATGCTTTGTATGTTCACGTGTATTAAACAAAACTTACATTATTCTTACATAATGACCACCTCCGAACGTATTTATGTCTAGAATGTAAATACTACTACAAAAAATATGGAATTGAGGCAGTGTCCGCAAGTAAATAGGTCAAGTTGTAATATAGTTTGTTAACGAAACACTTGGTAAGTATTCTGAGGGTCGTACCCAAGGGATTGCAGTTTGAGGAAAAACTACTATTAAGCCAATTACCAAGAAAAATTACTAATCTACTCAATTCATGAATTAATAGTGTTAATTAGAAAACAAGATGATAATAATAAACTAAATAAATTCAACTAAACTTAAATCTACTCCTAAGTTCACGTATCGTTTTTTCCTATTCCTTATTTTGATTACGCGAGTTCTTTTAGTCTAGATCCAATTGTTTTACTTAATTAATTATTTATGTAGGGCTCTATTGAATTAGCTAGTCATCAACCTAGTTGTACCTCTCGGCGTCCAACTAACTTAATGTGTCGGCAAGAATTACTTATCTCTTGACCTCATAGACCAAACTGGTTCAGGGTTAAGGTGTTGACGGATAGGCCATACCAATTTTGGGTTAATTACCACCTAAATGACTACCTAGGATTGTCAAACCTAGGGTTTAAGTTCTTCCTCTTCGAAACAGCTGATCCGCTAAGAAACTTTATCTTTCAATCAATTAATAAGATTAGAACAATTGAAACATGCGAGATATGTATGAAACATGCGAGATATGTATGAAACATAAATTGATTCTAATCTTTACACAAACATTCAATTAAATAATTTTAAAGAAAGAGATGTAAAGAATAGGATAGAGGAAAAGAGATGCTCATGGATTTATCAGTGAAAGTGTGGCTCCGAAACAATCTCCCCTCGTGAAAGTCTCACTTCAGAATAGGATCTTCCAATTACAAGAATAGTAAATACTCTAAGTGAAAACTAAGAATGAAATAAAAACATAATAATAATTTTTGTCTCCCTAAAATTGTGTTTTTAAATTGATTTCAATAGCCTTTATATAGACTAAACTTGGAATATTAAAGTGCATAAATTGTCTTTGAAGTCTTTAGAGTTTGATTAGGACTCCTAATTTTCGTAAAAAATACAATTATCTCGTGGAGGGAATAGTTTTTCTCCAAGACTTTGTTTTTGCTTATGTCCTTGATGTTGCGACATTGGTGTCTTGATGTTGCGACATTGACTTCAGTTTTGGTCCAAATATGCATCTTTCTCTTCCGATTTGTCCTGCAAGATCATGTAACCTTATTTAGATATATAAAATGTAATAAAAACTACAAAAAAGATAACTTACTACTTTAAGAATGAAAACCTAAATATATACTAAGATGCTTTGATTTGACTATTAAACAAGCTAAAGTTATGTGTAAAAAAGATGTAAATAATAGTGTAATTCATGATAGTTTACGCCCCTACACTTAATTTGTTGCTTTTCCTCAAGCAACCAAAACACATATATAGGAAAAAGAGAAAAAAATATTGTGAAAATGACTTGGTTTCTTTCTTTTAACAAGCTAAGAGTTAGTGAAGATATATGTAAATAAGAACCTTACACCTAAACTCTCCCCCATAGTTAATTTTTTACTTGTCCTTAACCAAACCAAGTCTAAACACATAGCATGCAATAATAAGACATCCCTTGGATTTTATTACTACTAAGAATATGATTGTCAAATATTAAAGGTTCTTATCGCACATGTAACTTAATCTTGATAGTTCGATACCTTTAAAATTTTTAAAATAAATTGGGATTAGTTTACAAAGTTACATTACTAAAAAATTAGAAGTAATTCCCATGACCAATTATTTAAAAATATGACTATTAACATAACCAGACAAATATGTAGCAAATACAATCATGTGAATAAAAAATATTCATCAAGTATAATTGTTAGCAATTTCAGAAGATTATGCATAGAAAATGCTTAAGTCACATTGGTATTCTAGGCTTGTAACTTTCTAAGGCTTAGGATGGTGAGTTCAAAGAAAAATATGGCTCAAAATGGTTCAAACACTAGAAATAGTTAGGCATGTGACATTGTTCCCTCTCTTCCCCTTAAATGTCCCATCCAAGCTCACCACCTTTTGTCTCCCTCTCTCACCTACCTTATCTCTCCATGTAGGAAGATACAATATAATACTAGCAACTATGGTCGGCTTAATGAGTTTTGGTGCATTGATGACTGAGTTTTCCTTCACTTTTGTGACTTTTTGTTTTGTCATTTTGGCTTTTTACTTTTTTTTTTCAGTCACATTGGTTTTGTTTTTGTTCTTTGCTTTTGCTTCTCATTTTTAATTTTGACAAGATTTTTCTTTTTGGCACATTTGTGTCTGACCTATAGTTACTGTATCAAATTACTTATTCCTTTTTTGCTCTTTTATCTAACCCACTGTGATTTATCTACTTGAACCCTAAATATCTATGGCATGTTTTCTATTTTCTAATGTATTAAATAACCAAGGATATGTTAGAGTTCAATTTTTTGTGTGATCTTGGGGTTTAAATTTTGTTGGTTCATCAAAGAGGAGTTATCAGGCTCAAATAAGAAGATTAGGGATTCATAGCATTAAGGTATGGTCATTTGAGAACTGGCTATTCAAACAATGTCTTAGGTCATCCCTTAAGCATCCCACCATACACAATTTTTTTCATTCTTCAAATTAAACCAAATGAAGAATAATGAATTCAAGCATTCAGGTTTCTACGACTATATATAAGACTTATATATCATATGGCATTGTCAAACATTTTTACTTAGGTACTTTTAATCTATTATGCAATTTAACTAGGTAACCTAATCAATTTCCTTAAAATAATCAAATTATCTTATATTAATAAAAAATTTCATGCTTGACAAGAACCATTACATGTTTTATTATCTTCAAGCGCTATTCATAGTTTTAATATAATCCAAGCACCATGCAACAACAATAATTTTTTTAGTATTAATATAATCCAAGCACCATGCAACAACAATAATTTTTTCTTTTCTTAAGTAAATAAATAATTAACGAAAATAAATTAAGAACACATAAAGTAATCCTATGTTCTTTTCCCCACATTTTAGAACATACATTGCCCTTAATGTAAAATAATTAAAGTGCAAACAAGAAAACTTATATGAGTAGGCCGAGTTCTTAACTTATATGAGTAGGCCGAGTTCTTATTGTTATGATAATCTCAGGATTTGTGTGCTCCAAGCGAATAGAAGAGTACCCAAAAGAAATTCTAAGAAAAGAAATAGGAAATATAATGTAAAGAAAATATAAAAAAAAAAGAAAAAAAAGTTGTCGATAATGGATGACATAATGCCTACATATATTTGCATGAACTTGGGCCTTCAATGTTGCAAGGTGTAACAACCCATTTTTCAGTGAAATCAGAATAGTGGTTTTGGGACCACAAATCCGACCCAAAATATATTTTATTTTTATTTTATCATATGGCCCATGATATGTTATAAATGACGTGTGAAAATTTTGATATGAAAATTTTATCAATTAAGTGTTTAATTACAAGAAGGACTAAATCGCATAAAATGCGAAAGTTGAATTCTAGTAGCTATAAGGATCAAATAGCTATGGAATTCAACAATTAAGGTCCTTATATGGTAATTAAACCATTAATAAAATTATGTAGATTTTTATGTTGACTCATCCATGGAATTATAAAAAAAAGGTAAGGACTAAATTGGAAATAGTAAAATATTAATTAATTAAAAGATGAAAAGAATTATGTAACATCCCAAAATAGGGCCTAAATGGAACAGTGGTTGTGAAACCAAAAATTCAAGATAGAAAAGTTTATTCCGATTAATTTTTATAATTTACCGAGTGATTAGATGCATGTGTTAGAGTATCGGTGGAAAATTTTATAGATAGCATGCTTAATTTACCTACTAGGGCTTAATTGCAAAAGTTGATAAATATGAGTTTTAGATGCTAAACGATTAAATTGAAGAATATAATTGAAGTAGAGGTCCTTAAATGGTAATTAGACCATTAGGTTTTCATGAACAAAAATGGACATACATAGATAAAAATAACTAAAGTTTTAATGAAGGGTATTTTAGTCATTTGGTAATTAAAAGATTAAAAAAGGGAAAATGATGGCAAAATGTGCCCATCTTCTTCATTAGGCCAAAATTTCAAGGGTTCTTCATAGCTAGGGTTTTGTCAAGCTTCCAAGCTTCATAGTAAGTGATTCCAAGCCCTGTTTTTAATGTTCTTTACGTTTTTGAAGTCCCGGTAACTTGATTTAGCTTATTCTAGCAATAATTTAACCTAGGGTTCATATTTGGAAAAATAACCATAGGTGAAATGTGTTTATTTTGTTGTTTTATGGTAGAATATGAAGCTTGAAATTATGTTAAACGACTTGCACTAAGCGATTTTAAGCGAAAATGAGTAAAACGACATAATCCGTAAAAATACCTAATGGTCATAAGTACATGTTAGAGTGGGAATTTGATGTTGCCGTAGGTAAATAAATGATCAGCATGTCATAAAATAGAAAAATTAAGGATAAAGTTTCATTTCCGAGCCTTAGGGTAAAAGTGTAAATATGCAAAAGTTTAGGGGCAAAATCATAATTTTGCCAAAGTTAGAGTTAAGGTCTGTTTTGATAAATGTGAATATTAAATAAGTTAAATTTTCTATTATAGATCAAGAAGAACAAAATTTGGGGTTAGACCGAGGAAAGAAAAAGGTTGAGGACTAAATCAAAATTTTTGGTTGTATTTTGTATCGAGGTAAGTTTGCGGTAAATAAATACAATGTTTTATTATTTATAATTAATGATGTTATTTTTCAGCATCTATATCTTTATTTTGTAAATTTATTCCTTGATGATTCAAGTAAGAATTGACGGAGAAATGATACTTAAAAGTCCCGGTTGAACCTCAGGAATGTGTAGGATACAAATGTCATGACATTAGGATTTAAGGATACCAAGTAAGACCATGCCAAGGCATGACATTGGTAAGTTTTACAAGGCAAGGAAATCATGTAGGATCATGTTAAGACATGGCATTGATAAACTATGATAAGGCAAAGATCCCATGTAAGACCATGCCAAGGCATGACAATGGTGAGTTCATAAGGCAAGGATACCACATAAGACTGTGTCAAGACACGACAATGGTAAGTTTAAAAAGGAAAGGTATCCGTGTATCCTTAGTATTCCAAGTGGTTTAGCGGAAAATTCAAAGAGTGTACCAAAGGGAAGGTAAGATAGTTCCATGTTCAAAATGTTCAGGTTATCTTGATAATTCATTTAGAATGTTGTTATTTATTTACATGCAAACTTACTAAGCTTTATGCTTACTCCCTTTCTTTTCTCTCTTTTTTATAGTATAGCAAAGCCAACTCAGAAAATCGTAAGGACGTCGGAGATCACCTCACATTATCAATGCCTCACACTATCAACGAGCTATCTCAGTATTTTTTGACTAGAAATTGATCACGTGATTCGTAACAAGTAATAAATATTTATAATGAAGATCAAACCTAGACTAACTATTATCACGACGAAAAGGCAAGCGCACCTATCGAACAATAGTATAGTAATGGAAAGACCGGGATATAGTACCCAAGGGAACCAAAAATACTAGTAATGACTGTCTTTTTATTATCTAGCCTAAGAATAATGGGGTTTTGTTTTAATTTAACTAATTATCTAAACTAAGAACGCACAGAGAAAAGAGTTAGGGAATTGCTTTTGGGAAAATCGATTGACTTGAGACAATACCTAAGGAAAAATCCACCTAGATTTTACATGTTATTCTGGCTCCGAATCGGACGATTTATTCATTCAACTTGTTCCATAGATATCCCTAAGTTATGTTATTATCCCTATTCAAGACTAATAACATCTAATCCCTAGATTGAATAACCGAGACTTTTCTCTAATTAACACTCTAGGGTTTCATTAACTCGATCTATAGATCCCCTTATTAGGTTTCACCCTGATCCGGCAAAATCTTGTCACCTTATTTTTAGGCGCGTAATCAACTCTGCTTAATTATGACAAAAGTACTCTTAGACAGGGTCTATTCCTCCTTTGAATAAGAGCATGTCTTGAATCAGTATCCTGAGATATCAAAATAAGAATTAAGAACACATAATTAAGAACAAGTTAAATATTTATCATACGATTCAGAAAATAATAACAAGATTCGTCTTAGGTCTTAGGTTTCATTCCCCTTAGGTATTTAGAGGATTTAGTTCATAACTAAATAAGAAAACATCTCAGAAGAATAAATAGTACAAAACATAAAGAAAACCCAAAACTCCTAAAGGGAAATTGAGGAGAGATCTTTAGTCTTGATAATGAATCCGGCTTCTGAGATGGATCAATCGGCTTCCTTGGGGTAATTCCTTACCCCCTATTCTCCGTCTCCTTTTTCTCCTCTTCTGGGTGTATTTATAGGCTTTGGAATGCCTAGAAGCCCTCAAAAATGGCCTTTTTCGAATTGGACTTAACTTGGGCTCGACAGGGACACGCCCGTGTGAGTCGTGCTCCAATTCTGCCAGATTGACACGGCCGTGTTGATTTCGTACTTTGGTCCATTTTTTTCAGTTATTGGCCCGTTTCTCATTCCTTTCGCTTTCCTATGCTCTCCTAAGTATAAAACATGAAATTAAAGCATTAGAAGCATCGAATTCACCAATTCCAATGAGAAATCATCCATAACATGCATTAAACATGGGGTAAAAATGTGTATAATTTACGATTTATCAAATAGCCCCACACTTAAGCATTTGCTTGTCCTCAAGCAAAATTCTCAACTCAAAATCAAAATAAATCCTTCTCAACTTATAATTTCTATCAATAATATCTCAAATTAATCCATAGGTAATCATACATTGAGAATTTAACTAAAAGAACATAAAAGTTTCAATCATTCCAAGTTGAACATTTTATCCCGAAAACATAGGTGTCTTCCCTCATCTAAGTAATTACCTTTAATTTAGAATATCACAGAGTTTTACATCCTCACTAAAGATTCACTCAAATCACCCAAGGTGTGTTAAGGACAATAAAGGAAGCACTCAATAGTCAATAATGGAAAGTCATTACCATAGGCTTGCATGAAAATCAAATCTCCACCACTTTAATTTAAGATGATACATCAATCAAAAGGTCTTTAGAGGGTTGTAATAAGGCTTGGTTAGGGGGTGTGGTCACAAGCTGAAAGAAAGGGTTAGAATCGAGATTGAATTGAAAAGTTGCCTAACTAAAAAAAAGAGTTAATCTTCACTTGCGTACAACAGAGCTTCTCTCAGAATATGAAATTATAGATATGCATACATAGTTGTGTTTTTTTTTTAAGAACAAGTTAAATAATATAGACTAAATATCAAGAACAAAACATAGCTAGGCAATCCATTCAACTCAAATCTCGACAAAAATAGGGATTAATTTAAGGGATTTCAATAATAATGGGTTAAAGGTTAATATTAAGGGTAATACAAGAAATAGTTTGTTAGGCTCAAGGGGGTTTACTAGGGGTTAATCATGGAGGTAGGATTTTCATGGCATGAGTGGGTTAATATTAAGGGTAATACAACTTATCAATGAATTTTGATTAATTTATGATTTTTATTGATATGTCTTGAATTAAAACTTAGGCATTCATGCATTGATTGTTTAAACTTTAAGATATTAAAGAATCAAGCATGATAAGTTGTCTTTTGAATTTAAAATTTTATAGGTTGTTTCTCCCAAGTTTAGGTACTATCTTGAGTTGAAATTCACAAGTTTAAACATCAAAAAGCCGTACTTTTTGTGAGATTTTGAGCCTTTAGAGCACCTACTATTTCTTTCATGCTCACTTTTATTGTTGCTTTGAGTGCCTCAGTATTGAATTGTTATTCTAGAACTTGCTTGACTATGCATGTCAAGACCACACCATTTGATTTGATATGTCAAAATGATAAAGGCACTTAGGTTTAACCCACTCACTCCACAAAAGCATACCTTCATAATTAACCCTTAGTAAACCCCTTTGAGCCTAACAAGTCATTAATTGATTTACCCTCAATATTAACCCATAAACCATTATTATTGAAATCCCCTAATTTGATCCCTATTTTTGTCGAGATTTGATTTGAACTAATTGCTTAGCTATGCTTTGCTCTTCTATGTATTTGACTTGCTCCTAAAAAAACATGCATACTTACATATTATTAGTAATTCGGTATTATTGAGCCGCAGTATCTAAATTCCATCTTCTGAGAAGAAGCTCACTTGTACTCAATTGATGTTTAATTACTTTTTCTAGTTAGGCAATTTTCCAATTCAATCTCAATTCTAACCTTTTCTTTTAGCTTGTGACCACACCTTCTAACCAAAGCCACATTACAACTCTTTAAAGACCTTTTGATTGATGTTCATTTCGATATATAGTGGTGGAGATTTGATTTTCATGCAAGCCTATGGTAATGACTTTTCATTATTGACTATTGAGTGCTTCATATATTGTCATTAAACACCTTGAGTGATTTGAGTGAATCTTTAGTGAGGATGTGAAACTCTGTGATATTTTGAGTCGAAGGTAATTACTTAGATGAGGGGAGGCACCTATGCTTTCATGATAAAATACTCAACTTGGAATGTTTTGGAACTTTGATGTTCTTCCAGTCAAATTCTCAATGTATGATTACTTATGGATTATTTTGATTATGAGTTTTGGGTTTTTCTTGAGGAAAAGCAAATGCTTAAGTGTGCGGGTATTTGATAAACCGTAATTTATACATATTTTTACCCCGTGCCTAACGCATTTATAGAAGGTTTCTTCTTAGATTTGGTGAATTCAATGCTTCTAATCCTTTAATTTCATGTTTTATACTTAGGAGAGCATAGAAGAGTAAAAAGAGCGAGAAACGGGCCGAAAACAGAGAAAATGGACCCACATAGGAAAACAACACGGCCTGGACTTCCTCATACGGGCGTGTCACACGACCTTGTCAATTTGGCAGGATCGAAGCACGACTGACACGGGTAGATCACACGCCCGTGCCCATTTAATAGTCTTAACCACGGCCTTCAGTAATCGCACATGGGCGTGTCCCTGCCGAACCCAAGTTTAGTCCAATTCGGAAAAGGCCAATTTTGAGGGCTCTTAGGCATTCCAAAGCCTATTTAAACACTTGAGGAGGCACTTAGGAAGGGGGGTGCAGAGTAGGAAGCAAGGAATTACTTAAGGAAAGCCGACTGATCCATCTCAAGAGCCGGATTCATCATCAAGACTGGAGATCTCCCTTCAAGTTCCTTCAAGAGTTTTGGGTTTTCTTATGTTTTGTTATCTTTATGATTTTGAGATGTTTTCTTTCATAACTATGAACTAAACCCCTAAATACCTAAGGGGAATGAAACCTAAGACAGATCTTGTTATTATTATCTGAATTGTATGATAAATATTTGACTTGTTCTTAATTATGTGTCCTTAATTCTTGTTTTGATATTCCAGGATATTGATTCAAGTTAAGCTCTTATTCAAAGGAGGAATAGACCCTATCTAAGAGTAAATTTGTCATAATTAAGCGGAGTTGATTGCGCGCCTAGAGATAGGGTGACAAGATTTTGCCGGATTAAGGTAAAACCTAATAAGGGAATCCATAGATAGAGTTAATGCAATTCTAGGGTGTTAATTAGAAAGAGATTTAGATTATTCAACCTAGGGTTAGATGTTATTAGTCTTGATAGAGATAATAATATAACTTAGGGATTTCTACGGGTCAAGTCAAATAAATAAATTGTCTGATTCAGAGTCAAATAACAAGTGAAGTCTAGCTGGATTTGTCTTTAGGTATTGTCTCAATCAATCGAATGTTCCCAAAAAGTATTTTCCCAAGTTTTTCTTTCTGTGCATTCTTAGTTAGTAATTAGTTTAGAAAACCAAACCTCTTAAATTTTAGGCTAGATAATAAAAAGAAAGTAAATACTAGTACTCGTAGTTCCTTTGGGTTTGATAATCTGGTCTTGCTGAACTATACTACTATTCGATAGGTACACTTGCCTTAATCCTGATAATAAGTTAGTCTGAAGAATGTTTCATTTATAAATCTTTAAAACCTGTTATGAATATCACGCATCAATATGTTAGAAAGGGGTATAATGCCTATCTTACGTATGTGATGGATACTAAAGTATCTGAGTCAAAGATTTAGTTAGTGCCAGTAGTAAGTGAATTTCTTGATGTATTCCCAAAATAATTGTCTGGTTTACCGCCGGATAGAGAAGTAGAATTCTCTATAGATCTTGTTTCGAGAACGACACCGATATCCATAGCACCTTACAAAATATCTCCTATTGAGTTGAAAGAGTTGAAAGTATAGTTGCAAGAATTGATTCACAGATATTTTGTTCGACCTAGTTACTCACCTTGGGGTGCACCGGTTTTATTTGTAAAGAAGAAAAATGGATCATTGAGGCTGTGTATTGATTACAGACAACTCAACAAAGTTACAATAAAGAATAAGTATCCATTGCCTTGCATCGATGACTTGTTTGACCAGTTAAGGTGTGCTACTGTATTTTTGAAGATTGATATATGTTCTAGTTATTAGCAACTATGGATAAAGGAATCGAATGTGCCAAAGACAACTTTTAGAACCAAGAATGGACACTATGAGTTTCTTGTGATGCCATTCGACTTGACAAACACACCTACAGTGTTTATGGATTTGATGAACATAATTTTCAGCCAGTATTTGGACAGGTTTATGGTGGTACTTATAGATGATATTTTGGTTTACTCTCGAAATGAAAGTGAACATGCTGAACATTGGATAATAGTGTTGCAAACCCTGCGAGAGAAACAATTGTACGCCAAATTCAGTAAATGTGAATTTTGGCTACGGGAAGTTAGTTTCCTTGGGCATATCGTGTCTGCTGAAGGTGTCAGGGTAGACCCGAATAAAATTTCAGCCATTATAAATTGGAAACCACCGAAGAATGTATTAGAAGTTCGAAGTTTTCTGGGACTAGCCTGTTATTATCGAAGATTTGTAAAAAAACATTCAATGATAGCTTCTTCGATGCTCGTTTGCTATAGAAAGATGTAAAATTTGAGTTGATTGATAAATGTCAGCAGAGTTTTGACAGATTAAAGGCTTTATTAACAGAAGCACCTGTATTAGTCCAGCCTGAATCCGGTAAGGAGTCCAGCCTAAATTGGGTAAGGAATATACAGTTTACAATGATGCGTCATTGAATGGTTTCGGCTGTGTTTTGATGCAAGATGGTAAGGTAGTAGCCTATGCTTCGCGACAGCTAAATCCATATGAAAAGACTTTCCCGACACATGATCTTGAATTGGTAGCTATAGTGTTTGCATTGAAAATCTAGTGGCATTACTTGTTTGGCGAAAAATGTCACATATTGACTGATCATAAAAGTCTGAAATATTTGATGTCACAGAAATATTTGAATTTGAGACAGTGTAGATGGCTAGGATTATTGACAGATTATGATCTTGTTATTGACTACCATCCAGGAAAAGCCAATGTAATGGCAGATGCTTTAAGCAGAAAATCCTTGTATACTTTACGAGCAATGAATACCCAATTATTGTTGTCTGATGACGGTTCAATCATAGATGAGTTAAAAGCTAGACCAAGGTTTTTGCAACAGATCTTTGAAGCTCAGAAAAATAATAGTAAGTTGCAAGCAAAACGGGTACAAAATGAATCGACTCCTGATTCAGAATTTCAGACTGGGACTGATGGTTGTTTGTTATTTAGAGGTAGAGTATGTGTACCGAAAGGTTTTGAACTAGTGCAGAAGTGTAACGCCCCGTACCCGAGACCGTCGCCGGAGTTGAACACGAGGTGTTAACAGACTTAATTCATTACTTAAACAGCTCAAACAATTTATTTTTAAAATTTCCAGTTAAACTAGCAATCTGCGTCACAGTCGCTTAAAAATTCATATTTCGAGTTACGAAACTCGAAATCCAATCCGTCAATTTTCCCTGAAAATAGACTAATTTATCTATTTAATAATTTTTTTTATAGAATTTTTGGTTGAGCCAATTAGTACAGTTTATTAGTTAAAGTCTCCCCTGTTTCAAGGTTCGACTGCTATGACCTCTCTGTATTACGAATCAGATATCTCTCTGTACAGAATTTTAATGACTATGAAGTTTGTTTCTCTTAAAACTAGACTCAATAAGGAATCTTTACATATAAAGAATGAATTCTAATTATATTTGTACAATTTATGATAAATTTTTAAAGTCAGAACAGGGGATCCATAAATCGCTCTGGACCTGTTTCACAAAAATCTAAACATCTCATAAAATATAACTCATATACCTGTTTTGTTCCATCCACATGAAAATAGACTCATAATTCTTCAATTCCATATATTATTCATCATTTAATTCCATTTCTACTATTTTTAGTGATTTTTCAAATTTACATCACTGCTGCTGTTAGAATCTATTTTATGGTAAATTTTACCTATTTCATGGTTTCCATGGATTAGCTAGCAATTTGACATACATAACACCAAATATGATCATGATTAGCCATTCCAATGGCTAATCATTACCAAGCATTTCCATACCACTCAATAACCATATCATAAGACCATATATACAAAATGATTATAATGCTATACATGCCATACTCAAAATATACAAGCCATTATGCCAAGATGGTATACAGATAGTGTGAGCGAACCTCCGACCGTTCCCGATTTCCGAGCTGGCTTGTCAAAACTACAAGGAATGAAAAGGCTGGAGTAAGCATAAATGCTTAGTAAGTTCATATGCAAATAGCAAGTAACATAACCATATAAGCAAACATAAACAACATTTTCATAATCATCACCAAGACATTTATATCATATTTTCATTTATCATCTTACCATATTGTTGTTATATGGATTTTTCAACCCGAGTATTAAGTACATACCTATTCAAAGTATCCATTTCACAACACTCACCAATACGTCCCTTTCATCTCTAGTATTCCTCCATTTGAGTAGAAGTTTACCCGTTGAACACATCGGAATATAATTCGGATACATGGAAAGTTTGCACATAAGTGCCACATATGTAGCCAAGCTACCATGTAACCCTCCCATAAGCGAACTTGGACTCAACTCAACGAGCTCGGGCGTTCGCATCCATAAGTGAACTTGGACTCAACTCAATGAGCTCGGGCGTTCGCATCCACAAGTGAACTCGGACTCAACTCAACGAGCTCGGATGCCTAGTTACATCTCTCGAACTCGGACTCAACTCAACAAGTTTGGACATTCGCATCCATAAGTGAACTCGGACTCAACTCAACGAGTTCGGATGCCCAAATATCATAGTGACATGTCACTTGTATCCTAATCCATTACTAAGGTTTGACGGGACCTTTTTCCCAATCATGTGTCTCAACCATCTTCTACGGAATGCCGATACCGATACTCGGTAGTATTTCACATTTTCCAAGTATATCACACAATTTGACATATTATCAAACAATTATCACGAGTATAATATTTCATAATAATTATCATATCATTTAAATAACATAAAAACATTTAAAATAATAACTATGTTACCAACATTTACATATGAACTTACCTCATATGCGAAAATGGCTACTTTTACCATTTCGTCCACAACTTGGTATTTTTCTATTTTAGCCCGAATTTCAGTTTTCCTTGCTAATCGAGCTTGGAAGCTTGAAAAACCCTAGCCATGGTTTCTCCTTGCTATATTTGGCCATGGGGTTGAAGATGAGCAAAATTGGCTTTTAATTTTGTATTTTAATTCATTTTACCCCTAAATGACCAAAATGCCCTTACTACTAAACTTTCCAAAAATTCCATCCATGTCCAATTTTTGTCCATAGACTTATAAATTGATAAAATTGCTATTTAAGACCTCCTAATTAATATTTCAAAACAATTTCATATTAGAAACTTCTAGAATGCAAGTTTTGTAAATTATTCGATTTAGTCCCTAATTTCAATTAAGCACTTTATGCATAAACTTTCTTCACGAAATTTTCACACAATCATGCAATCATATCATAGACCTTAAAATAATCATAAAATAATTATTTCTATCTTAGATTTTGTGGTCAAGAAACCACTATTCCAACTAGGCCCAAAATCAAGATATTACAAGAAGATCTTGAATGAATCTCATAATGGTAACATGTCTATTCATCTTGGTAGTAATAAAATGTAGAATGATCTGAAAAAGATGCACTGGTGGCCGGGAGTGAAACGAGATATTTCTGAGTTTGTATCTAAATGCTTGACATGCCAGTAGGTAAAAGCTGAACATCAGTTACCTTTTGGACTATTACAACTAGTTACAATACCAGAATGGAAATGGGAAAGAATTACTATGGACTTTGTATCAAGGCTACCCCTGTCTCCAAAGAAGAAATATACCATTTGGGTAATTGTTGATCGGTTGACAAAGTCTGCACACGTTATCCTAGTATGTATGGATTTTCCCTTGGATAGATTGACTGAGTTATATGTTTCTGAGATAGTCAGATTGCATGGAGTGCCTGTCTCCATTATTTCAGATAAAGATCCTTGGTTTACTTCTCGATTCTGGAGCAAACTGCAAGAAGCTCTGTGTACTCAGTTACACTTTAGTACTGCATTTCATCCCTAGATAGATGGTCAATTTGAACAGGTAATACAGATCTTAGAAGACATGCTTCCGTGTTTTGTGTGTGAGTTTGAAGGTAACTGGGAACGGTATTTGCCTCTAGTTGAATTTGCTTATAATAACAGTTATCATTCTAGTATTAAAATGGCACCGTATGAAGCCTTGGATGGGTTCAATTGTAGAACCCCATTGTAGATAGAACTCAGTGAGAAAAAGCTACACGGAGTTGACTTGGTCCGAGAGATCGACAAAAAAGTGAAGGTAATTCGAGATAGCTTGAAAGTAGCCTCAGATCGACAAAAGTCCTATGCAAGTTTGAAAAGAAAGGAGACAAAATTTCAGGTTGATGACAAGGTATTCTTGAAAGTGACACCTTGGAAGAAAGTTCTCAGGTTTAGCCGAAAAGGAAAATTGAGTCCACGGTTCATTGGACCATATGAGATTACAGAAAGAATCGGACCGGTTGCATATCGATTAGCTTTACCACAAGAGCTTGATCAGATTCATAGTGTTTTTCATGTGTCTATGTTACGGTGGTACTGATCTAATCCTTCACATGTTATCTCACCGACAGAGGTAGAGATCCAGCCTGATATGACATATGGTGAGGAACTAATCACAATCTTAGCTCAGGAAACAAAAAAGTTAAGAAATAAAAAGGTAGCTTCAGTAAAAGTTCTTTGGCAATGACACGGTTACGAGAAAGCTACTTGGGAACCAGAGGATGCTATGAGGAAGCAATACCTGAATCTTTTTACTAGTAAGACTTTTGAGGACGAAAATCCCTCAAGGGGGGAAAGTTGTAACAACCCATTTTTTAGAGAAATCTGAACAGTGGTTTTGGGACCACAAATCCGACCCAAAATATATTTTACTTTTATATTATCATATAGCCCGTGATATGTTATAAATGATGTGTGAAAATTTTGATATGAAAATTTTATCGATTAAGTGTTTAATTATGAGAAGGACTAAATCGCATCAAATGCGAAAGTTGAATTCTAGTAGCTATAAGAATCAAATAGCTATGAAATTCAAAACTTAAGGTCCTTATATGGTAATTAAACCATTAATAAAAGAATTTAGATTTTTATGGTGACTCATCCATGAAATTATAGAAAAAGGGCAAGGACTAAATTGGAAATAGCTGTGACACCCCGAATGTGACCCTAGTCGGAGAGTGGTTTCGGGACCACGAAATCGAGTTACAAGAATAATTAAGTGTTATATTCCGTGCTTATTGTATGTGGAATTGGTATGCGTAAATATTTCGTGTCTCGATTTTTATTAATTAGGTGCTAATTTATAAGAAAGGACTTAGTAGTGAACTTTGAAAGTACGATAGGAAATATGTGATGACTAATTAAAGCATGCATGCAAAATAATGGACTTGCATGTCAAATTTCCCTTTTTACAAGTGATGGCGGCCATGACAAAGTGATATGGGCTAAACATGTCATGAAACATGTTTTGTTGGGCATTAGGGAGAAATCATAAACAAATAAGCATGGGTAAGAAAAGAATGAAAAAAAAATGTGTGTGAGAGAGTAGCATTCCCCCATTGCCGTGCAACCAAGAAGAGAAAACAAAAAAATTTGTTCATCCTTTCTCATCTTTTGGCGAAAATCATAAGGAGGAAGAAAGGATTTTTGCTCCATTTTTGGTTTAGAAGAGAACTAGAAGGAGATTTGGCCATACTTGTACCAAGATTAAGGTATGTATGAGGTTGTGTTTGGAGTTTCATGCATGACTTGGTTACTAACTTGATGTGCATGTTAGCCATGGCTCAAATCTTTGTTATGCCATGGAAATGGTATTTGGGCAAAGTTGTTATGGTGATAAAGCCATTGCATGCTAAGTGTGAAGCTTGATGATGATGCATGCAATGATGGATTTTCTATTCATGAGTAAGATTTTGAGTTTTCTCTTTGTTTTATCATGATTAAAGTTGAAAAGGAGCATGATTGTCATATTCGCCATGATGCATTCTTGAGCATGATTCATGCTTCTTGCATGTTAGTTAAAAATTTGTGTTTTGGATGGCTATGGACACCTTGAAAATTCGGCCATGCTCATATATGCATATATATGATTGCACATTATGTTTGGTTATGAACTAAGTGATGAATATATTGATTTAAAGAAGAAAATGTGGAAGAATGCTTGTGAAATTGCAAGCACAATTGCCTAGCACACATATAAGTGCTTGATGCTATATTATAAGTTTTGGGCCACAATGTGCAAAGCATTAATTAGTAGATTGCATGCTGTTTTTGTGAGGTATTAAGTGCAAAATTGACCTCAACATGTACATGAATATTCGGCCTTGGGTAGCCTATTGAAGGCCTTAGCATTTCCTTGATGCTCAAATAAATTGTATTGAATTGCTTGATGTAGTATAAAATGTGCATGACCATTGTGTATTCAAGCTAAAAAGTGGCCATATGACCATTTAAAATCCTTGTCATATTCGCCATAAGCAAGCACAATGAGGTTTTAATAAATTGAATTTGTTTGAATTAGCTCAAGAGCTAAGAGGGCCACAATTGGACAAGGGGAAGGAAAAGGTGATCGAATAGCCGAAAAAGCCGTTCGACAACATCCGAGGTAAGTCCTCAAGAAGTGACCTTACTTGAATTATGTGAGATGAAATATGGATGTGTATGATTATTGATTATGTGTGTATGAGTATTTGAATTCCACCGGGTTAAGTCCCGGGCGAATATGCTAATGATTATAATTGTGTTTGAGCCTTAGTAACGAAAATGAAATATGTATGTCCAATGATTATTGATGTATGTGTGCATGAGAAATTGAATGATATCCGGGCTAAGCCCAAGACAACTATGTTGAAATTATATCCGGGTTAAGACCAAGGCAATTGTGCTAGTGGCTATATCCGGCTAAGGCAGAAGGCATTCGTATGAGTTATTCTATCCGGCTAAGACCAAGGCATTTGTGCACGTGATTAAATCCGGTTATATTCAAGAATCTTGGGCTGGAGGTGAGTGTTGGTTGTCGAAATGAATTTAATTAGTACACTCGGAAAGCCCAAAGGATAAGGTACGTTATATGTGCATTGGAAAGTCGACGTGTTTGAGCAACATTCGCTCAATCGACTAATGAATTTCAGTTATTGAATTGATTGATGCTTTGCGAACTTATATAATGATGAAGTATGAAGTAAGAATGTGTATTAATGAAATGATGCATTTGGCTATGTGAATGTATTGCTGTAAATTATAGTTCATTATATTCCTTGAGACTTACTAAGCATAAAAATGCTTACCCGCTGCTTTGGCTCTTAGTTTTCTAGATTTCGCTCGAGGCAATCGGATTTGGGATCGTTGAAGTCAAGTCATCCACACTATCAAGCCTCCATTTTGGTATAAATTTTTGGTTGAACTTGAGATGGCATGTATAGGACTACCCTTGTTTGTTAAATATGTTGTAATGTAAGTATGTACGGCCGTGCGAAAATGGCTCGAAAAGGAAGCATGAACTTAGACTAATTGTGGGTTGTATGTATATATTTTGTGTCATGATGTGGCTATGGCTTGGAAATGGGAATGTTGGTCATATGATCAGCCATTGGCATGGTTAAAATGATCATATATGAACCTATGTATGGTAAGGCTAGTTGAATCATGGAGACCACCAAATAGGTAAGTCCTATCTAAAAACAGATGCTGCCAGCTGCAGTGGCATGAATGTGAAAAATCACCAAAATTCATAGGAATGGAATTAGATAGTGAATAAGCTATGTAAATGAACCTTGATGAGTCTATTTTCATATGGAAGAAACGAAACGGTCGTAGGAGTTACAGGTTAAGAGATATTAAAGCTATTGTGAGACAGGGCCAGAATGGTTTCTGGGTTCCCTGTCGCAACTTTAAAAATTCACTATAAATTATCCAAAAAGAATTAGGAGATATATCTTATATGTACAGATTCCATTTTGAGTCTAGTTTCATTAGAAACAAACGACACCAGCATTAAAGCCCTGTACAGAGAGATATTCAAGTTATACCGCGCGAAGGTCAGAGCAGTCGATCCCTGTAACAGGGGTAACTTTAACTAATAAACTGTACCAATTGGCCCGACCAAAAATCCTAGAAATAAATCCATGGATGGGTATATGAGTCTAAATTCAGGGAAAATTTACGAAACCAGTTTCCGAGTTTTGAAACTCGAGATATGATTTTTAAGGCGACAGTGACGCAGTTTTTCCAGCCTGACTGGAAATGTCAAATTGGTGGGCAAAAACATGTGAACTTGGTTTGTTAACCCTCGGGTCCGACACCGGCGATGGTCTCGGGTTTGGGGTGTTACAATATTAATTAATTAAAAGATGAAAAGAATTATATCATCTTATTTTTTCACCTTCAACCTTAAAAATACATGGAAACCCTAGGAGAGAGAAAAGAATCTTTTAAGGCCTAATTGGGTAAGTTTCGTTGTCCCGTTTTTAGTAATTTTTGCATTTTTAAAACCGGGATAGATTAATCTCTCTATTTGAGGTATTAATTTGAAAAGTTATCAAGGTATGAAAATGAGTCATGGATGTATTATGCTGAAAATTTGGATTTTATGGTAGAAAATGAAAGATTATTGATAGATAAACAACTTTTGCAAAGTAATTTTTGATGAAAACATGATGTAGGGACTAAAATGAAAAGTTGTAAAATTTGATGAAAAATTCTAAAATTTTATGAATACATGTGCTGGAAAATTTTTAATGGGGCTTTGGTTAGGCTTGGAATAGGGAGTAATTTATACAAGTTTCATTTTCCGGGCCTAGGGACAAAATCAAAATTTTTGGAAAAGTTAGGGGCAAAATGGTAATTTTGCCTAGGACGTAAATTGAGTCCGTAAAGTATAAAATGTATGAAATTAATGATTAAATTCATTTATATAGATCCGGACAATACTAATTCGAGGTTTGATCGAGGAAAAGAAAAGATTTCAGATTAGTAGACTTTGACGCAAACAAGTGTCGAGGTAAGTTCGTGTAACTTAATCAGACATGTAATTATGTTAATTAATTGTTGTGTTGTATGTAATGTGATTTATGTTAATGTGATTCACTTGTATGCTATGATGAAAAATGAAAATAAGCTTGAAATGATGATAAATGGTTAATCCCGATTGGATGTTGAATTCCAAAGATTGTGTGCGTTTTCCCAAAACAAATAAGGTCCTGCATTTGTTGCGGACGGGATTTATCTCGGACGAGTAATACCATTGACCTTGTTATAAAAAGGATTTAGTCTGGACAGGTAATCTCGATGTAATACCTCTCGAGCATACGTTATGATTAGGGTTTAGCCTGGACTGGTAATACTAATTGAGCTCTTGTGAGCATACGCTATATAAAGGATTTAGCCTAGACTTGTAATCCTATTATACGACATGTGGCTCGTGAGTGTGTTCCTTGGTTAAATACTCTAAGGGGTAACCTTGATAAGAATTGACAAGTTAATGAATCGTACTCCTCAAGTGTACTATTTGAGCCTTCCTCGGAATTTCAACGATTCAACGGACATATAACTTTTAACATGGCACAAGAACTTTGAGATGAGTTGATAATGAAATATTGCTTGATGAGCTCATATATGTTGATTTATATGAAGATTTTGGTGACTAACATGTTTATTGAATGTATGTGCTTAGGCAAATTTAGCCAAATGGATGGAAACATGATATTTTATGTTTAGATTTAATAATCAATATTGGTAAGTTTAATTTCTGTTATATGAACTTACTTAGCATATAATGCTTACTCCTTTTATTTTTCCCCTATTTTATAGTGCTCGAAATCTCGTGAAGGTTGGAAGATTGTTGGAGCATCGTCACACTACTGTCTAGCATTTTGGGTATATTTAGTGAAATCATTTTGGTATAATGGCATAGATAGGGAAACTTGGCCAATAGTGGCTTGAAAATGTTATTTTGTAACCTAGACATTGGGATGGCTAGTAATGGCTTATTTTGGTATGATTAAGTAGATTATGATGTTATATTCATATGTGATATGTTATGAATATGTTATCAAAGGTTGCTATTGCCTAAGTTAATCCATGATAAATTTATAATCATTTATGCAAGTAGTGGTATGCCTTGTTAAATGATGAATTTGCCTACTTTAAATACTTGAATTGGTTGGTATTGGTTGTGTATCTCAAGTGCAGGTCTTGGGTGAAAACTTGGGTGAAAAATTGAGCTAGGAATGGCTTCATTTTGTCTACACGGGCAGACACACGGGTGTGTGTCTAGACTGTGTGTGGCACACGGCCTGGTAAAATGGGCATGTAGTTAGGCCTTGTGTCCCCTGTATCTAAATCTGGAGAAACAGAATGCTCAGAATTAGGCACATGGGCAGAGACATAGTTGTATGTCTCATCAGTTTGTACCACACGGCCTGGAACACAGGCGTGTGTCTTGGCTGTGTGAAACCTGCACCTAATAATTAAATTAATTAACCACACGGCCTAGCACACGGGCGTGTGGCATGGCTGTGTGTGCAAGTCAGAGAGTTTCACGGGGTTGAAGACGACCTCTATCACAGACATGTCCTAGGGTCACACGGGCGTGTCCCTTGGACCATACAGGCATGTGAACCCTATACCTTGGAAAAATTTTGTAATTTCACGAAAAATTCTTAGAGGTTCTGATTCAGTCCCGGCTCATTTCTAAAGCTCGTATTTGGCCTCGAGGGTCCAATCAAGGGACGTTATGAATGATCTCGATAAATGAATAGCAATTTACGAAGTTAAATGAAAGCATGTTCTGATTATTCTGGTAATGCTCCGAAACCCTGTTCTAGTGATAGGTACAGTTAGGGGTGTTACACAAGGTGCGTTCTATCTAGGATGTCGCGATATTATGGTGCAATATTACGACATCAAGCCTAGTTTCTGACTTGTTCAATTTTTTTTGTCACTCCATGGTATCTATACCTATCGTGGGAAAAAAACTAAACACAACTAGGATTAATAAAAATAAAATAAATGAATAAAAAAACTAACAAAATTTAAATTAGGAAATAGAAGTTCTTTAAAAACCAGGACAATCTGTTTCGCCATCATAGAAGAACTTCCAGTTGTTCTCGACACTTTGATTCAATGTTCCTCTATCAATGTATATGAACCAGCCCCTTTAATTGATTCCATTGATATTGCCTTATTTTCGACCATCATGACATCTACATTACAAGCCACTTGGTACCAAATCTGAGCCAACCCCAAATAATTTTCTGGGGTATTACTTCCTCAAGCTTCCTTCCCTCCATGTCACGTGAAGTTTAGTCACTCAAGCTTTTTTTCCTTTGTCGAATGAGAATGAATCGAACTCATTAACCTCTTCGGCAGACACCTTACCTACTATGACTAGAATGGGTATTAGCTCTTCTACACTTTCATTAAGATCAATTTAAGCTCCATGTTAGTGGTTACTCATACTTTTACGTTAGTGACTACATTTATTGTTATGATTGTTTCTACTTCAATTACATCTGGGACACCTTTGGTCATGTTCAGTTTATCAACACAATTCCCAATTCTAAACTCTTACTGATTTCCATTATCTATGTCTGAATGATTGTGAAGAATACAGTGGTCATCATGGTCAAAATTAAGAACATGGTATATGACCTGTTCCCATAGAGGTAATGCCTCTAATATCTCTCTGAGCATTTCCATCATCTGTGTCATCTTATCTGACATGCTTGATGTGGGATGTTTAATTGTTAGCTCGATAGATTTGATCATACTCATGGATGTTGATTTGGCTCACGTATGAGTTCCTTTTGATACTTGCTTTTATCTTCGTTGTCATAACTCTCATGCGCATCATAAGGTAGCTTGTCAAGATGTTCGGGCATATTGTATTCATTGTTATCACTCCACTGGTTTGTCGAAGCTCCATTCAACCAAAGCTATCTTCCATTATTGTGCCAATTATCATACCAGAAGGACAACTTATCTGAAAAAGACTAGCTATCTTCATCATCAAATTTATCCATGTCTGCGTCTATGTTCAGGGCTGAAGGTTTGTTGGGCTCAATTGTTCCGCATGAAAATAACCTTTGTGGATTAGAAAGAGACTTGTTAGGTAATCGGGCATATCAATCCTTTTATCATCTAACTCATAAAAAGTTCATATAAATACCTTTTTTTCCACATTTTCTATCTGAATTTCATTGGTCCATCAAATCCTTATCTAACCAACTTGATTCCACATCATCGTATAAATCATACCACATCTTGCCTTCATACCAATTGTGATCGCCATCAATTGCACTAATGATTAAATTTGCTTAATCAACAAGGAAAATAAAAAAATAATGAAAAATGAAATATAAAGCTAAAATAATAAATTAATAAAATTAGCACACTATCTAAATCATTCGTCTTTTGACTAATATTATTCACAAGTAATTGATTCAATAACAATTATCATTGTTACAATCCCCGGCAACGACGCCAACAACTTGATCACCTCTAGATGTACTTATGTCTAGAGTGTAAAGACTGCTACAATATATATGGAATTGAAGTGATGTCTACAAGTATACGGGTCATAATGTAATATAGTTTGTTACAACGAAAAACTTGGTAAGTATTCCGAGGATCGTACCCAAGGGATTGCGGTTTGGGGAAAACTGCTATTAAGTCAATTACCAAAAATAATTACTAATCTACTTAAGTCACGAATTAGTAGTGTTAATTAGAAAACAAGATGATAATAATAATAAACTAAATAATTCAACTAACCTAAATCTACTCCTAGGTTCATGTATCAGCTTTTCTTATTCCTTGTTTTGACTACGCAAGTTCTTTTAGCTTAGATCCAATTACTTTACCTAATCAATTATTGATGTAGGGCACTATTCAATCAGCTAGTCATTAACCTAGTTATGCCTCTCAGCATCCAACTAACTTAATGAGACAGCAAAAGCTACTTATCTCTTGACCTCACAGTCCAGACCGATTTAGGGCTAAGGTGTTCACGGATAGATTATACCAATTTTGGGTTAATTCTCACCTAAACGACTTCTTAGGATCGTCAAGCCTAGGGTTTAAGTTCTTCCTATCCGAAACAACTAATTTGCTAAGAAACTCTATAGTTCAATCAATTAATAAGAATAGAACAGTTGAAACATGCGAGATATGTATAAAGCATAAATTGATTCTAATCTTTACACAAATATTCAATTAAACAATGTTAAATAAAGAGATATAAAGAATAAGATATAAAGAATAGGATAGAGGAAAATAGATGCTCATGGATTTATCAATGAAATTGTGGATCTGGAACAATCTCCCCTCACAAAAGTCTCACTCAGAATAGGATATTCTGGTTACAAGAACATAAAATACCCTAAGTGAAAACTAAGAACAAAATAAAAACCTAAGAATAATTTCTGTGTTCCTAAAATTGTGTGTTTAAACTGATTACAATGGCCTTTATAAAGGCTAAAATTTAATTATTAAAGTGCCTAAATTGTCCTTGAAGTCCTTAGAGTTTGACTAGGACAAATACTTCTAATTTCCTTAAAAAATGCAATTATCTTATGCAGGGAATTTTTGGGCTGCGTAGGGGTGGTGTTGCAACACAGGCCTGTAGTGTTGCAACATTGGATCCGATGTCACGGCATCAAAAGGTTGTGTCTTGATACTGAAGGCTATTTCACTCCTTGGCTTTGTTTTTGCTTCTGCCTTTGATGTTTTGACATTAGTGTCTTAGTGTCATGACATAGGCATCCATTTTTAGCCTGAATATGCATATTTAGCTCCCGATTTGTCCTGCAAGACCATGTAACCTTATTTAGACATATAAAATATAATAAAAACTACTAAAAATCATAAATTGCTACTTTAAGCATGATAACCTAAATATATACTAAGATGCTTTGATTAACTATTAAATAAGCTAAAGTTATGTGTAAAAAGGATGTTAATAATAGTGTAATTCGTGGTAGATCACCTAACATTTTTAAATTACTTTAACTTGGTACAATATTTGAATAAACATTACAATAAAAAGCACCAATACTAAAAGCATTGGCTTATAATCAAAACCATATGATGCCATTAAAATTTAACATGTCAATTTATATAAATTTAGGTAACTAATCTCAAAAAACACATTCAATAAAGTATTAAAACAATCACTTATATGTCAAAGGAATTACTTTGATCAATGTTTCATGTTAAATTCATTGAAAAAATTTTCAATTGAATATCAAGTTCACTGCATCCCATTTCAATTCCTCAAATTTACATGAACAGTTTTGCCCTATGAACCATAGTAAAAGGATTTGGATACACAAGTATCTACATTACACTAGTTGCTCGTCCAAGCTAAACATATATATCAGGTTACCCATCTGGGTTAAACCTTTATTATAACACATCAAGTTACTCCTCTGAGCTAAACTTGTGTCAAATAGTACTTGAGAATCCACAACAAATGTTTGATCTGGTTAACGTTTGTAATAAATCCTATACATGCACGCACAATACCCTATTGGCATGTCAATCGTATCTTAACCTTTACTAAGTTCACACGGGCATCTTTTACACATATTAACATCACATTCCAATTCAGGCCAATTGTAACTTTTCATACCAATTCACAACTAATTAATCCACAATCAAACACATAAATGTATGCACAAATCAAATACTTAACAATCTAAGTAAATAAATATCATATGAACTTACTAACTGCCTCCGAACGTACCAACATCCAGAGTGTGAATACTGCAACTAAAGATATGAATATTAGGCATTGTCCACGAGTATACGGGTCAAGTTGTAATATAGTTTTTACAATGAAATAGGAAGTATTCCGAGGATCATACCCAAGGGAGGCAAGTACTAAATTAAAATTAACCTAAACACAAATAGAATTAATTAGTAATCTAAATAAATTATATTACGATGAAACATAAAGGATAGATTTTTGGGATTTTATAAATAAAGGAATAAAAATATCATAAAGAATGAACTTTGGAAAACTAGGGTAATAACTTAATCAAAACTAAGAATAGGCGATTAGCTTGCTTTGGTGGTCATAACTAATTCCTATTTCAAGTTTCTATTCAATCAACTAGTCGCTACCCTAGCAGGATGTCTCAATCTTCCTCTAAAATAAAAAGTCGACAAGAACTATTTATCTTTTGACCTCACACCTAGACCGGTTCGGGACTATGATGTTCACAAATAGGCCATACCAATTTTGGGTTAATTCCCACCTAAATGAATTCCTAGGGTTTAAGTACTTCTCCCAAATAGTTGATCTGTTAAAAAATGCCTACATAGTAATCAGTTAATCACACTTCAACTTACTAATCCCCTATAAGAGGATTAGTTCCTTATGGATCTCATAAACATAATAAACTTAATAATAAAGATAAACATAAATAACAAATCAAGGGAATGTTTAAGAGAATCCTGAATTGTATTGAATGAAGCACATAATCCACAATAGTTTGATTACGTTTACAACTCACGTTCTCCTAAGAGCACATATAGAAAAGAACTAAAGTAAGCCTAAAGCCTAAAAGAAGGGAACATTGAAAAACTAAAACTACAAAGAAAACTTTAGAATCTAAAAGCTATCTTTAAACAAGTGTTAAATGAGCCTATTTATAGAATTAGGGTAGTCGTCACCCTCAACCTTAGATTAGCTGATGTTCTCGTGTTTAATTTCCATTGTGCAAACCAAAATGCCCCTAACTCTGAATTATTCTCGTATAGGGCCAGTGTCATGATACCCTAGTGCTTGTGTTGCGACACCAAAGGCAGTATGCTCAATTTTAGGATAACTTCAGGGGTGTATCGTGACATCCCTTGGCTGTGCTGCAACACCAAAGGTAGTATAGCAATCCTAACATTTTGCTCCCTACGCTGTGACATCGAACTCCCAGTGTTGCAACACAACGACCAACTTTGAGTTCTTATGCTTTTAAATAATCTCTTGCATACTTACTAAGGACGTTAGCTCGCCTATAGGCCTCATTTGGCCCCTAAGGTAAATAAAAGACTCAAAATACACTTTTTATTGAATTTAAAATAAATTAAGAAAACATAACTAAAACATACTAAAATTGCTCATATTCAAGCTTTTTATGTATGAAAACTAGTTTAATCTACTACATTGAATTAGACAGATCACTTACCTGATCAAAACACCAAACAAGTTGATTTTTCAAGGACTAATCAACAATTTTAGCTTTTCCTTGATTAATTCTGCTTTGATTCTATTATTGATCTAAACAATTATTTTATAAAATCCATCAATACCAAATCATTTTATATTATGCCATGAAATGAATGAACCTATAAAATCTCAATTTTTTATTGTCCTAAATTTTTTTACATTTGATTCATTTTAGTCTATGTATTCGAAATAGCCATAACTTTCAATTTTGAACCTCGGTTTATAACCTTCTTTCACACATGATCATTAGAGATCCTATACTTCCTATTTTTATCAAAATTTCAAAACAATTTTATATATTATACACTTTGATCCCTACGTACAAAACTAACAATTAAACTTTCCTATCTAGTCCTTTTCATAATTTAAGCTTAAAATCTATCAATTTCAAGCCTAGTTCTTCAAGAAATCAACAATGGAAACTTTAAAAAATTAATCTTTTACAGATAAATACATGGGCTAGCTAAATCAAGCTCCTATGCCCTCAAATCTATAAAAATTATGAGAAAAAGACTTAAATCTACTTACCAATTTATGACCGAAAGTCACCAAAATTTTTTTAGGTTTTCTTTCTTTAAGGGATGACAAGGGAAAATGGATAAGGAATATGACTTTCTCATTCATTAACTTACTCTATCTCCTTATACACTAAGTCTGAGATAAGTATTGAATTTTTGAAATAGTGAGGAATAGCCAAAAGGATTGTCTTGACCAAAGTGACCCTTCCAACCATTGACAACTTCTGTACAACCCAACCATTTATTTTTTCCCTCACATTTTTTGTAAGAATTTAAAATGTGTCATATTCTACTATGAAAGAGTGGGTTGCTTAACTACTTTCCTAAATCCGTCACCTTATTAAACCTAAGTTGCGTAACAATAGCATGAACAAGGTCTACTTTAGTGTTTTTAGAAAAATAAATTTGTTTTTATTTTTACAAAGCTAACATTATATCTCGAATACATATAAAAAGTGTTCAATATTTCAGTTACAATGTTGGCATGCCTTAAGTTTGCCTCGAAGAACAGTTCGTACAAGTTTAATGGGAACCTACCTCGAGCTACTAACAAAAGCTTCAATTAGATTATCTAACCATTCTATACCGAAAACAAAAAGATAAGGAGTGCTTAAAAGTATTTGTAGTTTGACCATTCCATAAAACATGCATAATAACCATTGAAACACAATGCATAATTACCTGACTAATAGAACTCAGAATCCCTACATCAATCATAGAATCTTCTAATAAAATCTTATCTAATCTGATCATAAGCTTTTTCTATATCCACGTTGATGACCTTCCAGTTTTTACTCCATTCATTGTCTACATGGAGTGAATGATCTCTTGGGCTAACAAGATGTTGTCTTTTATATCTCAATAGCTTAAAGCTCACATGGTTAGACTTAAATGAGTTTGGTTATAATTGACTTAAGTCGATTAACAATGGTTTTAATAGTTACTTTGTAGAGCGCGTTACAAAGGTTAATTGGTTTGAATAATGATAAAGACTTTAACCCCAAAACCTTCAAAATTAAAATTAATAAGGTCTTATTTCAATCATGTTCTATTTAACTCTTCTAATCAAATCATAGATACTCAATCCCACCTATGTTGTCGGATAAAAATGGAATGGGTCTGTGATTTAAAAAAAAATTATACAACCCAAAATCAATTAGGATAGTTATGAACAATGAATCAATAATAATTTAGTACTTGTCAAACAAAAAAAAAAGATACTTGTATGTGTTTAGATATGCTTTTACAAATTGAAAAATTAATTTGCGATTATGGTTTTGTGGCTCTTATGTCAAGGATCCAGCCAGACAATATAGAGGAAGAGAGCGTACCAGCCATGTGGGCAGTAGTAGAAATAGATGAATTCTATTGCAAAATAGTTAGAAGTTGTTAGTACTGGTCCGATGTTAAAGTAGTAGCAGATAGAGCTTGAATAAATGAGGGAATCACAAGTTCAACTGAATCAATCGAAGAGGTGACATTAGTAGCAACTGATTACTTGCGAGTGACCTTAAAATCAGGAGGGAAACCAATCAATTTATAACAGTTTTCAAGTTTATGGCCCCGAACATGACAGTGATCACAAGTTCCATTGAATCTGCACTTAGAGCTACCAACGGTAGTAGTCGATGAGTAAAGGGCAGTAGGCTTAGATGCAGAAAGCAGTGGAGAAGAGATTTGACGTTGAGATTCTTCTTAAACAAGCATAAAATAGGTTTGATTGACTGAAGGCAGTGGTTGCATAAGTAATATTTAACTACGCACAGTAGAATAGGAAACATTGAGGCTCATTAGAAATTCAAAGAGTTATTGTTGAAGAAAATAGGCAGATGTGGTTCAAGCATTTTCACAATCACATAGAGAGCAAGGCACTAAAACATCATACTCATTCCATAAAAGGCAGAGCTGTTTGAAATATGTGGAGATGGAAGAAGTACCTTGAGTGTGAGAAGAAATAGTGTGATTAAGATAATAAATTCTAGACCCATCAACTTTGCTGTAGCTTTCTTGAAGATCCTTCCAAACAAGGCAGGCACTCGAAGCGAAAATAATACCAGCTGAAAGTTCTTGGCAAACAGTGTTAAGGATCCAAGAGAGGATAATAGCATTGCAATGGCGCCATTGAGGATGAAGATCAGCTGGAAGATTAGCCTGTGAGCAAGTGCCATCAACAAATCCAAGTTTATTTTTGGCAAGAAGAGTAATTTTCATTGATAGACTCCATATATTATAATTCTCAAAGCCAAGAAGCTGATGAGAGACCAGTAGAGTGCCAGGAGTATCAGAGGGGTGAAGATAAAGAGGGTGATGAAAGTTAATGACAAGAGAAGAATATCGATGGATTGCCATTGAAGAAGATTATGAAGAAAAAAAATAGGGAACCAAGAAAAATTGAACCTGGCTCTTGATACCATGTTAAGATATCAATTGAAAAGATAAGAGAGAATAAAATTCTTCAAGTCTGTCTTTCTTGTTGCTATAGCATGATTGTAATATAATGGGTAGGTAGTAGCTAACTAGCATACTTAGTACTTAATTACAAGGAACTAATCTGTAGGAGCTGTTATAACAACTTATTTACCAACTTCAACATGGTTCACCCCGGGTCATGATCTTCCACCTCACCACACTTTAAGCTCTTTAATTTTCAATCTTAAGTTCAATCCTTTTTTATTTCATCAAATCCCAAAACCACTTGATCAATTCCAACCACCTTAGAATGGCTAAACTATCATTTAATCTTCTTGTAGAACAAAAGCTAGGGAAAATCCAATGGTTTTTTTTATTTATGTAATGCTTGAATGGACCACGATATTTATTATTTTACTCGACGGCTTTCTTTCATATTTCACCAAAGAACTCGCCACGTTCTTTGAGTTGCCTATCCCTTGTTTGCTTTGCACCAGGATTGATAAAACCCTTTCTCAAAAGAATGCTAAAATTTATTGCAATGATTCCATATGTAACCATCATAAGAAGAATGTCTTATTTTTTACTTTTTGCCACTGTCACAAGAAGCTTTTGGACATAAGAAGAATGTGCGAGAGCTTTCTTTTATCTTTTGCAACCGAGAAGGAATCTTATTGTGATACTTATAAGTCACTTCTAGGGACTTTACACAAAGATGTTGAATTGTTTGTTGATGAAGATCATGAAGTTCATCAGTCATTGCCTTCTGGTAAAATAGAAAAATATTTTTTTTTAATAAGAGCAACGATCTTCTTTGTTCATGTTGTGAGGGCCATTGAAGGTCAAACCTTCGTATTCAAAAGAAAAGTTTCTCCCCTTCATTTGTAGCTTCTATACCATCTCCCAAGCCTCCAACAAACCGAAACCTGGATTTTTGTTGGAACATTTACAGCAAACAAAGCAAAAAACATAAACCAAAAACAAAGAAATGAAGCAAAAATTGAGGGAGTAGAGTTTGAACAAAAAGATAAATGAAAAACTCTCATCATTTTTCATTGAAAATTGAAAATATATGTAAGTTATGTAACAGCCCGATTTAGGGCCTAGTAGGAATAGTGGTCTTGGGACCACAAAACTGAAGTTAGAAAATTTCCTTTATTATTTTTATGAGGATATAGTATGATTATATAAGTTCATGTAAATTTTGGTAAGTTAATTTTATCAATTTTTAGTCCAATTTCGAAAAAGGACTAAATTGCATAAAAGGAAAAGTTGCATTTTAGTACCCAAATGTGTTAAATAGCTAGAGAATATGATTTGGGGGTCTCAAAAGGGCAATTAGACCCCTAGAAATAGGGTGGCCGGCAATGAGATTCATGTGTGGTCAAAATTTCAACTTTTGGTGGGATTAGGTGACCAAATTTTAAAAAAAATAGAAAAAAGAAAATTATATCACCTTATTTCCCATTTCCTCTTAGCCAAAAATCTCAGCTATTGTTGGGGGTTTGAGCTTCAAAAATTTTCAGAAACTTGAAACTCTCACAAGTAAGTGATTTTAATGAGTTTTCTTCAAGATTTTTACATTTTTGAGACCCTCGAAGCATGAGCTTTCAAATGAGGGTGATGTCTTACAAAATGGTCAAGAGTTTAGGATTTTTCCATGGATGTATTTTTGATATATACTGACTCTTTATGGAAGAATACGAGTCCTAGTTGTGTTGTAAACAACTTTTTTGAAAGGTGTTAACATGAAAACACCTAAAAGGACTATTTTGCATAAGTTGCAAAATAGGTAGTAAGTGTGTGAAATAATGAGAATTTTGGATTTATCTAGGAGTAAAAAGAGTTTATCTAGGCTTGAAATACAAATAAATTTGATAAAAATCAATTTTTGGGCATAGGGGTAAAATGGTCATTTTGCCAAGGCCTAGGGGCAAATGGTCATTTTACAAAATTTGTGAATTTATGAATGCCAAATTGTGTTTAGTGACTGAATGGATGCGTATTGTTATTATAGATCAAGAATTTCCAAAATCGAGCCTAGACCGGGGCAAAGCCAAGCAATCCGATTAGGCCGTCTAATCAAGCACTTTTTGTAAACTGAGGTAAGTTGCATGTAAATAATACAACTACATTGTTAATACTTGTATTCATATTATCATTGGGTTGATATTGTACAAGTTATTAAGTTATAAATCGAGAATGCCTTATAATATTTGAGGTAGTAGAATTATCCCGTTGAAACCTTGGGATATGAACTGGATATTTGTGCCAAGACATTGGGTGATTTGAGAGCCAGTGTAAGACCATGTCTGGGACATGGCATCGGCATCCAGATGAGGGCTAGTGTAAGACATGTCTGGGACATGCTTCAGCCATATTATGAGAGCCAGTGTAAAACCATGTCTGGGACATGGCGTCGGCACAGAGATGAGTGCCAGAGTAAGACGTGTCTAAGACATGCATCGGCCTCGATAGAGATAGCTCGTGTAAGACGTGCCTGGGACACGCATTGGCTAATAGTTGTACTAGTGTAAGACATGTCTGGGACATGCATTAGCACACACATATGAGAGCCAGTGTAAAACCATGTATGAGACATGACAGCGGCAACATATCCCATGTTGAAGGTCTATAGAATATCCAGTAGTATTCCAAACGGTTCAATGGTAAAAGTTATATTTCAATTTTGACAAGGAAAGGATGACCAGGTTTTGAGTGCTACAAGTACCTATATGATAAGCATGAGTAATGAATTTGATTTAGAAATGATATTCGAGTAGATGATAATGAGTAAGTTAAATTATGTTTACCTTTGAGCTATAAGCATGATGGAATCGGTAAGATTGTTGTTGTATATATTTTTTATATGCAACTTCCTAAGCTTTATGCTTAAACCCCTTTTCTTTCCCTTTTCTTTCAGTATCGCCAGGCTAGCTTAAGGGTCCCGTAAAGTTAGAGATATCAATCACACTATCAGCCGCTACACTCGGTACAATTTGATTTATATTTCTGAAGGTGGCATGTATAGGGCTAGACTAGGATGTTGTATTAAAAGGATTATCCATGTATTTTGGCTCAAGTCAAAAGCCCTTCATTTTGTATCAAGCCTAGGATAATGGCTATTATTCTTCTTGATAAATGCATAAAATGTTCTTTCTATGGATGAATTGGTGTCTATTGTGATGGAATCTGCATATTAACATGATCTTGTGTAGGTAGTGCAAACAGGGGTGACAAAATGGCTTGGAAAATAGCCTGGTTTGTCCACACGGTTAAGACACACGGGCGTGTGTCTAGGCCGTGTATGACACATGGCTCACAACCATGGGCGTGTGTCATGGCCGTGTGTCCCCTGCACTTTAAACTTTAAGTCAAATTTACACACGGGTAGGACACACGAGCATGTGTCTGGGCCGTGTCATTTTAACAGAATGCTCAAGTTTTGAACACGGAGTGAGCCCACGGGCGTGTTTCATGGCCGTGCCAAAAAGTCAATGTTGCCCACGGGTTAAAGACATGGATGTGCTCTAGGCCACACGAGCGTGTGAGTCCACACGGCCCACCTACACGGGTGTGTGACATTCCAAAGCTAGAAATTTATTAAGTCACACAAAGTTTACCGAATGATTTCGGTTTTGTACCGAACCACCTTAATGTAGGTTATAGGCCTCGATGGCTTGTATAAGGGACAATGCGCTTGTGTTCTAGAAGTTTTAAATTTTGGACGAAATTTGGTGACCCGATTTTGTATGTTTATTAATGATAAAGTTTCAGTAATGCCTCGAGCCTTGTCCCGGTGTTGGATACGGGTGAGGGGTGTTACATTTATTGGTATCAGAGCATGGTTTAGTCGATTTGAGGAGTAATCTAACCAGAGTACGAGTCTAGCCATACATGCCATTTATATGCATTTTGATAGTGTGACGATTCCTGACGATTATGAATTGTATTTTTATAGTAATGGATCCTGATAGAACCACGGCGGATGATATGGAAAGTAATATGCCGGCTCCCTCAGAAGGGACCGCGCCGGTAGAGAGTGAGCCCGTAAGTATGGGCCAAGGCGGAGGGGCAAGGGAATCCTACCTTCGAATGATGGATGCTTGGTATACGGAGTTCGTTCGTACGAACCCAAACACTCTACCACCCCCACCTCCTCCAATCCCTTAATATGCCCCGATGGCTCCGCAAGGTGCGGATGTGTTCAGATGAGAGAAGCCTCTGGTAGATAAGATCTGGAAGTAAGGGGCCGAGGAATTTTGGGCTAGCTTAGATGATGACCCGGAGAGAGCAGAGTTTTGGCTAGAAAATACCATGAGGGCATTTGATGAACTATCATGCACACCCGACGAGTGGGTGAAGTGTGCCGTGTCACTTCTACGAGACTCAGCTTATCAGTGGTGGAACACTCTCGTATCTGTAGTATCGAGAGAAAGACTAACATGGGAACTTTTCCAAGGAGAGTTTCGAAAGAAATATATTAGCCAGAGGTTTATGGACTAAAAAAAAAGAAGGAACTTCTAGAGTTGAAGCAAGGTAATAAGAGTGTGATAGAGTATGAATGGGAGTTTGTGAAACTTAGCAAGTATGCGCGAGAATGCATATCCACTGAAGCTACCATGTGTAAGAGGTTTGAGGATGGCCTCAACGAAGACATTCGAGTGTTTGAGGGCATTCTAGAGTTAAGAGAATTTGTGGTGCTCGTTGAGAGAGCATGTAAAGCAGAAAAGCTCGTGAAGGAAAGGAGGAAGGTGGCCATTGAGTCGCGAGATTTAAAGAGAAGACAGTTGGGGAAGACGCATCAGTCCTCCTCCAAGAGGTCGAAAGAAATTAGTACACGTTCGAATGCTTCGGTGGGAATTTCGCGGAAGAACAAGAATCAACAGAATATGATGTCTAAAGCCCAGACCACTTCAGTTGCTAGTGTCGGTAGTATACGGCCAAATAGGCAGGAGTGTTCGCAATGTTGAAGACATCATTTGGGCGAATGTTAAGTAAACGAGAGGGGCTGTTTCAAGTGTGGGTCACTTGACCACTTTATCCGTGAATGTCCTGAGATGAACGAGAGAGAGAGAAAACAAAAGGTGAAAGCAAGCAGTGCTCCCTTGAAGGGAAGGCCTCAAAGGAACCCCGGGAGTGGGAATAGTAGTAGAGGTGCACTAATAGAGGCCGCGATAAGGTCTGAAGGCAAGGCGTCAACGAGGACCTATGCTATACGAGCCCGGGAAGAGGCAGAGTCTACTGACGTGATCACGAGTACCTTTTCTATTCATGATATAATTGTTGTCGCTTTAATTGTCCCGGGATCTACCCACTCTTACATATGTATGGATTTGATGCCTCGTATAAACATGTTAGTAGAGCCCACTAAGTTTGTAATAAAACTGTCTAACCCGTTAGGCAAGCATGTATTAGTAGACCAAGTATGTAGAAATTGTCCTTTGATGATTAGAGGCCACTATTTTTTGGCCAACTTGATGTTATTGCCGTTTAATGAATTCGATGTAATTCTTGGGATTGATTGGTTGACCTCCCATGGCGTTGTAGTAGACTGTGGAAGGAAAGTAATTCAGTTAAGATGCGAGAATGGAAATGTTCTTCGAGTTGGGCCAGATAAGTCAGATAACTTGTCTGTAGTAATATCGTCTTTGGCAGCCGAAAAATATTTGAGAAAAGGTTATGAAGCTTATCTAGCTTTTGTGCTAAATACCCAAGTGCCCGAGTCAAAAATTAAGTCAGTACCAGTGGTTTGTGAGTTTATAGACGTCTTCCTAGAGGAGTTACCAAGGTTACCCCCAGAGAGAGAGGTTGAGTTTGGTATCGAGCTGGCTCCTGGTACAACACCAATCTTGATTGCACCTTATAGGATGGCCCACACCAAGTTAAAGGAGTTGAAAGTGCAGTTGCAATAGTTAACAAATAAAGGTTTTGCTAGACCGAGTTATTCACCATGGGGCGCTCCGGTACTTTTTGTGAAAAAGAAAGATGGGTCGATAAGACTGTGTATCGACTATAGAAAACTAAACAAAGTAATAGTGAAGAACAAGTATCCCTTGCCGAGGATCGATGATCTCTTCGATCAATTGAGAGGAGCCACTGTGTTCTCTAAGATAGACTTAAGATCGGGCTATTACCAGTTAAGAGTCAAGGAACATGATGTACCGAAGACTGCTTTTCGGACAAGATATGGGCATTATATGTTTCTTGTTATGCCTTTTGGATTGAAAATGCCCTAAAGGTATTTATGGACTTGATGAACTGTATCTTCCAACCGTATTTGGTTAGGTTCGTCGTCGTTTTTATTGATGACATCTTGGTTTATTTGCGTAACAAAAATGAGCACGCGGAGCATTTGAGAACTGTGTTACAGATCTTGAAGGATAAGCAACTTTATGCCATGTTTAGTAAGAGCGAGTTTTGGCTCAAAGAGGTCGGGTTTCTAGGACATATAGTGTTAGGTGACGGAATCCGAGTTGATTTGAATAAGATCTCCGATATTATGGAGTGGAAATCGTCGAGGAATGTGACAGAGGTTTGCAGTTTTCTGGGGCTAGCGGGATACTATAGACGATTTGTAAATGGATTCTCTATGATAGCTACACCGATAACAAGGTTACTGCAGAAAGATGCCAAGTTCGAATGGACAGAAGAATGCCAACAGAGCTTCGAGGAATTAAAGGCTTTGTTGACCAAAGCCCCAATTTTAGTGCAACCTGAGTCGGGTAAGGAATTTGTAGTTTTTAGTGACGCCTCCCTAAACGGTTTAGGGTGTGTGCTAATGCAAGAAGGCAAGGTTATACCTATGCCTCGAGACAGCTAAAACCTCATGAGAGGAATTATCCGATCCATGATTTAGAGCTAGCAGTTATGGTGTTCGCACTGAAGATTTTGCGACACCATTTGTATGGTGAAAGATGCTGAATATTTACCGATCACAAGAGTCTAAAGTATCTAATGACTCAGAAAGTGTTGAATTTGAGGTGACGACGATGGTTAGAGTTGTTAAAGGATTATGAATTGGTCATTGACTGCCATCCGGGAAAGGCGAACGTAGTCGCCGACACCTTGAGTAGGAAGTCGTTATTTTCCTTAAGAGCTTTGGACACTCAGTTGACCATGTCTAAGGATGGTTCGTCCTAGCTGAATTGAGGGCCAGACTGAATTTTCTTCATGAGATCCGAGAAACACAGGAAAGTGATAAGAAGTTGCAAGCTTAGAGAATTTAGTGTAAGTCAGGTGCTGAGTCAGATTTTCGTATTGGTACTGATGGGTATATAATGTTCAAAGATAGAATTTGTGTACCCAAAGATAGCGAGCTCATTCAGAAGATTTTGTGAGAGGCACACAGTGGTTGTTCGTCAGTTCACCCGGGTAGCGTGAAAATGTATAACGACCTTAAGAAATTGTATTGGTGGTCGAGTATGAAAAGAGACATTTCAGAGTTCGTTTCCAAGTGCCTAGTGTGTCAACAAGTAAAGGCTGAACATCAGGTGCCTTTGGGTTTACTTTAGCCTATTATGATTCTTGAGTGGAAATGGGATCGTATCACCATGGACTTTGTGATAAATTTAGCACTGACCCAGAAAAAGAAAGATACAGTATGGGTTATTATCGATAGACTCACTAAGTCAGCACACTTCATACCAGTGCGTGCTGACTACTCCCTTGAAAAATTAGCTGGCTTATATGTTTCCGAGATTGTAAGGCTTCATGGTGTGCCGTTGTCAATTGTTTCTGATCGAGACCCGAGGTTCACCTCGAGGTTTTGGAAAAAGTTACAAGAGGCTTTAGGAACCAAGTTGAGTTTCAGTACGGCTTTTCGTCTGCAAACTGACGAACAGTTGGAAAGAGTAATATAGATCTTAGAAGACATGTTAAGGTGTTGCGTTCTTGAATTTCAAGGAAGTTGGGAAAAATACTTACCATTGGTTGAATTCACCTACAACAATAGCTATCAGTCAAGTCTGGAAATGGCACCTTATGAGGCTTTGTACGGGCGAAAGTGTCGAACGCCCCTGTTCTGGACTGAGTTGAGAGAGAGTCAGATTCACGGGGTTGATTTGATTAAAGAGGCTGAGCAAAAAGTTAAGGTGATTCGTGACTGTTTGAAAGCCTCCTCGGATAGATAAAAATCCTACGCAGATTTGAAACGAAGAGTGATTGAGTTTGAAGTCGAGGATAAGGTATTTTTGAAAGTTTCCCAGTGCAGGAAAGTCCTCATATTTGGTAGAAAAGGCAAGTTGAGTCCTTGTTTTATAGGACCTTATGAGGTTACCTGGAGAGTAGGGCCTGTTGCCTACCGTTTGGAATTACTGTCAGAGTTAGAAAAGATTTATAATGTGTTTCACGTGTCTATGTTACGCCGATACAGATCAGACCCTTCGCACATAATTGCACCAACTGAAGTTGAGATTCTTCCAGATATGACTTATGGTGAAGAACTAATCAGGATCTTAGCTTGAGAGTTCAAACAGTTAAGAAATAAGAATATACCGCTTGTGAAGGTTTTATGGCATAGACATGGAATCAAGGAAGCCACATGGGAACCTGAAGAGCCTCTGAGAGAGCAGTATCCAAACTTATTCACCGGTAAGATTTTCGAGGACGAAAATCCCTAAGGAGGGAGAAATGTAACAGCTCGATTTAGGGCCTAGTAGGAATAGCGGTCTTGGGACCACAAAATTGAAGTTAGAAAATTTTCTTTATTATTTTTATGAGGATATAGTATGATTATATAAGTGCATGTAAATTTTGGTAGGTTAATTTTAGCAATTTCTAATCCAATTTCGAAAAAGGACTAAAACGCATAAAAGGCAAAAGTTTTATTTTAGTACCCAAATGTGTTAAATAGCTAGAGAATATGATTTGGGGGTCTCAAAAGGGAAATTAGACCCCTATAAATAGGGTGGCCGGCCATGAGAGTCATGTGTGGTCAAAATTTCAACTTTTGGTGGGATTAGGTGACCAAATTTTGACTAAAATAGAAAATAGAAAAAGGAAAATGATATCACCTTATTTCCCATTTCCTCTTAGCTGAAAATCTCAGCTATTGTTGGGGGTTTGAGCTTCAAAAATTTTCAGAAACTTGAAGCTCTCACAAGTAAGTGATTTTAATGAGTTTTCTTTAAGATTTTTACATTTTTGAGACCCTTGAAACATGAGCTTTCAAATGAGGGTGATATCTTACAAAATGGTCAAGAGTTTAGGATTTTTCCATGGATGTATTTGTGATATATTCTGAGTCCTTATGGAAGAATATGAGTCCTAGTTGTGTTATAAACAACTTTTGTGAAAGGTGTTAACATGAAAACACCTAAGAGGATTATTTTGCATAAGTTGCAAAATAGGTAGTAAGTGTATGAAATAATGAGAATTTGGGATTTCTCTAGTATTAAAAAGAGTTTAGCTAGGCTTGAAATATGAAGAAATTTGATAAAAATCGATTTTCAGGCATAGGGGTAAAATGGTCATTTTGCCAAGGCCTACGGACAAAATGGTCATTTTACCAAATTTGTGAATTTATGAATGCCAAATTGTGTTTAGTGACTGAATGGATGTGTATTGTTATTATAGATCAAGAATTACCAAAATCGAGCTTAGACCGGGGCAAAGCCAAGCAATCCGATTAAGCCGTCTAATCAAGCACTTTTTGTAAACCGAGGTAAGTTGTATGTAAATAATGCAACTACACTATTAATACTTGTATTCATATTGTCAGTGGATTGATATTGTACTAGTTATTAAGTTATAAATCGAGAATGCCTTATAATATTTGAGGTAGTAGAATTATCCCATTGAAACCTTGGGATATGAACTGGATATTTGTGCCAAGACATTGGGTTATTTGAGAGCCAGTGTAAAACCATGTCTGGGACATGGCATCGACATCCAGACGAGGGCTAGTGTAAGACATGTCTGGGACATGCTTCATCCATATTATGAGAGCCAATGTAAGACCATGTCTAGGACATGGCGTCGGCAGAGAGATGAGTGCCAGAGTAAGACGTGTTTGGGACATACATCGGCCTCGACAAGGATAGCCCGTGCAAGATGTGTCTAGGAGATGCATCGGCTAAGAGTTGTGCTAGTGAAAGACATGCCTGGGACATGCTTCAGCATGCACATATGAGAGCCAGTGTAAGACCATGTCTGGGACATGGCAGTGGTAACATATCCCATGTTGAAGGTCTATAGAATATCCAGTAGTATTCCAGACGGTTCAATGGTGAAAGTTATAGTTCAATTTTGATAAAGAAAGGATGACGAGGTTGTGAGTGTTACAGGTACCTATATGATAAGCATGAGTAATGAGTTTAATTTAGAAATGAGATTCGAGTAGATGATACGGAGTAAGTTAAATTATGTTTACCTTCGAGCTATAAGCATGATGGAATCGGTGAGATTGTTGTTGTATATATTTTTTATATGCAACATACTAAGCTTTATGCTTACCCCCTTTTCTTTCCCTTTTCTTTCAGTATGGCCAGGCTAGCTTAAGGGTCCCGTAAAGTAAGAGATATCGATCACACTATCAGCCGCAACACTCGGTACAGTTTAATTTATATTTCTGAAGGTGGCGTGTATAGGGCTAGACTAGGATGTTGTATTAAAAGGATTATCCATGTATTTTGGCTCAATTCAAAAGCCCTTCATTTTGTATCAAGCCTAGGATAATGGCTATTATTCTTTTTGATAAATGCATAAAATATTCTTTCTATAGATGAATTGGTGTTTATTGTGATGGAATCTGCATATTAACATGATCTTGTGTAGGTAGTGCAAAAAGGGGTGACAGATGGCTTGGGAAATAGCCTAGTTTGTCCACACGGGTAAGGCACACGGGCGTGTGTCTAGGCCGTGTGTGACACACGGCTCACAACCATGGGCGTGTTTCATGGCCGTGTGTCCCCTGCACTTAAAACTTTAAGTCAAATTAACACACGGGTAGGACACATGGGTGTGTGTCTAGTCCGTGTTATTTTAACAGAATGCTCAAGTTTTGAACACCGGGTGAGCCCACGGGTGTGTTTCATGGCCGTGCCCAAATGTCAGTGTTGCCCACAAGTTAAAGGCATGGACGTGCCCTAGGCCACACGAGCGTGTGAGTCCACACGGCACCTACACAGGCGTGTGACATTTGAAAGTTAGAAATTTATTAAGTCACGCAAAGTTTACCGAATGATTTCAGTTTTGTACCGAACCGCCTTAATGTAGGTTATAGGCCTCGATGGCCTGTATAAGGGACAATGTGCTTGTGTTCTAGAAGTTTTAAATTTTGGACGAAATTTGGTGACCCGATTTTGTATGTTTATGAATGATAAAGTTTCGGTAATGCCTCAAGCCTTGTCCCGGTGTTGGATACTGGTGAGGGGTGTTACAAGTTACAAAGCAATTGGATAGTTATCTAATAACATAACTGCTCCTACTAATACATGACTAATACAAACTTGAATTACATACAAAAGCAAGCTGACATATCAGCTACTATATCAATTTCAAATCAAATTCTAATCCTACTAACTTTGTGGATAGGTTACAAGTAAACTAAACAAAGTTACATAGGAAAAAAAACAGAATCAAACTAGCTACTACACTCAATTCAGCTCCAATGCTGGTTTGCTTGATGAGCTGCTGCTGGTCACATGTTGCATTGCAGGTCAATGCTCAACACTCCTTCTTAGACTGTATGCAACATACACCAATTTTTTTTCTTAAAACTTCAAACCTTGTAACACCGAGTGGCTTAGTTAAAATATCAGCCAATTGATTTTCTGAGCTACAATGAACAAGACTGACTTCTTTTGATTACTTAGCTTCACGAACAAAGTGAAATTTGATTTTAAAATGTTTAGTCTTGCCATGAAAGACTGGATTTTTAGTTATAGCAATCGCTGACTACTTATCAACCATGATCTCAGTTGCTTCAACCTGTTCTTCATTCAAATCACATAGTAGCTTTCTAAGCCAAATGGCTTGATTAACAGCTGCAATGTACTTTGTTTCAGCTATGGATTGAGCAACAGTTTGTTGTTTCTTTGAGCTCCAACAAAATACTCCTGATCCAAGGGTAAAGAAATAACCAAAGGTGCTCTTCATGTCATCAATAGAGCCAACCCAGTCACTATCTAAATATCAAGTTAGATTAAGCTACTTTTGCTTCTCAAACTGGACTCCATAGTTCAAAGTCCCCTTGATATATCTGAGGATCTTTTAGTTTCCTTAAAATGAACTACATCATAGTAGCGCATAAATCTTGATAGGAGGCTAACACCAAACATAATATCTGGCCTAGTCGCTGTTAAGTAAAGCAAGTAGCCTATTAAGTTTCGATATTCCTTTTCATCATCCCTCTCTTGATTCCCAATACTAGTCAACTTCTCACTTTGAGCCACAGCTGTGCTGACTGTTTTACAATTAGTCATTCAAAATCTGTTGAGAATCTTCAAAGCAAAGGCATGTTGGCCAATGAAAATGCCTTGATCAGATTGGTTCACTTCCATACCAAGGAAGTATGTCATGACTCCCAAATCTGTCATTTCAAATACTTCTTGTATTTGGACTTTAAATTCATTAATCAGTTCATTTTTACTTCCAGTCATAAGCAAATCATCCGCATAAAGTGACACAATCAGCAAAGTTTCACTTTCTGACCTCTTCACATAAAGCGTAGCTTCACTAACACTTTTCTCAAACCCGAGCCTAGACAGGTAGGTGTCAACCCTGTCATACCAAGCCCTTGGTGCCTACTTCAGAGCATACAAGGCCTTTTTTAGCCTACAGACCTTGTCCTCTTCTCCTAGGACCTTAAATCCATCTGGCTGCTCAATGAAAATCTCCTCCTTAAGAAAACCATTAAGAAATGTTGACTTAACATCCAATCGGTGAACCCTCTATTGTTTCTGAGCAGCTAAGGAAAACAGTAGTTTAATTGTGTCTAGCCTTGCTACTAGTGCAAATGTCTCCATGAAATCAATGCCATACTGCTTACTGTAGCCTTTCACCACAAGCCTTGCCTTGTGCTTGTTCAATGAGCCATCAGCATTGTATTTGGCTCTAAAAACCCACTTGACACCAATAATCTTTTTATAATCTGGTCTATTCACTAATTCCCAAGTGTCATTCTTGTGGATCATGTCTAGTTCAGCTTCCATGGCATTCTTCCAATGTTTTTCCCTTGCAGCTTCCTCAAAATCTAAAGGTTCCACTATTGCAACATCACATCTTTGGTAGATGTCAGCAATAGTTCTGGTGCCTCTCACAGAAACATCATCAACATCTTCATTGCTTGACCTTTCTTCAGCAGGTTCAAAATTGCAATCTAGTTGATCTACTCAATCAGACTTGCATTTGCACCATTCCAGCTCCAGATCTTCTATTCATCATATCTGATATCCCTACCCACCATAATTTTCTTTTTTGAAGGATCAAACACCTTGTACCCCTTCTTAATGCTGCTGTAGCCAAAAAAGATTCCTGGAACAACCCTTCTTTTAAGTTTAGTTCTTTTCTCAGCTAGGATGAGGGCATAGCAGACAGAACCAAACACTTTCAAGTGTGAGACTGTTGGCTAGTGTCTATGCCAAGCTTCAAAAGGAGATTTTTCTTTCACAGCATGTGTTGGTAGCTTGTTGAGCAGGTATACTGAGGTATTAATAGCCTCAGCCCAAAATTTCTTAGTAGCTTGCTCTGAAATAGCAAACATCTGGCCATATTCAACACTGTTCTGTTCTTTCTCTCACATACTCCATTTTGCTGAGGAGTACAAACTGGTGTAAGCTAATGATGAATTCCAGCTTGCTCACACAGCTTATGAAATCTTTCAGACAGGTACTTAGTGCCATTGTTTGTTCTTAAAACATTAATCTTACAACCTAATTGATTCTCAACTAGTGGTTTGAACTTGGTAAAGGCTTCAAGCACTTCAGACTTCTGCTCCAAGAAATAAATCCAACAAAACCTAGTCAAATCATCAATAAATAGCACAAAATATCTACTGTCATTCATGGAAGGACTTCATTGGTCCACAGGCATCAGAATGAACTAGCTCAAGCTTGTCTCAAGCCCTTCATGCCTTGTTAATTGGAAAAGGCAATCTAGCCTGCTTACCAAGCTGGCAAACTTCACAAACAGTGTCTCTAACTTCAAATTTTGACATGTCATCTACCAAATTCAACTTATGCAGCAGATCAAGTGATCTAAATTTGACATGGCCTAGTCTCCTATGCCAAAGGCCAGCATTATCAGCAAGGCTGGTGTAAGCCTTCTTCTCAAGTTGATTCGCATCCAGCATAAAACACCTATCTTCCATTGCTACTGTAACTATTTCCTGGCCATGAGAGTCTTTAATAACACAGGAATAGTTCTTAAAAGCAAGTGCGTACCCTTTTTCTATCAGCTGCCCAACACTAAGTAAATTCTGATCTATATCAGGAACAAACAGTACATCAGAATTACTTTGTTACCTGAACAAGTGCTGATCACCACATTTTCCTTGCCTCTGGCTTCAATCAGGTTCCCATTGCCAATCCTGATCTTTGAGGCAAAACTTCTATCGAGGTCATTGAATAACTTTTCATCAGCTACCATATGGTGTGTACAACCACTATCCACTAACCAATTGCATCTGACCTTGTTTGAAGTTGCAAAACATGAGGCAGTGAAGACATGCTCCTCTTGAGCTTGAAGGTCTTCAGCAGCCTGAGCTTGAATGTGCTGCTGAGCTGGTGCTTTCCCTTTATTCTTGCATACTTTCTCTATATGGCCAAACTATTTACAGCCTCTACATTGAATTTCTGGCCTGTACCAATAGTATTTCTCCAAATGTGTGGTCCTTTTATAGTGAATGCATGGTGGAAACATCTTATTCCCTTCATCTCTCCTTGATTTCTGCCTTTTATCTAGCCAAGGCTTCTTCCCTTTATGGCTTGAACCTGAGCCTTCTTTGGCCTTTGCTTGGAAAGTTCCTTCATGGTGCTCTTCCTGCCTGTTGGCCCTCCTTTGCTCAAGTGCATACGAGGAGTTTATTAGCTCAGACAGTGAGATGGCTGACAAGTCTCTCGTGTGACAGCCCAAAATTGACCCTAGTCGGAATGTGGTTTCGGGACAACAAAACCGAGGCATAAAAATAATTAAAAATTTATTTTGATGCCTATGATATGTGTTAAATTGTGTATGACATTTTGATGTTTCAATTTAGAATTATAAATGTGAATTTCACTAGAAAGGACCTAGTAGTAAACTTTGAAAGTATGATGGGAAATGTGTGATGACTAGTTGAGCATGCATGCAAAAATAAGGGATTTGCATGTCAAATTTCCCCAAAGATGGTATAGTGGCGGCCATGACAAGGAATATGGGCAAGGAAAACATGTTATGACATGTTTTGTTAATGCATGATGTGATAAATGATAAAAAATTAAGCATGTAGGAAGAGAAACAAAAATCAAAATTTGCTCATCCTTCCCCCTTTTGCCGTGAGTGAAAGAGAAGCAAAGAAAAAATTTTGTTCACCTATTTTTCTCTTCTTTGGCCGAAAATACTAAGGAAGAAGGAAGGATTTTTGCTTCATTTTCTTTGTTTAGAAGAGATCTAGAAGGAAATTTGGCTAAACTTGCAACAAGAGTAAGGTATGTATGAGGTTGTGTTGGGAGTTTCATGCATGTTTTGGTTGCTAATTTGATGTGCATGTTAGCCATGGCTCAAATCTTTGTTATGCCATGGAAATGGCATTTGGCCAAAGTTGTTATGGTGATAAAGCCATTGCATGCTAAGTGTGAAGCTTGATGATGATGCATGCAATGATGGATTGTCTACTCTTGAGTAAGATTTTGAGTTTTCTTTTTGTTTAACCATGATTGAAGTTGAAAAGGGCATGATTGTCATATTCGCCATGATGCATTCATGAGCATGGTTCATGCTTCTTGCATGTTAGTTAAAATTTGTGTTTTGGATGGCTATGGACACCTTGAAATTCGCCATGCTCATATATGTATATATATGTTTGCACATGATGTTTTGGTTATGAACTAAGTGATGAATATATTGATTTAAAGAAGAAGATGTGGAAGAATGTTTGTGAAATTGCAAGCACAATTGCCCTAGCACACATATAAGTGCTTGATGCTATATTATAAGTTTTGGGCCACAATGTGCAAAGCATTAATTAGTAAATTGCATGCTGTTTTTGTGAGGTATTAAGTGCAAAATTTACCTCAACATGTACATGAATATTCGGCCTTGGGTAGCCTATTGAAGGCCTTAGCATTTCCTTGATGCTCGAATAAATTGTATTGAATTGCTTGATGTAGTATAAAATGTGCATGACCATTGTGTATTCAAGCTAAAGGGTGGCCATATGACCATTTAAACTCCTTGTCATATTCGCCATAAGCTAGCACAATGAGGTTTTAATAAATTGAATTTGTTTGAATTAGCTCAAGAGCTTAGAGGGCCACAATTGGACAAGGGAAGGAGAAAGTGATCGAATACCCGAAAAAGCCGTTCGACAACATCCGAGGTAAGTCCTCAAGAAGTGACCCTACTTGAATTGTGTGAAATAAAGTATGGATGTGTATTGATTATTGATTATGTGTGCATGAGTATTTGAATTCTACCCGGCTAAGTCCCGGCGAATATGCTTGTGACTATAATTGTGTTTGAGCCTTAGTAACGAAAATGAATTATGTATGTCCAATGATAATTGATGTATGTGTTCATGGAAATTGAATGATATCCGGGCTAAATCAAGACAATTATGCTGGAAATTATATCCGGTTAAGACCAAGGCAATTGTGCTAGTGGCTACATCCGGCTAAGACCAAGGCATTCGTGCGAGACATTCTATCCGGCTAAGACTCAAGGCATTTGTGCACATGGTTATATCCGGTTATATTCAAGAATCTTGGGCTGGAGGTGAGTGTTGGTTGCTGTGATAAATTCAATGAGTACACTCAAAAAGCCCAAAGAATGAGGTACGTTTATATGTGCATTGGAAAGTCGACATGTTTGAGCAACATTCGCTCAATCGACTAATGGATTTCAGTTATTGAATTGATTGATACTTTGTGAAATCATATAATGATGAAGTGTGAAGTAAGAATGTGTATTAACGAAATGATGCATTTGGCTATGTGAATGTATTGCTGTAATTAGAGTTGATTATATTCCTTGAGACTTACTAAGCATAAAATGCTTACCCGTTGCTTTGGCTCTCGGTTTCTAGATTTCGCTCAAGCAATCGGATTTGGGATCGTTGAAGTCAAGTCATCCACACTATCAAGCCTCCATTTTGGTATAAATTTTGGTTGAACTTGAGATGGCATGTATAGGACTACCCCTTGTTAGTTAAATATGTTGTGATGTATATATGTACGGCCATGCGAAAATGGCTCGAAAAAGGAAGCATGAACTTAGACTAATTGTGGTTTGTATGTATATTTGGTGTCATGATGTAGCTATGGCTTGGAAATGGGAATGTTGGTCATATGATCAGCCATTGGCATGGTTAAAATGATCATATATGAACCTATGTATGGCAAGACTAGTTGGTTCATGGAGACTACCAAATAGGTAAGACCTACCTTAAAAACAGATGCTGCCAGCTGCAGTGACGTGAATGTGAAAAATCACCAAAATTCGTAGGAATGGAATTAAATAGTGAATAAGCTATGTAAATGAACCTTGATGAGTCTATTTCCATATGGAAGAAACGAAATGGTCATAGGAGTTACATGTTAAGAGATATTAAAGCTATTGTGAGACAGGGCCAGAACGGTTTCTGGGTTCCCTGTCGTAACTTTAAAAATTTACTATAAATTATCCAAAAAGAATTAGGAGACATACCTTATATGTACAGATTCCATTTTGAGTCTAGTTTCATTAGAAACAAACGACACCAGCATTAAAGCCCTGTACAGAGAGATATTCAAGTTATACCGCGCGAAGGTCAGAGCAGTCGATCCCTGTAACATGGGTGACTTTAACTAATAAACTGTACCAATTGGCCCAACCAAAAATTCTAGAAATAAATCCATGGATGGATATATGAGTCTAAATTTAGGGAAAATTTACGAAACCAGTTTCCGAGTTTTGAAACTCGAGATATGATTTTTAAGGCGACAGTGACGCAGCTATTCCAGCCTGACTGAAAATGTCAAATGGATGGGCAAAACAAGTGAACTTGGCTTGTTAACCCCTCGTGTCCGACACCGGCGATGGTCTCGGGTTCGGGGTGTTACATCTCGAGTCCTCAAGTGATGAAATCTTTGACTTGAACTTCTCAGGAAGAGTGGTGATGACCTTTTCAACAACTCTGACTGAAGTCTTCTCTAAGGAGCCTTATGCTATTGATAGTAGCCATTATTCTGTCTGAGTATTGCTTGATGGTCTCTGACTCTCTCATCTTCAAATTCTCAAAATCTCTCCTAAGATTGATCAATTATTACTGCCTTGTTTTATCTGACCTCATGAGCTCCTCCTTCAGCTTCTCCCAAGCTTGCTTAGGTGAGTCACAAGCCATTATTCGAGTGAAGATCACATCAGATACTCCATTCTGCAAGCAGGCCATTGCTTCGTGCTTCTTAGCACACTCCTCACTGTGTTGCCTGATCTGTGCAATGGTGGGATAAGCCTTCAAGGGAGGTGGTTCAACATCATTCTCAGCCACATTCCATAAATCGTGTGCTTGAGGGTATGTCTTTATCTTGACTACCCAAATGTGGTAGTTCTCACTAGCAAACATAGGTGATGGAGGTGGTATGAAACTCATTATGTTGAAACAAACTCAACAGCTTCAATTTTGTCTTCTTGAGCTTTTGCTTTCTCAAATGAAGCAACCAACAACAAAGGCCCTCAAAGATGACAAGCTCTAATTACCATTTGTTGGAACATTGACAACAAACAAAGTAAAAACAGAAAACAAAAACAAAGAAACAAAGCAAAAATTGAGGGAGTAGAGTTTGAACAAGAAGATAACTGAAAAACTCTCATCATTTTTCATTGAAAATTAAAAATATATGTAAGTTACAAAACAATTAGACAGTTACCTAATAACATAACTGCTCCCACTAATACATGACTAATAAAACTTGAATTACACACAAAAGCAAGCTGAGATATCAGCTACTACATCAATTTCAAATCAAATTCTAATCCTACTAACTTTGTGGACAGATTACAAGTAAACTAAACAAAGTTACATAGAAACAAAACAAACAAAATGAATCAAACTAGCTGCTGCACTCGGTTCAGCTCCAATGCTGGTTTGCTTGATGAGCTGCTGCTGGTCACATGTTGCATTGTAGGCCAACGCTCAACAATTTCTCACATGTTAAATACACGGATTGCAAGCTTAACTGGGATGAATACGAGGCAGCTCAAGATGATAATGATCGCTCAAAGGGATTCGCAAATGCAAAGCCATGTGAGTTTAAAGAATAAACTTTTTTTTACATTAATAATTGTGAAAATTTGTCTGATTTATGGCCATGAATGTTTCAACAGCCAAGGAATATGGAAATGGTGATGATGAAGATAAGACCCCTACTTTTATCAAAAGGAACAGGTTCTTTGGAATCTCATTAGCGGATTCATCATCAACTAGCCCTCGATGGAAAAAAATCCCAAGGAAATTACTACAAGAGAAAGCTGAGTTTGCTTCGGAATATGGTGATGGGCAAGTGCCAACCGAGGCAGAAGGTGACATTTTGCTTCATTTGAAGAGACAAGTCCGCATGGATCGCAAGTCACTGATGTCTTTATACATGGAATTCGATGAAGACCGAAACGCATCCACTGTTGCAGCTTACAATGCAATGGTGATGATCACCAGGTTGCAAGCCAATAAAGTAACTGTTCAAATGGAGGCATTACAATACCAAAGAATGATGGAAGAACAAGCAGAATACGACCAAGAAATATTACAAGAAATGAACAATTTGCTGGTCAAAAGAGAGGAAGAAATCAAGGAATTAGAGGATGAACTTGAGATTTACAGGCACAATTATGGATGCTTAAAGGCAGCTGATTTTGAAGGTCAATGAGGAGATGGGAGTGATGAGGGATACCAAGTCTTGAAACCACCATCTTACTCTTCCACCAATAGCTGTCCTACTGCTCGTAGGCTTAATGAAATGAGAGTTGAATGTACCAGCCCCACTGCTCCTAAGTTGAAAGAATTGAGAGCTGAATGTACCGGCCCCACTGCTCGCAGGTTGAATGAATTGAGAGCTGAATGAACCAGCCTCACTGCTTGTAAGTTGAACGAATTGAGAGTTGAATGTACCAGCCCCACTGCTAGTAAGTTGAATGAATTGAGAGCTGAATGTACCTGCTCCACTGCTCGTAGTCTTAATGAAGGGTCCGATGCTTTGAAAAAACCTTAGAATCATAGCCAATCTGATTCAATGGCGGATGATGGCGGAGGGGAAGCCATCAACAGACCAATGAAAGTCTCTAAAGGATCCCGTGAGTTGAGCCGATTGAAAAATCTAGATAAGAAACCACATATTTTATCAGTTGGTGGGCGTTTAACCTCTAGGTCCAGCAGTGACAAAGAAGAGACAGGTAATTTGCCTAAGAGGACACAAAAGTAATACAAACTATATGTTGCTAACTCCGGTTCCTTTCTTCCTTTTTCTAATCTTGTTAGGATGAATGTAAAAAACTCTTACTTGCTGATTTTGGAGCTCCTTCGTCGACCGGCCGGTCTCTTCTACAAAGGTAAAAATTTTCCACTATTATCGCCTATTTGCATATGGTGACTTGCTTGCTCAGTTTGGTAGTCCTTGCATATTTCAGGTATGGTTGTGACCAATCAATTTGCAAAAGAAGTAGCAGCAAATTGGAGCTTTTCCGTCTGACTTGGCAGGCAAGGTAAGCTTTTAAATTTCATGGTCGATGGAACACTTCATATCAGATTTTGGTTTAAACTTGAAAGTTGAAACCAGTCAGCAGTAGGCAAATTGCTAGGAAAAAATCAAAGAGAAGATGGTTAACTCAGCACTTCAATACAGTGCTTTGAATGATTAACTCAGCACTTTGCATGTTGTTCAACTCCAACCTTTAAAACAACAACAACAACAACAATGAGTTCTTCCAGGAGAGCTTGGAAGATACAAAAAAAATGTGTTCCCACTGAATTTCGAAGTGGACTGTAATTGAATTGGTATTTGGTGGATATATAGTTTCGTTCCCCTCTTTTTCCTTTCAATTTTCATTGGATGATTTATATATATATATATAATACTCAGCAAACTTATTTATATAAAATTTATATTACATTCAATTTCAACGTTCAAAATCCAAAAATTAAAAGTAAAATTCTTCCAGCATTAAGATTTTATTTTGAATTTGTAATAAGCAAAAACATTAAATTTGGGTGAGGGAATATCGGAAAGTTAACAAATAATACATTGCATATAGAAAAATGTTGGCCTCTTTTATCATTTCCGAGTACTAAATCCCTTATTACTCTACTTAATTGGTGATATTTCTCAAGGGATTAGGTAAAACCAATGTTAATTACTGTTGATCTGAAAAAGGTTGAATAAGTATTGCTAGAAAGCATCGGATTAATTTTGAACATCTTAAAACAAATTTCAGGTTATGTTCGTTCTCAGTCGAAATCTGAAACTTGTGGGTCCTATAGCTCCATAACTTGTGTATAACGAATTAATGTGGATTTCTTAGATTTATTTTCTACAAGATAAATCTCGAATAATATTTCCTCTTATTTTTAGAAAAATCATTATTAGTCGGAGGTTCTACTTCTATATTTTTGACTCAATTAAGGAGTCTTAGGTGCTCAAGGAATGTCGCCTTGCAGCATAGTTCAAGGATATTATAAAAAAAAAATTTGGGACTAAAATTATTTATTTTCGGCGACAAGAAGTAAAGAAAAAAAGAAGAAGGCAATTTGGGGTTTCCATATTTGATTGTTTCTCTATTGTAAAAATCCCTAATATCAATTCTTGCGGCCAATATTGATATTCTCATATTGTATCAATTCTTCTTGGATATTTTATTCTTATCAAACAAATCAATTTAATATTTTTAAAAACCATGAATGATTTAACTATAAAAAATTAAAAGAAAAAATCACACTATATGAAATTAAATATTTCTTTTCAATATGCAAAAAAGAATAACTAATATTATATTAAAATTTTTATAAATATTATTATAATTCCAAAAATTAAATTAAAAAACTTGGCTTTAGTCCTATTTCTCAAGACTAGGCATTCTAAATTGTACGATCTATTTTTTTTATAAGATCGAACTCATCAATGATAGAATTTGCTAAAAACTCTTGAGCTATCTCTTTTTAAGAAAAAGAAAACAAAATAAGTCGAATAAATAAAGAACATAATTTATGCAAAAATATTTACCGAGAGGTCTTTTGCGAAAAGAGTCAAGAGGAAGATAATTTGTATTTTTTTACTCTGTGCTCTCAGTCTTAGCATCAACCCCATTTCTTTTTCTCTTGGCAATGTTGGCATCTTACCAGAGGAAGATAATTCCTTAACAAGACATACAAATCAAAATACAAGACATGCATCTTCTTGAAAGGGATAGTGGATCATTTCCATGACAATTTTGTGATTTTACTTAATCAATTGCATTTTCCTGAAACTCACAAGTAATTTGAAACCTGAGATTGGATAGTACCTTAAGTTGTTCAAATCTAAGAGCTTGGTGGAAGGCTATTTCATAGTTAGACAAGTTGAAAGCATTTTGATGAGACCTCGAAAGAAGAATATGATTATAAGGGGAGGAGTGGGATATTCTAAACCATTGTTCCCTAGACCTAAGATGTACCACTCTCCTGGTGGACCCATAGCAACAGGAGGGCACTCACCTGCTAGCTCAAGATAGAAATCTCCCACTAAGTCCCTCTCTCAATCTAAAATGGAGGAAATGAGTAATGGACTTTGCTTCTGGTGTGCATCTAGATATGCATCAAGACACAAATGTTCCAAATCAAAATTGTACCAACTTCTCATTGAACCATAGCCAGATTAGGAAGGTGACCTTAGAAGTCCAGCTTCTAAGAAATTCCAAGATTACCTTGAACAACTCGAGTTAGTGGACCATGATACTAAACCCTCTTCTCCAATCTTGTCACTACATGCCCTCCAAGGATCCCAAGGCACAACACCATTCGATTGACAACTCGAATTGGTCTGTTAGAAGTGATTATTTTGGTCGATTTAGGCAGTACATACAACTTTATGGACTTCAAGTTGGTCAGGTGGTTGAATTTACCTATGGAGCAATTGGGCAAGTAGAAAGTGATGATTGCCAATGAAGGCAGTCTCTCTACTCAGGGCCAATGTAGAGCTATCACATAGGAGGCACAGGGTTACAGTTTCTTACTAACTTTATGGTACTTCTAGTGAAGGGATGTGATTTGGTCATTGGCATCGAATGGCTTCTTTCTTTGGGTCCTATCATTTGGACTTTCACCTTACAGTGTCACGTGATTACGTGCAAGTGTAAATGATCATACATTTAATAAGTAGTAAGTAAAGAGTTATCGTCTCCACATTGACTGTTGTGTAAATTAATTGCAAAGTTAATTAGAAAACTATTTGGTAAAAAATAAGTAAAGAAAAATATTATTAATGAGAGTCGAAAATAATGTTAAGGATGTATTTAGATTTCAAATACCCACAAAATAAAACAACATACCTTTGCTGAAAATAATCATAACAAAAAGATCAAACACAATATTTAATAAAACATAACATGAGTGGTCGATTATAGACTGCTAATTTTAGTAGTGGATGTTTCCATTTTTTTATAGACAAGTGGGTAAATAGAGTGATTTTGGAACTCCAATTAAACAATACTGGGCCTTTATGTATTTGAATCTGGAATGGAGTCATTTTGAAGCCTACATGACTACATCTTTGGTCTTCCAACCTATACATGTTTAAGAGCCAAATACAACCAAAATTCTGTCATTTTTTTCCTTTGCCCAATTATTCTTTAAAAAAAAACAAAATAACATGTGTTTAACATAAATTTCAAAAACTTAGCATATTCTCCCGGAGATTATAAAATATAATGAAATTAAATGAAAAACCATAGAAAGTGTTATTTATTCTCGAAATTAGCATAAAATGTACATAAAATAGTGTTGAAATATCTATATATTTTAGACTTTACACTCACTGACCATGCAATTCCAATATCGGGGACAGAATTGTGTTCTTCAAGGTATCCAGCCTAGTGATCTGAAACTATTATCTAGTGTTCGACTATCTAAATATCTCAGCATGACAGCACATAGTCCTTGTCCTATGCTATTTACCTCTCAAACCCAAGCAGCCTTATCCATTCCATCACCATCACTTCCATAAGATTTATAGTAAATTTTGGTAGATTTTGATGATATGTTTCAAACACCTAAGGGTTTGCCTCCTTTCAAGCTGCAAGATCATAGAATTTCCTTGTTGGATGGGAAGTCAGTGGTGATGGTAAGATCATAAAAATATCCAATAGTGCAGAAGGTAGAGATGGAGAGGCTTATTTAAGAAATGTTGTAAGCTAGAATGATTATGGACAACAACAACCCCTTTGCATAAAAAATTATGATGGTTAAGAAGAATGATGGTAGTTGGAGGTTGTACATAGACTATACGAAGCTTAACTAATTGACCATCAAGGATAAATTTCCTATCTTGGTCATTGAATAGTTCCTTGATGAGTTGGGGTAGGCTAGCTATTTTTTCAAGCTGGATTTGACGTCGGATTACAACCAAATCTGTATGTGGGGCAAGAATATTTGAAGACAACATTTCAAAGCCATGATGGGCATTGTGAATTCATGGTTATTCCCTTTGGATTGACCAATGCACTTTCTAGTTTCCAATCCCTAATGAATGCAGTCTTCAAGCAGTTGCTTAGAAGGTCAGTGTTGGTATTCTTCGATGACATATTGGTTTTTTCTAGTGACTGGTTAGACCATATAGCACACTTGAGAACCAACCAGTTGTATGCCAAGCAGAGTAATTGCGGTTTTGGCAGCGGTTTTGGCACTACTCAAGTGGAGTATTTAGGCCATATCATTTTTACAGGATTTGTCAGCATAGATGAGGCATAGGTAGAGGAGGTACTCAATTAGCCAACACCACAGGCTGTCAAGGATCTGAGGGGATTTTTGGGCTATTAGGCTACTATAGGAGGTTCATTAAGGGATATGGTATTCAGGCCAAGCCTCTCACAGCTCTCTTGAAGAAAGATACCCCTTAGCCATATGTAAGGCTCAAATTTTGGCTTTACCTAATTTCCAAAAGGAATTTTATGTGAAAACTGATGCTTATGGACAAAGGGTTGGGGTAGTACTACAGCAAAAGGGGAAACCAATAGCCTTTTTCAGTAAGGCCCTAAGGATTAGGCATCAAACACTGCCAATATATGTCAAGGAGATGATTGTAGTCATTTTGACAGTGAAAAAGGGTCACCCCTATCTGGTTGAAAGACATTTCCAGATCAAGATTGAACACTAGAGCCTTATATTTCTATCTGATAGGCAACCAATCACCCATTCCAATAGAAATGGGTGTCCAAAATGTTAGATGCATTGCTAGATGCTACTCATTGTTTGTAATGTTAGAAATATTCTAGTATTACTACCAACGTTACAAGAGCCTACAGGGTCACACTCTATAGTTGAAATGAACAGAATCCAAATAAATTTGGTATTGTATTTAGTTGTCATATTTAATTTGATAGTTAAATATTAAACACATTTTATATGCAAACTTGTTAGACACAAATAGATAACATAGTTATAATTAATATATGAGTTTGATTCATACAAAATATTAATTGTATATATTTTACCGAATTTATTAATATAAATTGTTATATTAATTAATTTCGGTCAAAATATAAAAGAAATGAATTTTAATATTCTTTTGGAAAGAATATAATTAATATATGAATTTGATTCATACAAAATATTAATTATATATGTTTTACTGAATTTATTAATATAAATATTTATATTAATTAATTAATTTCGGTCAATATATAAAAAAGTAGAAATTAATATTCTTTTGGAAATAATATAATTAATATATGAATTTGATTCATACAAAATATTAATTGTATATATTTTACCGAATTTATTAATATAAACAATTATATTAATAAATTCCAGTCAAAATATAAAAGATATGAAAATTAATATTCTTTTGGAAAGAATATAATTCTTTTTTTTCTTTCAACTTTTCATTAATAAGAGAATAATCCTATATTCATTTTGTAACATCCTGAAATACGGCCTAGTCTGAATAGTAGTTTTGGGACCACAAATCCGACATCAAAATATTTATTTTATGATTATTATGAGGCCTAGAATATGAATATATGCATGTGTTAAAGTTTCATGAAGAAATTCTAAGTATAAGATGTCCAATTGGAAATTATGGACTAAAATGAATAAATTGCAAAACTTGATTTCTAGAAGAAATTTGTATGAAATTGCTTTAGATTATGAATTAGAAGGTCTTGGAGAGAATTTGCCCAAATTCTAAATTTTTGGACAAAAATGAGCTTGCATTGATAAAATTTTAAAGAAAAGGCATAAGGGCATTTTGGTCATTTGTCATTTTAATGAATTAAAATGGGAAAAATCAAGCCAAAATCAGCCATTTTCTTCTCCATGGCTGCTAAAAATTGAAGAGACACCATAGCTATGGTTTTCAACATTTTCAAGCTTAATAGTAAGTGCTCCCAAGCCCCGTTTTTCATGCACTTTGTATTTTCGAAATCCCGGTAGCTTGCTCTCTCCATTTCTACCCATATTCATGCTAGGGTTCATGTTTAAAAATTTACCCATGCATGAGTTTCTTGTATTTTGATGGATTATGGAGGAATATGAAAGATGAATGTGTATTAAACATCTTTTCTTAGTTGATTTTCATGAAAAACCCTTATAGGAACTATTTTGCAAAAGATGTAAATGTATGGTAGAAATGAGAAAATAATGGATAATGTGGGCTACCATAAGAAGGAAAAGTGTTTGGCTATGCTTGGGTAAGATAGAAAGTGCATGTATTTCATTATACGAGCCTAGGGACTAAATCGTAAAAATGTCAAAGGTTAGGGGTAAAACGGTCATTTGGACCAGGGGTAGATATTAAACTTGAAATGCATAATGTAGTGTATTAATGAGTTAATTTTGTTGGTATAGACCCCGAGGAACAAATTCCGGAAGTCAATCATGGTAAATGCAAGGTTTCGGAATAACCGAAACATAACTCTGAAACGGATACTAGGTAAGTTCGGATAACTTAAAGTAAACCCCTAATATGTATAATTGTATGATTTATGAATGCATGATGATTGTATTTATTATTGGCATGAATATCATAGAAATGCATAATTGATGAAAACACGTGAAAAATGTTTCAGTTGAGATTGAAAAAGAGAATTCGATGGACAAACCCTCTTTGACATGTGAACTGAGATCCTGCATGTGTTGCAGCAAGGATTTAGCCCGGAGGGGTAATCCAAAATCTCAAGTATGAAAAGGAATCTAGCCCGGACAGGTGTTCCTTGAATGATCAAGCCTCCCGAAGAATATGTGTGAATTATGGATTTAGCCCAAACGGGTAATCCAATTAGGGTCTGAATTTAGCCTGGACTAGTAATTCAAATCCGAGCTCATTAAGGGTGGTTGTCGCTATAAGGGATTTAGCCTGGACTGGTAATCCCGACATCATCTTATGAGTTCATCAAATAGGGGATTTAGCCTGGATTGGTAATCCTGCCATATGATGTAAGGTTCGCGGGAGTGTGTATATGAAATGATCATTTGTAAGAATTGACGGATAATGGGTATTCCATCGAGATTTCCTAGAAACTCAACGGGATTAATATGATGTATGTCAATAAGATGATAAATGATGAGCTCATCTACATAAATTATATGATGCTTTCTTATGTAACTAACTCATTAATTGAGTGGATGTGATAGGGAATCGTTTCAAAATTGATCATTTCATGATTTAAATATTGATGTTTGCTAATTACTCGATAAGTTTACTCTCCGGTTATTCGAGCTTACTAAGCATGAAAATGCTTACCTCGTCTCTTTTCCCTGTTTTACAGAGTTCGAGGACTCATAAGGATTGGAAGACGGTTGGAGAAGCAACACACTATCAACTACTCAAGCTTTGGTATAAAGACACTTCTATTTTGTTAATGGCATGTATACGGCTTTGAGTATTTTGTCATATGTGTCATTTGGATTGCCAAATGAAGGCATGTAAAGATGTATTCATCTTTTTGTTTGGAAATTGGCATATTTGGAAATAGGCCATGACCTATCTTTATATGCATGTTTATGTTCTTATATGAAGGGTTGTTACCAATTGGCAATGACTCACATGAACGAGCCAATTTCAAGCGAATTAAAACAATGTGGGAACCCATAACATTAAAGGGTAAATAACCATTTATGTATGAAACCAATGATATGAGGTTTTCATACAACCATCTTTATTAAGATTATTTACAAATGTAAAATTATGTTTTCTCTCAAACTTGGTAACCACTAAGCTCAAGTAGTAAAAAGGGATGACTAAAGGTTTGAAAAATATCCTATTAAGGTCCACATGGTTAGACACATGGTTCATCCCCATGGGCGTGTGGCATGGCCGTGTGTCCCCTGTACCTAAAACTTTAAGTCAAATTGGCACACGGGTAGGACACATGGGTGTGTGTCTGGGCCGTGTTAATTTAACAGAATGCTCAAGTTTTGAACACGGGGTGAGCCCACAGGTGTGTGTCTTGTCTGTGCCTAAATGTCAGTGTTGCCCACGGGTTAAAGGCATGGACGTGCCCTAGGCCACACAGGCGTGGGTGACCACACAGCCCATCATACACGGGGGTGTGACACCTCTAAATAAGGAAATTTTCTAAAGTTATTAAATGTTCCCGGTCCTATCCTAAACTATCTCTATGTATATTTAGGGCCTTGAAGGCCCATTTAAGTGACAAGATGTGAATGCCTGAAAGTTTCACATCTGAGCTAAACCTGGTGAGTTGATTCAGTATGTTTTAAATGTAAAGTTTCGGTAATACTTCGAACCCTATCCTGATAACGGATACAGGTGAGGGGTGTTACACTTTTGGAAAGAATATAATTCATTTTTCTAACTTTCCATCTGCATTCTCTATTAATAAGGGAATAATCTTGGTTTTCCTTTTTAATATGTGATATCAAAAAGGATAAAAGGACGATAATCCCTTTACGTTAATGTGACCAACTTAATAAAATAAAGGTTTTGCAACTATTTTTTAATTTCTCTGAAAAGTTCAAGAGAAAGTGACTGTTCATTTTTTACGGGGTGCACTATATAGAGGCTTGGACATTTTCATTGTGGCTTGGAATCGACATCGAATCAGCAGTATCCTTTTAACTTTTTCACTAAAGAAGGTATATTTTCAACCCTATTTCAACTTGATTCATTCCTCACACATAAATCTTTAACCGTGGATCGCCGAAATAATTTTTCTGCTACGCCATAAGGCGTACCGGTGCTCCTAACAATATTTAGGCAAGAGACCAGAAGGTAATCTTGTTGTGCACTCATTCTTTAGTATCAGATTAACCGGTAATATCAAGAAATAAATCGAACTAATTCGTCTAAGTCAGTAAAATTGAGATTGAAAGATAAAATGGAGACACTTAGTAATTTAAGCAATTTAAATTCCTTGTTTGAGAATTGGTGAACTACATTGAAATCAACCAACCACAACTAGTCATTTATTTGGTTAATTAGTTTTATACTCTTTGCAATTTAGTCCCTAGATTAGAATATTTGATTTTCTCGCAAAATTTACGTTATGATATGTCGTACTATAAAATCGTTTAGTACTTGGTTAGACTCTTTCCGTACACTATTTATCACCCAATCGCCATCTCATTTGGGTTCAATTCTTGGAATCTCCAATGTTCCATTGTAACACTACCTTATCTCCCTACCTCTACTTAACTAATTGATCGGTTGATACTCACTTATCTCCCAACCTCACTTTCTCAACTAGGATAAATTACGATTTACTCGGTTCAACTTATCTCCCGACCTCTACTAGCTTATAATAACTTCCTAACATTGTTAGGCTTAGGGTTAATGAACACGTAATTCATGCCAACTAACCCTCTCAGAAAAACCCTAAATCCTCCGTTAATCACATCCTCATCCACTCGTTAATCTCCCCTAAGATATTTAGCCACTCATGTTATTCATAGTCTCAATCTAGATTGAATAAATCATGTAAAGAACACAATTGATTTGGAAGAAAAAAGAAATTTGAATAATCATGGATTGGATATCGAATGGGAAACGAAGTAGCAAATCAATTGATTGGAATAAAGAAATAAATTGAATGCAAGAGAAGATAACTTGAAATATTTGAATAATATTAATAAACTCTTGGATCAAAATTGATTCAAGAGGAAAAACAACTAAGTTATTGAAAAGTCGAAAGAAAATTAATCTAATCCTACTCTACACTACTAGGGTTTTTGAAGGCGTTTAAGATAACTTAGTTACATCAAACCCTTAATGTCTTATTTATAAAAGTGTTGACAACCCAAAATAAGTCTTCGACATGTCCTAGGTCTTTGTAAAAAGTTGATTGCATGGACAAAAATAGCCTCGATATACTTGGGCAGTACATCAACTTGTGCCGCACCTCACCATGTCTATGGCACGACACAACATGCAAATTATGCCTTATACCGTTTGTTTTATGCTTTGACATCCAGAAAAGCCTGTGCATCACTTGTCCCTTGCTTCCACGTCAATTGGGCTTTTATATCTTCATCCAACATACACAATTAAACATAGTGTACTACCTAAAGCCGTGTCGGCCTATTGGATCACACCACTTATAAAATGTGTTAAAAAATAATTATTTTATTAATATTCTATCCTAATTCCTAAATAGTGGAAATGTAAAATTAAATCCTAAATTGCAGAGAAAACAAGCTCCTTAAGTTCGAAATTGACCCGAATTAACTACTATATTTGAAGGCAGATCATTCATAATAAAGCACTGCAACAAAGGCAAATACTAATCCTTAGTGCTTCCCCTCAGATTTATGGAGAAAGTTTTGCATTTTGCAGCATATGAAGCTCCCAAAACATTCATGTAGTCATTGTATTGCATTAGATGAGCCCATGGATCTCTCCTTCCCTAAAAAACTTCATTCAACACCTTGAACTCTGGGGGTAAACCCTAACTACAGTTTTTGGAAGCAAAGGATTGTTGGAACAAAAAATCCAATCCATATCTTCTATGTTTGAATGTAATGCTAGGACATCCCGACACAAAGCATCCACTTCCTGCTGCTACGAATTAGCTTGTGCTCCATAACCCTCCTTCTGTATGGGCACTTTATTATCATGAATATATGAGTGATCTGACTGTATCTTCTGCATTATCTTCTCATTTTGGTTAAGCTGTTGTTGATGAAAATGTTGTTGTTGTTGTTGTTGTTTGTTGTTTATATATAGAATTTTCTTGCAACATCTAGTCTTTTAAAATATGTATCTACTCTTGTAAACTTAGAAGTTGCTAGTGGGAAGCCTCTCTATCAAAAGGATTAGAGACCTCCTCGTCTAAAGGAAAGTTATGGTTAAAAATATGGTGGGTATCATGTTGGTCCAGGTTTCCTACATTTTCTGGTCGATTAGCAAACCAATCAGCAAAGAAGTTAAGTTCATCGAGACTGTTACTAGTTTCTCCTCTCACTTTTTTATTTGAAGATGACTTCTTCGAGAATCTCTCGTCTCGGTGAGCAATGCTAACTTTTTAAGTTTGAAGGTCAGAAAAAGCTCCATATTCATCGCACCTGTAACAACTCGTTTTCAGTGAAATCAGAACAGTGGTTTCGAGACCACAAATCTGATGAGTAAATTATAAGATTATTATTTTTTTAATATCTATAGGATATTATTAAGGTTGTAACACCCAGAACCCACCCTAGAAGTTTAGATCGAATGTTGGATGTCACATTGGTTACCGAGGTAACTGTAGTTAAATTTTACAAAACAAGTTCCCAAGTCAAACCGAAATATTTAATCATTTAAAACCCAGTACGTAGAATTACAATTAGGTAAAACATATAACCACTATTAAATAAACGAATAAGAATTATAACGAAACTTGTACCATAGGTTTTAAAAAAAAAATCTTACAATTCAAAAATTGTTTAACCAGACATAAACTGAAAATATAAACCGATAATCATTTATTTCCACCGAGATTGTCTGAGACCTCCACACACCGAGTCCAGCATCAGAATTCAGAAGAAGATACCTAAAAAGGAAACACTAAGAGGGGGTGAGCTACTCGAGCTTAGTGTGAGTTCGAAACAAGACAAGAGACAGAAATTACAGATTTCAGATCAGTAGTGCAATAGACTTGTGAATACTCTTAGGGTCAGAAAACATACTTGGAACTAGTGTCCAAACAGAGCTTAACAATTAGAGCACATCAAGTTCACACAAAAGTCTCAGCATAAATGCTAATCAGACAAACAGATTACAGAAACCAATCTTATAATCAGAACTCACAGACAGATGCAGATGAAATGTAGTCAAATAAACCCACCCATCCAGCCAACACACCTCTCTGTCCCCCAATCACACCCCAAAAGAGTTGTTAAAGCTCATCCAACCAAACATACCAATTGGGACCCCGAAAGGCCCATCCAACCCTACACACCACATATGTGGACTAAGCCACTCCGATAGTAATACTTAGCAGGGCTAGTGAATGTGTTGTACTGTGCAATGCAGTAAACCGTTGTACAGGCAAGTTGCAGTTTAAACTGCCAGATCAGATAATGGTGCGCAGCAAAGCTGACGCGTGTGTGGTACATTGCGATAAACCATTGTAATTATAATTCATAATAGAACTGCCAGATCAGATCAGAATCAATCTCCCTTCTCATCACAACCCAACCCAAAATAGTTTATGCAAGTGCATGTATGCATTAAATCTCATAGAATAGTGACACAGTACCAGACAGTCAGACAGTACAGATATGCACGCACACACCCTGGTTAATTGGGTCCAGAGTTAAAAATTTCACACATCAATCATAAATAACACTTAAGTTGCAGTCTAAAACGGAGTCTTAACTACCCTTGTTAAGCTTAGCCAAGGGTTAAAGTACACAAACACATTTTTAGGTCAAAACTGCACACAGAACCAATATTATTGTCTTAGGACCACACATCCATGTGCTCTGGCCGTGTAGAACCGCCTAGGCCGTGTGGGAGGTCAACAACCCCTGTAAAAAGGGGCACACGACCGTGTGGCTAAGGCACACACCCGTGTGGACCAAGGACATGGTCGTGGAGACAGGTCGTGTGACTCCCTATCCATTTATACTAAATTCGATTACAGGGCTGACAGGACCGTGTGAGGGTCTCACGCGCCCGTGTGCCCACCAGACATGGCCGTGTGTCCCAAAACACACTCCCGTATGGAATCCCTAAATCCCTAAATTAGCCACACGATCGTGTGGCCAGGCTATGTGGCACCCAATCACTTAAACCCTAATCCCCAAACTCACACGCCTGTGTGCCCAAGGGACACGACCGTGTGAGAAACGATAAAATCCCCAAGTTGGCCACACAACCGTATGGCGCCCAATTCATCCCAGAAACCCTAATCTCCAAAAGCACACGACTGTGTGTATCTACACACACCCGTGTGGCCACACGTGTGGTCCCGAAACTACCCTAAAAATAGCCCCAGAATCATGCTTTCAGCCACTAAGCACTCTCCAACCTTTAGTAGTTCGTAAATACGCCAAATAATGCTAATTCTAAGCATTACACAGAGATGCCACATCAAAAATTAACATGTTACAAACACTCACACACACAATGTTGACTTTTTACAAAGTCAAAATAATTTTGCAAATAAAAATTAGAGTAGTTATGAAACCCACACCTGATTCAATGACTGAGGAGCGAGACTCTTCGATCCACAAGCAACCTTGTTTCGAACAAGGAATTAAAGAAGAATATAGGAGAGAAAACAAAACCCCCCAAAAAGAAAAGAGAAGAAAAAACGTACAAAAAATAAAAATAAAATAGAATAAAAGTAAAATGGAATAAAATAAAAAGTACAAAAAGAAATAAAAATAAATAGTTAAAATAAAATTTAAACTTAAAACAAAACCAAAATAAAACATTATTTCAATCGCAGCCACAAAGACTCGTACCTAGAACCCAGAGACAAACTAACACACACACAACCACCAGACCAGCAGGCCCATTCTAACACTTAAACGCACCACTAAACTCAATAGCACCACCAACTCACTGACCTTAACCACAAAACCCAAAAATTCTAGCCCCAAAATTAGGGGCGTTACAAAGGTTGTAGCAAAATTCCATTAAGAAATTTTGATGTTTGCATGAGTAATTAAGTAAAAAGGACTAAATGGTAAAAATAGTAAAAGCAGAGTTCTATTAGTTAAAAGGGTCAAATGACTATAGAACCTTAAAGTGAAAAGACTTAGATGGTAATTAGACCACTTTTTTAGTTAGTGGATATTCATGGCAAGGTTTTGTTGCAAATTTTAATAAGTAGTAAGGCTAAAATGGTAATTTAGGAATTAAAAGAAAATTAAGAAATGAAAAGATGAATTAAAGTTATCCTCTTTTATTCTTTCTTCTTGCTTGGCCGAATACACCATTGAAGGGGGGGAAGCTTGATTTTGAATTTTACTTGCATGGTATGATTTTTAAGCTTATTTTTTTTAATGATTTTTATGTTTTCGAGATCATTGTAGCTTAACCTAGCTAGCTTGGGGATCAATTTGCAAAACTATTAAAGATTTAGAGTTATGTCATGAATGCTTTTGTTTTATTCTTGATGTTTTATGATAGATTGAGAGTGCTTGTTGATAAATAAACAATTTTTGTTAAGTTATTTTTGATGAAAATTGTATTTAAGGACTTATTTGTAAAAATAATAAAAGTTCATGGTAAATTTGTGAAATGATGGTTTGTATGGATTCATTTACGTTCCTAGAGAATTCGCCTAGCTTGAAAAAAACAATTAAAATGCTTAAATTTCAAATTATGAGATTAAGGACTAAATTGTGAAAAGTTAATGTTAGGGGCAAAATGGTAATTTTTCATTACAATGAATTATGGATTAACTTTATGTTTAGAAGTAATCAATTGAATGAAACTATTTTTTTAGATCACGAACGAGGTGACAATCATGAAAAGGAAAGATTTCGGAGTAGTTTCTGTGCTTTGCAATTTCTACAATTTAGTTCGGTAAGTTCGTTATATGTTTATTTTTAGTTGAATTGAATACCTTGTTAGTGATTAATCTTTGAATTCTTTTTTGAATGATGTTTAAATGTTGAATTATATTGTTATTCGGGCTTTGTGCCTAGTAGGCTTATTGCTGGTGTTATTCAGGCTTCGTGCCTAGCAAGCTTATTGCTGGTGTTATTCAGCCTTCGCGCCTAGTAGGCTTATTGCTAGTGTTTTTCAGGCTTTGTGCCTAGCAAGCTTAGTATCGGTGTATTAAAAGTTAACATTTAGTATCAGTGTATTAAAAGTTAACATCCTTTGGAAATTTGCAGTTGATAGCAAATAAGTCTATTATTAAACTTACTAAGCTCCCTTATGCTTATTAGTTTGATTTGTTTTTGTAGGACTCTTGGAACCGTTGCTTTGATTGGATCGACTCGAAAGCTTACACACTATCATCATCATCTCAGTAGTCATTTTGGTTCTTGTTGTAGTTGGTTAAAGTGGCATGTATTAGGAAAGGTCCTTAGTAATACGATATTTTGGTGAATATGTAAATATTAAAAGTTGGTATGTTTATGGTTGTTGATATTGAATGGTATTTGGACTTATGTTACATAACTAGGTAAGCCCTTTGGAACACTTATATGTAGTAGATATATAAAGCTTTTTGGTACAAAGTGTTGGAGTAAGAATGCTTCAATTGTGTTGTGTGTTTTAGCTTAGTAAGAAATGAGATATGATGCTTGAATTGTGTTAGTTTTTTGGCATGTTTAGGTAAGTTAAGGATAAATGCATTTGAGGTGCCTTGTATGGCATATTGGTTTAATGATCTTAGACTATTGAAATGGTCATGTCATATAGGTTTTGGTCATGTTTTGAGGTCTGGATTATGTGCACCAAATGCTTTTAGATACATGTTTGATATGGAGATTGAAATTGCTTGTTTTTAGGCAAATTCATGTCCACACGGCCTGCGACACGGGCGTGTGACTAAGCCGTGTGTCCCCTGTATATTTTAAGCCATTAAAGTTAGGCTGTCACGACCTAACACACGACCTGGCACATGAGCGTGGGTGGCTATTTCGAGAGTTACACAGCCTATCACACGGGCGTGTAGCTTGGCCGTGTGACCCAACTCAAAGAGTTACACGGGCACGGACACGGGCTGAGACATGGCTGTGTGTCCCTATTTTGATTGTTACAAAGCTTGGCCACACAATCGTATGACCCTGCAATCAAAATTTTTAAATTTTTCTTAGACTTTCCAAATGTCTTCAATTTAGTCCCGAATTATTTCTAAAGTACTTTTAGTGTAACAACCCGTTTTAGGTCAAATCAGAACAGTTGTTTTGGGACAAAAAATTTGAAGTCAAAATATTTATTTTATTATTTTATTAAGGTTTACAGTAGGATAGAATTATTTTGTGAAAGTTTCGTTAAGAAATTTTACTGTTTAAATGCTTAATTCAGTAAAAAGGACTAAATCGCGTAACGCGTAAAATTTGAGTTCTATTTTTTAAATGTATTAAATAGCTATGGTTTATTAATATGGAAGTCCTTATAATTTTATTTGACCATGATTAAGGTTAGTGGACATTTATGTCCATGAATTACATGTTATATTAAGTTTTATTATAAGGTTATAATGGTAATTTATGTATTGAGTTAATAATAATAAAACAGAAATCAAAATCATATTATTCTATCCATCTTCTTATCAAAAATTGAGAAAGAAATAATGGTTTTTAAGCTTCCATGGTTTCGGCAACTTCAATCTTTGATTAAGGTACGGTTTTTTATCCGTTTTTAATGATTTCTACGTTTTTGAGCTCGTTGCAATTTAATCTAGGTAGCCTGTACCTTCATTTTTGAAACTGTTATATATTTTGAGATATGCCATTGTTGAATACTTGGGTATTTTGAAGTTTCTTGTTAGATTATTAATGGTTGTTAATAGTTATATCAGTTTTATAAAGTAATTTTTGACAAAAATGAGAATTAAGGATTAAATTATGAAAGATAGAAATGTTGTGGTTGAAAATATGAATAAAATGAAAATATGGGCTAATATGAATCCCAATTGAAATTCGGCTACCTTGGGTTAGGGCTTAATTGTGCACTTTTGCATTTTTTTATGTGTTAAGGACTAAATTGCAAAGTAGTCAAAAGTCTAGGGGTAAATTTTTAATTTAGCCAATATGAATGTTTTAGGCTAAATTGAATTGAATGAAACTTTGAATGAGTTAATTTGATATCATATAGATCAAGATAAGCAAATACCGGGACTAGATTGGGGAAAAAGAAAGTTTGACGAATAGACGATAGTTTTCATCCGAGCAACTCAAGATAAGTTCGTATAATTAGAATCAAACTTTTCTATACTTGTAATTGTTGAATTGAGTGTATTTATTTGAAATACTTGAAATATGAATGCCTTGATGATATATTGTATTCGTTATTGAGCCCGTTTGAACTATGTGAATTCATTGGATATGAGTGACGTGTTATTGAGATTACCGTATTGGTCGAGCTCCTACATTTTTTGCGAACTCACCGCAGCTCGTAAGAGCTTACTGTTTTAGTTCATTGGAGCTTACCGTTCTGCTCGATAGAGTTTACCAACCATGACTCGAAAGAGCATGTATGATGATGAATTGACAAATTAATGAAATTGTTCACTCAATTATCCTTTGAAGTTCTAATAGGTTCAACGAGCCTAAATAATGTTATACAGAAAAGTTACGGTTTATAAATGTTACTAAAGTTATATATATGATGTATGAATTTGGAAAGATATGAAGTATTATTTTAATAGATGGTTTATGTATTAGTTAAATGACTAACATGTGATGATTATATGTGATTAGAGGATGGTTAAATTGAATTGTTGGAATTTTGTTATTGCTTTGATTATATTTAAATTTGATCATTTGGGTTGTAATCTAATTACCCATGCATGCATGTGTTAGTGTCTTGATAGTAGGACATGTTATTGCTTGGTGAATGTATGATAAACTTTTAGTGCTAAAGGTTAAAGGATGACCTAATGACTTAAAATGACTATGTGCATGACTACACAATTTGTAGTTATGGTAACAAGTTTAATAATGCATGAAATGGGTGTGAATGCCTCTAAATGGTGTAACAAATAAGGGTATAATAAGATGACATTATGAAGATGTGAGAGTGCCATGGTATGGAATGTTTGAGTGTATAAATATGTCATGTTGCATGTTGTAAAGTGTGTTTGAATGTGTGAGTGATTAAGGGTGACCAATGGCTTGGAAGATAGCCTCCAAAAATGTCCACACAGGTAGACACACGGGCATGTGTCTAGGCCATGTGTGACACACGGCCAGCCCCTAGGGCGTGTTGCTCAACCGTGTGTCCCCTGCACCTAAAATATTTAAGTCAATTTGCATGGTAGTAAACACACAGGTGGAGACTCGACCGTGTGTCTCAACCGTGTGAAGGACACGACCTAGCACACGGGCGTGTGCCATGGCCATGTGCCCCTAAATAAGTGATGACGTCATAAACAGAATGTCTAGGTTTTTAAACACGAGCGTGTCTAGACCGTGTGAGGGATACGGGCGTGTGCTCGTCCGTGTGAAAACCCCTATAGGTTCGAAATAAAAAATAATTTTTAGAAATCCCACACGGGTAAGGGACACAGGCGTGTCCGAATGCACACGGGTGTGTGCATTACTTCCACACAGGCGTGTGCATTACCTCTATATGGGCGTGTGAGGCTCAACCCTAGAAATTTTCTTACAATTCTCTTAAGTTATCAGATTAGTTCAGGATTGTTTTTAATGTATGCTTTGGACCTCCTAGGTCCATAATAAGGACAATATGATTTTGTTTGATTGGTTTTAATTGGAATGAAATTTGATGACCCATGTGTTTTGAAAATGCCCTGTCTATGTACAGTAATGCCTTGTACCTTGTCCCGATCTCGGGTACGGGTAAGGGGTGTTACACTTGATGTTCAACTTTAACTTGTTGACAAATTAAGCATCTCGGTACAAAATTAGAAATTTCACGTTTCATACCCGACCACCAGTATATTTGTCTCAAATCACCGTACATCTTAGTACTCCCCGGATGAACAGACAAGCCCCCCTATGAGCTTCATGTAAAATTTTCTATATAAACTCGGGATTCTTCGGCACACGAACTCTACCTCGAAACAACAAAAAATCATCGGATCTGATCTAAAACTCTGAATTAGTAGTTGACTCACACTATACTCTTTTAGCTTGCAATTCATTATCACATTTCTGAGTATCACAAATTTGCTGTAAAAACATCGGTTTAACTTTTCACTCAGCTAAGGTTGAGCCATCATTAGACAAGGTCAATTGCATATTCATCGCTTTCAAAGCAAACAAATATTTTCTACTAAAAGCATCCGCGACTACATTTGCTTTTCCCGAGTGATAATCAATTACTAACTCATAGTCTTTCAATAGTTTAAGCCATCTTCGCTATCTCAAATTCAAATCTTTTTGTGACATTAAATACTTTAAGCTCTTGTGATCAATAAATATGTGGCACTTTTCACTGAACAAATGATGTCGCCAAATTTTTAATACAAACACGATCGCAACTAACTCCAAGTCACGTGTCAGATAATTCTTCTCATGCATCTTTAATTGTTTAGAAGCATACGCTATCATTTTGCCTTCTTGCATTAAAACACAACCCAAATCATTCAATGACGCATCACTAAAATCACAAATTCTTTATTTGACTTAGGCAGAACTAAAATTGGTGCTCCGGTTAACATTGCTTTCAACTGATTAAAACTCCGTTGGCATTTCTCAGACCACTCAAACTTTACATCTTCATGCAATAATCGAGTCATCGGTGCAACTATCATTGAGAACCCTTTAACGAATCTCTGATAATAGCCTGCTAATCCCAGAAAGGTTCTGACCTCGGATATGTTTCTTGGTGCTTTCCAATCAACAACTGCTGAAATCTTGCTCAGATCAACTCTGATGCCTTCCGCTGAAACAATGTGTCCCAAAAATCCAACTTCTCGGAGCCAAAACTCGTATTTGCTGAATTTAGTAAATAGTTGTTTATCTCTTAAAGTTTGTAACACAATTCTCAAATGCTCGGCGTGTTCAGACTCATTTCGGGAATAGATCAGAATATCATCAATGAACACAACAAAAAATCTATCCAAATACGGTCTAAAGATTCGATTCATCAAATCCATGAACACTACAGGAGCGTTAGTTAACATAAATGGCATAATAAGAAATTCATAGTGCTCGTACCTGGTTCTGAACACAATCTTCGGCACATCCAAATCTTTAACTCGCAACTGATAATAACCAAATCTCAAATCAATCTTTGAAAATATTGTTGCTCCTTTCAACTGATCAAATAAGTCATCGATCGGTATTGGATACTTATTCTTGATCATAACCTTGTTGAGCTGTTGATAGTCGATACGCAATCTCATTGACCTGTCTTTCTTCTTTACAAATAAAACTGGTGCACCCCAGGGTGAGAAACTTGGTTGTCCACAACCTCTATTCGTTAACTCTTGCAACTGAGCCTTCAACTCTTTTAGCTCTATCGGAGCCATTTTGTAAGGAGCTATCGATATCGGTCATGTTCCCGGTACTAACTCAATAGAAAACTCAACCTCTCTGATTGGTGGTAACTTGGGTAATTCTTTTGGAAATACATCTGGATATTCACAAACTACTCGCATTGATTCTATCTTTAATTTAGACAATTTAATATTCAGTATAGATGCAAGGTAAGCATCGCAACCTTTTCTCATATACTTCTGTGCTAACATAGTCAATAACACAATAGGCAACCCACTCGAAACATTAGATTCAATACGAAGAGGCTCACCATTCTGACATTTTAATACAATAAGCTTTCGTTTATAGTTTACAACAACATCATGCAGAGTCAGCCAATCTATACCCAAAATCACATCGAATTCATCAAACGGTAAAAGCATCAAATCAACCGAAAAACAATCACCCCGAGTCATCAAAGGACAATTCTTGCAAACTTTATCAATTAGGACATACTAACCTTCAAGGTTCGATACCATAACCACAAATTCAGTGGACTTTATAGGTAAACTCTTACTAGGCACTAAATCTGTACATACATAAGAATGGGTTGATCCGGGATCAATCAAAGCAGTTACATCAGTGCTATAGAGAGAAAATGTACCGGTGATAATATTTGGCACCGATGCATCCTCGCGAGCGCGAATAGCATAAGCTCTAGCTGGCGCTCATGCCTCAGATCTCACTGCTAAATCTCTCGTTCCACCTCTACTACCAATAATATTTCCAGTGTTTCGGGGTGGTCTCCCTCTAGCAATTATATTGGTCGATCTCGCGGTTTGAGCTTTTTCTTTCTCAGACTTTTCAAGGCAATCTCTAAGGTAGTGGTCGAATGAACCACACCTGAAACATGCTCCGTTTTTAACTCAACACTTGCCATAATGTGGCATGTTGTAGTGTTTGCACTTTAGTCTAGCATTTCTATCACTACCCACACTAGCTATAGATGTAGCATAGGGTTTAGAACTTGAGTGCCTCATATCTCTATTTCGACTAGAATGCCCCATAGAAATAGTAAAACGGTACTGATGTTCTTTAGATTTCTTCGATGTTGATTAATGAAACTTTCCCTTAAATTTCTTCATCAAATCTTTAGCTTCAAATTCAGGTTATTTCCTTTCTTTGCTAAGCTCCTTACCTTTGTGAGCTCTATCAACTAAAGCCACAAATTCTTTCAGTTCAAGTATCCCGACTAAAATCTTAATATCTTCATTCATCCTATCTTCAAAACGTTTACACATTACATCAGTTGGAATGCATTCACGGGCATACTTAATTAGTCTTAAAAACTCTCTTTCATATTCAAATATGGTTATACAACCCCGTCTCAGTTCTAGAAATTATTTGTGCTTTTGACTTAGAAATCGTTGACTTATATACTTCTTTTTGAATTCTGTCTGAAAGAATTCCTATATAAGCCGTTCTCTCGGTACTACATTAAAGTGTTCCACCATTGGTATGCAGCATCTTTCAGAAGAGACACGGTACATTTAACACATTCCGCTGGTGCACAAGACAATTCATCGAAAACCCAAATCGTATTCTCAAGCCAAGACTCAGCTCTTCAGGGTCATCATCAACTATAGCTCTAAACTCTTCGGCCCCATACTTTTGACTTTTATCAACGGGCGGTTTGCTCAAGGGTACAGGTTCTCCAACTTGAGGAGCTACGAGGTCTGATTAAGAAAAATGCGGGGGTAAAGGCTGTTGAGCAGCAAGATTAGTTCAGAAAAACTCAGTGAACCACTCATTCATCATTTGGAAGAAGGCTTCCTTAGCCTCTCCTCCACGACCCTTAGAAACGGGTCTAGATCCAGATGACGCTACCCTGTGAACAGCGGCTGCCACGTTACTTTCAACATCATCGGAGTCTGCTCGATTGGAATCCATTACTATAAGAAAAACATGATTTTAAACCGTTAGGAGATTTCACACTATCACAGGTTAATAAATGGCATGTATAGCTAGACTCACATACGCTACGTTAGTTCGAGAATCGACTAAACCGTAGCTTTGATACCAATAAATGTAATGCCCTTAACCCGTATCCGACACCATAATAGGGTTACAGAGTATTATCGAATTTACAACTTAAACAATCATACATTTCATTATCAATTATCATTCAATTCAAAAACCATTTAAATATATTCATAGAGTCCCTAATACAAGCCCTCGAGGCCCAAAATAAACATTTAAATTGGTTCAAGACTAAACTGAATACTCAAGAAAGTTTTAGGAAACAATGGAAAATTTTCAAAGTATAGGGGACACACACCCTTGTGGCCAGGCCGTATGTCTCATATGGCAAAGAGACATGCCCATGTCTTAGGCCACGTGGGCATTCAAAATGGTGACATATGACTGTGTTTTAGCCCATGTCTGACCCCATATAACTCACTGACTTGGGTCACACGGCCAGACCACACGTCTGTATGCCAGGCTGTGTACCCTTCAAAATGCGCTCACCGGCTAGTGTGTTAGCTTGTGTTCTAGGCTGTGTGAAGCTACTGACTTGGTTTCTAAGGAAGTTATAGGGGGCACACGACTGTCTCACCTGGCCATGTGTCACACACGGCTGAGACATACGTCCGTGTCTCTGCTCGTGTGGACAAAAATAGACTATTTTTCGAGCCATATTTCTCACTCAAAATTGGTACCAACCCACACACATCAATATGCATATAACCATGGCATAAATAGGCATCCAAAACAACCAATGTCAAGTTTATACCATGTACTTTCCACACATATAACATGATATCCATCAACACATTCCTTGACCACTTTAAAACATACCAATCACATTTCCAAAATATACCCAAATGGTCAAACTCATATGTGGGACATTGTGCCTAACTTATCATGCATAGTCATCTCAATCCCAACCATGTAGTGCCAAACATAATTTCACAAGCAAGGCATTCATATAGTAGCCATACATCATATACTATAAGGCCATTTATACATATTTACATAACCAATCATATACCAATTTCAAGCCAAATTAAATGGCCAAAACACATCAAGACATATAGGCTACATTAGCCAAAACACCTATACATGCCATTTAACCCAAAGTATAAAGTCCAAAGTACCAAATTAAGAGTTTGATAGTGTGATGCAGTCTCTGAAAACTTCCAATCTGAACGAGCTTGTAACAATACTATGCCCGTTGAATAACTTAGAATATCGTTAGATACGCAGGTAGTACACGCAAGGTGTACTAAACTGTAAGTCTGTTAATTCCTGTACATGTAGGTTCTTACAAGCCATAATTGGTAAGCTCTTCTGAGCTAAAATACGATAAGCTCATACAAGCTGAGAACCAGTAAGCTCATAAGAGCTAAGAACTGGTAAACTTATAGCGCTGTGGTGAGTCTACAACACATGCAGAACCTCAACCAAAATGGTAACCCTAATGACATGTCATTTGTATCCTATGACTTCCTAAGATTCAAACGGGGTTGGTATTCTTCGTACATCATCGGTTATGTGCTTGATAATTATACATGATAATTAAACTAATCACATACATATATATTTCAATCAAAACATATAATTACACAATATATTTACATGAACTTACCTTAAACTTAAACAGAGAATAAGATCGTTTAGTCCACAACTTTATCTTTTCCCGATTTAGTTCCAAATGTTGCTTTTCTTCATCTATATAATCAAATTTAACTCATTTAATCATATTTCTAATCAATTCAATCCAAATTTCATGTTTTGGAAGAATTACCATTTTGCCCCTAAACATTTGACTTCTTTATAATTTAGTCCCTATACTTGTAAAATGAAATTCAAGAAATTTCACTACACCCAAGCCTAGCCGAATATTCTATGTGCTCATAATAGTCGATACACATAAAAAATTCACACATTTAACTCACAATTTTCACATTTTTTTCAAATTAACCCCTAATTGGTAATTTCATTAAAACTCACTTAACAAAAGTTGTTTAATTAACAACAAGGATTCATTTTCTTCTATTAAACTTCAATAAAAAACAAGAAATATCTCATGGAAAAACCCTATAATTTCAACCATTTTGCAAATTAATCCCCTAATTAGCTAGGTTAAGCAACAATGATTCCAAAAACACAAAAATCAACAACAACGAACATCAAATTCTTACATGCAAGGGGTTTATGTTGCTGAAAATTTAAGCTCTCAAATGGCTCTAAGTTGCTAAAATTTTCGGAGGAAATTGCATGACAAAGATGGCCATTTGTTTTGTTTTATTTAATTTACTTTTAATTACCTAATTACCATTTTACCCTTACCAAACTTTAAAAATTACTCAATTACCAAGCCATGCACATCCACTAACTCATTTAATGGTCTAATTACCATATAAGGACCTCTAATTTAATTTTCTATAGCTATTTAACACTTTTAGCTAATAGAAAACAACTTTCTCACTTTACGCGATTTAGTCCTTTTTCACAAATTGAGCATGCAAACGATAAAATTTCTTAATGAAAATTTTATGCAATAATACGATCATGTGGTACACCACAAAATAATATTAAAATAAATTTTAAGACGTATAATTTTGGGTCCCAAAATAACTATTTTGATTTCACTAAAAACAGGTCGTTATAGTACGTCCGGAGGTAGTCAAGTTGTTGGCGCTGTTGTTAGGGAGGCAATGCCACTAGATCAATTTTAATTTTTGTGTTTAATAGGATAGTTAGGAAATTTTTAAACAATAGATACGATTTTTAAATTCCTATTTTTTTCACTTTTAGTTTAATTTGCTAATATTTTTCCTTTCTTTGAAGATTTCTGTACCTACCTTGGAAGAGAAAGATAATTGTTCAACCAATAACTGAGGGTAATTTGATAGTATTATTTAATCATGGGTGAATTTGATTATATGTGGTCTAACGATGAAATGAACTATGATGATGAAATATACAAAGAGGGAGTGTACGAAGAATGAGAGATTATGGAAAATCTAAGATTGTTAATGATAAAATTGAGCCAACAAAGAAATGAAGCCCCAACAAACCAATGGAACGATTACCAGAGTGCTAATATAGTTGAACATCGCCGTGAGTTTTCCAGCATTCTAAGCAATATTGAATACAACCCTCAGAAAAATGAGAAGGAACAACCGACGGTAATAGCATTCTGCACTAGTAAAGTCTTGAGAAGCCTGGCTGACCTGACTTTAGATGAAGACAAAGTAGAGTTCGAACCAATAGCTGAGTTGGCAATTGAACCTAAAAATGTGCCAAACACTGAACTTGTTCCCACAAAGATAACATTGCCCTCATGGTTAGAGAATAAACAATAAAGGGATAAAGATGAATTCATAAGTTTACTCAGTTTATTTGAATCACTTAAAGTTAATCTACCCCTCATTGAATCAAAGAAAAAAATTCCAAAATATGCAAAGTCTTTAAAAGGAATAATAAATAAGTGTCAGAAATTTGAAAAAGGAAACCAAATTAACATTAACACATACTATGGTGCAATAATCACTAAGCCAATACACCCAAAATTGAAAAATCCATGAAGTTTTACAATTCTTCTAGAAATAGGGGACATACATTTGGGTAAGGCCTTATGTGACCTATAACCTAGTATTAATTTGATGCCCTTATTAATATATAAGAAACTTGGGTTAGGGGAACTTAAAAACACCCAATTCATACTAAAACTAGCCAAAAAATCTTTGATTCAACCGAAATGGGTGTAGCCGAACCATTTTCACACTTATACCATCCCACATTTTTCATTTAATCATACTTTTACTACACATTTTTGTAACTTTTACAAATAGGTCCTTTTTGACATTTTCATCAAGAATCACCTAGTAAATGTTGTTTATCTAACACCAAACTTACATTTTCTAACATTAGGCATCAAAATACACAAATATCCATCATGGGTAAAATTTTAGACTTTGATTATTTCTTAAATTGGTTGTAGAAATATATAGATCGGGTTACAATGACTTCAAAAATGTAAAGAGCATTAAAAATGGGACAAGAACGGACGTACAATCGAGCTTGGAAGATGAAGAAACCCTAGCTATGTTAGGCCATGGGAGAAGAAGATGGACAAGATTTTATCTTGATTTTTACTTTTTGATTCATTTAATTACCAAATGACCAAAATGCCCTTTTCTTAAAACACTAAAATTTCTCTTACTCAATGTCCATTTTTGTCCACCAACTTAAGTAATGGTGTAATTACCATTTAAGGACCTCTAATTTAAAATTTCATAGCAATTAGACACCTCTAGCTTCTAGAACTCAAGTTATGCACTTTTTGCAATTTAGTCCTTATTGCTAACTTGAGTGCTCAAACGTCAAAATTTTCAAACGAAATTTTCACAGAATCATTCCATAAAACTGTAGACCATAAAAATATAAAAAAAATAAAATTTTCTATCGAATTTGTGGTCCCGAAACCACTATTCCGACCAAACCCAAAATTGGGTTGTTACAACTCTCCCACCCTTAGAGATTTTCGTCCCAAAAATCTTACCAAAAAATAGATTTCGGTACTATTTTCTCATAGCTTCCTCAGGTTCTCACGTAGCCTCTTTGACCCCATTTCGTTGCCATAAAACTTTTACTAAGGCTATACTTTCATTTCTCAACTGTTTAACTTCTCGAGCTAAAATCTTGATCGGTTCTTCACCATACGTCATATCCGGTCGAATCTTAATCTCTGTTGGAGAAATCACATGTGAGGGATCAGAACGATATCGTTGCAACATCGACACATGAAACCCGTTATGAATCCTTTCCAAATCTGTCGGTAAAGCTAACCGATATGTCACTAGCCCTATTCTCTCAGTAATCTCATACAACCCAATGAAACATGGACTTACCTTGCCTTTACGGCCAAATCTCATAATCTTCTTCCACAAAGATACTTTCAGAAATACTTTATCACCAATCTGAAATTCTATCTCTTTTCTTTTCAAATTTGCGTACGACTTTTGTCGATCTTAAGCAGCTTTCAGGCAATCACGGATTACCTTTACTTTTTCTTCGGTTTCTCTAACCAAATCAACCCCGTGAATCTATCTCTCACTAACCTCTATCCAATACAAAGGAGTTCGACACTTACGACTATACAATGCCTCATATGGTGCCATCTTTATACTCGATTGAAAACTATTGTTATAAGCAAATTCGACTAAAGGTAGATATCTTTCCCAATAACCTTCGAATTATAGAACACAACATCGAAGCATATCTTCAAGAATCTGAATTACTCTTTCGGATTGACCATCGGTTTGCAGATGAAAAGTGGTACTAAAATTTAACTTCGTACCCAAAGCCTCTTGTAGTTTCTTCCAAAATCTCGAAGTAAACCTCGAATCTCTATTTGAAATAATAGAAATAGGCACTCCGTGCAATCTCACAATCTCAAAAATGCATAACTCAGCTAACTTATCAAGTGAGTAGTCAGTACGTACCGGAATAAAATGAGCCCATTTTGTCAATCTATCAACAACAACCCAGATGACGTCTTTCTTTTTTAGAGTCAAAGGCAAACCTATCACGAAGTCTATCGTAATCCTATCTCATTTCCATTCGGGTACCATCACTAGCTGAAGTAAAATCGAAGGAACTTGGTGTTCGACTTTTACTTGTTGACAAACCAAACATCTCGAAACAAACTCTGAAATATCTCATTTCATACCTGTAACACCCCGTACCCGAGTCCGCTGCCGAAGTCGGACACGAGGGGTTAACGGCTTAAACCATTCACTTTCACAGTCCATTTTAAAAAAAAAATTTCCAGGCAGTTGGCTAACTGCGTATCTGTCACTTTAAAAATCATATCTTGAGTTCCACAACTCAAAAATCAGATTCATAATTTTTCCCCGAAAATAGACTCATATATCCATCTACAGATTTTTTTCTAGAATTTTTGGTCGGGCCAATTAGTGCAGTTTATTAGTTAAAGCCTCCCCTGTTACAGGGTGCGACTACACTGACCTTCATGCATTACGATTTGGATATCTCCCTGTACAGGGCTTAAATACTGATGCCGTTTGTTTCTATAGAAACTAGACTCAAAGAGGAATCTATACATATATGGCATGACTCCTAATTATCTCTGGTTAATTTACAATGAATTTCCAAAGTCGGAACAGAGAATCCAGAAACCGTTCTGGCCCTGTTTCACGAAAACCTGAATATCTCTTAACATACAACTCATATGACCGTTTCGTTTCTTCCATATGAAAGTATATTCATCAAGGTTCATTTACATAATTTATTCGCTATTTAATTCCATTCCTACTATTTTTAGAGATTTTCACATTCACATCACTGCTGCTGCCAGCATTTATTTTTGAGGTAAACTTTACCTATTTCATGATCCTCCATGGATCAACTAGAGTTTGTCATACATATACCAAAAATGATCATGAATACCATTCCCATGACTAACCGTTACCAACATTTCCATACTTCTTGATGGACGACATACAAAATGATTACAGTGCTATGATCAAAGTATACTTAAAGCCATTTTCGCATGGCTTATATACATTAACCAGAATATCCCCCCTCGCTACTAGTCTATTCTATACATGCCATAAGATATTCCAAAACATAGCAGTACCAAACAGTGGATAGTGATAGTGTGACTAGTTGCTGACGATCCCCGAGCCTGTAGCTTCCAATTGAGATCTATAAAACAGAGGAAACAAAGTACACGGAGTAAGCATTACAATGCTTAGTAAGTTTCAAGCAGTGCCAACAGATAACAATCAAGTTATAACATAGTTGTTCGTATTTTTATTTCACTCTTCCTTCGGGCATACCACCCCTTTACCCAAATATGCACATCTCATCATAATCATAGGAATAGTCTCATAGATTGCTCTCGTATACATCACATAACTACCTTATGGTTTGGTTTAAATCAAGCTCACATATAAACTTGGAGTACATACCTGTTTGACCTTTCGCATTATGTATTTTTATAAGCAATTCTTATAAAAGAAGTCTTACCGGTCATAATCTCCACACGTAGTCATCGGGTCTTACTCGGTCATAATCTCCACACGTAGTCATCGGGTCTCGCCCGGAACATATTCCAAGTTTCATGTACATTTAATCACATGTTACAACATTCACATTAGCCATTCGGCTTTACCACATATGCATATCACACATATATTTTACATTGGCCATTAGGCCTCATCACATATACATACACTTTCACATTCACCACATCGGCCATTAGGCCTCATCACATATCGTACACTTTCACATTCACCACATCGGCCATTAGGCCTTATCACACATATATGTATATCATACATATTTCATATTTTTCTTGTACATCAATTGCAGCAATAGCTTATAAGCAACTCAAATAGTTTCATCAAAGTTTACAACAAAATCACATATTCACTACAAGCAGTTTTTCTGACCAACAGTCATTAAGTTGTTTATAACTGGAGCTACAAAACTCAAAATCAATTGCCGTCAATTTTCCCGAATGTAGACTCATGTATCTTTCACCCATAAAATTTTCAGAATTTTAGGTTTGGCCAATCAATACCAGATTTTTCTTAAAGTTTCCCCTGTTTCACTGTTTGACTAATCTGACCACTCTTCGCTACGAATCGAATTTTTCATTGTACAGAATTCATAATGTGTTCTATTTGATTCCATTTGAAACTAGACTCATTAAGGAGTCTAAGAATATAAATCTTATCTTATAACAATTTTTGTACAAATTATAATGATTTTCCAAAAACAAATCAGGGAATTTCGGAGTCAATCCGACACTGTCTCGCACAACTTTAAATATCTCTTTATAGAAAATTTCTTTGCTTCCACAGTCTCTTTTATAAGAAACTAGACCAACTAAGCTTTGATTACATATTTTACTCAGCCTATAATTCCACACCGACAATTTATAGTGATTTTCTAAAATCACATTACTGCTACTGTTCAAGCAAATTATCACAATTTGCTCTTAAATTTCCAAGTCCAAACACTTATGAACTTACCACTTGGGTTTAAGACATATCATGGCCACATCATATCTTATTAAATCAACTCATTATGTCCTATTATGATTGAATTTACTCAACGTTTAATCACTTAAAACTTACAAAGGAATCAAACTCATATACTTAATAACTTACCTCGGGAATTGCCGAACGGTTACAAATCGACTATTCGGTTAGGTAGCTTGTTCTCTTTTTCCGAATTAGACTCCCTAAGCTCTTGAGCTTGCATAAACAAATTTAATCTATTACCAACCAATTATACAAACTCATGGCCGAATATAACAAGAAGACTACTAGATTCTACTAGCCACTCATTGCTCTATTATTAACCTTACTTAATTATAAACGCGTTCGCAATTTGATAATTAAGTTCATTTCATGGTATCATAACTCAACATTTATCAATATATCATTAACAAAATATGCTCATGTCAAATTCACTCCCAATCACATCTCAAAATTCAGCAAGCTTAGAACTCATTTAATAATTAAATTCGGTAGCTTAACCACTTTGCTAACTACTTATGCATATAAGATTAATTTTTCATACTCGTCAACTTGAACCTAAAACAATAGCCGAATGCTCACGTACATATTATCTATTATTTCCATCACATAAATCATGCCATAAAACACTTTTAAAACAACTCACCATCATAGCCAAATATACATTTAATGAACATTACTCCTTTACCAAAGCTACTAATAACTATCACAAATACAAAACATATCAATATGTCAAACTCATTACCTCACCTATTTAGTCAAGCGAATAATAGAATCACTCACACTTAATCCATCCCATTATCTAATTTTTTTTCTCCAAAATGAACTAACCATAATACCGATTGTATATTATACCTAGCATTTCTCATTACCAAATCACAAAACCAAACACCACAAGCATATTTACCATAAAACATATCTCCAAAATAGTTGAAAACACAAACAATAAACACAAACATTGGCATTATGCTCAAATCACCATAAGAAATCTCAACTTTCTTGACATTACCAAGAGTGCATCCACAACTTAACTTAGCATATTATAAAGCCAAATCAACAAATTCAAAGCTTACCTCCTAATAGCTAAAGATGAAGGCCGAATTGCTCTAGGTAAGTTTTCCCTTCCTTTCATCTTTGTTTCGGTTAGAGAGTGGCATGAGAAGAAGATGAGCACCATCCTCCTTCTTCTCTTTTCAATTCGGCCAAAGAGAACCGATTTCCTCTTTTTAGCCTTCTACTTGAAAATTTCAACTTAGAAGCAAACAAATTCCATGGTTTTCCACTACATGCAGTGGCCTATCTTCTCTAGCTTCCTTTGCAAGAGACAAAGAAGCAAGATAGAAAATGAAAGTTGAGAGTCTTTCTTTCTTCCATTCACGGCAAGGGGGAGACAACTTTGGTTTCTCCTCCCACTCCCTTCTTTATTTATTATTCTTCCCACACCTTTTTAACATAATATGTCTACAATATGCCTTACCCCATAGCATGGCCGGCCACCATTTAGATTTTTGGCTAATTTGACATGCAAGTCCCTCATGTCAATAGTTCATGCATTAGTTGGCCACTTTAAATTTCACCTATCACATTTTCAAGTCCTATCACATGGGTCCTTTCTTATAAATTAGCACCTAATTGATAAAATCAAGGCACGAAATATTCACACATACAAATCCCACATATAATAAGCACAGAATATAACATCTAATTATTTTTGTGACCCGGTTTTGTGGTCCCGAAACCACTTTCCGACTAGGGTCACATTAGGGGTGTCACAACTCTCCCCCACATAAAAAAAATTTTCGTCCCCGAAAATTTCTACCGATGCATAGTTTAGAATAGCGTCCTCTTATTGAATTATATTCATATAAACATTAGCTCATCGATAGCAATTGTAATTCATTATTGATTTCACATCGATCTATAAAATCATTTTCCTATCTCAAAACAAATACATAAACATTTCTACAAGTATGCACATATATCTCATTTCCTTGATTTCATAAGCAATAATCACTTAATTTAATTCACAATTGCATTTCAAACACATATCAAGCACATACTAACATGTATAATTCACATCATCCACCCACATATTTGTAACCCACATTTTCATCCATGTATAAGTCGTAACTTGGCGAAAATACACATATACTCAAACATCCCAATAATTATCCTTCATAACTCCATCGTATCTCAATATTCAACTTCCACACACCTGAACATTTGATTCATTCAGCACATACGAACATACCTCGTTGCTGAAATTTTTGCAAGCGTATTAGCTGAAATTTTTACAGCAAGATTGCTCATTTCCGAATCACGTACCTTCGGGATTTAACCGGATATAGCGACTCGCTCGATTGTTCTCGGGACATAGCCCGGTTATAGTGATTTGCACAATTGCCTTCGGGAATTAGCCCGGATTTAGTAACTTAGCACAAACGCCTTCGGGACTTAGCCCGGATACCATTCGAATAACCAAGCACATATATCAACCAATCAATACACATTCTTATTACATTTTCATTACCAAAGCTCAAACACAAGACACTCATCATATTTACAATTTCGGCTCAATAGCCACACACCAAGAGCATGATTTCGATTTGCTTAAAACATGATCTAATCCAATCATAAGTTAAGCTCTATTCACTCAAGAACTTACTTCACATTACCAACCCTTATGTTCATACACATAAGATCAACTTAGCCAAAGGCCGGTAGCTCGTTTATCAACTGAGCGAATACTTACTTGTAAGGGCTCAACTAATTCAAGCACATATAGCTCTTACAATGCCATATCCTAGATATGGTCTTACATATTCTCACATCTCGAGCCGATGCCATGTCCTGCATGGTCTTACACATTATCTCAAATCAATGCCTTCGTCCCTGCACGAGGTCTTACATGAGTCTCATTTCACACACTTAGTGCTCTGTTGAAAACTTCGTACACACAAGTGCCTCAATTCTGATCTCGCACACATAGTGCCTCGACATCGATTTCGCACACACGGTGCCTCGACATCGATCTCGCACACACGGTGCCTCGACATCGATCTCGCACACACGGTGCCTCGACATCGATCTCGCACACACAAGGCCTCGATTCGATCTCGCACACACAAGGTTCGACATCGATCTCGCACACACAAGCCTCGACATCGATCTCGCACACACAAGGTTGCCTCGATTCGGTCTCGCACACATAGTGCTCGGTTAATCGAATTTGCACACACAAAGGCCTCTAATCATTCGCACACGTAATGCCCATATTCATTCGTTATTACCCATTGAAAGGACTTAACCAAGTCTATAAAACATCATATATGTACACTTTTAAACATATCATCTCATTTAAGTTTGAATTAGTATAGAAATGAACACTTAAATTTTGCTCAAATTACCGCACGAAGCCTACTAGGCACGAAGGCGAATACACGTCACTAGTATGATTGCTCTTGAACTTAGTCCTGATACATCACTCTCAATTCCCATGTACATATACACATATAGCAATACACATTTGTATATCATTTACATTACTTGAATACAAACACAACATGCTTATCGACCACTCAACTTCCGGTTCCATAGCCACATACAAAATCACATTTATAGTCATAACACTCTTTCAAAATTGCATCACCTATACCCTTAATTCAATCCAAATCAAAATTCAAATACGAGTACATGATACGTGCACGATCAACTTAATAATTTAGGCGTATCTAAGTGAAGTTATATCACAAATTCTCATAGTCGAAGCTTGCTACAGCTCGATCGGGATCAAGATTCATTACAATACAAAGAACCACATTTTAATAGTCAAAAATCATCACACTATCATTTTATCACTTTATGGCATGTATAAATAGACTCACGCGTGCTACGTTAGTCCTAGAATCGACTAAACCGTAGCTCTGATACCAATAAAATTGTAACACCCGTGCAGAGTCCGCTGCGAAGTCGGACACGAGGGGTTAACGCTTAAACCATTCACTTTCACGGTCCATTTTAAAAAAATTTCCAGGCAGTTGGCTAACTGCGTATCTGTCACTTTAAAATCATATCTTGAGTTCCACAACTCAAAAATCAGATTCATAATTTTTCCCCGAAAATAGACTCATATATCCATCTACAGATTTTTTTCTAGAATTTTTGGTCGGGCCAATTAGTGCAGTTTATTAGTTAAAGCCTCCCCTGTTACAGGGTGCGACTACACTGACCTTCATGCATTACGATTTGGATATCTCCCTGTACAGGGCTTAAATACTGATGCCGTTTGTTTCTATAGAAACTAGACTCAAAGAGGAATCTATACATATATGGCATGACTCATAATTATCTCTGGTTAATTTACAATGAATTTCCAAAGTCGGAACAGAGAATCCAGAAACCGTTCTGGCCCTGTTTCACGAAAACCTGAATATCTCTTAACATACAACTCATATGACCGTTTCGTTTCTTCCATATGAAAGTATATTCATCAAGGTTCATTTACATAATTTATTCGCTATTTAATTCCATTCCTACTATTTTTAGAGATTTTTCACATTCACATCACTGCTGCTGCCAGCATTTATTTTTGAGGTAAACTTTACCTATTTCATGATCCTCCATGGATCAACTAGAGTTTGTCATACATATACCAAAAATGATCATGAATACCATTCCCATGACTAACCGTTACCAACATTTCCATACTTCTTGATGGACGACATACAAAATGATTACAGATGCTATGATCAAAGTATACTTAAAGCCATTTTCGCATGGCTTATATACATTAACCGAATATCCCCTCGCTACTAGTCTATTCTATACATGCCATAAGATATTCCAAAACATAGCAGTACCAAACGTTGGATAGTGATAGTGTGACTAGTTGCTTTGACGATCCCCGAGCCTGTAGCTTCCAATTGAGATCTATAAAACAGAGGAAACAAAGTACACGGAGTAAGCATTACAATGCTTAGTAAGTTTCAAGCAAAGCCAACAGATAACAATCAAGTTATAACATAGTTGTTCAGATTTTATTTCACTCTTCCTTCTGCATACCACCCCTTTACCCAAATATGCACATCTCATCATAATCATAGGAATAGTCTCATAGATTGCTCTCGTATACATCACATAACTACCTTATGGTTTGGTTTAAATCAAGCTCACATATAAACTTGGAGTACATACTGCTTGACCTTTCGCATTGCGTATTTTTATAAGCAATTCTTATAAAAGAAGTCTTACCCGGTCATAATCTCCACACGTAGTCATCGGGTCTTACTCGGTCATAATCTCCACACGTAGTCATCGGGTCTCGCCGGAACATATTCAAGTTTCATGTACATTTAATCACATGTTACAACATTCACATTAGCCATTCGGCTTTACCACATATGCATATCACACATATATTTTACATTGGCCATTAGGCCTCATCACATATACATACACTTTCACATTCACCACATCGGCCATTAGGCCTCATCACATATCGTACACTTTCACATTCACCACATCGGCCATTAGGCCTTATCACACATATATGTATATCATACATATTTCATATTTTCTTGTACATCAATTGCAGCAATAGCTTATAAGCAACTCAAATAGTTTCATCAAAGTTTACAACAAAATCACATATTCACTACAAGCAGTTTTTCTGACCAACAGTCATTAAGTTGTTTATAACTGGAGCTACAAAACTCAAAATCAATTGCCGTCAATTTTCCCGAATGTAGACTCATGTATCTTTCACCCATAAAATTTTCAGAATTTTAGGTTTGGCCAATCAATACCAGATTTTTCTTAAAGTTTCCCTGTTTCACTGTTTGACTAATCTGACCACTCTTCGCTCTTAATCGAATTTTTCATTGTACAGAATTCATAATGTGTTCTATTTGATTCCATTTGAAACTAGACTCATTAAGGAGTCTAAGAATATAAATCTTATCTTATAACAATTTTTGTACAAATTATAATGATTTTCCAAAAACAAATCAGGGAATTTCGGAGTCAATCCGACACTGTCTCGCACAACTTTAAATATCTCTTTATAGAAAATTTCTTTGCTTCCACAGTCTCTTTTATAAGAAACTAGACCAACTAAGCTTTGATTACATATTTTACTCAGCCTATAATTCCACACCGACAATTTATAGTGATTTTCTAAAATCACATTACTGCTACTGTTCAAGCAAATTATCACAATTTGCTCTTAAATTTCAAGTCCAAACACTTATGAACTTACCACTTGGGTTTAAGACATATCATGGCCACATCATATCTTATTAAATCAACTCATTATGTCCTATTATGATTGAATTTACTCAACGTTTAATCACTTAAAACTTACAAAGGAATCAAACTCATATACTTAATAACTTACCTCGGGAATTGCGAACGGTTACAAATCGACTATTCGGTTAGGTAGCTTGTTCTCTTTTTCGAATTAGACTCCTAAGCTCTTGAGCTTGCATAAACAAATTTAATCTATTACCAACCAATTATACAAACTCATGGCGAATATAACAAGAAGACTACTAGATTCTACTAGCCACTCATTGCTCTATTATTAACCTTACTTAATTATAAACGATTCTACGCAATTTGATAATTAAGTTCATTTCATGGTATCATAACTCAACATTTATCAATATATCATTAACAAAATATGCTCATGTCAAATTCACTCCCAATCACATCTCAAAATTCAGCAAGCTTAGAACTCATTTAATAATTAAATTCGGTAGCTTAACCACTTTGCTAACTACTTATGCATATAAGATTAATTTTTCATACTCGTCAACTTGAACCTAAAACAATAGCCGAATGCTCACGTACATATTATCTATTATTTCCATCACATAAATCATGCCATAAAACACTTTTAAAACAACTCACCATCATAGCCAAATATACATTTAATGAACATTACTCCTTTACCAAAGCTACTAATAACTATCACAAATACAAAACATATCAATATGTCAAACTCATTACCTCACCTATTTAGTCAAGCCGAATAATAGAATCACTCACACTTAATCCATCCCATTATCTAATTTTTTTCTCCAAAATGAACTAACCATAATACCGATTGTATATTATACCTAGCATTTCTCATTACCAAATCACAAAACCAAACACCACAAGCATATTTACCATAAAACATATCTCCAAAATAGTTGAAAACACAAACAATAAACACAAACATTGGCATTATGCTCAAATCACCATAAGAAATCTCAACTTTCTTGACATTACCAAGAGTGCATCCACAACTTAACTTAGCATATTATAAAGCCAAATCAACAAATTCAAAGCTTACCTCCTAATAGCTAAAGATGAAGGCGAATTGCTCTAGGTAAGTTTTCCTTCCTTTCATCTTTGTTTCGGTTAGAGAGTGGCATGAGAAGAAGATGAGCACCATCCTCCTTCTTCTCTTTCAATTCGCCAAAGAGAACCGATTTCTCTTTTAGCCTTCTACTTGAAAATTTCAACTTAGAAGCAAACAAATTCCATGGTTTTCCACTACATGCAGTAGGCCTATCTTCTCTAGCTTCCTTTGCAAGAGACAAAGAAGCAAGATAGAAAATGAAAGTTGGAGTCTTTCTTTCTTCCATTCACGGCAAGGGGGAGACAACTTTGGTTTCTCCTCCCACTCCCTTCTTTATTTATTATTCTTCCCACACCTTTTAACATAATATGTCTACAATATGCCTTACCCCATAGCATGGCCGCCACCATTTAGATTTTGGCTAATTTGACATGCAAGTCCCTCATGTCAATAGTTCATGCATTAGTTGGCCACTTTAAATTTCACCTATCACATTTTCAAGTCCTATCACATGGGTCCTTTCTTATAAATTAGCACCTAATTGATAAAATCAAGGCACGAAATATTCACACATACAAATCCCACATATAATAAGCACAGAATATAACATCTAATTATTTTTGTGACCCGGTTTTGTGGTCCCGAAACCACTTTCCGACTAGGGTCACATTAGGGGTGTCACAATACCTGACCACCAATACAATTTCTTCAAATCATTATACTTCTTTGTACTACCTGGATGAACTGATAAACAACCATTGTGTGCCTCGTGTAAAATTTTCTGAATAAGTTCATCATTTTTCAGTACACATACTCTATCTCGAAACATCAAACAGTCATCTGAACCAATCCGAAATTCTGTATCACTACCCGATTCACACTGAGCTCTTTTGGCTTACTATTCACTATCATTTTTCTAAGCTTCACAAATTTGTTGAATAAACACCAGTTTAGCTCTCAACTCAGCCAAAATTGAACCATCATTAGACAAGGTCAATCTCGTATTCATAGCTCTCAAAGCAAATAAGGACTTTCTGCTCAAGGCATCTGCGACTACATTCACCTTTCCCGAATGATAATCAATCACTAGTTCATAATCCTTCAATAACTCAAGCCATCTCTGTTGTCGCAAGTTCAAATCTTTCTGAGTCATCAAGCATTTTAAACTCTTATGATCAGTAAAGATATGACATTTCTCACCTTACAAATGATGACGCCAAATTTTTAAAGCAAAAATGATGGCGGCTAATTCAAAATCATGCGTTGGATAATTCTTCTCATGCGATTTCAACTGTCTCAAGGCATAAGCTACCACTTTGCCCTTTTGCATCAACACACAACCCAAACCATTCAATGATGCGTCACTATAAATTACAAATTCTTTTCCCAACTCTAGTTGCACTAAAACCGGTGCCTCAGTCAATAATGCCTTCAACTATACAAAGCTCTTTTGACATTTTTGGGACCATTTAAATTTAACATATTTTTACAACAACTTGGTCATCGGAGTAGCAATCATCGAAAATCCTTTGACAAAACATTGATAAAAACCAGCTAAACCCAAAAAGCTTCTAATTTCAGATACATTCCTTGGCCGTTTCCACTTAACAATTGCCGAAATCTTACTTGGATCAGCCCGAATACCATCACCTAAAACACTATGTCCCAAAAATCTAACTTCTCGGAGCCAAATCTGACTTTTACTGAATTTAGCGAAAAATTTCTTATGCCTCAATATCTGCAATTTAGTTCTCAAGTGCTCAGCATGTTCAGACTTATCTCGAGAATAAATCAGAATATCATCGATGAACACAACCACAAACTTATCTAAATACAGTCAGAAAATTCTATTAATCAAGTTCATAAAAATGGCAGGTGCATTAGTTAATTCGAAAGGCATAACAAGAAATTCGTATTGTCGATAACTTGTCTTGAAAGCAGTCTTCGGTATGTCCGACTCTTTAACTCTCAACTGATAGTAACCAGATTTCAAATCAATCTTCGAGAATACCGTTGCTTCTTTCAACTAATCAAACTAGTCATCAATCCTCGGCAAAGGATACTTGTTCTTTATAGTCACTTTGTTGAGCTATCGGTAATCGATACAAAGTCTTATAAGAAAATCTCAGTCTCGCAAAACCTTTATCAGTCAACTCTTGCAATTGAGCTTTCAATTCTTTCAATTCAGTCGAAGCCATCCTATACAGAGCAATCAATATCGGTGAAGTCCTAGCTACCAAATCAATAGCAAACTCCACTTCTTTGACTGGTGGTAACCCTAGCAACTCTTCTGGGAGCACATTTGAATATTCACATTTTCAGTTCAAACATTTTTTTATTCAACATATAAGCTAGATAAGCTTCACAACCTTTCCTTACATACCTCTGAGCAGACATAGATGAAACCACAATAGGCAATTCATTTGATTCATCAATTTTAACCCAAAGAAGCTCACCATTTTCACATTTCAATTCAATAGTTTTCTGTCTACAATTTACTACGGCATCATGCAATGTCAACCAGTTCGTACCCAAAATAACATTGAATTCATCAAATGGAAACAACATTAAGTCAGCCAGAAAACAGTAACCTCGAATCATCAAAGGACAATTCTTGTAAACTTTATCAACTAGCACATATTTTCCTACGGGGTTTGACATTTTAATCAAAAATTTAGTAGACTCAACAGGAAAGCTCTTACTCGATACCAAATCCACACAAACATAAGAATGAGTTGATCCAGGATCAATCAATGCAATAATACTAGTATCATAAAGAAAAAATGTACCAGTAATCACATCGGGAGATGACGCATCCTCACGAGCACGAATGGCATAAGCTCTAACAGGTGCTCTGGCCTCAGATCTCACGGCTGTATCTTTCTTCACACCTTTACTGCTAGTTCCACTCCCGGTATTTCTCAGTGGTCTACCCCTATTGGTAGTATCACTTGGCCTTGCACTCTGAAATTGTTCTTTCTCAGCCATCTTAGGGCAATCTCGAATAAAATGCTCTTGAGAACCACACTTGAAACAAGCTCGGTCATTCATCCTACACTCGCCGGGATGTCTTCTTCCACAATGTTAACATTCAGGTCTTTAGACCTAACATTACTCACACTCGCCATTGAAGTAGCTTGAGATTTAAAACTCAAATATTGCTTCCCGTGGTTTTTGTGCGAATACCCACCTGATACATTTGAAAAAGAATTAATTCTCTAGATTTCTTTGACTAAGATTGAAATGACTTACTCTTCGACCTTTTTCTTGCATATCTAGCCTCACTCTCGGCCTTTCTTTTCTCTTTACTTAGCTCTTCAGCTTTGCAAGCTCGTTCAACCAATACAACAAATTCTTTTTAGTTCTAAGATTCCAACTAACAGTCGAATGTCCTCATTCAGCCCATCATCGAACCTTTTACACATAATAGCCTCGGAGGAAACACACTCTCGGGCATACTTACTGAGCCTGATAAATTCTCGCTCATACTCTGTCACCAACATTCGACCTTGCTTCTGCTTAAGAAATTCTTTACGTTTCTGATTGATAAACCGTTGACTAATATATTTTTTTAGGAATTCCTTTTGAACCATGTAACCCTATCTCTCAGTACCACAGATAATAGTGTCTTTCACCAGTGATATGCTGTGTCCCTTAATAATGATAATGCACATTTCAAGCATTTTTCGGCTGTATATGATAACTCATCAAATACCTTGATAGTATTCTCAAGCCAGAACTTGGCTCTTTTGAAGTCATCATCTACATTAGCCTTGAATTCCAAAGCCCTTTGCTTTCGAATCTTATCAACCGGAGGCTTATTCTGTCGTACCAAATATACACCTTGAGGAACCATGGGAATCAGTTGAGGATAAGGAGGGGGTGGAGGATGTTAAGCATTCGAATTTGTTTGAACAAACTCCGAATACCACTCTTTCATCATGTAGAGGAAGGCTTCCCTAGCCCCTCCTCCTTGACTGACCGTGGGAGGTTTATTTTTAGATGACGCTTCCCCTTGAGTAAGAACCAGGGCATTACTTTCTACATCATCAGCTACAGCTCAATTGCTATCCATTTACTATAGAAAACACAGTTTAAAATTATCAGGAGTCATCACAATATCACAGCTCATATATAGCATGTATAGCTAGACCTCTTACACACTCTACATTATTCCGAGAATCGACTAAAACGTAGTTTTGATACCACTAAATGTAACACCCCTTACCCGTATTCGATGCTGGAATAGGATACGAGGCATTATCAGACTTATCACACGAAAAAACATACATTTTTGAGCCATAAATTTTCGTCTAAATTAAACTTTTCACGTTCAATCATAAAGTCCCTAATACGAGCCTACGAGGCCCAAAACAAGCATTGATAGTGGTTTGGGACTAAACCGAGAACTTTAAATAATTTTACAAAACTTATAAAATTTTTACCCTAAACAGGTGTCACACGCCCGTGTGGATTTTGGACACGCCTGTGTCCCGACCCCGTGTAACTCTCTGTTTGTCACCCAAGAACAAATTGAAGACATACGGCCAAGTCACACGCCCGTGTTTTAAGCCGTGTGGTCGATTTAAATAATTTATGAATTTTCATAAATTAGGTGCAAACTTCACATGCCAAGACACACGCCCGTTCCTGAGGCCTTGTCATCCAAATGACTAAGACACACGCCCGTGTCTCTACCCGTGTGCTCAATTCTGAGCGTTCTGTTTCACAAAATTAAGGTGCATGGGACACACGGTAGGAACACATGCCTATGGGGCAGACTGTGTGTCACACACGACCTAGACACACGCCCATGTGCCTACCCGTGTGGACAAAAATAAGGCTATTTACCAAGCCATTTTGCCACCTTTTGTTGCAAACACCTACACAACACAACATAGCACCAATTCAAACATTTACAAACAACCAAATCAACCACAACCAAGACATCAACACATCATTCACATGCTACCATCTATCATGCACAAGAAACATATACTTATCAACTCAATCAAGTAAATTCCCACATCCATGAAAAACATCGCTATATAAATTGATTATACTAATAGTAGCCAATTTCAAATGGCCTTATACAAAATGAACTTTCAACCAATATAACCCAACACATTTGTTCAAATCCATTATGACACATAACAAAATGACCAAGTCTCCTATACATGTCATAACTCAAAATGTTGAAATCATTGGTACCAAAATAATTGTTGATAGTGTGAGTGGATCTCTGACGATCTCCAATCCCTGAGCTCTCTTAGTGACACTATAAGACAAGGGAAAGGAAGGGGAGTAAGTTATAAAGCTTAGTAAGTTTTTATGCAAATAATAAGCATCATAACTAAAGCTATAAAGCTTCGTAAGTTTTTATGCAAATAATAAGCATCATAACTACACATTTAACATACAATTAACATGATGAAAATTAACATGAATGTTATTAAAATCTTATAGTCATAAGTTACTCAATCACAACCTTGCCAAGGTTTCACCACATATCAATCTCATACGTTTGAGTTTTACGTACATACCTGTACCAACTCGCAACATAACCATAGTCCTTCACGACTTTAACATTCCCATTGAACACTCGAAATATTAACGGATACTCAAAAATCTTGCACAGAAGTGCCATACATGTAGAGAAAGTTACCTCACATCTTAAATAACATTAAAACATTTAAAATAATAACTATGTTACCAACATTTACATATGAACTTACCTCGTATGTGAAAATGGCTACTTTTACCATTTCGTCCACAACTTGGTATTTTCCCCATTTTAGCCCGAATTTTAGTTTTCCTTGCTCTATCATTTAAAATATAGTCTAATTAGGACTCACATTATTCAAATTGACCCAAAATCATATTTTGGCAAAATTACAGTTTTGCCCCTAAACTTTTGCATATTTACACTTTTGCCCCAAAGCTCGTAAATTAAACTTTAGCCTATTTTCTTATGTTTTATGACATGCTGATCATTTTTCCCTTCTATGGTAAAATCAAATTTTCACTCTAACATGTACTTATGACTATTAGGTATTTTTACCGATTAAGCCCTCTTGCTCGTTTTCATTTAAAACCGAGTAGTACAAGTTGTCTAACATAATTTAAAACCTCATATTCTATCATAAAACACCAAAATACACAAATTTCACCTATGGCTATTTTTCCAAATATGAACCCTAGGTTGAATTATTGCTAGCATAAGCTTAATCGAGCTACCGGACTCCAAAACGTAAAAATCATTAAAACGAGGCTAGAACGGACTTACAATCGAGCTTGGAAGCTTGAAAACCCTATCCATGGTTTCTCCTTGCTATATTCGGCCATGGGGTTGAAGATGAGCAAAATTGGCTTTTAATTTTGTATTTTAATTCATTTTACCCCTAAATGACCAAAATGCCCTTACTACTAAACTTTCCAAAAATTCCATCCATGTCCAATTTTTGTCCATAGACTTACAAATTAGTAAAATTTCTATTTAAGACCTCCTAATTAATATTTCAAAACAATTTCATACTAGAAACTTCTAGAATGCAAGTTTTACAAATTATTCGATTTAGTCGCTAATTTCAATTTAAGCACTTTATGCATAAAATTTCTTCACGAAATTTTCACCCAATCATGCAATCATATCATAGACCTCAAAATAATCATAAAATAATTATTTCTATCTCAGATTTTGTGGTCACGAAACCGCTATTCCGACTAGGCCCAAAATCAGGATATTACAACTCTCCCCCCTTTAGGGATTTTCGTCCCCGAAAATCTTACCAGAAAAGTGGTCTTCACTTTTAATCTCATATTCGGTGTCGAAGAACTTTCACTTAGGCTGTACCTCTAATACATCTCTTTAATTTCTCATATGATCTGAAAGCTTACAGTCTCAACTCTCAACTGTTCTTAAATTTTCAACCCTTCTCAGTTTCCCATGATATCATGACATAAAACTCGAATCTTAACTTGATTAATGGAGACCGGAATTCCAAGAAATCCAACAATCAAAGAGACCTAAAATTCCATGAATCTGATGAGTAGGAATTCATTCAATACAGATATGATTTATAGATCTCGCTAAACATTTAACAATAGGATATATCACATTTTCCTCTTTCTGCTATGGAATTAATTCTGATATGGCCTCAAGAATAATCCTTCTCATTTCCATCCCAATATCAACACTGACAAGGATAATTTTGATAGATTCCAATGCTCGGCTTTAACCCCTTTAACAACTCCAATTTTATGTAACATCGAAAGCTCTAAACTGTCACATTACCTCACTGTCTTGAAACACATCACAATTCATACAACGGTACATTACTGAAAGTCAGGAAGTCTTTACTCAATGTAGACTAGTCTAGTTCAGACGCTTCGGTTACCAATATTCTCATCTATCCAAACTTTGTCAACATGTAATAAACTTTTCAGCTTTCACAAGACGAAAACCTTATCATTCGTAGTGACTTTAACTAATATCCAACTCTTTCTAATAAATATACACTTCTCGTTCAGACTATTTACTCTTTTATCAGTACAAAAATGAAATTATATTATCAGACTTGAGAAAAATAATCCTGACATAATTGTCACATGAAATCTTTCAAATAAATAATTCACCATACCGACTGAAACTCGCGCTTTTATCACCAATGCCTTTACTGATGTCAAATCCTTACACAGAAATTAGAAAAAAATCCCAATACTAAAATCACCACATTACCAAGATCAAATTAGAATTATAGTCATATTTGACATGATTATTACGAGCTGAAGAACGTACTTCGAACATGAGTCATAATTGACAAATTATAGAACAAAGATAACAAGAAAACCGAATAAAGAAATCTAAGATACGATACTATGCCGGAGAATCGAAAACCAAACTCATAGAGAAAATACAGAATACCCCGATAATTCTTCAAAGAAAGAAAGTCCAAAAGAAAACATCATTTAATCCCACTGGAATCAAATATAACAAGAACAATATATCTTCCCATACATATATATCAGATGAAGCATCAAGTAGAAGAAACAGAATCATAATATCATATGTATTCTCTCATCAATTCTTATCGATTTAAATGGAATAGAATACCCGATGAAATAGAGTAATATAAATTATAAACCAGTCAGACTACCAATGCTTTCATCCAACTCTAGAATTAGAAGACATTCCCATATAACAAGAATTTCTTCAAAAGATCAATAGCCATAGAAATATTTACGAGAACGGGTAAACACATAGAACATCTCAAAAGAGATCGCTAAATCATCCGGTCATAACTGTCACACTCGGATAGTTCACATTTCAAATATCATTTCCCCAACTAGTTCGCCATCACAAATTTCATATTAAACCATTCACTAAAGAAGGTCAGTTCTGAATAAATTTTGATTTACACTTTTCTCGACCTTGCACCTGAGTAATTCGATTTACCAAAGAGAATTTCCTTCTCTAACTAGGACAGTGCATAATTCCAATAATCTTTATATCAATCCGATACTTTACTAACTCTGACTTTACTTATCAGCTCATTTTCAATCTTTGATCATACGTATAATTATTCTATCACTGAACTCTTTGGGTTCTCAACCGGAAACTTATTCAATACAAATCTCATGAAATTCCATTATAAGTACCACTTCGGTAAGGGGGAGGGGTTGTAGGACCTCTGGCTCAACTTTCTTATACATACACATATGACACAACTTCCATCATCATAGCAACATCATCAAAATCATGTCATTAATTCAGGCAATGCAACATTCATGTTGGCTTACACAAATTTTCCTATTGTCCCATTTAGACAATATACTTATGCATACATTCTATGTTTTCTAGATAGCTTTACTTATCCATTCATTTAATTAAATTAATTCATGCTCATGACATCATATAAGGCCAAACAAACATAGATATTTGCATCACAATCATAACATTCATTTCGTGCATCATCATGTACATATCATTACAATCATATAATTTAGTCCAACAATTTAACATAGATAAGTTCATTTCATTATAATCCTTTATCTTATAAAAATTATATATCATTAGCATTCATCAACATTCGACGTCCAAATCAAGACAAGGACATTTTCATTTGTATCATAATATTATGACTTTTATTCATACCTCTACTACTTTCTATTTATTCTGTTCATCTTATCAAGTAAGCCATATACACTACATCATATAAGCATTAAGCAAATATGGATATTTATCACATATGTATCATAAACTTTTATTCATACTTTTCTGAACCGAGACTTATCATAATCACAATTTTACTCAAATACCTTCACATAACATTGAACATGGTCGGTGCAGCTCGGTTGGAGAGTACCCTGTCTAAATAAGACGGTACTCATACGTGTCGGAAGACATCACACTATCACAGATCAGTGGCATGTATAGCTAAACTTTTACACATGCTAAGTTAGTAAGAGAACCGACTAAACCTGCTCTGATACCACCAAATGTAACGCCCGTACCCGAGACCATTACCGGAGTCGAACACGAGGTGTTAACAGACTTAATTCATTACTTAAACAGCTCAAACAATTTATTTTTAAAATTTTCAGTCAAGCTAGCAATCTGCGTCACAATCGCTTAAAAATTCATATCTCGAGTTCCAAAACTCGAAATCCAATTCCATAAATTTTACCTAAAACTAAACTCATATATCTATTTACTAATGTTTTTCTAGAATTTTTGGTCTAGAAAATTAGTACATTTTATTAGTTAAAGTCTCCCCTATTTCAGGGTTCGACTGCTCTGACCTCTATGTATTACGAATCAGATATCTCTTTGTACAAAGTTTCAATGACTATTCCGTTTGTTTCTAATAAAACTAGACTCAATAAGGAATCTGTACATATAAATCATGACTTATAATTATCTTTGAAAAATTTATGGTGAATTTCTAAAGTCAGAATAGGGGATCCAGAAATCGCTCTGGACCTGTTTCACAAAAATTTAAACATCTCATAAAATATAACTCATATACCTGTTTTGTTCCATCCATATGAAAATAGACTCATAATTATTCAATTCCATATTTTATTCATCATCTAATTGTATCTCTACTATTTTTAATGATTTTTCAAACTCACATCACTATTGCTGTCTGAATCTATTTTATGGTAAATTTTACCTATTTCATGGTTTCCATGGATTAGCTAGCAATTTAGCATACATAACACCAAATATGATCATGATTAGCCATTCCAATGGCTAATCATTACCAAGCATTTCCATACCACTCAATAACCATATCATAAGACCATATATACAAAATGATTATAATGCTATACATGCCATACTCAAAATATACAAGCCATTATGCCAAGATGGTATACGGATAGTGTGAGTGTGCCTCCGACCGTTCCCGATTTTCGAGCTGGCTTGTCAACACTACAAGGAATGAAAAGGAGGGAGTAAGCATAAATGCTTAGTAAGCTCACATGCAAATATCAAGTAACACAACTATATACGCAAACATAAAACATTATTTGCATAATCATCACCGAGACATTCATATCACATTTTCATTTATCATCTTACCATATTGTTGTTATATCGAGTTTTCAACCCGAGGGTTAAGTACATACCTGTTCAAAGTATTCATTTCACAACACTTACCAATACGTCCCTTTCATCTCGAGTATTCCTCCATTTGAGTAGAATTTTACCCGTTGAACACATCGGAATATAATTCGGATACATGGAAAGTTTGCACATAAGTGTCACATATGTAGCCAAGCTACCATGTAACCCGCCCATAAGTGAACTCGGACTCAACTCAACGAGCTCGGGCGTTCGCATCCATAAGTGAACTCGGACTCAACTCAACGAGCTCGGATGCCTAGTTACATCTCTCGAACTCGGACTCAACTCAACGAGTTCGAACATTTGCGTCCATAAGTGAACTCGGACTCAACTCAACGAGTTCGGATGCCCAAATATCCTAGTGACATGTCACTTGTATCCTAATCCATTCCTAAGGTTCAACGGGACCTTTTTCCCAATCATGTGTCTCAACCATCTTCTACGGAATGCCGTTACCGATACTCGGTAGTATTTCACATTTTCCAAGTATATCACATAATTTGACATATTAACAAACAATTATCACATTATAATATTTATAATAATTATCATATCATTTAAATAACATTAAAACATTTAAAATAATAACTATGTTACCAACATTTACATATGAACTTACCTCGTATGCGAAAATGGCTACTTTTACCATTTCGTCCACAACTTGGTATTTTCCCCATTTTAGCTCGAATTTTAGTTTTCCTTTCTCTATAATTTAAAATATAGTCTAATTAGGACTCACATTATTCAAATTGACCCAAAATCATATTTTGGCAAAATTACAGTTTTGCCCCTAAACTTTCGCATATTTACACTTTTTCCCCAAAGCTCGTAAATTAAACTTCAGCCTATTTTCTTATGTTTTATGACATGCTGATCATTTTTCCCTTCTATGGTAACATCAAATTCTCACTCTAACATGTACTTATGACTATTAGGTATTTTTACCGATTAAGCCCTTTTGCTCGTTTTCACTTAAAACCGAGTAGTACAAGTTGTCTAACATAATTTAAAACCTCATATTCTATCATAAAACACCAAAATATACAAATTTCACCTATGGCTATTTTTCCAAATATGAACCCTAGGTTGAATTATTGCTAGCATAAGCTTAATCGAGCTACCGGGACTCCAAAAACGTAAAAATCATTAAAAACGAGGCTAGAACGGACTTACAATCGAGCTTGGAAGCTTGAAAAACCCTAGCCATGGTTTCTCTTTGCTATATTCGGCCATGGGGTTGAAGATGAGCAAAATTGGCTTTTAATTTTGTATTTTAATTCATTTTACCCCTAAATGACCAAAATGCCCTTACTACTAAACTTTCCAAAAATTCCATCCATGTCCAATTTTTGTCCATAGACTTAGAAATTGGTAAAATTTCTATTTAAGACCTCCTAATTAATATTTCAAAACAATTTCATACTAGAAACTTCTAGAATGCAAGTTTTACAAATTATTCGATTTAGTCGCTAATTTCAATTTAAGCACTTTATGCATAAAATTTCTTCACGAAATTTTCACACAATCATGCAATCATATCATAGACCTCAAAATAATCATAACATAATTATTTCTATCTCGGATTTTGTGGTCACGAAACCGCTATTCCGACTAGGCCCAAAATCAGGATATTACATTGAAAGATGAACAAACCCTAGCTATGTCTTCCTTAGGGATATTAGGCCATGGAAGAAGAGTATGGACAAGATTTTAGCTTGATTTTTTCTTTTTAATTCATTTAATTACCAAATGACCAAAATACCCTTTTCTTAAAACACTAAAATTTCTCTTACTCCATATCCATTTTTGTCCACCAAATTAAGTAATGGTATAATTACCATCTAAGGACCTCTAATTTAAATTTCATAGCAATTAGACCCTCTAGCTTCTAGAACTCAATTTGCATTTTTTTCAATTTAGTCCTTATTACTAAATTGAGTGCTATAACACCCCGTACCCGAGTCCGTTACCGGAATCGGACACAAGGTGCACACAGACTTAACTATTTTCACAGTCCATTTAGAAATTTCTAGACTAGCTGGTCACTGCGTCACTGTCGCCTTAAAAATCATATCTTGAGTTTCAAAGCTCGAAAATTAGTTTCGTAATTTTTCCCTGAAACTAGACTCATATGTTCATCTACAGATTTTTTTCTACAATTTTTGGTCCATCCAATTAGTACATTTTATTAGTTAAAGTCTCCCCTATTCCAGGGTTCGACTACACTGACCTTCGTGCGTTACGAATTGAATATCTACTTGTACAGGGCTTTAATACTGATGCCGTTTGTTTCTATAGAAACTAGACTCAGAGAGGAATCTATACATTTGTGGAATGACTCCTAATTATCTCTGGTTAATTTACAATTAATTTCCAAAGTCGGAACAGGGGATCCAGAAACCGTTCTGGCCCTGTTTCACGAGAACTTTAATATCTCTTAACGTGTAACTCATATGACCGTTTCGTTTCTTCCATATGAAAGTAGATTCATCAAAGTTAATTTACATAATTTATTCACTATTTAATACCATTCCTACTATTTTTAGTGATTTTTCATATCCACATCACTGCTGCTGTCAGCATCTGCCTTTAAGGTAGGCTTTACCTATTTCATGATTTCCATGATTCAATTGGCCCTTTTTGCATACATAGCACAAAGTGTGATTATGATTAACCATTCCAATGGCTAATCGTTTCAAAACAATTCCATACCTCATAATGATCAACATACAAACGATTATGGTACTATGCTAAAACGATATAAGCCATTTTCGCATGGCTATCCAAGTTTACACAAACCGAAAGGTACATGACCTTCAACAAAAGGGTAGTCCTATACATACCATTTCAAAGTTCAACCAAAATTGTACCAAAATGGGGGCTTTGATAGTGTGGGAGACTTCGACTTCCAAAAATCCCGAGTCCGATAGCTAACGAGCCAAAATCTATAAACAAAGAAACAGAGAAAACGGAGTAAGCAATTTATGCTTAGTAAGTTTGAGCAAGAAATTCCAGCACAACAAAAGCATAGCATTCATAAAGCTAACGGATAATTTCATATGCACAAATTCTCAATATCCTACTCATTTCACATTCCAACCCCTATGTTCATACATAAGGGATCATCTTAGCCAAATACCGGAAACTCATTACTCGACTGAGCGAATATTATTCGAAGGGAATCAACTAGTTCAAGCACATACCTCATTGCTGGAATTTTTCAAGCGTATTAACTGAAAATTTTACAGCAAGATCGCTCATTCTCGAATCACGTACCTTCAGAATTTAACCGGATATAACGACTCGCGCAAATGCCTTCGGGACGAAGCCCGGTTATAGTGACTCACACGAATGCCTTCGGGACTTAACCCGGGTTTAGTAACTTGCACAAATGCCTTCGGGCTTAGCCCGGATTTATTAACTCGCACAAATGCCTTCGGATCCTAGTCCGGATATAGTCACTTAGCACAAAGCCTTCGGGACTTAGCCGGACATCATTCAATAACCGAGCACAATTATCAATAAATTATGACACCTTCAGATTTCATTTTCATTAGCAAAACTCAAACACAAGGCACTTTTCACACTTGCAATTTCGCTCAATAGCCACACACAAAGAGCATGATTTTAATTTGCTTTAAACATGATCTAATCAATTCGAATTTAAGCTCTATTACTCAAGAACTTACCTAGGATGTCGTCGAACGATTTCAATGGCTATTCGACCACTTTTTCCTTCCCTTTGTCGGATCTAGTTCCCTTTGCTCTTGAGCTTAATTTAACAAATAAATCGATTTAATCATTTGAGCATTGAAAGAGGAATACAAGGTACTTAGCCAATATATATACTCATTAGGCATCAAAGTCGCATGTGTACGAAATCATGAATCGAACTCAACACATTAGTTAATATTCCTCTTAGCGAATTTTCTAAGCCAAGAATAGGCATCAATATGCTTGCCTCTAACCGAATGCATGCACACCAATTTCCCTCATGTGGCCGAATATGCATGTCCATGTTGAGGCCAATTATACACTTAATACCACACAAAAACAGCATACATTTTACTAACTAACGATTACATATCGTAGCTCAATACACATCTCTCATTTACTTCATAACCAAACATCATCACAAGCAAATATACACCTTGAAATAGTATATATGTCATACCAATACATCATGTACAAACATATATACATATATATATGCTAGAGCCGAATCTCAAGTTGATTGTAACTAAACATGAACATAATTTCAAAACACAAATCTTACTTTCCATGCAATGAGCATAAATCACACTTTTGGATGTACCATGGCGAATACATCACAACACCATAATTTTGGTCATGATTAAACAAAGAACTTAATGTCTTACTCAAAAATACTAAAAAGAAAGTCCAAGAGCCATCAATCCACCATCACATATATCATTAGCAAGCTTCATATTTAACATGCAATGGCATTAACACAAAATCCACCTTGGCCAAATACCATCCCCATGATATAACAAAGGTTTGAACCATGGGCTAACAAGAGCATCAAGCTATCAACTAAAAACATGCATGAATCTCATGGCACAACCTCAAACATACCTTAATCTTGATGCAAGTATAGCCAAACCTCTTCCTAATCCTCTTCCAAACCAAGCATGAAGCAAAATTCCTCCTTCCCTCTAGTATTTTCGGTCAAGAGAGAATGAAAATGGATGAACAATTTTTTTCTTTTCTCTTCCTCAATACACGGCAATGGGGCATGCATGAGACCATTTTTTCTTTTTCCATTTCTTTATTACCCATGCTCATTAATTTATTTTTTTCACCCATGATTCACCAACAAAACATGTCTATGACATGTTTTGCCCATATTTCTTTGTCATGGCCGGCCATCACTTGTAAAAAGAGGGGTATTTGACATGCAAGGCCATTGTTTTGCATGCATGCTTTAATTAGTCATCACACATTCCCCCATCATACTTTCAAAGTTTTCTACTAGGTCCTTTCTAGTGAAATTCACATTTATAACTCTAAATTAAAGCATCAAAAATGTCACACATGAGTTAACACATATTATAGGCATCAAAATAAATATCAAATTATTTTTATGCCTCGGTTTTTGTGGTCCCGAAACCACATTCCGACTAGGGTCGTTTTAAGGCTGTCACAACTGCTCAAATGTCAAAATTTTCTAACGAAATTTTCACAGAATCATTCCATAAAACTGTAATATAGAAAAATAAATTTTTTTGCGTCAGATTTGTGGACCCGAAACCACTGTTCTGGCCAGACCCAAAATTGAGTGGATACTCCTCTAGAGGTCACGTCTCAGATAGAGAAAAAGCTCCAATAGAGGGGAGCAACCACCCTATTTTGATGATTAAAGAACGATTTTGAATTTTTTGGACGGTAAAATAATTAATTAGGATGATTTTTTATTTCTTATTTGAGATTAAGAGTATGAGTAATAGTAGTTTATATATATATATATATATATATATATATATATATATATATGTTTTTGTTCTAAATTTTCTATGTAGGAACCCTATACGAGGAAAGCACTACAATTACAAGCGCAAATGAACAAGGAATGAGGCATCCACCATAAGACTATGAAAGTGGCATGATCAATTGGGTAACTTCGTTCCTTATCTACTTAGGCGTTGTACATTAAGGACAATGTACCATATAAAGTGTAGGGGTAACATAGGAAGTTTAATTTTTATATTTTTATGCTTTTTCTTTTTTTTCTTGTCTAAAGTTTGCTTGAGCTTGTAGAAATACAAGTGATTAGTTAGGAGCATGTATATAGTTGATTGTATTTATTGTAAATTTGGCATGACAATGAAATATTTTAAATTTTCAATTATCAGACTACTAAGTTCTATATATTACACTATAAATAGGCACTAAGTAATTGATTAGGCTTATGATTACTTGATTAATTAAATTTGTGAATATTGAGATACCTAGTGATGACCTAAGGCATTGTTTGGTATAACCTAGAGCCAAAAATCCAACCTTATTCATCAATCTTTAGTACTCATATTTGAACCAAAAAACCCTTCTTGATCTACCTTCATACAAAATTCGAAACCAAAGCACAATTTGTACTTACCATTTTTATTTGGTCCATGAATTGCACGAACTTAGACGTCGAGCCATATGTATTGAGGGATAGGTAGAGAGAGACATAACGATGGTTTTGTAAAATCAGATCGAAATAGAAAGAAATGGTGTAATCTATTGATTTGAGTATATGCTAAAATGTGCAAACAAAAGAAAATTTCAAAAAAATTCAAAACAAATGGAAAAGTACTTGTACAATAAAACAGCATTGTGAGTGAAAAAGTATTGAAAAAGTCAGAGAGGACCCAAAAAAAAATCACAAAACTTGAAAACTCAGTCATTAGTGCACAAAAACTCATAAGTTGACATAGTTGCTAGTATTACATTGTGACTTCCTACATGGAGAAATAAGGAAGGTGAGAGATGGAGATATAAGGCAGTGAGCGGGAAAGGGTTACTAAAGGGGGCGAATAGGGGACAATACGATATGCTAAACTGATTTCGTGCTTGAAACTATTTTTGTAACACCCCTAACCCGTATTCATCACTAAAATAGGGTTACAAGGCATTACCGATCAATACACATCATTCACAAACATTTACACATTTTAATAAAAAAATGCATTCATCTCAATTATATTGTCCCTTCTAATGTCCTACGAGACATTAAAACATGCTTAGGAATGGTTCGAGACTAAACCGATAACATTCACAAACTTAGAGAAACTTAGAAAATTTTCCAACATTTAAAGGTTACACACCTGTGTGAACAGGCTGTGTGCCTCACACGGCCACCAGACACGTCCGTGTCATAGACCGTGTGAAAATAGGGCTTACATACTGACTTGTACCACACAGCCGAAGACACACCCATGTGCCATGGCCGTGGGAAAACTAGGAAGGTTACTAACTTCGAGGTTATACTGAATGGCACACGTCCATGTGTCTAGCCCGGGTACCCTTCGAAATGGCCACACAGCCTCGTGTGCTAAGCCATGTGCCATTTAAAGGGTTATATTGAATTATATCACACAGTCAGTCACACGCTCGTGTGTGTGACACATACGGCTAGTAGACACGCCCCTGTGGACAAAAATAGGCCATTTATAAAGCCAATTTGCCACCCTTTCCACAAGCACTCAAATCAACCAAAATAGCACCATTTCAATACATTTTTAGGCAACCAAAAACATGCCAAATCAATCATATAACAAGCTATATATATATATATCATCAACCAATTCAACTACTAAATTCCATATAATAATATGCTAAATAGAGCCAACAAGTAAGGCATTATATGCATCACATATATCACTTATCAAGCACCTAACTTAAGCTAACTTAAATGGCTAAAAACATACCAAAATGACTCTAACCTATACATGCTATATACCATATATACAAGCTTCAAAAGTACTAACAATTGATTGATAGTGTAACGATGTTTCCCGACAATCCCTGAGTCCAAGCTAGCTTTGATTATCTATAAAACATAGACAAATAACACACAGTAAGCTTCATAGCTTCGTAAGCTCGTAGTTAAGCAATTCAATTCATCAAATAATATAATTCAACCATTTACACATTAACAAATCAATATTACATTAATACAAACCTTATTCGTGTCTCAAACATGATTAAATACCATTTCATTAAACTTTCTCAATGTAGTACTTGAATAGGTTCCGAACATACTCGTATCACCTTGTACTAACCTCTTTCTCAACCACGACATTCATTTATCCATTGAACCATTAGGGATAGAAATCGGATACTCAAGAATCACAATCGATAAGTACCTATGCCATGGCTCGTAGTCAAATCAAGGTAACTTACCCCAGAGTACCTATACCATAGCCCGTAGCCAAATCAAGGTAGCTCCTCTCAAAATACCTATATCATGGCTCGTAGCCAAATCAAGGTATTATTCACACCTAAAGTTTTGATATCATGGCCCGAAGCCAATGCATTAACTTAATAACATTTCATTATCATCATAAATGTACTTAAGGTTCAACCGGGAAGTTTCGCTTATCGATTTCATCGTCGAACACTTCCGTATAGTCGTATTCACAATTAAAATATTATCCACAATCTTATAAACACATTTTATGCAATATCACAGCATATAACATTCATTTGTAATGAAATTAACACCTGCGAACTTACCTCGTACTCAGAATTGACGAATCGGATCAATTACTCGATAACCTTTGATTTTCCCCGATCTAAATCTGATTCCTTTCTTTCTCAATCTATATAAATTTAAAATCAACTCTTTTATTCCTCAATTCATTCAATTTCATCCAAAACACATAATTTGGGGCATTTTACAATTTAGTCCTTATTTCACAAAATCACAAATTACACAATTTCTTTCTAATTTCATGCTAGCCGAATTTCATATAGCTTCATGTCAGCCCATATTTTCATTTATTTCAAACATTTAAACACACATTTTACACTTTTCACAAATTAGTCCCTTTTTATGCAATTTCACTAAAAATCACTTTACAAAACATAATAATCTATCAACAAATACTCATTTTTCATCATTAAATATTCAAGAACACATGAATTCATCAATGGAAACTTTCAAAATCATCAAAAAATTCAGAAATTAGGGTACGAGCTAGCTAGTACTCAAAGCAACGATCACAAAAACATAGAAATCATCAAAAAACTGAGCTCAAATCATACCTCAATTAAGCCACACAAGTGTCGAACCCTAAATGTTCATCAAAGCTTTATTTTCTCCTTAATATTCAGCCAAGAAGGATGAAATGAAGCTTAGTTTTTATCATGTTTTAATTTATGTTAAGTTATTTAACATTTTCAAATTTAACCTTAATTAAAACCATTACAAAACACGTAATTCAAGGCCACTTATGTCCATATCCACTATCAATAGTCTAATTACAACATAAGGACCTCTCATTTAATAAGCCATATCAAATAAACACTTTTAACTTATAGCATGCTACTTTTTTCATTTTACGCGATTAAGTCCTTTTTCTCAAATTGAGCTATTAAATGATAAAATTAGTTCAAGAAAACTTCACACATATCTAATCTCATGCCGTAAACATCAAAAATAATATTAAAATAATTTTTTGACTTCAAATTTGTGGTTTCAAAACCACTGTTCTGATTTAGCTAAAACCGGGCTGTTACAGTTTTGATATTCATAATTCTTGAATTCCATATCAACCTTAAGCCTTAAAACATTACAATCCGAAAAGTCCTATGTGACCTAGGTAAATTTATTTATGGATGTACAATGTATTGAGTGATTGCAATAATAAATGTTTGTATTCTACTAGGATAATCAAATTACTTGTATGATTTCTCGATGGGTCAATATATTTGAGGACCTTATTACTTATATATTTTGTAATATATTGAACTTAGGTGTTTGAAGTTGAGAATGGTAAGTCATTTACATATCATGCCAAAATTACGTGTATTTATAATTATCCCTAGTTACGTTGTTCCGAAACTTATCTTTATATCATACTTGCTCAAGAGTCATCATTTATATTTTTCATTTTTATGTTTTCTTACTTGGGGACAAGCAATGACTTAAGTGTAGGGGAGTTTGATCTACCGCAACTTATTGTACCAGATTAAACCATTTTTTGTACTTAAGGTGGAACACTCCTAACTCGTATCCGTCACCGGAATAGGGTTACGGAGCATTACCGAACTTATTTCACAATCAAACATACATTTCTCGTACAATTATCCATCCAAATATAAATCATTCACAATCATTCATAATGTCCCTAATACAAACCTAAGAGGCCCAAATCATTCTTTAGAAGTGGTTCGGGACTAAACAGATATCTAAGGATATTTTTGGAACACTTAGAAAAAAATTCAAAATACAGGGGACACACGCCCGTGTGGCCTAGCCGTGTGTCTCACACGGCTAAAGACACGCTCGTGTCACAGGGCGTGTGGACATTCGAAATGGGATCACATGCCAGTGTCCCAACCCGTGTCTGACCCCTTGTAACTCTCTGACTTGGGTCACACGGCCAACCACATTCCCGTCTGACCAGCCCGTGCGCCCTTTGAAATGGCCAGACACGCCCGTGTGCCAGGCTGTGTGCTAGGCCGTGCCAAACCTACAGGGTATACTGAGATCTTATTCGAAACAACTCTGATCCCGTCTCCCGACACAATGTGTCCTAGGAATCCAACCTCCTGAAGCCAAAGCTCGCTCTTACTAAACTTAGCATAGAGCTATTTATCCCTCAAAGTCTGTAACACAGTTCTCAAATGTTCCGCATGCTCACTCTCATCACGCGAATAAATCAATATGTCATCGATAAAAACGACAACGAACTTATCCAAGTACGGCCAGAAGATGCGGTTCATCAAGTCCATAAATACTGCCGGGGAATTTGTTAATCCAAAAGGCATAACAAGAAACTCATAATGCTCATATCTTGTCCGAAAAGTAGTCTTTAATACATCATGTTCCTTGACTCTTAATTGGTAGTAGCCTGATCTTAAGTCTATCTTAGAGAACACAGTGGCCCCTCTTAATTGATCGAAGAGATCATCGATCCTCAGCAAGGGATACTTGTTCTTCACTATCACCTTGTTAAGCTGTTTGTAGTCGATACATAACCTCATTGATCCGTCTTTCTTTTTCACAAAAAGCACTGGAGCACCCCATGGTGAATAATTCGGTCTAGCAAAACCTTTATCTGTTAACTCTTGCAACTACAGTTTCAACTCTTTTAACTCAGTGGGGGCCATCCTATAAGGTGAAATCGAGATTGGCATCGTACCAGGAGCCAACTCTATACCAAACTCAACCTCTCTCTCTGGGGGGTAACCCTGGTAACTCCTCCGGAAAGACATCTATAAACTCACAAACCACTGGTACAGACTCAATCTTTGACTCGGACACTTGCGTATTCAGCACAAAAGCTAGATAAGCTTCATACCCTTTTCTCAAATATCTTTCGGCTGCCAAAGATGATATTACCATAGACAAATTATCAGACTTATCTAGCCCAACTCGAAGAACATTTCCATCCTCACATCTTAGCTAAATTACTTTTCTCTCACAGTCTAATACAACGCCATGGGAGGTCAACCAATCCATTCTAAGAATTACATCGAATTCATTAAATGGAAACAACATCAAGTTGGCCGGAAAATAATGGCCTCTAATCATCAAAGGACAATTTCTACATACTTGGTCCACTAATACATGCTTGCCTAACGGGTTAGACACTTTTATTAACAAGTTTATACGAGGTATTAATTCCATACATATGTAAGAGTGGGTAGATCCCGGGTCAATTAAAGCGACAACAGTTATATCATGAATAGAAAAGGTACCCGTGATCACATCTGGAGACTCTGCCTCTTCACGGGCTCGTATAGCATAGGACCTCGCTGGCGCTTTACCTTCAGACCTTATCGCGGCCTCTCTTGGTGCACCTCTACTACTATTCCCACTCCCGGGGATCCTTTGAGGCCTACCCCTCAAGGGAGCACTACTTGCTTTCACCTCTTGTTTTCTCTCTCTCTTGTCCATCTCAGGGCACTCGCGAATAAAGTGGTCAAGTGACCTACACTTGAAACAGCCCCTCTCGCTTACTCGGCATTCGCCCAAGTGACGTCTTCCACATTGCGAACACTCCGGCCTACTTGGTCGAGCACTACCAACGCTTGCCACTAAGGTAGTTTGGGCTTTAGATGTTATATTCTTACGATTTTTGTTTCTCTTCGAATATCTAACCGAAGTATTCGATTGGGTAGTAAACTCTTTTGATCTCTTGGAGGAGGACTAATGCGTCTTACCCATCTGTTTTCTCCTTAAATCTCGTGAGTCAGTGGCCGCTTTCCTTCTCTCCTTCACCAGCTCTTCTGCTTTGCATGTTCTCTCAACGAGTACCATAAATTCTCTTAGCTCTAGGATGCCCACAAACACTCGAATGTCTTCGTTGAGGTCATCCTCAAACCTCTTACACATGGTAGCTTCAGTGGATACACATTCTCGCATATACTTGTTGAGTTTCACAAACTCCCGCTCATATTCCATCAGAGTCTTACTACCTTGCTTCAACTCTAGAAATTCTTTCTTTTTTTTGGTCCATAAACCTTTGGCTAATGTACTTCTTTCGGAACTCCCTTTGGAAGAATTCCCAAGTTACTCTTTCTCTTGGTACTACAGACACGAGAGTGTTCCACCACTGATAAGCTAAGTCTCATAGAAATGATACGGCACACTTCACGCACTCATCGGGTGTGCATGATAGCTCATCAAATACCCTCACGTTATTCTCTAGCCAAAACTCCGCTCTCTCTGGGTCATCATCTACACTAGCCCGAAATTCCTCGGCCCTTTGCTTTCGTATCTTGTTTACCTGAGGCTTTTCTCTCCTGAACACTTCCACACCTTGTGGAGCTACCAGGGCGTACTGAGGAATAGGAGGAGGTAGGGGAGGTGGAGTGTTCGGGTTCGCACGAACGAATTCTGTATACCAAGCATCCATCATTTGGAGGTAGGCTTCCCTAGCCCCTCCGCCTTCCCTAACCCCTCCGCCTTGGCCCATACTTACGGGCTCACTCTCTATCGGCGCGGTCCCTTCTGTAGGAGCTAGCACATTACTTTTCACGTCATCTGTCGTGGTTCTATCAGGATCCATTACTATAATAAAAATAATTTATAATCGTCAGGAATCGTCACACTATCAATATGCATATATGTGGCATGTATAGCTAGACTCGCACTCTGGCTAGTTTAGTTCTAGGATCAACTAAACCATGCTCTGATACCACCAAATGTAACATCCTCGCCCATGCCAAAAGCCAGGACAGGGTTCGAGGTGTTACCTGACTTAAACTCAATCAATCACACAAAAATCAGGCCGTAAAATTTCAATCAATTTAAAACTTTTCTTTTCACAAGGAATCTATCTTGTATACGGGCTTATGAGGCCCAAAACATAGATCCCAGGGTGATTCGAAACCCAACCGGGACCTTATGAAAAGCTTAGAAAATTTCATGCATCAAGGCTCCACACGCCCATGTGGGTATAGAACACACGACTGTGTGCTAGGGCCACGCCCATGTCCCGAACTTGTGTCTAAAAACCTGGACATTCTGCCAAATCTACACAGCCCAAGCACACACTCGTGTCCTATAATCGTGTCCTTCACACGGCCGTGTCTCTAGTCCGTGTGCTACAAGCATGCATACTGACTTTATGACACGGCCTGGGCACACGCCCGTGTGGCCTGCCCGTGTACTAAAATGACTTGAAAGTTTTAAGTGCAAGGGACGCACGGCCATAACACACACCCATGGATGTGAGCCGTGTGTCACACACGGCCTAGACACACGCCCGTATGTCTTACCCATATGGATAAACTAGGCTATTTTCCAAGCCATTTTGTCACCCATTTTGTACAACCTTCGCAAGATCATGTCAATATACAATTTTGACCCCAAAAGTCACCAATTCATTCAAAGAAAGAACATTATATGCATTCATCAAAATGAATAATAGCCATTATTCCAGGCCTAATACAAAATGAAGGGCTTTTATCTTAAACCAAAATACATGAACAATTTCTCAATAATACAACTTACTAGCCTAGCCTTATACATGCTACAATCAAAAATATGAATCCAACTATACCGAGTATAACGGATAATAGTGTGATCGATATCTCCGACTTCAAGGGACATTGAGTAAATTGGCAGTACTGAAAGAAAAGGGAAAAAAAGAGAGTAAGCATAAAGCTTAGTAAGTTGCATATAATCAGTATACAACAACATTCTCACCATTTGCCAACATGCTTATAGCTCAAAGGTAAACATAACTTAACTTACTCAAGTCTCAATTTCTAAGTTGAACTCGTTTCTCATACTTATCATATAGGTACCTGGAGCACTTGTAACATGATCATCCTTTCTTTATCAAAATTAAACTACAACTTTCACCATTGAACCGTTTTGGGATACTACTGGATATTTTATGAACCTTCGACATGGGATAAATTGTCGATGTCATGTCCCAGACATGGTCTTATACTAGCTCTCATGTATGCCTGCTGATGCATGTCCCAAACATGTCTTACACTAGCACAACTCTTAGCCGATGCATGTCCCAGACACGTCTTACACTGGCTATCTCTGTCGAGGCCGATGCATGTCCCAGACATGTCTTACTCTGGCACTCATAATATGGCTGAAGCATGTCCCAGACATGTCTTACACTAGCCCTCGTCTGAATGTCGATGCCATGTCCCAGACATGGTCTTATACTGGTGTACAAATCACCCAATGTCTTAGCACTAATATCCGATTCATATCCTAAGGTTCAACGGGATATTTCTACTATCTCAAATATTACAAAGAATTCTCGGTTTATAACTTAATAGTTCATACAATATCAATTCAATGACAATATGAATACAAGTATTAATAATGTATTTTTACTATTTACATACTACTTACCTTGGACTACAAAAAGTGCTTGACTAAACGGCTTAATCGGATTGCTTGGCTTTGCCTCGATCTAAGCTCAGTCTTGGCAAATCTTGATCTATATTAAAAATATACATCCTTTTAGTCACTAAACACAATTAAGCATTCATAAATTCAAAACTTTGGTAAAATGACCATTTTGCCCTTAGGCCTTGGCAAAATGACCATTTTGCCCTTAGGCCTTGGCAAAATGTCCATTTTACCCCTATGCCCGAAAATCAATTTTTATTGAATTTCTTCGTATTTTTAGCCTAGCTAAACTCTTTTTACTACTAAAGCAATCCCAAATTCTCACTATATCACACACCTATTACTTAATTTGCAACTTATACAAACTAGCCCCTTTAGGTGTTTTCATGCTAACACCTTTCACAAAAGTTGTTTATAGCACAACTAGGACTCATATTTTCCATAAAAACTCAGCATATAACACAAATACATCCATGGAAAAATCCTAAACTCTTGACTATTTTGTAAGATATCACCCTCATTTGAAAGCTCATGCTTCAAGGGTCTCAAAAATATAAAAATCTTGAAGAAAACTCATTAAAATCACTTACTTATGAGTGCTTTAAGTTGCCACAAATTTTTGAGCTTTCAAACCCCCATTTTAGCTGATATTTTCGGTGGTAGAAGAAGATGAGAAGGTGATATCATCTTTTCTTATTTTATTACTATATTAGTCAAATTAGCCACCAAACCCAACCAAACTTGGACTTTTTGACCAATTTGTCTCCCATGGCCAGCCAAGCACTCTAAAAAAGGCCTAATTGCCCTTTAAATACTCCAAATTTTTATTCTCTAACTATTTAACACATTTGTGTACTAAAAGGTAACTTTTGTCTTTTATGCGATTTAGTCCCTTATCGCAATCGGGATTGAAAACATTAAAATTAACTCACTAAATTTTTTATACACTAATATAATCATGCTATAATATCATAATTATAATAAAAATAATTTTTCTATCTTCGAATTTGTGGTCCCGAGAACACTGTTTCGACTAGGCCTTAAATCGGGTTATTACATGATCTATATCGGCGTAACATCGACACATGAAACACATTATCGATCCTTTCTAATTCTGATAGTAAAGCTAGTCGATATGCCACTAGCCCTATTCTCTGGATAATCTCATATGGCCCAATAATTCATGGATTCAATTTTCCTTTGTAACCAAAACGAAGAATCTTCTTCCACGGAGATTCTTTCAAAAATACTCTATCGCCAGTTTGAAATTCAATGTCCTTATGTTTCAAATCCGCATACAATTTATGTTGATCTAAAGCTACTTTCAAACTGTCACTAATTACTTTCACTTTATCTTCGGTCTCTCTAACCAAATCAACCCCATGAATCTTTTTCTCACTAAGCTTAGTCCAGTACAATGGAGTTCGGCATTTACGACCATACAATGCTTCATACAGTGCCATCTTTATGCTCGATTGAAAACTATTTTTATACGCGAATTCAACCAACGGTAAATACTTCTCCCAGTTGCCTTCAAACTCTAAAACATAGCAACGAAGCATGTCTTCCAGAATCTAAATTACTCTCTCAGACTGATCGTCTGTTTGCAGATGAAATACAGTACTAAAGTGCAACCGTGTACCCAAAGCTTCTTGCAATGTCTTCCAAAATCGCGATGTAAACCTCGAATCTCTATCCGAAATAATAGAAATTGGCACCCCGTGCAATCTAAAAATCTTAGAGATGTACAATTCAGCTAATCTATCAAGCGAATAGTCTGTACGTACCAGAATGAAATGTGCAGATTTCGTCAGTCTATCAACAACAACCCAGATAACATCTTTCATTTTCGAGAAAGGGGTAATCCTGCTACAAACTCCATCGTAACTCTATCCCACTTCTACTCTAGTGTCATCACAGGCTGTAGTAGTCCCGAAGGCACTTGATGTTTAGCTTTGACCTGTTGACAAACTAAGCATCTCGATAAAAACTCTGAAATGTCTTCTTTCATGCCCGACCACCAATACAACTGTTTCAAATTATTGTACTACTTCTCGGATGAACAAATAAACAACTATCGCGTGCTTTATGTAGAATCTTCTAATAAGCTCGAGATTCTTTGGTACTCAAATTCTACCTCAGAACATTAAACAATCATTAGATCCAATCTGATACTTTGAATTAATAGTTGATTCATACTGCACTCTTTTAGCTTGCAATTCATTATCACATTTCTGAGCTTCACAAATTTGCTGAAGAAATAACCATTTTGCATTTAACTCATCTAAAATCGAACCATCATCAGGTAATGTTAACTGTGTATTCATCACTTGTAAAGCAAACAAAGATTTTCTACTCAGAGCATCCGTAACTACATTCACTTTCCTCGGATGATAATCAATTATTAACTCATAACCTTTTAGCAACTCAAGCCATCTTCATTGTCGTAAATTCAAATCTTTTTGAGTCATTATATACTTCAAACTCTTGTGGTCAGTAAAGATCTCACACTTCTCACCGAATAAATGATGTAGCCAAAATTTTAAAATGAAAACAATAGCGGCCAACACTAAATCATGCGTCGGATAATTCTTTTCATGCATTTTCAATTGTCTAGAAGCATAAGCTATCACTTTGCCCTCTTGTATCAAAACATATCCCAAACCATTCAATGACGCATCGCTGAAAATCACGAACTCTTTACCCGACTCAGGCTGAACTAAAACTAGTGCTTCAGTTAACAATGCTTTCAACTATTCAAAACTCTATTGACATTTTTCGAACCAATCAAACTTTGCATCTTTCTATAACCATCAAGTCATCAGTGTAGCAATCATCGAGAACCATTTTACAAAATGACGATAGTAACCAGCTAATCCCAGAAAACTTCTACCTTTGGATACATTTCTACGTGGCTTCCAATCAATAACTGTAGAAATCTTACTTGGATCAACTCTTATACCTTCTGCTGAAACAATATGCCCCAAAAATCTAACTTCTCGGAGTCAAAACTCACATTTACTAAATTTAGCAAACAAGTGCTTGTCTCTCAATATTTGTAATACAATTCTCAAATGTTCAACATGCTCAGACTCATCTCGGGAATAGATCAAAATGTCATCAATGAGTACAACAACAAATCTGTCTAAATACAGTCTAAAGATTCGATTCATCAAATCCATAAAAACTGCAGGAGCGTTAGTTAATTCGAAAGGCATAACAAGAAATTCATAATGCACGTACCTTGTTCTGAACACAGTTTTCGGCATATCTGAATCTTTAACTCGCAACTGATAATAGCCAGATCTCATATCAATCTTCGAAAATACAGTTTCTCTTTTCAACTGATCAAACAAATCGTCACTTCTCGGCAAAGGATACTTATTCTTAATTGTAACCTTGTTGAGCTAACGATAGTCAATACATATTCTCATCGATCCATCTTTTTTCTTTACAAACAACCATGGTGCACCCTAGGGTAAAAACCTAGGTCTCGCAAAACCTCTATCTATTAACTCTTACAACTGAGATTTCAAATCTTTTAATTATGTTAGAGTTATTCTGTATGGAGCTATCGATATTGGTGATGTCCCTGGTATTAATTCATTAGCAAACTCTACTTCTCTGATCAGTGGCAACCCAGACAACTCTTCTGGAAACACATCAGGATATTCATAAACCACTGGTATTGATTCAATCTTCGGTTTAGACACTTTTGCATCCAGTACATACCCAAGGTAAGCATTGCAGTCCTTTCTCACATATTTCTGAGCTAACATCGACGATATTACAACAGGCAACTCACTCAACTCAATAGATTCAATTCGAAGAATTTTATTATTCCGACATTTCAATTCAATAGTGTTTCATCTACAATTCACAACAGCATCATGCAGAGTCAACTAATCGATACCCAAAATCACATCAAATTCATCGAACGATAAAGGCATCAAATTAACCAAAAAATAGTAACCCCGAGTCATCAAAGGACAATTCTTGCTAGCTTTATCAACTAGGACATACTTGCCTAAGGGGTTTGATACTTTAATCACAAGTTCGGTAGACTCAACAGGCAAATTCTTACTAGACACTAAATTCATATAGACATGTGAATGAGTTGATCCAGGATCAATCAAGGCAATTACATTAGTGTCATGGAGAGAAAATGTATCGGTGATAACATCTAATGACGACGCATCTTCGCGAGTGCGAATAGCATAAGCTCTGGCTAATGCTCTAGCCTCGGATCTGACAACAGAATCCTTTGTCGCTCCTTTACTACTAGTCATATTTCTTGTATTTCTAGGTGGTCTCCCTCTAGCAGCTATATTGCTCAGTCTTCCATTCTGAAATTTTTCTTTCTCGAATAAAGTGATCTAACGAGCCATATTTCAAACAAGCTTTGTTATTCATCCAGCAATCTCCAAAATGTCATCTTCCATACTATTGACACTCGAGTTTGTTGTTTCTCACACTACCAACACTCGATACTGAAGTAGCTTGTGCTTTAGGACTCGTGTATTACTTTCCACGATCTCTATTTGAATATCTCACTGAAGCATTAGAACGACTAAATGAATCTCGTGATTTCTTTGACGAAGAGTGATATGGTTTACTCATCGACCTCTTTCTCAAATCTCTAGCCTCGAATTCAACTTTTCTCTTTTCTTTACCAAGTTCTTCGGCTTTGCAAGCTCAGTCGACTAACACCATAAATTCTTTCAATTCTAGAATCCTGACTAGAAGTCTAATGTCTCCGTTCAACCCGTCTTCAAATCATTTACAAATTCTCAAGCATATTTACTGAGTCTGACAAACTCTCTTTCATACTCGGTAACAGACATTTGACCCTGTTTCAGTTTTAGAAATTCTTTGCGCTTTTGGTCGATAAATCATTGACTAATGTATTTCTTTCTAAACTCGGTTTGGAAAAATGTCCACGTGACCTTTTCTCTTGGTACCACAGATATCAAAGTATTCCACCACTGATATCCAGTATCTCTCAAAAGTGATACAGTGTATTTAACACATTCAGTTGATGTGTAAGAAAGTTCATCAAATACCCGGATCCTATTCTCAAGCTAAAACTCGAGTCTCTCAGGATCGTTATCAACGGTAGCTCTAAACTCTTCAGCCTCATATTTTTGAATTTTATCCACAAGCAGCTTACTCAACAATAAAGGTTCTAAACCTTGAGGAGCTACTGGGATCGGTTGGGGAATAGGTGGGGGTGGAGGTTGCTGAGCAGCTAGACTAGCTTGGAAAAACTCAGTGAACCACTCGTTCATCATTTGAAAAAAGGCTTTCTTGGCCTCTTCTCCCTGAATACTCGATATGGTTCTCAACTCAGATTGTGCTACTCCGTGAATGGAGGCTGGCGTATTACTCTCAACGTCATCAACCACTACTCGATTGGGATCCATTACTATATAAAAACACGATTTAAATTGTCAGGAGATATCACACTATCACAGGTTATATATGGCATGTATAGCTAGACTCTCACATTAGAATCGACTAAGTCGTAGCTCTGATACCAATAAATGTAACACCCTTAACTCGTATCCATCACCGAAATAGGGTTACAAAGCATTATCCAACTTATTTTACAATCAAATAAACATTTCTCATACAATTATCAATCCAAATATAAATCATTCATAATCATTCATAATGTCTCTAATACGAGCCTACAAGACCCAAATCATGCTTTAAAAGTGGTTTGGGACAAAACTGATATCTTAAGAAATTTTTGGAACACTTAGAAGATTTTTTTCAAAATACAAGGGACACACACCCGTGTGGACATTTGAAAAGGGATCACATAGCCATGTCCCAGCCCGTGTCTAATCCCATGTAACTGTCTGACTTGGGTCACACGGCTAACCACGAGCCTATGTGACCAGCCCGTGTGCCCTTTGAAATAGCCTCACACGCCCGTGTGTCAGCCCGTGTGTTAGGCCGTGCCAAACTTGTAGGGTAAACTGACTTATGCCACACGGTCGTGTCACCTGACCGTGTGTCACACACGGTTGAGACACACGCCTGTGTCTCTGCCCGTGTGGACAAAAATAGGCTATTTACCAAGCCATCTTTCTCACCCAAACTTGCATTCACATATACAATCCAAATGGTACATAACATGGCATAAATATGCATTCAAACCAGTCTCAACCAAGCCTAATTCATGCTATTTCCATACCAAGAACTATATGACTCATTACATCATATTTTACCAATTCAAAACAAACCAAATCCACATTCTCAAAACATCAATATGGTCACTTTAAATTTTGCATCACCTTACCTAAAATCACAAGCATACCAATCTCAAATTCAACCATTTGATACTCCAAATACCAATTCAAAACAAGCATATAAATGGAAATTATACACAACATATCAAAAGGCCTTTTTCACATTTATACATACATCACCAAACATGCCAAAATAAGCCAAAACACCTGGCTATACACATAACAACCATTCATCATTTACAAGCCAACTCAAATGGCTATATCTATTATTAACATATACCAAAATGACCATAACACCTATACATGTCATATAACCAAATATATAAGTTCAAAAGTACCAAAGTGAAAGCTTGATAGTGTGATGAGATCTCTGACGATTCCCAAATCTGAGCAAGCTTTGATAAACACTATAAAACATGAAAAAATAAATAGAGTAAGCTATAAAGCTTAGTAAGCTCATATAGTTAATAGGTAAAGCTTACCATTCATTCGCCAATCAAGTAGTATGATCATAATATACAAAAAAATCATTAAATCATAAGGTTAACAGATATTCAATCATATGAATAATCATGAACTCACAACTTTCATAGGTTCAATGCTCATATAATTTCTGTACATACTTGTACTGATACATATCTATTTCTCATTGTTTCATATCTTTGATATACTCATTGAACCATTTGGAATAATATTGGATACTTGAGAATGTGGCACCCTAAGTGCCAATACATAGCTGAAGCTATCTCAATCTCATATCTCATATCTCATATAATGCTCACTCTCAAGCTATTAATATGTCTGCTCACACAAGCTAACGGTCATGACGTAGCTATACGGTGCTGCTCACACAAGCGGACGAGAATCCACAGCAAATGTCAGATAACTCAACCACCGGTAGGACAGACGGACCAGCACCCAAATCACATAACCCCTAATGACATGTCATTTCTATCCTAATCGATTCCTAAGGTTCAACCGAGATTTCACATTGCCGAATCTTCGTCGAACATATCCGTAAGGTCATATACACAATAAATTCAATCATAAAACATTTAAAACACAACTATAATAATGCTTATTAATATACGAACTTACCTCGATCGCAAAAATGATAAAATGGATCGACTAGTCCAATATTTTATTTTTCCCCCGATCTAGATCTGAACTTCGCTTTTCTTAATCTATATGTAATCAAAATTAACTTATTCAATTATCAATTTATTCAATTTAGCCGAAAAAATCACATTATGGCAACTTTACACTTTTGCCCCTAATATTTCAACATCTTTACAATTTAGTCTTTAGCTCATAAAAATACAAATTCATGCAATTAGATCCCTACCCATGCTAGCCAAATTTCTCTTATTACCATAGCATCCCATATTTTTCATTTATTTCACATTTCTACCACAAAATTTATACATTTCTCAATTTAATCCCTAATTGACAAGTGTACCAAAAATCACTTTACAAATGTTGTTTATCTAACAACAAGCATAGATTTTCTATCATCAAACATCGAAATACATGTACATTCATCAATGGAAAAAACCTAAACCTTTAAAAATTTTGTAGATTAGTCCCTGGGTTAGCTAGATTAAGTTACAACAACTCCGAAACAATAGAAATCATTAAAAACGGGACAAAAGTTACTCACATGCAAGAAGAGAATATTACCGAATGTCCAAGAACCTTAAATGGTGGTATTCTCCTCAGAAAAATCAGTGGAGAAGATGAATGAATAGAAAATATCATTTATTTTACTTAATTTTAATTTTATAACTAATTTATTTATTTAACCTTTAACTAACATCAAACTTTCCATAATGCCAAGCTAATATCATCCACTATCTAATTAATGGGCTAGTTACAACATAAAGACCTTCTATTTAAGGTACTATAGCTATTAGACACCTTTAGCTAATAGAACTCAAGTTTTAGACTTAACATGATTTAATCCTTTTTATAAAATTAAGCACTAAAACGATAAAATTTCTTAACGAAATTTTCACACAATCATACTATCATGCTGTAGACCTCAATTTAATAATAAAATAATTATTTTGACATCGTATTTGTTGTCCCAAAACCATTGTTTTGATTTGACTAAAAACGGGCTATTACAACTTTCCCCCCTTAGGAATTTTCATCCCCGAAAATCTTACTAGAAAATAGGTTAGGGTATTGTTTTCTCATAGCTTTTTCGGGTTCCCAAGTGGCTTCTTCGATACCATGTCACTGCCATAGAACCTTCACTAAAGCTATGCTTTTATTTCTCAACACTTTAATCTCTCAAACCAGAATTCTGATAGGTTCTTAGTTATATGTCATATCAGGCTGAATTTCAATCTTTGTCGGAGAAATTACATGTGACGGATCTGATCTATATCAGCATAACATTGACACATGAAACACATTATGGATCTTTTCTAATTCTAATGGTAAAGCTAGTCGATATGCCACTGGCCCTATTCTTTGGATAATCTCATATGGCCCAATAAATCGCAGACTCAATTTTCCCTTGCGACCAAACTGAGGAATCTTCTTCCACGGAGATACTTTCAAAAATACTCTGTCACCAATTTGAAATTCAATGTCCTTACATTTCAAATCCGCATACAATTTCTGTTGATCTGAAACTGCTTTCAAACTGTTACGAATTACTTTCACTTTATCTTCGGTCTCTCTAACCAAATCAACCCCGTGAATCTTTTTCTTACTAAGCTCAGTCCAGTACAATGGAGTTTGGCATTTGCGACCATGTAATGCTTCATACAGTACCATCTTTATGCTCAATTGAAAACTATTGTTATACGCAAATTCAACCAATGGTAAATATTTCTCCCAGTTGCCTTCAAACTCTAAAACACAGCAACGAAGCATATCTTCCAGAATTTGAATTACTCTCTCAGACTGACCGTCTATTTACGAATAAAATACAGTACTAAAGTGCAACCTCGTATCCAAAGCTTTTTGCAATTTCTTCTAAAATCGCGATGTAAACCTTGGATCTTTACCCGAAATAATATAAACTGGCACCCCGTGCAATCTAACAATCTCATAGATGTACAATTTAGCTAATCTATCAAGCGAATAGTCTGTACGTACCGGAGTGAAATGTACAGATTTCGTTAGTCTATTAACAACAACCCAGATAGCATCTTTCATTTTCGGTGACAGGGGTAATCCTAATACAAAATCTATCGTAACTCTATCCCACTTCCACTCTGGTATCATCACAGGATGTAGTAGTTCCGAAGGCACTTGATGTTTGACTTTGACCTGTTGACAAACTAAACATTTTGACTCAAACTTTGAAATGTCTCGTTTCATGCCCGACCACCAATACAACTGTTTTAAATCATTGTACATTTTTGTACTTCCCGGATGAACAGATAAACAACTACAATGTGCTTCGTGTCGAATCTTTGTGTACAGTCTTCGTGTAGGTCCTTTAACTGGAGATTAACAAGTGGACATTAGAGTAATTAACTTCTATGTAAGGTTTCTTAGCGGATCAGTTGGTTGGGATAGGAAGAACTTAAACCCTAGGCTTGACGACCTAGAAAGTCATATAGGTGGGAATGAACCCAAAATTGGTATTGCCTATCCGTGAACACCTTACCCCAATCCAGTCTAGACCGTGAGGTTGAGAGATAAGTAGTTCTTGCCAACTCATTAGTTTAGTGGAAGATCTAGAGATCCTACTAGGTTAATGACTAGTTGATTGAATAGAACCTGAAATAGGAGTTAGTTATGACCACCGAAGCGAGTTAGTCTTTCATCTTTAGAATTGATAAAATCTACGATTTGTTTTCCCTTATTTGTTTTATGTTTTTAATTATTTCTATAAAACATATTTTTCCATCACCTTAAGTCTTGTCATAATATAGCTTTATTAGATTACTAATTAGACCTGTTAACATAGATATTAGAATTAGTTTATTCTTGCCTACCTTGGGTATGATCCTCGGAGTACTCCAATAATTCGTTGTATAAATTTATATTACAACTTGACCCGTATACCTGTGGAAATCACCTAATGATTATAGTTGGTTGTAGGATTTATATTCTAAACATTAATACGTCCGAAGGTGGTCATAAATGCATCTACCAATTTGGCAATCCCTTATGTTCGATACTTGGAACACTTGAAATGTTCCATTGTAATACTTAAAAATATTACAACTAACTTGTCACACTTGCAGTAAAGCTACCAGATATTTAAGTATAAAAGTGTTTATTATCAGTCCCGATGCACGCACAGATGAACTAGTCGTGAAAAAAGAATCAATCATCCTTAAGTCATTATCTGCCTCGATCTCCCCTTCCTCCCTATTTATTTCCCACACCTCCTTTTCACCATCATCAATCTGTAACCCTGCTAAATTGATCTCCATCGAGCCTCCCAATCCCACGTTAACAGATCCAAAGCCAAAATTCCACAGAGGCAAGAACAGGATAAAACAAACACTAAAGAAAACAAAACCTTCGAAACAATCCTCAAAACCTGCTACAAAAATAGATCTGAAAGAGAAAATGTGCCACAAAAACAAACTAAAAGAAATTAATTTTCAAGTAAGAATCCATCTTTGTTTTTAATTATTCATGTTATTTATTAACGAATTAATATTTAACCAAAATAAAAATTGAAAAAGTATATTGGAAATAATTATATTATTAATATACTAACAATACCATTAGTTTGATTAATATTATTTATTAACTCAAGTTTATTTTATCTTTTAAATTTTTTGTTTTTGCTTTACATTGAGTATAATAACAAGTATAAAGATTTTAAAATTACTTATATTATTGTATTTTTATTTATAAATCATATTATTTTTAAATGTAATTTAAAATATTATAATTAATAAATACAAGATAAAAAAAACTAGTTTATCTATATTCCAAATTTAAATTTAAAATTTTATATTAATGTAAAATAGTCAAGATAGTTTGCTTATATTTTTTAACCTTTTAAATTAAATTATCGTATTATAATTTCATAATTTTATGTGTAATACATGTGTCATTAAAATTAATATAAATGCACATGGTTGGAAATTTTGATTGTTTCTTACATCTCATGTTCCAACAACAATGAAGACAATTATTTTGGGACAATTAAAGGTGACGATTATGTTGGCATGTTTTACTATGTAAATTTTTAAATGTTCTAGAGTAGCAAAGAAAAGAGGAATTTTGTGTTATACTATGAAATGACTTACTTTTTTCAATTGACTTGGAGAAGAAGAAGGAAGAGTTTGAGTTGTTGAAAGACATTATTCTTATCTTTATTTTTAAGAGTATTTGAAGCGGTTGGGAGACTAAATTGTAAAGGCTTTATGAGACAATTATTTAGAATATTTAATAAAATAATTTCATCTTTTAAATGAAAGGTTAAAATTTTTCAAAACACGGCTAAAGGAATTGTTTGTATCAACTATAACTAGCCTTAATTGTCTAACATTGTTGATCTGTTTTTCGGAGTGCCTTTGACTTTTATATTTTGCTATTTTATTTTATTGTGTTATCTTGTGAAACTCTTTTAGGTACTTGTTGGAGAGAGTTTTATGATGTAATGCCCCAAAATTCTTATTTCGGCTTTTGTGAAAATTCAACAAAAATCTATATCTGCTTCAGTGGTTAAGTGTTTTGGGTGTATGAGAGGTCCCAAGTTCAAGCCTTGCATTTGATAAATTTTGGTATTTTAGGCTTTTCTAACTTAAGCCTTTATCTTACTCAGTGGGCTTATATTAAATTATTTGTAAAATCAGATCAGAATAGGCCTGCTAGTTTGGTGGTTAAGTAGAGTGTTAGTTTGCTAATGGGCAAGTGTTTGAATCCTTGCTTTAGCAAGTATGTTATATTTTTGGCTCTGTTAGTGGTTAGAGTTTCGGTTAAACTGAGAGTCTGGGTAGTGGGTTCAGTGGAGAGATTTGAGGGATGTGGGAGATGTTGAAATTATCTTTTTTTATTTTATTTTATTGTTTTCTAAAATTCTCTCTCTTGCCGAATTTGCTAATCAGTTTTTGACATTTTTCTGCAAAAAGCTCCTATTCTATTTCCCTTTTGCAATTTTTGCTTTTCTCTTTTCTTCTTGCTCGTTTTTTCCTTCCAACTCGTCTCTCTCTTATGCAACTTTTGATTACGTTTTGAATCTGTAAGTTTTGGTGAGATGGTTTGGTTTCTGTTTGTTAATTTTTTCATTAATGTGTGTCATTAATACAGACTATGGGGGCTCGAAATCGCTGATAGAGACTTAGTTCTGTGGAAAATATTGTTGTTCGATTGAAGGTAAGGTTTAGTTGTTCTATGGATGAATAACTCGATTCGAGTTCAATTCAGTTCGGGGTTAAAACGGCTAATTGAGTGATTTGTTGGTCAATCTTAGGTGCTGGTGATCCTGGGAGTGGTTTTTACATCGAAACAGTACAGATGTGTACCCGAAAACGCAAAAAACTGGGTTTCGGTGAAAGTCAAAAACCCCACTGTGAACGCCACATGTGTGTGTGGTCGCCCGTGTGGTAGGCTGTGTGTAACACGAGTGTGTGATCGACGAGGCCAGGCCGTGCGCGCAAGACACAGCCGTGTGACAGCCAGGTAGGCCGTGTGCGACACACGAGCTAGTCGACTTAGGTCGTGTGGGCCACACGGGTGTGTGGGCCCCCACAGGTAGTCCATACGGACGGGTGGGATTTTGGGCCAGGCCGTGCGATCTGCACGGCCAAGGCCAATTTGGGCCATGTAGTCCACACGGGCATGTGGGGCAACACGGGCAAGCCACATGGAAGTGTGAGCCCATTTATCTAAAATGATTCCTAAGGTTGTACGGGTCGCCCAAATCGACTGTGAAACTACTCTAAGGTTGGTAAGTTATACCAAGACCCCTAAATGTATGATCTGAGTGTATGTGATGCATGATAAATTATGCATGATTACTGATATATATGTGACATCCCTAATTTGACCCTAGTCGGGAAGTGGTGTCGGGACCGTTAAACCGAGTCTTATAAGTAATTAGAAGTTATATTCTATGTTTATGATGTTAGCAAATGCATGTGTGAAAGTTGCATGCATTAATTTGATCATTTCCATGTGAATTTATTTAGATGGACTTATATGAAACATTGTTGAAAGGTGATAGGCCAATCTTCAAAGGTCTAATAGTACATGCATGCAAAAGTATGGTTTTGCATGTCAATTTACCCAAAGAGAGGGAAGTGGCCGGCCATGGTGATGAATATGGGCAAAAGAAAACATGTCTTAAACATGTTTTGCTAGTGGTGGATGTTAGAAATAATAAAATAAGAGTATGGAAAAAAAAATTAATGTTAGTAGGATGAGAAACAAAAAAAAGTGTTCATCTTTCTCCATAGCCCTTGGCCGAATATCCTAAAGAAAGAAAAGAAAAAAATTTGTTCATCTATTTTCACTTCTTGGCGAAAATACTAAGGAAAAAGGGGGAGGATTTTTGCTTCATGCTTGGGTTGGAAGAGATCTAGAAGGAGATTTGGCTAAGTTTGCATCAAGATTAAGGTATGTATGAGGTTGTGTTAGGAGTTTCATGCATGTTTTGGTTGCTAACTTGATGTGCATGTTAGCCATGGCTCAAATCTTTGTTATGCCATGGAAATGGTATTTGGCCAAAGTTGTTATGGTGATAAAGCCATTGCATGCTAAGTGTAAAGCTTGATGATGATGCATGCAATGATGGATTGTCTACTCTTGAGTAAGATTTTGAGTTTTCTTTTGTTTAATCATGATTGAAGTTGAAAAGGAGCATGATTGTCATATTCGCCATGATGCATTCATAAGCATGGTTCATGCTTCTTGCATGTTAGTTAAAATTTGTGTTTTGGATGGCTATGGACACCTTGAAATTCGCCATGCTCATATATGTATATATATGTTTGCACATGATGTTTGGTTATGAACTAAGTGATGAATATGTTTGTTTAAAGAAGAAGATGTTGAAGAATGAATGTGAAATTGCAAGCACATTCGCCTAGCACACATATGAGTGCTTGATGCTATATTATAAGTTTTGAGCAACAATATGCAAAGCATTAACTAGTAAAATGCATGCTGTTTTTGTGAGGTATTAAGTGCATAATTGGCCTCAACATGTACATGAATATTCGCCTTGGGTAGCCTATTGAAGGCCTTAGCTTTTCCTTGATGCTCGAATAAATTGTATTGAATTGCTTGATGTAGTATAAAATGTGCATGACCATTGTGTATTCAAGCTAAAGAGTGGCCATATGACCATTTAAACTCCTTGTCATATTCGCCATAAGCTAGCACAATGAGGTTTTAATAGATTGAATTTGTTTGAATTAGCTCAAGAGCTAAGAGGGCCACAATTGGACAAGGGAAGGAAAAAGTGATCGAATAGCCGTAAAAGCCGTTCGACAACATCCGAGGTAAGTCCTCAAGAAGTGACCTTAATTGAATTATGTGGAATGAAATATGGATGTATTGATTATTGATTTATGTGTGTATGAGTATTCAATTCTACCGGGCTAAGTCCCAAGGCGATTATGCTAATGATTATAATTGTGTTTGAGCCTTAGTAACTGAAAATGAAATATGTATGTCCAATGATTATTGATGTATGTGTGCATGAGAAATTGAATGATATCCGGGCTAAGCCCAAGACAATTATGCTGGAAATTATATCCGGGTTAAGACCAAAGGCAATTGTGCTAGCGGCTATATCCGGGCTAAGACCAAGGCATTCGTATGAAGTCATTCTATCCGGCTAAGACCAAGGCATTTGTGCACATGCTTATATCCGGTTATATTCAAGAATCTTGGGCTGGTGGTGAGTGTTGGTTGCTGTAATAAATTCAATTAGTACACTCGAGAAGCCCAAAGAATAAGGTACGTTTATATGTGCATTGGAAAGTCGACATGTTTGAGCAACATTCGCTCAATCGACTAATGAATTTCAGTTATTGAATTGATTGATACTTTGTGAAAGTATAAAATGATGAAGTGTGAAGTAAGAATGTGTATTAATGAAATGATGCATTTGGCTATGTGAATGTATTGCTGTAATTAGAGTTGATTATATTCCTTGAGACTTACTAAGCATAAAAATGCTTACCCTTACTTTGGCTCTCTGTTTTATAGATTTCGCCGATAGCAATCGGATTCGGGATCAATAAAGTCAAGTCATCCACACTATCAACGCCTCTATTTTGGTATAAATTTTGTTTGAACTTTGAAATGGCATGTATAGGACTACCCTTGTTGGTTTAAAAATGTGGTGATGTATATGTATACGGCCATGCGAAAATGGCTCGTAAAAGGAAGTATGAACTTGGACTATTTTTGGTTTGTATGTATATATATGGTGTCATGATGTGATTATGGATTGGAAATGGGAGTGTTGGTCACATGATCAGCCATTGGTATGGTTAAAATGATCATATATGAACCTATGTATGGCAAGACTAGTTGGTTCATGGAGACTACAAAATAGGTAAGACCTACCTTAAAACAGATGCTGCCAGCTGCAGTGACGTGAATGTGAAAAATCACCAAAATTTGTAGGAATGGTATTAAATAGTGAATAAGCTATGTAAATGAACCTTGATGAGTCTATTTTCATATGGAAGAAACGAAATGGTCATAGGAGTTACATGTTAAGAGATATTAAAGCTATTGTGAGACAGGGCCAGAACGGTTTCTGGGTCCCCTGTTGCAACTTTAAAAATTTACTATAAATTATCCAGAAAGAATTAGGAGTCGTGCCTTATATTTACAGATTCCATTTTGAGTCTAGTTTCATTAGAAACAAACGGCACCAGTATTAAAGCCCTGTACAGAGAGATATTCAAGTTATAACGCGTGAATGTCAGAGCAGTCGATCCCTGTAACATGGGTGACTTTAACTAATAAACTGTACCAATTGGCCCAACCAAAAATTCTAGAAATAAATCCATCGATGGATATATGAGTCTAAATTCAGGGAAAATTTACGAAACCAGTTTCCGAGTTTTGAAACTCGAGATATGATTTTTAAGGCGACGGTGATGCAGTTTTCCAGCCTGACTGGAAATGTCAAATTGGTGGCAAAACATGTGAACTTGGCTTGTTAACCCCTCGTGTCCGACACGGCGATGGTCTCGGGTTCGGGTGTTACAATTTTATTGGTATCGAGCCACGGTTTAGTCGATTCTAGGACTACCGTGATGTGTTTGGGGTCTAGCTATACATGCCATTAAATGATGACTCGATAGTGTGGTGATTTCGACAATTTGACTTTGTGTTTGTTTATAGCAATGGATCCCGATCCCAACCGAAGCGATAGCGATGATGTGGAGAGTGTGGCACCTGCTCGCGCAAGGGACAGCAAATGCGGACTCTCAACCTATGGCCAGCAATCCGAATTATGAGGCTAGGCAAGCCTTTTATAGTGTGATGAACGAATGGTTTAATCAATACATTCGAACTAACACAATTGTTCCACAACCTCCATTCCCGACAAATGCAACCCCGCACCTACAATACCTCCGTTGATCGACCAAATAAGGTCAAGTAAGCCCCATCGATAGGATTCAAAAATGGGGCCACTGAATTTAAGGCTACGGATGATGATGATGCCGAGCGAGCTGAATTTTGGTTGGATAACACTATCCGGTGCTCGATGAGCTATCCTGTACACCGATGAGTGCTTAAAGTGTACCATCTCCTTGCTACGTGAGTCCGCCTACTATTGGTGGAGTACTCGACTTCGTGGTACCTAGAGAGCAAGTGACTTGGGAATTCTTTCAAACCGAGTTCAAAAAAGTATATCATCGAGATTCATCGACCAAAAGCGAAGGGAATTCCTTGACCTTAAGCAAGGTTCTATGTCGATTCATCACTACTGAACGAAAATTTGTGAGGCTTAGCCGATGCAGCGAGAATGCATTTCGTCCGAAGCCATTATGTGTAAACGCTTGAGGATGAGCTGAATGATGATATAAGGATGTTCGTTGGCATTCTCGAGATACGAGAGTTCGTAGTACTTGTTGAGCGAGCTTGTAAAGTCAAGAGCTTAGAAAGGAGAAACAAAAGCTGATGTGGGAACCGGAGAATTCGAAAGAGGTCCTCGGAAAGTCTCTTCAACAAGCATCAAAGAGATTTGAGATGATGCGAGCCGGTCTAGAGCGTTTGGGCTTTTCTAGACGAGGACGCGATCGACCCCTGTGACCACACGAGTCACTTCGATCGCCGATGGTGGAAATGATCGCCGAGAGGGCGAGTGTCCACATTGTGGCAAATGGCATTCGGGAGCTGTTGGTTTCGTGATCGCTCTGCTATAAGTGTGGGTCGGCCGACCACTTTATGAAGGATTGCCCGAGGATGCATGAAGAATGTAAGTCGAGTGGAAACCCGGTGCTACCATTGCTCAAGGTAGGCCACCTAGAAATATGGGCAATGTCGATGGCGGTCGAGAGGATCTAGAGATGCTACCATCGATCCGAGGCTCGTGCTCTGCAAGGACTTATGCCATCTGCCGCGTGAGGATGCTACCTCTCCGGATGTCATTACCGGTACTTTCACTCTTTTCAATACAAATGTGATTGCTTTGATTGACCCCGGTTCTACTCATTCATATATATGTGAAACCTTAGCATCCAAAGAAGACTTTGCCTATTGAGTCTCATCGAGTTTGTAATTCGGTGTCAAACCCTTGGGTCATTACGTGCTTGTCAACAAAGTGTGCAAGAAAAGTCCCCTAGTGTTCCGAGGTTCTTGTTTTCCGCGGACTTGATGCTTTTGCCGTTCGATGAGTTCGACGTTATTCTTGGTTTGGATTGGTTGACCATGCACGATGCGGTTGTAAATTGCAAGAGCAAGACTATCGATTTGAGGTGTGCGAATAATGAAATAATTCGGGTTGAGTCTACGGACTTAAAGGGTTGCCACCGTAATATCGCCGATGTTGGCCCGTAAATCAGAAGAAAAGGGTGCGGCGTACCTTGCGTCGTGCTCGATGACAAGGAATCGAAAAGAAACCCGAATCGTGTCCGTGGTTTGTGAATACCGGATGTTTTCCTCAAGAATTGCCGGGTTTACCACTGCTCGAGAAATAGAATTTGGCATCGAATTGGTACTGGTACCACTCCAATTTCGATAGCTCCATATCGTATGGCACCAACGGAATTAAAGGAGTTGAAAGCTCGGTTGCAAGAATTGGTGGATAGAGGTTTTGCTCGCCTGAGTTTCTCGCCTTGGGGTGCGCCAAGATTGTTCGTGAAAAGAAGGATGGAACCATGCGGTACGTGCATCGACTATCGTCGACTTAATAAAGCGATGATAAAGAACAAATATCCGTTACCACGTATCGATGACTTGTTCGATCAACTGAAGGGAGCCTCAGTGTTCTCGAAAATAGATTTGAGATCGGGCTATTATCAATTGCGAATCCAAGATTCGGACGTACCCAAGACTGCCTTGAGCGAGATATGGTCACTATGAGTTCCTAGTGATGTCGTTTGGGCTCACTAATGCCCTGCGGTATTTATGGATTTAATGAATCGGATCTTCGACCATATTTGGATCGATTCGTAGTCGTGTTCATTGATGACATCTTGGTCTATTCAAGAAATGAGACCGAACATCTTTGAACACCGCGGTTAGTCTTGCAAATTTTACGGGATAAGCAATTATATGCTAAGTTCAAGAAGTGTGAGTTACGGTTAAGAGAGGTTAGCTTCTTGGGTCATGTGGTATCTGATCGGTATTCGAGTCGACCAATAAAATTTCAGCCATACTTAATTGGAAGCCTCAGAAATATTCTTGAGGTTCGAGCTTTTGGGGCTTGCCGATTATTACCGACGATTTGTAAAGGTTTCTCAACGATAGCCACGCCGATGACGGCTACTCCAAAAGGATGTTAAGTTCGAATGGACGGAGAAATGTCAAAAAGTTTCGATCAACTGAAAACTTATTTGACTGAAGCCCCAATTCTAGTGCAACCCGAGTCCCAAGAAAGAGTTTGTCATCTATAGCGACGCCTCCCTACTTGGGTTAGGTTGTGTATTGATGCAAGAAGGTCGAGTTGTGGCCTATCGTCGAGGCAATTAAAGCCACACGAGAAAAATTATCCGACCCATGATCTCGAATTGGCCGCCATCGTATTCGCATTAAAGATTTGGCGACATTACTTATTTGGTGAAAGGTGCCATGTGTACTCGGATCACAAAAGTCTCAAATATTTGATGACCCAAAGAGACTTAAATCTGCGACAAAGACGTTGGCTCGAGTGTTAAAGGATTATGAGCTGGTCATTGACTATCACCCGGAAAGGCGAATGTGGTTGCGGATGCCTTGAGTCGTAAATCATTATTCGCTTCTGAGCGATGAGCGTGCACTTGTCTGCTCGATCCGATAGTGTGTTAGTAGCTGAATTGAAAGCCAAACCACTATTGATACATCAAATTCGAGAAGCTCGAAAAGTCGACGATACGAGTTGGTCGCAAACGCGGCCGAGTGTGTTCGAACAAGGACTCGAAATTTCAAATCGACGATGACGATTGTTTGAGGTTCAAAAGTCGTCATGTGTTCCAAAGAATTGAACTCATTTCGATAATTCAATGAAGCCTATTGTAGCCGAATGGCAATCCACCCGGAGTACGAAGATGTACAATGATTTGAAACGTCGGTTTTGGTGGCATGGTATGAAGCGAGACATCTCCGACTTTGTTTGAGATGTTTAATATGTCAACAAGTGAAAGCGGAACATCAGTGCCTTCGAGATTACTTGACCAATCACGATACCCGAGTGGAAATGGGATCGAGTCACAATGGACTTTGTATCCGGACCGCCATTGTCGACAAGTAAGAAGGATGCGGTTTGGGTCGTGGTAGATAGATTGACTAAGTCGGCCCACTTTGTCCCCGTCGACGCACGGATTTTCAATGGACAAATTAGCCGAATTGTACGTTTCTCGATTGTGAGATTACACGGGTGCCTATTTCTATTGTGTCGGATAGAGATCCGAGATTTACCTCGCGATTTTGGAAAAAGTTGCAAGAAGCTTTGGGTACCAAGTTGCATTTCAGACCGCCTTTCACCCCAAACCGATGGTCAATCCGGCGGATAATTCGGATACTTGAGGATATGTTAAGATGTTGCGTCCTCGAGTTTAGTGGTTCATGGGAGCGGTATTTGCCGTTGATTGAATTCACTTACAACAACACTTTCAATCAAGTATTAAGATGGCACCTACGAGGCCTTGTACGGTCGTAAATGCCGTACACCATTGTTTTGGACCGAGCTCGGTGAAAGCAAGATTTTCGGGTGGATTTGATTAGAGATGCTGAATGTAAGTGAAAGTAATCCGTGAAAGTCTCAAGATAGCCTCCGATCGTCGAGAAGTCGTGACGCGGATCTGAAGCGTAAGGATATCGAGTATCGTGGGTGATAAAGTGTTTCTCAAGGTATCGCTTGGAAAAAGATACTCGATTCGGCCGTAAGGGCAAGCCGAGCCCGAGGTTCATTGGGCCATATGAGATATCCGAAGCGAGTCGGTCCAAGGCATATCGTTTGATTTTGCCCCTGAACTCAAAAAGGTTCACGATGTCTTTCATGTTTCGATGCTTGACGCTATAGATCCGATCCATCGCACGTGATTAGTCCATCGAAATTGAAATTCAAGCTAATATGAGTTATGAGGAAGAACCGATCCGTATCCTATCACGGAAGTGAAAGAATTGCGAAACAAACGGGTTCCGCTAGTGAAAGTGTTATGGCTCAAGCACGGGATAGAAGAAGCTACTTGGGAGACCGAGAACTCTATGAAAGAGCGATATCCAAACCTATTTACGGTAAGATTTTCGGGACGAAAATTTCTTAAGTGGGGAGAGTTGTGGCGTCCCTAATTTGACCCTAGTCGGAAGTGGTGTCGGGACCGTTAAACCGAGTCTTATAAGTAATTAGAAGTTATATTCTATGTTTATGATGTTAGCAAATGCATGTGTGAAAGTTGCATGCATTAATTTGATCATTTCCATGTGAATTTATTTAGATGGACTTATATGAAACATTGTTGAAAGGTGATAGGCCAATCTTCAAAGGTCTAATAGTACATGCATGCAAAAGTATGGTTTTGCATGTCAATTTACCCAAAGAGAGGAAGTGGCGGCCATGGTGATGAATATGGGCAAAAGAAAACATGTCTTAAACATGTTTTGCTAGTGGTGGATGTTAGAAATAATAAAATAAGAGTATGGAAAAAAAAATTAATGTTAGTAGGATGAGAAACAAAAAAAAGTGTTCATCTTTCTCCATAGCCCTTGGCCGAATATCCTAAAGAAAGAAAAGAAAAAAAATTTGTTCATCTATTTTCACTTCTTGGCCGAAAATACTAAGGAAAAAGGGGGAGGATTTTTGCTTCATGCTTGGGTTGGAAGAGATCTAGAAGGAGATTTGGCTAAGTTTGCATCAAGATTAAGGTATGTATGAGGTTGTGTTAGGAGTTTCATGCATGTTTTGGTTGCTAACTTGATGTGCATGTTAGCCATGGCTCAAATCTTTGTTATGCCATGGAAATGGTATTTGGCCAAAGTTGTTATGGTGATAAAGCCATTGCATGCTAAGTGTAAAGCTTGATGATGATGCATGCAATGATGGATTGTCTACTCTTGAGTAAGATTTTGAGTTTTCTTTTGTTTAATCATGATTGAAGTTGAAAAGGAGCATGATTGTCATATTCGGCCATGATGCATTCATAAGCATGGTTCATGCTTCTTGCATGTTAGTTAAAATTTGTGTTTTGGATGGCTATGGACACCTTGAAATTCGCCATGCTCATATATGTATATATATGTTTGCACATGATGTTTGGTTATGAACTAAGTGATGAATATGTTTGTTTAAAGAAGAAGATGTTGAAGAATGAATGTGAAATTGCAAGCACATTCGCCTAGCACACATATGAGTGCTTGATGCTATATTATAAGTTTTGAGCAACAATATGCAAAGCATTAACTAGTAAAATGCATGCTGTTTTGTGAGGTATTAAGTGCATAATTGGCCTCAACATGTACATGAATATTCGCCTTGGGTAGCCTATTGAAGGCCTTAGCTTTTCCTTGATGCTCGAATAAATTGTATTGAATTGCTTGATGTAGTATAAAATGTGCATGACCATTGTGTATTCAAGCTAAAGAGTGGCCATATGACCATTTAAACTCCTTGTCATATTCGCCATAAGCTAGCACAATGAGGTTTTAATAGATTGAATTTGTTTGAATTAGCTCAAGAGCTAAGAGGGCCACAATTGGACAAGGGAAGGAAAAAGTGATCGAATAGCCGTAAAAGCCGTTCGACAACATCCGAGGTAAGTCCTCAAGAAGTGACCTTAATTGAATTATGTGGAATGAAATATGGATGTATTGATTATTGATTTATGTGTGTATGAGTATTCAATTCTACCCGGGCTAAGTCCCGGCGATTATGCTAATGATTATAATTGTGTTTGAGCCTTAGTAACGAAAATGAAATATGTATGTCCAATGATTATTGATGTATGTGTGCATGAGAAATTGAATGATATCCGGCTAAGCCCAAGACAATTATGCTGAAATTATATCCGGTTAAGACCAAGGCAATTGTGCTAGCGGCTATATCCGGCTAAGACCAAGGCATTCGTATGAAGTCATTCTATCCGGCTAAGACCAAGGCATTTGTGCACATGCTTATATCCGGTTATATTCGAAGAATCTTGGGCTGGAGGTGAGTGTTGGTTGCTGTAATAAATTCAATTAGTACACTCGAGAAGCCCAAAGAATAAGGTACGTTTATATGTGCATTGGAAAGTCGACATGTTTGAGCAACATTCGCTCAATCGACTAATGAATTTCAGTTATTGAATTGATTGATACTTTGTGAAAGTATAAAATGATGAAGTGTGAAGTAAGAATGTGTATTAATGAAATGATGCATTTGGCTATGTGAATGTATTGCTGTAATTAGAGTTGATTATATTCCTTGAGACTTACTAAGCATAAAAATGCTTACCCCGTTACTTTGGCTCTCTGTTTTATAGATTTCGCTCGATAGCAATCGGATTCGGGATCAATAAAGTCAAGTCATCCACACTATCAACGCCTCTATTTTGGTATAAATTTTGTTTGAACTTTGAAATGGCATGTATAGGACTACCCTTGTTGGTTTAAAAATGTGGTGATGTATATGTATACGCCATGCGAAAATGGCTCGTAAAAGGAAGCATGAACTTGGACTATTTTTGGTTTGTATGTATATATATGGTGTCATGATGTGATTATGGATTGGAAATGGCAGTGTTGGTCACATGATCAGCCATTGGTATGGTTAAAATGATCATATATGAACCTATGTATGGCAAGACTAGTTGGTTCATGGAGACTACAAAATAGGTAAGACCTACCTTAAAACAGATGCTGCCAGCTGCAGTGACGTGAATGTGAAAAATCACCAAAATTTGTAGGAATGGTATTAAATAGTGAATAAGCTATGTAAATGAACCTTGATGAGTCTATTTTCATATGGAAGAAACGAAATGGTCATAGGAGTTACATGTTAAGAGATATTAAAGCTATTGTGAGACAGGGCCAGAACGGTTTCTGGGTCCCCTGTCACAAATTTAAAAATTTACTATAAATTATCCAGAAAGAATTAGGAGTCGTGCCTTATATGTACAGATTCCATTTTGAGTCTAGTTTCATTAGAAACAAACGGCACCAGTATTAAAGCCCTGTACAGAGAGATATTCAAGTTATAACGCGCGAAGGTCAGAGCAGTCGATCCCTGTAACATGGGTGACTTTAACTAATAAACTGTACCAATTGGCCCAACCAAAAATTCTAGAAATAAATCCATGGATGGATATATGAGTCTAAATTCAGGGAAAATTTACGAAACCAGTTTCCGAGTTTTGAAACTCGAGATATGATTTTTAAGGCGACGGTGACGCAGTTTTCCAGCCTGACTGGAAATGTCAAATTGGTGGCAAAACATGTGAACTTGGCTTGTTAACCCCTCGTGTCCGACACCGGCGATGGTCTCGGGTTCGGGGTGTTACAATATACATGTATATGTATGACTAATGGTTGCATAAAAGCATAACATATTGTATGTTTTCATTGCATTGGGTTGGGATGATGATAATTGGAGGAAGTGTACTGAAAGGCTTTAAGCTTATTATCTGGCAGCTCAGCTGCAATATACTAAATATGTGTCGCATTCGGTACTACTTGGAGCGTAGGGATGGGTGGGTGTTTTAAACCCCACATGGAGTGTAGGGATAGACGGAGATGGTGTGTAGAGGCTGGTTAGGTAAGACTCTGTTACTGATTAATGTTTATCTGGTACTGTTACTATGATAGGCTTAAGCCCTAATGCATATCTGATACTGAAACTGAAATGGGCTTAGGCCCAGACTGCATTTGACTGTTTGTTGTTTGACTGTATGCATGTTTTCTGTGGGGATTACACACTGAGTTTGTGTAAACTCACACCTTTTTTTGTTTTATCTATACAGGTAATCACCAGACTTAGACGGTTCAGTGCGACGGAGGACTCGACGGTGACCATATGATTTTTGAATTATTTTAATTTCAGTTATGGCATTTATTTTCTATTTATCTTCTGGGTTATTTTTTTATGTAAATTGGACTTTTAGACTGATTGCTTTCGTTTTGGATTTTTCACTGTTTCATGACCTTTTGAACTGTCATGAAAACTCGGTTTAATGATATACTGCACTTTCTTAAACATGAATGATTTTCCTTAAATAACATGTTTCTTAAAGCTTCCGCTGTAGAATATGTTTTTTTAAAATGAATCGAACTTAACGAGAAAATGCTTTTGAAATTGTCAAGAGATAAATAGAAGCTAATAAATGGAAACGATTTTAACGGGATAAATTCTTTTTCAAATTTCATTTCATGTGACATTACCAGATTCGGCCATAATGTTTAGGCCGAGTTTGGGGTGTTACATATCATTTTGTATGTGAGGATATTTTAGGGGGAGTGATTTGTAACAATTTGGGTTCAATATTGGGGTTGCAAATATTCATCAATGTAATGGTAATTTAGGTTTTAGATAATTGTTATACCAGGGGCGAAGCCATAAAAAAAGAATTTTGGGACGGGGGCAAAATTAAATTATAATTTTTACGATAGTAAAAATACAATTTCACCATTTTAATAGTCTATATCTTTATAATTTTTAAAGGACTAAATCAAATTTTTATCATTTTTAGGGGGGGAAAAGTGTAATTTTACCTTAGCTAATTTAAAATTTAAAAATTTTAAAAGGCCTAAATGAAAAATTTTCTATTTTAAGGGGGTCGAGGCCTCTGCCAGCCCCTTTAGCTATGCCCCGAGTTATACTAGACGAATTGTTGAAAGAAAATTATTTTCTAAGAGAGGCTTCATAAACATAAGATCGCTGATCTAAATTGCATTAACATGTGTTAATTCTCTCTTCTCTTTACTTCTTGCTTTGTTTTATTTAAATTGTTGAGTATGTCTCATATTTCAATCAAATAAGAGATCACTTGCAAGTCAAGTTAAACAAAATATATTTTATTTCTAAAAGATTTAGTATTTATTTGTATAATATATTTAGCATTTATTAATATAATTTATTTTACCTAGGAATTTAGCTTATAAATAGGCTCTTTTACAATCTTAGAAAATATACCTATTAGAGATTAGAACTAATAACATTTTTGAAGAATTTTGTGTTTATGTTTTATGAGTTCTTTGTTTTCGGGTTTAGTTTTATCTTTATTTTTGTATTCTTCGTTTTTCGCCATTATAATAAAATTATCTTTACTCGTGGTTTTTTATCCTCTTTGAAGAGATTTTTTCACGTTAAATTTGTGTGTTCAATTTTTCAATTTCTTCTGCTATTTTTATCTGTTCGTTGCTTAATCAACTTGATCCCCAACATAAATTATTTTGTACCAACCTCTGTTCCGACAAAAGATAGAACCATATGTATATAAATGGAAAGCTTTTCAATACATTTATTACATTACATTATGTATAAACGTAATAATTAATATTAGTTAGACACTTTTTTCATATTATTTGTATCATTATAGCTACACCCCATTTGAGTTTCCTTAGGAGTTCAATTTTCATTTATAGTCGTACAATAAGTAAATTAATATACCATAGGATCATTCATTACATGAATTACATTATTTAATATTAGTTATAAATATTAATTACAATAAAAATAAGGGTAAAGGAAGCAAGTTGTAATCAATTGCAAATTATCACACACTGATGAGATGAAAGTTGCTTAACTTAATGAATCTTAAACTAGAATAGGTATGTGAATTTAATGACACAATATCATAATTAATTAAAAAGAAATTTAAGAAACTGTTATTTGACCTACTTCAATTATGACATATCTAATTTATTTTTAGATTTTTGCGAGTTCAATTTTATTTTTACATTTTAATTATTTTTAATTGCAAGTTGTTTATTCCCATTTCCATATTATTTGAAATAGTAGAAGTGACGGTAAGAAATAAATTGATTTTAATATATTTAAATACAACATCACCGTTAAAACAGTTTTGTATCAATAATTATATTGCCCTATAAACAATTAATTTGTTGTATTTTTTAGGAGAAGATAAACATTTTATTTTATAAAATAGACTAGTTAAACTAAAAATCGACAAATAATTTAAATTGGAGTAAAGCAAAAAATTGATTAATCACAAACCAATATGAATTGAACTAAAAAGTCGATTGAGTAAATTTTTATAATTTCTAATAAATTTTATATTAATTTATTTAATTAAAATCGATTTAATTTAAAAACAGTGGTAAAATAAAGTCCTCATTGATTCGCAATTGGCATCCAATTAAGATCATAAAAGCCACACTTATATACATTGTAATATTTAATTAATAATATATCTTATATGTATTTTTATGCTTTTTCCTATAGACAATAAAGTAAAATAAAGTGCCTTACTTGATTGGCAAATGGCAAGAAATCAATATCCTAAAAACCTTCTATATAGTGTAATAGATAATAGAAGTAGTACATCATCTTTGCAATTCAAGTTCTCGTACCAATCTTTAAACTTTGAATAATTTCATTTGAAAATTGGAGGCATGATTAATGTGGTATAAATTTTAATATTACATATTTTCTGATTTGATAAAAATCAAATCAATTTATTATTTTCGTTTTAGATTATTTATTATTTACCAAGTGATAAAAGATTGAGACCTTTAACCTCTTATTTTAAATGAAAGATCATTATATCAAACCAAATATAAAATTCATTAATTATTTATTAGATTTGTTGTTTATTAGTATGAAAATTAAGGGTAAATTATACTATTAGTCATTAAATTATGGATAATTTTTATTTAAGTCATTTGGTTGTTAAGATTTTTTTTTTATAAAAGTTCCGTTAATGAGCTCCAAGCGATGATTTGATAATCGGTACGGTATATCAATACCTATCAATGAGTAGAAGAACATATTTTAGATCGAAGTTGTTTTGACAGTCAATGTCAGAAATCGAAGAAAAAGACTGTTTGAATTTGGTTCGTAAATTTGTGACGTCCAAAATTGTTTTATAAAAAAAAACTGAACAATAAAAGATAAAGCTTTCAATGGGTTCTTGTAGAGCGAATAGAAAAACTCATATAGTCAATTTTAACAATTCGGTGACTTCAATAAAAATTTTTTGAATAATTAAATCATCAAAACGAAAATTTACTTTTGGTTTAATGATTATGGTTTAATGATTAATAATATAATTTAGCCTAAAATTAATTATTTAAATTTTATATTAAATCATTTAACCTAATCCAATCATAGGTTACCACATTGAGTGGCTAAAAAAAAATCTTGGTCAACAACAATTTTTATCCATTAATTAAGATAACCTAAAGCTTTGCCAAATTTCCATTAAAACTTAAAACTACCGTATAATTTATAAAGCTTTTTAATCAATCTCCACCAAATTCGACTTTTTTAGCATATCATCTTCATCACCTATTCTGTCAAAAGTCAAATCTTCTCGTTAATTTGCTATAAAATTTTCTTCCAATAGAATGAAAAAGAAAAAGAAAATAAGGAGTCTATTTGAGATTGTAAAAAGTCTCCTATAGCTGACAAAGCAGTACATTTAACTCATAAAGACACTTAGATTAGTCGGTAACTCCAGTTAAGTCTTAATTTATAATTGGGTTCATTTAAATATTGATGGTGCTGTTAAATTCAACTCAGAAATTAGAGCTGTAGGGGGAGTGGTGCGTGATGGGAATGGAGATTGGAATTTTAGATATAATCGACATTTGGGGCAGTGCTCGGTGTTTAATGTTAAATTATGAAGTATTTTGGATGGTGTAGTATTCCTTCAAAACCAAGACTATAAAAAGGTAATGATTCAACCTCACAGTTTGCATACGGTCAAAGCTTTCCAAGACAGTTTATCTATAGATTCGAATTCAACAAATTTTGCAACATGAAAGTCGTTGACTGACATGTTTCTAGACAAAAAATCAAAACTGCTGACTATACATCAAAAATGTCTTTTGCCAAAAAAGAAGATTTGCAGATATTTAGTAATCTGTGTATAGAGATAATAAAAGTCTTAGATTCTAATAGATTAGAAAAAAAAATGTGGCCATTAGTTTAATTCTTTATGTTTGCTTTCATTAAAAATAATAAGAAATAGATGATAGCTTCTGTTTATCTATCTATTTATATCACTATAATAATATATTATGTTGAACTATACTTTTAAACAATAAAAGATTTTAAATGTTAAATTGGTGTTATTTTTAAGATATAAAATTAATTAATTGGATTGGATTGAAATGTTTAATTAAAAATATAAATTAAATATCTAATGTTTATACTAAATTGAATATAAGTTCAATCTTGACAGGCCATTGATTTTTAATCGGAGGATCTAATTACATAATCTAATAACTTTTGTATTATGATTTAGGGATTATTTTATTTACTCTAATTTTTAACTTAATCACTCTATTTAAAATAATTGTTTGAATTAAAAGATGTTATTAAAAACTTGTTAATCCATTAAAAAATATAGGGACCTTTCCGTAATTATTCTAAAATATCCTTTCTTTTCTTTCTCTTTTTCTGCCAAAACTCATGTCGTCATCTTCCTGCATCAGCGGTTGCCTCAACCACTTGAAGCATCTACGCGACCTTGTCGTCCTGCACCAGCCGTTGGCTCTGAGGGAATTGCTTCCGTTTGCGGCCTATCTACAGTAGCAGTCGATGGGTGCTAGTAGCTCCTGTGTCCCCAAGAGCGTATGTATTGGACCTTCTGTCGAGTCAAGTGGGTGGTGTACACAAACATTGGTGGGTCATACTAATGCCATTGATACTAATGCTTATGTTCCGCTGAAGTTCCAGTGATCGCTACTGCTGAGGATGTTACTACATTGTTGGAGGTGCCTTAACCTGCTCTGGTTTCTCAAGATTACGAATCGGATGATAACATGTTATCTATGTTAGATTACTTCTTTGAAGATGATGCATTTGTTACATTAGATGACTTGTTTTAGTCTTCGGAACAAATGCTACTGTTTGGTTTAGCTGTGTTAAAAAAAAAAAAAAAAAAAAAAGGAACATTTGCATAATAGCACGATGTTTAATATATATATACATATTGAAAATGCGTGGATTCTTCACCGGCACCCAAAATATAGTTCCAACAAAAAAGAAAAACATTGACAATGTGCCAATTCTTCAGTGGCACCTAAAAAGAATAATGTGTTTACGCCAATTTTTTTTCAATTTTTTAGCTAAATTAAGGAATTTTTTTTTTAATTACATGTTTGGATGAAATGGTTTTTAATAAAGATAATGGTAAGTTCCATAATGGTTACGAAATTATAGATTAAGTACCTAGTTCAAAAAAGAATTTAAATACCTAATTGAAAATTTTTAATTTGAAGGCTTATTATTCACTTAAGCTTTTATTAATGATGAGAAGTTATTTAAACAGTTAGTTTAATCAATAGTTTTTAAATGTGTAGTTATTTAGGAAGTAACTATTAAAAATATTATAAAAATTATAATGATATAACCATATTTATTATCTTTTTTATTGATTTTGTTAAAATTTAATTAAGTTGATATCAGCAGTCTCGTGAACTTAAATTAAATCAAATACATTATTATAGTGAAAAATAGGTTAATGAAAAATTAAAATGAAATATATAACTTGAGTGTCTTAATTTATATGAAGTAGTGATTAAAATTTTATCAAATACCTCTTTTAACGTATTGTTTCCCATGTACCTACCATACTATTGTATTAAAAAATTTTACACTGGAATCTTTTAAAAGAGTTGCAAGAAAGAAAGAAAGAGTGTTAATAAATATATAAAATTATATTTTTTAATAAAAAGTAAATTACTGATATGATATTTTAAAATACATTCATAATGCAATTTTTCTTTTATCAAGTTAGTTTGGCTTACGATATTATACTTAGTCAAAGGCATTATTCATGGTATAAATATAAATACAATATTTTAAAGGAGGGATCCTTATAGTGGTGTATAATTAAAGTAGTTTAATATTTTTCTATAATTTTTATATGATTAATATTTTATCGATTTAATTGTTATATTTTATACTTTATTTATATAGATTATAGATTATGCATGTTAAATTTGATAAATTAAATTTTTCTAACTATTTATTTTATAGATAAAAACTTTCAACCATTCAATAAATATTAATATACATTTTTAGATCAATATGATAAAGATATCGATTGATTTGAAATTTTACATGCATGTCAAATACAATTATATCGAAAAATATAATAGTTGAATAGATAAAATGTTAATCGTAAAATAAGTTACAAAAGAGCATAAAACTATAATTTTACACGAATATAGGTGAATCTCTCCTCACCTTTTAAATATATATTATTGATTATGTAATTTGATTTTATAAGCCTTCCTTCATTGTATTGATGTCATTTTATCTGTGAGAATAAATTTATAATTTATTTATGATGTGGTTGATATATAAAATTAATATATTTAAAATAATTAAGTAATTTTAGAAAATAAAAAATGTAGATAATATTTTTTAGTGAGGAGCTATTCTTGGTTTTAAAACTTGAATTTTATGTGGGTATTTCCTTTTGAAATATTAAGTGGTCAGTTATGTCGGCGGATAAATTTTAAAAATAAAAATGTATATAAATTTAAATACTTACTTAACCCTATTTTTTTAAAATTTTATTGGATTTGTTGTATTTTTGTGCCACACTTGTAAAACCAAACTTAATCAAACAAATTATAATAGTATAAATATAAATTTAAAATACCTAATTAATCCTATTTTATTTTTAAAAATAATTTAAGATTTTATTGCTTTTGTTGTTGTACTTCCACTAACTAAGTTTGTGCCGCTCAACTCAAGAAACCAAATTTAGTCAAACGAATTATAATAGAATGAGTTAACTGCGTCTATCATCTTTAATTTATAATCATTATTCTAGATTAGTTTCTAAATTTTAAAATCTATTAATTATATTTTAAAATTTTTGGTATTATATCAATTAGATCCTCTATTATTAAAATCATTAAATGGTATATAAAATTTTATATGACATAATATCTTTAAATGAAAATCATAAAAAATTAAAATGTTACCACATAATTTTTAAAGTTAAAAACTAAAAATAAAGTAAAACTAATAGAGAAACCATAGTTTCCGTAAAAACTTTAAAAAATAAAAACAAGATTTTTATAATATCTATATTTTACAATATTCATTTTTCTTTAATTTTTTATTTTAAATTATGTCGCATAAGATCTAATGTCTCATTTAGCGTTAAATTAATAATTTTAGTAATGAAAGGATCTTATTGATATAACATCAATAGTTTGAGTATGTGATTAGAATGCTTTAAAGTTTAAGGACCAATTTAATTAGAGGGTGCTTGATGCAACTAACTCTAATAGTATAGTAGGATTATTATTTGATACACAAGTTGTAAAGGTTTTAACTCCAATGAGTGTATTATTTATTATTATTTTAAAATATCAATTAAGAACATTTGGTGGCATCTTAACCCCCTTGTGGGGTTAAAAAACTCAACCACTAAAGTATCAAATAATTATCCAAGAATCAGTATAGATTGAGAAATACAAAATTAACTTTAAGTAATTTTTAACCTAATTAAAATAATATACAAGAAACAAATAAAACTAAATACGCAAAGCTCATAATTTTATTGGTTATGATGGTGTATGTTCAAGTCTTACCTTATGTAAATCTTGTATAGGTTCTCTCTAAATTTATTTTGATTTAAATATCATCACATGTGAGTTGTAACACCTCAAAATATAAAAGGGTAGAATTAATAAATTATTAAGAAATGGTGTAGTCTTGATGATTGTCTAGCTAGAGTAATTCATAAGAAATTTTAGATTCAAGCCTCACTCTTTTCATTTTCTTCTATTTTTCGCAGCAACTAAGGAACAAAATCAAACTAGAATATATATTAAATATGGTAGAAATATGTTAAGTGTAGGAAGTTACTTAAATGGTAAGACCTTTGTATTTTCCATTTGCTAAGCTTCTTAGGTTCAAGTTACACCACTCTCCAAAAATTTGAAAACCCTAAGTATTTAATCTCCAAATCAAAATAAAACTTTTTTTCTAATTGAACCAAAATTTTACTTTCTATTTCCCTATTTCTTCCCCTTTTCTATTTCATTCTCTCCTAAAATTTTATTTTGAACTCAAACTCAAACTCCATCTCCATTCATTCGTTCTTCATATCGGTTTAGTGCAATGCCATCAAATCTTATCTTTAACATTGCTAAGAATCGATAAGAATATTCTGATTTCAACGTTTAGATCTCAACATAACTGTAGGATTTTGTTCTTATTAATTTCATTATCAATTAAACGATCTTTTATGAATCTTGTCGATATTTCCTGAAATCTTGATAAATCTTGAAAATCGTTATTAATTCGTGTGTATTTCTCCGTTGAAAGACTCGTTATAGGTAGATCAGATTTGGACGCGAGGATCATCGTTTGAGACCCCAAAGTCAGGTGTAAGTTCTTTTACAAGAAAATCAAGACAAAATCGAGCTTAGAATAGACCACACGGCCAGCCACACAGGTGTATTTTCAGTTTGTTGGGAAATTTTTATTTTAATGTTTTTAATGTATTATTTTAAAAAAATTATATAAAAATTTTAATACGGGTGGGGTGAGCTCGAGTTTTAGCTTTTTTATTTAAGTCTAGCTTGGGAAAAATTTTAAGCCTATTTTTTGGGTCGAGCTGGGCCTGAGCCTATCAAACGGGCTTGAAATTTTGTTACGGTCAGACCTATGATCACCTCTAAGCGTATGCATAGCATATTATGTGAAGTGTTAAAATTTTCATAGTCACCACTTGAGTTCTTGGAAAGCGAATTTGCTCTCTCCTGTGAGGCATCTAATACTTATCCAATTTACTATGGCTATTGAATCACTTCATGCTATGTCATTTACTTCTGATCCTCCATTTTGAATCATTTAGATTTTATTAATATAATTTTCTTACAATCATAGTTAGTGTCCAAACTATAGTTAGTCAATTAGGATATCGTAACCCTTCTAAAAGATAAAGGTGGTTTAGGTATACTTAGTGCAAAATAGAAAAATCAAGTTTTTCTAGTCAAATTAGGCTAGAGGCTATTACTTGAAGGTAATAACCTCTAGGTGAAAATTCTTAAAGCTAAATATCTTTAGGATCCGAGGAACATAGTATTTGTGGTGAATGTCTTTACCACTTGGAATTCCTTATGTAAGAATAATTTGTGTCTTGCCTCAAGAATCAGATGGATCGTTTGAAATGGTGAGATGGTGAACTTATGGTATGACAACTGGTCAAGTCTAGGCCCAGTTTAAAACAACGCAAAATGTAACACCCAATACCCGACCCGAATGATGGGGTCGAATACAAGGTGTCACATTAACTCTGAAACGGACTACGGACAAATTTCAACTAAATTGTAAACTAACATAACTAAAACAACCAAATATGCTTTCTGGATCATACATAACTTAGGTCAGGTATCATTAGAAACAACTTAACATATTTTACTGGCTGACCTGCCAAAATAAACCACTCAAATTACAAATTCCTAGTTTAAGTGATTAACATGCGAACATATAAGAAGATTAACAATAATGGCTTTACTATGTTTAAACGATTACTCAATATAGATTATAATACAACAAGTTCATATATAGTTATAAAAATGTAGACTTTGAGGTTTGGCCTCTAGGTCGCCCCACTATATACATGTCACAAGATAAGAACATGACCGCCTCCCGACGTACCAATATCAGAAGTGAGAATATAGCAACTAAAGATATCAGTTAAGTCGATTTCCACAAGTATATGGGTCAAGTTGTAATATAGTTTATTTACAATGAAACACTTGGTAAGTATTCCGAGGATCGTACCCTAGAGATTGCAATTTGGGGAAAATTGTTATTACACCGATTACCAAAAATAACTACTAGTCTAGTCAAGTAACGAATTAGTAGTTTTAATCTAAAATTAGGATGATAATAATAGTAACAATAAACTAAAGAATTAAACTAAACCTAAATCTACTCCATAATAAACTAAAAGAATTAAACTAAACCTAAATCTACTCCTAAGTTCATGTATTAGCTTATCATATTCCTTATTTCGACTATGCGAGTTCCTTTTTCCTAGATCCAATTATTTTACCTGATTAATTATTGATGTAGAGTTCTAAATAGTTGGTTACTAATTAACCTAGTAGGGCTTTTCAACCTTCTAATAACCTAACTAGTCGACAAGAACTACTCACCTCTATGACACAGTTCAAACCAGGGTAGGTTAAGCTTTTCACAGATAGGTAATACCGATTTCGGGTTAATTCCTTCTTACATGATTTCCTAGGTTCATCAATCCTAGGGTTTAAATTCTTCCTTCCCTAACCACTAATCTACTAATTGATGCTTGGTAGGCAATACCAATTTCGGGTTAATTCCTACCTAAATGACTTCCTAGGGTTGTCAATCCTAGTGTTTAATTGCATTGAACCAAATCCAACCAATCCAAATTAAACTCTACCTATCAATCAATTAATTAGATTAAAACAATTGAAACATGCGAAATATGTATAAAGCATAAATTGGTTCTAATCTTTACACAAACATTCAATCAACAATGTTAAAGAAATACATATAAAGAATAGAATAAATGAAAGAGATGCTCATGGATTTATTAATGAAAGCGTAGCTTCAGAATAATATCCACTCACGAAAGTCTCACTTATAGGATCTTCCAATTACAAGAACATAATGTAAATGAAATAAAAACTAAGAACGAAATAAAAACCTCACAAAAATTTATGTCTCCATAATGTGTTGTTTTGAGCAAGTATTTATGGATTACATGCATTATGACCTAACTAGGTCAAGAAAGGATGGGTAAGAATGTTAATTTAGGTTCTGTAGATGAAAACACCCTTTCTCATTAAATTGGCCTCATAGTAGCTATGTCGCGACACCCTCAAGCCTGTGTCGCAACATCGAAGGCAATTTGCTTTATTCTTGGTGTTTTTAGGCTATGTCGTGACATCGTCCAGCCTGTGTCGCGACATCCTCAGCAAATTGCTCCTTGGGTCTTCTGCTTGTTGTGTTATGACATCCTAGCTTTGTGTTGCAACATCGGGAGCAATTCACTGTCTTTTTGCCCTAGAATAATGTACTGCACACTTAATCAATATATTAATATTCCTTTAGTCCCAGATTAGCCTAAAAGGTCATAAAACACATAAAAATGCTCATTTTATTCACTACATATTAAGACGAAAAACTTAATAAAACTATGTTAAATTGCTATAAGACCAACTCGTTAAGCATAGAAATGAGCCTAACCTATTACAATGAATTGTGGCAAATTAGAAAACAAGTTCGCCTAAGCTTGAATAAATTCTAGTTTGATCCTTTTTCATCTCTTTATATAAACCATTATGCCTGGGAAACAAAAAAAACTAAGTTCAAATGACCCTAGTGAGTTTCCAGTATAATATACCATTTATGAAATTTAAGTCACATCTTCATTGGTTGATCTTCTGTTTGGCACCGCTTGCACAAGTAGGGTTCATGTATTCTTCTTGGTGTACTCATGTCCTTTCTTGAGTTGTCTCATCTTGAGAATTTGTACACTTTTTGCATTGTCAAAATCCTCCATTTCTATTTATCGTGCTATAGGCTACAATGTGGGTTAATTTGTACTTATCCATTTGTACTGATTTCTTGCAAGATGGAATATTACCTCTTTTTTCCATTAGAATATATGCAAATTACATTAGTAACTGTTGTCATTGCAGATTCACTTACGGTGGATTAATTCTAGAATACTCATGCATGGAGATTCACACTTGGAGAATTTTTTTCATGTGCGGGTTTATACTTAATGTATTATATACTCAAACTAGAAGTTGGTGACAAACCTTTATAAGCGGATTCATAATCACATATTCATACACTAGTTCTTAGTTATGAAATCTATCTTTAATAATAATTCCACCAGACTCTTGTTTGGCAGATAGTCACTATGGAATCTCGATTTAAAAATAATCATTGGCAGAGTCCTACGTGAAGTAGATCCCTGACGTTTTGGCTTAATATAACTAGTTCATACAAACTCTCGTAGCTTGAACATAAGAATAAGCCCATGCAGTCTCTTTCTTGGATAATAGTCCTTACTAACTCTTATGAAGGATAGTCTCTTTGATAACTTAAACGTGAAACATGAATATAAGACAAGTATATTGTCATAGCTTGAATCATAATGATAAATCCAGTGGACTATCATACACATAGATTCATATAGTAGATTCATGATGCGAGCTCATATATGGTGGACTCAAGTGTGTGGATCCATAGGCGAATACTTACATATAAATGCATATTCATAGAAGAAACTTCATAATTGTGGCAGATTCTTACATATGGATACATGCAGATTCATCCCACGGACTTCGCATGATGAAATCTCATATATAACTTTGACGTAAATCTTAAAGAACAAGTCCAACGAACTTTCATAACTTACATATGTCATGGCCATAGACTTGCACATATAAGGCTTTAAACCTTAGACTCCGTAGAGTCTCATACTTGAAAGAACCCACGTAGAGTTATCATATACATGTGTACATATATCTCCATACAATCCAACTGAACCTCAGCAAAGTAGAATACCATGCATATACATTCTTCATACATTCGACCTAAACCTCTGCAAAACCAATATCATGAGGCACAAAGTTCACAACATGTCATTTCTTCATCTTTCATCTGCCAAAACAACCCTTCATACTTCGCATATCATTCACATTTATTACAGACATATAACAAGCATTCAAGTGGTCATTTTATTAATAACACAACATAGATCATGCCAAGCATATCATCTAGTAGACCATTTCAATGATAACTTCTTTAGTAATTATTTTACCAGTGAAAGTTTAACAAAATAATGAACTAAAACGTACAATCAAACATGCATCTGTAAATCATCACTTTGCATACTTCAATCATACAACAAAACAACCCATAATAATTCAACTCATCATCTACAGAACACGAAATCAAACACATCGCAATAACATAGTATTGATATGTATAAAACAACCACAGAGAGTTTGAGTTTAGAAACTCACCAACAAAATACTTGAAAGTTGGTACTGATTACACTTGCTTGGTTTTCCTTATCACCTGAGCGTCCTCTATCACTCCCCAAATATAGGGGATTAGTTGTAATGAATAAGCAAGAAATAAACTTTAGGCTTGAAGGATAAGTAGCTTGTACATTCTTTAGAAGTCCTAGGTTTAAACCACACCTCTCCCAGTTTTTTCTCTTTTTATTTTCAACAACCCAGTATGAAAATCTCATTAGAATAAATAATATTTAGAGTGAAAACATAACAAGTGTGGGCAGCAACCCAATGGTTAAGCATTCTTCTTACTCCATTAAAATCCCAAGTTCAAGTCACACCACCCTTCCGCAATTTCATTTTAAATTTCGGCCAAATTGGGTAATTTACCATGCAACCCCTTAAAATTTGAAAATCCTATATATTTAGTCCTCATTTTCCTAATTACCCTATGATTTTGATTTCTTTTCTATTTCAACTTGAATTCTCCTTCTTTTTCCTTTAAATTCTTTTTTTCTTTTCTCCTATTTTTTCTACCAAATTGGTCATTCCATTGCTAAAATTATTTTTCCCTCGATATCAAATCAATCGTTAATAAATTAATTCCTTACCGATTGTTGAATTCATCGTTGATAACCTCCATATCCATCAAGTTCGGTAAGTGTATCTCGATCTAAAGTTTAGAACCCCAAATCTAGAAGAATTTCTATTCGATATTGATCTTTCAAATAAATTAGTCGATCTTTCACGGTTCTTGAATAATATTTCATTAATATTGTTAAATCTTAATAAATCTTTGAAAACAAACCTTAACCCGTGTACAAATGTCATTTGAGGACCCGTTACAGGTGCATCAGACTAGATTTGAAAGTGAGGGACGTTGCTCAGAATCTTAGTGAAAGGTATGTTTTATTTTACGAGTGAATCGGGGCAAACCATGCCTAGTATTAGCGCCACACGATCATGTGGGGCACACGACCCCTCACATGACCATGTTTACATGAAACCCTAGATTTTACGGTTCTCACACGGCTGAGGACCCTCCACACGACCTGCCAGACAACTGTGTTTCCCTTGTAGCTTGCTTTTGCAAATTCCACATGGCCAAAATCTTTCACATAGCCTAGCCACACGACCGTGTACCCCCTCCACATGGTCCAGTCACACGGCCGTGTGTTCCCTCTTTTTTAGATTTTACAATTTTGTTCCCTATTTTTTAGATTTTATAGTTTTTTCCTCTATTTTTTAGATTTTATAATTTTGCCCCTATTTTTAGATTTTATGTTTTTTCCCTATTTTTCAGATTTTATAGTTTTGCCTCTATATTTTAGATTTTACAATTTTGCCCAAAATTTTACGTTTTGTTTAGTTTAGTCCCTGGTTGGTTCTTAAACTGTTTTAGTGTTTTATTTTGATCAATTAACCCCTTGATAATATGATTAATGCTAGAATTGATGATCTAATTGACTAAATTATTAATATTATGTATGTTTATGATATGTTCAGTTTAGTCCTTGTATATGCCCGAAATTGTCTTTAGAGTTTTTATTTGCTCAATTTAGTCTCTGATATTGTGTTATTCTGGAACTTGTGATTTAATGGCTGAAGTATTATGGTTATATCGTATGTAAAGTGTATTTTACATGCTACTAACATTGTGAAACAAATAATCTATTAGTGTTAATATTGACACCACCCTATTGAAATACCTATTAAAGCATGTTCATTACTAGTGAATGAATCAAATACATGTTAAGCATAAGTACTACTAGTGTTGATTTATTCTATTACAAAGAATGTCATATTGCATTGCATGGGGTAGGATGATATGTACGGAGGAAAAGTGACAGTTTAATCTACAAACAGTGTACTTTGATTATGAACCATGTGGCAGTTTGTTTAATCAGCAAGTATGTTGTCCACTCACAACAAGTGGCAGTAATTGCAAATATGTGGTTCGATCATGAACCAAGTGGCAATTTGTTTAATCTACAAATATGTTGTGCACTCACAACAAGTGGCAATAACTGTAAATATAACAGCCCATTTTTCAGTGGTGTCGGAAACAATAATTCCGAGACCACAAATCAGATGAATGAGTCCGTAAATTTTATTATTTAATATTTATGATTCAAATATAGTATTATATTAAATTTTGATATGATATTTTTTGGGTAATTGAATGAATATTTAAGTACAAATGGTTTGTCCTTAAAGTTAAGTGGTTTTAGAAAATGAGGTATTGAGACCACGTTTTTATAAAAGCGAGCCTATAAATATTTTTATTAAATATTTATAGAATGATTATATAAGTGTATTGAAATTTTGTCTAGAAATTTTAACGTTTGAATAGTTAATTAAGGAAAAAGGATTAAATTGTAACAACTACAAAAATTAATAATTATTAGTTTATATTTGCTAAATGATTGTAAATTCATAATTCGAGTGTTTTTGAGGTAATTAGCCCATATTAATTATATTAGACGATAGAATGCATGATTTATTATCATATTATATGTTAATTTAAATTAAAATTAGATTAAAATAAGTTAAAACATAAAAAAAAATAAAGGATGGCCATATTCACTTCATCTTTTTCACTCTCACCACCAAATATCCATTGTTAAGGAAGCCATGAATTCATCCAAGCTCTCATCCTTGCATTGTGAGTGAGTTTTAATTCGTTTTTAGTAAATTTTATGTTTTCAAAATCGTTGTAACTAGGTCTAGCTAACCCGTATTTTCATTTTCAAAACTGTTAAAGATTTTAAAATTTTTCATTAATGAATCTTAGATTTTTTATAGAAATTATTATATTTAGAAGCTATGAAATGTTTAAGGACTATTTGATTAAGTAAATTTTGTTAATTTTGTATTTAGGGACTAATTGTTAAAATAGTGAAATTGTAAGAAATTCTTGTGAAAATGTGTTAAATATGAGTTTTACATAAACAATATGAAATTTGGCTGGTATGGTTTGGGATTAAATGTTTTCAATTTGAAATTTTCAAATTTAGGTACTAACTTGAATAAAAGGTAAAAGTTTAGGGTAAAAGTGTAAAATATTGATAAAGGGAAAATTACATGAACTAAAGTATTTTAAAGTATTTGAATTGGATAATTGGATTAAATTATTATATTGAGATCAAGAAACGAGTCAATCAGACAATAATCGAGGGAAAGAAAAGTTAGCAGTGTAATCATCGGTGTTGGGTTTATTGTCGTTTTTGGATTAGGTAAGTTCATATTAGGTTTATTATATTTTTATTGATTTGAATTTAATTACTTATCTGTATGTGTATATAAATATATGTTATAGTAAATCATGACAGAAACAAATAAGACCATAGTTGAACCATAGTTGAAAGACGTTATGGCATCATGACGGAAACAAATAAGACTATAGTTAAAAGACTATGGCATCATGACAGGAGCGAGTAAGACCATGGTTGAAAGATGCAGTGACATCATTGTAAATAGGACTAAGACCATAACTGAAAGACGCTACGACATCCTTTAATAATTATTTATCAGGTACTATGTACCGATGAAGGAGTTTATACCGGTGGCTTAAGATCCTGTATGTGTTGCAGATTCTTTGAAGTTTGTGTGAGCTTTACCCTTCCTCATATCCAAAATAAATTTTCTATTGTTTCTCATGCAAAACGATTAATTATTATGATGAAGTAAAGTCAGATGATATGATGAGTTACATAATGACATATAATTATTTAGCATGTTGAGTTTTGTTAAAATGGTTATACGAAATGGTTATATGAAATGGCTACATAAAATGGTTAAATGAATTGGTTATATGGTAATAGATGTATAAATTGAGACATTGGATATTGATATTTGAAATGAATATGTGAATAGTTAAATAAATATGTGATGGTTGGTTTATGTACCAAATATGTTTTTTGTGTATATGTTTTACAACATGATAAAGTTACATATTTTATATATGAATTCACTAACCTTGTGAGACTTGTGATGTTATAGGTAATTAATGAACTTATCATCATGATATTGAATTATCTTGTTAAATGTTTAAATTACATCCTTTACCGTAAGTTAAAGTTTAAGGTTATTACAAACTTACTAAGCTTTATGTAAGCTTACCTCGTTTTGATTTTTCTTCCTTGTAGATCATCAAATTCAAGTTGTCGATTGGATTGCTTTTGGAGATCACACTATCTGTCAACACATTTGATAGTTATATACTTAATTTGACCAGGTTATAAGTGGCATGTAGATAAGATTTTTGATATAATTTTATGTGATAAGTATTTGGTTATGTCTTGAGCCCTTTAATTTATGAACCAATGTATAAATAGTAAGGTTTAATGGTTAGGTATAATGGTTGATTATAACATGTTATTTTGGACTTAATTGATGATTGAGCAAGGTTGACATGTTGAGTTGTTTTGCTTTGGATAGTTGTTGTTTCATGATTGATTATGAAATGTTGTGGTTATATTTTCTTAACATTTTTGGTATATCTTGACCATGTGTATATGTAATACCCTAAACCTATATCCGTTACCAGAAAAGGATTACGGAGCATTACTAGCAATTTCAAAATAATTACAAATAATTCAAATAAATTACTATTCATTTTTCCAAGATTATTCATAACATCCCTTAAATGGACCCTCGAGGCCCAATATGAGTACTAAAATCAAGTTGGGACTAAATCAGGGACTCAAAGAATTTTTTGCAAAATTTTAAAAATTTTCCAAGATACAGCATGTGGTCCAAGGGACATACCCATGTTACAGGTCGTGTTCAAAACTATGTAGCTCTCTGACTTGTGCCACACTGCCAGCCTCACGCTCGCATGTTAGGCCGTGTTGTTAATTAAAATTTTCAAAATTAGGTACAGGTTTCACAAGGCCAAGACACACGCCCGTGTTCTAGGTCGTGTAGCACACATGGATAAGACACACTTCCGTGTCTCTACCCGTGTGTTCAATTCTGAGCATTTTGTTTCTCAAATTTAAGGTGCAAGGGACGCACGGCCAGATTACATGCCTATGTGTATAACCGTGCATCACACATGGCTGAGACACACGGTCGTGTCTCCACCCGTGTGGACGAAAATAGGTCATTCCAAGGCCACTTTTCTCACCCTTTTCACAAACAACCTGCACACAATACTTTCACATACCAATACAATCCAACCAAGCAACCAATTCAAGCCAAAATATGTATAAAATATGTTATATCATCCCATACACATCAATATCTAATACATACAAACACATCTAAGCCTCATAATCCCAATTCAAACTACTTCATTATCAAACCAAACCTATACATGCCATATAAACCAAAAATGTATAACAAAATCTACTAGAGTAATTTGGATAGTGTGAGTCGATGTGTTGATCCGATCCTCCAAATACACATTAATCTACAAGAACATTAAACACACACAGGTAAGCTTATAGAAGCTTAGTAAGTTCATAGGCTTAAAATATAAATCTTACCAAGCCATTTATAACTAGACATTAAATAGAATATATTATTAACATTGCCTGCCAACCACAACTTTAATCAGTTAATTTACTTATTTGAGCTCAATATCAATAATAACTTAAGTTCTTCCACAATACTTTCATATAAAACTTACCAATTATGTCCAATCATATAACTTACAGATTTGAGTATATCGTAAATAGAAGCCTGAAGGCTATACTGAAGCACATAAGTGTTAAACTGAAACCCATAAGAGTTGAACAGAAGCTCATAGGAGCTGAACAGAAACCTAATTAGGGTTAAACTAAAACTCATATGAATTAACTGAAGCTCATGTGAGCTAAATGGAAAGCAAACACAGAAGTTCGCAACAAATGTTGAACCTTGGTTTACTTAGGTAATTTGCTATCAATTCTTTTCTTACACTGAACAAATATACTCAATCCCGCGTTCTATTAATTTGAACTTCTGATCTGAATTTTCATATTTTTGTAATAATCACAATTTAATTATAAACATATGAAATAATACATTATATCATTTCTAAATTAACAAATAATCATGAGAACTCAACCATATGAACTTACCTGGGGTAATTTGCAGAAGTTGTAGAAAATTCAAGACTAATAAACTATTTTCTCTTTTCCACGACTTTCTTTGAGCTCTTGGTTTGTAGCAAGAATATGAAAAAAATAGTTTAGGGGGACTCTTTAATGGCTATTTTTGGCTAGAGAAACATGAAGAAATGTCTAGATTTTCAATTTGATCATTAGTTTTATTTTTAATTCTAATCAAATTACCATTTTGCCCTTAGTTCACTCCAAATTCTGTCTATTTCTTCTTTCCACATACCGTCCAGCCATTGCCCATATGTCTAATTGCCTATTTGGTCCTCCTTCAATTACCACTTATGCTATTTAATCATTTTTCCTTAATTGACTAGTTTGCATCTTTTTCACTTTAGTCCTTTTTAATTAATTAACTATCAAAACGTTAAAATTTTCTAACGAAACTTTAATACTAATTCACTAACACTCCATAAATGTTTATAAAAATATTTACGACTCGGTTTATGAAATCGAGGTCTCGTTTCCTCGTTTTCAACTCAATTTATCTAATAAATTCTTTTAATTCACAAATTTCACTAATTCAAAAATACTTCTAAAATCTCACTTAACTAATAAATATTAATTTATTGAATTTTAAAACTCACTCATCGGATTTAGTGATCTCGAATCACTATTTCTGACACCATTAAAAATTAGGTGTTATAGTATATATGGGAATTTTGAACAAAGTTTGGTAGGTTTAATTGTGGATGGAATTGATGAAATGGTATAGTTGATAGGCGTATGAGTCATGATTCTGTTATGGATGAATGTGAATTTATTTGAAGTTGGATATGTGGTGCCATTGAAGGCATATTAGTTAGGCACTTAGGTTGATTGTTATTGGGTGTCTTATGGTATGTTTTGATACATGTTGAATAGGTAAAAATGGTTAGAAATGGTTTGGCTTGGAACCTAAGCAATGGAAGATGTAATGACTTGATTTTGAAGTTGTTTTAAGAGCATACAGCCTGGGACACTGGCTTTCACATGACCGCGTGCCACACACGGCCACCCCACACTTTTGTGTGTCTTATTGATTTTTAGGTACAGGTTTTTCCCACACGACATTAGGCTGTTACACGGTCGTGTGACCCTGAATTACACAGCCTAGGCTCTAACACACAGTTGCCCATACGTTCATGTTTTTGAACCACACAGTCAGGGCTATCACACAAATGTGTGACCCCTATTTTCAATTTCTATCACATTTGTAACACCCCTAACCCGTATCCGTCGCAGGAATAAGGTTACAGAGCATTATTGTAAAAACATGTCTCAAATCTTTCATTTCCAAATTTTCATAATAATTGCAAAATCCAATCTAACACATGCATAATGTCCCTAATTCAAGCCCTCGAGGCCTTAGAAACACTTTAGAAATGATTCGGGACTAAATCAAAAGCATTTAAAACTTCATGGAAAAAGATGAAAAAAGTTATAGTGCAAGGCTCACATGGTCATGTGACTTACACGACTGAGACACACACTCGTGTCTCAAGCCGTATGGACATTCGAAGTAGGAAGACACGGCACGAGCATGCCCGTGTAAGTCTCTGACTTGGGTCACATGGCCAAGCACACGCCCGTGTGCCAGGCCGTATAACTCCCGAAATGCAACCTTTAAACACCTACACGTGACACATGGCCGTGTCATGTGACTATGTGTCACACATGGCTGAGACACACGATCGTGTCTTAGGCCATGTGGACAAGAAATAGGTCAATTTCAAGCCATTTCTTTCACCCAAAACATGATCACATATACAAGCCATTTGCACTTACATTTAAGCATTCAAAATGTACCTAAAACATGCAAAATCATGCTAAATCATTATGGTATTTGTTCATACAACCAATATGCCCAAAAGGCACCTCAATCACAACAACCAAACATGTTTAAACTTTTTGCATAGTTTAGCCATTAACCATCCATATTCTTCTAATCTAATTTCCTTATCAAACTTACCATAATGACTACATACCAAAATTCACACACAAATATACCAATTTGGCCATTCAAAACATATCATCACTAAACCACTTCATCATTAGCCAACAAGCACCAAAATGCCAAAATGTCATCAATCATAAAAACATATGTATACATGCCAACATAACAATTAGTTCATCAAGCAAAATACCATATTTACAAGCCAAACATAATGGTTATTTCATCAATTTCCGAAACACCTATACATGAACATATTTAACCATTTTCAATTAAATTTTTTCTATATAAAAAAAATCAAAATGACCTTACCATTTGGACCACTTCTCACATGCATCAAAACCATTTAAATGTTACTAATCTAGCTGTTTCCAAATAGTTCCAACAACCAACATATATACATACCAAATTAATGTCCAAATGGTCATTATTCAAAAAAACATATTTGACAAAATTCTATATCAAAACATGCCATAAATGGTCATTTTGTAACCATGCCAACTCTTACCACTTTGGCCACAAACCATACATCAATTTAATCTTATAAACACTAACCATTAAGCTTCAAAGTACCAAAATCACACCAACCGTCAAGGCATCAAAATAATATAAGTTTCACAAATTTAAAGCAACATTTCATGCCAATATCATTAACTAAACATTAGACATAAGTCCACCTATACATGCCATTATAACCACAACCAAAGCATCAAAATCTACTGATAAAATTGATGGATAGCGTAATGGATCTCTGACTAGCTTCCAACCTGATTAAGCTTCCGATAATCTAAAAAATAAGAGAAAGATAATCATATAAGTAATGAATGCTTAGTAAGCTTGTATAAAACATAAGCATAATATTACATGCTTTAATTTATACCACATTTTCATGTACATAAGCATATTACCAATTGAACACTTACTGTCTTAATGTATTTCATTAAGACTAAGTATGATATAATCCAATCATAAGCTTGGGACAAGCCTAAGCACATCAACAACACATGTTAGTTCATTTAACATGGATTTATCATCCATCATAATATAACATGTTTTTCATGTAGCTCACAATTTCAATGTATTTCATACATACATACATGTCTTGGTTCATATTGAACACCTACCTTTCCTTTCATTTTTTATGCCCGTTGAACCGTTTAGAATATCATTGGATACATGGGATAGCTCACACGAAGTGTGCTAAACATATAACCATAATTTGTCATTTCCTTTACAATGATGCTCACATGAGCTGTAGAAGGGTATGCTCACATGAGCTGTGGGTTGAAATGTAAGCTACTCGATGCTGCTCACACGGGCTGTGGACTATCTGTAACACATGTTGGACCTCAACCATCGGTAGGACATTCAAGACCAGCACCCAAAACATGTAAACCCTAATGACATGTCATTTGTATCCTATGAATTCCTAAGGTTCAAATGGGGCTTGATAATTGTCGTACAAAGTTGAAATTTCCATCGTTTCTTGACAAGATAAATTACATAATAACATATATATAATGTTTCAATCATAATAGAATCACATACTAACATTGAATTTAATCAATACTATACAGAATTTAGTTCATACAAACTTACCTGGCTAAATTGTAGAAATGACAAAGTACAGGAGTATTTTTGTAATTTTCTATTCTCCTCAATTTTTTACTCGATCTTGATTTAAATTAATAATTTCATTCAATTTATTAATTTAGATAGGAAAATAATTCATTTTATGAAATTTAGTCACTTTTTACATTTTTACAAAATTGCCTCTGAAATTTTACTTTTATTCAATTTAGTCCTTGAGCCTAAAACATGTAATTTAACCATTTTTACCCAAAATTGAGCCTAGCCAAATACTTATAGCATCCAATATAGACCATTACTGCAACAATTTTACACCAAATCCTTGTATTTTTACCATTTCAATAATTTAGTCCCTAATCGGTAAATTCATCAAATAATCACTTAATATAATACTTTTAAATACCAACTAACACTTAAAATTCATCATTTAAAAACTAAAATCACAAGGTTAATAAATGGAAAATATTAAAATCTTTAACAGTTTCAAAATCGAAGGTACGGGCTAGCTAGACCTAGATGCAACGATCTAAAAAATATTAAAATTATTAAAAACGGGTAAGAATTACTTACCATGCATTAGAATATATGCTAGCCGAACCTTATAAAAATGGTGTTTCTTTCTCCCCAATTCGGTCTTGAAAAACAAAGAATGAATCAGATGGCCATTAATTCCTTTTGTTTATGTTAAAATATTTATTTAATTACCATATTACCCTTGCTTATAAACTAAAATTTTTTAAAAATTACACCTTGAAACCGTCCATTAATAAAAAAAAGGTATAATTACCTTTTAAAACCCTAAATTCATGGTTATTTATTACTTTAATACAATTAAACTAATAGCGATTGACTTTTTCAACTTTTATGATTTAGTCCTTTTCGCTTAATTAACTACCAAAACGTTAAAATTTTTTAACGAAACTTTAACACCACCTTAATGACATTCTATAAATATTTTTAAAAATATTTATAGCTTGGTTTATAGAAACGAGGCCCCGATACCTCATTTTCTAAAATCACTTGACCTTAGGGTTTTACCACTCGAACTTAATAAATCGTTTAAATAGCATAAATTATCAAATAAAAAACCTTTTCAAAGTCACATTTGACTCATAAATATTAAAAAATAATATTTATGAAATTACTCATTGAAATTTGGTGGCCCCGAAACCACTGTTTTTGACACCACTGAAAAACGGGTTGTTACAACATTTTTCTGTTTTGTTTCAGATTAGTCCCTATTTGTTTCCAAACTAATTTTAAGGTTTTGTAAGCTCGATTCAAGGCTCATATTCGTATATATACTATGAATAAAGATTGGTTTTGAAAATTTAATTTTTAAATTAATTTTTGAATATTTTATGTTGTCTTTGGTTTCGTAAACTGTAATAATATTCTGTAACCCTAATTTAGCGACAAAGACAGGTTAAGGATGATACAGCAAATATGTGGTTCGACCATGAACCAAGTGGCAGTTTGTGTATCTGTAAATATATAGTGCAACCACAACAAGTGGCAGTAACTGCAAATCAGGGGTGGTTTATCCACAATAGAGGTGATCATGGGCCGGGCCGGGCCGGGTTCGGGCCAAGCTCAACTAAAAATTTAGGCCCATTCATTGGGTTGGGGCCAGGCTGAGCCCAATAATGGGCTTAAAATTTTGCCCAAACCCTACCCAAATAAAAATATTAAAACTGCCCAAATTTTACTACCAGATTTATTTTTATATTATTTTATATAATTTTAAATATATATAATACATCAAAATACTAAAAAATCAAAACAAATATTTTCCAACAAATTGAAAATAAAATTTAAAAAATATGTAGACTTAAATAACACTATGATAGATGCAACTTAACAAGCAAATACCTCTAAAATAATAATAAAATTAACAAATTCCTTTAAAATAATAACAAAATTAATAATAAAATAAGTTTTATACAATATCCAAATAATAATAACAAAATAGGAGCAACTAATAGTAATATGGTAGCAAAATAGGGCGAAAACAACAAGAAAATAACATTCAAAAACAAAAAAAAATAGCAGAATTTTTTTATCATTTAGTGAATTCAGGTCGAGTAGGGCCGGGTTAGGGCCAAAAATACCTTACCCGAGGCCCGACTCATTTTTTAAACGAACTTCATTTTTTTGTCCAAGCTCATTTTTCGGGCCTATATTTTTGCTCAAACCCTCCCACATTTCGGGCGGGCCTTCGGGCCAGGCCAGGTAGCTCGACCCATGAGCAGGTCTAATCCATAACATGGAGTTATAAGGTTGGATGAATTCTGGGGAACTCATAGTGTGGGGTGTAGTGAAAGGGGTAGATCTTTTCTGATAAATTGAAATTGTATTTCTATTCATAAGCATGTGCATATAAAACTGTCAAATCTGGATCAAAACACTCAAATTGAGATGGTGTTCAAAAGCTTGTCAAAGGATTTTGCTAGTTTTCAGGTTGCATATAAAAAACCTGACGCTTACACAACTCGTGAAAGAGTTACAATCCTATGAGTTGATGTTGAATGGTGGTCAACCGGTCCGAAAAGCATAAGCGAATATATTCTTTACTTTTCCCTCGAAACAAAAGGGAAAACACGCTAAGAAAGACAAGACTAAGATCTCTAGGCCACAAAAAGTGGGAAGGAATAGAACCAGAAAGCCTAAAGACCTATCTAAGTCTAAATGCTTCTTCTACGACAAGAAAGGGCACTTCAAGGCAAACTATAAAAAGTGAAAGGAATACCTAGCTACCAAAGGAAAATGTATGGAACTCTTGATGATAGAAGCTTGTTTAGTGGAAGGGTCAATAGACCACTAGGTCATTGATCCGAGAGCCACTAATCATGTTTGTGTTTCTCTATAGGGGTTCTAGAAGAAAAAAGATCTTAAAGATAAAAGCTTATTGTTGCGAACCGAGAACGAGACAAGTGTGGTAGCTGAAGCAGTGGGAGATGTACATCTTTATTTTGATCAATTTAGGAAGATTATTTTAAATGACATTTTCTATGTACCAAGTTTCAAAATAAACTTAATTTTCGTTACATGTTTATATAAAGATAGCTTGGTCGTGACTTTTAATAATGGAATTGTAATATTTAGAAATCACAGTCTTATCTATAATGGATGGATGTAAAATAATCTTTATTTTATCATACCAAATATGTACACATTGCTTGAGAATGAATTATCAAATAAAATACTTAAAACTTCTTACTATAATGAGGCATACCTTGGCATTTGAGACTTGGTCATATTAACCGAGAAAGAATCACTGTACTTGTGAAAGATGACATCTTAAGTTCACTTAAAGAAGTTGATCTTCCACAATGTAAATCTTGCTTGGAAGGCAAGATAACTAAGTAGTCTTTTAATGCAAAAGGAACAAGGGCTAGAAAACCTCTAAAACTTGTGCACACTGACATATGTGCCTCTATAAGCATTAGTGCAAGAGGTGGTTACAAGTATTATGTAACATTTATTGATGGCTATTCTAGATATAGATATGAATACCAGATGCACCGCAAGAGTGAAACCTTTGATAAAATCAAAATTTTTTATGCGAAAGTGGAGAAACAACTAGGTGTACCCATAAAGGTACTTTGGTTTGATCGAGGTGGAGAATATTTATCTGATGAGTTCTTAAGGTACCTCATAGAGAATGAGATTTTATCCTAGTTAACTGTGTTGGGCACTCCACAACAGAATGGCATGGCAGAGAGAAGGAATCAAATGCTGTTAAACATGGTACGCTCGATGTTAAGTTATTCGAAGCTGCCAATCTCTTTTTGGGGATATGCTGTACAAACAACTTGCTATATTCTTAATGATGTGTCAACTAATGCAGCTTCAAAAACTCCATAAGAATTATGGCATGGTATAAAGACGAATATTAGTAATTTTTTAACTTGGGGATACCGACCCATGTATTGGATAAAGATGTTAGGAAGTTGGACTTACAGACAGAATTGTACATGTTTGTAGGATATCCAAAGGGAACAAAGGATGGTTTGTTATATAACCCAAAAAAGTAAATTGTTATAGTGTCAACTAATGCAACTTTCATGGAAGAAAGTTACATGAATGACTTAAAACCTTGGAGTAAAGAGGTGCTCGAGAAACTTTTAGGAAATATACAAAACCCTACGAAAACGATTCCAAAACCAACTCCTCATAGTAGACATGCAAGCGATCAGCAACATAGAGAGCCTTGTCGCAGTGGGAGGGTCTCTCGTAGGCCTAAGTTCTTCGAATCTGGAAAAAGTGTTTTTAACACTGAGTCCGTTGAATAGGAAGATGATGACCCACTCACATATGACGAAGCATTGCAAAGTGACGATTCCAAGCTCTGGAAAATAGTTATGAAAGTTAAAATAGACTCTATGTATTCTAACTTAGTGTGACAAATTGTAGACTTATCAGAAGGGATAAAACTCATAGGGAGTAAGTAGATCAACAAGAAGAAAAGAAATGTAGACAGAAATTGGAAACTTATAAGGCTAGACTTGTAGGAAAAGGTTATATTTAGAAAGAAGATATCGATTATGAAGAAACCTTCTCTCCGGTTGCCATGCTTAAGTCAATCTGCATGTTACTATCCATTACGGTGGCTCTTGATTATGAGATCTGACATATAGAAGTTAAGAAAATGTTTTTAAAGAACTATATTGAAGAGAGCATCTACATGATGCAACCCATTGAATATATAGCTAAAGAAAACGAGCGTAAGATTTGCAAACTACTAAGATCCATAAATGGAATTAAGCAAGCATCCCGCTTATGGAATCAAATATTTGATCAACCGATCAAGAATTTTGGATTTGAACAAAATGTATATGAACCTTGTGTTTAAAAATGTTTAGGATATGGATATGTGGTCTTTTTCGTTTTATATGTTAATGAAATTCTACTAAGTGGAAATGATGTAGGGATATTGTCATCGATTAAACTATGGTTAACCCAACAATTTAGCATGAAAGACTTGAGAGAAGCTAATTTTGTTCTAGGTATTCAAATCCTAAAGGGTTGAAAGAACAAAGTGATAGTACTGTTTCAGGCTTCATATATATAAAAGATATTGGAGCATTATGTAATGATCGATTTGAAGAAGGGAAATCAACCTTCCATATCGAGATTTCATATCTATTTAGAGGGTTTTCCTAAGACAGCGAAAGAAAGAGAAAAAATGAGAAAGGTTTCTTATGCTTCGGTAGTAGGAAGTCTCATGTATGATATGCTATGTACATGTCCTGATATATGTTTTGCAGTAGAGTTGGTTAGTCGATATCATACGAATCTAGGTTCAAGACACTAGCAAACAGTTAAGCATATACTCAAGTAGTTACGGAAAATGAGGGATTATATGCTTGTGTATTCCGAAGGAGACCTTACTCTTATCGAATATATTGATTCTGACTTCCAAACATGTCGAGATTCGAGGAAATCGACATTAAATTGTCCTTTTATCCTAAATGGTGGGTTTATAGTGTGAATAAATGTCAAGTAAGGTTACACTGCTAACTTCACTATGGAAGGCCAAATATAAGGTACAAAAAAGCTATGCCACTAAAACAATGTAAATTTAACTAAACCTAAAAGAAACCGCATAAGGACAAAACACATTAAAGGCGACGGTAGTGTTTGAAAGAATAATGGATGTAGTCAATGAACGCATCTGATTATAAACTTTAGGGATTTGTTTTACCAAGACTTTACTTGCTATAGAGTTTTTTGGGAAACATGTGGAGAGGATAGGAATGCAAAACATGACTTATCCACTTCACTAGGGCAAGTGGGAGACTATTGGATATAGTGCCCTAAATGTTGTATTTCCGTCTAAGTACACTTCTAATTTTTTTCAAATAGATTGGTTAATAAAATTATTCATGAATTACATTAATACTTTGTATGTTTTGCTTACATGGTTTTTACATGCAAAGCAAAATGAAAGAAAATGTTGCTCATTGGTTATCTAATGTTTAACTAATACTAAGCGGTATTACATGGTCGGATTATAATATGAAAAGACAACTTGTATTAGTAGATGAACCTAAACATGTCTTTAGTTTAATTGGAAATGAGCGAACTGATTGAAAGACTAATATGTTGTCTATTAAGTCCAACTGGAGAGATGCCTTGTCTTGGGTATCAGTGGATGACTCCTGGAAGATAGAGACATAAATGTGACTGACTGGACTGATAGTGCATCAAACATGACCCAAGCAGAATAGATCCTAAATCTGTTTATGGATTTATTCACTTGTGACATTCATAGTGTGACATACCTAAATCTTGAGTGGATGGAGGACTATGTATGCATGACTCGTACACTTTGATGTAAGTAAAAGCTTGAGTTCAAATAAATAAGGAACTGAAAGCTGGTGCGTTGGATGTACGACTTTTGTAGTATGTAATGCCATTCACAGCAGTGGAATTCATAAACCAAAACATGGGTAAATGATATCCTTTCATTGGCATTACCTGGTTGATGAAAAGTGAATGTGGCTATGGGTCATCCATCTTTGTAATAGATGACTTGGTCACTACTTGATAGTGATTGATTGTTCATGAAGGAAGATGTAATGGTTAACATGAGATAAGATAGAATCATATTGAGAGAATGAATATTACCTCAAAGATATCAAGGATGTCCTATGAGGGTAACACACTAATGACAAGGCCATTGGTAGAATCATATTGAGAGAATGAATATTACCCCAAAGATATCAAGGATGTCCTATGAGGGTAACACACTAATGACAAGGCCATTGGACAAGGTCATTGGATAAGCACTAAGTAGTTACTTTCGTAATGATATGTCATTGGGGATAGCTCAATCACAATACTATAGTAGAATGACTTCGTGACTAAATAAGTTTATAATTAATAGGCAAAAAGTCGGAACTTAATTATAAATCATTTGAGCCTCAACTTCATATGTCAAATTGGTCCATCCGCTAGCTCGTTGAAACTAGAAATAAATTAAGTGTTTGGATAAAAATGAACAGAGTGAATAGAAAAAGAGAAATAGGAAACATTCAAGAATGATTATGGTTTTCTTCGAAATAGAGAAATGAAATAATTTGGAAATAAATGTAGGTTTCCAAAAATGGAAATGGAAATTTGTAATCTTATACATAATTACTCAAAAAATGATGGAAGAAGTTATGTTTTTGGACTGTTTTGAAGCTCGAAAATGAAAATAAACCATTTAGTCATAGTGAACATGTTGAGTTCTGACATATTGAACGAATTTTCTTAAAATTTTACCAAGGGTAAAATCATCAAATTTTTACTGTGGATGATAAAATTATTTAATATATAAATATTAAAGTTTATTTTAAGAAATAGAATAATTGAATCGGGTTGGATCACATTACAGAGTATTGGGTCAAAAAGGCCCAATAAACACTTGTAATTAGACTTAATGTGAGAGAGGCCCAAAGCCCTTCATATAACATGAATGGGGCAACAACCCTAGTAAAAATGCAAGGGTGAGTCGTTCACCCCTCTCCTACTCTAAGTAGGATGTTGTTTTTTCTATTTAAAATAAACCTCTATAATTGTACAAGGGTTCTACCTTCTCTTTCTATAAATAGATGACATTGGTAGAGCTATTAACAAATTTTTAAAGGATTTTTATTTTGCCGAAAATAGAGAGAATTTATTCTCAACTTATAAGCATATTTTTCAGAATAACAATTTTATCGGTTTCTATTAAAGAAGAGAGAATTTTAATTTTCACCAAAAAAAAACTTTTTCTATTTCTATATTTTGATTCAATTGGTTTGTGCCCATACTCAGAGCAATTCATGGTATGCGAATAGCACAGATCTTTTGTTGAAAGCCAAAAAAATCAATAATCTATTTATCCAAAAACACAGGTACGAATTCAGTTAAGGTTTATTGCTATAAATATCACAAATTAGGTTGATTTTCAAAATTTTAATTTTTTATTGTGCAAGAAAACCATTTTCAAATTGGATTTTTTCCCAACAACTAGGCCATTTTGGTGGCCGATGTAATCTCCCGAATTTGGGTCTAACGTCTAGGATGAGTTTTGGAGGTTACATCCTCCTTCTTGTTTAGCTAATCATAATAATCATATCAAGATCAAAACAAAGACATTCAGATGTAAGAAAGCCATAATTCATTTGCATGCAGAGAGAATTTAAAGATTAGCTGCAATCATAAACATCTCAATACAAACTCAATGAATTAAACTAAAATCTTAAATTTTCCTTCCCCTTTTCTGTAATCAAAAGATACAAAAAAGCTTAGAAAGATTATCAGTTTACTAAATCCTCAATCACTTAAGCTGATACATTATTTTCTCCATCCACGCAGATCACTTATTAACTTTTCTTTCTTACAGATAAAACCAGAGAATAAAATGGAAGAAAGAAAAATAAATACCAGGATGAAAGAATCCTCCCATATATAATCTTCCCACTACCGTTTTCCTTAATCCCAAGTCAGTTAGTACTATTAATACCCTTAATCATAATATTTTCCACTAAAAGAAAACTCTTTGTTCTAAAGTAATAAGACTAAACTTGAATTCTAACTATTTATCAATTAGTTCGCAAGATTCCCATAATCATACTCAAACTCGCTTAAATAGAAAGTTTTTTTTAAGTGTAACACGAAAGATAGAAACGGCCAAAGGACTTTCCTTTTATATATAAGTATATATAGATAGCATGATACGTTAAAAAAACCCGAAAAGGTTGAGCCAATCTTACTGATCAAATCGAGAACCATATCTATTCTGCCTGAAAGATATACATTGATCAAAAGCATGTTGAATCGATTAAAAATCTGTTTAATTTTTTTTAAAAGGCAAATTATATTAGTAGTAACCTAATTATGGTTTTTTTTCCTTGTCATTCAATTATCAAATGTTACAAAATGATTATCCAACTATTAGTAAATTTCTTTTTTAATTACCCAACTATGAAAAGTTACAAAAATGTCACCTAACTATTCAAGTTTGTTTTTGTTTTTGTCACTAATGGGTTAATGTAAAAATAGAAATGCCAAAAAATCCAAGATAGTTGATTGACCAAAAAAAACAATGGAATAGTTGTGTGACAAAAAAAATATATCAATAGTTAGGGGACTAGAAAAGAGAAAAAATAAAACATAGTTAGGTGACTACTAATGTAGTTTGCCCAAATATGTTTTTTAAATTTGTATGAACTTTATATTTATACATATTGGATATTTTTATAAAATTTTAAATTATTTATTTATATGACATATAAAACAAATAATGGAATGTCAATATGAAATATATATGGACTATCACATGAATTGTCATGCCTGTATTATTAAAAGTTAATATTTTAGTCAACACCTCTATTAAAAAAATTTTAACTTTTTTAAAAATCAATGGTTAAATTTAACTTAAAAAAGCCAAAATGATAAAAATACAAATGTTGAAGATTAAATTTATTATTGTGCAATATATTTTAAAATTTTATTTATAATGAAAGTGTTTTAAAATTTTAAGCTTCTAATTTTATATAAAAAGTAAAAGGGTTAGTATTTAGTAATTTTAATATATATATATTTATTTTACAAATAATTTTAAAAATTGTATGTGTTCTTTAAATATTTATTTTTTAATATTTTACTATACGATATTTATCAATCTCTAACATTACTTATAAAGTTAAAAAACTCTACTAATAATATATCAAATTTGATTCCAAAATAAAAATACAATATATTTTACCTTTTACTTAATTTGTTGACATACTAAAGGAATTAATTTAAAGTATTCAAAAATGGAATTTCTTTGGCTGAACCCATACTGGGACGGATTCCGGCCTCTTAATATTTGTATAAATGAAAAGAAAAGTGAACACGTGGGCGGGAGAGTTAAACAGATGATGGACACCTAATATTGAGTGCCGGAGATTAAAAGCTGAAACATGGCGGCCTTTCCAACGAAGAATCCCATTTCATAAATCAATTTAAATTAAATAAATTAACAGCGGTTTATCAAATTTACTTTGTTTTTATATTTTTGTTGTGATAGAATCTATACCATAGCTTCTAAGTACCTCCTTTTACGCGTTTCCTTTCCCACATTTATAACCCCAAACTCTTTCACCCTCTTTGAAGACTTCTATAAATTTTCTCTTCCATTTTCCGTCTCTGTCTCTTGATTTCATCGGTTGTCCTTTTTGGGTTGTGGGAGGGGATAAGGAAATGAAGAAATCGAAGTTATCGAAGCTAGATAGATTAGACAGATTCGATATGTTCATTTCCTTAGCAAAGCAACGATCGGTTCAGATTCTGTTCATCGTTGGTTTTCTGTACTTAGTTTTGGTTACCGTCGAGATCCCATTTGTGTTCCGGACTAGGTTAAATACTTTGTCTCAGGAACCATTAACTCGGGTTCCTAGACTCGCTAGCGAGGTTGAATTTCAATACAAAGAGGCACCGAGTCGTCCCTTGAATTGGGTTTCCAAGAACGCGCCCACCCCAACTCAGTTTCACCATCAGAAGCAACTAAAACTCCAGTCTACGATCCTCTCTCGTTTGTCTTTTGATGCCGAATCCTTTGACCCGACTGCGAAAGACGGGTCGTTGGAGCTCCATAAGTCAGCAAAAGTTGCTTGGGAAGTTGGGAGAAAGCTGTGGGAAGAACTCGAATCAGGGGAAGTCAAAATTGGCTCTATAAATAAACCCAAAAAACCCAAGAATGAATCCGAACTATGTAGGCCTTCGGTTTCTTTATCGGAATCGGAGTTTTTGGCCCACGGCAAGGTCATGGTGCTTCCCTGCGGGCTTACTTTGGGGTCTCACATAACGGTGGTGGGGAAACCGAGAGCAGCCCATGCGGAGACAAATCCGAGGATTGCGTTGCTAAAATCCGGGGAAGATTCTGTTATGGTTTCGCAGTTTATGATGGAATTGCAGGGGTTGAAGACGGTGGATGGGGAGGACCCACCGCGGATTCTTCATTTTAATCCCAGGTTGAAAGGGGATTGGAGTAGGAAGCCGGTGATCGAGCAGAACACTTGTTATAGGATGCAGTGGGGAACTGCCATGCGTTGTGAAGGGTGGAAATCCAAGGCTGACGATGAGACTGGTGAGTTTGGCTTTTCTATTTTTTTTTTTTATTGAAGGCTATGTTGATGCACATGCTAATCAGAGGTGAATTATATTTGGTGACCAAAAGGTTGTTTTGTTGGATTTGCGTTAGAACCTTTAAATCTTAATCTGTTGGTAGTTTTTAGTTAGACTTTTACCTTCTCTAAATTAAGAAATATTTGTGTTTTGTAATTGATTTCTTCTTAGCATCTTCTTGATCGGTGAAATATTTTGGTTTGGGATTAAGGCCTGTCTAATATGTTCGTATGTTAATTCTAGACGCTAGATTTAGGGTGTTTCCGAATGCAAATTTTATTTTTCTTAGTGAATTTATTCATTAGCATGTGTGTGTGTGTGTATGGTATGGTATGTTTGATTTCTTTTAAGTTATTTCATATATTTGAAGGACTGTAAGCCCCAGCTATGTCCGAATACATGTCAGACACAGGTATTAGATATAGATACTTCAAAGAAAATAAAGAACTGGAGTAACATAAAGTTGCTATGCGGATCTGCAAAGGCTATTTCCTGCCATTTTGTTTTTGTTCTTTTGCTTTTCTTCCTTGTTTAAGAGATGAACCATGGCGTGCTTGCTGGTGATATTTGAGATTTGCCGTCTCTTGTGACTCGTGATTTTATGGTTAGCATTTTGAGTTCTGTGGCATTTGCTTCTACAAAATCTCCTTTTTAAATATGATGGATTGCAATTTTTCTTGTATTTCGTCAAAACATTGGCTACTGATATATGTAGCTTGGAAGCAAATAGGAGAGATAGGTTGCCCCCAAAAACTTTAAAAAAACCTATCTGATTTGCTTTGCGGTTTAATCATGTTGTTCTAGAGCTCTCTTTTGCCTAGACAAAGAGATAAAATAAGTAAGAAAGTTCTCTCCTTTGGTAAACTCCCATAGGTTTCCCAATTATTTCTTCTTTCCTTGCAGTCCTTGCTTCACCGTCGGCAAAATTACAATATTGCTGTTTTGAATTGTCTGCAATGGGCTTCATTAATTTCATCACTGATTCTTATGCCCACAAAATTGTCTACTCTGCAGTTGATGGTCAGGTCAAGTGTGAGAAGTGGATACGAGATGATAATGACCGTTCTGTGGAGTCTAATGCAACATGGTGGTTGAAAAGGTTAATAGGTCGAACAAAAAAGGTGACTGTTGACTGGCCCTTCCCATTCACTGAGGGGAAGCTTTTTGTCCTGACACTTAGTGCTGGTTTGGAGGGATACCATGTTAGTGTTGATGGGAGGCATATTACTTCTTTTCCTTATCGGACTGTAAGTTGTATGACGTTGACTTAGTATTATTATCATGTTGCATCTTGATTCGTTCTTGATATGATTTGATCTTGTTGACAGGGGTATACCCTTGAGGATGCCACCGGACTAATGTTGAATGGAGATGTTGATGTCCACTCTATTTTTGCGGCATCTTTGCCTACGTCACATCCTAGTTTTGCTCCTCAAAGGCATCTTGAGATGTCCAATAGATGGAAGGCTCCACCACTTTCTGAGCAACCTGTGGATTTGTTTATTGGTGTACTTTCTGCAGGCAATCATTTTGCTGAGCGAATGGCTGTAAGGAAGTCTTGGATGCAGCATAAACTTGTTAAATCTTCACATGTAGTTGCTCGTTTCTTTGTGGCAATGGTAAGTCGAGACTTATTCTACACTTACAAGTTCAATAGTTTCACACCTCAAGTTCTGTTTTTAACCAGCAACTCCTTATATTCGTACAGCATGCAAGAAAGGAAGTGAATGTAGAACTGAAGAGGGAAGCAGAATTTTTCGGAGATGTCGTCATTGTGCCATATATGGACAACTACGACCTTGTCGTGTTAAAAACTGTTGCCATCTGTGAATATGGGGTGAGTAAAAACATTTCCAAGTTCAAAGAAATCAATATTTGAACATCTTCTTGAAGATTGTTTAAAGAGTTTGTTTGAAACAGGGTCGTGTAGCAGCCGCCAAGTATATAATGAAGTGTGACGATGACACATTTGTGAGAGTAGATGCAGTAATTAACGAAGCAAAGAAAGTACATCCGGATCGAAGCTTCTATATTGGCAACATCAACTACTACCACCGGCCCCTACGTGCTGGTAAATGGGCAGTAACATATGAGGTATGCATTCATTTTCTTTAAGTACCTACATTCGACACATATTCGAAGGACACATACTCGAGAAATACAGTCTAAACCCTTTATTCATGTATACAGGAGTGGGCAGAGGAAGTTTATCCGCCATATGCAAATGGACCAGGATATATAATGTCATCTGACATAGCACACTTCATCGTCTCTGAATTTGAGAAACACAATTTAAGTGTAAGTTAACAGTATCGTCTCTCATTTTTGTTTTACAAGATCACGGTGCTGCTGGGAGGTTTATAATGATATATGTGTATATATATTGAAATAATAATAAAAAATTAAAAAATGAAAAATGGGCAGTTGTTCAAGATGGAAGATGTGAGTATGGGGATGTGGGTGGAGAAATTCAACAGCTCAAAGGCGGTGGATTATATACATAGTTTGAAGTTTTGCCAATTCGGATGCATAGAAGGTTATTATACAGCTCATTACCAGTCACCCAGACAAATGATGTGCATGTGGGACAAGTTGCAAAAGCAGACAAGGCCTCAATGTTGTAACATGAGATAGTTTTTATATATATATATATATATTATATAAATAAATATTTGGTTTTCCATTCTTAGTATCTCTCTCGGATTATATTGTAGGCAGATTTTGCAGCTAGTCTTTTTTTCTTTGTAAATTTTTGGACATTTTGGGTTAGTTGTATTTAGGTTGTCTCAATTCAAATTTATTCTTTTCAAGTTTCTGTTTTTGTTCTTCTTAATTCAAATTCACTTTCGAATTTATCCAATAATCTCATTTTAGGTACAAAAGGAATATATTTGTATATGTTCAATTCTTAATTCAATATATCCATATTCTATACACTCTTAATGTGTATTAATTTTTATATATTTATAAGGATATTGTGATTTATTTCATTCGCGATATATAATTTTTGAACTTTTATGCAATTAATTTAAATTAACATAATTAAAATATTATAAAAAAGTTTAATCTACTATGATTAATAAAGTTCAAATTTATTCTGTAATTTTAATTATTAATTAATAAAAGAAATTAAATGTCGAACGAGGGCAGATTTATGGGAGCTTAAAATGTAAAATTTTATTTAGTCTTTTAAATTTTTTAAAATTTTAAATTAATAAAAATAAAATTGCACTTTATCCTCCTAAAATTATAAAAATTTGATTTAACCCTTTAAAAATAATAAAATATAAACTATAAAAATTAAAATTTTATTTTGCCCTAAAAATTTGTTCTGTCTTCACCTTGTGTCGAATGTACCTTTTAATGATGAGATTTAGTTTTACAATATTAAAATTAGCTCCTAAATATACTCAATAATTGTATTTGTAAACAAAATGTACACGACTCTCAAGTAATATGATATTATTCTCATGAGAACTAATTTCTATCAACAATTCACTTTTATCTAATCTTAGATTAATAAGATAAATTCTAACTATAATTAAAACTAAACCAAACAAACAAAGAAAAGTATTAACTAAGATAATGGTAATGAAAACCTTGGAATTTACACAGTTAGATCAATAACTTGGAAATCTATTTTAGGATAATAACCATAGAAATTTGTAGGCAGAATTAGTTAAATATGTTGAAAACCTTTTTTTTTAGAAATTAAAATGTTTTTTTTTAAATTTATCGATTTATGCTTTGGAGAGAGAAAGAAAAACGCATCCTATAGAACATATTTTCACTGCCATGCTTTTTCACTTTGTTAAAATTTGTTTTTTCTTTTTTCTTCTTACGGTTGAAAATTAAAAGTTTGTAGATTTATTGGTTGAAAATTAAAAGTTTGTAGATTTATTTTTGTTTATGTTTGAGATAGACATGATTATAGTTTTAAGGGATGTTTGAATTTACGGTGATGTCGTGGAGCTGGGTGACTTACAAATTTCATCTGCCATGTGAGTATGGAGCCATCTCCAGGGAAGTCAGATCGCGTTGCAACTAAAGATTCCAGTTGACGGTAATTATACGATTTAGGGTTGAAGTGTAACTAGGGCTTCAAGTTTACAAAAGTTATGCTGTCAAAGGATGAAGCATAAATCGGCCCCTAGTTGGCAGTGGTTATGCGAGCACGACAACCAAATTTTCCTCGTCAAGGGAGGATGTTTTATAAAACCCAAACAGAAGTATGAGGAAGAAAAACACAGTGATGTTTTAGTATAATCAAATATTTTGTTTTATACATGTCTACCAAAGGCAATGACCCCGTTATTATAACCTGTGACATAATTGGGGTGTAACAGGTTTTACTAGCAGGATCACTACCTTTGGTGGAGATGAACAACATGAATTACTTGATTATACTGGAAGGCCCCTGCGTTTATCTTCTTTGCACTTCCTTATGAGGTTTATAAAGCATGCTCCTCTGACAAGGTAAAACTGCATGTTGTGCCTGCATAACCACCATCAACTAGGGCCCCAATTATACTCCATCCTTTGACAACATAACCTTTGTAAACTTGAAGCCTTATTTACACTTCAACCCAAGACGATATAATCACCATCAACTTAGACCCTGAGTCACAAAGTGATCTCGATTTCTTAGGTGATGGCTCCATACTCACACAGTAGGTGAACTTTATATGTTACCGAGCTCCATGAAATCACCTTGAATCCAAACACAGCTTACCTATGACTATGTCTCCCTCAAAGCGAGAGAGAAATAAAATCTTTAAACCCAAAAATTTTAACACACAAGAAAAAGAAAAAGAAATTAAAGAAGACTGATATATAGGTGAATAGGGATGATAGCGTGCATTTATATAGGGAATGGGGTGGGGTAAAAAGGGAATTTTTTTATCTCAGAAATCCCGGGTTGCAAGGGCTTAGAAGCAATCAAGTTGGCTTGGGTGTAGATTGCATGACCTGCGTTGATGAAGTTTACAAACTTGAGAGCATGTATAATGTTTGAAAATCTGAGAAATTCTTTGCTTTCTCAAAGTATTGTACTTAATAAATGGACGGAGAAAAACTTAAATGAAAAAGTAACAAAAATAATTGTAAATTTTAAACTCACAATATGATATGGTACAAAGCAAACCAATTTAATAAATTTGTTTCATATATTGTAAATAAGTGTATAATTTGGGATGTAAAACAAAGTATACAATTTCAAAAAATTACAAATAACATAATCATCGGTGCCCAAATGTGTGCCACAATTGGGTGGGTGTCGAGAACGCGTAGGGTTCCGTCGTACTATTTGGGTTGGCGACTCCTCATCGACTTCGTCTTTATCTTCACGTGCACATTAGGGTTGATTGCCACGATCATCTCATTTCTTCGTGGCTGGCTACGACCGTTTCCTAGTTGCCCATCGTGCATCCCCTATGTTGAAGTCGGCGGTTATAAGGAAAACCCACCTCAGTAGAACAACGACGCTAGGGGTGTTTACGACACTACCTATGAATGTTTATATGGTGTTGCATGGGCCACTTCTAAATAAAAGGTGGGAACTGTCGACGATACCAGATGCGTCGGTGTTGCTGGAGGCATCGGCGTGTAATATGGTATGATGGGTGGAGGTCGTGCGAAATATTCCCCTAGAGAATTTGTTGATGTAGGGAATGATTGTGCATGTTGTGGTACTTGTGTAAAATAAACTGGTGCTGAATATGTTGATGCATGGAATGATTGTGCGTGTTGTGGTGTTTGTGTAAAATAAACTAGAGCTGAAGGTGTTGATGTAAGGAATGATTGCGCGTGATGTGATGCTTGTGTCAAATAAACTAGGTAAGAACAAAAAATAAATGAACCATACTGACTAGGAGGTTGCATGACAATCGAGTCCTCTATAACAGATGGAGAAGATGTTGATCCCCCACGACATGTTCTCCCGACCTAGGATTGATGGACCTTCGTCTTGGTCTTCTATAGTGACATTGAATACTCTTTTCTGAAGTCGATAATAGATATGACTTGCCGTTATGCTTGAACCAATCCATGTAATCTAGATATGTCACCAACTTCGGCGTGAGAAATGGTTCACGCGTTGGCAAGTAATCACACCTATGCTGCCAAATCTTGATATACTTCTTCTGGAATGTTAGTCAATCTTCCTTGAGTCTCTCCCACATGTTGATCTTGTGCATGTCATTGAGTTCTTGGGATGGCAATGGAATACGTTGCGTACACTCAAACTGTCGCAACACTCGATCAGATTATGCATCTCGACCATTGCAAAAAACGATTAATGGCATTTTTAGGTGCCAGATGTTGCGATTAGTAAAAAATTAAGCCGGGATGCATTCTTGAATCCTTGAATCCGCATATGGCATCCATACAAACTGAAGTACGAATTTATAAATTTTAGCACGTGCCTAATATTTAATTTCAAATGCTGGAATAAAAAAAAACTTAGAAATTCATAAATTAACCTCCTATTGGGTTTGTGATCTAAAGCTAGTCGATATATCGCTATATCTCGCGGGATTGTTTCACTTATTCAAATAATATGTTATTTCAAAATTACAACAATGAAAAATAAAAATGGTAATTGTTGAAGTACGGTGCACCTTCGGCTTAAATTGTTTATGTATATTTCTAAAATCCGATATTCGAGATGAGCATATAAACATAAAAATTAATAATCTAAACAACATAATAATTAACTATTTAAAATTAAATAATTTAATAATATTTTCTTACCATTTGTAATTGAACATCAAAGATATGTTTGTCATCCAAACGAATAAGTTGATTTGCAATTTATAAATTATAAAGAATAAAATAAAATTAAAGAGAATAAAATTAAAAAAAGAATTAAAAATAATTAAGGATTGAAAATTGGAAATTGGAAATTGAAAATTGAGGATTGAGAATTTATGATTGAGGATTAAGTATTGAGTATTTGATTGAAAAGAATGAAGTTTGGAGGGGTTTGTATAGAAAAACTATGGTTGTTGGAATTCTTTTAGCCATTGAAAAAGTTATCGTTGGAATAGTTATAGTTAAACAGAAAACGCATCCTACAATGAGCGTTTTAACTGATGTGGTAGTGAAAACGTGCCTTGTAGGACACATTTTCCTTTCTATCTCCAAAAACAGCGTAGGTTGATAAATTTAGTGTAAATCATGATTGGTAAATACCCAACCTTGCAGGGGAACGCTCACGTGTTCGAAATACAATGAGGGATGAAGGAGGTATGGAGGTGAAAAATGAATCTTCAGAATTAGTTCAGAAGCTAGCACAAGGAAAAGAGTATGTGGATCAAAAGGTGAACATTGTGTAAAACAAGTGTGAACGTGGCATGAAAAATGTAAACAATACATTAGACAGTCATAAAAGGGCAGTCCTCCAAGACGCCAAACCAATAGAGTTGTGGTGCCTTGTGTTCGGTATACGCAGTTCTCGAATAGTGGATAGTGTCCGTCATGGGGCTGAGTCTGTTTGTGGAAGTATCTGCCAACGGATGCTTCGGAACAAAAAGAGTTGTATCCATCAGATTTGGCGTATCATTTTGTTAGTATAAGTCTTAATCTCTTAATGTCTGTTAGTCCCTACTGTGGGACTTTGCTTCCTTAAAACTCACTAAGTTCTTAGAACCTTACTTAGTTTCTTTCTTCTTATTCTCAGGCTCTTAGGTTGGACATTGTCGTAGCAAGGAATTAGCCAGATTAGCTGCCTACTACGAGCCATCTCTTGTCTTGGTGTAATATGTAATTGCTAGGGTGTTAGGGCATCTATTAGTTGCCATCAGTTGAAATTATCAACCTGTATTTGAAAATGATATTTTATAATTTCGGATGTTTATTTGTAGCCTTGTTGAGTTTTATATCAAACTTGATTTTATGTGATACAGGCTCAAATGAATTTTTAAATTATTAGGGTGTTCTTTTTATTGGTTTCGTACTTTAGCCACAATTTCTGTTTTGGGAAGCAAGCTCCTCCCCCTTTCTACACTTAACAATATCATAAAAAACTTTGCATAACATGCATACATGAATTAGTCAAATTTTGCCTAAAATGAATTAATACTCTAAAAAAATAATACAGGTATAAAAATTAACATATGAATAACTATAAAACAAATCATTAACATATAAAAAAATTATAAATTTATAACACTTTATCAACACATAAATAACACTAACTTAAATACAAACACAACACAATTATATAAAATTTTATTATAGACTACTTGGAAAAAAAAATCTGTCCTCACTACAAAACAATACAACAGATAGAGTCGTTCTGAAATTTTAGGCAACACATAGCAAAAGCAGCAAAAAAGCAGATAATAGCAGATTTATAGGTGTCAGCTTGTTGGAATGTGAAGGCAGTGGTGATGTCCTAGGGCTCGGTGCTTCGACAGCGGTAGCGTTTTCCCTCGAGCATGTGTAATTGCAGCGGCTCGGCGGCACAACTCGATAAACTCCACTGCTGGTTAACAAGTAGATGTCTTTGCTATTGTCCTGACCAAATGAGAAAATATAACCCAATGCTGGAAGGTCACTTCCTGGCACACTGCTGCATTGTAAAGGAGAGTCTCTTGCACAACCAAAACGAATTGTGCTCGTTGAAAAGTTGCCACTGTTTTCCGGGTCTTCAGTTGCTGCCCATATTGCACCTGAATACAAGTCTGCATACAGGTACCTGATATAAAAACACACAAGCATTAGCAAGAATTGTTCGCCTCGGCCTGCCTAAGATACGGAAAGACTGTCATCTGTCTGGAAAGGCCAACGTTCTTTTTATTACCTTCCATACATACAAGGATCAATGTTGGACCGGTAAAAGTAGCCTCCTATAATTGAGGCTGATCCTATTTTCTTGTTTACTTCGGAGTGATTGTATCCCATAACCGGGAAAATGGGGTTAATGGAATTTGCAGATGTGTTCCCTCCAGGTGATGATGTTGGATTAAAACGATATGGACCCTCGTAAACACGCCAACCGTAGTTTCCGCCTTTGCTGATGATGTCAACCTCTTCGTACAGATCCTGTGAATTCATAAAATTCGAAATATCAAAACTGTCAAAACTTTCTCAACTCGGAATTTGATCTAACATGGTACACAACCTGCATTTTAGTTGCATCTCATTGAAACAAAGACACTGGAGATGGTAACCAAATGGAACATGACATCAAGAGAAAAATCAAACCTCGCCAACGTCACCACACATAAAATAAGAAGGCCGCTCTGAATCGAAACTGCAGCGCCAAGGATTTCTGAACCCGAAAGCCCATATTTCAGGCAGCAAGTTTTCGTCTTCGCTATATGGATTGTCTTTGGGGATAGAGTAGTTTCCCCATAGACCAAGTCTATTAATCTCTGCTGCACCTGGAACAACATACTGAGTGTCAGTTGAAATGAATAGCAAGCACCTGAATTATGCAAAGTTGAATAATGCCGATCCATGACCGAAGTCGGCATAAACGAGTGAAAACCGATACATACTCGGTATATTATCTACATCAAGCCTCATGATTTTGCCAAGCACTGATTTCTTGTTTTGAGCAAAGTTGTATGGATCACCGTCACCACCACCATCCCCCATCATAAAGTATAGATACCCATCTGTAGGTCCAAAAAGAATCTGTCCACCATGTTGTGAAGTAAAAGGAAGTCCCATAGTGAATATCCTTCTCACTTCTGATGGCCTAGCATTTTCTGCCTGAAAAAAAGGTTTAATTCAATTAGAATATTGGATCTAAAAAAAGAAGTTTTAAGTGCATAAAGATGTGTACCGAGGAAGACTGCGTCGCGGAACCATTGCTGGTATACTCTGCAACAACACTTTGATACTGACATGGTTGAGCACCATTGTCTGTACCTAGTTTTGAAGGATCACAGTTCACATCCGAGTTACAGGAACATCTTCCGGTACATCCTGGCGATTTACCCTTGTTACAATTAAATGAAGCAAAGAATCGGCCGTTCTGCGTGAAGTTAGGATGAAAAGCAATCCCCATCATCCCAAATGCAGTATCAAAATGAACTTCATCAGTAAGGTCTATGAAGGGATTGGACTCATCAAGCTCCAACGTTCCTCCTGATCCAACCTTCGGAATAGTCGCCAACCAAATCTTTCCTTGTTGATTGGAGAAGAATGCACGGTTCGATCCATCGGGGTGAGCAGCCATATCCAAGTAACTTCCATTACCAATTTTCTCAAGGCACAAACCATTTGGAGCACTAGGAGTTCGCGTCTCATTTAATCTAACAGGTTCACCATCATAGCAAACTGATTCATCAGTAGATGCTCCACCAAAGGCATTACAGAAATCAGTTTTGGACTGCCAAAGATCAATCAATTTGGTGAAATTCGAATTGGCAGGTGCTCCGGCTTGCCCTTGCAAGGAAGGTGCAAACGGGGAATTCAACATAGATACATTTTGACATGTATCCCATACATTAGAGCAGAAATCATTTGTTGCTTGGTTAGACTGAGATGAATTTGTTGAAACAGTAGAGTTGCAAAGGAGAGGCACCGTACGAGGCTCGGTATCAATTGCGAACAACTGCGCTGAAAATGGATCGCATCTCTGCAAAATCATAATAATAAAAAAGGATATAAACCAATGAATCAAGCATTTAAACCAGTGAAGAAATGAAAGTCTTACAGCACAGAGGACTGATTGAAGAACTGAAGCACAGCTTGGATCCGAGATATTCATATCTTGAAATTGCTTCTGTAATTGTGAATCAACAGTGGAATTGCAGCAGCTACTTCCATTGTAGGAACAAAATTTCAAAGCAGTCTTCAAGGTGAAAGGTGCCTCTGCAAACAAAACCCAGAAAGAAAAATTAGAAACCTAAAAAAGAAATAAATTCAAACTTTTTAGATTCAGAACTTACCTGAATTTGTACAGAAAGGAAAAGAAGTAGAAGGATAAAGAAGCAACAAGAAGCTGAACATAAGATTAAGAACAAAAACACCTTTCATTGCACCAAATTGGTAGAGAAACAAAGGGCTACAAAGTTGACTTCAGCTACAAAACATGTTCTTAAACTTCATATACAATAAAGGGTTTTCTTCCTTTCCAGCTTCTCAACATTCTTCCCACTACCCATCAATGAAAATCCATTTCTAATTAATTATAAAACTACCCTTTTCGAGAAGGAAGCTGGATTCGACTTTACTGTACTTGTGAAGGCAAAACTAGCTTTTGACATTTTTGTGATTCAAACATAAAAAGAGTTGAATATCATGAATTGATTATGGGGTAGCTTTCAATCGGATCATAAAGGACATCAATTGGTCGGTATGCATTAGTTGACTTTTCCATAACTTCCTTCTAGTTGCAGATTAAAGACAGTGGGTGAGACTCTAAATGTAAAAATAGTTTGTTTGTTTTTTTTTTCCCTTTACCGCATACAAGATGAACAACTTGACTGTTTTTTATTCATTATTATCCACTATTGGGAAAAGGTCTAAACACTTAAAAAATGACAAAATACACGGAAGGAATGACATCAAAACTATAAGAAACGGACAAAGATATGACGACAACCATTTCACTTTCGCATTTAACTATTAAAATATTCATAATGATTTATATTTTTTAATTAAATTTTACTTCAACTTTTCAAAAATTAGTCAGAATTTAACTAATATCTTTTAAAAATATCGTAATATTGATGAAAATGTTATAATTTTAAACATAACAATCAAGGTGGATTTTTATTTACTTTTTATAATTTTTTGAATTTTAAATTTTATTATTTTTAAATTATTTGTTAGCACGATTAATCGACATTTCTATTAAAAATTATTTTAATTCTTTTTAAAAATTTAATAATTAAATTTAACTTAAAATTGACTAAATTAATAAAAATATATAAATATTGAAAGATAAATTTATCGTTATGCTTATAAAATAAAAAAAGAGGGACACGTTGGGTTTCATCCTTTGAATATCCAAATTATAGCTAAATTTGAATTTTCGAATATCCATCACAGTCCCATTTGATTTTCGATTTTAATTTTTATTATTGGATTTTTTTGACAGAATGTTTTTTTAACCTTTGGTATTATTCAGTAATGTTTCAAAGATTTTTTTATTATTAGAATTTTTTGACAGAATGAATTTTTTTTTTTACCTTTGGAGATTATTTAGTAATGTTTCAAAGTTTTTATTATTGGATTTTTGTTGACAGAATGATTTTCTTGTTTGAATTTTTTAATAAATATTTCTAAAAATAATTTTTAAGTAAATAAAATTAATCAATAATTGTTTAGAAAATATTTTTATATTAATATTTTAAGTTATATTTATTATTTTAAATATAAAATAATTTCGTTAGCAATTCAATTTTTTTTTCATTTATAGCTTGTAGTTGTTTTACTTTTACGAATAAACACTTCGGATATGAAGGACATTCATTTATTTGCAAAATGCAAAAAATATAAATAAACTGTATTTACTAAATGTAAAATGTCTGAATTTAGATATTTGAAAAATATATTTAATTCAAATTTATTGCATATAATAAATTAATTCAAAATTTTATGTCAATAGAATAATTTTTTTAGGTTTAATCTATAAATTGATATATATATATATATATTATTTTGGTACTTAACCTACAGCTATATCGTTTTCTCCAAGTTGGTAATTGAATTTTCTTTGGATCAAACGTAGTCCTTAAACTATTCTTTCATTACTCATTTTACACCTAAATATTATATCTATTAAAAAATCCAGCCAATAATAGATTGCTACGTGATATAATTATATAAATATTAACATTTTTTTAATCTTTTTATTTCCTTTCTTCTTTTACATTATTTTTCTCTCTTTACTTTTGTTTCCCTGTCTTCCTTTATAATATCTGTCAATGCCAATAATTCTCGAAATTTGTCCTCTTAATGTTTAGACACTAGCAATTAGTTCTATTTTTGAACTTCATTGTTTGTTTGCTCTTCTTTCGTCAATTAAGACTAATGTTTTCAGAATCGAACTGGCCAATCGGACCAAGAACTACCTAAGGTATCGATCTGGAGATAAGGTTGAACCGATTGATCCACAAACCAATACAAACATATTGAACCAAGATAAAAATCAGTTGAGCCGATTGACCCGATTTCTCTATTTTTTAAATATATTTTTATGGATTTTTAATAGTGTATTTGATCAAACCAAACCAACTAATCAAATTGAGAACTGTTGTCCTAACTGTTTCAACTATCAGTTTAGTTTTGGAAACCTTGATCGAAATCATGCAACTTAAAATGCTCATTTTTGTAGAACAAACCCTAGATGAGAGGAAGAAGAACGAAAAAATATAAAGTAAAAAGAATATATATATATAAAGAGAATCTAATATTGTTCTTTTTTGCTAGAAAATTTTAAATGATTTTTAAATAGATTTAACCGTTTGACTAATAGTTGAACTAATAAAGGTATTAACTTAGGGGAAATGTAATTTAGATACCACTTGTGACAAAAAAATATTTAGGTATCACAATAAAAAATAGCATAGTTTAGATATCAATTTAAAAGTTAAATTTTTTTAAATAGACTTAATAATTTAATGAAGATATCAACTAAAAAAGTATAATTTGATCATCAATTTTGACAAAAAAATTAAGTATTAAAATGTAAAAAAAAGTTTAAATAGCCATTTGTGGATTAAGCCTTATGTTTGAATGTGGGACTTTTCAATATGCATGGAGAAAGATGCACTTAAAACAGCTTCTATGGTTTGATGGTGTACAACTTAGACGAAAATCCGTGGAGTTTCAAGTAATTATAATGGTATTATACCGGCTTTTTTACTCATATATATTAAAACAGAAAATTAATTATTAAATTAAATAAACATGAACATTATTTAATGAACTAAGTTGATTTGTACCTGAACCTTTTGTATACACATTATAAAAAAGATAAATGGAGCATTTAGTCCTCAATTTGAAACTCTTTATTAATTTAATCCCTGAATTTGTTTTTGACTCACATTAATCTTAGAATTTGGTTATTTTTTTCAATTTAGTACATGTAATGATGTGGCATTTTGAGTTGTGTCACAGCATCACCTTATAAATTTTTAGATATTGACATAACACAATCTCAAAATGCCATATCATCACTTCAACCAAAATTGAGAAGTTATCAAATTTGAAAATAATATGGATTAAAAACAATTTAGAGATCAAGTTAAAAATAACTAAATTCAAAAATAAAATATTACTTTTATCTCTTAAAAGTGTTCCAAAGGTATGATGTCAGGAGGTGGTGCCTTTCCATAGAAGTTTTAAATATTAAAATATAAAATAATATATATGTATTAAATGTAAATATAATTAATTACAAGACTAAAAATCATAATAAAAATCAATTACAAAGCTAGAAAAACGTTACAAAACTAACATAAAGAAAATCCTAAAACCTAACATAAAAAATCTATCAACCATTTTGTAACACTCAGTTTCTAATAAACTCAGAAAAGTTGAAATAGGTTGAGGACTAAATTGAAAGAGACCGCAAGTTAAAGGCCTCTATTCGAAGAAACAAGAAAGCTAAAAATTAGATTAGACATAGTTCAGAACCAAACCTAGTTCGGTTAGAATGGAACCAATCAGTTGCTTAGTGGGAGACATAATAATTAACCATGGACGGTTCTCATAAGGGTGGTAGTACTGCGGGAAGGGCTATAAATAGTTGGGAGATGGCTCCCAAGGATGATTTTCTTCCCGATTCTATTCCCTTTTCTCTCTTCTTCTTCATCTTCTTCAGTTGCTTTGAAGAAGAGGAGGTCATTGAAAGGTTGTCATGAAGCAGACTTCGTAAGGGTTAAGCTGGAAGGGTAGGGAAACCAACAAGCTGCTACCAGGAAAATGGAAGCTCGACGTTCAAGGAAGCTAAGCTATGGAGACAATGAGGTTTCAGGTGAGTTCTTAAAACTCCATGGACTTTATGATTTATGTTGTCTGAGTATGTCATTGTTGTATAAACATGAAGTATGATGATATGTGCATGCATTGTATGATTGGTGGAAAACCTTAAGAGGATAGGTGAAGTTAGGATGGGAAATGGGGAGTGACCTTGTTAGTTACCGCCTTGCGCTAAGTTCTGGGCCTTGTGGAGGGAACATTACGGTGTTCGAGCATCAAGGTTAGATGGTGTAAAGGAGGTAATAGGAGGAAGATTTGGGAAATGACAAGCTTGGAATGGTATTTATCGTGACAACGATATCAACTGGTCCTTTGAGGCGACATAATAATGACGGTATATGGCGTAAAACCATAGGTGAAAAACGTTATGGTAGTCTAATATGAAGTACATAGCGTAAGACCATAGATGAAAGACACTATGGCATAATGGTACACAGTATAAGGTATACGACATAAGACCATAGATGAAAGATGTTATGGCAACCAGGTATAATGAGTAAAACCATGGATGAAAGACTCCATGGCATCCACAGAGATAAAGTCCACTAGGAAAATAAACACAGATAAAGTTTGTTGGGATAATAAACACAGGGTAAGTTCGTTAGGATAAGAGAAACTAGGAAAAAAGGGTATAAGACCTTAGCTTAGCTACGACAACCCATAGAGTATGCCAAGAAGCATATGTGAAAAGTCCGTTAGGATCTCAAGAAAATGGTATATTGTCTAAGCGATAGGTATGAGACACACCGCAGGTGAGAGAAGAGTTAAAAGAAAGTGTAAGTAGTAGCAAACAAATCTTGAGGAATTCGCCAAACGTGATGAAAAATGTAAAGGTAGATGTGAAAGCTGACAAGGCATGGGCAAAGACTCGACAAAAAAATTAAAGAAAGATAGGCTACGTGAGAGCTAGCCTAATTATGGAAATGTAAGAAGGGAGGCAAACTCGTGTAGTCTTATGAGTGATGATCTGCTAGGCAATAAGTCAGTTGTTTATCACACAGGACAAGTGAGGTCCTAGGTTAGTCTTGTACAAAAGATGGATTACTGGAAGTAATCCCACCACTATTAGCAATAGGATGAAATAAGAATGGGTTCACTAGAGTGGCGAGGTCCACTGTAAGTCAGCACAATACGAAAAAGCCCATGTGTCCTTTAAGACTATGGAATATAAAGAGTAGGTCCGCTAATGACTAGTTTGAAGGTATGCCCTAAGAAATCTTGGGCGAAAAAGACGAGAAATCTATCGAAGAGCTACATGAAGGTAAACAAATGTACAACCAAGTCAGATAAAGGTCAATGAATACCACTTGTGATGGGAAAGTGTAATGAAGGAAGGATAAGAAGAAAAGATAAGATTTGCTAATTTGGTGAAGTATCTAAAATACGATCAAGTGGAGAGTTATAAGATTTGCTAATTTGGTGAAGTATCTAAAATACGATCAAGTGGAGAGTTCGACAAGAGGAAGGTCTATTAGTGAGCCAAGTAGCTCAGAAGATTGGGTGGAGTCCTCCACCCTGATAAAGAACACTCGCCTTGAACGAGTATGGAGTATTTATGTTTAGTTTATTTTACGTTTGTTACCCTCATACGATATGGTTAATTTATGATGCAACGAAGGAACTCACTAGGTTCATTCGAACTTACAAGTGGTTGGCTTATGTTCGTAGGATTTGCGAAGGTTGATCGAGGACTTCAAAGAGGGATCAGCCAGATAGTGATGAGATAAGAGATCGTAGGCAATCAAAATCATGCACATAGGGGGGTATTATTGGAGTCTTTGACTTAGGATCAATCATGGTGTTACCAGAAAACGTTTTTAGGGTCTGGGTTCTGAGTTAGCTAATCTTAAGTTAAGGAAACTTTAAGGGTCTCTTTGTATACAAATAGTTTAATTAGAAACGGAAATTTGAAGGACTAAACATTTAATGGCTTAAGGCCTTAGTTATAAGAATTATTATTGATTTTATGATTAGATGGTTTTATATTAATCTATTCTATAACAGTTAGTCAAAAATTTTAGGTTATGTTAATCCGATCTCTTTATGACGTTTTATACCCGAATTCGACAAACAAATTAGGCGTGAGATGTTACACGCTCTTACAAAGTTTTCTCCAAGTTATTTTTATTATTGCAATTAATTTTGTATTATGATTTTTCTTTGGTAATATTAATAACAATGTTTTCTTTTATATATTTATGATATTTTGAAAATTTTATTTTCATATACAAACTTACCATAAATCTATCAATCGACACCGCATTTTTAGAAGACACTCATTGAAAGTATCACTCGAGCGTGACACCTTTGGAAAACACCTCTCTGGTATGGCGTTTTTCTCTATGATGCCTCGGGGACCTAGCATTTTATCCAATTATTATAGGAACCAATCTACTTTGCTAAATGATTTATGGGTTGATCTAATTTATTAATTGATTTTCAGTTTTCATATGTATATGAAAAATTGAAAAAAATATATTGGTACATATAAAATAGAAAACTTGTTTAATTTTATATATTTTGAAAGATTTGTATTTATATATTGATAGCCTAATAAAACATATAACAACACCTGATCAATAAAGAAATAAACAGTTTTAAAAATCATCAAACAAATAAATAAATAAATAAATAAAATAATTATATATTCGAATTTGCACACTACATCAAATATAAATATGATTTTAAAATGGATTATTTTGTGAACTGACAGATTATTATTCCAAGTAACAAAAAAAAAAACTGAATTAATTTGATTAAAATTGGTTTTAGGTTTTCTACTTTAATTTTTTATTTACCTTTCACAAGTGATAAAAATTGAAGCTTTATTTTCTAAATTCTATATTGAAATTTTATATTTATTTAATAGGTGAGTATTTAGTACATTAGCCGTATATTTTTTTATTCCATAAGTAACTTTAAAATTTTGAGATATGTCTCTTTTTAAAAAATATTTTACTATACCCTTATATGAAGTCTAAAAATTCCACTAATAATGTATCAAGTAATTTTATTTATTTAATATAGAATGTTTTCTATATTAATACTCATTTGATATTAAAATCACATAATATAACCATGAGGTATGGTGTAGTGTTGCTCACCTTATCCCTTAATTATGAGGTCAAGAGCGATTCCTGCCCATAGAAATGAAGCACATTTCATGGCTGATTATTTACCTCCTTTGGAGAGCACTTTCGAAAAGAGGATTAATCACTAGTACCGACAATAAACATCTTAATTTTGACGAAAAAATTCATGTAATTTAAATCATGTTAATTAAATAAATAAGTTTACCTTAAAATTTTAATTTCATCACTTTAACTTTCAATCTTATTTTTATTTTATAATTTAAAGAAATCAAAATAAGTTAATATTCCATTTATCTTATTTTTCCTTAAAAAAATGCTCATGAACTATTTGGATCTAACGGTAAGTTAGACTTTATGAGATTAAGGCTCCGTTTGTTTCACTGGAAATGACTTCCGAAAAATGATTTTTGGAAAATGATTTACTTTTCTAGAAAAACTAATATTTTTTGGTGTTTGGAGATTAAGGCGACCTTGCTTGCCTTCAAAATCCATCATAGTACTGTTGCTAACTTAAAAAACTATGATTTCCAGAACATACACTAAATAAATACAAAATCTAACTTTAAGTACAGTCTAACAGAAAACTTACAAATTCGGGGCCAGAGACTCGGTAATTACACTATCAAAAAAATATTTAGAAAAACATTTCAAATACTTCAAATCTTTTCAAACCTTTTTGAATTTTGGAGATCCAATTTTAAAGCCCATTCCACAGTCGAGTTTTGCAACTTGGCTCTGATACCACTAAATGTAACACCCCAAACCTGGCCTAAAAGTTAGGACCAAATCTGGCATGTCACATTGAAGTGTTTTTCGAAACCATGTTCTCATTGAAAACCCTTCTTACTATTTAAAACCTCTGGCCATTTTAAAACTTGTGAAACGTTAATTCCCTTAAAACCTTACTTGCTACGGAAGCTTAATTTTAAACAATTGCGGAAATGTGATATTTTGAAAACTAATTGTTGTTTTGGAAAATCGCGTCCTACTTCTAACAAATATTAAGCATACTAAATAAACTTCCCAAATAAAAAGTTAAAAAAATAAAGAGGCCTTAATACAACCCAAATCAAAAACCAAAGTGCTTAACTAAATAAATGAAATAGAAAAACATGTGCAGTTGTGTGGTCGTCTCCGAGTCCCTCTACGACACTGATCCACCTAACGCTGTGGATTACCTGCACAGTTAATAAATAGGGTGAGTTTAGGAAAACTCAGTGTGTAATCCCCTCCTAAACTAAAACAGTTAGTAAACCGATAGAATTCAGAATCAGTCTAGGCCGGAGCCCATTACAGTAACAGAACAATGTATGTGTGGGCCAAAGCCCATTACAATTTCACTCAGGTTTCAGCCCTCATCAAAATCAATTGGGCCTAGCCCATTCTCAAAATCAGTAACAGTGCATACAGTAACGGTCTTGGCCTGAGCCTTATTCAAAACGGTGGCCTTTGGGCCTTAGCCCATATTAGCCTCAGTTGGACCGAAGCGCACATCACAATAATATCACAATAATATCATACATGCAATGCTGTGCAACCCACCCCAATATCCAACCGCTACACACCAACTCCGTCCCCCGGTACACATCATGTGGGAATTTAAATATCAACCCACCAATCTAATACACATCAATGGTAGCCCGGTTGCGGTACTACCTTCAATGCATCAAGCTGCTAATCAAATATTGGGCTTAATAGCCATCAGCGATGATAATATAATCAGTACACAGCCTTAGGTAAATATAATCGACACAGAGTCATCAATAAGTATGTTAGGCACATAGCCACAGGTAAATACGTTTGGCACACAACCATAATCAAGTTGGCATAGAGCTATATATAGGTTGGCGCAAAGCCATAATCAGAATAATTGGCTTTAAGCCATCGGTAACTGTATCATGTTAGGCACATAGCCATCAACGACGGTAATATAGTCGGCACACAGCCTCGGGTAAATATGATCGACATAGAGTCGTCAATAATCATATATTGAGCTTAAAAGCCACTGGTGAATCCACGATCATCAAGCAACCATGCGATCCTCAATTGGTGGATCCACGGTCGTCAAGCAACCATACGATCCTCAATTTCTTCCTTCATTTCATAATCCCCACCCATGTGCAACATAATATTATATGAATGCAGCAAATTTACACATGGCATACAAAATTATACAAATCACAATCACAACAGTCCAATCACAGTCATACATTCTAAGTTAAAACATAGTCAAATCAATCAAATTGTATTATCAATGAGTCATATACCCTAGAGGGGCAGAACGATCTTTTTACCTATTAGGGGTATTTTAGTCATTTCACCCTACAAGGGTGTTTTGGTAAATTTACAAACCAGTGGTATTTCTGTAATTTTACAAATCAAGGGTATTTTAGTAATTTTTCAAATTAGGGGTATTTTGGTAATTTTATAAATCTAGGGTATTTTGGTTATTTTACAAGTCGAGGGTATTTCGATAATTTTACAAATCAAAGGTATTTTGGTAATTTTACAAATCGAGGGTATTTCGATAATTTCACAAATCAGGGATATTTTGGTAATTTCACAAATTAGGGGTATTTTGGTAATTTTACAAACTAGGGGTATTTCAGTAATTCTACCCTATAGCGGCATTTCAGTAATTCTACCCTACAGATATGAGATTCACATAGTCCAATCCAATATTTACTACACAATTATACAATATATCCACTTGAGCCCATGTGCCCCTTGGGCCCACATGGCCCAAAGCAACCTAAGCTCACGAAAGCACTCATGATGGCCTCAACCATCACGTCAAAGCTCCCACACTTGCTCTGCACGCTCGTGTGGCTGCCATCGCTGTGTGACCAGCATTTCAACATTTCGACATTTGCCGTTCTACAGCTAGAGTAGTGAGAAATACACACCTGTTTATGAGAAAGCGCCGAAGTCCACGATCACCAACTTTGGCACATCCTGCATTGAGTCTTCCTCCCAACTCATCTGGTTCGCTCTATTTAAAGCCAGCTTCTCACCAATTCTCATGTTAGCTTCCCGATGTGGGATTACTTTCAACCATTAGGAAAATTTCTCATTCTTATCACCACTTCAACCACAGAGTTCCAGTCCAACTCCACCTCCTACACAGCTCAAATAGAAAAATAAATACTCCACTGCACATCCCAAGACTTGAACCCCAGACCTCACAGTTACACAACACGCCACTTTGCCACTCCACAACAGGCTCCTTTTGTGTCATATTTTTATCCCCAATTAATTACAAGGTCTAAAGGCCAAAGTCCAGGTTCTCTTAAAAAAAACCAGAATAAATTGCAAGAGCCAAGGCTTGAACCCAGGCTCCCATACAGCCTTAATGACATCCCAACCACTAGACCACATGTTTCCTTGTGTCATTTATTTAACACAGTAATTTAAAAGGCCTTCATCCAAGCATCCAGGGTTTTATTCACTTAATACCAAAATTTTTGCTAAAGCCCAGGTTTGAACCCAAGACTTTTCCAACTCCTCTCAGGACCCTTAACAACTTGAGCAGACTTTTAATTGTGTCATTTCCTTACACAATTAAATACTTATATACAACCTCCTTACGGACCCATACTCAAGGCCCAATAGTTCTAGGCCCAAATTCGAGGCATTACATAATAGTTACCATGAGATAAAATAGGATCACATTAGGAGAGCGGATATTATCCTAAAGAGACCAATGATATCCTATGAGAGTAACATACTAATGACAAGGTCATTGGACAAACATTGAGTAGTTGCTTTCATAATTGTATATCGTTGGGGAGAGCTCAGTCACGATGCTATAGTGGAATGACTTCATAACTAAATGAGTTTATAATTAATAGGCTAAAAGTTGAAACTTAATTATAAATCATTTAAGCCTCAACTACATATGTCCAATCAGTCCCTTCACTAGCTCGTTGAAACCAAAAATGAATTGCGTGTTTGAATAAAAATGAACAGAATGAATAGAAAAAAGAGAAATAGGAAACATTCAGGAATAATTATGGTTTCTCCGAAATGAAGAAATGAAATCATTTAAAAATGAATGTTGATTTCCAAAAATGGAAATGGAAATTCGCAATCCTATATAGGATTACTTAAAAAATGATGGTAGAATGAGTTTATGTTTTTAGACTATTTTGAAGCTTGAAAATGAAAATAAACCATTCGGTCATAGTAAACATATTGAGTTGTGACATATTAACAAATTTTCCCAAAATTTTAATAGGGTAAAATGTTCAAAATTTTACTGGAGTAAAATTGGGATGAGAAAATTATTTAATATGTAAATATTAAAGTTTATTTTGATAAATAGAAAAACTGAATCGGGTTGGGTCACATTACAGTGTATTGGGTCAAAAAGGCCCAGGAAATACTCATAATTGGACCCGGTGTAAGAGAGACCTAAAACCTCTCATATAACATGGAAGGGGCGGCAACTCTAGTAGAAATACAAGGATGAGTCGTTCAACCTTCTCCTACTCTAAGCAAGATGTTGTTTTTCTATTTAAAATAAACTTCTATAACTCACAAGGGTTTTACCTTCTCTTCCTATAAATAGATGGCACTGATAGATCTATTGACACAACTTTTGAGAGATTGTTATTCTACCGAAAAGTAAAGAGAATGTATTCTCAAATTATAAATATATTTATCAGAATAACAATTTTACCAGTTTTTATTATAGAATAGAGAATTTTCATTTTCACCCCAAAAGGAAAACTTTTTCTAGTTCTATGTTTTGATTCAATTAGATTGAACTCACACTCGAAAAAGTTTGTGGTATGAGAATAGCATGAAGATCATTTGGTTGAAAGCCAAAAAAATCAAGGATCCGTTTATCCAAGAACACATGTATGAATTTAGTTAAGGTTTATTGCTATAAATATCATAAACCAGGTCGATTTTCAAAATTTTAATTTTTCGCTGTGCAAGAAAATCGTTTTCAAACCGGATTTTTTCCAACACTAGACCCTTTCTTCAAATCTTCTTACTAGAACCAAAACACCTGATAGTGACTTGATAAATGGTTGATGGTAGAAGAAGATAGTCACAAACAATATCAATTTCTCAAGTGACTAAAGGCAAAGGCCTTCTCAACATAAAAGGCAATTAAGGGATCCCTTAGTAACTCTTTTTTATCAAAATATGGTGGCTCTTCAAATCACCTTACCAAATGTACACAAAACAAACATTACATTATATCATCACAAATTAGAATAGTATAAGGAGAACCACTTAGGTGGGAGTAAGAATGGCGTCAAAAAGTATGACTAAATCCTTTTTAGAGATCAAAAAGACTTAAAGGTCTTTTGGAGCTAAAGGTAGTAAGGGCTAAAAAACTCTTAGAACTTGTGCACACTAATGTTTGTGGCCCCATGAACATTAGTGACCAAAAAGAGTACAATTACAACATAATGTCAAAGATAATTGTTCGCATTTGGATATGTGTATCTAACACAACTTGAGGTAAAAATGTAATTATTTTTATCCATAAAAGTGCTTTGACATAACTATAATGGAGAATACTTATTGGGTCATTTTCTAGGACCAACCACTTAAAGAATGAGATCATATCCTAGATAATTGCATTAGAAACTCTACATCAATAGTAATGTAGCAGAGAGAAGTAATGGAACTTTGTTAGACATGGTATATAGTTTTTGCAAAATTATTCATAATGGACATTATCCTTTTGGTGATATATGCTACAAATGGCTTGTTATATTTTGAGTTTTCCCAAACTAGGTTTGCACCTAAGATTCTATAATTGTTGTGAAACAATAAAGAATCCTAACCTTAACCATTTAAGGATATTGGACTCCTAACACGCATATTGAATGATGATGCAATGAAGTTGGAGACTTGGTAAGTGTTAGGCTCGAAAATACCAATAGAGGTTGATTTGGTATTTTAAAATTCTCTACAAGATGAAGAACAACTTGGATAATTCGATTTATAGTAGTTTGACGTTAATTGCCTACATCCACTACCTTGGTGTACCTCAACCAAGGATTTTCCAATTTACTATGAGAATTGATACCTTTCAAGTAGAAGGTATAAACTTTACAACTCTATCTTTTTCCCAAGGCTTAGATATAACCTTTCCCCTTAGCTTTTATTGAAAAACTAGAACCTTTATTAGTTTTTATGGCTCAATTAAAGCCATCCAAATTTATAATTGCTGATATGAAAGAAAGTAAACAAAAAAAAACCTCTACAAAGTGTATGTTTACAAAAAATTAAGCTTTCAAATAAATGAAATGAGAGTAACAAAAATCTAACAATAAACTCTTATTGACTATTTACAAGAGAAATGAAATAATGAGAAATTGAATACTTTTCTCTTGTGTTTGATGCTTGGATATCTCCATCTTGTGTCTTGATCTATCTTTGACTTGTATTTTTTTAAGGAATGAATTTGTGAACATTTATGGTCGTTAGAGATAAATTCTTGCCGTTGAGAGCATTAAGTTTGTGCGTAAAAACTATCCTTGTAACCCAGGTCATGAAACATGGCAAGATGTCTCGAGATATGGTTGAAAAATAGTCATTATATAGTCGTTGGTTGGCTATGTCTCGAGACAAACATGCCAATGTCTCTAAACATGGAACCCATAAAGCAAAATTTTAGTTTTAAAATTTCATGTCTTGAGACATATAGTCCTATGTCTCAGGACTACGTCTTAAGACTTGACTACGAAAGTTCCTTAAGAACATTTTAAACATCTTAGAACACTTTGGTATTGACTCAAAAACATTTGGATAAATTAAAACATATTTTCACTAAATGGCTTAGAAAAATATAATATATAAAATTTATCTTAAATGCTATTATATTAAAAGCGTGGGAAATCAAAGTTAATAGACAAAAGTTATGCATATTTGTAGAATATTCAAAAAGAAAATGGGGTAAGCTATTTTATAATCCAAAGGACCAAATGGACACAGTGTCGATTTGTAAGACATTCCTTAGGAAAAGTTACATAAACAAGTTCAAGTCTCGAAACCCATTGGAAATACAATAATCCAAGAGGTTTTAGTCATGATATTATTCCAAGTGATGAACTTGAAAATGGTCAACATCATAAAAAGCTTTGGCTTAGGGGGATAGTTTCCTTAGGATAGAAGTTGTTCATGATGGTCTAGTTTATCAAATAGATGACCTAGTAAACTATGATGATACTATGCAATAATGTTGATTTCAAGTCCTTAACCACTAGCTCATCATGCAGCTTCCTGATCTTGCCTTTCAAGTTTTGAATTTCCATTTCTAGTTCCAAAACCCAAGCCTCAAGATAACAAGCCTTTTGCACGCTTGAGGAATTACCGATATTAGCTTATGGATTATTATAGTCCCAGAACCTAAGCCGTATTATTTTAAGGTGGATTATTTTTACTAACAAGTAATAAGAGTGTCAGTTCATGGATTCCTTAAAACTAAAATCGATTTAGTCCTATGCATTTTAAGTGGTTAGCCAATCTTTTTCACACTACCATCTTCATCTCCTCGCTAAACTAATTGGTAGTTATTTAAGCTCGATCTAATTTGAAATATGAGTGTAAAATTTTATTTAAATTAGTTCATAATTGTAAATGTTAGGTTGAATTTATCTAGATTCCCTTGTATTATTTTTTAAAAAAGTTACTATTTTTTAATATTTAGTAATTATATATAAGTATACTATCATTATATTTTTATTTTATTAAAAATTTTATATTTGCATTATAACATAATATACTTAACTTCTATATATAAATAACATAATACATAAAAGAAAAGAAAAGAAAAATAACATATTATATACTTAAAAATCGAACAGATTAGGCGAATTTGGGCTTTGAATATTAAAATTAGAGTCTAATTCATATTTTAAAAGAGCCTAATTTTTTTAAAACTTATTTTTCTACCCTAATATTAACCTTCTAAATTTTAACTCAACTTTCCAACTTAAAAAGTTAATCCGAACAATTCTTACCAAACAAGCCCACAAAAATGTATCATTGGTAGAAAAGGGCATGGAATTAAACCAAGAACAATTTCATAAACAACTAAAGGCCCGGAAATTTGCTATCATCATTGATCCATGGAAGAATTATCAATTACAAAAGTAAGCCCAAGAGAGTATCGTCAGTGTTGGGCCAACCAGATGAGTCAGCTCCGAGTGAGCAAAGCTAGCAAGCCATATTATACTAATGGAAACTGACCCTAGTACCTTCTTTCTTCATCCACGCTCTGCTGCTTCTTCATTTTATTCGATTCTTCCTTTATTAATCAATCTTTTAGCTCCCTAACTTCAATTTTCTTCTTAGGATAACCCCTTGTTTTTCAGGATGGAGGTGCCTTACTCTTTCCTTTTTCTTCCCTCTCTCTCGCTTCACTTTTATGCTTAATAACAGTTTTGGTTTCTGGGTTTTGTTTTCCTTCTGATTACGGGGAAATGGTGTTTTTTTTCCTCTCTTTTTTTGTTTATTACTTTGGTTTTGAGTTTGGGTTTTCAAAAAATGATACTATTGTCTTGGTTGATCATCAAAAATAGAAAAGGAATAATTTAGGGACGGTTTCTGAGAATTTCTAGGGTGATCATTAATGATAGCTTGAAGAACTAGCTTTTGTTATATATATATAGAATTGTTTGAATTGTTGAATATTTTTTGGACTTTTACTAACATAATAGGTTCAATTAGTGTAATTTTGATTGTTATTTTTGTGAACTTGCCAGAAGGTGGGAATTTTATGTTGTGGATGTAATTATTGGTGCAAAAGACATCATTTGAGGTAGTTCCTGGTACAGGGTCCGGTATGTCAAGTAGCCTGGGGATGCTATGTTCTATTGGCTATTTCCATTGGGGCCCATTGTGCCATGTCTAGTGATAATTTAGCATGTCCATCGACTTCGGACCTGCGAACTCAGCCCGTGGCTGCCCTTGATAAGGAGGGCATTGGACCTGCGATGACGTCTATACCAATGATTGCTTGTTCAACTTCTCTGTCTGAGGTTCCTCTGTTATTTTGTGGCTTGCCTTGAAAATAAAATTAGTTATGGCCATAGGCATTTTCAGTGGTTGATTCGTGTAGCATTCAGTGGCTTTATTTCAGTATTTCTGTTTCCTTTTGTTGTTTTTCGGTTCAATGGTGACTTTGTGCTAAACATTTTTGGTAATGATTTGTTAGCACCACTCGGGTGGAAGTGGGACCAACAAGAACAAACAAATGGTGGAGCAGTTGCAGCGATATGGAGTGATTTCATCAAAGAAGGTTGTTGAAGTAATGGAGACTATTGATAGAGCATTATTTGTACCTGATGGGACCCCAGCTTATGTCGATAGTCCAATGGCAATAGGTTACAATGCCACCATTTCTGCACCTCATATGCATGCTACCTGCCTTCAGTTATTGGAGGAAAATTTGCAGCCCGGCATGCATGCGTTAGACGTTGGTTCAGGTCTCTTTTCACTCCATTATGTCGTATCTGTGCTTTTTCAGATTCTTTCATATATACTACTCTCTTGAAATGGTGGAATATCAAATGTGCTGCACTTATTCTCTTGATGTTAATCTCACTTTGTCAATGGTCATTGAGAAACAGTCGACCATACTAGTTGATGGCTGCATCCAATCATCCTGCATTTAGGAAATGTTTTTAGTGAAACCATCAAAATCCAATCTCAAGTGTTTACGACCCTATGGTAGTGGCGGGAAAACGAAAGGTTTTTTGAAGACACTAGTGTTATAAACTTCAAGTGTCCGAAGGCTTTTTGGATCATTATCATAACACTTTTTGCATAATTTAGTCATTGATAGCAGTCTAATATTTTTATTTTCCTTTTTTTGTGGAAAGGCTTATTTTAGTTTTCATCATGCATTTGTTCTGTAGGAACGGGGTACTTGACTGCTTGTTTTGCAACAATGGTTGGACCACAGGGTCGTGCTATTGGTGTGGAACATATTCCTGAATTGGTTGCTTCTTCTATAAAAAATATTGAAAAAAGTGCTGCGGCTTCGCTATTGAAAGGAGGTTCTCTTTCAGTGCATGCTGGCGGTATGTACTTATCAGAACTTGATATATTGAAACAGAATTTGCTCTAAACTATAAACCAAATTCAACAGGAATGAAAATGAGTTAGTTGTCTGAGTTGAACTTTTCATAAAGAACTAATATATTGAGAGACAATGTTTCCATGAATGTTTGTGATTGATGGTTTGATCATGTACATTGTCATAGATGGCCGAGAAGGTTGGCCGGAACATGCACCCTATGATGCTATACATGTTGGAGCAGCAGCACCAGAAATACCTCAGCCCCTTATTGATCAATTGAAGCCCGGCGGTAGAATGGTGATCCCTGTAGGAAAAATATTCCAAGATTTGCAAGTGGTGGACAAGAATTTGGATGGTTCGGTTAGCATTAGAAGCGAGACTGCTGTTCGATACGTACCTTTGACCAGTCGCGATGCACAGTTGAAGGGTTATTGAGCTCAGGTAAGTACCTTATTTTCAGGTGGTTCCTGTTATTGAATCCAGTATTGTACGGAATATCGGAGTTTTTTTTTTTTTCGGACTTGCACCGTTGTATAAATGGCATGCTTTTCATATGTTTGAACTTGGAACATAATGAAAATGCTTCCTGGAAGCAATCCATGGCACAGTGAAAGATGATTATATGAATCTGTTTTGGTTTTTCTTTCTGTTTTCCAACAATATTATGCATTTTTCATATCATTGTTGTAGATGATAGTTTAGTTGAAACAAGTTTCTTCCAAATGATGACCAACTCTCTGGATAAAAATATTCCATACAAATATTTTGCAAAACTTCAGAACTGTTAATAAAATGAAAAGAAATAGAAATAGAAATAGGAAAGGGCAAATATGAAATAAAAAACCAACAGCAACATATAGTCTTAATCTATAATCATTTCAGCTCAAAAGGGGCTTCGCCTTGGTTTTTGCTCTGCAACATTTACTCTTAGAGCTCTTCCATCCAGACTCTGCAACAAAACACATGAAAAAAGTTTATAAATCAAAAATCTTGGTTACTTACATCAGATACTGATATATGATTAATGTATCTGTCCATCGAGACATACCTGTCCATCGAGAGCAGCAATGGCATCATTCAGTTCAGTCTCTGAGGACATAGTCACAAAACCGAAACCACGCGAACGGCCAGTCTCCCTGTCATAGACTACACGAGCCTCCAATACTTTACCATGTTCACCGAAAATTTGTTCCAATCGAGCATTATCCACACCCCATGGAAGGTTACCCGCATAGACTCTAAAAGCTTGTTCATAAACACGAGGGGATTGGTCGATACCTGATCCTCTAGGAGAGGCCTTATTTACGGTCAAGAGCCTTCCATTGAGATCCTGTTTAAAAGCAAGAATGACTAAGCACAAGCGCCTAATACAAACTTAATAGCACAATAATGCACAATTGAGATCATTATATGCCAAGCATCTCATACTTTTGCCAAACAATCTGGAATGACATAGAAAGCGATTAAGTAGGAAATTTTGAGCAAAAGAAAAGGCTTACATAACCATTAAATGTTTCAGCAGCCTTCTCAGCTTCCTCTGCTGAACTCATAGTTATGAAGCCAAACCCACGGCTTTGCTCAGTATCCCTATTGTAAATAACCTGCAAACCTAGAAAACAAACAAAATTTCAACCCCAAAAACACGAATTTCAACCAGTTTTTCAAAGCAGAAAACTTGGGTCATTTAACCTCAGCAATTTCTACAGTTCCAGCTTTCTCAAAAAGCATAGCCAAGCTTTGACTATCAACATCATAAGGCAGATTCCCAACAAACAATTTAGCTTCCTCAGAAGGTTCGGAAGCATCCTCGTCTTCTGAACCACTACCAGCGACCTCACCTTGAGGTTCCCAATCAGACAAACTTGCTTCAGCCCCATCACTCTCCTCATTTTCCCATGTTGATTCCCCTCCTTCACTTTCAGTTCCTTGGTCATCAATGGTTAGGGTGGTGTCGTTTTCCTCCTCTTGTTGAGCCCAATCTGACGTCTGGGCCAAAAAGGCAACGAGGGAAGGGAAATGGGTTTTTGTTTTGAGGGAGGAAAAGGTTGGCTGAGTGGAGGAAGATAAGAAGACAAGGTTGATGGGCTTTGAAGGAAGTGAGAGAAGAGATGGAAGCTTGGAAGAAGTGGTGAAGAGTGAAGGCAAAGAAACAAGGCAAGTTGAGTCAACCAGAGACACAGGTCTCATTACAGTAGACATATTTGTTGTTGGAGAATTGTGAAGGAGAGTAAAGGGGGGGTTAAGAAGAGCAGAGGAGCCTGAAAGGATAAGAGGAGGCAGACAGGAGAGGGGACGAGGAGGTTTATACCAAAAAAGATAATTTCTTTAAAAAGAGGCCAATATATGCCTCTTGTGCGTATAATACATTAAATTGAATCACATCCAACAACAAAATAAAAAAAATTCAATATTAGAAGATCAAAGGTAAATCTTTTATTTAAATGTTAAAGCCATGCCCCTACTTGTCCCAGCCTATATTCCCATAAAAGAGTGAAAGTAAACATAAAGGTTTTCTGTATTTTTGGAAAGTAAACATAAAGGTTTTCTGTATTTTTGGACTCAGTAATTATTTTATTTTAAAATTTTATATAAAACATATTTAAGAATCATAAGATTATAATTACACAAGTATTTCAAAGGAAATTCTTAAATGTTAAATTTTTTAAGGGATAGGATTTGTTTTTTATTATTTTGATTTTTTATGAAGTGTTTAAATAGTAATATGGATTAACTAAATTTTTTAAAATTACTAAAATAATATATTACCAAAAATACACTAAATTTAAATTATAAAATTGAGAAACAAGAAACTTGAGATGTCCAAAGAATGTTACTTTGATTGAGAACCAAATTGTGGTCTGCTGTTATGCCTTTTTTGTTTTTCCAAGATTAAAAAAAAAATCCATTGTTATTATATTAGATGAGTTTAAATAGTACTAAGAATGCTAAGGAAACTTCAATTTCTTCCATTACCACACATTTCATCAATAATACCTCACTTCAACACCAACACCAACATATGTATATATATATATATATAACACTAATATTTCATTGCCTTGTTAAGGAAAACAGAAAGCAAAGCTTACATAATAATAGGGAAAACTTCATGCACTGTAAAATCTAACTAAACCCACATTTTCTTTTCATTCAAAATCCCCCATACAACCTCGTCTCAATAAAAAAAAACCATTTCTCTTGAGCTGTACTCACCTTCAACCTTCACTGTCACTAGTCCATCTATGGGATTGTATATGAACTCCTCATCTTTCTCGTTCATGCTGCAACATTTTGGTTTCTTATTCGAATATGCTCCGAACCGTCCACACCCTCGGATTCTCACCTTTATCTTACATTCTGATGATTTGTTTTCGGAGTCCATAGCTTCAACTGCACCTCCTGAATTGTACATGTCGAGTAATCCGATAGGAGCAAACCGAAGATCCTCGCTGAATGCCTGTTTGGATTCATACTTCATTATTTTAACTACTTTGCTTATGCTTTAAAAAAAAAAAAGCTATGGAGAAGTACTGACCCTGATAGGAGAAACAGTAAAGACTTCACATTTCAAATGTTCTAAGGCCACTTGAAATTTTGCATCTTTTGACATTGTCTTCAGGGAACCTACAGTATATAGATTCACATTTCAAGCACTTTCTGGAGAATCCAAAGTCAGAACCCGAAGACCGACAAACATGAAACAAAAGGATTTACCTGAAAGGCATGCATATACTGCACAATGTCCTCTCCAATTCTCACCTGCAACCTCTTCAAGTGCATCAACATCTCCAGCACTGACAATCCCTGAGATTGGTGTTCCTGAGCCGGGAGCGGGCATATATATACTACCTTTAATGGGAGGCCATATTCCAGCTCTTTGGCAGTTAAAAACACCTATAACCCCTGATAACTTGTTCAAGTTCCAAATCTTCAATAGGCTGCAAAAATGTCATCAGACAAGATATACTTAAAGAATACAAGCATGATTCTTTGCTTTAAGTGTTTAACCTTTTTCCATCTGTGACCGGGTCATTGAATAAACAGTCCCGAGTAGGTCGACCGGCATATCGAGCTCTAAGGATAGAGCCATCAGGCAACACTAGCTTCTTAATAATGTCGAAATCGTGACTACCTGGCTTGTCACTGAAGGAATGAAAATCCCAACATTAAGACACATATAGCGATGTACAAGAACTTGCATTTAGAACTAGGGGCACACCTTACATATACTGCAGAACCACTCAAGGCTCTCGCTGCACCATGGAACTCTGCGGTAATATGATCGCTCTGAAATGGAAAAAAAAAATCCCATGTGGAATATGCATGGATAGTTCATGGTTGTGTATATGTGAAAGGTGTTCATGCATATGCTTAAGAACCTACATAAAACATGTCCCAATCTGGTACAATGATCTCTCCTATAAGAAGAGAGTTAAAAGCAGCAGCAGCAACATGTAATGTCTGAAATGTTGGTTCATTTGGCATGAAATCTTCAGTTGCTCTAGCTGCAGCAGCCTTCTTTGTACTGACAGTATCCGAAAATGTTATTGTAAAAAATTGAAGATACCCTTTTCCTTTTTGCCAAATCATAACAAAAGTTGCATAATAATTTTGGGCAAACCTGTATAAGAAGTCAGTATTCAGACTCATGGAGCAGATTAAGTTGTTGGATTTGAAAGTTTCGGTAACAGAATCCTCAAGGGCTCCCAGGTATTGTCTAGTCAGTGAAACTCGACCACCGTAGCCAGCACCGAGGAGCTCCAAGACACCCTGAACATCCACCTTGACACCGTCAACACCACAACTTGCTTGGTAGCTATGAAAATCGTTGTAAAAATCACGGATTTTGGAGGGATCAATTAGCCCGATTCCCTTTTCCTGTATATTGTCCAGGGTTGAACATACAACATGGGTCAGATTACCAGGGGACTGAACAACAGGTTGAATTTTGGGGTTGTATTTTTTCATCACTTCAGATTCTGGAAGAACCCCTCCCCAGTAACCAGCCATAGCATGCCAAATGTATACATATCTGCAATTGTTACTGCTATGATTAATAAGAACAATCTATACTTCTATAGCTTCTGATAGAGAAAAAAAAAAACTCACTTCAATCCATATTTCTGCTTGATAGTTTTGATAAAATCTCTGAGATTTTTTCCTGATTTATCCAACTTTGAGCCCTTGAATTTTGCATTTTCCTCAAGATTAATTAATCTTGACAATTCCCTTCAATCAAACAGATGGAATGACTAAAGCTACTAATGCAAGAGTGAACTTATTGAATTAATTGTCTTACCCTGTTGGGTTCTCTTCATAGCTGGGAAAGATATTTTGCCAGCCTTCATCAATGATTAAAAGTTTTGGAGGACAACCTCCCTTTGAGAAACTACAGATAAAACCCTAAATCAATATTATGAACGAAGAAATTGAAGCCAAATTGAAGTACCGAGAATAATATTTACTTTTCGAGTCCATCTTTGATTCCTTCAGGATCTACATTACAATAAAAAGCATCCCAGGTGTTCCATCCAAACCAATCTATATGTTCTGGCTTCTGTAATAAAAAAAAAACACAGATTTTCAACCATGGAAGTTGTCTAACAAGAACATACATGGAAAACATGGATTCTTGGTTCTTTACCTGCTTATTATTGATATGCTTGAACGTACCCTTATGCTTCTCCAATATCCTACAAGCAATTCAAACTTCATATTCGATAAAACGCGCTTGTAATTTAAATCCCTGATCCTATGCTCACCAACATACTTGATAGAATTCCTTATGAGGTTAAACGGGTTGTTCCCCGAATTTACGAAAACTGGCTCTTTAATCTTGGTGGTTTGAACATCAGGATCTCCTGAAACAATGGATAATCAACAGAAGAACTAAGAAAACAGAAGTAGCTTGTATTGAACTACAAGAAAACATAGATGAAAATGGGGGGCAAATCGACCGCTCTCAATGCAAAACTCTAGTTCATTGTCTGGTGTCCCTTGCAAACTTGTACGAAACTGACCATCCAACACAGGTAGTATCAAGACATAGAACTTGTTCTCAACTTCCAGGAGAAGCATTTGAGTTTCTGCCGGAATGTCTCCGCCCGATGTTCCGAAGCATGGTATCATCCACCAGATTTTGAACCTGAAGAGACACACCAATCTGTGCTCCCTGCAGTATCCATATATACACTCACCAAAATGTAAGATAAACCCGAAGTTTAACTCAATTAAATTGCACAGTTATTGTACATACTGGAGGGTTCCGAGATTGAACACATGACGAGAACTTGAACTGGTTGCATTAGCTCCAACGAAAACCGAACCGTCGTTAACCGGTGTAACCGTGATGTTAGCTGGAACGTTAGTTAAAACAGCCGCTCCTCGAACCATGAACGTACCACCTTTAACACCTGGTTTAACACTAATCATAATATCTTCGTTACTTCCCATGTTTTTCTTTTCTTTTGACTGAAATGCTGAGATTTTTGCAGATACTGCAGGATTCAGCAATGGAAGCCGTCCATTATATAGTGTCTCAGGATGAGACGAGATAGGAAGATGAATACAAGGAAACCGCACCGAACAAAGCGAGAAATTTGAAAATCTGACTGAGATTGTTGGATTTATGAGCCATGAACTCCAACTATAAAAATATAGTGATGGATAAAACGTGTCACATTGGTTCTAAGCCAAAGCGGATGGCAATGGAGCTATACGTGGCTGAAAACCAACTGAATTGGAGCTCATGTGCAGTTGTGGTGCATGAGTTTTAATCCAATACAATAATTTTAGCTTAAATTGTATCATTTCTTAATCTGATTTATTTTTTAAAACTAAAAAAAGTTGTTTATATTTAATATTAATATGTTTTTATATTATGCTTGTTTCGATTAATTTTTGTTTTCTTGTGAATTTAGCGGTGTGGGGTTATTACGGTGCAAAAGCATGTGAATTTAGGGAAGGATCCCAACTCATTATATAAACACATTCATTTATTTGTATATATTTGTAAGATATTTGTAAGGTTGTTTATTTCATGTCTAGTACAAGATAAGTTGCATGACATTGGAGGGATGGTCTGCCCTAAGGGAAAAGCGGTTTAGCAATAACCATGAGAGGAGCAATCTTATGCATTGTGATGCCAAAGTTCTCTGTAAGATCCAAATCTTTAGCTTCAGTACCTGATTGAAGCTCCCAATCAAAGCTATGAAGCAGCTGAGCCAGTGCCAACTCAACACTCACTGTGCCAAATGTAATAGCAGGACAGCTTCTTCGACCAGCTCCAAAGGGTATCAACTCGAAATTTTGCCCCTTGAAGTCAATTGAACTATGTACGAACCTTTCTGGTGCAAAACATTCTGGATTTTCCCATGATTCTGGATCTCTTCCTATTGCCCATACATTGACGAAAATCCGTGTTTTGGTCGGAATATCGAACCGGTCGATCGTAACGTCTTCCATGGATTCTCTAGGGAGTAAGACCGGTGCCGGAGGATGTAATCGCCAGGTCTCTTTGATGACAGCTTTCATGTAATCAAGGTGAGGCAGATCAGTTTCTAAGACGACTCTTCTATCCCCTACAACTTTCCGGATTTCGGCTTGAGCTTTTTCGAGTACTTTCGGATTCATGATAAGTTCTGTCATTGCCCAATCAAGAGTTATGAATGTCGTATCGGTTCCAGCAGCAAACATGTCCTGCAAAACCAATAATACAACATACTCATATCAGGCATATTCTCGTATTGGGTTCGTCAAACAAAAGGTACTTACCAACATGATGGCCTTAACATTGTCCATGGTGAGGTTGATGTCATTAGATTCAATTTTCTGTATGTCCAGCAAAACATCCAACAAGTCCTTACTATGTTCCTCTTTATGTCTGTCCGGATCAAGGTGTTCGGCTATCACCTCGTCGAAGAACCGATCGAAGCGTTGGAACGTGCTCTGGAGTTTCGATTTCAAACCCGTTAAGCAATGGATGAACTCCATGGAAGGGAAGAAATCTCCGATACTAAATCCTCCAAGCAACTCTTGATACTCTTCAAGCATCTTTTGGAATCCATGGCGATCATAGTCTCTACCATGTGAGAAACCTCTTCCCAAAGCAACTCGACAAAGATTATCGTTGGCGTAGAAACCCAACAACTTGCTTAGATTTACAGTAGCAGGATAAGAAGATTCTGAAACTCTACGAACCAATCGAGCAACCTCTTCTTCCCTGACAAAGCTAAATGATTGAACTCGTTTAGCACTCAACAGTTCAAGGATGCAGAGTTTCCGAACATGTCTCCAATAAGCACCGTAAGGGGCGAAGGCAATATCAGTGCAATCATAGAACAAAAGTTTAGCCGAGAAGATGGGTGGGCGATTGGAAAGTGCGAGGTCGTGAGTTTTCATCACTTGTTTGGCCAGTTTAGCTGATGAAACCACCATGGTGGGGATCTGACCCAGCTGTAAGTAAATTACTGGGCCGAACTTGTTGGACAGGCGACGGAGTGAGAGATGAGGCATGGTACCGAGCTGGTGGAGGTTGCCGATGATGGGTAACTTGGGAGGGCATGGTGGAAGATTGGGTTTTGTTTTGGTGGAGTTTTGGTTGAAAAGAAGTTTAAGGAGAAGGAGGGTTGAGGCAAAGAGCAAGAAGGGACTGGAGCTCAGTTGCAGCAGCCATTGAAGAGAAGCCATTGGAGTTGCTTCGGTCACAGTTGAAAGTCTATATACCTACGAACTTTATCTCTTCCTATTGCCATGCTATCGTACAAAGTTGGTGGAGGGATAAGGTATGGGGATTAAACCGTGGACTAATAATCAAATATTGATGTTTATGGCTCAAAATTATACATCAAAAAATATATATATATGTATATATATGGTATAAAATTAGGTTTTCAATCACGAATTATTTGGTTTTGATAACAGTATCGAATTTTCTAATGAGATAATATTAGGTTTTCAATAATCAGTCAGAAGCCGATGATACATTATCAAATTTCGTAAAGAATATTGGATTTGCTATAAATTAAAAAAAAAAGCCCTAAACTACTGAACAAGTCCTCTAATAATCTATACGCACCTTTGCAGCAAATTAGTATACATCCATTCGGCATTCTGGACAAATATCTCTGTTCAGTGAGGAAATCAAAATAAAGAAAATATGGGAATCAAAAGTATTTATACCTTAAGCTTCAAACTTTCATTCTATTTAGCAATTTTTTTTTTTTTTGCAACAAAACTGATATTCCATTAAAAACACAGCCCGAGGTGATAAAGTCCAAATATAGAAAAGAAAGAAACTTAAACGACAAAACTTAAAACAGAACAAAAGCACACAGAAAACCAAAACCACGGTAAAAAAACAATAAAACCAACCAAAGACTCAAACGCCTAAGAAAACCATCCACGAAATAAAACCACCCGCACCAAAATCGAAAGGCCAACATAAATATCAGACGAAATGACAGCCTTTAACCACACAGATTATTCTCAAAAATCGGACAAAAGAGTAAAAACTTCTTTGAAAACCCACCCATGGAAAATCTACAGCAAGTTCTCTTTCTTCAAAGAATGCCTAAAACCTCTTAACCTCTCTGAACCCAGGCTTCCCAGTCTTTCTCCATAACTTTTCAAACCGATTCTAGAGGTTCGTGAAACCAAAAGCTTTCAATCTGTCGTCGATAGACTTTCCAAAACCAAAGTGTGCACTGCACTATTAACTGTCCTTGGCACAAACAAGTACGAAACATTCTCAAACTGTTGCCTAAGAACTCGAATATTATTAATGATGGGTCTCAAGATCGATCTATCCTCCTCCTCAGAGTTCAGTTTCTTAATAGTAATCAGAGAGTCACCTTCTAACAGAATCCTCTTCCACCCCAACTCAGCCACAAAAAATATGGCCCTCTCACACGCTCTCGCTTCCGCAACCACCGCGTCCACCACATCGCCAGAAGGGTAAGTACACGCACCCATAAACTGCCCTTCATTATTTCTTGCAAGAACTGCTGCAAAAGAGAATCCAGATTCTTTTAAGAAAGACGCGTCAAAATTTAGTTTAATCATCCCACTATCAGGGGGACGCCAAAGTTGATGCCGCATAGGAATAGGAAAAGACTTCAGATCAGTATGGCTAGAAAGTAAATCCTGGCAATACCCTCGAATAATACAAGGTCTTGCTTTGAGTACTTAATTCCTTCATATATCAGTTTATTTCTTCTATACCAATGGGACCATAAGGAAATAATAAGAATCTGTCTCATGCTTTTATCCGCCTCCATAAACTTTTTGATGAAATTATCTTTGCCATACGAGCTGAAATCAATCCGATCAAAGCTGACCTTGAGGGAGACCCATAACTGCTGCAAAGCTCCACACTTCCATAAGAGATTATCAGAATCCTCCGGGATTTCTTTACAGAGAGGGCAAGCCACATCTGCTGAAAGACGCCTGTGGAAAAGGTTAACAAAATGTGGTACATAGTTATTAAGGAGTCTCCAGGCATGGATTTTAATTTTAGTCGGGATCTGTGACTCCCAAAGAAGTTTGTAGAAATCTTTGTATTTGCTATCATTGTAACCAATATAGCTAATGGTCTTTAGTTGATCTGTAATCAAAACCCTGTACCCGCTCTTCACTGAGAAAATCCCAGAGGCTTCAAATTTCCAGACCAATAAGTCCTGAGTTCTTCAACAACCAAGAGGAATTGAAAAAATTCGCCTTGATTGGTCTTCATCGAACAGACTTTGAATTACCTCCTTTTACCAGGTACTAGCCTCGGCATCGATCAACTGGTTCACAGTAGTCCATGAGATATTAATAGTTTGCACTGATAACCTATTGTTGTCATGACCAAGCAACCAAGGGTCATTCCAGATATTCACACTGTTGCCATTTCCAATTCACCAGACCAGCCCATCAACAATCAATTCCCGAGCACTACAGATGCTCCTCCAAGTAAAAGAAGAGTAAGTACCCACTTTAGCTGAGAAAATGTCTGTGAAAGGAAAATAACGGGCTTTTAAAACCTTCGACAAAAGACAATCGGGCTTAGAAAAGATGCGCCATAATGCGTTCCAATTGCTCCAATGAATCCCTTTTGCCAATTTGTTGTTATACCACTAAAATTTGTTAAGAAGGCCCTCTAACTTATGGCAAAAGAGTTTAGGTAAAGCGAAACACTGCATAACATAGACTGGAATAGCTTGTAAGATCGATTTGATAAAAACTTCCTTACCCCCATAGATAGATAGCGTAGACTCCACCCTTTAATTCTTTTCCGAAAGCGGCCCACAAAATAAGTAAAATCCCACTTCTTCTTCCTACCAATCATCATGGGAAGCCCTAAATAATTCTCTGGATTTGTGGCCACTCGGACACCCAGAATTCCAATCACTAACTCCCTAATCCTTGGTTCCACATTGGCTCCAAAATAAATAAGAGATTTATCAAAATTTACCCGCTGTCCTGAAGCCTGTTCATATTCCGTTATAAGCTACTTCATTATATTGGCTCCCTCTGCCGATGCCTCTCCAAACAGAATGCAGTCATCTGCAAAAAAACAGATGGTTAATTAACAACCTTTCTTGTCCTATAAGAGCTCCCTGCAACAACTTTTCTGGCTTAGCATTTTGGAGTAACGTAGAAAACCCCTCAGCGCAGAACAAAAACAGGTATGGATTTAAAGGGTCCCCTTGCCTCAATCCTCTCAAAGAAGAGAACCATTTGCCAAGTTCCCCATTCATCCTCACCGAATAAGAAACTAAGTAAACACACCTCATAATGAGAACAACCCAATCAGGATGAAAACCCAATCAACTCATCATACCAGCCAAAAAATCCCACTCGACGCGGTCATATGCTTTACTCATGTAAAGTTTAAACGCAAAATTTCCTTTTCGACCTATTTTCTTCATTTTGAGAGAATGTAAAACCTCATAGGCAATAAGCACATTATGTCTCCCTTGAACAAAAGCCTCTTGGGATTCACTAACACACACCTCTAATAAAGGACTCATTTGATCAACCAGAACTTTTGCAATAATTCTATAGATGACGTTACAGAGGCTTTTGGGTCTAAATTGAGTAAGGTTTTTTGGTTTCTCCACTTTTGGAATTAAAACAATACAGGATTTATTAATTTCCTCCATCCCTATCTCCCCTTTTAAAATTCATAAACAATTCTGAGATACTTCAGGACCAACTATGTGCCAATAATTTTGGAAAAAGATTGTTGAAAACCCGTCAATACCTGGAGCTTTTAAAGGCAGCATAGACTTGACAGCATGCATGATATCTTCTTCCGTAAACGGCTTTAGTAACTATTCATTCATATCATTTGAAATTCGCTTATCAACCAATCCTAACAAACGAACGTCATCCCCTGGGCTTGAAGTCGTAAATAAATGCTCAAAATACCTCGAAGCATGCTAAAGCATTTCCTCATTCATTGAGACACGACTCCCATCTTCACGTTCCAACCCCGAAATCTTATTACGATAAAACCGCTGAACAGCAACTTTATGAAAGAAACTGGTATATCGGTTACTGTGTTTCAGCCAATATGCCCGGGCTCGTTGTTCTTAAAAAATCTCCTCATTGTCCATATCCAAATTAAGACCAAGTTAGACCTCCATAATTTCCACTAAGACCTTATCGGAAGGGTCCATACCATAAAGCTCTTGAAGTCGTTCCTCCATTTTCGACAGCGAGAACCTTTCTTCTTTACTTTTTAACCTACTTCAATGTTGAAACTGCTGTCCCATGAGCCGAAGTTTGTCAGGGATACTTCCATCAAAACTATTCCAATTCGAACGTACCACCTCTTTGAAATTCTGTTCTAAACACCACTTAGCCTTAAAACGAAAAATTCTAGGCCTAGACTGTTGACCTTCATGATCACAACCATGAGTGTCTAAGAGGATCAGACAATGATCCAAGAAAGAGTGACTTAAATGCTCCAACTAGTAACAAGGAAAAAGAGACATCCAATCAAGCGACACAATGCCTCTGTCTAGACGTTCTCAAATGTTCGTCGATAAAAACCTCCCATACTCCCACGTTAACCATCTGCCAACGAACCCTACATCATTGAGCCCACAAACATCCAACACATCTCAAAACTCGGACATTCGGCGATCTGATCTAAGCCTACCACACTTTTTTCGTAAGAGTTCATGATTTCATTAAAATCCCGACTACAAAACTAAAGAAGCTTATAGTCAGTGCCCAACCTCCGAAGCAACTCCCAAGACTGGCTTTGATTCCTTTCCTCAGAATTCCCATAAAACCAGGTAAGATGCCAAGCCTCTCCACACTCCGTATCCTGCACCTCCACATCAATGTGAAAAGAAGAATAACTTTTAAGCCGAACAAGCTCATTTCCTTTCCAACCAAGAGATAAACCCCCTTTAGAATCAATCGCATCAAAACCACACTTCAAACGTACTTTTTCCATCCGCTTTGAACTTAATTTTGTCTCCATAAGAAACAAAATTCGAGGATTAATGGCTCGAAGTTTATTTTTGAGCCTACTAACCGTCCATGGTCTCCCCAAACCATGAACGTTCCAACTTAAGACCTTCATTGCGGCCGGCTGCTTTGCCCTGCAGAGCTAGCCAATAAAACATTAGAAGTTAATATGTTTTCTTTTTACATTTTTAATAATTTTTTTAATGTACTAATCAACTATTAAATAATGTATTAATTAACTATTAATACTATATTTATAGAAATTTATTAACTTGGTGCTCTTTTTTAAAAGTAAAATACGTGTAGAGGCTTATTTTTATCCGGCCCAAATAAAAATAACAAAAATAAATAAAAATAAGCTCATTAATTAAAAGTTTAGTCCATTACAAGTCCAAATACAAAACCCTAAAGCTCAAATTATCTAAGCCTTAAACCCAAAACCCAAAAAAATATTAAAAACACTAAAAGTCCCTAAGCCTCCAATCGTCACCCTTGCCACTTCAGTAAGCGTGCCATTTGAGGCCTGACACCTCCTCGTCCTTGCCGCTACCACCAGCAAAAGACGAAGAAATTCAAAAGAGAATACAAAGAAAAAAAATTACAAAGGTGGTTTTTTTTATCTTCTATTTTTATTTTTATTCTATTTTTTCTTAAAGAGTATAAAAAATAAAAACAAGGTTTAAAAGAAATTACGTCGTCACTTTGTCTCCTATCACTGTAGTCAACAGCTCTCTGCCGATTTGACAAGTCTTCGAACCCATTAGGGTTCGTCGACAGCCTTGACGGAGACTAGAGAAATTGAGTATAAAAAAACAATAAAAAGCTTAAAAAAAAACTAAGATTCATCATTCCTCTTTTTTTTCTCTACTTTTATTTTGAAGAACATAAAAAATAATAAGATAAAGGTTTAAATTTTACCTATTCATCACCACTGAGAGGTCCTTTTCAGGCTAAGGAGGTCTCCGAACCCTTTAGGGTTCGTCGATGGCCACGTCGGAGAAGAGAAACAGAAAGGTTTCTTGGTCACCAATCGGATTTTGACTGGGTTTTTGCAGGATCTATCTCAGATCCATGATCTACACAAAAAAAGGGCTCGAGGAAAACTTTTTTGGGAATTCTAGCCACCAAAAACTACGATTGCCGTCACCAACGACCAGTGGCCACGGCAAAGGCTCACCAAACCTCATGGCCGGCCTAAAGGTTGTTTTGAGAGAAAAATGAGAGAATGTTTTTTTTTTAAACATAGAAGGGAAATGATTTTTTTTTTAGATTTTTAACTTATATAGAGGTACTCTACGACGTCGTTTTGGGGTGTAGCTTAAAATGCCCAAAATAACATCGTTTTGAAGTGTGAACCGACGACCCTACTTGGATTCTCTAGGATCCGTGCGTTTTAGAAATAGGGGTGTAATTACTGCCCTGGTCCTTCCACTTTTGGCCCTTTTTCAATTTCATCTTATTCCTTTTTTATTTTTTATTTTTTTTACATTTTTACCCTATAATTTTAATTTCCTTGCATGTTGGTCCTTTAACCCACTATTGAACCAAGGAAACGACGTGGGGTTGGGATAATTTCCCTTTGAGGCCATGTACTTTTCCATTTTATTTTAATTAGATCCTTTATATTATTTTTTTATGATTTAAATTTTGTTATATATTCAATTCAATCCCCAGACTATAGAACCTTTGGGGAATGACGTGTATTGGGTTTTGGTTATTTGCCCTTTTGGTCCCTACATTTTATTGTTTTTTATTTAACCCTTTTATTTACTATTTTTATTTATTTATACTTGAAGTTTTGTCATAGTTTCAATTTAGTCCCATGTTCATTTAATTAAATCCTTGTACTTACTGTTTTTTTACCCTTTAAGTTGCATAATTTACATTTTTGCCCTCTAATTTCCGATTATTTTATTTTAGTCCTTTATTTTCAATTCTCGATACTATTAATACTATTAGGTAATTATCGTTGCTAATTAATATTATTTTGTTAAAGTTTGCTCAAAATCAATATTTCATGAATGTAATTATATTATTATCATACATTTTTATATTATTTCACTATTAGTATCATTATTATCATATAGTACTATTAATTGAATAACTTTTTATCATTATTTTTAATTATTGTATTCATTATATTATTTTCATATTATTTTATTATTCATGTTGTTATTTTGTTAATATCATAATTTTGCCATTATCGTGTATGTAAATATTGTTACATACGTTCATATATTTTTATGCACAAACGTATAATAAATAACTTAAAACTGAGGCAATATTCTTTATTTGGGGAATCCAATGGGCCGTGCTCCTAACTTACGGAGTATGACTTTCTCCTTAAACCTAAGTAATCAAATATTCTATTTAAAATACAAACACATAAGGCTTAGGTAATAATCAAATGACGATTATTCTTGTTTTTGAGGATTCGAGACATCGTGCCCTAACTTACAGGCATGATATTTTCTTTTCGACTAACTCAAAATAAGGCAATTTAGTTAGCGATATTTTAATCAAATAACATAATGCAAAGAGGGATCGCATTTTAAATTTTCTTCGAATTTTCAATTTCCTACTCCAAAACATCAAGTAATCAACTAGGTAACAATTTTGGGTGTTATGGGGGTGCTAATCCTTCCTCATACATAACCGGCTCTTGAACCCACTCCTTGGATTTTGTAGACCGAAAATTATCATTTTAGAAAATTTAACCTTTTATAAAAGTGATTAAGTTTCAAGGTGATCCGACCACACCTAATAAAAAGGATTGGTGGAGACTCCATTTTTGTTTTTCTAAAATAAAAGCCGATTTCCAAAAAAGTTTCTACAAACTACACTATTAGTTATTAAGATATAGGTATGTTTTTATTTTGATCACTTAACTAAGAGCAAGTTACAATTTGGACGCTAATGTTTTCGATTTTTTCGTCACTCGAGTGTTAAGCAATTGATGGTGTTATTTTTTTAGTTGGTATAATAACAATTTTAGTTGGTTTTTATACTTTCTGTCAATTTGATCCTAATTCTATATATAACGATAAAAATTAAAATTCTTTTTAAAAATTTAGGAAACTCTAAAATTGAAAAATGATAGGCTGTCAAAGCCTACAAAAATAAAACCTACTTGTAAAAGAGTAATTAGTAGGAGCAGTAAATAGGGTCTTATCTATAGAGATTGATAATAACTTTATTTCTTTAAAGAAAAACTATAAAAGTAAATTGGAAGGGGGTTTTATGAAATCGAAAGCTAAAATTAAACTAAAACCAAATTTGAATTAAAAACTTAGATTCAAGAACGTAGTAATTAAAAGTTTTATAAAAATCAATGGGAAAAAGCTCTCGCCAAAGGTAAATTCTGTTTGATTTATGAATTTGATCATCAACACAAATATAACTTCAACGCCTTTAGTAAATTAATTCTAGTTGTTGACTCAACGTCGAGCAACCAATCTCTCCTAACTTGACCGGTAACCAAGAGACAACTCGTATATAAATTACTTTTCAAGCCAATAAATAACCTTGCAACTCAATGTCCAAGCTTTAACTTACTAGCAGCATTAAAAACTAGAGAGGCCTAATTTAAACAAACAAACTTACCTCAACAGAATTCATTTAATCTAAATCACACATTTACACTGCATAACTGTAAACTACAACATAAACGTGTTATGATATTTGTCACTAGTATTAGAACGAATTAAACAACTACATATTTAATCATCCTAATTGACTCTGCTTATTCTAAGCAATTGAACACTGGCCATATATTCAATAAACCTGAGTAGTTGTAATTAAAACAAAAGATGCATGAATACCAAATAACAATGAAGAATTAAAAGCACAAATAAGTCTCACAAATTTATTAAATCAAACTCTGATAAATCTTTTGTCTAGAAAAAAGGGAGTTTAGCAAGCCATAAAATCAAAAGAACGCAAAGTAAACAAAAATATCTATTCAGTTTCTAAACGGCCAAAAATCCTAACTCCCTCTCAAATCTGAGTATTTATAACATCCCTTTAATCTAAATTAGATTACAGAAACTTGATTTAGGTCATAAAACTCATAAATGACCAAAAAATGCCTTTAAAATACGATCGAAATGCAAAATTTTAATCCAAAACAAAGGGGTTCGACGTTGGGGTGTTGAAATTGGCACAGAGGCACTGTTAATCACGCGCAAGGGCATCGAAATGTTGTTCAGAGCTCCAAACTTCTTATTTTCGGCTATGCATCGCCTCAATTATTCATCTAATCTTTCGATGGTCTCAAAACTCGAGCCTCAAACTCCCATGCACCTATATCAAGTTTAAAAACACCTAACTTAAGTTCAATTAATTAGAAATACACAAAATAAAGGGAAAATATTAAAAAAGATAAATAAATACAATTGAGGCTCAAAATAAGTAATTAAACTAAACTGTAATATTTTAGCTAAGGATTATGCAAAATGCTAAATGTACGGATATAAAATATGTGTAATATTTGTACTTATAAAAAAATTAAATAAAATAGATAAAGTGAGATAAAATGAGGGGAAAGTGTTTTTCAACCTTCTAATTTTTTCTCCATTTATCTCAGATAGAAATTGTTGGACAATACACACGTTAGTGAAACAAAATGGATAAATATAAATAAATATTTAGATAAATAAAATGTAAATGGAACAATTTATAATTAAATTATGAAATATGAAAATCAAACAAAATCGTAATATAAAGTTGAAATAAAGAAGAAAGAATAGGGATTTTACGAAACGCTGAGGCTTGTGAAACACAGTTTCCTTAAGACGGATTCGGTCGTTTGTACGGTACTTGGAGTAATTTTGGTCGAATGTCTCCCAGGATACAACAACAACAGTGATCAAAGTAGCAGCACCTCTACAACAATCAACGAACGAATCAAGCCTTTTTCTATCACCAAAATGTTGAAAATACAGTCATTCAATTATCCTTCAAGAGGGTTCACATATATAAACACATCTCACACTTTGGTATTTAACCAATGTGGGATCTAAGCCTTTATTTTTCCTCAACAATATTTCCAAGTAGCTTAATTTGAGCATCAATTTCTCATTATCGCTCAACCATTTTAAGCATATGATATACCATTGTAAAGGTCTCATGGAGTAGAATATGAAACCATAATTTTATGATTCAACTCTCCACCTTTACTTATTGAGAATATGCCTCAAAGTTCTCATAAAAGTAATTTTTCCAACAATCCCCCATATGAATGAAAATTGATAGTTTTATCGAAAAACATTGACTCGATATGTTTTATCGAAAAACATTGAACCTTCCCTTGCGAAAGTATATTTACTTTACTAGCTGACCAGTAGACGTGATGTCCTTGAATTGTTCTGTCTTTTGTGTAAACGATGTTATACCTCACACAACTACCTCCCTAGCAAGGTTTTAGATCTCATGTGTATGTTCATATAGTCGTGAACATCTCTTGATTCTGCAAGAGTTTGAGAGAACTATGCCCCAATAGTCTCCTTAAAGCGGCCCCACTTCACTCTGACATAGGTGACTTATGTTGTTTGGCTCACCGAAACATACAATGGTCATTAAAAGCTTTGTTTAACCTATCCTATTTTTTTTAGTCACTGTTTACATCATAGGAATAAACTTGGGATAAGTACCCCCACAGTGATCTCATAAAGTCTATGCAATTAGGTTGTTCCTTTGAACCTAGATTTTGGAATCTCCAGTCAACTAGGTAGGATTTTCTTTCACATAGCGCCTTTTATTGCATGGGCTTTAGTCACAGCCATTTCGATGTTTTATCAACATGATCTCGTTTTAAGCCTTTAGTTAGCGGATCCACAATGTTATCTTTTGATTTTCCAAAATCAATAGAGATAACTCCGTTTAAGATCAGTTGTTTTAATGGTATTGTGTCCACGATGCATATGTCTCGACTTACCATTATACGTTATGCTAGCAAGACACCCCCACACTTTCAAGTGGATGTAGGATAGTTTTCAACTTTTTCATAACTCATATGGTGTCTTGTCCCTTTTCTTATGGGGTACCTTATATGAAAGGCAGTTAACTCATAGAAGTGCTTCCCCCACATTTCCTATGATAACCCAGAGCTTTTCAGCAGTGCGTTCATCTTTTCCTTTAGTGTTCAATTTTTTTGCTCGGCTACTCTATTTAAGGAAAGTATAGTGGTGTTATTAAGTTGTGTACATTATTCAAATGATTTAACATATCCACCACCACGATCACTTAAGCTTTTTATTAAGTTGGTTTTCAACTTCTTGCTTTCAGAGAATAAAATTCTCTTCGTTTTAGCTTTTAAGCAAATATACGTTATAATGAAGGTAATAAACATTTTATTCTTTCCTCTCGTTTAAACAAGCTTTACAAGAATTGCTATGTATTAGATCAAGTGGTTTTTTTACCTTTGTTAATTTTTCCTCAACACATGTTTCACATTTATAATTATAATTATTGTGAAACAAAGGAATATGCTCTAAGTTAACTTATGTACGTAAAGTATCATAATTAACATGTCCGAGCCTACTATGCCATAAATTAAATGACTTAAGCATATAAACAGAAAAAGAACAACATTCTTATTCATAGTTTTGCTTTTATAGAGATAGCATTTAGTTTAATACATATCCTATTCCCACAAACATTCTATTCCCCTTTTTTTAAAGAATATTCTTATTCATAGTTCTTGTGTATGTTAGGCACATAATTCTATAACGGACACTTCCTTGGAAATTTCTTCCACAGCATTAGCCCCGTTAGCTCTAACTTTTTTTGGGATCCTACAGTCGGATGACTTGTGCCCCATCTTGTTACAATTGAAGCATTTTCCTTGAAATTTTTGCTTCTTGGAAACACCACATTTTGGTCCCAGTTTAGACCCATTCTGCAGTTGTTTTCCTTTCTTGAAGTCTTTCTTGACTTTTATGACATTTACCCTAGCAACATTGTTATTTTTTGTTTTGTTGAGCCTCTTTTCCGTACCTCTATTTTCTTATTCAATCCAAAGCCTGACAATTAGGTCTTCCACTGACATTTCCTTACATTTGTGCTTTAGGTAATTCTTGAAAGCATTCCAAGTAGGAGGCAATTTCTCAATAATGGCTGCCACTTGGAAAGATTCACTTATTATCATCCCTTCAATAAGAATTTCGTGAATGATTAGTTGAATTTCCTGTACTTAATTCATAACTAATTTAGAATCAACCATTACAAAATTTAAGATTTAGCAACTTAGAACTTTTTAGTTCCAACATCTTTGGCTTTGTATTTATGGTCCAACGTTGTCAATAATTTCTTAGCTATTTTCTTAACACTATGCACTTCGTACAATGCATTTGACAAATCATTTAGGATATAGTTTCGGCATAGGAAATTTGAATGTTTACAAGCTTCAACAGCAGTGAAAGCGGTAACTTCATTTACTTCGCCCTCTTTAACAGTAAGAGAGTCATCTTTCAAAAAATTTGGCCAAGTTAAACATGGTAAAATAAAACAACATTTTTTGTTGCCAAGTCTTGAAATTCTGTCCCGAGAATTTTGCAGGTCTCTTGTTGTGGCTTACAGGAGCCGCCACCGGCAATACTCAATTTTGGATCGAAGATTGCATTTGAACCAAAGCTTCATATTGCGAATTGATTGAATTGGTGAGAGTCTCCATTTTTCTGTTAAGAAACAAAAATAGAATTAGAAAACTTATCAACTTTTGTTGGATGACAGAATCTAATAAAACCCGAAACAAAAGTTTACACGGTCTAATAAAAATACAATAAAATAATGCACTAAGTATGTAACCCTAAAAGAGAGGTGGTGCACTTGGCACGCTTAAATACCAAGTCTTTCAAAGAACCAATCCTAGACATGCATTCTCATATTGCCTTTTTAATTCACTGTTGATAAATTTATTTTAATTCAATTTAAAGCCACAATTAAGGCCACCATAAACAGAAAATTTTCCCTTTGGCAGAATAAAAATTCTGAAACAAAATCAAAAACAATTTTGTTAAACGGCAATATTAAATCCTGAAACAAAATTATATCATTAAATCAAAATAAAATTTGCTAAACGGAGGGAATAAATCCCGAAACAGAATTATTTGATTACGTATTTGTTTGGAAACAAAACAATATCGAATAAAATATTGTTAAACGGCGGCAGTAAATCTTGAAACAGATTTTATTTAATTCAATTCAAATTTGGAAACAAAATCAAATAAAATAAAATCTTGTTAACGATGGGAATAAATCTCGAAACATATTTTATTTAATTTAATTTCTCATTTTTGGTAACAAAATCAAAATGTAATAAATTCGTTGAACAGCGGGAATCAATCTCGAAACGGATTTTATTTTACTCGTTTTTGGAAATAAAACAAAATTTGGAATGAAATAGTTAAACGACGGGAATCAATCTCGAAACGGATTTTATTTTACTCCTTTTTGGAAATAAAACAAAATTTGGAATGAAATCGTTAAATGACGGGAATCAATCTCGAAACGGATTTTATTTTACTCATTTTTGGAAATAAAATAAAATTTGGAATAAAATCGTTAAACAGCGAGAATCAATCTCGAAACGGATTTTATTTTACTCATTTTTGGAAATAAAACAAAATTTGGAATAAAATTGTTAAACGACACGAATCAATCCCGAAACGGATTTTATTTTACTCATTTTTGGAAATAAAATAAAATTTGGAATAAAATAGTTAAACGACAGGAATCAATCCCGAAATGGATTTTATTTTACTCGATTTTAGAAATAAATAAAATTTGGAATAAAATCATTGAACGGTGGGAATCAATCCCGAAATGGATTTTATTTACCTTTAATTTCCCGTTTGGAAATAAAGTAAAATTAATGGAATAAAATCTGTTGAACGGCTGGAATAAATCCCAAAACAGATTTTATTAGTTTTAATATTTATTTGGAAATAAAAACAATAATAGAGGAAAAAGAAATTTGTTAAACGGTGAGAAAATCCCAAAATAGATGTATTTAATTTTTAAAAGAAATTTGACTTTCGAAAAAATATTTTTTTCTTCACCTTAGTGTATCGTTTGTCTCGAATTAGAAAATTGAAAAATAATTAGATCCGTTTTAAGATTGTTGGACAATACACACGTTAGTGAAACAAATAGATAAATATAAATAAAGATTTATTTATATAAATAAATGTAAATGAAACAATTTATAATTAAATTGTGAAATATGAAAATCAAACAAAACTGTAATACAAAGTTGAAATAAAGAAGAAAGAATAGGGATTTTACAAAACGTTGATGCCTATGAAACACAGTTTCTTTAAGACGGATTTGGCCGCTCCTACGGTACTTGGAGTAACATTGGTGGAATGTCTCTCAGAATACAACAACAACAGTGATCAAAGTAGCATTACCTCTATAATGATCAAGGAATGAACCAAGCTTTTTTCTATTACCGAAATGTTGAAAATACGAAGAGGAAAATGAAGAGTTTTGAGAGCAACAAAGTTTTGATAAGAGAAAAATATCAAAGAGTATTTTAGTGTGTACCCTTTTGAAATCATAGCCTTTTTATAGGCACGGAGAATGTTGAAATTTTGGAAAAAAATATCCACAAAATCTGCCATTAAATCAATTTGATTAAAAATTTTAATTAAATTTATTGGAATCAAATCAATAAGATAAATTTCCTTAAATAAACAGATTATGTCTGTTGAGGAAAATAAATTCATGTTGGGTTACACGTCGTGTGGTTGCACCTCAACCCCATTAAGTTTGGACAAACACCCCCTACACACGAGGTAAGATTACAAGCTTAATCATTCAATTATCTTTCACGAGGATTCACATATATAAACACATCTCACACTTTGGTATTTAACCAATGTGGGGTCTAAGCCTTTATTTTTCCTCAACAATATTTCCAAGTAGCTTACTTTGAGCATCAATTTCTTATTCATCACATAACCATTTTAAGCATATGATATACCATTATAAAGGTCTCATGGAGTAGAATATGAAACCATAATTTTATAATTCAACTCTCTACCTTTAATAATTGAGAATATGCCTTAAAGTTACCATAAAAGTAACTTTTCCAACAGAAATATTCAATACCTATTCTTTAAAAACATAAAAAAATAGAAATATTAAGCAAAAGTTTGTTATAAGAAAATAAAATTTCATAATATAATTTGTTTTTACAATTTGAGCTTTGAAAAATAATTTAAATGAATAGAAATTTTGAATTGATACTGAAAAAGAAAATTTTATGGTATATTTTGTATTTATTCTTTTTTGGCTAAAATTGGCATGAGACTTGATTTCACAAGCCTCTATTATATTAGTTATGGATGTTCTTGAAGGCATGGAACTCGACTTGAACATATTATTAATTTGGTTTAGAAATAAGCATGTAATGATCTAACTTTTTTTTGTTCTGTTTTTAATTTGTTATTGAATGATTTTTTTTATTTCTCATATATATTAGTTCTTCAACAACAACACATTCAGAATTTTATTTTTCTAGAAGTTTTATATAAAATTTTCTATTTTTAAAATAATTTTGAGTTTTTTATATTTTTATATAAAATCAAGGTCAAATTGATAGAAAATATAAAAATTAAGGACTAAATTTATTTTTATACCAAATAAAAAGTGCCACCATTAGCCACTTAATAGTCGAGTGACAATATTTTTTAAAACGTTAGTGACAAATTATATTTTTTTAATTACTAAGCTAAAACTTATCTATAGTTTGTGGTTAATGGTGTAATTTACCCAGCAAAAATTTTGAATCTATAAAATCGTTGAATATAATTGAATACTTAGCTACCTAAGTTTTCTTTAAAAAAGTGTTATTAAAATTTTATTTTAATATATTAGAAAAATGAAAGAGAAGTAAAGAGGAAATAAAATACACTTGTGTATTTATATCAATATAGTATTTAAGTTATTTTGACATATTAACTATTCATAGTATATATATTTTAAATACGATACACGAGTTTATCGTGTTTATAATTTGTATGGTATAAAAAATTGAAATCTTATGATTAGAATTTTTAAATTACAATGAGGAACTAAATAAAGACAGTGTTTCAAAAGCCACCTACTAATTAGATTTGAGTGTAATTATTTGTAATTACACAAGGGTGATATATTTAGGTAATCATTGTAATTTATGAATCCCATCGAATTAGGTATAATTGGAGCACCCCAATTACAATTTCTAATTCTTAAGGGAAGGGTGAGAATTGAAGTTCTTACATAGGAATTTCACTCAAATTCTTTTTTTTTAATTATACAAGTTATAAAAATTATATTATAAGCATGAACATGTATTAGTACTGTTTGAAATAGTTATGGAAAAAATATATATTATAAATTTTAAAATATATATTATAAAAATAATTTGTGTATTTTATAAAGTTATAACAAAAAATTATATTATTTAAATCTTAAATTTTTTTAAAGTTATGGTCAAAAATTTATTATAAAAATAATTTACATGTTGTAAAAGTGTTGTAATATATTTATTTATAAAATTTATAGCAAAGTATGGGGTTTTTTACTAAAAAAATATAAAAAAATTAAAAAATTCGAAAATAATACACCAAAAAATGTAATTACCAAAATGGTATAGTCAGGGTGGTCACGCCACTCTGACAAGCGGCACCACCCTGACATGACAGTCGAAACAGTAAAAAAAAATTGAAAAAAAAAAACACTGAAAACAAAAAAAAATAAAAAAAGTGATCATGTTGGTGCCAGAGGCGACACCAGTGTTGCCTCTGGCAAAGGCGGCACCAGTTGTGTGGGTTCCATAGGCGGCACCTAAGTACTATAAAACTAAGCAGACCCAGCAACTCCAAGAGCAAGAATCAGCAGCAAGGAGAAGAAAATAAAGGGAAAGAAAGGAGAAGAGAAGGAAGAAAAGAAGGAGAAGAAAAAAGAAGGTATAATTTTTTTAAATAATAAATTTTATATTGTTAATGTGTTTTGCTGTTATTATTATTGTTGATTTTATTATTTTTGTTGTGAGTTATTAATATTGTTAGTAAAAATTATTGTTATTATTGTTATTATTATTGTTAGTAAAAACCATAATTATTGTTAGTTATTATTATTGTAAAAAAACCTAAAAACCTATTTATGTTATGTAAAGAATGTATTATTTTCTTATATGTGTTTTAGGTAGATTTTTTACCCATATTATTTAAAAATAAAATAAAATTGAGAATAAGTTGTTTGAAAGATTAAGTACCATTTTGGCACTTTTGGCACTTAATCTTTCAAACAACCTATTTTGGTATTTTATTTTATTTTTATATTATTAGGTAAAAACTCGTTTTAGGTTGATTAGATAATATTTATGAAATTTATTTGGCATGTTATAGATATTGTTAGAAATGGCAACATATTTGGTATTACTCGATGAAATAACAACTTCAAAGACAAAGGAGAAAGTTGATAAGATAATGAGAGAAGTGCAAGATTACGAAATGAAACCGAAGAAGACATTGTTCAACACGTTATGACAGTAAATAAGAAGATGCAAGAAGTGTTGTGGAAAGGTCATGAAATGATTAGGAAAAATAAAGTTCAATACTTAACCCTTAGAGGGACATTAATAGAACGGGAACATCAAATCGTTTTAGACCAACTTTGGAAGACATTGGTACCACGAACTTATTGGAATCTAGTTATATGCTTCGTAAAGTTTATAATCTGTTATGGAGCAAGGAAAATAGCAAGACAAAGTATAGGTTCACGAAAGTTGACTGGGAAGCAAAATGTGATTGACATACCATGGATGGATAAATTAGATGTTAGGAAATTACCAAGAGAAAAATTAAAGAGGAAGAAGATCCCGAGGAATTTCCAAATTGGATTGTAGAAGATGAATATGAAGAGAATCAAGAATATCTAAATTGGATTGTACAGTATTTCCTAGAGGAATATACAGGGTCGGAGATGGAAGAAAACATAGAACTGAACTTAAATGGTTAAATGTAAAGATAAATATTGTTTATGTATAAAATGAGAACTGAAAAACTATGAGCTTATGAATGAAAAAAATTGCATATTGAGTAATTAAATTTTTTATTTAAGTAGTTTATTTGGTGTTCGAAATTATTTTGAGAAAGTTTGTTTATTTTTTAACAGATTCAGTATTGAAGATGGATAATCTGTTTTTCGTATGCGTTTATTTCGATGGAATTATCTTGACAACAACCGTTGGATGCATATTTGAATGTCAGCAACAAATAGCAATGAGATTTAATAGAAATGTCTCGTTGGATGATATGAAGAGAAGAATTAACGTAAAAATTGTTAGACGTTGTGGGAGCAGGATCTCGAAACTTTTCTACAAGTTTCCAATTTCGACAGATCCAATCAAATTCACTGAAATGGAACTTGTAGATGACGAAGACGTGGAGACAATGATCGCTCTTTACTATGGGAATGGGAGTGACAAAAATGCACCGATTCACTTTGCTGAGTTAGCCGGTATGAAGGAAAATGAAAATCTCACTGCATATGGTGAAGAACATAGAGCTCAAGAACCGTGCATGGTGGCTCCAATATCGTACGTTGATAGTGAATCGACTATAGGTAGGATCGATATCGATCTTAATGTTACACCCAATATGGATGTGGTTGGTGATGATGGTTACGATAGTAGTGATCCTTGTTATCAAGAAGTCGATAGTGATAGTGATCCCGATGTGGACGATGTCCCCGATGATATTAATGATGAAGACGTGAATGATAATGGAAACATTAACGCGTCTTCGGTCGAGAACTAGATGCGATGTGTTGTGATTCACAATAATCCTGGGCCACATATGTCGCTCATAGACCCCGACGCGGTGCATGTAGCCGAGTTTCCAGAATACCCTGAAATACTTCTTGCTCACCGACTGGCCGTAAATTCTGATCCTGAGGAGTTATTCGTCGGCCAGAGATTCGAAAGTAAAGAAGAGTGCGTATTTGCTATTAAGCGGTATAGCATGAATATATCAGTAGGTTATAAAGTTGCAGTGTCTAAACCGATATTATATAATGGGAGTGTTGGAAGTCGGCGGAAGGCTGCAATTGGCGGGTACGAGCAGCATTTATTCAAAATTCGCAAATATGAGAGATACGCAAATTTGTTGGGCCTCACACATGCACATAAACACGTATGACAGAAGATCATCGAAAACTTAATTCTAAAACTATCTATACGTGTATCATGCCAATGGTGAAGGACATACCGACCATTAAAGTTTCGGTACTGATTGCCGAAATATAAGCACGATTTCAGTATCGAGTGTCATATCGAAAGGCATGGATAGCAAAACAGATGGCAATGGAGCAATTGTATGGGGATTTCGATGCGTCGTATAACGAGCTACAGGGATGGATAGCCGCTATGCGGGAGTATGTACCAGGGACCGTCATTGAGTTACAGACACGACCTTATTATGGCCCGGATGACCAACTACAGTCAGGAAAACGAATTTTCCATCGGATGTTCTGGACGTTTGATCCATATGTGCGCGCATTTCCCCACTGCAAGCCATTTGTGCAAATGGATGGGACCTGGCTATATGGAAAATATACACAGATCTTACTTATTGCGGTTGCTCAAGACGGCAACAGGAACGTGCTCCCGATAGCATTTGCCATTGTAGATAAGAAGAACATGGAATCGTGGGAATTTTTCCTTACCAACCTGCGGAGGTATGTTATTAGCAACGATAATATTTGCATTATCTCTGATAGAGGGAAATGATTAATTGTCGCCATTAGATGTTCCGGTGTACCATGGAGATCCGTTTACTGCATCCGTCACATCGCAGCTAACTTCATTAGAGATTATAAAAATGCAGACTGGAAAAGACAGTTTGTGAAAATAGGTAAACGATTGCCTTATCCTTTCAATATAAGTTTTTAGGGCAATACTGTAACTTATCTTTTATTAATACATATACAGCGTACGAGCTAGAGCCACACATTTTTCGCCAAAAAATGACTCGACTTGAGAGTGACATGGAGGGTCAAATGAATACATCTTTCTGACAGTGGTTGGGTACTATGGAGCCGTGGCAATGGGCTCAAAGTTTTGACGAGGGCTTTCGTTATGGTCAAATGACCACAAACTTAGTGGAGGGGGTCAACGCTATATTATTGAAAACACGAAATCTTCCGATTTCAACAGTCTTTTCGGCTACATTCAACAGGTTGGCTACCTTGATGCCAAGAATGGGTCAGCAACAAGTTAACCAGATTGAGGCGAGACACATGTTTGTCGAAGATATTAATGATGCAATGGTTGCAAACCGTCGGATGGCGAGGTTGATGAATGTAGAAATATATTCACGACGCCTTGAAACGTTTCAAGTTACGGAGACCATTGGTCGTCGACCCGGTCTACCACCTAGGTCCTATGGAGTTGATATCCGGAATAGACAATGCGATTGTAGGAGATTCCAAACACTTCATTATCCGTGTGCGCATGTCGTTGCAGCGTGTGCTAAAGTGAACCTTAATGTTGAACAATTTGTCGAAGATGTGTACACACTCAATTGCACGTTACGTGTATGGGAAAACGAGTTCCCTGTCTTGCCCACCTATCTACATGGGAAGTGCCTCCGATAACTTTCGAACTTGTCCCAGACAGAGGGCTACGCAGGAATCCAAGAGGTCATCCGCAATCAACTAGAATCCGTAATGAAATGGACATTAGGGAGAAATCCGACCAGCGCGTTGTGGATTATGCAGTTAGCTGGTCATAATCGGAGTAAATGCCCGCAGCGAAACTATCATGTCGGACAATCGTCACGATCAGGTAGGAATTGAACTTATGTTGTAATGTATTTATTTTATATGAAAAAAATTATATTGCAAATATTCCTCTATTTGTTAAAAATCCATCAAGCTATTTTCTGGAGTTGCAGTTACAAATTTATTTATATCTGGAGCTACGGAACTTCAAATTAAGATCCGTTAATTTTTCTAGAAACCGAGCTCACATATCTTTTTACTATAAAATTTTCAGAATTTTTGATTTAGCCAATTAGTATAGTTTATTCTTTAAATTTACCCTTGCTTTCCTGTTCCACAGCTCCGACCCTTATTCACTAAAAATAAATTATATTATAGTACGGGATTTGGATAATGTTCTCGTCTATTTCTCTTGAAAATAGACTCATTAATGATTCTAAGCATATAAATTCTAACTTATAAATATTTTTGTGAAATTTTTAATAATTTTCTGAAATCAGAACAGGGGATTCTAGAATCATTATGGCTCTGTCTCACAATAATTCAAATATCTCATAATATGAAATTATTTTACTTACACCGTTTCTTATATGTGAAGCTAGACTTAATAAGCTTTAATTCCATATTTCATCCAGCCTTTAATTCAATTTCTACAATTTTATTGAATTTTCAAAATTGGACTCTCGCTCTCGTCCAAACTGTTTTTGTACAATATAATGATATTTATTATAATATCATTTTCAACTAATCATGAACTCACCATTTCATGGATCCCATGGTCAATTACACGATAAAACTTAATATAATCATCATTCAATTCTCATGAAGCACACATAACCAAATATTTTTACCAATTACCTACACTCAATCAACGAATTGACATATACAAACAAGGTAATGGTTGAGTTTACATTTACTCAACTTGCATATATAACTACATATGTATCGTCTATTTCATACGTCCATGAAATCTCTATATATACCGGTAATAGTTTGTTCCAATTTATATTACAAGACTAAGTTTGATACAGGTTTTAGTGTTTTAATGTTAAAAAATGTCCAAATTAATCTAATTTACGTTATGGTCAAATTTTGCTCCACGTTTAAAAGTTTCAATTAATCTAATTAAATATATACAAAAAAATACAAACTTTTTAATATCAAAATCGAAGAAACCCCTAAAATTGATGGTTCGATGGTGTGATCCTAGGGGTATATTTCTCCGGAGGTTAACGTTCACGTTGTGGGTGATCGCGACGACCAACATCCTCTTCAGTCGCAGGTGAGGGTGTCTGATACATAGAAGAAAAATCATATGGCTCGAATGGCATCGATGAACTTGAGCCGGGAGGAGTGCCAAGTTGCGGTGGATACAACCCAATAGGAGTGGAGTACTGCAGTGGATACGAGTCGGGGGTAGTGCTATAATGCGGTGGATATGGGCCGGGTGAGGTGCTATGCTGCGTTGGGTACGACCCAAACATATCAAATCCGTAATGGTATCCGCCCCCCGATGAGCCCGGGAAATTGTCATTGCCCGCCAAATCCGGATGATAAGAAGTATCAGCCGAATGTGAATGCGACGACGAGCCCAGGAAATAGTCATTGCCTGCCAAATTCGGATGATAAGAAGTATCAGTCGAATGTGAATGCGATCGCTCGGATTCGGCCTCCGGCTGTACCTCGGGCTCCAGCTCTAGGTCATGCTCGGCATCTGGCTGTGGATCGGGCTCTATATCGGCTACTGGCTCGTATGCCCCAGATCACTGCACGTGCGGGGGGACTATAGTCGACTGCCCACCAAGTAAATATGGTTTCCCCATACTAAAGTACCATTGTATGTACTCTAACGATGGGCGCAAATAGGAAGACATATCCATTTGAGGTCTTCGAGCCATCCGACTCTCCCATACTGCAATATATCTCCGGTGCGTAACCCCCTAATGCTGTCTATGTCTCCCTCTCTTGTTCTTACCGTGAACCTCCTCCCCCACCTGCATTGGAGGATCCGGGATGTACTGGATGCAACCAAACTGTCGTAGTACTCGATCCCCGTGGTACCACTCGACTACATTGAAACTGATAATTAGTGCGTTAGTGCACCACAAATGAGAATCAACGTAGGCAGACGAGGGTATAATAGTTGCAATTTCTGGTCTACGGTATGGCATCCATATAAACTGCACGATTTATACCATGATTAAAATTTAACACGGTTGGAGTAAGATATACAAAGCAATTACATGTCACGAATATTTGAATAGCTTACCCCTTCCCTGGCATGTTGTTCAATCATCAGACGATATATCGAGACAGTGAACGACCTCCCGATACCCGGATAAAGACTCCATCTACGAATACAATTTTCAAGTAAATATAGTTTCATTAGAATAGTATCATTATAAAGAAATTACCAATTACTAACAAATTAAATTTTATCACCTGTTAACTAGCGGATATACGTATGGTTGGTGACTAACCGATGCCAAGAATGGCATCCAATAAAGAGCCCATGATTGCAACAATATAAGGCATCCGCCCATGTCTACAGCATTAGGCTTTGTCGTCCGACAAAGCTCACGATACAACATTGCCAGAACTGCGGAACCCCAACTATAGGAGTGAACACTACGCAGATCAGCTAACAGAGGTAAATACTGGATATGAACCTTGTTGTTGTTTGAATTGGGCATCAATACACCCCTTATGATATGCATAATGTACGCTCGAGCTACGCACACCAACTCTTCTTCGGTGGCATTATCTGATAAATGTTGAAAATTGGCTATTGGCCATGTAAATTTTAACTCCGAAAAAGTAAACTCAGCATCGTTGGGCGAGGCTCCTAGTAGGCTATAACAAAGTGCAGCCGGCTCAGCTATCGCAATTACGCCCGTGACGGCATCCCCGTCGATTGGGAGCCCAAACTGTAATGCAACATCCTCCACAGTGGCTGTGCACTCCCCACACGGCAAATGAAAAGTGTGGGTCTCTGGTCGCCAACGCTCAACCAATGCGGATATTAAATCGTACCGCAAATCAAACGTCCGGGTCAATGCTGCTGACCTAAATCCAGCTAGCTCTAAATAGGGCATCAGTCGTGCATCCGGGGAATATCCTACACCATTCACCCGACCCCTTAATATGCGGTACGAGTCCTGACAGTGTTAAATTACAAAAAATAGTTATAATAACATAATTTATTTTCTTAAATTACGTAGATCTTTTTTTAATGGAACCCTTGCGTAACAAATAACAATATATTACCGTATTATTAACTGTGTCACATATGTGAGAAAGTTCCTTATTGATCAATGAAGCCATTGCGATGCCTGCAATTTCAAAATAAATTTCGGTTATTAATTTTAATGTTTGATAGATTTTAAATATTTATTAGAATAACTTATAAAAAATAGCAAACAATTTTTTCGACAACATTTTTTTTTGCTATACTACATTAAAAATTAAATATATCCAATTTAAATAAAAATATTATTATTATTTTAAAATGATAATAAGTAAAATATTTTCGTATATTATTTTTATATTATTTTAGCAAAATGTTTCAAATGTATTATGGAAGTGTTTTTTATATTAATTTAATAAATAACACTGATTTTGGCACTTTTTCGTATTTTTATTTTCATATCTTATTTTTAAAATATATTACTTTCAGATTATTTTATTTTAAAACCCTTATTTTAGTACATAATGTTTCAAATGTATTATTTAAGTGTTTTTTATATTTTTTAATAAATAACCCTGATTTTAGCACTTTATTCGTATTTTTCGTAATTTTTTAAAATATATTATTTTCGTATTTATTTCTTTATATTATTTTAGTACATAATGTTTCAAATGTATTATTTAATTTAAGTGTTTTTATATTTTTAATAAATAACCCTGATTTTAGCACTTTATTTGTATTTTTCGTAATTTTTTTAAAATATATTATTTTCAGTATTTATTTCTTTATATTATTTTAGTACATAATGTTTCAAATGTATTATTTAAGCGTTTTTATATTTTTTAATAAATAACCCTGATTTTAGCACTTTATTCGTATTTTTTCATATATTATTTTTAAAATATATTATTTTCTTATTTTATTTTTATATTATTTTAGCAAAAATGTTTCAAATGTATTAGGTATATTATGTAAGTGTTTTTTATACTAATTTAATAAATAACCCTGATTTTGACACTTTCTTTGTATTTTTTCAGATCTTATTTTTTAAAATATATTATTTTCGTATTTTATTTCTTCAATTATTTTAGTACATAATGTTTCAAATGTATTATTTAAGTATTTTTATATTTTTTCAATAAATAACCTAATTTTAGCATTTTATTCTTATTTTTTTCAGTATATTATTTTTAAAATATATTATTTTCTTATTTTATTTTTTATATTATTTTAGCAAAAATGTTTCAAATGTATTAGGTATATTATGTAAGTGTTTTTTTATACTAATTTAATAAATAACCTTGATTTTGACACTTTCTTTATATTATTTTCGTATTTTATTTCTTCATATTATTTTAGTACATAATGTTTCAAATGTATTATTTAAGTATTTTTATATTTTTCAATAAATAACCCTGATTTTAGCACTTTATTCTATTTTTTTGTATATTATTTTTAAAAATATATTATTTTCTTATTTTATTTTTATATTATTTTAGCAAAAAATTTCAAATGTATTACTTAAGTGTTTCTTTATATTAATTTACTAAATAACTCTGATTTTGATACTTTCTTCGTAATTTTTTATTCTAGTATATTATTTTTAAAATATATTATTTTCGTATTTTATTTCTTTATATTATTTTAGTACATAATGTTTCAAATGTATTATTTAAGTGTTTTTATATTTTTTAATAAATAACCTTGATTTTAGCACTTTATTCGTATTTTTTCAGTATATTATTTTTAAAATATATTATTTTGGTATTTTATTTTAGCATAAATTCTTTCAAATGTATTATTTAAGTTTTTTTATATTAATTTAATAAATAACCTGACTTTGGCACCTTGTTCATATTTTCGGTTTTTTTAAAATATACTATTTTTATATTTTATTTTATATTATTTTAACAAAAAATCGTCACCACCACTTTCCCCAAAAAGTTTTTTTCGTTTTTATTTTTTCTCATATTTTATTTTTTAATTAATATATTTTAATATTTTATTTTTATACTATTTTTGTAAAAAGTTTAAAACCCCATCACATAAAAAATAAAAAATATAAATAATTCTATAATAAGTCAAATAACTTTAAAAATCTTTTAAACAACCTAAAACACACATTTAACAAATAAATTACATAAAATAATAACAAAAAATATTCTTTACACATAAATGCTTAATACTTCAATGAAAATATAAAATAAATACTGAACATACCTTAATATCTCTTCTTAACCAAATAACACATTATAAAGAAATAAAATAAAATTATATCTGATTTAAATCTAAAACAAATAACTTAAACTAACATTAATTACTAAAATTTATAAAAAAATACCTTTTTCTTTCCTTCTTTTCCTTCCCTCTTCTTCTTCTCCTTCTCTTTTTCTTTTTCTTTTTTCTTCTCTCAACCGCCGGCCTCCTTCTCCTCCTCTCCTTCTTTTTCTTTCTTCTTCTTCTCTTCTTTCCTTCTTCTCTCTTTTTCTTCTTCTTCTTTGTTCCCGAAAATGAAGCTTGGGGACCATATATTATGGTCCCCCAAACAAAAAACCAAAACCCCTCTGCATGAGGGGTCAAATCGGCAGCAAAAGCATCTGGCACCGGTGCCGCCTCTGCCAGAGGCAACACTGGTGCCGCCTCTGCCAAAGGCAACACTGGTGCCGCCTCTGGCACCAACATGACCCCTTTTTTATTTTTTTTTTGTTTTCAGCGTTTTTTTCTTTTTCGTTTTTTTCTTTTTTTTGGTGTCATGTCAGGGTGATGCCGCCTGTTAGAGTGGCGTGACCACCCTGACTATACCATTTTGTAATTACATTTTTTGGTGTATTATTTTCAAATTTTTTAATTTTTTTTTATATTTTTTTAGTAAAAACCCAAAGTATGGACATAGCTCATTTATATGTCCATGCTATATATTATAAAATATAATATACTTATTCATAAAAAATTGTTATAATTTTTTTAGTATAACTTATTTATAAAAATAATTTTTAAAGTTATGGAAAAATTATATTATTTATAAGAAGTGTTTATGAAATTTTTCAACAATTTATAAAACCTTTTTTATTAAGATTATATAGTATATAGTATAAATTTTATATTATTGTTGACTTAATTTACATATTATAAAAAGATATTTAACCTAACATAAGTCTTTCATCAAATAAAGTTTATATAAGTTTTTATAATTAAATATACAGATCATTAGGATTGTGAACTCAAATATGATAAGGTTGATGCTAATTATGTAAATAAAAAAAAGTTTTCTTACACCATAGCATAGAGTATGTTACCATTTGAGAGAATGGTGTCAGACACAAGCACCATAGACAACTCACGAACTCTTTAATTTGAGACATTCGAGGCTTCAAAATGTGATTGAGAAGACATTAATTGTTCTGAAAAAAACATTTCTCATATTAGTAACATCATCTTAGTATAGCATAAAAATCAATGTTGGATCATACTAGAGGTGTGCATGGGCCGAGCGGCCCGGCCAGGCCCGAAGGTTCGCCTGAAAAATGGGAGGGTTTGGGTAAAATTATAGGCCCGAAAAATGGACTTGCACAAAAAACGAGGCTCGTTTAGAAAACGGGCAGTGCCTCGAGTAAAATTTTTGGCCCAACTCTGCCCGACCGATTTTAATATTAAATTATTTTTAATGTTTTTAATTTTTAATTTTAAGTAACTTTAGTACTTTTACTTTACTCTTTTGTTGTTTTTAATGTTATTTTGATATTGTAAAACTTTTGTTATTAATATAATTTGGTTCTTAATTTAGTTCTAATTTGTTTCAATTTTTCAATTTTAATATAATTACTTTTTATTATATTTTTAATTTATGTATTATTTTAAGAATTATTTTAGTCTCATTTTTATTTATTTTTGTTGTAATATTTGTTTTATGTTTTTAAATGTATTTGATTTATTATATTTTAAAGTTTTTTATTTAATAAAAAAGAAAAAAAATTAATATGGCCGGGCTAGGCTCGGGCCTACCATTTTTTCCCCGAGCCGGGCTTGGACAAATTCTTAGGCCCATATTTCAGGCCGAGCCCGGGCCTTGAAAACGGGCTGAAATTTTTTTATGGGTTCGGCCCAAACCTGGCCCGGCCCGGCCCATGCACACCTCTAGATCATACTAGCATGTTGTATATTTCATAACTTCAATCATAAAGAGAATTGAGACGATGCATACTTTGTAAAGCATAGGACAGTGAAATTTATACTAAAATAGAAGGAAAGAGCGCGAGGCAAAAAAATGATTACTTAGTTGAGTTGCAGGACATCAAAGAGAATTCTGTTAGCTTTAATTTTGCATTCAAAAAAAGAAAATGAAGATAAGCAGGATTAGAAATTTAAGTTATTTCAAATCATAACAGAAAAAAAAAAGAAATCACATTTTTTCTCGTCATCCGAACAGATGTTTGAACGTATTAAATTTCCATGTAAATTAAGCAAATTCCTTATTATTTTAATTAAAAATCAAATAGAAAGAAAAACAGAGGATAAGAAGATAAGGAACTAACCTAAGGTATTAATTGTTATCTTTAGTTCGTTTCCGACAAACAACTTGTAAATGTAGATAACTTTCTTCTTATTTATCTTTTTGTATTAAGTAATAAAGAATATAATGTAGTGCTTCAACACATTCAAGAGCATACCTGTTTTACGATGATGGTGGTGGTTGATGAAGGCAATCTATTTTGAGGGAAAAAGATAGTGGTGGCCGATTGGTGTTTGTGGTGGTCAGTCGATGTTGGTGGAGTGGAGAAGGCACATGCATTTTCTTTGTTAGTTGATTTAAGTGGAGAAAGTAGAAGAAAGGAGGAGAGCAACAAAGGTCTATGAGGAATTAGGGCAACATGGCATCCGAACCAGACCAAAAAAGGATTACCCGAGGCTCAGCCCATTTAGAAAATGGGCCTCATTTTTTTTGCCCAAACCCTCCCACTTTTCGGGCAGGCCTTTGGGCCAGGACGAATAACCCAACCCATGATCAAGTCTAGTTGAAGCTGATGATGATGAACTCGATGCATGTACTCCTGATTGTGGCATTATATAGAGTCGTGTTGGCCTTTTACAACGAATTTGTCTACTCCTTTCCTCCTCCAATAATAGATACAACCCACCATGAAGTCTAAACCATGTCATGTAATCCGAAGATGTCGCCAAATCCAATTTGACAATTGGTTTGTGCATAAGTATGAAATCGTACCTATGTTCCCACTGTAACGCCCCAATTTTCAGGAATCCTGTGAATGTTGACATAGGTTTAATTATGTTAGTGGGCCTCTAGAAAGCCCAAGCTTAAGATAGAACCCGGCAATTTTAGTTAATTTTTGTTCCATAACAAAAAGGGGGTGAAATTATGAAATAGAACCTATGTGAAAATGTTTGAAAATGCTATAGGCTAAATTGAAGTGGTCAAATAAATAGGAGTGCAAAATAGGAGGATTTGCATGACAAACCTCCCATTTTACATGAAGTGGCCAGTCATCATGTTGTTGTAGACAAAATGTACACTTGATATCCATAATTTATGGTACAAATTGATACAAATTGATAATAGGTTAGGTAAATGTTCCATGATAATAGGTTAGGTAAATGTTCCATGATAATGGGTTAGGTAAATGTTTCATGATAATGGGTTAGGTAAATGTTTCATGATAAGAATTTCATGTCTTTTGTATTAAAGAATTAAATGGATGAAATATGAAGTTTTATTAAAAGAAAAAGGGGTGAAAAGAACAAAGTTTTGTCCATCTTTGTTCATCATAGCTGAAAGTTAGAGAAGAGAAAGGAGAGGAGAAAGCTCTTGAGTATTCGGTCATTAGGAGGAGGAAAATTGAAGGTAAGTTCTTAGTACCTTGCTTCTATTTTGAGGTTCATGAGTTCTTCTTGATTCTACCTTAACTCTTGAAGTATATTTTGATTTTTAGTTGTGTTGTGAGCATTTAGTCATGAATTAAAATGAAGGAAATGGTTGTTGTTTCATGTTCTTTTGATGAAAAATGGAAGATAGGTGAAGTTGAGCCAAACAAATGAGCATGCATGTGCCTTAGATGTTAAAGGAAAAATCAGCTAACATGTTGTGCTTTAAAATGATGAAATGGAGATTATACTTAAGTAAAATCATAGATATGTGATGATTGATTGGTGATATACATGTTTAAATAACATGCATGCAAGGTATGTGTGAAAGAGTGATTTGGTAATAAATCTGCTTGGGACAGCAGCAGTAACGTGACTTTGGAAAATCACCATAAATTGTGGGAGAAGAATTAGAAGCTGAATAAATTATGTAATTAAAGCTTATTGAGTCTAGTTTCTAATGAAATAAACAAAAACATATTTTGAATTCTGTACAATGAGAAATTTGATTCGTAATGAAGGGTGGTCAGATTAGTCAAACAGAGAAACATGGGAAACTTTGAGAAAATTCTGGTATTGATTGGATAAACCAAAAATTCTGAAAATTTTATGGATAGAAGATATATGAGTCTATTTTCAGGGAAAATTAACGGAACTTGATTTGGAGTTTCGTAGCTCCAGTTATAAATAATTTAGTGACTATTGCTCAGGAAGACAGCTTGCAGTGAAATTATGATTATGTGGTAAACATTGACAAAAATTTGTTAATGAGTTGCTTATTGATTTCTTATAAGCTTACTATGATCTGTAGGTGTGGTTGGCCGAATATTGTAAGGGGTTAATACGTAGTTTGTATTTGAATAGTTAGATTAACGTGTTAGTAATCCAATTGTAGGCGGTTCGTGTGTGGATCTCGTCAAGATATCGTCATAAATGTGTGTAATCGACACCCTCTCATAGACTAGATTGGCAAAAGCGAAAAGCGAAATGCCGAAAAGTCGGTATTTTGGGAATTTATGAAAAGTCGAATGCTCGTAAGATAGTTGGGTTTGTATATTTGGTAATCTAAAGTAATAAACTAGTACGCGCGATTTCGTACATTTTGATAATTTGGGCTTAATGGGCCAAAGATCGGGTTCATGGGCCAACGGGCCCAATTCGGTAAGTATGCACGGTAAGTGTTCGATAGTATGTAAATAGTTAAGAGGTGCATGAAAACGCTAAAAGTAGCTAAATTACTATAATACCCTATGTATGGAAAATTATCATACCCCAGGTGTAAAATTACCGTTATACCCCAGGTTAATTTTGACCGAAAAGCATGACTGATGCGATTACGTATGATGTATGCCATGATTATATATCTGTTGCATGGGGACATGGGTTATATTATGGAGGAAGCGTTCGGTGGCTATGCCACAAATATCGATCCGTGGCTCGCCACAAATATCGATCCGGTGGCTCGCCACATATATCTGCTTCGTGGCCCCGCCACGATTATTCAGATCCGTGACTCTGTCACATTATCTGCTCAGCAGCCATGCTGCAAATTTTGTGGTGTGTAGCGGTTGGGTGGGTCGAGTAGTCTCCCACATGGTGTAACGCTGCACGGGGTGTTATGGATGAATCGGGTTGAGTTTCGCATAAACATGTAATATCTGCTACGCTCATTATGGGCTTATGGGCTTTATTCAATTAATTGCTCGGCTAAGGCTAACTTATTCTATTTCGTGGTTTGAGCTGATATAGGCTATGGTTGGGTTATTTTACACATGAGTTTCCCAAACTCACCCTTTTTATTTTCATCCACGCAGTAATCCCCAACCATAGTGGGCTTGGAGTCTGTGAGGGAATTGGAGTGGCCACCCGCTCGAAAGTTTGGTTTTCTTCGGTGAACTGGACATCCTATTATTTACGTTGAGGTTTGGGTTTTAAATGTAATAAGGCCGCTTAATTATTTTTGATGGTTTTAATATGTGTTACTAAGATAGGTATTACTTATTTTAACTGTTGAAATTGGATAGCTTTAGGGCGCGTTTTCAAAAACAACAATTGATTTCAAAATAATACGACAACAAGCAAAGCTTCAACAATGAAAGTATTTTCCAAAATTAATCACTTTTCCTAAAAATGACTTAATCAAAATTGGTTTCCTAGAAATATCCATGACGTTAAGGTGTGGCAATGGCGGTATGCATGTCTAGGATTGGATCCGAAGAGAGTTTGGTACTTAAGCAGTCCGATGGACTCACCACCTCTTTTCCGATTTCCTACCTGGTGCACAGCTTCCATTCACTTTAACCCTTAATGAATTAATCTTTTGGACATCAAGTACGATTTTCTGGACTTAGAATGGAAATTTTTTTTTTTACGTTTTTGATGTGGCATGTCGGATCCGGCCATAACTTCTGGGCCGGGTTTGGGGTGCTACACCCACAATTAGATATACCTGGCATGAAATTTAAGTCAATCTTCATCAATTCTCCCCCATAAGTTAATCTTGTTGTAATAGCCCTTTTTAGTCAAATCGAAACAGTAGTTTCGGGACCAAAAATATGAAGTCAAAATATTTATTTTATTTTTTTAATAAGGTCTACAGCATGATAGACTAATTACGTGAAAGTTTCGTAAAGAAATTTTACCATTTAAATGTTTAATTCGGTTAAAAGGACTAAATCGCGTAAAGTGTAAAAGTGTTGTTCTATTAGATAAAGGTATTAAATAGCTATAGAACCTTAAATTTAAGGTCTTTAAGTGGTAAATAGACCATTAGTGTGATAGTGGATGATAGTGGCATGGCATTTGGTGTAATTATTAAATGTTTAAAGGTTAAATAAGTAAATTGATTATAAATGGTTAGTTAAATTAAAACAAAGCCAATTTCTATCATCTTTTAGCATCTTCAACCGATTATTCTTGTGAAAATAGGGTTAGAGATTTGGCAACTACAATATTGGCATTTAGGTATGTACTCTGTCCGGTTTTTAATGATTTTTACATTTTTGGGATCGTTGCTACGTATTCTAACTAGCTTGTACCTTAAATTTCGAAACTATTAAAGATTTAACATGTTTCCATTGTTGAATGCTTGAGTAATTTGATGAATTATGATGTATTTGGAAGGTTTAATGTTAGATTAATAGTTTTTGTAAAGTGATTTTTGACAAAAATGTCAAAAAGGGGTTAATTTGTGAAAATGTAAAATGTGGTGGTTAAAAGTGTGAATAAATTGAAAATATGGGTTGATATGGGAATGGGTAATATTTGGGTAGCATGAATTTGTACTAAATTGCATGAATTTGCAATTTTTTTTGATAAGGACTAAATTGTGAAAAAATGTGAAAGTTTAGGGGCAAATGTGTAAATTTGCCAAAATATGAATTAAAGGCTAAATTGAATAGATCGAATACTGAATGTGTTAATTTTGAAATATATATAGATCAAGATAAGCAAGGATTGAATCTAGATCGGAGAAAAGGAAAGGTTGACGATTAGCCGATATTTGTTATCCGAGCGATATGAGAGGTTCGATAGCTCGCTCGATTCAAATAAGTTGAGTTACACATCACACTATCCAGTTGCTGATTGGTACCTTTAAACTTATGGATATATGTAAATATGGCATGTATAGGCTAGTAATAAAGATGATAGTTATAGTTACTTAAGATGGTGATTTTGGTACATGTTGTGGTATATGTTAAAGCCATGTGAATTGGCTTAACTTGGTATAATATTTTGATTGTGAATAAGTATTCAAATATGGTATGTTTTGACAAGTAGTTGATGGAATGGAAATGTGCAAATGTTGTCTTGATATGTGTTAGGAATATGAATGGAAAATGCATGATTTAAATTAGGTATTTGAATACTATGTTGAATTGGCATAAAATGTGTATGAAATGTTATGAATTGGCTGCCTATTGAGTTATAAATGTTGTAAAATATGCTTGTGCAGGTTGTCAGAGCCTATTTTTGCCCGGCCTGTCATAAACCAATAAATAAAACCAAAATAATTAAAATAGTCCAATTACAACCTAATATGGCCCAAAATAAAATTAAAAAACCTAGAGCCTAAATAGCCCAAAACCTAAACTAATTTTCAGCCAAAAAAAGAAAGGGAGGAAACCTTAGCCGCATGCCTCCTTGCTTCCCCTCCACCTCTACGTCAACCTCCGTACCCCCACCTACGGCCTCCGTACCTGCAAGCACAACAAATACTAAGAAAACAAAGAAAACAGTAGCAAAACAAACAGAAATTTGGTAGCAAAAAATGAGAAACGAAATGTATTATTTGCTTTTTTTTTTGGCTATAAAAGCCACAAGCAGATAATGTAATTTTTTTTTTACACACATACAGAGATTGCTATAAAAAAAACGAAAAGAACTAAAAAGGTTGCATCTTGTTCTGTTTCTTTCTTTTTCTATTAGTTTATTCTTTTTTTTAAAGGAAACAAAAAAAGTAAAGAAAAGGAAACCTTACCTTTTTTTTTGTGTTGGCACCGCTGTGGAGGCCGAGGTTCATCGTTTCTGATGAAAAATGACGTGATTTTGGGCTCTGGGAGTTGAAAGGCCAAAAAATGACATTTTTTTTGATTTTTTGGCTGCTATCGCCGGTGACTGGCGGCCACCACGGTGGTCCAACGACCAGAGCATGCTCGGCCATGGGGGGCATTGACTTAAACGTGAAATGATTTTTTTTGTAGAAAAATTGACTTAAATAGGCCCTTAAAACGACGTTGTTTTAGAGTTGTCTTCAATAGCCCCAAAATGACGTTGTTTTGTCCTTGACCTGCACGCGCAACCCGACCCGACTAGAGGATCGGCTCGTTTTTGCCAAAAGGTTTATTTACCCTTTTGGTCCTTCGGCTTTTTTAAATTTTTTTAATTCAGTTTTTTATTTTTTTTAATTTACCCCTTTTATTTTATTTATGTTTCTCTTCAGTCCACGTTGGAAATGTGCGTTTTGGGGACGAGGAATTTCCCATTTGGTCCCCCATTTCATCCGCGCGTTTCAAATAAATCCATTATCTTATTTTTACTTCGATTTTTTCCCCTTTAATTTTGTTCTGATTTCAATCTAGTCCAGGTTTGATTAATTTCATTATTTAAATTTTTATTGTTTGTTTTAAATACTCAAATTTAAATAATATTTATATATTATATTTATCTAGCTATTTATTCATTATTTTTTTTATGTTTAGACTTGATTTATCATATTTATTTATTTATTATTCTCTTACCCATCTCTTAATATTTAAATTTAGAATCATTTACTTGTCTTATTTATTTATTTGTTTATTTTTTATGTTATTTGTTTGGTTTATTTTATTATTATTTTTACTCTTTAATATTTAAGTTTGATATTATTTATATTTTATTTTCATTTATTATTATTATTATTAGTATTCATGTTTTATTTACATATTTCGTTTATTATGTATTCTATTCATTTTTATTTTATTCATTTTATATATTTTATATTCTTTTATTTTGTTTTATCTTTTATTATTATTATTGTAATTTATTTATCTACATATTACCTTTTAGAAATATAAAGTTATCTATTATTATTATCATTGTTATATTTTTATCTCAGTATTTGCTATTTTTATTATTTTTACATTTTAAAATTTTAAATTTAACAATTATGCATATCTATTTTACTTACTTATTTATTTATTATTATTCTATATGCTTTATATACATATTAAAGTTTGTAAGGTTAATAATTTCTTCATAAATATTTGTTGATTCATATATTTTCTTACTATCAAAATTTGCTTATTTATTCATTTGTTCATTATTTGTTTCCTTTTTACATATGGTTTTATTATTTCATCCATTCTTAAGCATTTTTATGTTATGTTTGTTTGTTTTATATCGTGCATTTTCATATTATTGCTTTATTATCGAGGCTTGTGTACTAATATTGTATTCACCTTTGTAATTACATCATTGTTATTGTAATATTTTATCCTAATATTGTACATCATTACAAATGTCATTCATTTTCACCCAAATTCGTAAAATTTTTTTTTGAAAATAAATGCAATGTTCCGTATTTGAAAATTTGAGAAAGTCGTACCCTAACTTACGGGGTTTTGATTTTTCTCGTTGAAGCAAAATGACCGAATGTCCTTTTAAAATTAAATACATGAGTTTTAAACAAAATTAAAAAGCGAGCTTATTCTCGAGGGTTCAAAATGTCGTATCCTAACTTACGGGATATGACATTTTGTTATCTCGAGATGAGAGGGTCTTTAATACCCGTTTCGATTTGTTCAAGTAATTTTCAAATAAAATTAGCATTAATATAAGAAAGGATCGTATTTCAAATTCTTTTCGAGTTTTCAAATTTCGACATTAAGATATTAATTAATTAATTAGGTACCAATTTCGGGCGTTACGAGGGTGCTAATCCTTCCTCGTGTGTAACCGACTCCCGAACCTGTTTTTTCAAATTCCGTAGACCCAAAATTATTGTTTTAGTAAATCAAAACGTTTTATTAAAACGATCAAATTACGAGGTGATCCGATCACACCTCATAAAAAAGGGATCGGTGGTGACTTCCGTTTTCGTTTTCAAATAAAACGTCGATTGTTCTTTTAAAAAAAATGGTTTCGACACAGGCATGTAAAAATAGGGTGGCAAAATGGTTTTGCATATAGCCTATTTTTGTCCACACGGGTAGAGACACGGGAGTGTGTCTCAGCCGTGTGTGACACACGGTCATGTTACACAGCCATGTGTCCCCTGGTGTTGATATTAAAATGAAGTTGGTATACTCCACACGGTTTCACACACGAGTGTGTGACTGGCCGTGTGGTACCCCTTAATTGGCACACGGCCTAGCACACGGGCGTGTGACTTGGCCGTGCTGCATAAATCAGTATACCCTACAGTTTTGGCACGGCCTAGCACACGGCCTGGCACATGGGCGTGTGTGGCCACTTCGAAGGACACACGGACGTGTGGTTGGCCATGTGACCCAAGTCAGTATGTACCCCCTGTTTTCACACGACTGGTGACACGGGCATGTTTAGTGGCCATGTGAGACACATGGCCTGCCCACACGGGCGTGTGTCCTCTATTTTGAGTAAAATTTTCAAAGTCTCATGAAAATTTTATGAGTTATCGATTTAGTCCCGAACTGCTTCTAAAACATGTTTAAGGCCTCATAGGCTATTATAAGGGACAAATTAATTAATATTGAATGCATGAGAAAAGTACGGTTTTATGTGTTATAAGTCCGGTAATGCTCCATAACCCTATTCCAGTATTGAATACGAGTGAGGAGTGTTACACTTGTGAAGTTCATCGAGGTTCTGAGGTGAGAGCAATATATTTTGCACAAACTCAAACTGGCGCATCATTCAATCAAATTCATGCATCTCAACTATTGTAAAAACTATCAATGGCACTTTGACATGCCAAATAGTGATATGTAAAAAATTTAGCTTGGATGTATTCTTGAATTCTCGGATCAAAGTATGACATCCATTCCAACTATAGTACAAAATTATAAATTTCATTATGTACCTAATATTAAATTTCAGATCTTTACCTAATTATTGTGTAATTGAAATTTTAAAAACTAACCTCAGCTTTTGACCGTTGATTTAACAATAACCAAATATCTTTAAACTCGTTCGATATACCCACATGACTTGCGTTATGTATGTTATTCCAAAAATATAATAATGAAAAAATAATATGATAACTATATTATTAAATGAATCTTATCATATTACAAGTGATGAGAATTGCTAAGAGAAGTTTACTCGAGGACTTAAAAATGGTAAGAGGTACCATGCCCATGATTGAAAAAGGAGTATACAACCACCGATTTTAAATTTCTATGCTTCAATTCCTGAACACATCTTTCGGTACGATGTAGCCAGGACAGTTGATCCACAACTGAATCTTTTAGCTTCTTTTAGGTTGATTAGTTGTAGGGGACACCTTAAATGTACTAGATTTCGAAATTTATCTGGTATTAAATAACCTTTGGTCAACCTTAGTATGAATACTCAAGAGAATTATTATCTTTCAACCGCACTAGAAAAGTTGTCGAGATGTGAGAAATTATCTCTAACCATTTCATATCTATCTGGTCACCACTAAACTTGTTCGACACCTTGCCTAATAGTTGGTGGGAAATTGGGCTTTAATCACCAAGACGCACTATAACGATTGACCCATCAACTGGTAGACCGAATTGTAATGCCACATCCTCCAGTATAATCGTACACTCATCACATGGAAGATGGAATGTGTGTATTTCAAGTCTACATCTTTCCAGCAAAGCATTGATAAGTACGAACTCCAATTTAGTCCTGTCAAGTATACGAGACATGTGTAAGAATCTCGCCTCTTCCAAGTATTGTTTAATAACATGTGATGTTCTTTCATTTAAATTGTGCATATATGTTTTGATAAACTGATCTTCGTCCGGATTGTATAAACATAAAAAAAAACATTAACAACTTAATAATGATATTAATTAAAATAAAAATATAATAATATTTTCTTACCATTTGTAATTGGATGCCGTAGATGTGTTTGTGATACAAACGAATTAGAGGCGTTGACATTTTTAAAATCTTTAAGATGATGTAAATTGAATAAAATCCAAAAAAAATTATAAACGGTTAGGATAGAAAATTGAGAGAGAAAAAAATTGAGAGAAAATTGAGAGATTAGGATAAAAAAATAATAATAAAAGGGATGAGAGAATAGATGAATAAGATTGAATAAAAAATGATAAATGTAAAGGGTATATAGGAAAAAATTTAGCCGATTGGGAATTTTTTTTCCAAATTATAACAATTAATTCCAATAATTAGAAAGTTAACGTCCTTAATTAACGGTTGGCGATCCAATACTTAATATATACATATTAAAATAAATCTTATATAAGAAACCGGTTCCTTGTGACAAAAAACGCGCCCTACTAAATACATTTTTGTCACGTGGCACGAACTTCCGAAAAAATTACATATTTTCATAAATTAAAAAAGATGGGCTAAATCTTTAATAATTTCTCAAAGACGCCTAATTTTTCCATTATTGATATCCATCAAGAATTTAGCACATTTAAATTGGCATATTCTGTGAAACCAACGGCTACAGACCTGACACGTGTACGTTCAGATATAATCACAATTGCCTCAGTTGTTAGGTTAAAAACTCGGGCAAGGCCCCCAAGCCTCTTACTTTGTTCACAAGAAGAAATAAAAAGCCTTGTCACCGTTTTTAGCCTTATTTTATCCGTCAAATAAGCGATTTCTTTTTTTCGATTTTCTCACTCTTTCTCCGGAAAAAAAATTTTTTTTTTTTAGATCTAGAATCTGCGATCATGGAGATGGAGCGCGTGACGGGGTTCCCTCATACGCATATGGATCGCCGACCAAGAAAGCGTCCGCGATTGGGCTGGGACGTAACTCAGCTGCCACCGCAGGTACCTCTTTTTTTTTCTTGGATCAGATCTTTCTTTCGGTATTTGATTTGCGCTCTGCAGATCCGTTTAATTCCTTTCCCTTCAATTAGGTTTTTGAATTTAAGATTTGCGTATTTTCATAGCTCTTGTTTCAGATCCGTTTAATTCTTTTTTCTCCAATTAGGGTTTCGAATTTATGATTTGCGTATTCTCATGGATTTTGCTTTAGATCCGCTGTTAATTTGTTTTTCATCTTTATTTGATTATTAAATGATTTATTTTAAAAATAATTTTCCCTTTTTTAGAAAATAATTTCCTTGGATTGGGATTTTTCTCTAAAATTTTAAGATTTTCTGATACGTATAACAACAAAAAAGTTAAATTTCTCCAGAATTTCTGTTTCATATTACAAGATTGTTTACTGTGATAGTTTTACAAAAGTTTATGATTGCTGCTAGCATATATATTTAGCCAGGGTAATTTTGGTCGATAAGAAGAGGGGGCTGTAAGGTAATTGGGGAGGGTTAAAAAGTATTATTTTTAATCTTAGTGGTGCAATCAATGAATGGCTGTGTGTAGGCTCAGGTAGGAATGTTTTGTGCACAAGAAGTTGGGAGAGTGACAGGCTTTGCTTCTTCCACTGCAAAAGCACCTGCAGATTATGCTAGTACTATTACTACTAGTTCTTCTGTAGTTTTAAAGGGAGGAGTGGCTCAAAATGGTTCTCCCCCATGGCGAGACGATGACAAAGATGGACATTACATGTTTGAGCTTGGAGATAATTTAACCTCTCGCTGTAAATCTCACTTTCATCATCATTATAAACAAGTTTACATTCAGTAGTTGCCTTCAAAACCTATGTTGCTTTGACTCTTCTTTTTCTTGAAGTACTGGTGTTCACATAGGTGACCCTTGCATATATGGACATTGCCAAGATATGATCCTCCAAGGATCCTCCAATTGCATTGAAAACCTCTAAGAAAATTGGGCATACTTAGTTTTGGTGCATCCGAGTCTTAATAATTGTTCAAAAATTTATTTTATAATTGTTGATATTGGATATAAGATATGATAGTAGAATTGTTGAAGTCTGGATTGTCTAGTCTCATGCTTTTAGATTAAGTTTCTTGATTAAATGAAACATGGTAATGTATAACATGGCAGTCTGAACCAAAACATTATAGGTCTGCTAAAAGTAATAAGGGCTTCTAAATTTCCTATTGTTTTTCTAGTTCAATTTTTTATCGTTATATTTTATCCTTGTTGGATCTTTCTATGCTAAATGTGTGAGGTTAATAAGTAGATGAAATATGATAGAAATAACATTGAACTGATTTTTTTTAGTAATTTTTCTCCCCTAATTCTATTTGCTTTATATTTTTGCAGATAAGATACAGAGTAAAATGGGCGAAGGTATACCTTATTGAACTCACCGCACCATTTCTTTTACTTACGGTTTATTTGAATCTTGGTGATACCTTTTCTTTTAGGGATTTTGACCATGACCTCCCATATTTTTATAGGTACCTTTGGTCAGGTTTTAGAATGCTGGGATAGAGAGAGGAAGGAGATGGTTGCCATAAAAATTGTCCGTGGAGTTAAGAAGTATCGTGAGGCAGCCATGATAGAGATTGAGATGTTGCAACAGCTTAGAAAACATGATAAAGGTGGCAACCGGTGAGTTATCTTTATCAATGTAATTGCATTTACTGGAGCTACTTACATTGTAGCCAACCTTGTAGTAGTTTTTCTTTTTTTTTTTTATTCAATGGTTAAATGGGTTCATTCCTTGCAGTTGTGTGCAAATACGGAACTGGTTTGACTATCGTAACCATATTTGTATTGTAAGTATATGATTAATTTGTGATGGATTGGTTTCCCCTGCTCACCAGTAATATGGGGGTTAAAACATCTGGGTGAATTTAAATGGTTTGGACAGGTGTTTGAGAAGCTTGGACCAAGCTTATACGATTTTCTACGCAAAAACAATTATCGCTCATTTCCCATTGATCTTGTCCGTGAGATTGGCAGACAACTATTGGAATGTGTAGCATGTGTGTAATAATTACTAATCTAGTTTCTCTGCCTATTCTTTTTATGATTTGTTTCAGTTATTGTCTCTGATTGCTAAATCCTAACATGAATCCTGATTCAATGAACATTGAAAAGTTGTCAATTGCTGTGCTCTCTCTGGCATTGGTTTCTTATATTGTTTTTTTGTTTCTGTTCAGTCATGCATGATTTGAACCTGATACACACAGACTTGAAGCCAGAAAACATTCTTCTAGTCTCTCCAGAGTACGTCAAAATTCCTGATTACAAGGTATTTTCTTTTACTGGATGCCATCATCCATCTTTGCAGCACAGTGTCTAGTTTAGAATCCCTGTATGTCTTTATTCTTGGTCAAAGTTCCTGATTACAAGGTGTTTACCTTTTACTTAGATGTGGAATAAGTTTTTATTTTAATTTATTTTTTCTGTCAGGGTACATTGCGATCTCCAAAGGACAGTTACTTTAGAAGATTGCCAAAATCAAGTGCTATTAAGGTAATAGATTTTGGTAGCACTACATATGAGCGTCCAGATCAGAATTATATTGTATCAACAAGGCATTATCGTGCTCCTGAGGTTATTCTTGGTATGTATTTTTCAAGTTGTATTGATGTTTTAGAATATGGTCGGATGATGGATGTAATTGTGGTATTTTGTTTTATAGGACTTGGATGGAGTTATGCTTGTGATATATGGAGTGTTGGTTGCATTTTAGTTGAATTATGCACAGTATGTTCAGAAAATTGATTATTTGGTTTTCATAAGGAAATTTCAATCTGTTGAGCCTGCTTTTATTCATCTTGTATTTATAATTTGACAGGGTGAAGCGCTGTTTCAAACCCATGAAAATTTAGAGCACCTTGCCATGATGGAGCGAGTGTTAGGTCCACTACCTCAGCACATGTTGAAGAGAGTAGAGTGCGTATTCTTAGGATGGTCTTTTTATAAAGTTATATACTTGCTGGATCTTTTGAAGTTAAAATTATTTCTGTGAATTTTGTGTATTACAGCCGTCATGCAGAGAAGTATGTTAGAAGAGGTAGATTGGATTGGCCAGATGGTGCAACCTCAAGGGACAGTATCAAGGCTGTTCTTAAGCTACCTCGTCTCCAGGTAATCTTTGTTGCGTTATAATTTCCAACATGTACGTGCAGCATGTTAATGGCCTCTGTTTCTTCCTTCTCTTGTGTTCTAATCTCCGTTTGGCATCTCATGTTTAATGGAAGAACTTGATAATGCAACACGTGGACCATTCAGCTGGGGACCTGATTCATCTATTGCAAGGATTGCTTAGATATGACCCTATTGACAGGCTGACAGCTCGGGAAGCCTTAAGGCACCCTTTCTTCAGTAGGGACCAATTTAGGCGATTGAGCTTGGCTGGCATTGGTTGGCCTGGAATGAATGAATATCTAAGAAAGTAGACAAGGATTCATATCTGTAAATATTACTAACCTGTAATACTTGTTAACACTAGCACCTTCTGTGTGCGTTAAAGGACTGAATTGTGGTGCAAACAACAGATTGAAACACCATTTAGTTAGATTGTGACTAAACCCTTTTGGATATTGTAGTAAATATGGGGACATTTATTCACATACTTCTCGTCTCCTGGCAATCCATTAATTCCATCTTTTTTGAGTGCATATCTTGCCAGCCTTAATTTGTGCAAGATTCTTTTTCTATGTATTTTATATTTTTGTGCTCTAAAGTATGCCTTTACCTAATACAAATTATCAAAGTTTCATGAGATGTTCAATCACACAGATCTATAAATTAGACTTGAAATTAATAATTGTCAGGGACACCCTGTATCGTATAATACATTTGGATGTCCATATTTTACAAATATCAAATATTTAGAATGTGCAATATCCTCCGTCACTGAGATGGTTTGACCATTGTTTTTTAAATAACTTGGATCTAGACAGATTTTCTGTCTGAAAAGTTGGGTTGAATTTTCTCATGATGGCCACGTTTGCTTGACCACCAAGGCACCTAGCCTTGCGGGTCTCATCATATCACAAGCCTTAATTTCAGGATCTCAGACTTTTCTTCTAACTTTACGATAGAATAGGGGTTACATTACCACCAAACGGTGACCGAAGTGAAGAAGGCCACCTCCAGACAAAGAAAAGAGATGACAGCCCCTTAAACAACACAATCACTGAGGCCACAGGAAACCTGAAATAGAAAGGAATAAAATCAAGTTGCTCCAGTCCAACATCCATAGGATTCATCTTTTCCATACCAACGGAGGTAACAAGTCTATATTACATAATAATAAAATTGAGTTTCGCTTTCTTGCTATGTTCTTTTCTTTTCTTTATGATGACAATGAAATTACAATAAAAAAGATATCTTATTAAAATATAAATATGCTATATTTTATATAATTTAATTTTTGTATATAAAATTATTTGAAAATATTGTACGTTCATTAAATTAAGTGATAAAATTTTGATTAAAGATTTAAGTTGAGTCTTGTAAATTTAGATAATTATATTAAAAAGCTTCCTTTATTGATTATGTTAGTGAAAAAATAAAGTAATTTTACATTTATTCGTAACAATTTATACTATTAACATTTTAACAATTAAACTGTCTTATTTTATATTCCGTTTATATAGATTATGTATATAACACAAATTAAAATTTTTCATTGTTTTGGTTTTATGTAAAAACCTTAGAATCGTTAAATATATATTAATATGGAGAGCTATTCACTTACAGATTTTACACCATTCTATAATTATTTTATACGATGAATATTTTAAGAGTAATGGACTCAGTATTTGTCATATATATATATATATATAATTTTAAATATCTCTATCAAATCATTAAAGTATTTTTATATTAATATATATTTTATGGTTGTTTTTTATAATATTAGTAGTTAAAATTTTTAATTTATATGAAACTTGACATTAATAATCTCCATTAAAAGAACATGAAATATCACGTTTGAATTGTTAAAATATTAAGGATATAAAAGTTCTAAAATCATACAAATTTTTACAGCAGTATGAGTGGATCCTCTCCTGTTAATATATAATATTTTAGATGAATATAATAGATATATCAGATGAATTAAAAATTTAAATGACAAATATAAATATTTTGATAAATTTAATAACTAAATTATTAAAATATTAATTATATAAAAATTACATTAGTTTTACGTATATATAAACAAGAGAAAAAGGATGTAAATAAACAGATTGGTTCTAAGGAGGATCACCTCTTAAATATTCTTTAAAAGTGAGATCCAGAATTTCTTATCTTCCCAATTTTCTTTTTTAGACTCAGAGTTGAAGATTCATGTGATTTGTGAGTACCCTACAGTGACAGCAATTTCTTCTTCTTCTTTTTATTATATTTGGGTTATGTTTGACGTATAAGCAGCTAAATAATCATCTTCTGCTCTTCATTGATTCTTACAAATGCTAAATCTGCTTTGTTTGAACTCTAGTTCTTGCAAATTGTAGAACTGAAAGAGGTAAACCATGAATCCAACAATGTTATTGCAACAATGGTGGCAACTGTTTAATTCAACTGATGTGTTCAACCCTCTCACCTTAGTTCCTCTTCTCCTCACCATTAGTTTTCTCTTTAAGCTTTTAAGAACTTGGAAGCTCAATCTCCCACCATCTCCACCCAAGCTGCCCATCATTGGCAACATCCACCAAGTTGGGAAATCGCCCCACCGATCTTTCCGAGCCTTGTCTGAGAAATATGGTCCTTTGATGCTTTTACACATGGGTCAAACCCCAACACTTGTGGTTTCATCTGCTGAAATAGGCAAGGAGATCATGGCGGCACACGATGTGTTCGTAGAAAGGCCTCAAATAAGGGCCGTCCATACTCTCTTCTGTGGCTGCACTGATATTGCATTTAGTGCTTATGGTGATTACTGGAGACAAGCTAAGAAAATCTGTGTTCTCGAACTTTTGACCCAAAAGAGGGTTCGAATGTTTCAGCTTGTGAGAGAGCAAGAGGTTTCAAGAATGGTGAAGAATGTAAGACAATGTTGTCATAATGGGTCTGGAATTGTTGTTTGTGAGATGCTTGGAACCATTGCAAACAACATCATCAGCAGATCTGTTCTTGGTCGAGTATATGAAAGAGAAGATGGGAATAAAGGGTTTGGGGAATTATCAAGGAAAGCAATGGACCTTTTAGGATCCTTTTGTTTTGAAGATTTCTTTCCAAAGTTGGGATGGATTGATGTTCTTACAGGCTTGACTTCAGAACTGGAAAGAGTTTCCAATGAATTACATGCTTTTCTTGATCAAGTGATAGAGGATCACCTGGCTATGATGAATGAAGGTGATGATGATGATGATACATCAGAGAACAAAGATTTTGTTGATATCCTTCTTCGTCTTCAGCTTGATGGCAAGCTCGATATCAGTCTAACTCAAGATAACCTCAAGGCTATAATACTGGTATGCTACTCTTTCCCTCTCTTTTCTCATATTTGATGATAGGTATGGTTTATCACCTTGCATGGAAAAAAAATTGAAAAAAATGAATATACTTGTATTAGACACGTACTCATATCTCGAATCTTTGGATAATAACATTATCATCCTAGTACAGGACATGTTTATTGGTGGAACGGATACAATAGCTGCAACAATGGAATGGACAATGGCAGAGCTTGTGAAAAATCCCAGCATAATGAAGAAAGCTCAAGAAGAAGTAAGAACAGTTGTTGGTAAGAAACAAACAATCAGTGAGATTGATGTCAATGAAATGCACTACTTGAAATGTGTTGTGAAAGAGACACTGAGACTCCATGCTCCTGTTATGGTCTCAAGACAAAATTCCACAGCTACTAAATTGGAAGGCTATGATATTCCTCCCAAAACAATAGTATTGGTCAATACATGGGCAATTCAAAGGGATCCCAAGTTATGGGACAAGGCTGAAGAGTTCATCCCAGACAGGTTTTTGAACAGTCAGGTTGATTTTAGGGGCCAACATATTCAGTACACTCCATTCGGTGCTGGAAGAAGACGTTGTCCCGGAATTAAATTTGCAGTTGCAGGAGCTGAGTATGTCTTGGCCAATCTCCTTTACTGGTTTGATTGGAAGTTGCCGGATTTGAGACGCTGTGAAGATTTAGACATGAGTGATTATTATGCTATCATCATCCGCAAGAAGGTACCCCTTCATCTTGTACCAATGCTGCATTCTTTTTCATAAACCTGCGATCCATTTGTTTGGTATTCATGATCTTAGGGGTAGAGATAGTCCTTTTATTATTTACATTACTGAAGCTCATCAAGAACTTGGTACCAGTTATAGAAGAGTGGTAAACAATTAAATTATGTGTTTTTTCTCTTTAATGCTACGAGCTTTGTTTGGAACACTAAATTTTTGTAGCTCTCAATGGCGGAATGATTACATGAATTCGGATTCTCTTTACAGATAAAGCCGTAAGAAACTTATGTTAAAATCAAGTGGTCCAATTTTAAGTTAAATGAGTGTCTAAATTTATTACTTACTTTTGTCCGGATTCTTTTTATATGGCAATACCCACAATCATACTTTTGTTCTTTCTTGCTTTCTTATACTAGTTAAAGATGGCGGTTTTGCATATCATGTTAGTAAACCATTGTTAATCTTACCATACCAACCCCTATGATAAGGTTCTCTTTAGGTTTGGGTCTTCTGATTTTATATCTGTTTTTCTTTTAAAAATAAAAGCGAAGCTATAGCCATTGCAAACCATTGTTAACTGTTTCTGACCCCAAAACTTTGGGGCCAGTGTTGAGATGATGATGAAGAATTTAAAACCCGTGGTTAAGTTGTTACTGATTGAGAGGAAAATAATTAAAAATAGAGGAAGAAACACATCCAATAAATTAATTCTCTCTCTTGACCTTTTTCCTTAGTCACACAATAGGAGTTGCATAGAGTAAAATTCGGGAAAAAGGGCCGATTGAATGGGAAATATTGCAAGAAGTTATGCGGGGACATCCTGTATTGCTGAATAGAGCGCCTACTCTGCATAGATTAGGTATACAGGCATTCCAACCTATTTTAGTGGAAGGAGTGCTATTTGTTTACATCCATTAGTTTGTAAGGGATTCAATGTAGACTTTGATGGGGACCAAATGGCAGTTCATGTACCTTTCTCTTTAGAGGTGCAAGCGGAGGCTTGTTTACTTATGTTTTCTCATATGAATCTCTTTTCTCCAGCTATTGGGGATCCCATTTCCATACTCACTCAAGATATGCTTACTGGGCTCTATGTATTAACGAGTGGGAATCGTCATGGTATTTGTGCGAATAGGTATAATCCATGGAATTGAAAAAGCTATCAAAATTAAAGAATTGACAATAATAAGTCATTAAGCCTACAAGGGAGCCCTTTTTTTTTTTTTTTTTTTAAATTCATGTGATGCGATTGGAGCTTATAGGCAGAAAAAAATCAATTTAGATAGTCCTTTGTGGCTTCGGTGGCGACTAGAGCAATGCGTTATTGCTTCAAGAGAAGCTCCCATCGAAGTTCACTATGAATCTTTGGGTACCTATAATGAGATTTATGTACATTATCTAATATTCAGAAGTTAAAAAAAAAAATCTTTGTATATACATTCGAACCACTATTGGTCATATTTCTTTTTACTGAGAAATTAAAGAAGTTATACAAGGGTTTTTTCGGGCCTACTCATATGACACCCAATCATATGATATCTAGGCTAAAAAATTCTATGATACCAATATGAATTCAGATCTCTCCGGTTTAACTAGGACCCTAGTTCCTAACCCGATTTTTTTACTAAAATCAAGATCGAGAAAAAGAAGTTTTCCAATCATTGACTCAAACCTATTGGCGAAGTCGACTCAGTGGAATAAGGGGGATGGCTATAATTTTATGTGTAAAATAGGTAGAGGAATGATCAACTTTTAATCTGATATATTCATCAAGTAACCAAATGAACTAATGAGATTCAACTTCTATTTAAAGTAAAAGTATATCTCCTTTAAATTAGACGATATTATTTGGATGCGTATAATTGAACTAAAATCGAACTAAAATATGTGTATTTGATTTCAAAAATATTTAATTACTTTAAGTTTATACAATAGTTTGTTAGTCGGTAAAATGATTTAATTAACAAATTTTCATAAATGTGAATTAAATTATTCATCTATATAATTGTTAATATTTATATTATTAATGAAATGCTTATAATAGAAAAGAATATAAATAGCCTAAAAGGCGAATTCTATAAATAATAAAAGTTACGTTTTATTATATATATTTGAATATCCAAAACAATTAACATTTATTTTATGATGATTATATAGTTAATTAGTTATCCAACTGAATTCATAAACATTTATATGTTGTTCAGCAATTATGTATTATTTTGCAGCTATTTCGCTTCACTCCAATGCTTCATCTATATTTATTGCGTTGTTGGCTAAGCTTCTTTGAATTGAATCCACAAATTAAGCTTCATTTAAGTACTTGGCACTTTTTGGAATTGATTTAATAGTTAAATCAATTAAATTATTAGTATTCGATTTCATCAATTCAATTCAAATAAATTATTTAAAATAAAAATATATAAAATATGGTTCAACATGTTTTATTAGTTCCCATATTAATTGATTTTTTTTGGTCTTATTTCAGATCAACGTACTAATTGATTTCTGATTCAACTGGTTTGACGTATTTAATTTTGTAAAAAAAAAAAACACTATTAAAAGATAAATCTGATAAACAAGCTACTATTAATGATTTAAGTAATGGAAAAGAGAAGTAGTACTATAAATAGAGGTTAAACAAAGCCTTATGTTTTTGCATATAATTATTACCAACAACATTAAAAATAACAATTCCACCAACTAGAAGTGCAAAGCAATATCCTAGGGAAGTACATATTCTTACATGGCACAACAATTGCATATCAATAATATTAGAGGTGAGCGTTTGATTCAATCGAGTGAAAATTTTAAGTTAATCGAATTGACGAGTCCTATTTATTATTTTAACTCAATTTGAAATATTCCGAATTAAGTCGAGTGAAATGAATTTCGAATTAAGTGAACTTGTTTGAGTTAAATTAAAAATTAAACATATTAAATTAAAATCTTGTTACAAGATAACTAATTTTACATTAGAGTACATAAATTTGAAATCATATATATTTGAAAAAATAAAAAAAAGATACTTTAGTATAAACTTGAATCATTAATTAATTTATTTAGGTCCCAAAAATATTATTTTAGAAAAAAATTTAAAATTTTAACTTTCTTATATATTATTTAGATTTTTAAAAAAGAATTATAATTTTTAAAAATATAAAATTTAGAATTTTATAAATATTTTGAATTTTAAAATTATTTTAAAATTTTGAAAATTATTTTGAATTTTTTTTATTTTTTGAGATAGAGATCAATTTGTTTATTTTCAGATAGAGATCAATTTGTTTATTTTCAAAATTGATAAGGATCAAAACGGTATTTATATCAATCTGTTATTTGAATTGTAAAATTCAACTTGATTCGAACTCAAAAATTGAATTACTCATTCGAGTTGACTCGAATAACTTGATTCGATTACCTCAAAATTTGAATATATATTTTTTATTTTTCAAATGGAATCAAGTTTTGCTCACTCTTAATTAAGATGACTAACATTGTATAAGGTTAAAGATTTTAGGAATGATTGTAACGGCTTGTTTTTAGTGAAATAGGAACAGTGGTTTTTGGATCATGAATCCGATGTCATAAAATTTATTTTAATATTATTTTGTGGTCTGCAGCATGATAGTATTATTGCATAAAAATTTTGATAAGAAATTTTACCGATTGTATGCTCAATTCGTGAAAAAGGACTAAATTGCGTAAAGTGCAAAATTTGAGTTTTAATAACTAAAGGTATTAAATAGTTATAGAACTTAAGTCCTTATATGGAAATTAGACTATTAGAGTTGGTAGTAGATGGTAATGGTTTGGCATTATTGAAATTTTGGTTAGTTTTCAAGGTTAAATAAGTAAATATATAATAAAGGTTAATAATTAAAGAAACAAAATGACAATTGCATCTTTATTTTTGTTTCTTCAACAGAATAGCAAATTAAAAAAGAAGCCATGTATGAAGCTTCATTCGGCCATCCCTATTTTTGCTTTCATGTGAGTATTTTTGGTTTTGTTTTTAATAATTTTTATGTTTTTGAGAATATTGCAACTAGGTCTACCTAGCCCGTACCTTCGATTTTAAAACTGTTAAAGATTTTGAATATTGTCATTGATGAATATTGTGGTTTTTGATGTTAGATAATGAATTTATAATGTTGATTTGTATTTAAAAGTATTTTGTTAAGTGATTTTGATGATTTTTTTAATTAGGGACTAAATTGTTAAATTAATAAAAGTACAAGAATTTAATCTGAAATTGTTGCATAAATGGACTGTTTTGGATACCATGAACATTCGGCTAAGCTCAATTCTGGGTAAAAATAGTTAATTTGCATATTTTGGGCTCATAGACTAAATTGAATAAAAGTAAAACTTTAGGGGTAATTTTATAAAAAAGTCAAAAATGACCAATTGTATGAAATGAATTATTTTATTGTCTAAATTAATATATTGAATGAATTTATTAATTTAGATCAAGATCGGTGAAAAATCGAGGAAAATAAAAAATTACTAAAATACCCCTAAACTTTGGTATTTCTTGTAATTTAGCCAGGTAAGTTCGTATGAACTACACTATGTATAATGTTGATTAAATTGAATGTTATTATATGAAATTTTATTGAAAATGAATTGACTTATATATGTTAGTATACAATTTAGCTTTTAACGAAACAAGGAAAATTTAATGACGCACGACGACTATCGAGTCTCGTTTGAATCTTAGAAATATTTAGGATACAAATGACATGTCATTAGGGGTTACCGTGTTTTGGGTGCTGGTCTCGTACGTTCTACCGGTGGCTGAGTTTCTGGCATGTGTTGCGGTTACTTTACAGCTTGTGTGAGCAGCACCGTGTAGCTACGTCTTGATTTACAGCTTGTGTGAGCAGACCCAGTGATGGCTCGAGAGTGAGCATCTATATGAGATATGAGATAGATGTGGTTTTGACCATGTATTGGCACTTAGTGTGCGAGATTACCCTAGTATCCGATAGTATCTCAAATGGTTCAACGGGCACGATAATGATACGAGATTATACGAGTTCGATACAAACTAACACAGGTATCCATGGGAAATACAAGATATGGTTTTTGATTTGAATGATAATTGATTATGAAATGTTTGATGGTATAAGTTATAAGTCCGATAATAATCTGTAACCCTGTTTTGGCGTCGAATACGGGTCAGGTGTGTTACAATGATGTTGGATTACTCTTTCTTAATGTAGTTCATTTTGAATTGATTGATTTTGAATTATGGATAGTTTCAAATTAACTACAATACTATTAAAGATATGTAAAATGTTAATATTGACGAGTAAGCTTATTTAGGAAAAAGAAATATTACAAAATTATAATTTAAATTCTTCGAAGTTGTTTCATTTTCTCTGTAAAAAATAGGAGGTAGAGTTGATAGATTTCTTTTTAGATTCATCCTTGGAGTTGAAAATCTTATTCAAGAGTTGTTTTTGATTCAATCCATAGAAATCAATAAAAAAGACAAATCCTTTATAATACACTAAATTTGACTCAATTATTGATAGAGTGAATAGATTTGCCATATCTTGAAATCCTCTCTAATATTTATGCTCTATTCAAATGTTGACTCACTAATAATTTAATATTCATACTCTATCTTAAATAGTTATAGTAAATATAAGTCTATAATTCTATTAATATTATTCTAATTTAAAATAAATATTGGTTTAATTTTTAATCCATAGTATGCATTAAATATATGTCAACTGATCTTAAACAATACCGTAAGGATTAAATTAACTAAAATAAAAGATAAGGGGGTGTAATAGCAAAAATATAAATAATTTTAAGGACTAAATTTGCAATTACATATTTTCTTTCATATTCCGACAGCAAGCCAACTTCCGTCTTAAAATTTTCCACCTATAACCATAATTGATAATTTATTTCGAAAAAAGGGGAAAAAAAACCTTCACCCATCAAACTCCATCTCTTCATCAACAACCATTTTTCGTCATAATCTGCAACAAAAACAAAAACACACGTCTATTGGCATTGGAGTTTTCTTTTCTCCTCGTATTTCAAACAAGCAAAAAAAAGTATGTCTGTTCTTACTCCTTACATTCCCTTTTAATTAGAAAAAAATAATTTTCTATTGGTTCTGTTTCGGATGCTTTTAATGTAATTGTTTAGTTTTTGTGTATGTCTTGTAATGAAAATTGAACATATTCGTGTTGGGCAGCTATTCGATTATCTTTTGATTCATCCTTGCCAAATGAATCAATGATTTGGTAACTCTGATAGGAGTAAGGAGAGAATCCCTCATGGGGTCCGCAAAGGGATTAACAAATGGGCGAGGCGGGCATCCTCTGTTTTCCTTTGGAGTTATGACTGATGTCCAGTATGCTGATATCCCTAATGGCCACTCGTTCCTCGGAGTTCCACGGTTTTATCGACATAGTATGCTCGTCTTGCAAAGGGCAGTCAAGAGCTGGAACAACAACAAGAATATTAACTTCGCCATTCATTTCGGAGACATTGTTGATGGGAAATGTCCCAAGGATCAATCTCTAAATGCTGTCAAAAAAGTGGTTGGTGAGTTTGAAAATTTTAAGGGTCCTGTTTATCATATGATTGGGAATCATTGTCTTTACAATCTCCCAAGGGATAAGTTACTTCCTTTATTGAAGATCCCGAATCTTGATGGCGGTCGTGCCTACTACGAGTTTTCACCGGCACCGGGATACAGATTTGTTGTATTGGATGGTTATGATATCAGTGCAATCGGATGGCCTCATGACCATCCAAAAACATTGGAGGCATTGAAGTTCTTGAGAGAAAGAAACCCAAACTCCGATAAAAACAGCCCAAACGGACTCGAGGGACTTGATAGAAGGTTCCTTATGTTTAATGGAGCTGTTGGGGAAGAGCAAATGGAATGGCTAGATAGTGTACTTCGAGAAGCAACAAATATGAAACAGAAAGTAGTTGTATGTTGTCATTTGCCTCTAGATCCGGGTGCTTCGAGCCAAGAGCCACTTCTATGGAATTACGATGAAGTAATGGATGTTATTCATCGATATGATTGTGTGAAGATTTGTCTAGCAGGACACGATCATGAAGGAGGACATTCGCTTGATTCTCACGGGATTCATCATCGAGTGCTCGAAGCTGCCTTGGAATGCCCGCCGGGTACTGATGCATTTGGATATATAGAGGTTTATGACAACATGTTATCACTCGTTGGAACAGATCGAATGAAAAGCACCAACATTCATTTCAATCCTTATTAAACGAGTTACAACCGAGGTAATGGATGTGATTCATCGATACGATTGTTTGAAAGTTTGTCTTGCAGGACAGGATATTTATGATGGAGGGCATTCAATCGATCCTCACAGAATTCATCATCGAGTGCTTGAAGCTGCCTTGGAATACCCTCCAGGTACCAACATGTTTTGTGGAATAGATGGAATGAAAAATACCACCATTAGTTTCAGTCCTTATTAGACATGTTTTGTGGAATGTATGAGTTCAAGGTTTCAATATGACATACTGTCTCTGTGCTTTGAAAGCTTATAATAATAATAATACACACCGTCTTAAACAAGAAACATATAAATTACACATTTGAAAGTTTGATTTGCTTTGCATGTTTCATCAACTACTGTTGAGCCTTTCTTCCTGTTCTTTTCTCCACAAAGAAGAAGCCCATCAAGGAAACGATGGAGAAAACGCTGAAGCAAACGGATGCGATATCGAGCGAGACATGGCGTCCGCTGATGGCCTGGATTTCGAAGAGGTTGGTAGTCTTTTTGGCATCAGTATTTTGACCGTAAGCCACTTCGTGATCATTGGCGTCCAGTGCGTAGGCTCGGACGAAGTATGTGGCAGTCGGCACGTCTCGCTCAATGGTCCATTCCAAAGTTTGGTTGCCGGTGGTGTAGGGCATTTTAACGATCTTGAATTGGCAAGTTTTGTCTTTGGAAAGATGCTCCTCGGTTTTCCTCCAGGCGCGGTCAACCTGGCTAATGGGTGCGTAGCATAACTGAACCTTGATTGTCTTATAGGCCGAGTCGGTCCCTGCTGGGAGACTCTGGTTCAGCCCCCATCTCACTGTTATTTTGTCTTCCCCAGCTCTAAGAACTGCACAATTTAATCATCTTAACCAAATGACTCGAGATATAAAAAATAAATAAATGATTAAAGTTTTAAATTTTAATTAAACCAATTATGGTAAAAATCAACAAAAGAAATGAAATACAAAATGAAGGCAGGAGGAAGACATTGCGTCGCGACCACTATTTAATTAGTTTGTTTTTCCTTTACAAGTCGTTGGCGTGGGCGCATACAATATTGAAGAAGCAGAAAATCCAAGTGGAAAAAATGGTAATGGCAGATAAAATGTCAATTTACCTCTAAATTTCCACGTTTAATACCGTTCATACATGTATTCTTCTTCTCATATTATCTTTCATTTTTGGACGTATCTATAATAAAAATCTACCATTATTTTACCTGAATTTATCTTAGGGCCAGTTTAGTATTACTCCTAAGAAACATTTTTAACACAAAAATATTTTTAAACAAGCTGATTTTTGAGAGAAAAAGTGTTTCTCTCAAGCTAAAAATTTGGCCTAAAAGCTTTTTTTTTTTTTTAAAGTTAAAAATTCTAATTTCTCTTCAAATGTTTTTTTCTTCCAAAAATATTTTTGAGAGGCATCCATAAAACTAAGCTTTAGTGTCAGATATAAATATATATTTAATATGGGTATAGTTTGAAAATTACATAAACAAAAAGTTTCATTTCTAAAACTTAAAACCTTTAGGTTAAAGCATATCAATGATGTAGTTGAAAAATTAGGTAAAAAGTTGAAATGATAAAATGGATACTTTAAAAATTTTTGTGTTCTTAGTAAATATTTTATAAATTTTTATATTAAAATATAACAAGATAAATATTCATATTAATTACTTTGTTTTTAATAATTTTCTAATTGAATTAATATTTTATTCGTGATATCTATTGAATTGAAGGGTTTTAAGCATAAAATATATATCACATTTGATTGTAAGACATTTATTTTAGTGTTGAATTATGTAATTGGAGGAAAGGGAGGAGGTGGATAGGGTTTGAATGCGAAAACTTTTAACTAGTGCTCTAACTAAAATTGGTCATAGCATATAAAATAGTATAAAGTAAGTAAAATAGGGATAAACCTCAATTTTCCTGTTTTGTCGTTGTATCCAAATTGGTTAATTATTAATATTTAAAAATTGAAAGCTGTAAAATTGGTAGAGTTAGATGAGAAATAAGATTATTTACATATGATATTGATTAAATTAGCGAGGTGCAATGAGATTTAAGTTTTTAGCTGAAATCTATTTACAAAATATAAGCAAGTAAAATAGAAAGAGAGAAAGTAAGGGTATACAAGAATTACATCATCCACCATAAAAACACATCTAATGCATAAAAAAATAAAAAAAATCCACCAAATCTTAAACATCTATGAAAACAAAAAATTATAACTTCAGGAAATCAAATGGATTTTCCCTAGCTTTTTAATCTAGAATAATACATATTTTAATAAAAACCCCATCATTTTTTTTCAAAAAAGAAAAAGAAATACTCCACGTAAAATAAAAATAAAAATATAGGGATAGACAATTATAAAATGGTATGGAATTTGGAGAGGGGGAGAGGGGTTGACTTACGTCGTCGTGGATGAGAAACAGTGACAACAAGTGTTGTTTGCAACGAAGAGAAAGAGATGGTGGCAACACAAATCTCTGAAAAGCAACCCAAAACAAGTATTAAACCCAGTAGAAGACCTGTAGCCGCCATGGATTCACCTTTGTCTTCAACCAAACAATCAAATGCCTCGGCAGATTTTGGAGACTCTAATTGATGGACGATGAAGAAAGTTGAAGTTAGAGGGGGATTTAAATAGAAACCCGAATCCTGAAGAAAAAGTCAAAAAGGCCTATGGCTTGGATTTGGGGCCACCCAGAGAGACTATTACTGTTATTATTATTATTATTATTATTATAATTTAATAACATAAGTAATGCCCCTTTAACATGATGAAGAGCTTTGATCGACTCTTGCGGTTTATTCTTTAGTCATTGACATTACTAGTTGGGATGTGGAAAATGGTGACGGAGAAAACGTAAGTAGTAAAGTAATGGGATTTTCGTAAAAGAAAAATGGTTTGTCCCCTGATGTCTTGGAAAGTAGAAAACAAACAAGAAAATGATTAGCCTTTCCTTTTTACATATAAATAAAAATAGGATTGTAAAAGAATGATCATTTCAATCCATCAAGTTGGTTTAATTAAAATAAATAGAATTTACATTCTCTCTACAAATCTCTTTCCTTTAATTTTTAATCATTAACCAATGGAATGAAAAAGAAGAGCTACCATGGGGGAATTCTTGTTTGCAATTTGCATCTCTAGGGGCAAAGAGGAAGAAAACACGTATCCATCCCCATAAGATTTTTAATATTTTTTTATTTTTTAAAATGGAACATCAATAAATAGACTTCTGCTTTTCAAAATAACATTCAATATAAAAAAAAAACTAGTCAAGCTTACATTTTTTTTGTGAAGCAATTAAGAAACAAAGAAACCCAAAAAGGAAAAAATTAAATTAAGAAGCCCAAATAGTAAAGTGGTGTGATGTGAACAGGGTTAGCTAGAAAATTATTGGAAAAAATATTTGAAGACTTTTATAATTGTTGAAAAGTAAAATTTGTGGATGTGGACTCCACTTTACTTTTTAATTATATTTCAATCAATATTAAAATTGGATTCAATTAACAATAACATTTCAATGGAATGTCATTCAATTTTGAAGCCAATCCATTTACAAGATTGCGTAATGATAAAAACTTGAATTTAATTAAACAATAGAACAAAGGTTTGAAATTTAATTGTGAAATAGATGAGCTATGTTAAAATCATGTAAAAGGGCTATGTGGAGGGAAATCCATATACAAAAGGCATAATATATATATATATATATATATATTTAATTAAATCATCTTAAAATAATAAAGAATTAATATTATTAACTTTTTAACATAATATATATATGGATTATGATGTGATTGCTTATAACTAATAAATAATAAAGATAATTCGTTAAACATGTATGTGATGATATTATCATCCTAAGCTTCAAAAATATTATCTGAGTAATTTATTAAAGATGTATTAAAGCCGTAACGTTAATCTCATAACATTCATAACTATGATAGCAGAAAATTAAAAGCTTCAACTTTGTCAATTATAACTAATGTCCATAAAATCAATTCCAAAAAAGTTGATCCATAGTCATGAATTAAACCAAAACATGACTCAAAAGTCAATGCGTGATTAAAATGCTTGGTGTAAAAAATCAATGCATTATGTGCTTATTTTATAAAAGTTGAATTCATAAACAGTGAAAACATATCCAAAAAAAAGTCAAAATCTAATGCTTGATGATAAATCTCAAAAGATTGAATATATATTAATATGAATTGGAATATCAAATTTATAAAATCTTATGGCCAAATCATTCTAAAATAATAGATAATCAGTTTATTCTCAACCATTTAACATGACGGAACTCGAATGTTACTTGTTAAAATCATAAAAACGAATATGTTAAATATGACTCCTATTTTCAGTCAAATTTGAAAAATAATCTTTCAGTTAAACTTTGTTTACTTGTTTCAATCAAACACTGATTAATTTAGATTATTTTATTATTATTTGATCTATGAATTTAGCCTATAAATAGGCTCTTTTACAACCTTAGAAAATATACCCATTAGAGATTAGAACTCATAACACATTTAGAGAATTTTGTGTTTACGTTTTGTGGGTTCTTTGTTTTCGAGTTTTTGGGGTTTAGTTTTTATCTCCATCTTTTGTACTCTTCGTTCTTTTGTCATTATAGTAAAATTATCTTTACCTGTGATTTTTTATCCTCTTTGGAGGGGTTTTTTCACGTTAAATTTGTGCGTTCAATTTCTCAATTTATTCTGTAATTTTCTTGTTAGTTGCTTAACTGGGTCGAAATCCTAACAAGTGGTATCAGAGCTAGTTCAATTTTCATAGATCATCCCATTCAGAGATGGCAGCAACAAGATTTGAAATTGAGAAGTTCGATGGTGAGACAAATTTCAATCTGTGGCAAGTTCGGATGATGACAATTCTAGTTCAATCCGGTTTGAAAAAGGTTGTTATTGGAAAAAAAGCTTGAGAATCTAAATAAAACAGAATGAGAAGAGCTTGATGAAAAGGCTTTATCTGCAATCCAGTTGTGCCTCGCGAATACGGTATTGCAGGAGGTATTGATGGAGAAGACCTCATCCGCCTTGTGGAAAAGGTTAGAAACTCTTTATGCGACTAAGTCTCTGGCTAATCGTTTAGTGTTGAAACAACGTCTATTTATGTTTCACATGAACGAAGGTGAGCCTCTTAGAGATCACATCAGTCAATTTATTACTCTTTTAAATGATTTAAAGAATGTTGAGGTTCATATTGACGATGAAGATCGGGCTATGCTATTATTGTGCTCTTTACCTCCTTCATACAAGTCTTTCAGGGAGACCCTGGTTTATGGCAGAGACAAACCTCGTTCGAAGATGTGAAGGGTCATTTGTTAAGTAGAGACAAACTCGACAATGAGCTTCATTTGGATAGCAAGACAGATAGGCAGATAGGCAAGCTTCCGTTTTGGTAGCATCAAAGAAACGAGATAAAAGGTTTTGCTATTGTAAAAAGTTAGGTCACGTCAAAGCAGATTGTTATAAACTGCGAAATAAAAAAGCTGTTGAGAGTAACGAGGAAGATGTAGCTGGTGCTAATTTGGCCGATGAAAATGGTGATGATTTCTTGTTAGTGTCAACAAGAGATAACACCAAGCTCACGTCCGAGTGGATCTTAGATTCAGGATGTTCTTTCCACATGTGTCCCAATAGAGAATGGTTCTACATATACAGTTTGATTGAAGGTGGAGTTGTGCGCATGGGAAACGATTCATCTAGTAAGGTAATTGGTATTGGTACTGTTAAAATTAAGATGCACGATGGGACGATTAAGACACTCTCAGATGTCAGGTACGTACCTGATTTACGAAAGAGTCTCATCTTCTTGAGTATTTTAGACTTGAAAGGATGCAGAATTAACATCGAGTTGAGCGGCATTAAAGTATCTCATGGAGCTCTCGTTTTGTTAAAAGGTAAAAGAATCGGTAGTCTTTATATTCTGGAAGGTTCTACAATGACCGGTGAAATCGGATGCCCCTCGTCCATTACGGAGTTGAAGTCAACTCGTTTGGAGCGGAGGCAACTTGGTCATAGGAGGGAAAAAGATATGACCGTTTCGTTGAAGAGAGGTTCTCTTTTGGATGCAGGTTTTGAAAAGTTAGGGCACTGTGTTCGTGAAAATCAAACCCGGGTTAGTTTTGATTTGGTAGTGTACAAGTCAAAGGCTAGAAGTCTTCCAGTTTCTAAGCACAAATTCGACTCAGTTAATTCCCTGCATAGTTCAAGATAGGCTCGTGGCGGGCTTTGGCAAAAATGGCGTTGTGGAAATATGAGTCAAGGTGGAGATTTGTTAAATATGACTCCTATTTTCAGTCAAATTTGAAAAATAATCTTTCAGTTAAACTTTGTTTACTTGTTTCAATCAAACACTGATTAGTTTAGATTATTTTATTATTATTTGATCTATGAATTTAGCCTATAAATAGGCTCTTTTACAACCTTAGAAAATATACCCATTAGAGATTAGAACTCATAACACAGTTAGAGAATTTTGTGTTTACGTTTTGTGGGTTCTTTGTTTTCGAGTTTTTGGGGTTTAGTTTTTATCTTCATCTTTTGTACTCTTCGTTCTTTTGTCATTATAGTAAAATTATCTTTACCCGTAGTTTTTTATCCTCTTTGGAGGGGTTTTTCCACGTTAAATTTGTGCGTTCAATTTCTCAATTTATTCTGCAATTTTCTTGTTCGTTGCTTAACCGGGTCGAAATCCTAACAAAATATAAACTTAATCTACCTAGATCTGTCAGGACAATTCATCAAGAAAAAAAATTAGACGCGGAAGCATACTTGAAACCATTGATATGTTGAAATCTTAAGTCATGTGTCAATCTTCCAAATTAAAACACAAGTATTTTAAAGAAGGTGAGTATCTCTTTTATGAAAATAGGATGCCAAAAAAGTTTCAAATGTGTAATTTGAGGACCATAACCATAATTTAAGACTTTTGCACGTTAACATTAATCTCTAATTAGCACATACTTTATTTAATAACTGAAATCCAATAATCCTTAATCATATTAAGCTACTTTTAATTCGTGCTAACTTTTTTAATGATAATTAATGATAACATGTAATTATTCTTATTATGTTTGTGATGTCTATATTATCTAGCAAAGCCTCTTTTCTTACTAGCTAGTGTTGGAGATCGACCTGTATAAACAACGAATAAGAAAATAGAGAAGATCAAACACACAAATATTTTACGTGAAAATCTCCTCCGAAGAAGATAAAAACCACGAGCAAAGGAGACTTCAGCTTTTCATTAAATGAGTAAACAAACGAGAGTATAATATGGAGAAAATAAACCTAAATGTACTAAACGTACATTACCCAAACCTTAAAAACAAAGCCCTAACTCGAGAACAAAATTCTCTCCATAGTTACCATGAAACTCTTACCAAAACTCATATGCAACTACATCTTGTCGCTATTAAGAAAAGCCCTTGCTGAGTGGTGTGTCTAAATCAGGGTTACAAAAGCCCTTTAAATATGCTTAATATTAAGGGCTAAAATGACTAAAATAACTCTGAAGTAATCAGAGTCCAACTGGGAGAAGAAGTCTTGTTGAGCTGTACAAAATGTGGTGATGATCGTTTTATGATTCAGTAAACTAGACTACGATCACGACAAAGGCAAACGCACCTATCGAATGGTAGTATAGTTATGGTGAGTCCAGAATATCGTATGCACAAGGACTAAAAGTACTAGTATTAACTATCTTTCTATTATTTAGCCTAAAATAAAAGGGATTTGTTTTAATCTAAAATTAACTAAACTAATTAACTAATGAACGAGACAGAGAGTGAAAGAAATAATCGAATAAACCAATGATAAGACAATACCCAAGGAAAAATCCACCTAGACTTCACTTATTATTCTGACTCTGAATCAAACAATTTATTCACTTGTCTTGATCTGTAGAAATACTTAAATTATGTTAGTATCTCTTTCGAGACTAAGAACAACTGACTCTAGGTTGATTAATTGAAATCTAGAACAACTGACTCTAGGTTGATTAATTGAAATCTCTTTCTAATTAAAACCCCTATTGTCGTATTAACTCGATCTATGGATTCCTCTATTAGATTTGACTCTAATCCGACAGATTTATGTCGTCCTATTTCTAGGATTGCATGTAACTCCACTTAATTATGCTAGATCTACTCTTAAACAGGGACTTTAGCTTCACTGTATAAGCACATCAAATTTAGATTAATATCCTGAAAATATTAAGGCAAGGATTAAGAGCACATAATTAAGAACAAGAATGAGTATTTATCGTGTAATTTAGATAATTAAATAATAAGATCCATCGTAGGTTTCATCCTCCCTAGGTATGTAACGCCCCAATTTTCGGAAATTCTGTGAATGTTGGCATAAGTTTAATTATGTTAGTGGGCCTCTAGAAAGCCAAGCTTAAGATAGAACCCGACAATTTTAGTTAATTTTTGTTCCATAAGAAAAAGGGGGTGAAATTATGAAATAGAACCTATGTGAAAATGTTTGAAAATGCTATAGGCTAAATTGAAGTGGCCAAATAAATAGGAGTGCAAAATAGGAGGATTTGCATGACAAACCTCCCATTTTATATGAAGTGGCCAGCCATCATGTTGTTGTAGACAATATGAGCACTTGATATCCATAATTCATGGTACAAATTGATAATGGGTTAGGTAAATGTTCCATGATAATGGATTAGGTAAATATTCCATGATAATGGGTTAGGTAAATGTTGCATGATAATGGTTTAGGTAAATGTTCCATGATGGGCATTTCATGTCTTTTGTATTAAAGAATTAAATGGATGAAATATGAAATTTTAATAAAAGAAAAAGGGGTGAAAAGAACAAAGTTTTGTCCATCTTTGTTCATCATAGCCTAAAGTTAGAGAAGAGAAAGGAGAGGAGAAAGCTCTTGAATGTTCGGTCACTTGGGGAAGAAAATTGAAGGTACGTTCATGGTAGTTTGCTTCTATCTTGATGTTCATGAGTTCTTCTTGATTCTACCTTAAGTCTTGAAGCATATTTTGGTTTTTAGTTGTGTTGTGAACATTTGGTCATGAATTAAAATGAAGGAAATGGTTGTTGTTTCATGTTCTTTTGATGAAAAATGGAAGATAGGTAGAGTTGAGCCAAACAAATGAGCATGCATGTGCCTTAGATGCTAAGGGGAAAAATCGGCTAACATGTTGTGCTTTAAAATGATGAAATGGAGATTATACCTAAGTAAAATCATAGATATGTGATGATTTGTTGGTGATATACATGTTTAAATAACAAGCATGCAAGTTAGGTGTGAAAGAGTGATTTGGTAATAAATCTGCTTGGGACAGCAGCAGTAATGTGATTTTGGAAAATCACCATAAATTGTAGGAGATGAATTAGAAGCTGAATAAATTATGTAATTAAAGCTTGTTGAGTCTAGTTTCAAATGAAATAAACGAGAACATATTTTGATTTCTGTACAATGAGAAATTTGATTCGTAATGAAGAGTGGTCAGATTAGTCAAACAGTGAAACATGGGAAACTTTAAGAAAACTCTGGTATTGATTGGCCAAACCAAAAATTCTGAAAACTTTATGGATAGAAGATATATGAGTCTATTTTTAGGGAAAATTAACGGCACTTGATTTGGAGTTTCGTAGCTCCAATTATAAATGATTTAGTGAATGTTGCTCAGGAAGACAGCTTGCAGTGAAATTATGATTATGTGGTAAACATTGACAAAAATTTGTTAATGAGTTGCTTATTGATTTCTTATAAGCTTACTCTGATCTGTAGGTGTGGTTGGCCGAATATTGTAAGGGGTTAATACGTAGTTTGTATTTGAATAGTTAGATTAACGTGTTAGTAATCCAATTGTAGGCGGTTCGTGTGTGGATCTCGTCGAAGATATCGTCGCAAATGTGTGTAACTAACACCCTCTTTCTTAGTCTGGATCGGCAAAAGTTGAAAAGTGAAATGCCGAAAATCGGTATTTTTTAGATTTGCGAGTGTCGAATGCTCGTGAGGTAAATCGATTAATGTTTTTGGTAAGCTGCAAAATTTGGATTGCAAAGTGCATGATTTACGTGCCTCGATATTTTTGGGCTTAATGGGCCAAAATTGGAATGATGGGCCAACGGCCCAATTCGGTAAGAACCTCCGTGCGTGATTCTCATTAGTACGTGAAAAGTAAGAATATGCATGAAAAACCCTAAAATAGATAAATTACTGAAATACCTTTAAAAGTGAAAAATTTACAGTGTTACCCCTAGTAGATAAATTATCAAATACCTCTAGGTTAAATTGACCTAAATGCATGTTTGATTTGTTGTTATTTATCGCATGCCATGTTGTTATTATCTGATGCATGGGATTGGGATATTGACGGAGGAAGTATCTTGAAAGTGGCTTGTCCACGTCTGGAGGCTTTGCCTCAATTTATTGATAATCGAGCAGCAAGGTCACAAATGTGGAGTGTTAAATTTGGGTGGGTTGAGCTATTCCCCACATGGAGTGTAGGGCTGGTACGGGTGGAGTGTAGTGGTTGGTGGGTTGAGTAGTCTCCCAAATGGGCTTGCATATGTTATTGATGTTGCATGTATTTTGAAATGGGCCTATAGGCCATCACATTATCTGAATAAGGGCTAAGGCCCAATTTATTGTAATCTGAAAAGGGCTCGGTCCATACCACTTTCATTACTGAATGGGCTTAGGCCCAATAGGCTTGAGTGACTTAGGCTTTGAATGGGTTTTCTTTACACACCGAGTTTCCCCAAACTCACCCCTTTTATTTTCATCCACACAGGAAATCCCCAACCATAGTGGGCTTGGAGCTGTGAGGGAATTCGGAGTGGCCACCCGTTCTAAAAGTTTGATTTTCTTCTGGTGAACTGGACATCCTATTATTTATGTTGAGGTTTGGGTTTTTAAATGTAATAAGGCCGCTTAATTATTTTTGATGGTTTTAATATGTATTACTAAGATAGGTATTACTTATTTTAACTGTTGAAATTGGATAGCTTTAGGGAGCATTTTCAAAAAAAAAAAAACAACAATTGATTTCAAAATAACACGACAACAAGCAAAGCTTCCGCAATGAAAGTATTTTCCAAAATTAATCACTTTTCCTAAAAATGACTTAATCAAATCGGTTTCCTAGAAATATACATGACGTTAAGGTGTGGCAATAGCGGTGTGCATGTCTAGGATTGGATCCGAAGGGAGCTTGGTACATAAGTAGTCCGGTAGACTCACTTCCTCTTTTCCGGTTTCCTACCTGGTGCACAGCTTCCATTCACTTTAACCTATAATGAAATTATCTTTTAAAACACTAAGTAGGTTTTTCTGGATCAACAATATAAAATGTTTTGAACGCTTCGATGTGGCATGTCGGATCCGGCCATAACGTCTGGGCCGGGTTTAGGGTGCTATAAGGTATTTAGGGAGTTTATTTCATAATGTAATAGGAAAACATCTCAAAAATAGAAAAACAATAAAACATAAAGAAACCCAAAAACTTTGAGAGAAATTGAATGGAGATCTTCAGTCTTGAAGGAGATCCTACTTTCGAGCTGAATCTGTTGGCATTCTTCGAGTAATTTCTATGTTCTACTCTGCGTGTCCCCCTTTAGGTCCTCTTCTAGTGTGTATTTATAGACTTTAGAATGCTCAAAAACCCTTAAAATTAGGTTTTTCTGCGTAATAGGGAAACAGGGTGCGAAATCGACACGGACTGGCACATGGGCATGTGGCTAGCCCGTGTGGCTCACATGGCCGTGTGGCCAGCCTGTGTGGAAATGCCCAGGCCGTGTGGATCCTGGAAACAACTCTTTTTGCCCAATTTTGGATCGTTTTTTTCTCTTTTCGCTCCACTATGCTCACCTAAGTATAGAAACATGAATTTAAAAGATTAGGAGCATCAAATTCACTAATTCATATAATAAATTTCCTTTGGTTCTACCTTTCTCTCTGGTTGAGTACCTTTTTTCTATGTAAAAATTTAAAGAATAGTGCGATGTAATAGATTCATCCAAAAACGCATCAAGAATGAGATTAAAAGCATGTCAGTTTTATGGCTTATCATGTGGTTGCATAGTATGGGAATCATCGTGACGTGTCAACTCTCCTCGTCACGACGTCGTCACCATGTCCATTGCCAAAAACCATTGCATAGTCCCAACATCAGGCACTCCTCTTTTCGACGTCAGGCTTATTTTTACCTTTAATCTGTTACTCGTCGATTCTCGTTTAAGGAATCTGCAACGTGTTCGATAAATGTGAGGCACACCCCATAGGTAGAGTGACTAATGTACAACAAACACATCAATAAGAGAAGATTTTGATTTTATAAAGAGAAAGGGAAAAGAAAACAATGGGATAAAAGAAAAAAATTATAACTGGAGAATATAGTGGCAATTGGCAAAACGATCGATCACTTAAATGGAGCACAAAGCTTACGAGTTCTTTCAAAGAAAGGAGGTACTTTGGAGCTATACCTAAATAGATATCTCTCATTCATCTAAACTAAGCCTAATTGCTAAGGCTCTCTTTCAATGGATGGTGAGATTAATTTCGATGAGTTTAAAAACAATAGTGATGGTGAGAATAATTAATTTAGCACTGTGATTAAAATCAGTGTTGGAATATATGTTTGGATTCAAACGTAATAGGAATGGTGAGATAAATTATAGAGAGAAAAGGAAATAATCATTAAGAACAATAGATTAAAAGATTAAAAAATGTATGTATACAATAATAATTTTAATTTAATTTATTTTATAAACTTAATAAATAATCAAAGTTTATTAAAATTATATTGATGTCAAATCACAAATATTGATTTTATTAATAATTTAAAATAATAGCAAATAAAATTTACTATTATTTATTAAAATATTTATTTTTAATTAATGTTAATTTTATAATGGTAATATATACCTATTATTATTTTATAAAAATTAACAGTCTCTCGTCTTATATATATAATGGCAACACAAGCGAACGCCTGTTTTTTTTTATTAGAGCTTTAAGCTTCAGTTGAGAATTGGAGTTATAGTGAGGTGGGGGGTTTTAATTGGTGTTTCAACACAGAAAAACTTTCAGTGAAAAAGTATTTTTTAATTCAAATTAATATTTGGAGACAGAAAATGTGCAGTGTCAGAACTAGTGCTTAGAACAACATCAACTACTTCCGACACTAATAAACAAAAGTTCAGAAAATAAATAACACAAGAGCAAGATTCCTAACTTATGGATTCTGGTGAGTTGCTTCTATTGCTCTCTTGCATTTGAGGTACTTGCACTTTCCCTTCCCTTCTTAGGAAACCTTGATTGAGTACTCCAAATTTCATTAGAGTAGCTAAGAGCAAGATTCTCAACTTGTGGATTCTGGTGGGTATTCGAAGAAGAAGATAGCCTGTTAGAAGACAGTAGGTAGTTGTTGTCTTTAAGAACAATGCCTTTGGAGAGGTTACCAATGGTAGTTAAAATTTTGAAGGATTTTTGTCCAAGTCAAACCGACTTTGAAAGTCGGGAGAAACATGAAGACAAGAACAAGCTTCTTTATTATTCTACAAAATGTGGCTTGAAATTAATTAAAAAGTGGCAGCCTTAAGAAAATGGATAAGCATTATCAATAAACTTGCTAGAAGGTTCATGAAAAATCAAAGGATAAGGATAATGATTGCAGCAATGGTTTGAATAATCTTAGGCGGCAAGGCTTGCTAAAGTTGAAGTTAGTTAAACATGATTATAAATATGGTTCATAGGTTAGTATAATTGAAGCAGAAAAGTGAGTGAGTGTTGAGAGAAAAAGAAATAAAAAGTGTCATGAAGTGAAGAGTGAAATTTTTGGAAAAAATTCGGTTTGAAAACGATTTTCTTGCATAGCGAGAAATTAAAAATTTGAAAACCGACCCAGTTTGTGATATTTATAGCAATAAACCCTAACCAAATTCACACTTATGTTTTTGACTTTGCAGATGTTCGTTGTTCCCAGCTTTCAACCAAATGCTCTTCTTTGCTATTCTCGTAGCACGAACTGTTTCGAGTGTGGGCTCGAACCAATTGAATTTTCTCTCTTTTATTTGGGATGAAAACAGAAATTATCTCTTCATTAATAGAAACTGGTAGAATTGCTATTATGGAAAATATATCTAATAGTTGAGAATAAATTCTTTCTATTTTTCGGTAGAGTAACAATTTTTCAAAGTTGTGTAAATAGTTCTACCGGTACCATCTGTTTATAGGGAGAAAAGGTAGAACTCTTGTTGGACTGTAGATGTTTATTTCAAATAGAAAACAACTTCCTAGTCCAAGTAGGAGAGGGAGAAGGGCTAATAAGGTGTGCTTCCCCTCATATGTATTATGATGGGGATTTAGGCCTCTCATACATTGAGTCCAATTACGATTACTTCCTAGGCCTTTTGACCTAGTATTCTATAATTTGATCCAATCTGATTTGATTTTTCTATTTCCTATAATAAACTTTAATATTCTATATTAAATAATTTTCCAATCCCTATTTTATCCCAATAAAATTTTGACGATTTTGCCACTGATAAAATTTTTGATGATTTTGCCCGTGGTAAAATTTCAAGAAAATATGTTCAATATTTCATAACTCAACATGTTCACTGTGACCGAATTATTTATTTTTATTTTCGGGCTTCAAAACAGCTCAAAAACATAAACTTATTCTTTCGATTATTTTTAAGTAATCTATATAGAATTGCAAATGGATCATTTCCATTTCCATTTTTGGAAACCTACATTTATTTTCAAATGATTCTATTTCAAAAAAAAAAAAATCTTGAATGTTTTCCATTTCTCTTTTCTTATTCATTCTATTCAAACTCGCATTTCATTTTTGGTTTCAACGAGCTAGCGAAGGAATTGATTGGACATATGTAATTAGGGTTCAAATGATTTATAATTAAGTTTCAAAATTTTGCCTATTAGTTATAAACTCATTTAGTCACGAAGTCATTCCATTATAGTATCGTGACTGAGCTCTCCGTAATGACATACCATTATGAAAGCAACTACACAGTGCTCGTCAAATGACCTTGTCATAAGTGTGTTACCCTCATAGGATGTCCTTGATCTCTTTGGGATAATGTCTGTTCTCCTAATATGATTCTATTTTATCTCATGGTAACCATTACATCTTCCTTCATGAAAAGTCAATCACTATCAAATAGTGATCCAGTCATCCATCATAAAGACAAATGACCCATGACCACGTTTACTTTTCATCAACCATGTAATGCTTATGAGAAGATATCATTTACCCATGTTTCGGGCTATGAATTTCACTATTGTGAATGATGCTACATACTGCAGAAGTCGTACACCTAATGCACCAGCTTTCGATTCCTTATCTATTCGAACTCAGACTTCTACTTACATCAAAGTGTACGAGTCAAGCATACATAGTTCGCCATCCATTTAGGATTTAGGTATGCCACACTATGAACATCACAAGTGAATAAATCCATAAACGGATTCAGGACCTATTTTTCTTGGGTCCAGTTTGATGTATAGCCAGTCCAGTCAGCCACATCTATATCTCTATATTTTGGGAGTCATTCGCTCCGATGCTCAAGACAATACATCTCTCCAATTGGACTTGATAGACAACATATTAGTCTTTCAATCGATTTTCTTATTTCCAATTAGATTAAGGGAATGTTTAGGTTCATCTACTAATACAAGTTGTCTTTCCGTACTACGATCCAACCACATAGTATCACTTAGTATCAATTTAAATAATAGACAACCAATAGAAAGAAACTAGCAGCAAATAGTATAGAGAAAAAAAATTGTATGTGTATTGTGTAATATTTGGGTGTAATAAAGTTATTAATTTTCCATATGCTTCCAACTAGTGGAATTCGTGTAACACCCCAAAATTGGGCCTAGGAGTTTAGGGGTATTTTAGGGATTTTAGGTTTAGTGTGCTCATAATTTCGTAAGCATGGTAATCATAAATGTTTTTGGCTATGGCTTTCAAAAAATTAAATTAATTTTTGAAAAAGAGTTTTAAAAACCTTTAATTTAAAAAATAGGACTGATTTGGACATGGGTCAAAGTTGTGAGTTTTTAAGAGGCAATTAGACCAAATTTTAAAATTCAACCTAAAAACCCCCATCTCCAATTTTATTTTCATGATAGGTTTCTCCAACTACATGTTCTTACTGTCCCTTGCTCCTCAAGCTCCTCTCTTACACTTTTTGTTTTTCAAACCTTAATTCTATTGATTTTCTTCATCCTCATAGCATAAATCTCCATAAAATTTTAAGAAAACACCCCAAAACACGATAGATTTCTCCATTTTCAAGTTTGTGGGTTTTTCAAGTTTTCAACCAAAAGCTCAGTTTTTTGTCAACTAAGGTAACGATCCGATTCTTGATTAGTTTTAAATGTTATTTGGTCTTTTAAACTGAGTTTTTAGCCATTAAATTGCATATTTTAAATAAAAGCCAAAAATAACATCGTTAATGGTGAATTTCAAAATTTTGAGTAAAAATATGGTTTCAAAGTGTTTTGCAATTAGTTTTAACATGATTAGAATATTTCTAAACTTAATTTTAAGTTTCATTAAAAATTTCTTGAGTTTTAAGAAATTTTCATGAAAATAGCCATAACTTGTTGAAAAATGTCGATACCATGAATTGAGTAGTTTTGCATAGTTTAAAGGCTGAGAATTAGCCATAGTGAATAAATAGATGAATAGAATTGGTTTTGGTTTTAGGAAAAAAGATTGAGTATAGACCGAGATATTTATATATCAAGTTTACTATGTTGAAGGTTTTGATTACTTGAGAACATAGCTTAGGCTTATGATTTTGATTATTTAATGTAAATCCTTAGATGATTGTTGATTGTGTTATTGTGAATTATTGTGTTGAAACTTTGGATTCATTAGGACCTTCTATGAGTTATGAAAATGCTAGTTTGGGCTTTTGGCATTTCGGCGAAAGCGTATTGGTGAATGTTTCGAATTGCTACTTGTAGACACGATTCAATGTATTATTTGGGAATTTAGTTGTAGCCTAAACCCCTACTCTAAAATTTGAGTGTAAGCTTTCTCCTACTCATATTTAACTTGTGAAATATGTGTTTGTGTTATTGTAACAATGTGGATTGAGATGAGATACTATTAAATGAATTATGTGTTCATGATTACTGTTGTGAAAGTGTATATGTACATGTCATACATGCTAAGTGACTGTGATAATATTGTGCTAATGATGCAAATATGCGGTGATAGTGAGCGGATAATCGATAAGTAATATATATGTTTGATAATGAATATTTTAGCCTTGTGAACTTTGAGACTGTTGGATAGAGTTGGCATACCATAGGATTATGAGTACTCACCTATATGTTTTATATGATTTGGGCGTTGAGGCCTTATGACATGTTGGAGAGATAAGGGAATGTGAGCTAAGTTCCATTCAACGGGACATGTTTAGTGTGATGGAAAGTGTTAGCTATATGCTTCACTTATTAGGATATGTTCGACTCTATGTGTCTTTTGGTGTGTTGGAGATCCATGTATTCGATGAGTGATGATAGAGCCCACTTTTACATTTCATAGCTCAAGTGCCAAATTATCTTCAAATATGTTTATGAGTATTGTGATATATGCTTAAATGAAAATGTGATACTATGTAAAAGAATTAATGAATAATGCACGAATAAGTACAATCTGATATTAAAGATGAGACGTTGTAATTGTGCTATATGGTTGTTTCATTAATGCTTGATGACTTGGTTGCATGGTGGTCATTTTAGGCATCCACTGATCTTGTTAAGCTCACCCACTCCTTTTAAACCATTGTAGATTAGTAGCATTCCAGCGTGAGCAGTGTGGTTTCTGAGGGGTGATCCAAACAAGTCTTATAGCATTATTCCATAGTTGTTTATTTTTCGTTTATGTTTTGGAGAAATAAAGGCAATGTGATAGAATTTTTGTGGTTTTTGCCATGATATTTGGTGTGACTACATGAATACTTTGATTTAGATTTGTATGGACTTTGATCTTGGTATTTGGTTATTGCCTGGACACATTTATGACATTTTAAACTGCTATTATGGACGTTTTGGTGTTTATTTGATGTGGTAGATGTTGCATGTTGGTTGGAATTAAGCTAGAATGATCTTATTGCTTAAACATGTTGTATTTTTGTGGTCTGGAGTAGAGGTATCAGTAATTAGGTTTTAAAAATGACACCTCCGCAATTTTCAAATGTGTAAGAAATCATAATCATAATTTGGTATCGATACCCTATCACGAGTATCGATTCTCAAGGTAAAATTACCAATACTTTTTGAAAGGTACCGATATTTTCTAGTGTTTTATTTTCAGGCAAGAAATAGAATGTTGTTTTGATATTGATTTTCCAATCGGTATCGATACCGTGTAAGGAAAATATCGGTACCCATGTTCTAGTTTCAGTACCTACGTAGTTAGTATTAAAATTTTACTAAGTGGACCTAATGCATGTACAACTATTATTATATGATCATTAAAGTATGTATGGCATCTTTTAATGATAATTAGGAGTACGTTTAACTTAAAACTCAAGCAAATGCTAAAAAGGAAGATGTTTCTTTAAGAATGAGCCTAGTTGTATTGTGTGTGATGTGAGACGGTGGTGTGGCATTATGATATTTGGGCTGGACAACCAAGCCGGGTATAGGGTGTTATAATCTGAGCTAGGTTCTTGTCAACATCATTATCGAAAACATGATTCAATCATAGATCCTGAAATTAACAAAAACAAATTATGACAATTGGAGCATCCAAATGAAGGCTTTGCTCGATTTTCAAGATTGTTGGGACGTTGTTGAAGAAGGATATGTCGAGCCCAAAAATGTAGTTGCTTAAGCGGCTTTGAAAAGTAAAGAAAAAATAGTATTCAAAAAAGTTTGAAAAAGGATAAGAGGGTGTTTTTTTTTTATTTTTCAAGGTGTTGATGAATCAACCTTTGAAAAAATTTCAAATGTGAGGACATTAAAGGAAGCATGGGGAATTTTGCAAAAATCCCTTCAAGGAGTGGAAAAGGCCAAAAAGGTACATTTACAAATCCTTAGACCCAAATTTGAGACATTAAAAATGAAAGTTTCAGAAAATGTTGTTGATCATGTCACTCGAGTGAAAGAGGTGGTAATTGAAATGAAAAGGAATGGAGAAACACTTGATGACATAAGAGTATTGGAAAAAAATAGCGGTCATTAGCATGCAAATTTGATTATGTGATTGTTTCCATTGAATAATCAAAAGATCTTTTACAAATATCAAGCGACGAATTTGAGGATTCTCTCCAAGCCCATAAGCATAAAATCAAGCAAAATAATGATATTGAGAGCAAGTCTTGCAAAGCAAGCTGTCCTTCAATGAAGGTGGAGCTAGCAATGATTTTAGACAAGGTACAAGCAATTGTGGAGGATATAGAAGTGGAAATAGAGGTGGATGAGAAACATATGGATGAGGCAATTAATCATATGGTAGAGGCCAAGCAAGTGAAGAATATTAGACATCAAGTCATGGATGAGGAGTTTTAGGCCAAGACTGAGATCGAGGTCGAGGTAGAGGTAGATTTCAACAAGGAAATAAATCCCATATACAATATTATAATTGCAATAAATATGACCATTTTGGTTATGAGTGTAGATCAACTCCCAAGGTGAATGAGAGAAATCATGTAGTAGCAGCTAAAAAAGAAGAAGAAAACGTGGAATCTAGTGTATTCCTTATAAAGAAAGTGAAAAGTCAAATAAAAATATTTGGTATCTTGATAATTGTGCCATCAATCACATGTGGCCGAAAAGACTTATTTTTAAAGTTGGACGAGAATATTCACAAACAAGTAACGTTTGGAGATGAATTTCATGTCACGGTCAAAGGTAAAGGCAAAGTTACAATTGCGCAAAAGAACGGAGAGAAAAAGTACACATTAGATGTTTATTATGTAGGTAGCTTCTAGAAAAATGATATGAAGTGCATATGAAGGATCGCACGCTTGCCCTAAAAAATAAAAGTGATAAATTAATTGCCTAAGTTGATATGATAGGAAATCGTCTGTTTACTATTGATATTGAATTTAGAGAGGTGAAGTGTATGAAAAATGCAACCAAAGATGATTCATGGTTGTGGCATTGAAGGTTCGGGCATCTTGGATTTTCTGGCATGAAGCTATTGTCAAAAGCAAATATGGTAATAGATTGCCAAAAATTAATCTTCCTGATCAACTGTGTGAAGCTTGCATAAAAGGAAAATAAGACAGCCAGGGTTTTGAAGTTGGAAAATCATGAAGAGCTAGGAGACCATTAGAGATTTACACTCCGACATAGTAGGTCCTTTTGATAGACCACCACTTGGTGGAAACAAGTACTATCTTACTTTTATTGTTGACTTCAGTAGAAAAATTTAGATATATCTTCTTAAAACAAAATCAAAAGCACTTGAAAAATTTATCGAATTTAAAGCTATGGTAGAAAACAAAGTGGACATTATATTAAGATATTTAGAACTGATAGAGGAGGTAAGTATACTTCAAAGTTAGTTGAAAGCTTTTGAAAGGAGCATGAAACTATTCACCAGTTGATAATTGCATACATGTCACAACAAAATGGAGTCGTTGAAAGAAAGAATTGCACTATTCTTGATATGACAAGAAGCATGGTTAAAGGTAAGCATTTACTAAGAAATTTTTGGGCTAAAGTTGTTCAATGTGCTGTTTATTTGTTGAATTGGTGTACAACAAAAAATGTGAAATATAAGACGCCAAATGAAGCCTAAGCAATCAAAAGGCAAGAGTTGGACATTTCAAGATTTTTGGATGCATTGAGTATGCTCATGTTCCAGACCAAACAAGAAAAAAGCTCAACAACAAAGGAGTGAAATGTATTTTCATTGGTTATGAAAAAAGAAGCAAGACATATAGACTATATCACCCTCTTATCAAGAAAGTTATTATTTCAAAAGATGTTGAATTCGATGAAGCTGATTATTAGACATGGAGTGAAGATGAAAAGAAAATTAAAGGATTATTTTTTAGTGATGACAAAGATGACGACTTCATAAATCAATAACAAGGTGATGATCAAAGCCCTCCACCAAGTCCTGTTGTAATAACTCCTATAACATTGTCATCACCAATCAATAGCAGTACTAGTAGCTCAGAGGAAGCACCTGCAAGAATACGTAGTTTATACAATATTTATGAGGTCACAGAATGCATAAATACAACACTTGATTATTCCTTATTTTGTTTAATGTCAGAATGTGATCCAATAACATATGAAGATGCAATTGAAGATGTCAAATGGAAGAAGGCAATGGATGAAGAAATTGAAACAATAAGAAGAAAGGACACGTAGGAGTTAACAAGTCTACTAGAAGGACATAGCCGAATTGTAGTCAAATGGGTGTACAAGACAAAAACCAACAAAGAAGGAAAAGTGGAGAAATATAAAGCAAGACTAGTTACAAAAGGCTACAACCAAAGACATGGAGTGGACTATGATCAAGTATTTGCTCTGGTCGCCAAAAATGATATTATAAGGCTTCTCACGACAATTGTAGCACAAAATAAATGGAAGATTTATCAGATAGATGTTGTAACATCCCCAAAATCTCTTGGTCAAAAATAATATGAGATAGATTTTAGTAAAATAAGATATAAAGAAAGTAAAAGATAAGAGATGTTAGAGAAAAATGAAAAAGAAATATGTTGTGAAATATTAATTTAAGCTAGGGACTAATTCATAAAAATATGAAAAGTTATGTGGTCTAAGTTAAATATTTAATATGTGAGGGGTTAAAGTATAAATATGGAAAAATTGAAAGGTCAAAAATGCAAATATCTTAAGGGTTGAAGAGTCTAGAAAACAAGGAAAATGGATGAATAATGATTAAATTGAATAAATGGAGAATTATGAGAGATTGAGTTGCAATTTTACTAAATTAAGTGATGATTTAAAGATGGAATTTTTAAGGATTATAAAGGGCAAAATGATCAATTAGAATGAGAGAGAATTCTAGAGTGTAATGATGACATGAAAGATATTTTAATGATATTTTAAATAAATATTTAGATAAATGTTATAATATTAATATTTTAATTATATTTTAATTAATATTTTATTATGAAAATGTTAGTATAAAAAGAAGGAAAGATGAAGAGAAATCATCATCCTTCCATTTCCAACATGAGTGAGAGATCTAGAGAATAAAGTTTTGTTTTTCTTACAATTTGGTCCTTCACCATATAATCTCACTTTTTCTCTCAAATTTCTCTCAAATTTCTATAGCCACCCAAAAGAAAAAGTGAATAAAAAACACTAGAGAGTTAGAATATAATCTTGGAAGAAACAAATTCGAAGTGTAAGGGGAGAAAGTTGTGAAAAAGTGAAGAGATTGAAGAGACAAGGTAAGTGTTTCAAAAAGTTTACTTTATTTAATTTAAATGAAGAATAGAGTATGCTAAATTGGTTGAATTAATTGTGAAAATATATTGTATGAAATTAAATTAGTACACTGAAGTAGTAGAAAAATGATTAAATTGTAAATTAATCGAAATAAGTTATGTGAATTTGAATGTTGAAAAGAGAATATAAATAAATTGTGATGAAATAATGGTGATATAAAAATGGAAAAATTTCAAGTTAAATTGAAATTTTGATAATTAGGACTAAATTGTAAAGTGTACAAAATTTTATATGTGAAATAGAGTACTGTCTTAGGAAGTTTAAATGGATTGTTGAATGTTAGTGGATTAATTATAAAGAGATGTTAAGGTGAAATTATATCAAATAATGAATTTTCATGATGTTAGGATTAAATTGTAAACTTGTGAAATTCATAATTGAAGTAAGAGAAGTTATATTAAAACTATATGTTGATGTAAATGGGTTTTAAGGATTAAATTGAATAATAATAAAATTATAATGATTATGTATGATAAAATGAAAGTTCATGCAAAAATCAAGAAAAAATAGATATTATCACTAAAATAGTTTCGGAGAAAATAATGGTTCAAATTTGAAAATTCACCAAAAATTTAGAAATCAAATTAAAGGTTGAATAAAATATGAAACTAAATCTTATTGAGTCTAGTTTCATATAGAAGAAATAGTGTAAGCAATGAAATTTTAGATTATGAGATATAATATTTTTGTGAGACAAGTTCAGAATGATTTAGGGATCCCCTATTCTAACTTTTAAAATCGTATTAAATTGTACAAAAACTTTTTGGAGATGAAATTTATATGAATAGAATCTTAATGAGTCTGTTTTGAAGGGAAACAAACAAAAATATATTTTGAGACTTGTACTAAAAGATAATTAAATTTTAGCGAAGAAATGTCATTGTTGCCTAGAAGCAGGATAGGGGAAGATTTGAAGAATAAACTATATTTATTAGCTTAGGTATAAATTCTAAATTTTTATAATAAAATCAAATGAATCTAGTTTCAAAAATGTAAATTCTGTAGATTGAGAAATAAATAAATTAGTTACTGTTACTCAAGTGGACAACTTTGCTAATATTATGTATTTAGGAAAATTCAAATTAATGTTGCATGTAGGTATACAACACTAAAAGCCATAAATTCTCGTATAAAGACCCATACATAAAAGATATGAAATGGAGGTGAGGAGGAGGAAAAATAGTAGAAGAGTATGATGCTAAGAAATTAATTTAAGTGATAGAATTACTAACACATAAGAATATTTAAGTGAATTGTTAAGACATTATGTGAATAATTGAAATATGATGACTTAATGGAATTATTTATTTAACTTTGATAGTTGTGTCAATCTTGTAAATTTGTTTGAGAAACAAATAGTGTTGAAATGAGAAATAGAAGCATAAGAATAATAGTGAATTTCATGGTATAGTAATTAAATTGCATAAAGTGTAAAATAATTTCTAGTGTGAATATATGATGCTAAGATTTGAGAATTAGTTATATGAATGAATGATTAACGAATAGAGTAAAAAGTGGAATAGGAAGTAGGTATTAGACTATATAAAAAATTGAAAACTTGGAGAAATTGAGAAAAACAAAGTGTATGTCACGATGTGTCCATTTGACGTTGCGGCGATGCCTCTGATGTTAGAAAAATAATGTTTGTAAACAAGTCCTAAGTGTCGATAAAACTTAAATAGACCTAACAAAAGCTTGATTAAATCTTGGAATGTAATTTATAAATTTAAGACTAACTACAAATTGTTTTGTTAACTTGATTAGGAGGAGTATTTGAACTGAATTTCTCTGAAGTTGCTTCGGCAATGAATGTAACATTTCGATGCTCAATCTTGGCAAGCTGATCAGGTATGAGGGTGTTGTTGACGTGAGGTCAACATTCCTTAATGGCTACCTGATGCAAGTCTTAAAGCCCAATTTCAGACCCCAATGAGTGTGATGGGCTCAGATTACCTCAGGGCCAAACAACAATGTCAAAGGCCAAGCAAACCAAACCAAGATTCAATCAAATACAAGATTCGAGGATGAATATTCAATCAAATACAAGATTCAAGGATGAATCTTTTCGAGGAAAGGGGGAATGATACATGCACAAATAGGGTGAAATTTATTAAATTCCATTCACCGAAGCTGCCAATTTTCAAGCTTGGGAAATCAGCAGGCTTGCGATGACTTTTTGGATAGGATCTTGACATTTATAGGTTGAGATGTCTGCATGGCATTTGAAGATCTATCTCTTAGCTTCGAAAGACACTTTGAATCACTCGATTTCGAGTTCTGGAGGTAAAGTTATGACTATTTCAGTAAAGATTTTGTGAGTAGAATTTCTGGACATGATTATGACAGGAATTATGAGTTTCGAGCTTTTAATTCGAGTTTAAATCATATTGGGTTCGGGTTTTGGGATTAATTTTTATTATATATAAGCCCAATATTGTATTTATCAGCTCTTATTATTTTATTATTCTGAATTTTTAATAATTATTAAGTAGTTTAAGTTATTTAGGAGTTTTATGTCAACAAGAAAGTTTAGTTTAAAACTATTTCTTGTTTAGATTAATTAGAGTTCTAGTATAGTTAAGAGCTTTAGTTAGATTTATTTAGCTAGCCTATATATAGGCCTTTGCATTGTACAGAAATCACACAATTCATTATTATTCAACTTCTCTTTTGAGTTAATAAATTCTCTCTGAGTTTTCTTTTTCAAAAATTTCTCTTAAGTTTCTTTTAGAAAAGTTTTAACAATCTTTTTAGATTGTGGATATCATCTTCAAATTTTTTCTTGCCAAGTTTTCTTTCTTGGAGGGGAAATTAGAGCTGCTTGAAGGGAGCTGTGAATTCTTCTTGTTTCCAACACTTCTTTGGACTTTTATACGCCTCGTTCTATCTGTTCCATCTATCTTCTTTATTTTCTTCTTTATTATTATAATCTTTGATCTCATTATTCTATTGATTATTTACTTTTAATTGTTCTCTTTATTTTTTTATCTGGCTTGGATTCATTTGTGTTTTAGGTTGTTTTAAAATTGAAGTTTCTTTCAGAATGTCTAGAACCTTAAGGCAAATTCGCGACTTGGATAAATTTTATGATCCGCTTCCGCATTCATCTGCCTCATTCTTTATCACTACCTAGAAGAAGAAGTCTAGATTGAACAACCACCTGGATATAGCAAACAAGGACAAAAGAAAAAGTCTATCACTTGAAGAAAGCTTTATATGGACTAAAGTAGGCTCTAAGAGCATGGAACACAAGAATAGATGAATACTTTCAGAAGAACGAATTCATGAAAAGCCAATACGAGCAGACCCTATATACAAAGAAAAATAGAGTTGGTGACATCATGATTGTGTGCTTATACGTGGATGAAATGATTTTCACGGGAAACAATACAGGTGTGTTCAATGACTTTAAGAAAGCTATGACTAAAGAATTTGAAATGACAGATATTGGTGTAATGTCATAATTTCTTGGAGTCGAAGTGAAACAAATGAAAGGTGGAATATTTATGTCTCAAAAGAGTATGCAAAATAGATTTTAAGAAAATTTAGAATGAAAGGTTGCAAGCTGATAGCCATGCTAGCAAAACCAAACATGAAATTAAGTGTTGATTCATCTAGAGAGTCAATAAATCCAACGTTGTTTAAAAGTATCATTGGAAGTTTAAGGTACTTGACTTTCACGCGGCCAAACATCATGTATGCAGTGGGAATAGTTAGCAGATACTTAGAAAAGCCAAAACAAGATCACCTGATTACAACAAAGAGAATTTTGAGATATGTTAAAGGTACGATGGATCATGGTTTATTTTACACACACTCACAATGTTTCAAAATTGGTTTTTTATTCATATAGTGATTATGGTGGTCATTTGGATGATTGCAAAAGCACATCCGGATATTTACTGTATATTGACTCTGCGACATTTTCATAGTCTTCAAAAAAGTAACAAACAGTAGCCCTTTCAACATGTGAGGTAGAATACATGGCTGTTGTAACATGCACATGTTAAGCAATTTGGTTGAAGAATATTTTTGGTGAATTATCTATTATACAAGAAGGTTCAATTATAATTTATGTTGAAAACAAGTCCACAATATCTCTTGCAAAGAATCCAGTGTCTCATAGTCGAATCAAGCATAGTGATACAAAATATCATTTTATTTGAGAGCAAGTGAAGAAGAAAAATGTGGAGTTAGTTTACTAAAAAACAAAAGATCAATTGGTAGACATTTTTACTGTCACACCCCAAAATAGGGCCTAGAAGTTTCGAGGGTATTTTAGGAATTTTAGCTTATATGTGCTCGAAATTTTGCAAGGTTAGTATTTGATAATGTTTTCGACAATGGCTATTAGGGAATTGAGTCAATTTTTGAAAATGAGTTTTAAATACCTTTAATTTTATAAAAATGATTGATTTGTGATAGGGTTAAAACTGTAGGCATTTATGTTGCAGTTTAGCTAATTTTTAAAATTGAACCTAATAAACCCCCATTCTTAGTTTGTTTTCACAATAGGTTTGTTCCTCTTTTTCTTGTTCCGTCCCTTGCTCTCTTTTTCTCCTCTAATTTATTTTTGATATCCAAACTATAATTACTTGATTTCTGTAACACCCCTAACCCGTATCCGTCGTCGGACTAGGGTTAAAGGCGTTACCAGACAAATCGAAATATTTTACAAACAATTATTATACATTATCCACAATCATAATCAAACATTACTATAGAGTCCCTTAAATAGGTCATCGAGACCTTAAGCATGCATTAGAGAGAGGTCGAGACTAAACCGAGCTCATACAATATTTTTCAAAGTTGCACAGGTCACACGCCCATGTGCCAGGCTGTGTGAAAATTAGGCAGGCTATTGACTTGGGTCGCACGGCCAGTCACACGCCCATGTGTCTAGCCTGTGCTCGAAATTGACTTGGCCACACGGCCTAGCACTCGCCCGTGTGTGTGACCGTGTAGTATGCTCAGAGTCATTTTGAAATGGTCCTCGAGCAACATGGTTGAGACATACGCCCGTGTCTCTACCTGTCTGGGCAAAAATAGGCCATTTAAAAGGCCAAAATGCCACCTATTAAGGGTCCTTCCTACAAGCAACAATTTAACATCAATTTCATACCAAATGCTCAACTATTTCACAACCAATACATACACTAATCATGTCATATCATTATCAACCAATCTTATGTTCATAACACATACCAATTCATGTCATTCCATAAGCTAAAACATACCAAAACATATGGTTTATAACCTTGATACATTCCATTCATTCTCATACCAAAACCTTACCCAATTCTAAAATATGCACATACCAAAACTTACCAAATTGATCATTTCTTTTGGTCAACCAAATGTATATCATATTGGCACATTTGCATCACATATCATATATCAAAATCAAACCATAATTCAACCATAAACTAGCCATATCACATAGCATGATATATACATTACAAAATATATCCAAATACTTCTAGCCTATACATGCCATACTCTTATATTCACAATGTCAAAAAGGTACCAAAATAAGGTTCGATAGTATGGTAACAATCCTCGACGATCCCCGAGCTTCTGGTAGCTTTGATATCTATAAAACAATGCAAACACATACAAAGTAAGCTTTCAAAAGCTTAGTAAGCCATATACAAATAAACTTAAAATTTAAAACATGAAAGCACCATCAAATTACATATACTCCATGACCAAATACTATCTCAAACCACGTAGTTCATATACCTTAAATATATTCTCAATTCATTTACACATATATCATATTTTCTCATACCATAACATATATAATCACTTGTACATATATTTACCTTTTATTCTCAACATAGTATACATTTCAAACGTACCTGAACCGGATACACATCACATATAATCATTCGTTTATCGGAATGGCCGTTGAACCGTTTGGAATCATAAGGATACACAGATAGCTCGCAAATCTCGTACAATGCCAAAGTCCCAGATGTGGTCTTACATGTAATCAAATATTGATGCCACTGTCCCAGATAGGGTCTTACATGAAATCAAATACGATGCCAATGTCCCAGACGCCATCTTACACATAAATCATAAGTCGATGCCAACGTCCCAGATGTGGTCTTACACGATAACACATATTGGATCCTATGTCATGACATATGTATCCTAACTATTCCTAGGGTTTGTACGAGGCTTTTCAGATGTCGGAACTTTGTTGATACTTTCTCGGATATCTCATATTCAAAGCATAAAGCCATTCATCATTGTTCAATAACATATAAGCATAAATAAACCATTTCAAATACATTTATTTGTATATAAGCTTACCTCGTACGGATTCAGATAGAAGGAATCGGCTACTCAACGACTTTCGACTTTCCTTGATCTAATTCTGTTTTATTTAGTTCTTGATCTATATAAATTCAAAGTTAACCCTTTTATTCACCAAATCATTCAAATCAATCCACAAACACACATTTAGGGCATTTTACAATTTAGCCCTCTTATTTTCACATTTTGACAATTTAGTCCCTAATCACAACAATCACAAAATACACAAAATTTGAATATACCCATGTTAGACTGAATTTTCATAGTGTTCATATAAGCCCATATATTTCATTTACTTCACATTTTAGTCCCTCAATTTACAAATTTCACAATTTAGTCCATTTTACTCAAATTCATAAAAAATCCAAAGACAAAATATATTAATCCAACATCAAGCTTCCATAAACTATCGTCAAACTTCATAAAACTTATAATTTCATCAATGGCTCAACTCAAAATCATCAACAAAATCAGAAATTGAGACATGGGATTGATAGTATACAAAGCAAGATAGTAAAAACATAGAAATTATCAAAAACGGATCAAAACACATACCTTAATCAAGGAAATCAATGGCCGAACCCTAGCTTGTATATTTCTTTCTTTTTCTTTGTGTTTTTCGGTTATGGATGAACACAAGTGACTTAATTTTCATGTTTTGTTTAATTAATAACCATTAATTCATCATTTACCATTTACCCTTCATTAATAACATATAAAATTTCATTAACCAAAGGCATTTATGTCCATCCATTATTCAAATGGTCTATTCTCAACATAAGAACCTCTCATTTAGAAAAACATAACAAATAGACACACTTAGCATATGATAAGCAACTTTTACATTTACGCGATTAGGCCCTTTTATCAAATTAAGCACATAAACGATCAAATTTTCGTACGAAATTTTCACACATACTAATTCACATATATTAAGCACAAAAAATAATATTAAAATATTTTTTTGACTCTGATTTGTGATTTCAAAATCACTATTCCAACTAGGGTCTAAACCAGACTGTTACAATTTCCTATCATTCCCAAACATTAAACCTTAACACACCAAAATTCCATCAATTTCATCATCTTACTCTAGAGTGGGGTTTCCTAGATTTGCTTCAAAGTTTGTTTTTCTTGCATTCAAGGTAACCAATCATCTTTATATTATTTTTAAATGTCATCTAGACTTTAAAATCAAATTTCTAGCTATTAAAATGCATGCTTTAGATAAAAGCTGAAATTTTGGTCATTAATGGTGGATTTCAGGTTTTTGGATTAAAACTTGGTTTTAAAGTGTTTTTCAACTTTTTTTTAACATAATTAGAAGGTTTCTAAAGTTACTTTGAAGTTTTGTTAAAAGTTTATCGAGTTTTAATGAATTTTCGAAAAATAGGAATAAAAATGTCAAAAATTTTGATACCATGAATTGAGTAATTTTGTGTGGTTTAAAGGTTGGGGGTTTAGTCATAGATGAATATGGGGATGAATAAAACTTATTTGATGCGAAAAGGTTAAGTGTAGATCGAGAAATTTTCATTTTAATTTCGTCATGCTAAAGGGTTTGGTTACATGATAAGGTAGCTTAGGCTTGTGTTTTGGTTAGTTTAAGTCGGTCCTTGCTATCATTTGACTGTGCTTATTATGCAACTATTATGTGTGAAGCCTTGGATTCACTAGAGCCTACTACGAGTTAGAGGAAGAGCTAGTTCGAGCTTTCGATTTTTGGCGAAAGTTAATATTTGGTGAGTGTTTTGGAATCGCTGCTCGTAGATGGTTCATTCTGTATTGGGAATTTAGAGGTATCCTAAAGCCCTCCTCTAAATTCCAAGAGTAAGTGTGCTCGCACCTATGACTAATGCAAAAGTGAATATGAGGGTGTGATGTTCATGCCATGTTATAGTAAATATATGGGTATGTTATTCATGTCATGTGATAGTGTTTATAATGTTGTAATGATGTGAGTATACAATGAATATGTACGGAAATAAATATGTGATAATAATATGGATATTTTGGCCTTGTGTTGTTGTGAGACCGTTGGATATAGTTGGCATGCCAGAGGATTGTGAGTACTCACCTTTGTGATGTGATTTTAGGGTGTTGAAGCCCAGAGATAATTTTCGAAAAGATAAGAGAATGTAAGCTAAGCTCTATTACCGGGATATATGTGTTTGGTGTCTTGGAGAGTGTTAGCTATACGCTATACTTATGGTACATGTACGAGTCATAGAGTCATTATTGGTATGTTGGAGATTAGTGTATTCGATGTGTGGTGATAGGTCGACATAATGTTTCATAACCTCAAGAGCCAAACTATCTTGTAATATAATTGAACGTGACTAAATATGGTTTGTTTGTGCTATGATATATGGTTAAATAATCATGTGGTTAAATGTGTGAAATATGATATTAGAGTTAAATATGTTATGAATATGAGATATGTCTGTTTAGTTGATGCATACTGACTTGTTTACGTAGTGGTTGTTCTGAGCATTCATTGAGCTTGTTAAGCTCACCCACTTCTTCTTAACCATTGCAGATACATAGTGTTGGTGTGTACAGTGTGGCCTTCGTGAGATTGATCCAAGCTAATTATTTAGCTTCTTTTAGTAGGTGTTATATGCTTATTTATGTATGGGGAATAAAGGAAATGTGATAGGCCAATGTGGTAGATTTTACATCAGTTATGCTAAGTCAATTTTTGGGTTGTTTGCATGCTATTTATGTTTGGAAGTTTGTGGACTTGAACATGATACTGGGATTGCTATTTCAGACATTTTGATATTTCCTTAATCGGGTGGATAAAGCATGTTGCTTTGGATTAAGTTTGAATGGTTTTAATATTGGTGTATGTTGAGATTTTATAGTCTAGAGCAGAGGTATTGATATTTGGTTTTTAAAAACGGTACCTTTGTATATTCGAAAGTCCAGGGAAACAAAATATAGATTTAGTATCGATACCCTAGCCCGAGTATTGATACTCAGGGTAAATTTATCGATACCTTGCGAAAGGTATCGATAGTTTTCGACATTTGGGAAGTTTTTCTGAGAAATAGAATGCAAGTTTGGTATCAATTTTTCATGTGGTATCGATACCACTTAAAGAAAATATCGATACCACTCCTTTAGTATCGATACCTACGTAATATTTTGGGGAAAATTGGCTAAGTGGTCCCAATGTTCGATGTGTTAGAGTATGCTCAAAGACCAATCATGAGATGATTGTAATCACATATTTATTCTACCTTGTTTATTAATAAAAGACATTGCATTGTTATTTCAGTTTCACTTTCTGTGTGTGTAAAATAAACTGATTTAAAATAATGTCCCGTGTATAATATGATTATTCTTAAAAGATCCTTAGTCAAGTATTCTTGTGGGCTTGGACAACAATAATGCATTAAGACTAATATGTAGTTGATTGATAACAAAGTATTGTCATTGACATAGGGATGTCAAAATTAGCACATAAGTATATGTTAACGAACAACATATTGGAATGACTCGTTATGAATATTTTCTTGGATTATTATATAATAATCACAATATTACTCATAGTGATAACTATGTATACGATCCTTAGACTTGAGATCATCATTGTCCCAACATAGTGAGTTGTACATTTTGATACAATCGAACGTCTATCTTAATAGGTTGTACTATAAAGACTGATGTTGGGTATGCCACAATTTATGTAGTGGGATATGATTGATCAAGATAGGATTTGTTCGTCCTTCATAATGAGAGCAATATTTTAGGTCACTTGATAAAGTGAGACTAGAAATGCATGGCCATGCTCAAATAATATATAAGATATTACACTTATTTGTTTATTATAGTCTACTTCGGGTATCAAGAAACATAAGATTGGACTTTGCAAGTGTGAATATTCCATGACTCATGTCCAATCGAGATATAAAGGACAAAATGATATAATACATGAAAATTTATCACAAAAAGGTTATGTCGAACCATGACTTCTTGTAACTTGGGTAGCGATGATGCATTGCTATATGCCAATCATTGCTTGTAATGTTAGAAGTGTTCCAGTATTACTACCAATGTTACAAGAGCCTACAGGGTCACACCCTATGGTTGAAATGAATAGAATCTAAACACAGTTGGTATTAAATTTAATTGTCACGAGAGTTATATTAATTATTGAATTAATTTAATTTGACAGTTAAATAATAAACACAGTGTATGTACGAATTTGTTGTACAAGAATAGAGAGCATAGTTAAAATAAATATATGAATTTGACTCATATAAAATATTAATTATGTATTGTTTACTGAAATTATTAAAATAAAATGTTATAATAATTTCGGTCAAACATAAAATATATGGAAATTAATATCTTTTGGAATATTACATTATGATATTTTTCATATTTTTGGCACCAAAAAGGGGTGATTTTGATTTTAATATGGATATTAAGTAAAAGGGAATCATAAAAACCCTAAGGCGATAGAGTGTTACCAATATGAACCATGAAAAAGAGAAGAAATTTAAGTCTAGCAGCTGCAATTTTTTTTTTGGAGAAACTCTCTAAAAAGTTTAGTGAGAGTTTTTGTTCGTTCGTTCGCAAGTTGGTAGACTATGTAGAAGCAGGGACGATTCTATTACGGCTTTGTATCAGCAGCATGCGAAGTGGATTAAACCAACAATGGCATGCATGGATTCTTGGTTTGGATAGTTGAAAAATTTTTTCTGTTGCACCATGGGGCGTCCCGACGACCCAACACGATGTATGTTTGTTTGTCATATGTTAGCATGGTTAAATGTTAATTTGAGTTTGCATGTCCCAATATGAACCATGTTAATTTGAGTGTTACCAATAGAGTGTTAACAATTAATAACTCAAATTTAAGTCTAGCAACTGCTTGGGAGGCCATGGCAATTTGACCGAATGGTAAAGCACGACGGGTTCGCAAATCAATATACTTTCAAGTATCACGGCCAAAATTTTACTTTGGCACCTTTGACACCAAAACAAGTTGTGGAGGATCAAAAATGACTGAAACAATCTTTAGAGCGTATGAGAGTGGAAAAAGAAAGTGAAAATGAAAAAGAAAGAAAAGAAAATGAGAGAGAAAAGAAAAAGAGTTGTGAAAAAAATAAGATCAAAGCGAGAGAAAAGGAAATTCAAAGAAACATGAGCGAAGAAAAGAAAAGAGTTTTAATTAACCAAAGTTTTCTTGTTTCTACTTCTTTTCAGGTTGACTCAAATCCTATGATTCGGTTGCAATACATTCCCGAAGAGAAAAGGTTTGTGATGATTGGAAAAGGTAAAACTAATTCTTGTTACCCTGCTCAAGGTATGGATTCTGGAATCTCTAATACATCTTTGACCAATTCGATTGATGAAGAAAGCAATTACGATGAAGATATAACTGTTTTGGTTGTTGAACAAAAGATTCTTGGTACGAGTGATATTGTTGAGCTTGATGGATATTTGTTGTCCAAATTGCATTATTTAAGTAAACAAAAACATCAATTCAATCTATCTTCTCCATTGTTTGTTTATGATGAACATTTTTCATTTTTGATCTGTTGTACAAATTCCTGTCGTAGTTGCTATGCTTTGCGAATACAATTTGAGATGCCCAAGCGAATGACGGACATTATGTTCTTAGAACCCTTGTTCATTAAGTTCTTAAGTTGCAATAAAACATGTTTATTTGATAGTGAAAATGGGATATTGGTACTGTCTTGTTGTAATTGTTTTAAACGTAAGATGAATTACTTTTATGACCATTTGAATAAGTTCGTGCTCCATAATGATTATCATTTGGTTGCAAGTTTTGTGATGTTTTTGCAGCAATGCATGATGTGACAATTAATCACATTTATACAAGAACGAACAAGTAGGCATCCCTGTTTCAAAATTAACCGATGAATCGACTTGAGGACAAGTCACTTTGAAGACAGAGGGAATGATGTATGCACGCTCGGGGCATCCTCAAGTGCATTTCAAGATCCTATAGAGCTTCCGAAAGGTCCCATGACTCGAGCTTGTACCAAGTGACTTCAAGGAGCTTTAACAGCTTTGTTGACTCGAATTTGGGACGAAACAAAGCCCTTTGACATTGGAGAAGCTGTGGACATCTCTTTGAAGACTCAATGCACTCTTCTGCAAACCGACTTCAGCTCCTCTCCAGCTCCCCCAGCTCAATTCAGCTCCAACCCACTCACTTGAGCTTGTTTCAGCTCGTTTGAGCTCGATTTTAGCTTCTTTCTAGCTCGTTCCTTATTTCATTTTAATAAACTAAGTTTTAACTTTGTTTTAGCTTAATTTTCTACAGCTCATGCCGAATTCCCTAGCTCAAATTAGTTCATTAATTGTTTTTGTTTATTTGAGCTAGCCGAATTTAATATGCTAGTTAATTTTAATTTAATGTGTCTGAAATTAGTTGGTTGTTATATAGGTTGTTAGTTGCTGTTTAATTATGATTAAATGATATAATTAAATGTGTTCATGTCTTTGTAGGTTCAGCCGAATATGGAGATACATTAAAGGCTAGGCGCATGTACGAGTTTGTTCAATGAATGAGAAGGTTCATGCATGATTCGGTTCAATGCTTGGAGGAATTATGTTCATGTACATGGAAGATTAATTACATGCATTTGGATTGGAAGATACATCCACTTTGGACGGCACACATGCATGAATGAAGAGCATTTAATGCAACTTCATGTACGGCCAAATTCAAGCTCCCTTCCAAGTTCCATGCATAGATGAATGTATTTGAGAGAACTTTTAGAGTTTCTATGCACCTATTCGGCCAAGAGACACCTCTTGGAAGCTTCATGCATCCCATGGACAAATCTAGACAAACCATTGAGCTTCTAAGGCTTCACATTCATTCAAGTACATTTGCTTAAGCATGAAGCTGTCCAATACATTCCCATTCAGCCGAATCTAGCCTTAGCAAATTAAATAACTTGTTCGAGATTATTCTAGTTGATTCCTAGCCGAATTTACTTAGTCTTTAAGCTAGCTAATTTTTCCATTCGGCTACTACATGTTAGTCTATAAATAGTTTACTCATTTCTTTGTAAAAGGACTTTTGCCAAATTATTGAATGAACATTGTTCTTGTGAGGTTGCTTCCTCTCATATCTTGTACAAGTTTCGAAGACTTAACTAGTTTGTGCTAGTGGCATCTACCGATCTTGTTTGAACTTATCACCATCTTTGGTGTGGCGTTCACCTATCCTTCTATCCATCTTTCCACCTTAACAATATAGGAACTGGTGTGACACTTTTTAGTGTTGAATCATTCCTGACGTTAAGTTCATTAATCCATCCCCATCTTTTGAATTTCTTTCTTGTTATCACCAAACCCGAACTACCTATCCAACATCCATCTTTGTTTCCTTAGCCGAACCTATCACTACCCTTTTCACTTCTTTGAACCCCTTTCGCTTTAATCAAACCTATCCATCCAACTTCTACTTCCAAGATCGAGGCGTGAATGACTCTTCTCGTCTACGATGGGGCAACTAAGTGAATTTGACTCCATCACCCGAGCCGGATCACATCAGGTATGTTCCAATCAAAAATAGGAAAGTACCACCTAGCATCATAACTAAAAGAAACAGAGGTCACCATATAACTGAGAAATCACAATCTCAACCAACATAAAAAAATCACCATATAACTGAGAAATCACAATCTCAACCAACAATCTCAATCGCAAAGGCTGATACTTTTGGGCAGTAGTGAGGAAGGCTTATCTTTTCACCTTCACACACACACATCCTTTTTAATTAAAAAAAAAAAACTTTATAGCTTCCAAACACAAGAGTAACATAAAAATCAAGTAAAAAAAAATTATAGCAGAGAAAACTAACAATAACCTATTACAAAAGGCCTAAAGCAACTAACACTGAAAATATATATTTGATTTCTAATATCAAACTCAAAACACATCAGCACTCCGCCTTGAGGTTGATATTGGACATACCAAGGTCACACTTGAGAAAAGAAATTCTATTCCTTGAAAGAAACTTTGTCATCATATTAGCAACTTGCATCTTAGAAAAACAAAATTCCATCTTAATCAGCAAATTTTTCTCAACCTCATAAATAGCATGAAACTTCACATTGATATGCTTTGTTCTACCATGCTAAACTGGATTTTCAGTAATGGAAATAGCTGACTTATTGTCACACAAAAGAACAATGACACTTTCTTGCTCAAAACCAAGATCAAAAAGCAAATTTCTCAACCAAATTGCTTGGTTTGCAGTAGTCATAGCAACAATATATTCTATTTCTATAGTTGATTGAACCACAACTTATTACTTCTTGGATCTCCAACAGATTGTACCTAAGCCAAGGTTAAAAGCATAACTAGATGTACTCTTCATGTCAATCAAATTCCTTGCACAATCATTGTTAGAATATCCAGTCAACTTCACATTTCCTACCTTGAAATAATTCAGCCCTTCACTTGTTGTGCCCTTCACATACCTGAGAACCCTCTTAGCAACTCCCAAATGAACATTGATAGCATTGTTGCAGGGAACATTAGATCAAGTCGCATTGTAGTCAAGTAAAGTAAGCTTCCAAAGGATCATAGAGTTTCTCACTATCGTTCTTTGACAACTTCAAGTTTTGAGTCATTGGTGAGTCAACTTCTTTGCAAAATTCTAGTTTAAATTTCCTTAGAACATCTAAGACATACTTTTGTTGTGAAATGAAGATACCAACCTTCCTTTGATAAATTTCCGTCCAAAGAAAGTAGCTTATCAAGCCAGGATCCAACATATCAAATTCTTTTTGCATACTCAATTTGAATTCTAAGAGAGCTTCATCATTACGTCCCATCACTAACAAGTCATCAACATAAAGAGAAACAACAAGCAAGTAAGTATTCATACATTTCTTAAGATAAAAAGCAGCTTCATTAATGCTCCTTTAAAAACTCAACTTCTACAAATAAGAATCAATTTTGCAATAATAGGCTCTTGGTGCCTATTTTAGGCCATAAAGAGCATTCTTAAGCTTGTACACTTGATGCTCATTTTCGACAATGACAAAGCCTTTAGATTGAAAAACATATATATCTTCTTCAAGCTCTCCATTCAAGACAGTTGGTTTTACATGAAAACGAAACATATTCCAGCCCAATTTGATGGTATTTTGTCTAGCAACTAGTGCAAAAGTATCACCGTAGTCAACTCCACCTATCTGTGCATACCCCTTTATGACCAACCTAGCCTTATTCTTGAATACATTGCCATCAGGATTGAACTTAGTTCGATACACCCACTTCACACCTAAAATATGTTTACTACTAGGTAAATCAGTTAAGAACCATGTATCATTTTTCTTAATTGTAGAATTTTTTTCCTTCATTGCATCAATCCATTCAGGTACTTTTGCAGATTCATCAAAACTTTTTGGTTCAACAAAAACAAAATTACACCTTTCATACACATTTACTAATGATTTAGTTTTGATAACCTTGACATCAGTTGTATCAGCTACACCAAATTTGTTACTAGTCACACCATGTTCATCATCGCCAATTAAATTAGCCTCTTCAGGCATTAACCCACAATCGTGCTTCTGTACATCATTCTTTTCCTAACTCTAGAAAGAATCTTCATCAAAGATGACATCTCAGCTCACCATAATTTTCTTTCTTTTCAAATTAAATACTTTATACCCCTTGGATTAAGAAGAATAACCAAATAAGATTCATTTCCAAGTTCTTTCATCTAACTTAGTTATCATATTAGTAGGTATATGGCTGAAACAAATAGAACAAAAACACTCTAGTGTGTTTCACAGAAGGCTTAGACCCAGATTAGGCTTCAAGAGGAGTTTTTCCATCCATAGCCTTAGTTGCTAACCTGTTCAACAAGTACAAAGATGTTGATACAACTTCTGCCCAAAACAAATTTGGAAGATGTTTTTCAAGTAGCATACATCTTGACATCTCCAAAATAGTTCAATTTCTCATTTTAAAAACTCCATTTTGTTGAGGAATGTCAGGAATAGTGAGCTGATGATGAATCCCAAAGTCTCTGAAAAAATCATTGAACTCCTTAGACACATACTCTCCACTATTATCAATTCTTAAGACCTTCAACTTACAATTACAATGATTTTCAATAAGTTTCTTGAATTCTTTGAATGTTGAAAATAGACTCATTTTGGACTTTAAGAAATACACCCAACACATCTTTGTCAAATCATTTATAAACAACAAAAAATATTCGCTACCATTCGTGTAAGAAGTTTGCATTAGACCACACAAATCAGAGTGAACTAACTCTAATTTCATAGTTGCTTTTTTCACACCATAATGAGAAAATAACAACCTATGTGACTTCCTAAGTTGACAACTACCACATTTATCATCACACACATTAGTTCGAGCAAATCTGTTACAAAACCATTTGAATTCATATAATTCAAGGTTCTAAAATTAAAATTCCCCATCCTGTTATGCCAAAAAGGACTAACATCATCCTTAACAAAGCACACATATTCACAATTAACATCAAGCTTTAAATAAAAACTATTGTTTTATATTTTTAGATCAACCATAAACATCAAATATGTTACAGACATCACCATTAAACTAAACACAACCATTTTTAATCATTTGAGGAATGCTCAAGAGAGTTTGGTCTAAATCAAGAATAAAAAGAACATTACAGAGTGCCCATTTACCTTATAGAGTATTCACAGCAATTGAGCCTTTGCTTTGAACCTGAACCGTAGCACCATTTCCCAACTTCACACTTGTTTTAAAGGACTTATCAAGTGAGTTAAAGCATGCAACCTCAGGTTTCATATGACTGGTACACCCACTATCCATAAGCCAAATAGAGTTATGAGATGGTTTAACAACATGAGAAACCATAAATAGATGCTCACCTTGCTTTTGGTTCTCTTGGATTTGTTGCTTGCTTCTATTTGGCCCAACAAAACATTTTAGTACGTCCAGACTCTTGGGAAAAAGTAGAATGAATTTTGGACATTTCGTTTTCCTTGAATCGATAATCCTTTTCAGCATGATTTGTCCTCTTATAAATAGGACATGGTGGAAAATTTTCATTTTGACCATTGGTGATATGATGTGTCTCACGTGACTAACTGAAAATATGACGAAGGTAAGTGCACCTATTAAAAGATATTATAGCTATGGTGAGTAGAGATATCGTATCCACGAGGACTAAAAGTATTAGTAATTACTATTTTTCTATTATTTAGTCGACAAATTGGAGTGATTTTTTTAAACTAAATTTAGTAAACTAATTTAAATAAGAGCTTAACAGAGAATGAATAAGGAAAATAATTGAAAGATAACAAATGAGAGAGACAATGCCTAGGAAAGAATCCACCTAAACTTTGCCTATTAGTCTGAATCTAAATTAAATGATTTATTCACTTGGTGTCTTGATCCGTAGAAATCCTTAAATTATGTTAATATCTCTTTTGAGAGTAAGAACAACTGACTCTAGGTTGATTAATTGAAATCTCTTTCTAATTAAAACCCCTATCGTTGCATTAACTCGATCTATGGATTCCCTTATTAGATTTGACTCTAATCCAGTAGATTTATGTCATCCTATTTCTAGGATTACATGCAACTCCACTCAATTATGCTAAATCTACTCTTAAACAAGGACTTTTGCTACACTAAATTAAGCATAATAAATATGAATTAATATCCCTAAAATATTAAAATAAGAAATAAGCACACATGATTGAGAACAAGAATCAAGTATTTATCATGTAAAACAAAAATAACATAATAGAATTCATCATAGGTTTCATCTTCCCTAGGTATCTAGGGAATTAGTTCATAATTGTGAAATAAAATATCTCAAAGTTAGAATAACCACAAGACATAAAGAAACTCATAAAAACTTCAGAAGAAATTAAAAGGAGGTCTTTGATCTTAATGGAAATCCGCTTCAGAGTTGGCTCCAATGGTATTCTTCAAGGGTTTTCTTCGATCCTCTCTAATGGCTCCCATATCTCTTCTTCTATTTGGTATTTATAGACCTTAGAATGCTCAAAAAGTGTAAAAATTGCGTTTTTCTGCGTGTTTGGGAAGCAATGTGTGAAATCGACATGGGCCGGCACATGGGTGTGTCCAGCCCATGTGGATACTAAAATCTGCTATATTTGTCCGATTTTAGCTCATTTTTCACTTCTTTCACTCCCAAATGCCCACCTAAGTATAGGATTATGAATTTAAAGGATTAGTAGCATCAAATTCACCAATTTGCATAAATAATCATCCAAAAAGGCATTAAAAACGAGATCAAAATATGTTAGTTTTATCATTTATCAAATATCCCTACACTTAAGCGTTTGTTAGTCCTCAAGCAAAATCCTCGACTCAAATTAAAATTAATCTTTCTCAACTTATAATTCTCATCAATAATGTTTCAAAATAATTCACAAATAACCATGCATTGGCAATTCAACTAGAAGGGTACTAAAGATTCAAACAATTCAAGTCGAAAATTTTTAAAAACACGAACATATAGGTATCTCCCCTTATTTAAGTAATTACATTTAATTCAAAATTGACAAAAAATGACATCCTTATTAAAGATCCACTCAAATCACTTAAAGTATTTAAGGTTCAAGATTAAGTACTCAACAGTCGAACAAGAAATGTCATTACCATAAGCTTGCTTGAGAATCAAATCTCCACCACTATAAAATGATATGACACACAAATCAAAAGGTCTTTAAGAGGTTGTAATGGGGCTTAGGTTAAGAGTATGGAGAAAAGGCTAGAAAAGTTGGTTATGATCGAGATCAAGTTGATAAATTACCAAACTAGAAAAAAAAAACAAATGCTGAATTAAAAACAAGCGCATCAATCAAGAACAAACAGGAATGAATAATGAGTTTCTTCTCAAAATATGAATTTAACTTTTCAAGCTCCATCAACAAATAACTAATTAATAACCATTATTTTTTTCTAAATTTTTTTCACTTTTTTATCTAGAATAATAAGAAATAATTAAATAAATCAAATAGAAGAGCATAGTTAGGAAACTAACCAAATCAAATCTTGACAAAAAGGGAGTCAATAGAACGTGAAAAAATCACAACGACAAAATGGGTTATGGGTTAAAATTCGCAAGTTAGTTAAGAAAAGGGATGTTGGGCTCAATAGGGTTTACTAAGGGTTAATTAAAAATGTAGACTTTTTATGGGATAAGTAGGTTAAAACCAAAGTGCCTTTATCATCTCAGTATATCAAATCAAAGGTGTTGTCTCGACATGCATAATCGAAGCAGGTTCTATAATAACAAATCAAGTTGACACACTCATAACCAATAATAGAATGAGCATGAAAAATGTATGCTCTATAGGCTCAAAAGCTCACAAAAAATCATGGTATTGATGTCAAACTTGCAAATTTAAAACTTCAAGATAATACCTCAATTTAGGGAAATAACCTAATTTTTTTAATTTCTGAAAAATAACTTATCATGCTTGATTCTCTCATGTATTAAAGTTTAAATCAATCAATGCACAAATATCTACAAATTAATCAAAAACACATCAACAAAAATCTCAAATCGATAAAAATTCATTCTACGGAAGTATGAGAAAATTACTTAAATACAAGACATAATTCAGGGATTTTATAATAATTATATAAATAATGTCCTCACACTTGTGATGTACACTTTCCTCAATGTACAAATCTATATAATCACAGTATAAGCAGAATATCATAAGAGAGGGAGAAAACAAAACTGCCCTGAATATTGGATGAAATCACTAGAATGGTGAAAAGCGGAATTGTAGGCCAATCTAAATGTACTGCATGGTTCCAAGCAAACTAATAAGAAAATAAACACAAATAATAAATAAGATTAAGATGTTACAAACTCGATTAAAAATAACCATAAAAATGAAAACATAGTTCAAAAGATAATAAACGAAATAAGTCTAAGAAAATAAAACTAACACTAAAAGAAAAAATAAAAATAAAAATAAAATAAAAAATAAAAATAAAAATAAAAATAAAAATAAACATAAAAATAAAAATAAAAATAAAAATAAAACTAAAATCAATGGTCTTTATCGTCAGAGGCATTGTGATTGTGAGGCGTCAGCGCTAAAGAGAAGATATGGAGGTGTTGACAAATCTACTGCAAAGTCGCATCAATACTGTCGAGCTGTTCAAAACAGTGTTGCTCAAAACGGGTGAACTGATCAGAGAGGTCTGCTAAGGTAGCAGCAAAAGTAGCAGGACGATAACTCTGAGATGGAGGATGAGGTGGATCCTCGTGGTGGAAATGTAACAACCTATTTTTCAGTGAAATCGGAACAGTGGTTTCGGGACCAAAAATTCGACCCAAAAATAAAATTTATTTTTATTTTTATTAGATGGACTATATTATGATAGACATGTCGTGTGAAAATTTTGATATGAAAATTTTACCGATTAAGTGTTTAATTACGAGAAGGACTAAATCGCATAAAATACGAAAGTTGAATTCTAGTGGCTATAAGGATGAAATAGCTATGGAATTAAAAAATAGAGGTCCTTATATGGTAATTAGACCATTAAAGAAAAGTATGTAGATTTTGGTGACTCATCCATGGAAATTTAGAAAAAAGGCAAGGACTAAATTCGAATTTAAAAAATAAGTAATTAATTAAAAGATGAAAAGAAATTATCATCTTATTTTCTCATCTTCTTCAACCTAAAATACATGGAAACCCTAGGGGAGAGAGGAGAAACTTTTATGGCCTAATTGGGTAAGTTCCTATGTCCCGTTTTTAGTAATTTTGATATTTTTGAAACTGGGATAGCTTAAACTATCTATTTGGGGGATTAATTTGAAAAGTTATCAAAGTATGAAAAATGGGTCATGGATCTATATGCTGAAAATTAAAAATTTATGGTATAAAATGAAAGGTTGTTGATAGATAAACAACTTTTACAATGTGATTTTTGATGAAAATGATTTAGGGACTAAAATGTAAATTTGTGAAATTGAAGAAAAATTCTGAATTTTTATGAATACATGTGCTGTAAATTTTGTAATGGGATTTTTGTTAGGCTTGGAATAGGGAGTAAATTGCACAAGTTTCATTTTTCGAGCCTAGGGACGAAATTGAAATTTATGGAAAAGTTAGGGGCAAACTTGTAATTTTGTCTAGGACGTAAATTGAGCCCAAATAAATATGAAATATCTGAAATTTATGATTAAATCTATTTATATAGATATGGACAACACAAATTCGAGGTTAGATCGAGGAAAAGAAAAGGTTTTGGATTAGTAGATTTTATACGCGAACAAGTGTCGAGGTAAGTTCATGTAACTTAATTGAGTATGTAATTATGTTAATTGAATGTTATGCTTGTATGTAATGTGACTTATATTGGAATGCATTAATTGAATGCTATAATGGACAATTTTATACATGCTTGAAATGGTGAAAAGGGTTAACTCCTGATTGAATATTGAATTTCGATGATCATATATGCTTTTCTGAAATGGATGAGGTCCTACATTTGTTGCGGATAGGATTTAGCTCGAACGAGTAATCTTATTGACCTAATTATAGAAAGGATTTAGGCCGGACGGGTAATCCTGATATAATACCTCTCGAGTATACGTTATAATTAGGGTTTAGCCTGGACTTGTAATCCTAATTAAACTCTTCTAAGCATACATTATATAAAGGATTTAGCCTGGACTGGTAATCCTGTTATACAATATATGGCTCGAGAGTGTGTTCCTTTATTAAGTGCCCTAATGGGTACCTTTGAATAAGAATTTATAGATTATTGAATCGTACGCCTTTAGTGTACTATTTGAGCATCCATCGGAAATTCAATGATTCAACGGACATAACTCTTGACATGGTATGAGAATTATGAGATGAAATGATAATGACTTAAAAGAATATTGCATGATGAGCTTATATATGTTTACATAATTGTTATGAAGATTTTGGTGACTAACATGTTTGATTGAATGCATGTGTTTAGGCAATATTGCTAATGGATGGTAAACATGATATTGTATGCTTAGACTTAACAAACGGAATCGGTAAGTTTAGTTTCTGTTATACGAACTTACTAAGCATGTAATGCTTACTTCATTTTATTTTTCCCTGTTTTATAGTGCTTGAAAGCTCACGAAGGTTAGAAGATCATTGGAGCATCGTCACACTATCGACTAGCTTATTTTGGGTATACCAAGTAAAATCATTTTGGTATAATGGCATGTATAGGACCACTTGGCCATTAGTGGCATTAAAATGATGTTTTGTAACCTAGCCATTGGAATGGGTAGTAATGGCTTATTTTGGTATGATTAAGTAGGTTATTATGATATAGTCATATGTGATATGTTAAGTATTTACGATTAAATGATGCTAATGCCTAAGTTAATTCAAGGTAAGTTTATAAACACAAATGCATGTAATGGTATGCCATGATGAATGATGGAATTGTTTAATTTGAATGCTTGGAATGGTTGGTGTTGGATGTGTGTTTCAAGTGCAGGTGATGGTTGTGAAACTAACTAAAAATTCGACTAAGGCAAGCGCACCTATCGAACAGTAGTATAGTTATGGTGAGACAGGGAATATCGTAGAAACAAGGACTAAAAGTACTAGTAATTACCATCTTTTTATTATCTAGCCTAAGAATTAAAGGATGTTTTTAAACTAAAACTAATTATCTAATTAACTAAGATTACGACAGAGATTAAAGTTGGAAAATACTTTTTAGAAGACCGATGGAGAAGACAATACTCAAGGAAGAATCCACCTAGACTTCACTTATTACTTCTGAATTAGACGATTTATTCACTTGACTTAATCCGTAGAAATCCCTAGTTTATGTTATTATCTCTCTCGAGACTAAAAACAACTGACTCTAGGTTGATTAATCGAAATCTTTTCCTAATTAAAGCCCCTATTGTCGCATTAACTCGATCTATGGATTCCCTTATTAGATTTGACTCTAATCCGGTAAATTTATGTCGTCCTATCTCTAGGATTGCATGCAACTCGGCTTAATTATGAATGATCTACTCTTAAACAAGGACTTTTGCTCCATTGAATAAGCACATCAAAAACCTGAATTAATATCCTAGAATATTAAAGGAAGAATTAGAACTCACAATTAAGAATAAGAACAAGTATTTATCATAAAATTCAAATAGAAATAAGATTCGTCTTAGGTTTCATCTCCCTTAGGTATTTAGGAAGTTTAGTTCATAATAATGGAAAACATCTCAAAATTGGGAAAACAACAAAACATAAAGAAACCAAAGAACTTCTAAGGAAATTGAATGGAGATCTTCAGTCTTGAAGTAGATCCTGCTTCTTAGCTGATTCTGATGGCTATCCTTGAGTATTTTCTGCCTTCTACTCTGCATGTCCCCCTTGATCCTCTTCTAGGGTGTTTATATAGACCTTGGAATGTCCAAAATAGCCCAAAATTGGCCTTTTCTGAATAGAATTAGACTTTGGCTCGATAGGGACACGGCCATGTGCTATGCCTGTGTGAAGGTGTTTAGGCCGTGTGTAATTCTGAGTTGGTTTTTAGTCGATACGGCCTTGACACACGGGTATGTGGTCTGCCGTGTGTATTACACGAGCATGTGGATTACCTGTGTGGAAGTGCCTAGGCCGTGTGAAACACTGAATTAGGCCCATTTTGTCTGTTTTTGGCACGTTTCTTGCTTTTTTTGCCTTCCTATGCTCGCCTAAGTATAAAACATGAATTTAAAGGATTAGAAGCATCGAATTCTATGAAACCAAGGAAAAAAATCATCCATAAATATGCCAAGGATGGGGTAAAAATATGTATATATTATGGTTTATCAAATATCCCTACATTTAAGCATTTGCTTATCCTCAAGCAAAATCCTCAACTCACAAGTAAAATAAATCTTTCTCAACTTATAATTCTCATTAATAATGTTTTGAAGTAATCCCTAAGTAATCATACATTTAGAGCTTAACTAAAAGAACATTAAAGTTTCAAACAATCCAAGTTGTGCATTTTAATCATAAAATCACTGGTATCCCCCTTTATCTAAATAATCACCTCTAATTCCAAATGGACAGGAGTTGACATCCTCACTAAAGATTCACTCAAATCACTTGAAGTGTTTAAGGTTCAATAATTAAGCACTCAATAGTCAAACATGAAAAGTTATTACCATAGACTTGCATGAAAATCAAATCTCCACCACTATAAATGAGATGATACACAAATCAAAAGGTCTTTAACAGGGTTGTAATAGGGCTTGGGTTAAAGGTGTGGATAAAGGCTAAAAAAAGGGGTTAGAATCGAGATTAATTTAATAAATTACCAAACTTAGAAAATAAAGCTAATCACTGAATTAAAAACAAGTGCCAGAATTATCACTATCCAAAACTAATGAAGTGAGCTTTTCTCTCAATATAATGATTTTAACTTATACAAGCTCTTTAGTACAATATGTAATTGAATGAATATAAATATATGTTTTTTTTAAGAATAAGAACAAGTACAATAATGGAAAGTACATAATAAGAAATAATTCAGCAACTGGAATGAACGAACATTAGTTAGGTAACTAATCAAATCAAATCTCAATAAAAAGGAGTCAATAAAAAGGGAGAAATTCTTAATGAATCAAAAAGGGTTAAGTTGTAGGTTAGCATTAAGGGGGAAAATCAAGAAAAAATGGTTAAGTCTCAAAGAGGTTCACTAAGGGTCAATTATGTGGGTAGGCTTTTTATGGGGTAACTGGGTTAAAACCTAAGTGCCTTTATCATCCCAGTATATCAAATCAATGGTGTGGTCTCGACATGTGTAATCGAAGCAAGTTCTAGAAAAACAAATCAGTATTGACACACTCATAAGCAACAATAAAAGTGAGCAAGAAAGGATATATGCTCCAAAAGGCTCAAGATCTCACAAAAAATTATGGCTTTTGATGTCAATCTTGTGAATTCAGAACTTCAAGATAATACCTCGATTCAGGGAAGCAACCTAGAAATTTTAATTCTCAAAAGTCCAGTTATCATGTCTGATTCTCTAATGTCTTAAGGTTAACCAATCAATGTACAATTGCCTGTAATTTAATTCAAAACATATCAACAAAAATTATAAATTAATCAGAATTCACTCTAATAATAATATGAGAAAATTATTTGAGAACGAGATAAAATTCAGGGATTTTCTAATAAACATATAAATAACCTCCCCACACTTAAAACGTACATTTTCCTCAATGTACAATAATATAAGCATAATATCAGAAGAGAGGGAGAGAAGCGAAACTGCCTTGAATTTTTGGATAAAATCCTTGGAATAGCGAAAGTGAGAATTGTAGATAAGGCCAATGAAAGGCATGATTTTGAGTTACTAATAAGAAAATAAACACAACTGTGGAAGAGAATTAAGGGGGTACTCAATTATAACTATAAAGATAAACATAGTTCAAAATATAAAACATAAGTCTTCAAAAATAAATAAAAGGAAAATTAAAATTAAAAAAAATAATAAAATAAATAGACTTAAAGGTCTTCATCATCGGATGCCTCGTGGGTCGACGGTGCCGAAGGAGAGATATGGAGGTGGTGGCAAATTTGTTGAAGAGTGGCATCGATGCTGTTGAACTGCTCAAAACACTGCTTCTCAAAGCGAGTGAGTCACTCGGATATATCTGTCAAAGTGGTAGCAGTGGGGCAGTGACTTTATGATGGTGGTGCAGGTGGGTCCTCATGAAAGGGAGGGACATCATCAGTAATGTCCCTTGGCTCATCCTGGTCATCAGAATGAATGAGTCTATACTGGGGGGGTCGAATCCACAGCGTCGCTCTATCATCCTCATGGGGATCATACTAGAAATTCCCTGAGAAGACATCTGGCCTACTAGTGTGAGTGTCGATGACATCTCTGGAGTGTCGAATAGGCCGAAGTGTCGACGAGGCGAGTCATGTAGGGGCTAAGGCAAATGGGGCCCCTCCTATGGTGGTCTGTCTGTTGACAAAAAGCGAGGGTGATAAAATATGCCAAATCAAATTCATGACCAGTCGTCATGCTCCATAAGAAGTAAGCATCGATGGTGCTAACGACGCCGGTGCTCCCTCCTCCTAGTCAAGGTATGAGCCAATGTAGCATGGATGTAGTGTAGTGCTAGAGGAAGAGAAGTCGCCTTTGAGCGACTTGCATTATAGGGAACAGTACTCGCCGTAAGGTTGGTCCAACAGCAGGAGGGCGAGTAGTGTATGTGACGGTAAAGATGTAAAAAATTCTCAAAAGGCATAAACTCCTCCGTGTAAAGGTCGAAAGTAGCTTTAGAATCTGGTACACTCATGTGTCATACGAGTCCACCCAGTCTAAAAATAATAGTACTGACCTGGTCATAGGTATTCATTACATGCTGTAGATGGAAAGTAGTGCAAAACTCCAAGGTAAGCTTTGAATAGGTGGGCTCGATAATCGAAAAGAACTGATCCCACGAGGCAGTGGCGAGATGGAAACAAACAAGGTGGGCAAGTTGGACCTGCTCCAAGGCGGTCTAATCTATGCAGTGGCCCACTCATAATGGTCGTGCTCGAAGAAGCTGAAATAAGTTGTCCTATGGGCTAAACGAAAATCGAAGCAAAGGATGACGAGCTTCGATCGATGTGTTCGACGTGGAGGTCGAGCTAGGGCCCTTCCGCTTTTCTTGCCTGCAAGAAAGTGAAGAAATAAATCAGGAAGACGGATTAACATAGTAGGTAAACTCATAATAACGAAGCAGCCAACTAAAATTAACCATGAACCGATACGAGTTAATATTAAAATGAATAAGGGGAAACAGTAAAATCAAGTAAAACAACCCAAATATCTAATCCTACAGAATGAAATAAAAATAAGACTAGCCAAGCCAATCCAAAAACTAAATCATGAACCAGTCAAAAATCCATCAGAAAAAACAAAGCAAATAAATTACTAAAAGTAGTGAAATTAATTAAAGAAAGAAATGGTAATAATAATAATAATAATAATAATAATAATAATAATAATAATAAATAAATAAATAAATAAATAAATAAATAATAGAAATAATAATAAAGAATAATAATTAAAGAAAATAGGGGAACAAAAGGGGAAACCGATGGAGATGAAGTGGTGGTCGGAAGGGAAGTGGTGAGAGGGTGGACTGCTGGTGTGCGAGGGAAGAAGGTGGTGAGGTAGGTGTCGGGTTGGGGGAGTTTGCGCGTGGAAGGGAAAGGGGTCGGGCTTTAGGGTTGACGTTGGGCTGGGGAAGGTGTGTACAGCGGAGGGGTAGACCGCTGGTCTCCGTGTGGGTAGGGGGAAAAGGGAGGAAGAAAAGGAAAGGGAAAAAGAAAAGACAGGGAAAGAAGGGGTGGGGTGTAGTAAGGAAAGAAAAAATAGGGAGGGGAAAGGGAGAAGGAAGTCGACTGGCGGTAGGTGATGGTGGTCGGAGTAAGGTTTGGAGGGGAAGATTTTAGAAGAAGAAGACAAACCATGTTAGGGTTGGGGGGTTTAAAAGGGACGATCGTGTGAGGCCCGTGTTAGGCTACACGGCCGTGTGGCTCGAGAATTACCAGTGCGCGTCGCGAGAATTTAGTGACCATTCGTCACACAGCCACGGATACGCCAGTGTGTCCAGGCTATGTGGTTCACACGGCCGTATCGCACGACCGTGTGCTTTGTTGTTTGCTTCTCCTACGCCCGTGTGGTTTTCCACACACCCGTGTGTCCTAATACACGCCGTGTGGTTTACCCGTGTAGCTCTCTGACCTGTTTTCAATTTGAAAATTTAGCTCCAGTTTTCACATGGCCTAGTACACGCCTGTGTGTCTAGGCCATATGGTCTACACGGCCGTGTCTCATGCCCGTGTGGACTCTATTGAGGCCGTGTCTATGTTGAGTTTTGGTCATTTAAGCCATGTTTCCAAATGGCCAAGGATACGCCCGAGTTTCCAGGCCATGTGGGTTACTGTACCTGTATAAAAACACAAAAAAAAAATGGGTTAGTGGTGTTAGTGCTCAGGTTGCCTCTCGAGAAGCGCTTATTTAAAGGCTAAGCTCGACTTATCTTAATTTCGTATGGTCACGATGGCTTGAGGAGTTAAAACTCCTCACCTTTGCTATCAAATCTATCAAAATAAGGTCTGAGTCGAGTATTGTTTACCTTGAAAGTTCTGAATTCAGTATGTGTTACCTTGACTGTACCATGTGGGAAGATATTCATTACCGTGAGGGGGGTCACTTCGTTTGTATTGTGCTCGAAAGTAGCAATTCAAGGGTCCTTTTCAGCTAACAATACTTTGTCCTCGATCTTAAATTGCTTTGTTTCATTCCTATGCTCATCATGGCCTAGCTTTGATTCCTCGTGTACTTTTGGTTTCTCATTGACATGTGTTTACCATTCATCTAGTTCATCAATTTGTAATCTTCGTTCTTCATGACTCGTTCTTTTTTTGTTACATTGACTAGGATGTGGCTCCATCAAGTTCTTCCTAGGGATTTCTTAAAAAGAAGTTTGAGCCATAATGCTATTCATATCAATGGAACTTGTATAGCCATTTTGCTTACTAGATGATTTAGTCGAATTACAAGCTTGGAGAGTAATTGTGTCATCACCTACACGAAGTATCAATTCACTTGTGCCAACATCAATGATAGTGTGACAACCGTAATTTGACCCTAGTCGAAAAGTGGTTTTGGGACCACAAAATCGAGTCACGGAAATAATTAGATGTTATATTCTGTGCTTATTATATGTGAAAGTGCATGTGTGAAAAATTTCATGCTTTGATTTTGTCATTTGTATGTGAAATTATTAAATAGGACTTATGTGAAAATTTTTGAAAATGTGATAGGTTAATTTGAAGTGGCCAAATAATTTATGGTGTAAAATAGGTGGATTTGCATGTCAAATTTTCCACTTTAATCTGTAGTGGCCGGCCATAATGATGATGAGAAGCAATATATGCATTATATATTAATATTATAATAGTTAATGGCTTAAATTATGAAATAAAAATTAATTAAAATAAGAAAAGATGATAAAAAGAAAAATAAAATGTTTTGGTTCATCTTCTTCCTTAGCTTAGTCGAATCTTAAAGAAAAAAAGGGGAGATAGCCATTCAGTCACCTTTGAGTTGGAATTAAGGTAAGTAATTCATGTTAGTTTTTGAGATTTTAGCATAATTTAAGCTAGTTAGTAAGTCCCTTACTTAGCCCATGTCAAAATTTTGAATTGTGTGGTGTTATGAGTAATCGGCTATGGAAGAATTTGAAGGGAATGGTTGTTGTCTTCATGTTTTAATGAGTAATTGTGGATGAGTGAAGTTTGAGCTAGCTAAATGTTCATATAGGTGCATTAGATAAGAAGGTGAAATCGGCTTGTGTGTATGTGTAGTTGCCGAATGTGAATTTAGAACATTGAGTAATGTTGCGTTTTAAAATGATGAAATGGAGATTTAAGCTTGATAGAATTTTGTTAAGAATGAATGAAAGAATATGTGTATTCGACTATGGATGTTTGGATAATAAATTAGTGTGGATGCCTTGATGAGTTATGCTCAAATTATAAGTTGAATTTAAAGCTTGTTAAATTGCTCTTAATATTTCCGGATATGTTACTTAGTTAAGTTTGTTAAATTTGCTCTTAATATTTCCGGATAAGTTACTTAGTTAAGCTTGTTAAATTTTCCCTTATTATTTTCGGATAAGTTACTTAGTTAAACAAAATTTTAAAGTACTTAGTTAATTGATACTAGGTTAATGGTGTGTGTATAAATTAATATAAACTTTGTATATGTACTAAAGGTTGTAGATGAATTCGGCCCTGGGAGAAATTTTGGTATAAAATGCTTGAATGTTAATAGATTATTGCTTTAATGACCGAATGCGTCAATGGCTAATGCATGGACTAGTTGATCAATATGTGTTAAAAGGGAAACGTAAATAAATACCCATTTGATGAGCTATATATATATATTCGGCTATATGGTAAAGATAAATATATGAAAATATGATAAGCCTTATGAGTTTTGTGTTTGTGTATGTGAACTAAGTATACAATGAATATTCGACTATAAGCTATCTTGATGGGACCTTAATAAATTAAATTTTGTTTGAATTAGCTCAAGAGCATAGAGAACTAAGGTTGGATAGGGGAAAAAAGAAAGTAGTTGAATAGCTGAACTGAGATTGTTCGAAAATATATTCGAGGTAAGTTTTAAGTAGTTAAATATATATAATATTCGATAATGACATGACTGATTATGAGAATTAAGTATTACTTGTCATATATGTATATGGCCGAATGGCAATTGTAATGGAAGTAAAATGTGATCTGCTTTCATGATCAAATGATAGTGTTAGATGAATATGAGTAAGATGTTACGTGTAAACTATCAAATGTTAAATGTGAGTGATGAAATGAGATAAAAGTGAATAAAATGTAGGATGATATATTCGAATAATGCTTGTACCCAATTTGGTGTGATTGTGTTATATGAAACTTGTTGATTTGAATATTGCACAGTATTATTCGGGCCTTTGAGCCTAGCAAGCTATAATGCCGGTGAGATACTATTCGGGCCTTTGAGCCTAGCAGGCTATAATGCTGGTGAGATGCTATTCGGGCTTTCGAGCCTAGCAGGCTATAATGTCGGTGAAATGATATCGGGCTTCGAGCCTAGCAGGTGAAATGCTGGTGAATGAATTTAGGTTTTTAAACCTAGCAGGCTGAATGCCAATGATTTGATAAAAGTCTAAAACTAAGATACCTCGTGTTAGAACGGCAAATGAATACATTCAATACGTTAAGTTGGCCAGGTACGTATTATGTATTTATATGTGAGTATGATTTGAATTGAATCATAAGTGTATAATGTGATACATATGTAAATCAATGTTACATCTATATCTATGATCATGATACATTCGGTCAAGGTGTGAAAGTATGCGAAAATATTTGATTTATTTATGCCATATGAATTCAGATTAAGTGAAATTAGAATGCTAACTGTGTATTATGTGCTTGTGTATATTCGGCCAAATGGTAATATATCTAGAAAATGACCTCTTGAGAAATTGAATAATTGATGTATAAATGAGTTTATTTGTTGCATTACTTAAAACTTAATAAGCTTATGAAAGCTTACTTTGTTTGTTACGCTTCTCTGTTTTATAGATTGTTGACTCCAGTGACCTGCTCGGAAAGGGATCGTCAGCAACTCGTCACACTATCTATCATTTTGGTACTACTATGTTTTGAAGCTAGTATGGCATGTATAGAATAGACTTAAGTGAATGGTATTTTTGAGATGTTGTATATGGGACATGCGAATATGGCATCTTTTGAATGTTTGTATAAAGTTTTTGAATGCATATAAAAGTTAATGTTCTTATATCAATGTGATCGTACAAATATGGTATTGCGGGTTGGTAACACTTCATAACCCATTCCGGCGACGGATACAGGTTATAGGGGTGTTACAGATAGTTCTAGCAGTTGCTAAAAAGGGCATTCCGAAAATTAAAGGTACGTCACTATCTTCGTCCATATCTAGAACAACAAAGTCAACTGGGAATATGAATTTATCAATTTTGACAAGCACGTCTTCAATAATACCCCTAGGAAATCTAATTGTTTTATCTGCCAATTGAATACTCATCCTAGTTTGTTTGGGTTTTCGAAGTCCTAGTTGTTTAAACATTTTATAGGGCATGACATTAATACTTGCCACTAAATCAGCCAAAGCATTGTTAGCAGTTAAACTACCAATTAAGCAAGGAATTGTAAAACTCCCTGGATCCTTCAACTTGTTGGGTAGCTTATTTTGTAGAATGGCTGAGCAAACTGTGTTTAGTTCTACATGCGACACATCATCTAACTTTCGTTTATTGACCAAAAGCTCCTTTAAAAATTTCACTGCATTTGGTATCTGTGAAAGAACTTCAATAAACGGTAAGTTAATATGTAATTTTTTAATAATTTAAGGAATTTACCAAATTATTCGTCCGTGTGGTCTTTCCTTGTTGCTTTGGGGTATGGCACACGAGGTTTATACTCTTTGCTTACATCAACCTTACTATTATCTACCATACTGTCTTGCCTCAGTTTTGGTTTATCGTCAACTAACCCTTCATCGCCGTATACAGTAATTGCATGGAGTTGCTCCATTGGGTTAGTTTCAGTGTTACTTGGTAAGCCACCTTGTGGTCGTTCAGAGATCAACTTAGCAAGCTGTCCTATTTACGTTTTGAGCCCTTGAATTGATACTTGTTGATTTTTAAGTACAGTTTCAGTGTTCTGAAAACGAGTCTCCGTTACTGAAATAAACTTTGTCATCATCTCCTCAAGGTTCAGCTTTTTCTTTTGCCGGTAAGGTTGTTGTTGGAAACCTGGAGGGGTGGTAGTCTCTGATTGCCTTGGCCTCCCCATGAGAAATTGGGATGGTTCCTCCAACCTGCATTATAAGTGTTACTATACGAGTTATTTTGAGGTCTAGAATTATTACCCATATAGTGGACTTGTTCCTCCTTAATGCTAGGGTTGAAGGATGGATACTCTGTGCTGTGCACTCCTCCTTTATTTGAATCACACCTCATCACTGGATGTACCTGAGTAGAACCATACAAACCATCAATCTTTTTATTTAAAAGTTCTATCTGGTTAGATAGCATAGTGACCGTGTCGAGGCTGAAAACACCAGCTGCTTTTGTCGGCTTTGTTCTTATGAATTGCCACTGATAGTTATTTAGTTACATCTCTTCAATAAATTTGTAAGCCTCTTCAGGTGTTTTGTTGTTTAAAGTTCCACTGGCAGCTGCATCGATTAGTTGTCTTGTTGAGGGGTTCACATTGTTGTAAAAAGTCTAAACCTGCAGCCATAGAGGTAACCCATGGTGAGGGCACCTTCTCAATAAATCCTTGTATCTCTCCCATGCATCATAAAGAGTTTTTAGATCTATCTACCCAAAAGAAGAGATATCATTCCTTAATTTATCCATTTTAGCCGACAGAAAATATTTAAGTAAAAATTTTTCAGTCATTTTTTCCAAAGTGGCGATTGACCCTCGTGGTAATGAGTTCAACCACTGTTTAGCCTTATTCCTTAATGAAAAGGGAAATAACTGAAGGCGAATGGCATCGTTAGAAACACCATTAATCTTAAAAGTGTCACAGGATTCCAGAAAATTTGCTAAATGAGTGTTTGGATCATCGTCCTGCAAACCATCAAACTGAACAAATTGTTGTTTCATTTGAATAGTGTTAGGTTTCAGTTCAAAATTATTTGCAGCAATAGCAGGTCTAACTATACTCGATTCAGTTCCTGTTAGAGTAGGTTTAGCATAATCATATATAGTACGAGGAGAAGGATTCTAATTTACTGGATTTGCAGTAACCACAGGGGGTTGCGGATTATTCTGATTATCAGCCATCTCCTCGGTTGTAGTTGAATATCGCCCTCTCGCTCTTCCTCTATGTATTGTAGGCTTCGTCTTATTTCTCTTCGGTTTCTGCAAGCTGTGCTCTCGATCTAACTATCAAAAAGCAAAGGTCCTGACGGGTTTCTTCTAGTCATAAACTATAAAAACCTACCAGAAGTAAATAAAAGAAAATTTAATAATTAAAACAAAAACAAAATTAAATTGCAATAAAAATAAAAGATGGAAAAATTAATAAAAATTAAGCGTTCCTAATATCTTAGTCCCCAGCAACGGTGCCAAAAACTTGATGGTCATGAAACTAACTAAAACTTCGACTAAGGCAAGTGCACTTATCGAATAGTAGTATAGTTATGGTGAGATCGGGAATATCGTATCCACGAGGACGAAAAGTACTAGTAATTACTATCTTTTTATTATCTAGCCTAAGAATTAAAGGATGTTTTTGAACTAAAACTAATTATCTAATTAACTAAGATTACGACAGAGATTAAAGTTGGAAAATACTTTTTAAAAGACCGACGGAGAAGACAATACCCAAGGAAGAATTCACCCAGACTTCACTTATTACTTCTGAATTAGACGATTTATTCACTTGACTTAATTCGTAGAAATCCCTAGTTTATGTTATTATCTCTCTCGAGACTAAAAACAACTGACTCTAGGTTGATTAATCAAAATCTCTTCCTAATTAAAACCCCTGTTGTCGCATTAACTCGATCTATAGATTCCCTTATTAGATTTGACTCTAATCCGACAGATTTATGTCGTCCTATCTCTAAGATTGCATGTAACTCCGCTTAATTATGAATGATCTACTCTTAAACAGGGACTTCTGCTCCACTGAATAAGCACATCAAAAACCTGAATTACTATCCTAGAATATTAAAGCAAGAATTAGAACTTACAATTAAGAATAAGAACAAGTATTTATTAAAAATAAGAACAAGTATTTATCATATAATTCAAATAGAAATAAGATTCGTCTTAGGTTTCATCTCTCTTAGGTATTTAGGAAGTTTAGTTCATAATAATGGAAAACATCTTAAAATTGGGAAAACAACAAAACATAAAGAAACCAAAGAACTTTTAAGGAAATTGAATGGAGATCTTCAGTCTTGAAGTAGATCCTACTTCTGAGCTAATTCCGATGGCTATCCTTGAGTATTTTCTACCTTCTCCTCTGCATGTCCCCCTTGATCCTCTTCTAGGGTGTTTATATAGACATTGGAATGCCCAAAATAGCCCAAAATTGGCCTTTTCCAAATAGAATTAGACTTTGGCTCGACAGGGACACGGCCGTGTGCCACGCGCGTGTGAAGGTGTTCAGGCCGTGTGTAATTCTGAGTTGGTTTTTAGTTGACACAGCCATGACACACGAGCATGTGGTCTGCCCGTGTGTATTAAACGGGCGTGTGGATTACCCGTGTGGAAGTGTCTAGGCCATGTGAAATACTGAATTAGGCGCATTTTGTTTGTTTTTGGCCTGTATCTTACTCTTTTCACTTCTCTATGCTCGCCTAAGTATAAAACATGAATTTAAAGGATTAGGAGCATCGAATTCAATGAAACCAAGGAAAAAAATCATTCATAAATATGCCAAGCATGGGATAAAAATATATATATATTATGGTTTATCAACAGGTCTTAGGTGAAATTTTGGGTGAGAAATGAAGCTAGTAATGGTTTCATTTTGTCCACACAGGCAAACACACAGGCATGTGTCTAGACTGTGTGTGACACATAGCCTGGTAACATGGGCATGTGGTTAGGCTGTGTGTCCCTTGCACCTTAATTTTGAGAAACAAAATGCTTAGAATTAAGCATACGGGCAGAGACACGGGCGTATGTCTTAGCTGTGTGTGCTACACGGCCTAGAACACGGGCGTGTGTCTTGGCGTGTGAAACCTGCATCTATTTTCGAATTGAATTAATTAACGACACGGTCTAGCACACGGGCGTGTGGCATGGTCGTGTGCACAAGTCAGAGAGTTACATGGGGTCCAACATGGCCTCCACCATGGGCATGTCCCAGGGTCACACGGGCGTGTCACCCCTGCAGCTTGGAAATTTTTGAAAAATTGTAAAAAATTCTTCGAGTTTTCAGTTAAGTCTTGACTTGATTCTAATGCTCATTTTGGGCCTCCAGGGTCTAGTTAATGGACGTTTTGGATGATTTCAGTTAATGAATAGTGTTTTACATAAATTATTTAAAAATTGTTTTGAAAGTTTTGGTAATGCTTCGAAACCTTGTTTCGAAGATAGATACGGGTTAGGGGTATTACAGGAAAGGGACATCATCAGTGAAGTCCTCATGCTTATCTTAAAGGTCAGAATGAGATAATCGGTATTGAGGAGGATCCACTCCACGCAGTCACTCGATCATCCTCATATGACTCATACTGGATAATCCCTATGTAGACATCTGTCCAACTAGTGCAAGGGAGTAGGACTGCTCTGGTGTGTTGAGGATGCCAAAGTGCCGTGTGAGGCAAGTCACGTAAGGGCCTAAGTAGATAGGACCCTTCCTACTGCGCTTTGTCTAATGGTGGACAACTAGGGTGATGGAATAAGTAAGATTAAAGGTGTGCCCTGTGGGCATGCTCCATAAAAAATAAGCGTCGGTTGTACGGACAATGTTGGTTTTCTCCCTCCGATTAGTCAAAGTGTGAGCCAAGATGGCATGAATATAGCATGATCAACTCGCATCATAAGGTGTCGTACTCAGAGTAAGGTCTACCCAACATAGAGAACATGAGTAGTGGATGTGCCGGTATAAAGTGAGAAAGCTCTCGACACTCATGAACTCGTCAGTGTTGAGTTCTAATGCAGCTCCGAACTCCGGGATGCTTATGTGATGCATCGTGCCACTGAGTCTAAAAGTAATAGTGTCTGGCTCATTGTGTGTCACATCACTTGCTGTAAGAGGAATGTTGAATAAAACTCGTGAGTAAGCTTCGAGTAGGTGGGCTCGATGATGGAGAAGAATCGATCTTAAGAAGGCGTAGCAATGATGGCGCGGACTCGATCAGCAAACTGGACTTGTTCTAAAGCGGTCCAATCAACAAATCGGCCTAATCCAAACGACTGTTGTCGGATCTGCTGAAATAGGTCCTCCTAGGGACCTTGTGGAAACCGTAAAAATGGAATACGAGTATTGAAAGAAGCGTACGAGGAGGAGGTTGCGCCTGGAGTCTTCCGCTTCTTTGAAGCGGGGACAACGACCTTGGATTTTTCGCATGTGTTCGTCATGGTGTACCTGGAAGGTAGAACAGTCCAAAATCCAAAAACAGTAAATTAAGTATCACCAATGAAACAAATAGAGAGGTTGACAAATCAACGTGGGAATTAAAATTCGGCTAGTAACCCTCTCATCAAAATTCAATCTTCCTAAATAGAAAATATACTCCTAAAAGAATATGTACTAATACCTAATCATGCAAAAACCATGAACTTAAGCGGTTATGATTCCAACTAGAAGTTATAAAAAAATAATAAAGGAAAAAAATTAAACTAAATGAGAAACTAAAAGACAAATAATGAAATAATAATAATAATAATAATAATAATAATCAAAAGAGTAAAATAAATAATAATAAAAAACAAAACCCTAACATAATCAACTACTAACATAACCACAAGAATACTAAAATGACTTATAATTATAACAAGAATAAGATTAAGGAATAATAATAACAAAAATAAATAGAGTAAAACAAGAATGAGAAAATCAAAATTAATCAACAAGAACCAAACTTTTCGAACAATGATAATAATGAAAATGAAAATAATAAAAAGGATCATAAGAATAATAATAAAATTAATGATAATAAACTAAGAAGAAAAAATAAAGAAAATATAAAAATAAAAAATATTAATAAGAAAAATATGAAATAAAAATAAAAAAGAAAAGAGGAAAAGGGGCAAACGGTAGGGTACAGTAGTGCGGTCGGTGATGGTGATTGGAGACGCGGTGGGGAGAGGAGGTTTGGTCGTTGGGGAGGCATGTCGGAAGAAGAAGAGGAAGGGAAGGGGCTTGCGTGTTGAAGGGAGAAAGGGGGTCGGAAGTGGTATGTAGGCGTGCGAGATGTATGGGTGTGGAGTGGTTAGGGGCGAGGGTGGGTTTGCGCAGTGGCGAAGGAACAAGAAAGAGGGGAAAGGGGAGAGGGGAAAGGGGAGAAGGTGTAACACCCCTTACCTGAGTTCGAGGTCGAGACTGGGGCATTACTTGACTTAACCGTATGCATACAATCATTTTCGAGTTATGAAAACTAGGTCAAACTTAAAACTTTTCTCTTTTAATCTAAAAGTTCTTAATATGGGCCTATGAGGCTCAAATCACATTTTAGAAATAACCCGGGATTAATCCCAACATCTTTGAAAACTTTGCAAAATGCCACTTGAAGCAGGGCATACGCCCATATGGAAGGGCAACACACCCGTGTGGCCATTATGACATCGTTGTGCTAAAGGCCTGTGTGGTTCACACGGCCTAAGCACAAGGGGACACGCCCGTGCCCTGAGCCTGTGTGAATTAAATTCCAATTTTGAACCTAAAGGGGTTTTCACAAGGCCTGACACACGCTTGTGTCCATGGCCCGTGTCTATGGTCCGTGTCCCTCACACGACCATGACACGCCCGTGTCTAAAAACCTTGACATTCTGTTTCTAAAGTCAGCAACAATTTAGGGCACACGGCCTAGGCACACACCCGTGGCTAGAGGCCGTGTACTACACACGGCTGAGACACACAGCGGTGTCTCTGCCTGTGTGTTTACTGCCATGCATACTGACTTGCAAATTCGAGGTGCAGGGGACACAGGCCGAACAACACGCCCATGAGGCTGACTGTGTGTCATACACGGCCTAGACATACGTCCGTGTGTCTACCCGTGTGGATGATATAAGGCTATTTACCAAGCCCTTCGCCACCCTGAAACACCATCTAACACCATTTCTCATACCAAAATCTAACATAACATGATTTCTCAACCAAGCAGCCACAACTAAGATTTATATACATTTCATTTATTCAACCACACCAACCACATTCACAAAAGGTTTTCTTGCATTCATATAATAACTTTCAATATCGACCATTTTTCATGACCTTATACAAAATGAGTCAGGTATTAAATTAAGCCAACACATTTGGCCAATTAACAATGGAAAAAAACTCAAAATTCAAGATCCTATACATGCCATAATCAAAATAAAAGAACTAACTATACCAAGTGCTTCAGATGATAGTGTGGCTAGCTTCTCTGACATATGCGATGATCCACGGGCTACTTTGACGGCACTATAAGAAAATGGAAAGGAAAAAGGGTAAGCATAAAGCTTAGTAAGTTGTATGAAAATAAACATCAACTAATTATCATACAAAAATATACTCATAACATTTCATATCTTGTCCATGAATATAATGAATAGACATAAGTACAACTTACTTATCACCATCCAATACAATTCATATGGCATATATTGAGCCCACATCTAATACATTTCAAGTAGGTACCTGTACCACTCACCACATGGTCATAACTTTTCTCATTTTGATACAAATCATAAATCTTTCATTGAATTATTTAGAATATTATCGATACTAAAATACCCTGAACCTGGGATAAGATGCCGACGCTATGTCCCAGACATCGTCTTACACTAACTAGCACATTAAAATCGATGCCGTGTCCCAGACAGGTCTTACATTGACTTTCATATATCGAGGCCAATGCCATGTCCCAGATAGGTCTTACACTAGCTCTCATCTATTGGTGTCGATGCCATGTCCTAGATAAGTGTTACACTAACACACAACAAGTTAATGCCATGTCCCAGATAGGTCTTACACTAGCTTGTATATCTCGAGGTTGATGCATGTCCTAGACATATCTTACACTGACTCTCGTCTAAATGTCGATGCATGTCCCAGACATGTCTTACACTGGCTCTCATAATGTGGCCGATGCATGTCTTAGACATGTTTTACACTGGCTCACATACCACCCAATGTCATGGTACGAATATCCAAGTCTATTTCAAATGTTCAACCGGAAGTCTTTATTACATTAATTTCTCGACATGCATTCTCATAATCATAATCCAACAATTCATGCAATATCAATTCAATCATACATCATAGAAATATAGTTGCACTATTAACATACAACTTACCTCGGATTACAAAATGTAGGCGACTAGACGATTTAATCTACTTACTTGGCCTTCCCTCAATCTAGGTTCGGATTTTGTATTTCTTGATTTGTGAGGGTTACAAGCTGCTGAAATTTTCAATCTTTCAAACCTCTATTTTGCTAGTGTTTTTTGGTGGAGAAGAAGATGAACAAGGGATGATATCATCTTTCTTTTCTTTTATTTTCTTTTTGGCCAAATAAGTCACCAAACTTCACCTAACATTTGACTATTTTAATTTCCTTGTCTCATGGCCCGCCAAGCACCATCCTAGGGTCTATTTTCACTTTAAATACCCCTACTTTATAATCCATGGCCATGTTTTACACTGGCTCACATACCACTCAATGTCATGGTACGAATATCCAAGTCTATTACAAATGTTCAATCGAAAGTCTTTACTACATTAATTTCTCGACATGCATTCTCATAATCACAATCCAACAATTCATGCAATATCAATTCAATCATACATCATAGCAATATAGTTGCACTATTAAAGTACAACTTACCTCGGATTACAAAATGTAGGCGACTAGACGATTTAATCTACTTGCTTGGCCTTCCCTCAATCTAGGTTCGGATTTTGTATTTCTTGATTTGTGACGGTTACAAGCTGCTGAAATTTTTAAGCTTTCAAACCTCTATTTTGCTAGTGTTTTTCGGTGGAGAAGAAGATGAAAAAGGGATGATATCATCTTTCTTTTCTTTTATTTTCTTTATGTCCAAATAAGTCACCAAACTTCACCTAACATTTGACTACTTTAATTTCCTTGTCTCATGGTTGGTCAAGCACCATCCTATGGTCTATTTGCACTTTAAATACCCCTAATTTATAATCCATGGCCATTTAACATTATTTGTTAGCAAATCACAACTTTTTCCCTTTATCGATTTAGTCATTTTTCGTAATTAAGCTCACAAACGCTAAAATTACTTCACCAAAATTTTCATGCACTGACATAATTATGCTATAACATCAAAATAATAATTCAATAATTTCTCTGACTTCAGATTTGTGGTCTCAAAACCACTGTTTCGACTAAGTCCAAAATCGAGTTGTTATAAAGGGAGGGAAAAGAGGGAGAGCTCGTGGGGGTGCAATGATAGCAGCAAGAAAAGGGGGTCGACTTGGGCAGATCGACAATGTGGGAAAAAAGAAGGGAAGGAAAAAAGATAAAACAAAATGAAAAGGGAAAATTAGGGTTTTGGGTTAAATTGGTAACATGGTCGTGTAAAAGCTCGTGTTGGGCCATACAGCCGTATCACATGCCCGTGTGCGACTCCCTCAACCCGTATGTGTTTAAAAATTGGAACCCAGTCTTCACACAGCCTCAAACATGCTTGTGTGTCTAAGCCATGTGGCACACATGGCCGTGCGTGATCTTCTTCGCATCTCCCACACATGTGTGCGAGACCGTGTAGGGCACTGATAAACCATAATTTATACATATTTTTATCCCATGCTTATCGCATTTATGGATGGGTTCTCCTTAGATTTGGTGAATTCGATGCTCCTAATTCTTTAATTTCATGTTTTATACTTAGGTGAGCATATGAGAGTAAAAAGAGCGAGAAACGGGCCAAAAACAGAGAAAATGGACCTACATAGGAAATCAACACGGCCTAGACTTCCTCGCACGGGCGTGTCACACGGCCGTGTCCATTTGGAAAGATCGAAGCACGAATTACACGGGTAGACTACACGCCCGTGCCTGTTCAACAGCCTTGACCATAGTCTGGAGTAATCGCACACAGGCGTGTCACACGGGCATGCCCCTGCCGAGCCCAAGTATAGTCCTATTCGAAAAAGGCCACTTTTGAGGGCTCCTAGGCATTCTAAAGAGTATTTAAACACCTGAGGAGGCACTTAGAAGACACACGCAGAGTAGGACGCAAGGAATTACTCAAGGGAAGCTGATTGGTCTATCTCAGAAGTCGGATTCATCGTCAAGACTGAAGATCTCCCGTCAATTTCTATTCAAGGGTTTTGGGTTTTTCTTTATGTTTTGTATTCATTATTCTTTTGAGATGTTTTCTTTTATAATTATGAACTAAACCCCCTAAATATCTAACGGGAATGAAACCTAAGACGGATCTTGTTATTATTATCTGAATTGTATGATAAATATTTGACTTGTTCTTAATTATGTGTTCTTAATTCTTGTTTTAATATTCCAGGATACTGATTCAAGTTAATGCTCTTATTCAGAGGAGGAATAGACCCTGTCTAAGAGTAAATTTTTCATAATTAAGCGGAGTTGATTGCATGCCTAGAGATAGGTTGACAAGATTTTGCCAGATTAGGGTGAAACCTAATAAGGGATTCCATAGATCGAGTTAATGCAACACTAGAGCGTTAGTTAGAAAGAGATTTCAATTAATCAACCTAGGGTTGGATGTTATTAGTCTCGAGAGAGATAATAATATAACTTAGGGATTTCTACCGATCAAGTCAAATGAATAGATCGTCTTATTCAGAGTCAAATAACAAGTGAAGTCTAGGTGGATTTTTCCTTGGGTATTGTCTTAATCAATCGAGTTTTTCCAAAAGCTTTTTCCCACTTTTCTGTGCACCCTTAGTTTAGTTAATTAGTCTAGATAAACAAATCCCTTAATTTTTAGGTTAGATAATAAAAAGAAAGTAATTACTAGTACTCTTGGTTCCTTTGGGTTCGACAATCCAGTCTTGCTAAAGCTATACTACTGTTCGATAGGTACACTTGCCTTCATCGTGATAATAGTTAGTTCCAAGAACGATTAGTTATAAATTTTTAAAACCTTCCATGAATATTACGTACAAAGTTTTTGGCACCGTTTCCAGGGAACTAAGATATTAGGAACACTCGATTTTTATTACTTTAGCCATTTTACTTTTATTGCAATTTAAATTTTTATTTTTTATTTTATTTTCTAATTCTTCATTTATTTTCTTCTGATAGGTTTTTCTAGTTTATGACCAGAAGCCCGTCAGGACCACTACTTTTTTACGGTGAAATCAACCGTACAGTTCGCAAAAACTGAAGAGAAATAAGGTGAAGCTTAAGATACACAGAGGAAGAGCAAGAGGATGATATTCACACCACAACCGAGGAGATGGCCGACAACCAGGAAAATCTGCTACCTCCTGCGATTGCTGCTAATCAGAATCCTACTCCACGTACTATGTATGATTATACTAAACCTTCTTTAACAGGAACTGAATAGAGCATAGTTAGGCCTACTGTTGCTGCAAATAATTTTGAACTGAAACCTAACACCATTCAAATAATCCAGCAGTTTGTTCAGTTTGATGGCTTGTAGGACGATGACCCAAATGCTCATTTGGCAAATTTCTTAGAATTTTGTGACACTTTTAAAATCAATGGCGTTTCTGATGATGCCATTCGCCTTCGGTTATTTCCTTTTTCATTGAGGAACAAAGCTAAACTGTGGTTAAACTCGTTACCATGAGGGTCAATCACTACCTGGGAACAAATGACCGAAAAGTTTTTATTAAAATATTTTCTGTTGGCTAAAGCAGCCAAATTACTTAATGATATCTCTTATTTTGTGCAGATGGATTTAGAAACACTCTATGATGCATGGGAGAGATACAAGGACCTTTTGAGAAGGTGCCCTCACCACTCTGGCTACAGGTTCAAACATTCCACAACGGCCTAAATCCTTCGACTAGACAGATGATTGGCGCAGCTGCTGGTGGGACGATCAATAATAAGACACCTGAGGATGCTTATGAATTTATAAAAGAGATGTCACTGAATAATTATCAGTGGCAAGTCATGAGGACAAAACCAATGAAAACAGCCGGCGTTTTTAATGTCGATTCGGTCACCATGCTCTCTAATCAGGTAGAACTTTTAAACTGAAAAATTGACGGTTTTCTTGTTCTTCACAGGTACACCCAATAATGCAGTGCGAAGTAAGTTGAGGTGGATCAAGCAATTTAGAATACCCACCCTATGGCCACAACATGGAGAACGAGTAGTTAAATTACATGGGTAATAATCCTCGATCTCAAAATAATCCTTATAGTAATAATTACAATGCAGGTTAGAGGAACCACCCAAATTTCTCATGGGGAGGCCAAGGGAATCAGAAACCACCACCACCTCCAGGCTTCCAACAACCACCTTACCAACAAGAGAAAAAACTGAACCTTGAAGAGATGCTAACAAAATTCATCTCGGTGTCAGAAACTCATTTTCAGAATACCGAGCCAGCACTTAAAAATCAACAAGCATCCTTCTAAGGGCTCGAAACTCATATAGGTCAGCTTGCTAAATTAATATCTGAACGACCACAAGGTAGCCTGCCGAGTAACACTGAATCTAACCCAAGAGAGCAAATCAATGCAGTTACCATTCTAGATGAGGAAGGGCTAGTTGCACCTAAACCAGAACCGAGGCAAGAAACTGTGGTAAGTAACGGTAAGGGTGAGGTGGACCATAATGACCAGAAACCGTAAGTAAAGAATACAAACCTCATGTGCCATACCCAAACGCGACAAGGAAAGACCGCACAGAAGAACAATTCTGTAAATTCCTTAAATTATTAAAGAAGTTACATATTAACTTACTGTTTATTTAAGCTCTTTCGTAGATGCCAAACGCAATCAAATTCTTAAAAGAGATTTTAACAAATCAGCGGAAGTTGGATGAAGCGTCGCATGTAGAGCTAAATGCGGTTTGCTCAGCCATACTACAGAATAAGCTGGCTAACAAATTAAATGATCCAGAGAGTTTTACGATTCCCTATCTAATTGGTAGCCTAGATGTTAATAATGCTTTGTCTGATTCAGGGGCTAGTATCAATGTCATGCCTTACAAAATGTTTAAGCAACTAGGTCTTGTAAAACCCAACCAAACTAGGATGAGTATTCAATTAGCTAATAAAACAATCAGATTTCCTAGGGGGATTACTGAAGATGTACTCGTTAAAATTGACAAATTTATATTCCCAGTTGATTTCGTTATTCTAGACATAGAGGAGGATAGTAACGTTCCTTTAATTTTAGGGAGGCCCTTTTTAGCAACTGGTAGAACAATAATTGATGTTGGCACAGGTGAACTCACACTTCATGTGGGAAACGAAACAATCACCCTTCAAGCTCGTAATTCGAGTAACACATTGAAAATTGAAGGTGGTTGTATAAATTATTCTACTAAAACTGACCATGTGGTGCAACCTACTTTGTAGGAAATAAGTTTGAAGAACCTACACAAGCCATGTTCAAGCAACAACAAAGGACCTATCTATGAAGAACGTAGGCTACAAATAGAAGAACTAGATGAATGGTGGACATATAAACCGAGGACACATGATAAACCAAAACCACGCCATGACGAGCTCAATATCGCACCAAATCAACTTAAGGTTGGAGACAAAGTACTACTAGATGCAGCAGACCCTCGTATTGCCACTTCTGAACCTAACAGAGCAATCCCTCTTACGGTACTCAGTATTTTCCCATATGGTACAGTCGAGGTAAGTCATCCATCACAAGGCACTTATAAGGTAAATGGACATCGTCTCAAAATTTATAACGGTGAGAATTTCAAAGACGATAAAGAGGAGCTACAGCTCCACGAAGTTACCTAAATATACCCACAAGGTAGAGTCGAGCTTAGACTATAAATAAGTGCTTCTCGGGAGGTAACTCAAGTACTAACAGTGTTAACTTCTTTAAATTTTAGCCTTTAACATTTAATTCACTAACTGAGTCACTGAACACAGGGTTTCCAGAAACACGTGGCCAGGCACACGGGCGTGCCGTAGGCCGTGCACATACCACGGGATGCAACACGGGCGTGCAACACGGGCGTGAGCCTACATACCCGGGTGTGGGAGAAGCGAATGAAGATTGACACGGCCGTGCAACATGGCCGTCTACACCAATGCGCCCAATTTCAAAAAAACACGAAATGCACGGGCTGAAATGAGGGCACATAGGCGCGCCCCATGGCCGTGTGCCCCAATCTCTTTATAAACACCTATTATTTATTTTATTTTATTTTTATCTTTATCTTTATATTTTGAAATTACTTTTTATTTCTTTTTAATACTATTTTATCTTGCGATTTTATAATCTTTATTCGGCTATTTCTTTACGAGTAATTATGCTTCATTATATTTCCTAAAGAGTTCCTGATTCTATCATAGTTATAAAAAGCTCCAAAGCTCATCCTCAAATAGGAACTAAAAACTCCACTAGCAAAGGACTTATGGACTAATGAACCTCTACCACCACCGGAGTATCCTCCTCCACTCTCATCATTGCCTTGGCCAATTATTCTCCATAACTCCAATTCAATGAGTTCCTTCATCATTCAGGAAGTTTCACCTCTCTCCCTATCTTATGATTATATATCTGTATTTTTCAATATATCTATCTTTGTACATTGAGGGCAATGTACATCTTAAGTGTGGGGGGTCTTTTATATCATCATCAGAAATCCCTGAATTTTGTCTTATTCTCACATGAATCACTCATATCACTATTAGAATGAATTTTAATTAATTTATGATTTTTATTGATATGTCTTGAATTAAAAACATAGGCATTTATGCATTGACTGTTTAAACTTTAAGACATTAGGGAATCAAGCATGATAAGTTGATTTTTAAAGAATTAAAAACTTTTAGGTTATTTCCCTAAGTTTAGGTATTATCTTGAGTTGAAATTCTCAAGTTTAAACATCAAAAAGCCATAATTTTTGTGAGAACATGAGCCTTTAGAGCATATTTTATTTCTTTCATGCTCACTTTTATTATGAGTGCGTCAGTATTGATTTGTTATTCTAGAACTTGCTTGATTATGCATGTCAAGACCACACCATTTGATTTGATATGTCGAGATGATAAAGGCACTTAGTGTAATAACCCGAAATTCACGGGCACCGAAAAAGTAAGTTATAGGGCCTCCGTCTTAGTGAAATAAGTTCGAAAATAATTATTAAAAATATTTATGAGCCTAGTGGTGTGTCTAATTAGGATCTAATTAGGTGAATTTAGCTTAATTTAGAGTAAGTAATAAAAAGGATTAAATTGAATAAAGGGTAAAAGTTTAATTATAAAGCAATAGAAAATAAAATGATTAAAATGGCAATTAAGCCATTGACTACAAATGAGGCGCCATATTGGTGAAATAAAATCAAAGATTTTTTTTAGGTTTTATATATTATAATGATTATTATTATGGTTTTATATTAAATTATTATAATTATTAATTAACATTATGGTTTTATATTAGATTATTATTATTAGCATTATTATTAAATAAATTAAATAGTAGATAATTGTATGGTAATAAAATATACATGTGTAAAAATTATATTGGTACATTTGTAATTTAAATACTTAATTACTTATAATTTAAGTAAAAGATATTTTTAATTAAATAATTAAATTATTAAATTATGAGATTTTTTTAAGAAACAAATTAAATATGACAAATGTAATAAAATTATTGGTACAAATGTAGAATTAAATATGTGTTACAATTGTAAAATATGTAAATGATGTTAAAATAGATATTTAAAATAAATATATTATAATATATGCTAATTAAATAAGTAAAACAAATAAATATAAAAGAGAAATAAAGAAACAAAAGGGAATAGAAACAGAATTGAAAACGGAAGCATGGGAGAAAAAGAGAAAGAAAAAGGGAAAGAAAAATAAAAGAGAAAACTAAGGATTTGAAGCTTGGAGTTAATTTGCCAACAAAGAACCTGAAACGTCAGCATCGAAAGGAAAGGAGAAAGTCATCAAGGACTAAAACGGGAGAATTACGGTGTGTATTACTATAATTCAAATTTTAATTATTATTGATTGCTGAAATTTTAATTGTTATGTATGGTAAGTAAGACTTGAGGTAAGTATGTGATTATTTGAAAAGTGTATTGATTGAAAAATAAATAAATGGTGACAATTGTATGGTGTTGATTGTATACACTTGTGTGAAAATTAATTTGTATATGAATTAAGATAATAGATATTTGAATTGAATGAGTATTGAAAATTTTTGTATAAGTGAAATTGAAATTAGAAAAAGTAAAATAATACCCTATTAACTTGTCGGACTAGATTTGATACAAATGGCATGCCATTGGATTTGTGATGTGATGAGGAGATTGTAGTTCGGCCGAGAAGATGTTTCTGTTATTATATACTTCGATTTATCCGAAGAGGCACTTAATGCCTTACTGGTGTGTTATGGAGGATTTAAAATATTCTGGGTGTGTTTGGGTTGGACATTCTGGTGTGTTTGGGTGGAAATCCGCGTATCTGTCGGAGTCCGAGCCTTGTTAATAGGGTAAATAATTGAAATGAAATTTTGAAACTAAGATCATTTGTTTTGGCACTATTGAAAAGTATGAGAAAGAATGTATGAACTAAAATATGAATTGAGTTGGTACGAGAAAAATGAATTATGAATTTAAGATTTATGAAGTAAAATAATTATATATAAAATTAGTTTAAATAATTATAAAATTTATGGTTGATGTTTGTAATTTATTAATGTTAAATAGTCTTGATTTATAGTAATACCATGAGTATATCCATACTCAACAGCAGTTGTTTCCGTCTGCAGTTAGTAGAAGTCAAGTGTCCCGCTTAGCATCCGAACAATCCAGACTCTAACACAAACTTGGTGATGTATATTTTTCTTTTGGGTAAAGGTGGCATGTACATAGGTGTTGTTTAATCACTTGAATATGCATATTACTTTGAGTAGTGAAGGATGAATTATAATTAAGATTTAGATGGTTAAATGAAATGGTAAGGGAAGTACATGATATTTTGATACATGAACATTAAGTTGTTAAATGAATGAAGTTTATAATCAATTTTGAATGATGCTATGATAGTTATTAAGTTAAAATTATGTTAATGATATAAATATTAGTTATATGAATGTGAAACATTGGTGTTGGTGATTTTGGTTTGAATTTGCAGGAGGTTTAGGTAAAAATAAGCAGAAATGCTGCCGAAATTTTTTATAAAAACAAAAAAAAAATTGAAATACTCGAACAAGTCCCATTGTACTTTTAATACGTGTTTGAACTTCGAGAGTCCAAGATAGGGACTTAATTATTATATTATACTATGAAATTTATATTAATTGTAAATTATTCGTAAGTTGTTTGATATGTCCGATAATGCTTCATAACCTCATTTTGGCGACAGTTTGAGGTTAAGGGGTATTACAATTAGGTTTAACCCACTCACTCCACAAAAGCCTACCTTCATAATTAACCCTTAGTGAATCCTTTTGAGCCTAACAAGCCATTAATTGATTTGCCCTCAATATTAACCCATAACCCATTATTGTTGAAATCCCCTAATTTGATCCCTATTTTTGTCGAGATTTGATTTGAATTAATTGCTTAGCTATGTTTTATTCTTCGTTGCAATAATTAAGTTCTATGTTATTTGACTTGTTCCTAATATATATATACACTTACATACATATTAGTAGCAATTCGTCGTTTTTGAGCATAAGTGTTAATTCCATATTCTGAGAAGAAGCTCACTTGTAATCAATTGATGACTAGTTATTTTTCTAGCTAGGTAATTTTTCAATTCAATCTCGATTCTAACCTTTACTTTCAGCTTGTGACCACACCCCCTAACCAAAGCCACACTACAACCCTCTAAAGACCTTTTTGATTGATGTATCATCTCAATATATAGTGGTGGAGATTTGATTTTCAAGCAAGCCTATGGTAATAGCTTTTCAATTGACTAATGAGTGCCTTATTTGATGTCCTTAAACACCTCGAGTGAATTTAGTGAACCTTTAGTGAGGATGTTAAACTCTGTGATATTTTGACAAAAGGTGATTACTTAGATAAGGGGGGACACCTATGTTTTCATGACAAAATGCTCAACTTGGAATGTTTGAATCTTTGGTGTACTTTTAGTTGAATTTTCAAAGTATGATTACTTATGGATTATTTTGAGATATTATTGATAGGGATTATAAATTGAGAAGAATTTATTATGATTATGAGTTGAGGATTTTGCTTGAGGACAAGCAAACGTTTAAGTGTGGGGGTATCTGATAAACCGTAATTTATACATATTTTTATCCCATGCTTAGTGCATTTATGGATGGTTTCTCCTTAGATTTGGTGAATTCGATGCTCCTAATTCTTTAATTTCATGTTTTACACTTAGGTGAGCATAGGAGAGGAAAAAGAGCGAGAAACGGGCCAAAAACGGAGAAAATGGACCCACATGGGAAATCAACACAGCTTGGACTTCCTCACATGGGCGTGTCACACGGCCATGTCCATTTGGCAGGATCGAAGCACGAATTACACGAGTAGACTACATGCCCATGCCTGTTCAATGGCCTTGACCATGGGTTAGAGTAATCGTACACGGGCGTGACCTTACTGAGCCCAAGTATAGTCTTATTCGGAAAAGGCCACTTTTGAGGGCTCTTAGGCATTCTAAAGCCTATTTAAACATCTGAGGAGGCACTTAAAAGACACACGCGGAGTAAGAGGCAAGGAATTACTCAAGGGAAGCCGATTGGTCCATCTCAGAAGTCGGATTCATCGTCAAGACTGAAGATCTCCCTTCAATTTCCATTCAGGGGTTTTGGGTTTTTCTTTATGTTTTGTATTCATTATTCTTCTGAGATGTTTTCTTTTATAATTATGAACTAAACCCCCTAAATACATAAGGGGAGTGAAACTTAAGACGGATCTTATTATTATTATCTGAATTGTATGATAAATATTTGACTTGTTCTTAATTATGTGTTCTTAATTCTTGTTTTAATATTCTAGGATATTGATTCAAGTTAATGCTCTTATTCAGAGGAGGAATAGACCCTGTCTAAGAGTAAATTTTTCATAATTAAGTGGAGTTGATTGCACGCCTAGAGATAGGGTGACAAGATTTTGCCGAATTAGGGTGAAACCTAATAAGGGAGTCCATAGATCGAGTTAATGCAACACTAGAACGTTAATTAGAAAGAGATTTCAATTAATCAACCTAGGGTTAGACGTTATTAGTCTCGAGAGAGATAGTAATATAACTTAGGGATTTCTACCGATCAAGTCAAATGAATAGATCGTCTTATTCAGAGTCAAATAACAAGTGAAGTTTAGGTGGATTTTTCCTTGGGTATTGTCTTAATCAATCGAGTTTTCCCAAAAGGTTTTTCTCACTTTTCTGTGCACCCTTAGTTTAGTTAATTAGTATAGAAAAAAAAATCCCTTAATTTTTAGGTTAGATAATAAAAAGAAAGTAATTACTAGTACTCTTGGTTCCTTTGGGTTCAACAATCCGGTCTTGCTAAAGCTATACTACTATTTGATAGGTACACTTGCCTTCATCGTGATAATAGTTAGTTCCAAGAATGATTAATTATAAATTTTTAAAACCTTCCACGAATATCACATACCAGGCATATGGACTCACAAATGCCCGTGTGTCTCGACCGTGTCTCTTGGGCGTGTAACTCACTGACTTGAATTAAAATTGAAAACTTAGCTCCAGTACTCACACGGCTGTGTCTTTAGGCATGTATGTCACACGATCGTTTTTCCAAGCCGTGTGTGCAACACGACTGTGTCTCTAGGCCACGTGGACCACCTCAGGCCTTTGAAATTTGGAAAAATTAAGTCCCGGGACTCACACGGCCAAGGACACGCCCATGTGTTTAGACCGTGTGACTTACATGGCCATATTTTTACATCGTGTAACTCTCTGTCAATTGCTCCCTTATGCACACAGCTTCGGACACGCTCTTTTGTTCAGGCCGTGTAGGTCAAAAATATTTTTTAATTTTAATTTTAAATTAGCATGCAATAAAATTAAAAGAATTAGCAAGAGTTAAACATTCGGGTTGTCTCTCGAAAAGCGTTTATTTAGAGCCTAAGCTTGACTTACCTTATATGCGCTTATGGTGGTTTACAAAGCCGAAGCTCCTCTTTCTCGTTATCAATTTTATTACCAAAATAAGCTTTGAGTTGAGTATTGTTTACCTTAAATGTGCCGAACTCAAATGCGTTACCTCAATTGTATTGTATCGAAATACATTTAGTATTGTAAATGGGTTTGATCCGTTTGCATCAAGCTCCAAAGGGAAAATTAGTGGAACCATTTTGTCCAGCAGTATTTTTTCCCCAACTTTAAATTGGTTTATTCCATCCACATGCTCATCATAGCTTCGCTTTGGCTCTTATTCATGCCTTTTCAGTTTCTCCTTGACATGCGTTCACCATTCATCTAGTTCATCAATTTGAACCATTCGCTCTTCATTTGTTGTTCTAATTCTGTCACTTTCAGTGAAACATGGCTCCATTATGTTTTTACGAGGGATTTCTTTCAAAGAAGGTTGAGCCACATGATACTCACATTAATAGAACGTTTCATATTATCTCACTCGCTAGAGACTTTCATAGGATTACGTGCTTGGAGAGTAATTGTTTCGTCACGTACACGAAGTACTAATTCACTCATACCAACATCAATAATAGTCCTGGCAGTGGCTAAAAAGGGACGACCTAAAATTAAAGGTACCTCACTACCTTTATCCATGTCCAACAAAACAAAATCAATGGGGAATATGAATTTATCTATTTTAACAAGCACATCCTTAATAACACCCCTAGGATATCTGATGGTTCTATCTGTTAATTAAATACTCATCCTAGTGTGTTTGGGTTTCTTAAGACCTAGTTGTTTAAAAATTTTGTACGGCATGACATTAATACTGGCCCTTAAATCAGCTAATGTGGTATCAATATTTGAACTACCAATGGGACAAGGAATAGTAAAACTTCTTGGATCTTTGAGTTTATTGGGTAGTTTATTTTGTAAGATGGCCGAGCAAATTGCATTAAGCTCCACAGTTTATGAATTGTCTAACTTCCATTTGTTTGCCAACAACTCTTTTAGAAATTTAACATAATTTAGCATCTACGAAAGAGATTCAACAAAAGGTAAGTTAATATGTAATTCTTTTAAGAGCTTGAGAAATTTACAAAATTATTCGTTCATGTGGTCTCTCTTTGACGTGTTAGGATATAACACTCGAGGTTTATATTCCCTAACAACCGGCTTCTGCTTTTTTTGACTTTCCTCAGCCTGATTTTTGCCTCGGTTCTTATTCAGATTCAACTAACCCTTCTTCAGCTTGAACAGTAATTGCATGAAGTTGCTTCCTTAGGTTAGTTTTAGTATTACTGGGCAAGTTACCTTGTGGTATTTTCAAAATTAACTTTGCAAGTTGACCTGTTTGGTTCTTGAGCCTTTAAATCAATGCTTATTGATTTTTCAGAGTTGCCTCAGTGTTTTGGAAATGAGTTTCTGACACCGAGATAAACTTTGTCAACATATCCTCAAGGTTTGACTTCTTCTCTTGCTGATAAGGTGGTTGTTAGAAGCCTGGAGGTGATTGTGCTATTTAATTTCCTTAACCATACTAAGAGAAATTGAAATGGTTCCTCCAACTTGCATTATAGTTATTACTATAAGGGTTATTTTTAGGCCTAGAATTATTACCCATATAATTGATTTGCTTGTTCTCTGTGATAGGATCGAAGGGTAAACATTCTGGATTTTTTTTTCCACCTCCATTTATATCGCATTGCATCACTGGATGTACCTACGTAGAAAGATATAAACCATCAATTTTCCTATTTAATAATTCTACTTGGTTTGATAACATGGTGGCTGCATCAATATTAAAAACATCAGATGCTTTCATCGGTTTTGTCCTTATGACTTACAACTGATAATTATTCAGTGCCATCTCCTCTATAAACTCATAAGCTATCTCGGGTGTTTTATTGTTTAGAGTTCCACCAACTGCTACATCGATTTGTTGCCTAGTTGAGGGATTCAAACCGTTGTAGAAGGTTTGAACTTGTAGCCATAAAGGTAACCCATGGTGAGGGAACCTTCTCAATAAGTCCTTGCATCTCTCTCATGCATCATATAAAGTCTCTAAATCGATCTGCACAAAGGAATAGTTGTCATTCCTCAACTTGGCTGTTTTAGCTGATGGGAAGTAATTTAGTAGAAATTTCTTGGTCATCTGAGCCCATATGGTGATTGAACCTCGTGGTAAAGAGTTTAACCATGGTTTAGCTTTTTTCCTTAACGAGAAAGGGAATAATAGTAAGCGAATGGTGTCATCAATGGCGCCATTAATCTTGAAAGTATCACAAATTTTTAGAAAATTTTCCAAATGGGTATTTAGATCTTCATCTTGCAAACCGTTGAACTGGACATATTATTGTACCATCTGAATAGTGTTTGGCTTTAGTTAAAGTTATTTGCAGCAATAGTAGGTCGCACAATACTCGATTCAGCCTTAGTTAGAGTGGGCTTGGCATAATCATACATAGTACGAGGAACAGGAGTAGGAGTTGCTGCAGGAGGTAGCTGAATATTCTAATTATCACTCATCTCCTCAGTAATAATAATATCCTCTTGTTCATCTACTAAATTCTATCAATTCTGCCTTTCTTTTCTATGATTTATATGAGCAGTACTTTCAATCTTGTTGTCGTAAATCAATGGTCCTAATGAATTTCTTCTAGTAATAAACTAAAGGAATCTGCCAAAAGCAAACAAAAGAAAAATTAAAATGTAAAAATTAAACTAAGACAAAAAATATAAAAATAAAATAAAAATGGCTAAATTAATAAAAATCAAATGTTCCTAATATTTTAGTCCAAGACAACAGCGCCAAAGACTTGATGTGTCTCACGTGACTAACTAAAAATACGACAGAGGCAAGTGCACCTATCGATAGATAGTATAGCTATGGTGAGTAGAGATATTGTATCCACGAGGACTAAAAGTATTAATAATTACTATTTTTCTATTATTTAATCGACAAATTGAAGTGATGTTTTTTAAAGTAAATTTACTAAACTAATTGAATTAAGAACTCAACAGAGAATAAGGAAAATAATCGAAAGATAACCAATGAGAGAGACAATACCCAGGAAAGAATCCACCTAGACTTTATATATTATTTTGAATCTGAATTAAACGATTTATTCACTTAGTGTCTTGATCTATAGAAATCCCTAAATTATGTTAATATCTCTTTTTAGAATAAGAACAACTAACTCTAGGTTGATTAATTTAAATCTCTTTCTAATTAAAACCCCTATCGTCGCATTAACTCGATTTATGGATTCTTTTATTAGATTTGACTCTAATCCTGTAGATTTATGGCATCCTATTTCTAGGATTGCATACAACTCCACTCAATTATGCTAGATCTACTCTTAAACAAAGACTTTTTCTCCACTGAATTAAGCATATTAAATATGAATTAATATATCTTGGAAATATTAAAATAAGAAATAATCACACATAATTGAGAACAAGAATCAAGTATTTATCATGTAAACCAGAAATCAAATAATTGAATTCATCATAGGTTTCATCTTCTCTAGGTATCTAGGGAATTAGTTCATAATTCTGAAATAAAACATCTCAAAGTCAGAATAACCACAAGACATAAATAAACTCATAAAAACTTCAGAAGAAATTAAAAGGAGGTCTTCGATCTTGATGGAAATCCGCTTCAGAGTTGGCTCCAATAGTGTTCTTTGAGTGTTTTCTTCGATCCTCTCTGATGGCTCCCATATCTCTTTTTCTATTTGGTATTTATAGACTTTAGAATGCTTAGAAAGCCTAAAAATTGTATTTTTCCATGTGTTTGGAAGCAATGTGCGAAATCGACATGGGCGTATGTCCAGCCTGTGTGGATCCTAAAATCTTCTATATTTGTCCGATTTTAGCTTGTTTTTCACTTCTTTCGCTCCCAAATGCTCACCTAAGAATAGGAACATGAATTCAAAGGATTAAGAGCATCAAATTCACCAATTTGCATAAATAGTCATCTACAAACACATTAAGAACGGGACTAAAATATGTTAATTTATCATTTATCATGGAAGAAAGAACAACTTTGCCCTTGCTTAAGCTTTCAAATTTCTTCCCAGAGCTGTTGAACTTTACTCCTCTATGAGCAGCAAGAAAAGCACCTTCACTTGCCTCATGGACTCACATAGAAACCCTTTGTTCTTGCATTTTTAACTTGCTAATAAGATCAGCAATTGTTAGACTCGTCATTTCACAAGATTCCTCAATAGCTGAAATTTTGGCATTAAACTTTTGAGAAACACTGATCATGACTTTTTCAACCACCTTTTCATCAGACAGTTCTTTACCATAAAGTCTAATTTGGTTTACAAAACCATTAGCTTAGTTGAATAATCTTTAATTAGCTCATCATCCTTCATTTGCAGCATCATAAACTCTCTTTTTAGAGTTAAAAGTTCTGTTATCTTCACTCTGTCACCTCTCATAAGTTTCTTTGAGTTAATTCCAAATAGCCTTTGGTGTTTCAAGATCCATAATACTTGTGAAAATATGATCTACTAACCCGGAGTGAATGCATGTTAAGGCTTTATCTTTTTTCAAGATTTCTTCATCATAAGCTTTGAGTTGAGCGATGGTGGGATTTTGTCTCAATGCTGGTGGATCTTCATCAGTTTCTACAACCTTCCACAAGCCAAGAGATCTCAAATAAACTATCATCTTAACTGCCCAGACATGATAATGAGTTCCTGTGAAAATAATAATAGATGTTAAAATAACATTAGAAGAAGCCATTGGAAACACTCAAAAAATAACACTCAAAAAATAACAGTAGAACCTCACAGCACTCAAGAAGACGCTCTGAATACCACTGTTGGTGTAAATTTTGGTACAAAAGGAAGGGAAGAATAAAGAAGAAAAAAATTACAGCAGACAAAACTAACAATAGCCTATTACTAAAGGCCTAAAGCAGCTGACACACAAAATATATATTTGATTTCCGTATCAAACTCAAAATACATCAACCGTCCTTACCAAAAAATCCAATGCAACCTTGATCCCAAAACCTCTGCTACATTTGAATCGATAATACCCAAAGCAAGAATGTCTCCTGACGAATTCCTTAAGACTCCCCCACAGCCCCCAGGACCTGGCTTGCCCCTAGCGGATTCATCTACGTTAAATTTGAAACAACCATGGGGAGGTGGAGACCACGATAACCCTTAGCGAGCAGCACATCCGCGGCTTGACGGAACACATAGCAGTGGGTTATCCCACCAAGTCGACTAAAAAATGCACACATCTTCTTTTGAAGCCCGAATTCCAGTAGTGTTCTCAATTTGAACAAGAAGAAGATGTCTGAGATCGTCAATCGTTTCCCTTCGAACCTAGTCGCGTTGCAACCCTACCAAATTGACCAAAACAGTGCGCAACAATTCTTAAACCACCACCTTTTAATAGTACCTATGAAATTAAACTGCCAGCAACCATATCACACTTTAACAGCACTTATCAAATACCAAAAAATAACATTTGTCTCTGATGAGGATCAACTCCAAACCCTAAACTTGTTAAGCTACCAAAATAAGGTAGAGCCAGACTACGACACTACAAAAAAAAAAAAAAATTGAGCCCACATCTTATCACGAATATATTTTATATAAACAAAGTATATTTAAAAATATTTCGTACCAACTTTTTTAAATTTGAAGTGTTACGTAATAAGAATTTTTTTGTTTTATAAATAAGATCATAAACTTTAGCATTATAGATTATAGATGAAAATAATATTGAAGAGCTTTCCCCTTTAAAAATCCTATTTGAATTTGAATTTAATCAAGTCTAATGCTCTTATACAGAAAGATGTAGAAAATATATTATGAGTTTGTTTGCATGGACAAAGTGGAGAAATTCTTAGAATAGGAAGAGGCTTTACCGTCGATCGCTATCAATCCGGATAGCACAAAAGAAAAGACAAGGCCTACACGCAAAGACAGCACACCAAGAAAATGACATCAACTGAGAATGCCGGGCCGGCCAACGTTGCTTCATCCACATCGTGCCTTATGATATTACCAACGCTACGCTACCTTTTCCAAAATTACACCCTCTTCTTCGTTGTTGTCGAATCATATCCCGGCCTCTTTTCTCTTTCACTCTGGCATTACCGGCGGCCCTCATGGATCGGACACTCAGCAGAGACTCATCGTTGCAGAAGAAAGCATTGGAGAATCGATGCAAAGCTGAAGCCGACCAGCAACATGTCCCCGACCTCACTGATTTCATCAACGACATGTTCTTCGGAACTGTCGATAATGACAAGAAAGCTCATTATAATTTAACTGGTAAATCTACGGATGAAGAAGACGAAGATTTTGATTCTAGCACAAGGAGTAATAGCAGTAAGTTAACTCAGGAATGGCTGGAAGAAGCTAGGCGCATGATGGCTTCATCTCCTTCTCGGAGTGACTCGCCTTCTCGCCTTGTTGGTTCACCTAAGTTCGCCGCCGCTCAACCGGGGCGGCTTTCCCTCTCATCATCTTTTGAACGCCGTGACCCTCTCTCCAGGTCTGCTAGAAGGTAGGAGTATTTCTAACATTCATTCATCTGATCTATACATATACACATATATGAATCCAATCGAGTGTGTTTCAAATACAGGAACAGGCAGTTGGAAGGATTCAGTGAAGAGATTTTAACGAAATCAGCAAAACACAGCCGCAACAAATCAGAAACACCAGACACGGTGAACTCTTCTAGTCCTACTGATAATATATCCGCAGCCGAAGCTGTTCATAAATGGTTCTCCAACATCCTTAAACCCACCAATCATACACCACCGTCTAGTGGACCACCTTCCCCGACAAGAAATGATCTAACCTCTAGTTTGCCACCTAGGCACTCAACCTTCCGCAGGTCACGATTCCAAGCAGACCCATCTGCCCGAGTCCCGGTCCCTTCCTCTACAACTCTCAAAACTCAACTTTCTTTGCAAGACACCCAGTTGGTTTCTCCTCCGAAAAAACTGGTTGAATCGGCTCACAGGAGGTCAATATCGACTTCCACAAGCTTCTTTGAGCAGAATAAGCCTCTTTCACCTCCAAGGAACTTGGTGGAGTCTGCTCAGAGGAGGTCTATATCTAAGTCGACATGTTCATTAGAGAAAATTGCACCCAGGAAGAGTAATGCAAATGGGTGGTCCAAGGAAGATGATGGAACTCGAGAAATTAGCCTTAATAAATTTCTAAAAGATCAGAGAAGTAAGTTCGAGATGATATTGAATGGAGAGGCTGGATCCAAGGCCAAGATCGTCCTGTCAGGACCTTCTAACAGTTAAGTATATCCATGTTTTGATTACGGGGTGTGTGTTATGGGAATTAGTCTATTAATTAGAAATGTCGGTGGGTTTTCAGGTACGAGTTCAATGGTGGCAGCTATATGCTATGCGTGGCTATTAGATAACAGAGGTAAGAAGAGTAAAGGAGGAGAAGAAGGGTGCATTGTGGTGCCAGTGATGAATGTTAAAAGGGAAAGAATGTGGAAACATAGGCAGGCGGCTTGGCTCTTTCACCATGTTGGCCTTGATGCGACCTCACTTCTCTTTGCCGAGGAGGTACTCTTTCATGTTCCAATGATAAATATAGGATAATTATTGAATTTAAAAATTGCTCCATGATAGTTTTTAAATTCATAAGAGTTTAGGTAGCTAATAATAATTCTCACACGTATATATAGTTTTAATTTGACACAAGTTTACTATCATTAAATTTTACGATTAATTTTAGAGTGTTACATTATACTATTAAGGATTGACTTAATTAGTATCACCTATTAACTGAATCAAGAAATTATAAAAATTTATTTTTTATAAAACAATAAACATTACTTGAACATATATTTTTTATTTTATATTTTATGTAAAATCTAAATGACTTAATGCACCATAATTTTCATTACCTTTAACAACATAGTTATTACATAACTAACCCATAAACTAATCTATTTTGAGCACTTTCAACAAAGTGATCGCATGTGGCTTGTCTGTATTAAATATAAATTTATATTATTATTTAATATTATAAAATTAATATGTATGGTTAATTAGTCAAATTAGTATAGGACATGAGTTTAAATACCTTAATACATGTTCATCGGATGAGAAAGGTTAACATTATATTAAAAAAAAATACCCAAACTAAAATGCGGGTGTCAGATACAAAAACATGCTAGATATTTTTTTTAACTTTTTTTTTATTTAAATTTTATGTACCCATGTCCTAATATCTATTGAGCACTGAAACTAAACATGAATACTTCAATGTCTGAGGATCAGGTGGATGTGGAGACTCTAATGATGGATGGCCAGTTAAGCATCCTTGTAGTTGGCCAAGATATTCTCAAAACAAATGGAGAGGTCAGTAATTTTAACATCCATAGCTACTTACAACCGTTATTTCTTTTCTATTCCACCAACTTCAGGACATAAATAAGTTCGGGTCTTTCTTATAGGTTGGATCTCAATGCACAATTCTAACAGATAATTATTGTGAAGATGCATATGAACTACTGCAAACCCCAATGCTGAAAAAGCTTTTGGTAAATTCCCATTCACTATATTCTTCAGCAGGCAATCTGGTCTGTGATTCTAAACTGGTTTCTTTTTTACAGCTTTCTGGCATTCTATTAGACACACAAAATCTGAATGTGTATGCTAAACTGTCCATGGCTAGAGATGCAGAGGCAGTTCAACTACTTCTGGTTGGCTCGGTCCCGAATTATCGAAATGCTCTTTACGATCAATGTAAGAACTTCCATATCTATCAACAAACTTAACCTCAGTGAATGAATTTTATCTGATTTTTGGGTTGTTTTCTTAGTAATGCAAGATGAAAGGGACAATTCGTTCATTGAAGTATTGCAACATACCTATGGAAAGCCCTCTAATGATGGTAATTAAGCAATCCATATATATATTTGATAACCTTAAATACCATAGTTGTAAAATTTCTGTTGATTGTATAGGTGTTGATGATACTGTTTATACGATGTCGGAGACGAAATCACCGTCTATTTCACGTCGTGGAGCTTCTGCAACACATTCTTATAAGACTTCTAATGATGCAAGGAGTGCAAAAGTTAACAAATCTCCTTCAAAACCAGGTTTTGCTTTGTTTTTAAACATGTTTTTCATGTTGCACAAATATTGTTTGCATTGACCAACCTAAACAAGCTTACAATTAATCATATATATATATATATATATATATATCGAGTGCTTTAACTGATTTTTTCTTTGAAATTCTTTTTCCTGGTTTATGTTCTTTGAACGAAATGAAGCCATTAACGCCCATGTTTAAACCTTAATTTGCAGCAAAACCTGGTGCACTACCAGTGAAAGGTGGAACAGATTCAACAGCAGAAGCATCTCGTGGAAAGAACAAGTTTTTTCTGGCAAAATGGTTTGGTTTTGGATCAAAATGAATTGAAAATGGAAATTGTCTTCATCTTTTTGGCCTGAATTTCCAATCATCCAAACTTATTCTTCTTCTTAGGTATTATTCTTTGGCTGGCTTTACATTTTTGAGTGGTAGAGTACAATAAATTAAGAATCTATTGAGGAAAATATGACATGTTTTATCTGGATTTTTTTAAATATTTTAAAAAATATGTATTAGTATGATTTTTAAAAAGAATTATATTAATTAGTATATTATGAAAATGGTATTTAAATCAAGTTTACTTAAACATTATCTTTCATTTAATTCCTTGACTAGTAAGCTTGAAATTATTAATTAACTAAAGTTAAAATTATTAATAATTAAGTTAACAATTTCAATTTTGATTTTTTGAATTATAATCGGTATGTTGATAGTTAAATTTAAATTTATGAATTGTTTGATACATCTCAAAAATAAAATCATAACTCTCGCTTATAAAATAATTAATAATGACTAAACAAGACTCAATTCTTTATATTTTAGTGTAGAACTAATATTGAGATTCAACTAAAAACAAAAGAAGCAAAATTACAACCTAGAAATTACAAAAGAAATAAGATTTTATGAAGGAATGTTGATGAAACTAAAGTCTAAAATCTCTTTTTCATCTTGAAAGAATTATTTAAATGATAAACTTCCGGTGTGAAAAAAAGGTGTAAAGCAGTCAATCATGCCTTGGCGTCGCTACTCAATTTAATTTGCGTCGTGACTGCCTTTGCTTTTTCCTGTAATTCAAGCTCAAACATCACGACACAAAATCCCACTGGATCGCAACTTACTTCACTGACTTGCCAAAGTCGAGCCTTTCTACAATGGTCGAGCTTCGATGATTGTCGCTACCTTCCTTCACATTGTGGTGTGATTCAGCACACCAACTTCTCCTGTTTTTGCTTTCTTAGTTTTTCCAACCTGCTCCATATTATCTCCAGTGAGGCTAAATCATACTAAACACTAAACATTAAAAATGTAAAATTACTAAAATTAAACAAATGTAAACACTATTTAGCCAAACTCTAAAATACTAAAACTGACTTTAAACCTAGTAATTTCACTTAAAACCACCATAAATCAAGTGTGAATTTGACTTTAAAACATGCATATATCAATTTGACACCTATCAAATTTTCTCACAATTAAACTTTTGCTTATCTTCAGATAAAACTACTAACTAAATTCTCAAACACAAACAGCAATGCAGACGACCTTAAATAATCCTAAATAATCAGAAAAGGTCTCTAGTATCAAAGATTTAAAAATATATAAAGCAAGTTGAAAAAAGACTAGTTTGCAGTAACAAAACACTAAACTAAAGTTGATTGCGACGTGAGAATGAAAAATATAAGCTTAGAAAGCTAAAAAGCAAAACAGAGAAGAAATAACAGGAACAAGCTTTGTTAGCACAGTTCAGACTCAACGGTCTTATGTCTCTAGAGTCTCGCTTAGGATCTACTCTCATTCAATCAACCAAATCCACCAATCGAACAACACGCCTCTATCAACTAAAGCCCAGACATCCCTCTACAAGTAAAGTTCATGTAGCTCCAATAGAAAGCAAAAAACCAACTGACATACATCTAATATCACTCTCAATACCACACATTAGAGTTATTCAATACCAATCAAGAATACAGAAATCTCAACACAAAAAAAATAAACAAAAGCTTATAACAAGTACTTTGAACAAGATTATTCAATTCCCAGCATACCAAAGTGGAACGTCTCCAAGGGAATAAGACACCTATTTATAGTGTCAATCAGCAGCAAAATAAACACAAGATAAGCTTTAATAAAATGGCAAATAAATCCCTTGGATTAAGTTGATCAATCTCTTTGATCCGTCCTTCAACAAATAAATAAAAAAAAGATAAAGCTTCAAGCCTTATCCGCTGAGATCCTCAACATCATCAAGTAACCGGTTAGAAAAGATGATGAAATCTCACTCCAAGTAACCGAAAGTCAACTCTTGTTTTATCAAATATGTCATTCAACCTTTGTCGCTCAAGAACACCTGAATACCATAAGGTTGAAACAGCCCAAAGTCCATGAAGAAATTATTTTTTTTTCGAACAAACAGACCTAAAACTCTAATCCAAACAAATGAAATAAGTCTGGCCTTTTGAATACGATTGATTAGATGAGTGTTACAAATGTTGAGCATGAAACAAAGTAAACCGAAGATATTAGCAACCACTGGAATAGTCAGAATGTGAAGTGCGCGTGTGGTGGATTCATGAACTCAATCACAATTATTGGAATGGATGTTAAATGAATTGTTTGTTGAAAAAAATTGGATATTTTGAAAGTTTTGAGGCATATTCTCGATTAGTAAAGGTGGAGATTCATAAAACTATATTTTTATATTCTACTGAGATTTTTATAACGATATATCATATGCTCAAAATGATTGAGTAATGAATAAAAAATTGATACTCAAAATAAACCACTTGTGAATTAAGTTGAAGAAAATAAAAAAATTTAGTCTCATATTGGTTAAATACCAAAAGTAGACTATGTTTAAATATAAGAACTAACTTAATAATCATTGAATGATTAAACTAATATTCTCTATTGCGCACAAAAGGGTGCAAATTTAAACTTATCAAGGCTTATGTGGGCAATGCAAAATATGTAGATAGATTGGATTTTTTAGGTTAATTCTCCTTTATTCACGAACACATTTTGGCTCCATTAGTTAAAGATTTTCAAAAATAAAAATTTTCCATTGAATTTATTTTAAAAAACTAATAATTTTTCTTTACAGGGAAGGTACACATTAAAATATTTTCCAACATTTTTGAGATATTCTTCCCTTCATATTATTCAATCTATTTTCCGGTAATAGACGAAGGCAAGGCCACTATTCATTGATCACTGCAGTCGTGCTATTGTCGTGTTCATCTTGTTGTTGTATCCTGGGAGACAATCAACCGATGTTTCTCCAACACCTAAAGGAACGACCAAATCTATATCAAGGAAACTTTTTAAACAGGTCTCAACTACCAGTATAGTATTTCAATTGAATTGAATTAAATAAAACCAGTCATATATATATATATATTGATTGTGATTAAAATAAAAAGTTTTATGTTACTGTTATTTTAGTAACACTTGTACAAGATTGTTGGCATAGACCTCAGCCGTTTCATAAGTTTTTCCTAGCATTTTCTAACTCCATCTTGTAAAATTGCAAAGTAATACTCTAAAAATTATGGTATCATAATTCGTTCTGTTCTGAGATATAGTTAACTCAATTCCCGAGAATGAACATTGTATTATTCGTACGATATAGAAAAACCAACAAGTAACTGATAAGTAAAATTTAATGCAAAAAGTTAGAATTGGGTTATGGACTAATTTGCAAAAAAAGTATAAAGAAGTTGAATAATATAGGATTTAAAGACATATATTTTTCGTAGGAGGAATTAGTAATATATCCTCCGGAAATAGATTAGTGGAATGATTGACCATAAGCCATTGATTTTTTTATCCACTCACTTAGTTAGTTTAAGGGTATGGTTGGATGGACGATTGGGTGCAGTGTGTTTAATTTACTTTTTGTTTCACGTTATAGTATCTAATCTCACTGCTACAGTTGTTTTTACACTAATTACAGATAAACGCACCGCCCATCCAAACTCACTCTAAATCCCTACCGTAAAATTCATATAGAGGAGATACTTAACTTTAACTTTTTTTCTTTAACCATTTTAACTTTCTATAGTTATATTTAAAATTATAGCTATTAAATGTTATTCAACCTAATTAAAAATTTTAAAATTTATATTTTTATAAATATATTTATATGAATATAATTAAGATATATTTGCATGTATAGAATATAATTTATTTTTTACCAAAATAATATTTAATTTATTAAGAAACCAAAATTAGACTATAAATATGTGTGTAAAAATATTTAAATGTTTATATAATTTATCATAAAACTAAAAATTAGATTATAAATATATATGTGAAAAATATTTAAAAATATCGATAAACACAAAACGATATACCTAAACATGCTGGTACCAGGTATGTACTAGTGTCACGGGCTGTGAATTAAAGTTTGTGACAATTGCACACAGAACGTCCCATGGAGGTTAACTAATTAAATAAATCTCATTTGACTCACTTGAACTGACCCGATTTGTGGAACATATGGAGAAACTCATTTACTTGAAGCCTTGGTGGCCTAATAGAACACTCCAGTAAAACAAGAGTTGCCAAGGTAAACATTGTAAATCCTAAGGGATAACATTGTATAGAGCTTAAATTCTTTAAGAATCTCATCTTGTAGATAGGCACAATCTCATCCATTGATGTAACTCAATCTATACCGTTGGATCTAAGAGAGCTAAACTATAAATAGAGGTCTTCCCTTTCATTTCTAATCACCTCATTCTAGAGTCAAAGAATACTTTTGAGAGCATGTACTTAAACATCTTGTGTGCATTGCTTTCTTGTGGCCTTTTTAGTTCTTTTGTGCTTCTTTAATTTGAGTTTGCTTCAATTTATTTCAATGCCTTAGAGAATTTCCTTTCTGAGTTCTCACTTTTTTAAGAGTTAGGTTGACTTAGGAAGATTTGAAGCAAAAAAATTGACTAAGGCCATGCGGTTTGTGAGACTAAAATTCTAGCCCCGTGACAGTTGGTATCCGAGCTAAGGTTTGAAGGCATCAGTTGAGATGATGAAAGGACTAGACGAGTAAAATGTCTCGATAGAGACTCATGGGAGGCCCAAGAAAAATAGCAGATCGAGGGATATGTTGTCGAATTTGGGAAGTAAAGTGGTTAATATAAAAAAATCCACAGGTAAAGTGAAGGAAACACTTGAAGCAGTTGAGGGACACATTGATGAGCTGGACTCGATGAAAGAACAATTCAAGGAATATATGGCGAAAGTCATTTGTTCCAATATGGATACGTTGTAAGTGCTCCTTAATACTTCTATGGGTAAGCTGACGGAAAAGAATGAGGCTCTCAAAGCTGGGATTATAGCTATGAAGGAAGAAAATGAAGCCACAATGAAGACTTTGAACACAAAAATTGAGGAGCTCGAGGGAGAGCTCACTGTGTGCAGAGCAACTATGGATAAAGGGGTGTTGGGTGGAACACCGAGCCGTAAGATTGATGTCCCCAAACTAGAAAACTTTAAAGGGGTAAGGTCCGCGAAGGAAGTGGACAAATTCTTGCAGAAGATGGAGTAATACATCCATGTCCTGGGTATCAATGATAATGATGCTAAGGTAAATGCTACTTTTATTTATTTTATTAATGTCACTCTTTTATGGTGGCATCGTAGTTTTGCAGATGAAAAGCGAGGTGGGACCGAAATTGGGACTTGGGAGGAGTTCTAAAAATAATTCAAGGAGTAGTTTTACCCATAATATGTCGATAAGGAAGCTCAGGCTAAGTTGTGTCTGTTCTTACAACAAGACATAATTAGGGAGTACGTGAAAGAGTTGAGTTAATTGATGCTCCGAATTACTGATCTAAGTGAGAAAGAGGCATTCTTCTTTTTTCATGGAGGGGTTGAAGTTGTGGGTTAAATAAGAATTGGAATGTTGAGTGGACCAGGAACTGTCCAAAGCCATGGCAGGGCCATTAATCGAGCTTGTTTTGAAGAAATACAAGTTTAAGTCTTCTAAGCCCAAAGAAAAGGGAAATGATAGGGGAGATAAAGAAGGACATGTTGAGAATAGTAATGGTAATAGTGGCAATGGAAAACCATGGAAAGGGAATCCTACTAACAAACCAAAAAAGAAAAAAAAATGAGATACAATGCTTCTTATATTATAGTTCGCATAGGGTGCGAGATTGCCTACAACGATCCAAGTTTTCTATGACCATTAAAGAAGAGAAAATAGAGCCTAAGAAGGTTAGGCTATTGAATCTTGGATCAATAATACCTAACTGTACGAAAGAGAAGAAGGATCACAAGTAGAAAGAGTTGATATTTGTAGACATTGACATTGCAAGTCGAAGGAGGAGTGCTATTCTGGATACAGGGGCATTTGATTTGTTTATATTTAAGAAAGCAAAGGCTAAATTTGGTCTCTCTGTTAGCAAATCGATCAAGATGATCAAGACTATTACTTCCAAATAGGTCTTAACTATTGGAGTAGCACAAAGAGTTGATGTACAAATCAATGAGTGGAAAGGCAAGTGGTCTGTCACAATTCATTATAGCAAATTAGGCCCAATTCTATACTTAACGAGTTTGTCTTATAGCAAATTAATATAGTTTTTATTAACTTTCCCTTTTTAGGACTTATTAATAAGATGAGCATTTTTATGTGTTTTATGATCTTCTAGGCCAATCTGAGCCTAAAGGAATACTAACATATTGATTAAGCGTGTAAGACATTAATTTAGGCCAATGAGTTAGTGTATTACTCCCAATGTTGCAACGCAAGGTTGAAATGTCACAACACACCTTCCCAACTACTTAAGAAGCATTCTAACTTCCATGTCACAACACACATCAGAGGGTGTCACGACACAACCTTGAAGACACCAAGAACAAAGCAAACTGCCTTCAATATCGCGACACAAGCTTGAAGGTGTCGCCACACAGCTATGACGAGACCAATTTAATGAGAAATGGTGTTTTCGCCTACACAACCTTAATTAAAATGCTTAGCTGTCCTTGACCTAATTAGGTCATAATACAAGTAATTTATAAATACTCGCTCAGAACAACACATTAGGGGAGTTTTTTCAAACATATTTATACAAACATAGTTTTAAGGTTTTTATTTTATGTTTGTGCAATTTGAAAATCCTATTTTGATGTTAGATGATCACGAGTGGAGATTGTTTCAGAGCCATCCTTTTACATTGATGAGATCCATGAGCATCTCTTTCCTTTATTCTATTTTTTATGTCTCTTTCTTTAACATTGTTAATTGAATGTTTGTTTAAAAATTAGAACCAATTTGTAACACCTCTAACCCGTATTCGTCGCTGGAATAGGGTTACAAAGTATTACTGGACTAATCTCATAAACAATCATACAATTCAAATTACAATTATCGTATCAATTAAAATCCATACAAATACAATCATATAGTCCCTAACACGAGCCCTCGAGGCCAAAAACAAGCATTAGAAGTGATTCGGGACTAAACTGAGAACTTAGGAAAAATTTTGGAAAACATAGAAAATTTTCAATATACAAGGGACACACGCCCGTGTGGCCCAGCCGTGCGTCTCACACGGCTAAAGACACGCCTGTGTCACAAGCCATGTGGACATTCGAAATGGGATCACATGGCCGTGTCCCAGCCCATGTCCGACCCTGTGTAACTCCCTGACTTGGGTCACACGGTCAACCACACTGTAACACCTCTTACCCGTATCCGAAAGTGGGACAAGGTACGAGACATTACAGAACATAAACAGGATATTTTCAAAAAATAAGGGTAATAAAATTTTATTCCAAATTAAATCGACCAAACAAAATCATTTCGTTCTTATCATGGACCTACGAGGTCCACAACATACCTTGGAAGTAACTCGGAACTAAACCGAGAACTTAAGAAAATTTTAAGAAAGTCTCTAGGTTTAAGCCTCACACGCCCGTGTAGAGGCAATGCACACGCCCGGGTGCTTTGGGACATGCCCGTGTCCCTTACCCGTGTGGAATTAATTAAATTTATTTTTCATTTTGAACCTACAGGGGTTGCACACGGTCGAGCACAAGCCTGTGTCCCTGGCCCGTGTCCCTCACACGGCCTAGACACGCTTGTGTCATCACTCGTGTCCAAAAACCTAGACATTTTATTTATGACGTCATCATTCATTTAGGGACACATGTCTAAGGCATACGCCTGTGCGCTAGGCCATGAGACACAGCTGTGTCTCTGCCCGTGTGTTTACTATCATACATACTGACTTAAAAATTTTTGGTGCAAAGGACACACGGCCATTCAACATGCCCATGGGGCAGACCGTGTGTCACATACGGCCTAGACACATGCCCGCGTGTCTACCCGTGTGGACCTTTTTGGAGGCTATTTTCCAAGCCAATGGTCACCCTCAATCACTTATACATTCAAACACACTTTATAACATGCAACATGACATATTTGTGTACTCAAACATTCCACACTATGGCACTCTCACATCTTCAAAATATCATTTTATTGCACACTCATTTGCTACACCATTTAAAGGCATTCCACACCAATTTCATGCATTATTAAACTTGTTACCATAACTTCAATTTGTGTATTCATGCACATAGTCATTTTAAGATATTAGGTCATCCCTTATCCATTAGCACCAGATTTATACTTTACCATATATTCTTTGATCAACCATATATCACATCATTATCATGCATTCACCAAGCAATAACTTGTCCTACCATCAAGACACTAGTATATGCATGCATGGGTAATTAGATTACAACCCAAATGATCAAGTATGAGCCATATCACATGGTCATTACAAAATGAATCATCATTATCATAGGCCTTCACAATTTGACCAAATAGCACGACACATATCACTAAATGACCAAGTTTCCTATACATGCCATACTCAAAATAATAATTTCACTATACCCAATAGTCTTTTGATAGTGTGATCGAGTACTCCGACAGCTTCCGATCCCCGAGCTAGCTTGGCGGAACTACAAAGGAAGGAAAAAGAGAAGGGAGTAAGTATTAAAGCTTAGTAAGTCTACATGCAAATAATATGCAATAGTGGTAAACAATTAACATGCAAAAACATGATAATATATACATAAAGATTATTCTTTCATTCAAACCTCTTTGCTCACTCGTCATATGCACATATATATATGTATATACTTGCTTATCGTAACCCGATCTTTATTAAGGCATTACTCATAGGTTTAGCATACATACATGTACTCATTGTAAGTATCCGTAACCATACCTCTTTCATATGTCCTTCTCGAGACTCTCATTACATTCTTTACAATACCCGTTGAATATTCGGAATACTATTGGATACACGAAAACCTTGCACATAAGTGCCTCATATACAAACGTGGCCGAAGCTACCACATAACATGTAACACATCCATAATGAACTCCAACCTCTCAACGAGCTTAGATGTTACATGAATCGCATCCACCATGAACTCAGCCTCTCAACGAGATCAGATGCTTGCATCCATAATGAACTTGGACCTCTCAACGAGCTCAGATGCTACATACTTCACGAACCCGGACCACTCAACGAGTTTAGACTTCTTAGTTCCTAGTGACATGTCACTTGTATCTTAAAATATTCCTACAGTTCAAATGGGATTTTTCCTCACTTGCATATAGTATCTCCATTGTACTAGCTCGTAACATCGTAAATCACGACCATAATAGCATTCATGTTTCCATAACATTCAATAAGCATATAATTCATAATTATAATAAAACATCTATTACATTATATTTAAAGCATTTAAAACATATTACCATACCACATTATTTGCATATATACTTACCTCGGTACAAAACGATGATAATCGAGCCTAGTTATCGTATACTTTATTCTTTCATCGATCAAGTCCCGATTCACGTATTTCTTGATCTATAATGGAAATTTTAACTTATTTATTATTCACATTATTCAAACAGGTCCATAAATCATACTTTTGCAAATTTACATTTTGACCCTAAACTTTTACATATTTACAGTTAGCCCCTAGGCTCGTAAAATAAAATGCATGCATTTTCTTGTTTATCCAAGCTTGGCCGAACCTTTTTTATGCTTATATCATCCCATATTTTCTCTTATTTCACATTATTATTACTCACTTTTTCTCTTTTACAGACAAGTCCTTCATTTAGGTGTTTTCATTAAAAATCACCTAATAAAAGATGTTCATCATGCATCAAACATTCATATTCCTCCAGTAATCATCAAAATACAAGCATGTCATGCATGGGTCAATTTTCATACATGAACCCTTGCTCAAAATATAGCTAGAAATGGGTAGACCATGTGACCGGGACTTCAAAAATATAAAGAACATTAAAAACGGCGCTAGGGAACACTGACTATTGAGCTTGGAAATGTTGAACAAAACCCTAGCTATGGTGTTTTGTGATTTTCGGCAGCCAAGGAGGAAGATGGACACATTTTTTGTTTGATTATCCCTTTTTATTCTTTTAATTACCTAATGACCAAAATGCCTTTAGGGTTTCTTTTTCCAATTTTTCCTATGTATGTCCATTTTTGTCCAAAATTATAGAAATTGGTCAAATTGCTAATTAGGACCCCCTAATTCATAATCTAAAGCAATTTCATGCTAAAAGCTTCTAGATTGCAAGTTTTGCACCTTATTCAATTCGGTCTCTAAAATGCAATTGAACCTTTTATGCTTAGAATTTCTTCATGAAACTTTCACACAAGCATGCATTCATAACATAAACCTCACAAGAATCATATAATAATTATTTTTATCTCAGATTTGTGGTCTCAAAACCACTGTTCTGACTAGGCCCTAATTTGGGATGTCACACACACGCCCGTGTGACTAGCCCGTGTACCCTTCAAAATGGCTTCACATGCCCATGTGCCAGGCCATGTACTAGGCCGTGCCAAACCTGTAGGGTATACTGATTTATGCCAGACAACCAAGTCACATGCCCGTGTGCTGGGTCGTGTGGTGCATACTGACTTGGTTTCTAATTAAGTACCAGGGGACACATGGCTGTGTCACCTAACTGTGGGTCACACATAGCTGAGACACACGCCCGTGTCTCTGCCAGTGTGGACAAAAATAGACTATTTTCCAAGCCATCTTTCTCACCCAAATTTGCATCAAGCTAAACATGCCAAATGGAATATAACATAGCATCAATAGACATTTAATCCAATCTCAACCAAGCCTAAATTATGTTATTCTAACACCAACAACCACAAGGCTCATAAGTACCACAATTGAACATTCAAAAACATACCAATATGACTTCCTACGATCATCTAACTAATCAAACTTACTTAGTAGGTTTTGTGCTTAAATCAATATGCATACCATATCTCAAAATTTAACCATTTGGTACTCAAATACAAATACATAATTAAGGCCTTCACCTAGTAATTATAAACCACATATTAAAGAGCCATTTACACATTCACATATTCAAACATATTCCACGACAACCCAAATGCATACGACATGAAAATAATCACATATATACATACATATACCAACATATGCCAAAATAAGCCAAATAACATGGCTAGCAACATTACAAATATATAAGCCATATTAACCACAACTCTTATACATGCCATACAACCAATTACACAAGTTCCAAAAGTACCAAAATGACAGCTTGATAGTGTGATGAGATCTCCGACAACTCTCAATTCGAGCAAGCTTCAAAATCATTAAAAACACAGAAAAGTAAACAGAGTAAGCTATAAAGCTTAGTAAGCTCGTATGATTAATAAATATAACTTACCATTCATTCACATATTTAGTTATCTATCATAAAACATTACAATTTAACTTAATCACAATGCTAATATATGTTCATCCATATAGTAGATCATGTAACTCACAAACTTCATAGATTCAATGCTTATACAGTTTACGTACATACCTGCACTAATACATATCAATCTCTTACCATTTCATATCTTTAATATACCCATTGAACCATTTGGAATAAAACCAGATACTCAGGAATCTCGCACCTTAAGTGCCAATACATGGTCGAAACCATCTTAATATCATATCTCATATAATGCTCACTCTCGAGCTATCAACGGGTCTGCTCACACAAGCTGACGGTCAAGACATAACTATACGGTGCTGCTCACACAAGCTGAAGAGAATCCACAACACATGCTGGAAAATTCAGCCACCGGTAGAACGCATAGACCAGCACCCAAACACAATAACCTCTAATGACATGTCATTTGTATCCTATCTATTCCTAAGGTTCAACCGGGATTTCACCTTTGCCGAATCTTCGTTGAAATTTTCGTAAGGTTGTATTCATTAACAATACAATTATAAAGCATTTAAAATACAATTACATTAATGTTTATTAACATATGCACTTACCTCTTGATCTATATATAATCAAATTTGACTTATTTAATTATCATTCTATTCAATTTAATCCAAATTTCATATTATCAAAATGTTACACTTTTGCCCCTAAACTTTAGACTTCTTTACAATTTAGTCCCTAGCTCATAAAAATACAATTTCATGCAATTGGGTCCACACCCAAACTATCCAAATTTTACTTATTCTCATAGCAACTCTTATTTTTCATTATTTTACACATTTACCACATAATTTTCACATTTCTCAATTTAATCCCTAATTGAAAATTTTATTAAAAATCACTTAACAAATATTGTTTATCTAAAAAAAACCATCCATTTTCTATCATCAAATATCAAAACAAATACACATTCATCAATGGTATAACCCTATACTTTTAAAAATTTTGGAAATTAGTCCTTGGGCTAGCTAGATTAAGCTACAACGACTTCAAAAACATAGAAATCATTAAAAACGGATTGAAAAATACTCACCATGCACCAAGTTTTGCTTAGCCAGATCTAACAAGCTTCCATGGAGGTTTCTAAGCTTAAAATTTCAGTGGATGGATGAAATTAGGAAGAAAACACTTTTGTTTTTATTATTTTACTATGTTTATTATTTAATTTACATTTTTAACCTTTAATATTAACCTTTGAAAACACATAAATCATGTCCACGAGAGTCCACTTACTTTATAAACGGTTTAATTACAACATAAACCCTCCAATAATTTAATTTCATAACTATTAAATCCCTTTAGCTTATATAACTCCAATTTTGTACTTTACGCAATTTAGTCCTTTTTATCAAATTGAGTATTCAAACGATTTAATTTCTTAACCAAATTCTCATATGACTCAATTAACATTATGTAGACACTAAAATAATAATAAAATAAATATTTTGACCTCAAATTTCTTGTCCCAAAACCACTGTTCCAATTTTACTAAAAACGGGCTATTATACAATTTATGCTTTATACATATTTCGCATGTTTCAATTGTATTAACCTAATTAATTGATTGAAAGGTAGAGTTTAATTTGGATTGGTTGGATCAAGTTGAGTGCAATTAAACCCTAGGATTGATGCCCTTGAAAAGTCATTTAAGTAGATATGAACCCTAAATCGGTATAGTCGACCGAGCATCACTTAGCCTGTCTCAGTTTAAACTGTGACATCGAGAGAAAAGTAATTATTGCTGACTATTTAGGTTAATAGAAGGTCAAGAGACCCTTCTAGGTTAATCACTAGCCAATTGTTTAAACCCTACTGTCGAAATCATTTTTAAAAGGGGTGGTTGAAAATGGGGATCGACTTTTTTAAAAACGAAAATGGGAGTCGCCACCAATCTTTTTAGGTGTGATTGGATCACCTTATAAAATTCTTTGTTTTAAAACATTAATTTTGGTCTATGAAAGTTCAGAAAACGGATTCGGGAGTCTGTTACGTACGAGGAAGGGTTAGCACCCTCATAACGCCCAAAAATTGATACCTAATTGACTATCAAATGTCTTTAATGTCGGAAGTTTAAAATTTTTAAGATCCGATCCCCTTCAGAATATTTTAATTTTGAAAATTAGGGTTCACTTGTATCAAATGAATCAAAATATTACATCCAACAAATTAGGAAGCAATATTTTTAAGACATTCGGAGCTAAGACAGCCCTTTTTGAAAATCCCTATCTCAAAACGACAAAACGCTATATCCAGTAAGTTAGGACATAACACTTTGAAATTCCAAGACAGTTGCTCGTATTTTGAAAAACCTTAAAAACTTAGAAGGGTGCTTGACTATTCGAACTCAACGAGAAAAGTCACAACCCAGTAAGTTAGGGCACTAACTTTCTCGAGGCTTCCAAATACCAAGCATTGCCTTTTTATTTTTAAAAACTTTTGAGTAATTTGGTAAAAATGAATTTCTTTATTTAAAACGTTTACTCATGCAGAAAAATGGTGTTAATATAATATATCACAAGACAAATATACCAAAGGTAATAAATTACAACATATTACAATTCATAATAATATAGGCAAATAAGAAATAACCTAAAATAATGAAATATACACATCATAAGATGATTATGCTAAAAGATAAACCTATACAATATTAGTAAATAGAAATACAAAACAATTCATAATAAGTTAAAGAATATAAAAGTAGAAGTGGAAATCAAAATTTATAATAATAAGGAGTGACAAAATAACACTTAAAAAATAAATACGAATAATTAAAACACCAAATCAATATTTATGAAGAGGAAAAAATGATAATATTTAAAATATATATATATATATATAATAATAATAATTAACATATTTAAGTAAGTAAAAAAATTAAAACAAAAGGATATAATAATATATAACAATTTAATATATATAGAAAAATAAAAAACTTTATTATTACAACAATTAGAAATATTATACATGTTAAATATTTTAAATAAATAATATAAAACATTATGATTTTTTAAGAGAATAGAAATATAATAGATGATATTTAAAAAAGGATTACATGCACAAAAATATATATATAAAATCTTTAAATCCATTTAACATATGATGTAATATACATAGATTATAAAGTATATAAGAAAAATAATGTATTAAATATTGCTATTACACTTAGTTTTTAAAAAAAATTTAAAATGTACATAATTAATTAATAATAAAATAATGTATATTTTATAATAAAATAAATGTAATATATGGAATAATATATGGTAAAATATAACATGCAATAAAATTTGTAAACGTAATATATAATAATATAAACTGTATTATAGATGAAGTATAAAATAATAAATATGATATGAGTAATTTTGTCTATAAAAATATAGTAGAATAAATAATACACATGCATAGTAAAAATATATAAGAAAATAGAATGTGTAATATATATATAAATGAAATATGAATATTATTATATAAATAAAGATAATATTATCTATTAATAATTTTTTAAAAGTTTACAATTTGCAAATTCAATAAATGACGATACATAAAAATAATATAAGGAAATATATAATGAAATTTATAATAAAATATAATTTATAGATAAAATATACAATAAAATAATATAATGGGTAATATATATATAAATAAAAAATAATAACTAATATTTATAAAAATAAATAATATAAAAAGTATTCAAAATAAATTAAAAAAGATTAAAATTGAATTAAATTAAAGAATTTGGGGTTAATTGCAAAATAGATGAAAGTTCTGGGCTTGATTGAAATGCGCGTTAAATTTAGAGGACTCCCTGGGCAATTAACCCTAATCCTAAAACAACATCGCTTCCACCAACTCAGTTTTAAAGCCACTGTGAGGACCAAATTGAAATAAAATTAAAATACTAGGGCTAAATTAAAAATAAATAAAATGAAATTTAAAAAATGTGGGAGGACCAATTGAATAATTAACCCAATCTTAAAAAACACGCGGATCCTTCCTGGGTCATCGGGTCAACGCGCGGATCCTCTTCCTAATATGGTGCCGTTTTAGTGCTTATTGAATTAAGCAAAACGTCACCGTTTTTTAAAGGTTATATAAGTTAAAACTTAAGTCTAAAATTCATTTTACACCGGGATATAAAAAAAAAAGGGTTTGAAATTCTCTGCAAAGGGAGAAGAGAGGGGTTTCGGTTATGGCCTTCGGCCACCGAGCAGCTCATGCTCACGTGCCACACACGCCACCACACGCGATGGTCGGAGGGTTAAAAACCCTCCGTCTTTTCAAGCGAAATACGGGTAATCTCTTTCCCTTCTTATGATCAACAGTTTTTTTTTAAAAAACGTTTTGTATACTCGTTGATGAATGAAATAACAGAATATAAAATCACCTTTTAAAGAAAACTGCTTCAACTTCTTTTTTCTGTGAATATAAGTGTATATCTTTTATTCCCTGTCCAAAAAAATCCCCCTCATTACAATGATAGTATTCGGCTTTATAGCCACTATTTTTCATATATTTACATATTTCCTTGCCATATATTGTTTTGTTTCTGTCCTTTCTTTCCATTTTTGCAGATGATTGAGGAGAAGAAGGGGCACTGATCACGGCGTCAATTTGCGTCTCAATTACAATGAGATACAGAGCCTGGAATCACGGCACCGATGAAGGGTAGCTGAAACGACGCAAGGTGAAACGGCGTGACTGATGGGGTGCTTACGGCGCGAAGCTTCTGGAAACCCTAGGGTTTCCAGATTCTGTTTAGGCATTGGGCCTTGTTTAGGTTGGGTCTTGTTTGGGCCATTGAGTTTTGGGTTTGGGGTGTAACGGGTGCTGGGTAGTGGTAGTCTTACTGGGTTGTAACCGGGTGTAGGGATTTTGGGCTTCAAAGATACCGAACTTTGGGCTTTTGTAAATGGACTTATTAATGGACTATTTTTTTATTATTTATTTATTTATTAATTTATGGGCCCGGGTAAATTTGGGTTATTACACCTACATCAATAATTAATTAGGTAAACCAATTGGATCTAAGCTAAAGGTACTTACATAGTCAAAACAAAGAATAGGAGAAGTTGATACATTAACCTTAGAGTAGATTTAGGTTTAGTATAAATTAGTTTAACAACATTATCCTAATTTAGAATTAATACTACTAATTAGTTTGCTTTCAACCAAATGATCTTCTCCACTATTCTCGTACCACGATTGCTTCGAGTATAAGCTCGAACGATTTAGATCAAACACAAAAAAAAAAAGAAATAATTTTCTTTTCTTTTGAGGTGAAACCGAAAAATTCTCTTCTCAAATAGAAACTGACAGAATCGTTATTCTAGAAAATATATTAAATTCTTAGAGAATAAAAGTCTCTCTATTTTCGAGCAGAATAACGATATCTAAAAATTGTGTACATAGCCCTACCGATGTCATCTATTTATGGGGAGAGAAGGTAGAACATTTGTTGAATTAGAGAAGTTTATTTCAACTAGAAAAGAAAAATCTTAGTTCTACTGGATGTAGGGGGCAGCAACCCTAGTTAATTATACTAGGGTTTGCCGTCCCCCCTTATCACATAAGGAGTTTTGGGGAATCTTCATGTCAAGTCCAATTAAAAGTACTTTCCGGGCTTTTAACCCAATACTTTATAATTTAATCCAACCCATTATTTATTTTTCCATTTCCCAAAAAATAAACTTCAATATATTTCCACTAAAATAATTTTCTCAACCCAATTTTAATTCTGTTAAAATCATGACAACGTTACCGTAAAAGAATCTATAAGAAAATATATTCAAGATTATGCATTCAACGGTTCATTATGAGCAAATGATTTATTTCCATTTTTGAACTTCATTTATTCAAAAAATATAAATTCAGTTTTCAGATTATCTTCATCTTCATTTTGGAGAAAACCACATTGATTTCCAAATGATTTCATTTCTCCATTTTCAATTTAATTTTGGAGAAAACCTTAATCATTTCGAAATGCTTTCTATTTCTTCATTTCACCATTTCTATTCATTTTTGTTCATTTGATTCAACATGCCATTCATTTATGGTTTCAACGACTAGTGGAGGAACTGATTGGATATATGCAATTGAGGCTCAAATGATTCATAATTAAGTTTTATCTTTTTACCTATTAATTATAAAATCATTTAGTCACAAATTCATTCCATTATAGTATCATGTCTGAGCTCTCCCTAATAACATACCATTATGACAGCAACTTGATCAATGTTCATCCAATGACCTTACCATAAGTGTGTTACCCTCATAGGATATATTTATCTCTTTGGGATAATATCCGTTCCCCCAATATGATCCTATTTTATCTCATGGTAACCATTACATCTTCCTTCATAAAAAGTCAATTACTATCAAATAGTGATTAAGTCATTCCTCAGAAAGATGAATGACTCGTGGTCACGTTTACTTTTCATCAACCATGTAATGTCAATGACAGGATATCAATTGCCCATGTCTCGAGTTATGAATTCCACTGTTGTAAATGATGCAACACCTAACGCACCAGCTCTCGGTTCCTTATCTATTCAAACTTAGGTTTTGTAACACCCCAATTTTCGCGAATTCTGTGAATGTTGGCATAGGTTTAATTATGTTAGTGGGCCTCTAGAAGGCCCAAGCTTAAGATAGAACCCGACAATTTTAGTTAATTTTTGTTCCATAAGAAAAATGGGGTGAAATTATGAAATAGGACCTATGTGAAAATGTTTGAAAATGCTATAGGCTAAATTGAAGTAGCCAAATAAATAGGAGTGCAAAATAGGAGGATTTGCATGACAAACCTCCCATTTTACATGAAGTGGCCAGCCATCATGTTGTTGTAGACAATATGAGCACTTGATATCCATAATTCATGGTACAAATTGATAATGGATTAGGTAAATGTTCCATGATAATGGATTAGGTAAATATTTCATGATAATGGGTTAGGTAAATGTTCCAGGATAATGGATTAGGTAAATATTCCATGATAATGGGTTAGGTAAATGTTCCATGATAATGGTTTAGGTAAATGTTCCATGATGGGCATTTCATGTCTTTTATATTAAAGAATTAAATGGATGAAATATGAAATTTTATTAAAAGAAAAAAGGGTGAAAAGAACAAAGTTTTGTCCATCTTTGTTCATCATAGCCGAAAGTTAGAGAAGAGAAAGGAGAGGAGAAAGCTCTTGAATGTTCGGTCACTTGGGGAAGAAAATTAAAGGTAAGTTCATGGTAGTTTGCTTCTATCTTGATGTTCATGAGTTCTTCTTGATTCTACCTTAACTCTTGAAGCATATTTTGGTTTTTAATTGTGTTGTGAGCATTTAGTCATGAATTAAAATGAAGGAAATGGTTGTTGTTTCATGTTCTTTTGATGAAAAATGGAAGATAGGTGAAGTTGAGCCAAACAAATGAGCATGCATATGCCTTAGATGCTAAGGGGAAAAATTGGCCAACATGTTGTGCTTTAAAATGATGAAATGGAGATTATACTTAAGTAAAATCATAGATATGTGATGATTGATTGGTGATATACATGTTTAAATAACAAGCATGCAAGTTAGGTGTGAAAAAGTGATTTGGTAATAAATCTGCTTGGGACAGCAGCAGTAACGTGAATTTGGAAAATCACCATAAATTGTGGGAGATGAGTTAGAAGCTGCATAAATTATGTAATTAAATCTTAATGAGTCTAGTTTCAAATGGAATAAACGAGAACATATTTTGAATTCTGTACAATGAGAAATTTGATTCGTAATGAATAGTGGTCAGATTAGTCAAACAGTGAAACATGGGAAACTTTAAGAAAAATCTGGTATTGATTGGCCATACCAAAAATTATGAAAATTTTAAGGATAGAAGATATATGAGTCTATTTTCAGGTAAAATTAACGGCACTTGATTTGGAGTTTCGTAGCTCCAGTTATAAATAATTTAGTGACTGTTGCTCAGGAAGACAGCTTGCAGTGAAATTATGATTATGTGGTAAACATTGACAAAAATCTGTTAATGAGTTGCTTATTGATTTCTTATAAGCTTACTATGATCTGTAGGTGTGGTTGGCCGAATATTGTAAGGGGTTAATACGTAGTTTGTATTTGAATAGTTAGATTAACGTGTTAGTAAATCCAATTGTAGGCGGTTCGTGTGTGGCTCTCGTCAGCATATCGTCGCAAACAGGTGTGTAACTGACACCTTCTCATAGACTAGATTGGCAAAAGCTGAAAAGCCGAAATGTCGAAAAGTCGGTATTTTGGGAATTTGCGAGTGTGCGAATGCTCGCAAGATAGTTGGGTTTGTATATTTGGTAATTTAAAGAAATAAACTGCAGTACGCGCGATTTCGTACATTTTGATAATTTGGGCCTAATGGGCCAAATATCGAGTTCATGGGCCAACGGCCCCAATTCGGTAAGTATGCGCGGTAAGTGTTCTGATAGTACGTAAATAGTTAGGATATGCATGAAAACCCTTAAAGCAGCTAAATTACTATAATACCCCTATGTATGGAAAATTACTGTTATACCCCTAGATGCAAAATTACCGTTATACCCCTAGGGTTAATTTTGACTGAAAAGCATGACGATCTGATTCTGTATGATGTATGCCATGATTATATATCTGTTGCATAGGGACATGGGTTATATTATGGAGGAAGCGTCCTGGTGGCTATGCCACAATTATCTGATCTGGTGGCTCTGCCACATATATCTATTCTGGTGGCTATGCCACGATTATCTGATCTGGTGGCTCTGCCACATATATCTGTTCTGGTGGCTCTGCCACAATATCTGTATCTGGTGACTTCGTCACAATATCTGGAAGCCTCGCTGCGATTTCTATGATGTGTAGCGGTTGGGTGGGTCGAGTAGTCTCCCCACATGGTGTAAGGCTGGTACGGGGGTGTTATGGATGAATCAGGTTGCGTTTACGCATAAACATGTAATATCTGTTACGTTACATTATGGGCCTATGGGCTTTATTCAATTTCATTACGGGTTAAGGCAAACTTATTACATTTACGTGGGTTGAGTGATTTAGACTATGGTTGGGTTATTTTACACTGAGTTTCCCCAAACTCACCCTTTTATTTTCATCCACGCAGAAATCCCCAACCATAGTGGGCTTGGAGTCGTGAGGGAATTCGGAGTGGCCACCCGCTCGAAAGTTTGATTTTCTTCCGTGAACTGGACATCCTTTTATTTACTTTTGAAGTTTTGGGTTTTAAATGTAATATGGCCGCTTAATTATTTTTGATGGTTTTAATATGTATTACTAAGATAGGTATTACTTATTTTAACTGTTGAAATTGGATAGCTTTAGGCGGGTTTTCAAAAACAACAATTGATTTCAAAATAACACGACAACAAGCAAAGCTTCCATAATGAAAGTATTTTCCAAAATTAATCACTTTTCCTAAAATGACTTAATCAAATTGGTTTCTAGGAATATCCATGACGTTAAGGCGTGGCAATGGCGGTATGCATGTCTAGGATTGGATCCGAAGGAGCTTGGTACTTAGCATCAGATGGACTCACCACCTCTTTTCCGGTTTCCTACTTGGTGCCTGACTTCCATTCACTTTAACCTATAATGAAATTGTCTTTTAAAACACTAAGTAAGTTTTTGGATCAACAATATAAAATGTTTTGAACGCTTGACGTGGCATGTCGGATCCGGTCATAACATCTGAAATGGGTTTGGGGTATTACATTTAGTGGTATCGAGCCTAGGTTGCAACAACTCGGTGTGGAATGGGTTTACAAAAACAAAGATTTTCAAAATAATTTTTTTGCAAAAATGCGATTTTCAAAATTTAGATCTTTAGAAGGTGGCATTAGAATCTCCTACCAAGCTTTGTAAGTATTACTCGAACTTTTACGAATCTTTTCTGAATTATCATGCATCTTTGAAACCCTATTAGGATACTCTAGATAGGACGATCTGAAACCATAAGAAAATCGATAAGAGACTGAAAGCGTAGCTAAACTTCGATTCTGCGAAAACAAACTCTAAACTCATCATCGATTAATAAAACATCGTAATAAACAACGTAATATTAATTGATGCATAAAATTCGTAATCAAGATAATACGATATGAGTATAAGAGGTCGTGGACGGAGCCAAGAAGTACTCGGCGAGATCTTCGTCTTGAGACATATCTGCGGTGGATGCACGGTACCACCAACAATGAGAGGTAGAGTCTCATGACCACGGTGCCGAGGATGATGCCCTGTCACAGGCAATGCTTCGTGTTCTGGAAAGGGTTACTGGGGCAAGTGCGGGCAATGGAGTTCGGGGATATATTTCTGAACGACTTCGGGCTAACGGAGCGGAGATCTTTAGGGGCGTGTCTGGTATAGCCCCGAATGTGGCGGAATATTGGTTGGAGGCCACAGACGGATTATGGACAACTTGGACTGCTCTGAGGAGATTGTGAGTGGGGTATCTGTACTAAGTCCTTTGGGTCACTTTCGGTTAGGGTAGACAAAGCGTATAGGGATGTACCCTTAAAACTCAAGGTAGGATTTTCCACGGAGATCGATGGAGTTACCGTTCGGAGAGTTTGATCTCATTTTGGGAATGGACTGGCTTGTTAAGCATAAGGCGACCCTGGATTATGCTACTAAACGAATGGTGTTAAGGACCACAAAGGATGAGGAGGTTATAGTGATAGGTGAGCGAAGGGATTATTTGTCCAATGTGGTGTCGGCTTTAAGAGCCAAAAAGTGAATTCAAAAAGGTTGTGAGACTTATTTGGCATTTGTAAGTCAGTCAGAAAAGGAGGGACTGACAGTGGATAAGGTTAGGACCGTAAAGGAGTTCCAAGATGTTTTTCCGGAGGAGCTTCCAAGATTGCCTCCAAACCGAGAAGTTGAGTTTGAAATAGATTTGTTATCTGGAACGGCGCCCGTGTCTATCGTACCGTATAGGATGGCACCGAAGGAGTTAGTGGAATTAAAGGCTCAAATTCAAGAGTTGTTAGATAGGAGCTTCATTAGGCCAAGCGTGTATCCATGGGGAGCACCGGTGCTATTCGTGAAAAAGAAGGATGGTACGATGCGGATGTGCATTGATTATTGCCAGTTGAACAAACTGACAATTAAGAATAAGTATCCACTGCCAAAGATTGATGATCTGTTCGACCAACTTAGAGGAGCTTCTGTATTTTCCAAGATCGACCTTCGATCTGGATATCATCAGTTAAGGGTCAAGGAGGCAGATATCCATAAGACAGCATTCAGACTCGGTATGGTCATTACGAGTTTCTGGTTATGCCATTTGGACTGACGAACGCTCCTGCAGCGTTTATGGATCTGATGAATCGTGTGTTCCAACCATTTTTAGATCAGTTCGTAGTCGTCTTTATTGACGATATCCTGGTATATTCTGAAACTGAAGCGAAACATGATGAGCATCTCCGTATAGTGCTACGAGTGTTAAGGGAGAAAGAACTCTTTGCGAAGTTCAGCAAGTGTGAATTTTGGTTGAGGGAGGTAACCTTCTTAGGACATGTAGTCTCTGCCGAAGGGATTAAGGTAGACCCTCGAAAGATTGAAGCAATTTTGGAGTGGAAGCCGCCTAGGTCAGTGTCGAAAATACGGAGTTTCCTAGGACTGGCAGGATACTACAGAAGGTTTGTGGAAGGTTTTTCTGTTATGGCAGCACCCTTGACAAAACTCATAAGGAAAGGAGTACCGTTTGTATGGACTGAGAAGTAGCAAGAAGCTTTTGAGAAGTTGAAGAAAGTTCTGACTGAAGTACCTGTGTTAATTCAGCTGGAGTCTGGGAAGGATTTTACTGTGTACAGTGACGCATCACACGTGGGTTTGGACTGCGTGTTAATGCAAGAGGGTAAGGTGGTTGCATATGCATCACGACAGCTTAAGCCTCATGAGGGAAACTATCCGACTCATGATTTAGAGTTGGCAGCAGTGATATTTGCACTTAAGATTTGGAGACATTACTTGTACAGAGAAAGGTGTATTATATACATTGACCATAAGAGTCTTAAGTATTTGTTGACTCAGAAGGAGCTGAACCTTAGGCAAAGGAGATGGATTGAGTTACTTAAGGATTATGACTGTTCGATCGAGTATCACCCAGGCAAGGCTAATGTGGTAGCCGATGCTCTAAGTCGTAGAACTGTATCTGATCTGAGAGCAATGTTTGCTATTCTGAGTCTGTATGATGATAGAAGTCTGTTGGCTGAGTTGCAAGTGAGGCCAACCTTGGGTGGATTAGATTAAGGAAAAGCAGTTGAACGATGAGTCTTTGGTCGCTCGTTTTCAACAAGTTAAGGAAGGGGAAACTTCTGAGTTTGGGTTAAATGGCGAAGGAGTTCGTGTTTCGAGGAAGAATTTGTGTTCAAAGGACTCGATTTGAGGCGCAACAATATTGAAGGAAGCTCATGGAGGACTTTTGCCATGCACCTGGAGGAACAAGTTGTATCACGACTTATGAGAATTGTCTTGGTGGCCTGACTTAAACGAGAAGTAACGGAGTTTGTAGGGAAATGTCTGACATGCCAACAAGTGAAAGCTGAGCATTAATTACCCTCTGGACTGTTACAATCAGTGAAGATACCACTTTAGAAGTGGGAGAAGGTAACCATGGACTTTGTGAGTGGGCTGCCCTTGACACCATCAAAGAAACACTCGATGTGGGTGATTGTGGATAGGTTGACCAAATCGGCCCATTTCATACCTGTTCGTACTGACTTTTCACTTCAAAAGTTAGCCAAGTTGTATGTGGCGGAGATTGTGCGACTTCATGGAGTCTTAGTTTCAATTATTTCTGATCGGGATCCCAGATTTACATCTCGGTTTTGGCAAAGGTTGCATGAGGCTTTGGGGACGCGATTGAATTTTAGTACGGCTTTCCATCCCCAGACTGATGGTCAATCGGAAAGGGTTATTCAGATTCTAGAGGATATGTTGAGGGGATGCGTGATTGACTTTCGAGGTAGTTGGGAGGATTACTTGCCGTTGGCAGAATTTGCGTACAATAACAGTTACCAGGCGAGTATTCAAATGGCACCGTATGAAGCACTGTATGGACGAAGGTGTCGTACACCTAGTTGTTGGACTGAACTAGGAGAGCGACAAATTCTTGGACCAGAGTTGGTAGCTGATACTGAGGATAAGGTCAGAATAATTAGGGACCGGTTAAAAGAAGCATCTGATAGGCAAAAGTCGTATGCAGATTTGAAGTGTAAGGAGATTGAGTACTCAGTAGGTGATATGGTTTTCTTAAAGGTTTCTCCTTAGAGGAAGATATTAAAGTTCGGTAAGAAGGGCAAGTTGAGTCTGCGGTTCGTCGGGCCTTATCGGGTTTTGAAGTGAGTAGACCCAGTGGCTTATCAGTTGTAATTGCCTCCAGAGTTGACAAGATTCACGATGTTTTTCACATCTCCATGTTAAGGCGTTATCGTGCTGACCCTGCTCATGTCCTGCCAGTTGCAGAAATTAAAGTTCAGACTGATTTGACCTTTGAGGAGGAGCCTGTGCAAATATTGGCTCGAGATGTTAAGGTTCTCAGAAGGAAATCTATCCCGTTAGTGAAAGTACTCGTAATCATGGAAGGAAAAAAGCTACTTGGGAATCAGAAGAGACTATGCGTCAACAATACCCTCAACTAGTTGGATCAGGTAAATTTCGAAGACGAAATTTCTTTAAGGAGGGTAGAGTTGTAACACCCCAATTTTAGGGAATTCTGTGAATGTTGGCATAGGTTTAATTATGTTAGTGGGCCTCTAGAAGGCCCAAGCTTAAGATAAAACCCGGCAATTTTAGTTAATTTTTGTTCCATAAGAAAAATGGGGTGAAATTATGAAATAGGACCTATGTGAAAATGTTTGAAAATGTTATAGGCTAAATTGAAGTGGCCAAATAAATAGGAGTGCAAAATAGGAGGATTTGTATGACAAACCTCCCATTTTACATGAAGTGGCCAGCCATCATGTTGTTGTAGACAATATGAGCACTTGATATCCATAATTCATGGTACAAATTGATAATGGGTTAGGTAAATACTCCATGATAATGGATTAGGTAAATATTTCATGATAATGGGTTAGGTAAATGTTCCATGATAATGGATTAGGTAAATATTCCATGATAATGGGTTAGGTAAATGTTCCATGATAATGGTTTAGGTAAATGTTCCATAATGGGCATTTCATTTCTTTTGTATTAAAGAATTAAATGGATGAAATATGAAATTTTATTAAAAGAAAAAAGGGTGAAAAGAACAAAGTTTTGTCCATCTTTGTTCATCATAGCCGAAAGTTAGAGAAGAGAAAGGAGAGGAGAAAGCTCTTGAATGTTCGGTCACTTGGGGAAGAAAATTGAAGGTAAGTTCATGGTAGTTTGCTTCTATCTTGATGTTCATGAGTTCTTCTTGATTCTACCTTAACTCTTGAAGCATATTTTGGTTTTTAGTTGTTTTGTGAGCATTTAGTCATGAATTAAAATGAAGGAAATGGTTGTTGTTTCATGTTCTTTTGATGAAAAATGGAAGATAGGTGAAGTTGAGCCAAACAAATGAGCATGCATATGCCTTAGATGCTAAGGGGAAAAATCGGCTAACATGTTGTGCTTTAAAATGATGAAATGGAGATTATACTTAAGTAAAATCATAGATATGTGATGATTGATTTGTGATATACATGTTTAAATAACAAGCATGCAAGTTAGGTGTGAAAGAGTGATTTGGTAATAAATCTGCTTGGGACAGCAGCAGTAACGTGACTTTGGAAAATCACCATAAATTGTGGGAGATGAGTTAGAAGCTGCATAAATTATGTAATTAAATCTTAATGAGTCTAGTTTCAAATGGAATAAACGAGAACATATTTTGAATTCTGTACAATGAGAAATTTGATTCGTAATGAAGAGTGGTCAGATTAGTCAAACAGTGAAACATGGGAAACTTTAAGAAAAATCTGGTATTGATTGGCCATACCAAAAATTCTGAAAATTTTATGGATAGAAGATATATGAGTCTATTTTCAGGTAAAATTAACGGCACTTGATTTGGAGTTTCGTAGCTCCAGTTATAAATAATTTAGTGACTGTTGCTCAGGAAGACAGCTTGCAGTGAAATTATGATTATGTGGTAAACATTGACAAAAATTTGTTAATGAGTTGCTTATTGATTTCTTATAAGCTTACTATGATCTGTAGGTGTGGTTGGCCGAATATTGTAAGGGGTTAATACGTAGTTTGTATTTGAATAGTTAGATTAACGTGTTAGTAATCCAATTGTAGGCGGTTCATGTGTGGATCTCGTCGACATATAAATGCAAACAATTAATAATGACACCCTCTCATAGACTAGATTGGCAAAAGCGAAAAGCGAAATGTCGAAAAGTCGGTATTTTGGGAATTTGCGAGTGTGCGAATGCTCGTAAGAAGTTGGGTTTGTATATTTGGTAATCTAAAGTAATAAACTGCAGTACGCGCGATTTCGTACATTTTGATAATTTGGGCCTAATGGGCCAAATATCGGGTTCATGGGCCAACGGCCCCAATTAAATAAGTATCTTGTGATAAGTGTTCTGATAGTACGTAAATAGTTAGGATATGCATGAAAACCCTAAAAGCAGCTAAATTACTATAATACCCTTATGTATGGAAAATTACTGTTATACCCCTAGGTGCAAAATTACCGTTATACCCCTAGGGTTATTTTTTACTGAAAAGCATGACGATCGATTACGTATGATGTATGCCATGATTATATATCATTGCATAGGGACATGGGTTATATTATGGAGGAAGCGTCCTGGTGGCTATGCCACAATTATCTGATCTGGTGGCTCTGCCACATATATCTATTCTGGTGGCTATGCCACGATTATCTGATCTGGTGGCTCTGCCACATATATCTGTTCTGGTGGATCTGCCACAATATCTGTATCTGGTGACTTTGTCACAATATCTGGAAGCCTCGCTGCGATTTCTGTGATGTGTAGCGGTTGGGTGGGTCGAGTAGTCTCCCCACATGGTGTAAGGCTGGTACGGGGGTGTTATGGATGAATCTGGGTTGGGTTTCTACATAAACATGTAATATCTGTTACGTTACATTATGGGCCTATGGGCTTTATTCAATTTACATTCGGGTTAAGGCAAACTTATTCTGTTTCTGTGGGTTGAGCTGATTTAGACTGTGGTTGGGTTATTTTACACACTGAGTTTCCCCAAACTCACCCCTTTTATTTTCATCCACGTAGGAAATCCCCAACCATAGTGGGCTTGGAGCTGTGAGGGAATTCGGAGTGGCCACCCGTTCTGAAAGTTTGATTTTCTTCTGGTGAACTGGACATCCTTTTATTTACGCTTGAAGTTTTGGGTTTTTAAATGTAATAAAGCCGCTTAATTATTTTTGATGGTTTTAATATGTATTACTAAGATAGGTATTACTTATTTTAACTGTTGAAATTGGATAGCTTTAGGGCGGGTTTTCAAAAACAACAATTGATTTCAAAATAACACGACAACAAGCAAAGCTTCCGCAATGAAAGTATTTTCCAAAATTAATCACTTTTCCTAAAAATGACTTAATCAAATCTGTTTCCTAGGAATATCCATGACGTTAAGGCGTGGCAATGGCAGTATGCATATCTAGGATTGGATCCGAAGGGAGCTTGGTACTTAAGCAGTCCTACTTGGTGCACAGCTTCCATTCACTTTAACCTATAATGAAATTGTCTTTTAAAACACTAAGTAAGTTTTTCTAGATCAACAATGTAAAATGTTTTGAACGCTTCGATGTGGCATGTCGGATCCGGTCATAACATCTGGGTTGGGTTTGGGGTGTTACAGGTTTGACTTACATCAAAGTGTATGAGTCACACATACATAGTCTGTCATCCACTCAGGATTTAGGTATATCATACTATGAACATCACAAGTGAATAAATTTATAAACAGATTCAAGATCTAGTCATCTTGGGTCTAGTCCAATTTACTATCAGTCCAGTCAGTCACATCTATATCTCTATCTTCTAAGAGTCATCCGCTTCGATGTCCAGGATAAAGCATATTCCCAATTGGACTTAATAGACGTACGACATATTAGTCTTTCAATCGGTTTGCTAATTTCCGATTAGACTAAGACAGATTTTGTTTGTGTACTAATACAAGTTGTCTTTCTGTTTTACGATCCGACCACGTAATACCGCTTAGTATTAGTTTAAACATTAGAGAACCAATGAACAATATTTGTTTCCTTTTTACTTTGCTTACAAAAACCATATGAGGACAATTATAAAAAATAAATTAATGTAATCAATGAATTTGTTTTATTAATCAATCTGTTTGAAAATATTACAAATTTATAAAAAATATACTTACACTTAAAGCACTAGATCCAATTCGTATCATCTATGGGAAAATCACATCGAGGACCCGTTAGGACACCTGCAATTAGGAGCAGAAGCAGAGCTTATATTTAAATTGAAGGAACTGCAGCTCGGCTGCTGTACCGTATCTTTTGTTAGACAACTAATTATATAATAAAGAATCAAAAGATAGTTTTCATAATAATACATAAAACTATTATATGCGGGAGATTGTGATTGTGTGCCAGTGCAAGCTAGATGTGTAAACAACCTAAGCATCTAAGTATATATCTCTGGATTAATTATAATTTATTATCATCTGATCGGTTGTCATTTACACGTTCTAATTTCAACAAATTTTATTTCAATCTTTTTTCTAGTTTTGATTTGTACTCTAGTGTGATCATAACACTGTCATAAACTAATCGATAATTATAGGACGTATCAAGAATCAAAAGATTGTTATTGGTGGTGCAAATAAATAAAAACCAATTAATTACAACATTAATTAGGGTCACCTCACCTGAAGTTATTCTAATTTTGCCTATAAATAAGTAGCGATCCATATTTCCATGCTCCATCACCAATACACAAGATAGAAATCTGAGTAGAAACGAAGTTAAAAGTTTCACAATGTCAAGCTCATCTTTCCAATTAGTCTTCATATTTTGTTTTTCCATTCTTCTTCTTCTTATCATGTCCACCTCCATGCAAACTGTCTCAGCTGCTACTACTAACAAAGCTAGTGCCAAAACTTACAAAAAATTTATCAAATCCGCCTGCAATTCAACCACATATCCCAAAGTTTGCTACAAAGCTCTCTCTCCCAGTGCGTCCGCCATTAAAACCGATACCAACAAGCTTTGCAACATCGCCTTGTCCTTCACTCTAAATGCCACATACAATGCATCTTCATCGATAGACTCGTTATCAAAAATGAAGGGATTGAATCCGTCCGAGAAAGAAATCACCCATGATTGCGCTGAAACTACTGGCGAGGCCATCGACGAGCTGGAGAAATCCTTGAAGACATTGGCTAATTTACAAGGCTCGGATCACAAGGCTGATGAGATGAATGATTTAAAAACTTGGGTGAGCGCTATCTTGACGGATGAGTACACATGCACCGATGAATTTGATGGCCAGAAAGTAAGCAAAGCTGTTAAGAACACAATCAATAAGAGTGTGTTGTATCTTGCTCAATTGACCAGCAATTGTTTGGCTCTTTTTAATCTTCTGGATTACTGATTTAGTGTTTTCATTAATAACTTCCATCTTTTATTCTGTTTAATAACATGTATGTTTGAGTATATTCTCCAAGTTAGTTCTGTGGGAAGGGTGCTCTGATCTTTTACATACATGCACTATCGATGTAATATAATTTGTTGCAATATGACATATGCTGCCAGTTATAGGTAATTTACATGTTTTGGTATACCGAGAATAACTAAAATAATTCCTACATAATTACATATAAACATTATATTCATTGCTAACAAGGCTTCCACCGTGTTAGTCAAGGTTGAGATATTGGAATCTTCATACTCTAGGATCAAGTTTTACTATAATTGGTATGTGTGCTTCTCTTTCAGAATTATTCTTGTTTAAATCTAGAAATATTTCGATTTTTAATTTATTATACTTAGCTTTATATTGATTTTAGTTTCATTTGATTCAAAATTAGAAATTTATTTTTAATATGTATATGGATGGCAAAACTACTTAGAACACAAAATATATATGGTTTGAAACTAATTAATAATAACATATGAAATATGTACAATATTAAAATGAAAAATAAATTAAATTGTAAGTAAAACAAAATTTAAACATGTAAAGGCATCGGATTAAGAATACTAAATACACTACAATTATTTATTATGGTGTTGTCACCAATCTTTAGTTGGTATCAAGTTAACTAGTGACACCAACTTGATCAATAACTTTATCAATACTAGAAATTTTATCATATATGTATGCATGTTGAAATTGCATGATATTTAGAAAATAGAAGTGTGCTTGAAAATAATAAAACAATAAATAATAAAATGTATGATTTGAAACTAATTAATAATATCACACGAAATATTTATGATATTAAAAGAAAAAATTAGATTAAATTGTGATACTAACTTAATTAACAACATTATTAAAATTTATGCAAGTGATGGAGATAATAAAATATGCATAATAGAATTAAAATGAATCAAATAAAAAAATTGTTTTAGTTGAATGGTAAAATTAAAGTTTTATGAACCCAAATGAAATGGGTTCAAATCCTAGCACTTTTAAATTTTTATTGGCTCTTTTAAAAAAAATAAAAAGACTAAAGAAGTTAGTTTTAAAAAATATAAATAAAAAGACTAAATAAATTGGTGCTCGGTTGACTCTAGATAATAGTATAGATTAAACCAATTTAGACATAGAACTCCTATAATTCATATAATATTATTTAATTAATAAAAATATAAAATATTAATGAAAAGTCTTGACTTTTAAGGATCGGTTATTAAATTTTTTTATACATCTATTTGATAGGATTTGAAATTGTATAAGAAAAATAATGGCATGACTTATTTAGTTATCCAATTTTATAAAAAGAAAAATATATTTTAGCTCTCTATTTAATTTTTGTATTTTTAGTCTTTAAATTTATATTTTTTGTCAAATCACCTTAACATGGATGAAAAAGTTAATATTTTTAACTTTTCGACATGGTTTAATTAATTTTAAAAATTTTAAAAATTCAAAAATATATATAAAAATATTTTTAAAATTAAGAATCATTAAAATTATTAAAAAAGTATAATAGTTATAAAAATATATATTTTAAAATTTTAAAAATTAATTAAATGTCAACATGTCATCTACATGGTAATAGATGTGTATGTCATGTCAGAAAGTTAAAAAAAAATTTTTGTTCAATTTTAAGTAATCGACAAAGAATGTAAATTTAAGAACTAAAAAATTAAATGAATACTTAAAATAATTTTTTATAAGGTTAGAGTGCGAAAAATTATACCAAAATAAAATCATTATGTGATTTGTATCAAGACACGTCCAACAGGTGCGAAACTTAAGAGAACCTTCTATGTATGAAAACTAAAAGATAAACAATTACAATAATCTGGTAGCATGTGCTGCTCTGGACCGTGATCTGTACTCCCCACGAATAAAGGACATGCCAAATTAATTATAATTAGAGTTAACTTATAATAAAATATAAAGAATTGAAAATTAAGATTTATTTCAACTTAGATTGAAATAAATTTGAGTAGGTTTACACATTATAAGATATAAGTTGTTGCCCTAAGTTTTATTTGATAAAAAATTTTAATATAGCAAACACTATGTTTTGAATAAACCATTTAACAAAATTGTACTTCAAATTATTTCTAAAATAAAAAATATTAAATTTATACTTAAAAATATTTCACGGTCAAGTAAATTAAAAATAACACTTTAAAAAAATTTTCAAACAAGTCAAAAATGTTCCAAGCCAAAAAGTATCGATACTTTTTGTCAGGAATCGATAAATTTCTAGAAATCGATACCAAAATAGGTTACTAACTTGCAGACAATTTAACAAGTATCGATACGGTATTGATAAATTTTAAATGGCATCGATTTTGACACACTTTATCGCTACATTTTTCAGTATCAAGACGAAATTAGCATTATGTCATTTTGAGGTATTCATTAAGTATCGATATAATATTGAAACCTTTTATTTGGTATCGATAATTTTATCTTGGTATCAATTTTATCGGTTTTAATAGTCACTGAATCAAGGCATTAAATGCTAAATTATCGATACTTTTCCAAATAGTATTGATACCCTTTGTTGCATGTGAATTAAATGCACTGGTATTTTTATTTCAACGGCTCTATTAACTTCTACAACAACCTTAACGGTTAGAAATGAATTAGAGGGTATAAATACTATCTTCCAAAGGTCCTACAACAAGAAGAAAGTATTTTCAAGCAAAAAAAATCAATCAAACAACCTTTGTGCCAAATATTTTCATACTTTTCTTTCATACACTTGTGAGCTTCATTGTTATTCTATTACCTCAAGTGTTTTTCCTTGTAATTGAGCTTAATTTGCCACACTTTGATCTTGTAAATATTATTTCTTTGTTTGCTTCTTTGTATCTCTTTGAGAGGGTTTGTGTCTTAAGGTTTGGGTAGAAACTTTAAGGGAGTTTGTAAGGTTAAACATTATCCTCAAAAGCTATCAAATTAGTGAATTTGCACTACAACAAAATAGGCTTTTAGCGGCGTTTGAACAAAAAACGCCGCAAAAGTTGTACATTAGTGGCGCTAGTTAGAAAACGCCGCAAAAGATTAGAGTTATAGGACAAAAATGCCGCAAAAGGTCAAGCATTAGTGGCGTTTATTTGCGGCGATTATGAAACAAACGCCGCAATAGATTGAGAATTAGCGGCGCTTTTCGAAAAACGCCGCTAAAGATCAAGCATTAGTGGCACTTTCCCGAAAACGTCGCTAAAGATCAAGCATTAGTGGAAGATCGAGCATTAGTGGCGCTTTTCAAAAAACGCCGCAAAAAGTTAACCAAAACGGCATCGTTTTATTGAGCTTTAGTGGTATTAGCGGCGCTTTTCAGAAAACGCCGCAAAAGGATAAGCATTAGCGGTGTTTTTCAAAAAACGCCGCAAACGAATCATTTTATTTTAGGATTTAAGGTTTAATGTCTATGGTTTGGGGTTTTAGGGTTTATGATATAATATTTTATTATTTTGTGATTAAAGTTTTGAGTTTAGGGTTTAGAGTTTAAAGTTTGTGGTTTAGGGTCTATTGTTTTATAGTTATGGTCTTAGTATTGTTCATGGTTTTAGGGTTAGGCTATTAGGGTTTAAGGGTTAGAGTTTTTGATAAAATGACAAAAAATCAATTTATTTTAAAGTTTAGATAAGCAATAAAATTCCTTTTTAATTACTTTTGTCCCTTGTAATATATATTTAAGATTTAGGGTGTAGGTTTATGGTCTAAGATTTATGGTTTATGATTTAGGGGTTGGGGTTGGGGTTGGGGTTTGGGGTTTATGGTTTAATTTTTAGGGTTTAAGGATAAATATGGTGAACTACTTAACTTGTGTATCTTGGAATTTTTTATAATATAAATCTAAATAAGATAAATATAAATTATTATTTTAAAAATATATATATCAAAATAGGTTAAATCCCAAAAGCATACATGAACAATGGTTTAGTGTGCAATGTACACATGAACTTTAATTTGATCCAGTTCTTGTAAATTATTAATGAATTATTGATATAACATCATTTTATATTTATATATTGTATACATAAATATTTATATTTATTCAATATAAAAATATATTGATGTATTTATTTTTAAAATGTGTATGATTAAGTCAAAATTAAAGTTTAATTTCAACTATATATTTAAACTACAATTAGAATTTCATGTCTACAATTACATATTAAACCAAAATTCATTTATAATTCGAGATGTATCTCTATCAAAATTTAAGTGTTTACATATATAATTAAATGCCATTTATATAAAAGAATAATGTTGATGAAAAAGAAAGAAAAAGAAATCCTTTCAACAGTACTAGACCATGCCATACCCATCTATCAATTTAATTCCTAAAAGAGTTGATCACGGTAATTAAATTTTAACTTTCAATATTTATATATTTTTATCAATTTGATTCTTATTTTTGAACCAAAATTACCTTCCACTTTTTAAAAATTGTTAAATATCATTTTAATAGGAATGTAATTGTAAAATTAAAATTTTTAATGATATTAACGTGAAAACCTGCAAGGTAATTCACATGACATGATACTAATTTTTTATATTTTAATTTAAAAATTATAAAATCTTCAAAAATTTTAAAATTTAAAAATAAAAATAAAAATTAAAAACTTAAAACTTAAAAATTTAATATTTTAGTCCATATTTCAGTTAAAAGTTTAATATTAAAATTTTTTTAAAAATTCCAAAAATGATAATATCAGCATAAAAATTTGAAAGAAAAAAAGAAAAAATATGTTAAAAATGAAAAAAAAATTAAAACTAAAGAATAGTGGCGTTTTTAGCTAAAATGCCACAAAAAGTTTAGCTATAGTGGCGTTTTTAGTGAAAACGCCACAAATATGACCTACAATGGCATTTTTGTAAAAACGCAGTAAAAAAATTCCATAGAAACGGCGCGGTTTATTTTCCCCCCTCCCCTAAATCCCCAATTTTACCGGAAATCCTTTATTTTTTTCCCCATTTGATTTTCCCCAATTTTGCCCGAAATCCCTAAAAATTTTTCTATTCCTCTGCATCATCGTGCTGCATCTCCGTCGGTAGTCTCTTTCATTTCTTCAACTTATTGTTTGTCCTATTTCTCCTTTTGCTTCCAACCAAAACGAAACTTAGTGATAGCATTTCTAACTTCTTCTTCTTCTAGTTTTTCTTTTGAAGTCATAAGAGAAAACCATGCAATATCTTTCTGTATATATAGAATTATATGGTTCATTCCACAATTTAGCTCCTGTTTTTAGAACTTAGTTCTCATATATCCTTCACACCATTTTCTGTGAATTTTGATTGTCTCAGGTTATTTTGTCTTATTCATGCTGAGAAGCTGGTCTCCGTTTATTGCGGTGTTGGTTTGATAGGAAAAAGCTCCTAAGCAGTTTAAGATTGTTATATCAAGAATTCCTGTATATTTGACGGCCAAGAAGAAACAAGTAATGTAGTTGATTACAGTTATCTCACTATCTGTTCTTTTCAATTTTGGAAATTAGGAGAAGGTTGTGAATCCATTGTTTGAGAAGCATCCAAAGCAATTCGGTATTGGAGGAGCTTTACCTCCAAAGAAGGATCTGCACCATTTTGTGAAGTCGCCTAAGGTTGTTTGCATTCAAAGGAAAAAAAGGATCCTTAAGCAGAGGTTGAAAGTCCCACCAGCACTGAACCAGTTTACAAAGACTCTTGATAAAAACCTTGGTACGTGATAAAATCTTCGCCTGTAAGCTGAATGGGTTGCATTTCTATTAAATCTAGGAAGCTACATAGTAAAATGGTTTTACAAATTTGGAAAAATAATGCAGAGGGTATTATTTAGTCTGAAACAAAAGATGTCAACAGTAATTAATTAAAAAAATCTTTCTTTAAAGTTAGGATTCATTGGAAAATGAAGATTTAAATTTGTTTAATGTCAATTAAAAAAAGAAACTACGTTAGCATGCGCAAGTGCCATGTTTCCTACTCAGACAGCTCCTAATAAATCCTATATTTAATTGGATAAAAGGCTATGAATTTAGCTTCACACGTTTAATTAATTAAAGCTAAGCTAGTTTTCCGTATTCGGCCACACATATTTAAGTAGCAAGGGAAATTAATAAACGCAATTTTCCCAATTTTTTATGGCTACTGATAGGCTGATATTCTATGTTGGAATGGTGTGTTAGAGAACATCACAACTGGAACTGTAAACATTGGGAGTGAAGACTGTGCAGAACTTGTTGAGAATACTTCTCTTCAATTCCAGTCCTTCATTTCATTAACGCGTGACTATCTTGCTCGTCTTCTTCTCTGGTTAGTCCACCTCCCCCCATTCAATCACACACTCTTCTCATTTCTTTTAGATGATTTTGACCCAAGAAGCTTATGTATAATTAAAAAAAATATAAAATAAAATGAAATTTGGTTTTTCATAAGTTTAACTGGATATCTGCAATACTATGTAATTATTTGCTCACCATACGGTACAATCCTGTTTAAATTTGAACGTATTTTTTGTATTTGACCACTACACTTTGTAAGAAAGAAAGATGTCCGAATGTAGATCTGAGAGATTTTCTTGTGTTTAAACTTCGAAATACTTCAGTCACTCTGTCTAAGATTCAAAGAATTTGTTTGAACCCCATCACTGTATTATAATATAGCTGAGTTCTAATATTCTCATATCTGTCCTAAAGGTGCATGCTGTTGGGGCACTACCTTAGAGGCCTCGAGTATTGGTTGGAGCTAATGGAGCTTCTATTGTTGACAAGCAGTCCCGGCAATAATAGTTGTGGTGATGAGCAGGTTGTTTAGAATTGCACTTTGATTCCAGTGCTACCATCTGTATATATGTGTGTAAATCGGCATATCGACTAACTTCTTTTACTCGAAGAGGTAAGAATCGGACAAGATTAGGCCCTTCACTTTCTTGCAGATGGCGAATTTTTTTTATGTATAAAAACGATACATTGTTTTGTGTTAGTGTCAAGTTTAGCGTTTGTATGTTAATGTTTTTTTACTGAGAAATGGAGAAACCTTGTTGATAATGCTCATCATTAGTTGCATTAAGGTTTGCTTTGAACCATCTTGAATGTCATTGTTGCAAGCCTAAACTAATAAAAAGGTAGTTTAACTGTCGTTTTATATTAGCCCTTAATTATTTCTTTAATTTTTTTTATTTCTTCAGTGTCAACTTTCAAATTTTAGTGAAAATCTTTTTCTTTGGACGAAAAATTTGACCAAACTGTTAAAATTTTAATGTTACTACGTTTTTTAAAATTTTAAAATTTTGAAAATTTTTTATTAATTTTATCATGTGTGGACTGCCAATAACTTTTCCGAAGAAAAATAATTTGATTAAAATTTGAATTTTGATGGTGAAAATGATAAAATGAAAGAATAAGTGTTAAATTTGTGATTATGCTATGAAGAAGCCTTCATATATTTTCTGCACTTTTTCCTTTTAATTTGTATTCTAGTTAGTGGTTAATGTGCAAATATGTTTTAGTTAAAAATTGAATTTTGTTATTATACTTTTGGTTACTGTATAGAGCCTCAATACTTCTTTGCATAGTTCTAAATATGCCTTTGTATGTTTTTGTTTTTCTGCAGTTCTACTTCTATTGAACAGTTATGGCTTGGCTGAAACATTTAGCCATGCTTTTTATTGGTTCCTTATCTATACATGGTTACTAATAAGTGTTAAAAAAATGTTTTTCCTCTTGTTATTACCTGCTGTTGAGCTGCTCTAGACACAAACATACACATATCTTTTGGCTTTCTTTCTCTATCTTAATTTTCACTTTAAATTTTGAGATGAAGCATATGAATGGGTTTTCCACCTCTAAATGTAGCTAGTAATCAACAAGTTGTAAATATCTGGTGTTTAATATACCCTATCCACCTCCATATTAAATCAATCATGATTATATTGTCAGGAAATTATCCGCGGACTACTTTTATCAACTTTGGATGATCCTAATAGAAAACTTTGCACAGCAATCAGTATGACTGTAGCAGCTATTGCAGTCTACAACTGGCCAAAAAGTTGGCCAGACTTGTTGCCGTTCCTCCTAAAGTTGATTGGTGATCAAACTAGCATGAATGGAGGTAAGAAATATAGCATTCGTGCTCTAATTAATACTATTGCTTTTTGTTTCCTGATCTTGAACGTTTTCTCTTCATGTTTCGGTGGTTTGATAGCCGTTCTAGATGGTTTACGTAGATGCCTTTTTTTGTAATAACTTAGTTTTGAATGATTGATGGCTATTCTTTCTAACCTTTTCCATAAAGTTCTATTTGTATTTAAGTGTGTTATTATTAGTATACTCTGAGAATTTGGTGTCTGGTGAAGGATTCATTGCTTATTTATGTTTTTGTTGTTATTAAGGAGGTTTGCGTAGATACAAATCTTCTCATCTGGTTATCTATTATTTTTCCCTTATATATTTTTTTCTTTTTTAACTCAGATTGGTTACTGTTTACTATTTAGTCATATGGAAACTGACTTACCCTAAGCTGTAGCTTTGAAACAATTATAGGTAGCTAATTTTATGAGAAGATTTTTAGTTTGATTCTACCTATGTCATAAAAACTTGAATTGATAGATGAAAAAATATTGAGTGAAGTGATAACCTATATTATATTTTAAAAAGAGAATGTATGTTTAAATTTTGAAGGTAATATTATTGAAAGAGACAGATACAAACTTCAAATATAATATTAACAGTAAATTTGACAAGAAAAATATAAAAAAAAATCATAAAAACTTTGAGTTTTAAATCAAAAGAGGAAGGGCAAATGTTGAGTTGAAATTAGAAACCTGTTGATTGTTTCCCCGGGGGGCCTCTGAGCTGGAACTGTGTTTGTACTTTGCATTTCGTGTTTAAATGGTTTAAATTTTCATATAAATTACAAGAGAAATAATTTGTTTTTTTTCACAAGGTACATCCACTATCTTGTTTTTAGCGTTAGTAACAATTGTGGTTGTTTTGAGACCTCATGATTAATTAAAACTAATAAGTAAAAAAACATCAATAATTGAGGTTTTTTATATGATAGAAGATATTTTTTATGCTGTTATATCATTCATAAAAGTTAATTTTTTTTCGATGTTAATTTTAGATGTTAACTTTGAAGTACATTTGTCCGATTCTCAATGCATTTTCTTATAAAATTTTCTATCCAACATCCATTCTTTGGTCACAAAATGATTAAAATATATATGATTAAAATCATAGACTTGTTTTGATGTTTTTGTCTCATATATGATTAAAATATATATGATCTAAAAGCAAGAGAGAAGGAACTTAAAGCAAAAGAGGCTGAACTGAATAAGCGTGAACAGGTAATTTGTTGTTGGCTGTTTACAGTCGAGTGAGGCTGGCCCTTGAATAATAAGTGTGGTGCTTCCGATTTATTTTTGCGGTATTCGATACCAATTGTGATAAGTTGTTCCTTTCGTATTGCAGTTACAAATGATACAGATTTCTGAAGTAATTTAAATATTGCTATCTTGGCACAAAAAAATCAAAACCATAGTTTTTGAATCTGAATTTTCAATTCATATTTCAGTTTAGGTTTTCTGGCTGATTGCTTGTAAAATATCTTTATGTTCTGTAGTCTTTTTATTATGAAAATACTAAAATTATGTAATGAATTGATTCTTATATGTTCGGATGCAATATGTAACTGTGTTGTATGTAAGGTGATTTTGCTATTCATTTTGCTCTTAGATTAATTTATCCTTGTAGTAACTGAATGTTAACTTTATATTTTGCAGGAGTTGAGAAGGAAAGAGGATGCAATAGCACGAGGCAGGTTCTTTTTTATTTTTTATCTTGATAAGCCCCGAGTTTATCCATTACCAGTTTGATTTTGACATGAGTCCCTTAAACATCTTTTGCTTTTTTCTTCCAAAAGTTTAACGTCTTTCCATTAGAGTTTCATCGTCAAGTTTATCTTCTCTTCCTTTTGATCGACATTTTCAATACTTTGGGTTCAAGATCCCTTATATGCTAGAGGTATAGAGTTCGAACTTTGCCATGAGCTTGTTTTTCAGCAACTATGGCATTTTGCTCTCATCTTCAACGATTAGACATTTCAAAGTGACTAAAGATAATACCAAATTTTTTTGAATGAAAAAGAATAACTTTATCAATGCTATTGGACATAGAAATTAAGATTATGATAAGTAAAAACCTATGATATTTGTGAGCTTAATAAAAAAAGTGAAACATGTTATGAGTCGCATGAAATCGAGAAAGGAGATAGACATTAAACATGTGAGGTTCGTCATAACTTCTCCTTTAACCTTCATTTGACCCTTTTTGTCTTTTTCATATATGGCTACTTATTTTCTTTTTGAGGCCTTTACAATTCCATTAACATGAAACTGGACTTATGCTTGTCACTTATTTACAGCAACATTAGCATTTACGATTAGCCTAGCATCAGTTTTTTTATTATGGGTTTACTTTTTATTGATTTCACTTTCATTACAGTAAATGGTATAGCTAATTTTCTTGTTTTGCTCAATCAGGTGACCAAGATTCCGTTTAACAATTTTCTTTATTGCTGGAACAAGTCTTAACCAAGATCAAGATCAAAGTACTTCATTAAGTTATATATGCAGGCACTGCAATACTTTGGCTTCATCTAAGCTTGAACCAACCCTCTGTTGTATATTGTTTCTTCTTCTTTTTTAATCTTTTTCCTTTGACTAATGAGAGGTGATGATGATTTGGCATTATTTTCTCACTAGGATGAATTTTGTTTTAGAAATTGTAAATACTTTGTGTGCCTGTGTGTGTTTTTTTATGTATTAAATTTAAATTCATTAATTTTTATATTTAATTTTGGAGTTTAAATTTTAATGGAAAGTTTAATTTAATTAATATTTTTATTTATCCTTAAAAGTATATAGTTTGTTTAAATTTCAAAATTAAACATAATATAATATTTAACATAGAAATAGATATTATTTAATTAAAATAAAATAATTTTTTTAAATGTCATGACTTTTAGCGGCGTTTGTGGGAAAAGCACCGCTAAAGGTCATGATTTTTAGCGGCGTTTTTTTCAAAAACGCCACAAAATGTTTGCGGCACTATCTTTAATGCCATTTTTTGTGGCGTTTGTAAAAGCGTCGCAAATAGTTTTAGCGGCGCTTATAAGCGCTGCTATAAGCCTAAAAAAACGCCGCTAAAAACCTGTTTTGCTGTAGTGTTGGGAAAAACCTTAGTTGTGGAAAGTTAAGAGAGTAAAGTAGGCAATTGGGACCGAACCACTCTAAATTCTTATGTTCAATTTTCTATCTTTTCTCTCTAACTTTCACAAAATTTTTAACAGTCAATTCACCCATTCTTGGCAATTTCGATTTGATTATTTGAGCTAACAATTGGTATCAGAGTAAGTCCCTTTTAGACAATTTAACAACCAAATCAGAGATCCTTAAGGAAGCTCAACATTCTACAAATCAATCCACAAGATACGACATCTACATTCGGTTCAATTTTCCTTGAAGAATCACAATATATCTCTAAGCGTCCTTACTTCAATGGTGCCAACTATTCATATTGGAAGACAATAACGATGTTGTTCATACAAGCAAATGATCTTGTTGTATGAGACATTATCATGGACAGTCCATCCATACCTCTCAAGTAAGAAGGAGAGCTCATTATTCCAAAGAGCAAGAAAGAGTGGAATAAGGAAGATAGAAGAAGCATTCAGTTGAATGCCAAGGCAATGCACACCTTATTTTGTGCACTTGGAGCGGAAGAATATAGTAGAGTTTCATCTTATTCAAATGCCAAGGAATATGGGATAAGTTCGAAGTCACACATGAAGATACTAGCCAAGTAAAGAAGTCTAAAGTTGGCATTCTTACTTTAAATTATGAAACCTTCAAAATGAAACCCAAAGAAGATATCAAGATGATGTCCGATTGATTTACTATAATCATCAATAGATTGAATTCTTATGTGAAGACATATCCATATGAAGAGGTGGTAAGGAAGATGCTTCGAAGCTTGCCTAAATCATGGGAAGCCAATGTGACTGCAATTGAAGAAGCAAAAAATTTAGAAACATTGACTTTGGATGAGCTCATCGGTTCTTTACTTACGCATGAGAGGAGGCTTAATGAAGAGGCTGAAGAAGCCAAAATTGAGAAAAAAAAATGTTGGTGTTACACTTAAATCCACCACAAATGAAGATAGTGAATCAAGTGAAGAGGTGGATGAAGACAAAGAAATGGTCATGTTTACTAGGAGATTTAAGAATTATGAGGTCCAATAGAGGGAGAAAATTTTAAAAGAAGGAAGGTCTCAAGCTTGAATCTACCAAGGAGAAGGATCCTATCATATGCTATGAATGCAATAAGTCAGGACACATCAAGTTTAATTCTCCCCAATGAAAGAAAAAGGGATCAAGCAAATAAAAGCTCAAGGCTCATGTTACTACTTAGAGTGATGAGGATTCATCCGATGATGACGATCAAAAAGTAGTCAAACTTTGCTTTATGGTTATAAATGATCCTAAGGTAACTTCTAACTTATCTAATTCAATTTCTTATTCATTTGATGAGTTACAAGATGTCTATAATGAGTTCAGTTTGGATTTTGAAACTATGGTTTCAAAATATCATAAAAACATTTCAAAATTAAAGGATGGTAATAGTTCACTCTCCAAAACCAATCATGAACTTGGAAGTAAAATTCATGATATGCAAGCTATTGTTAATGATTTTGAGAAAAAGAATTAAAATTTGCATAATTTGCTTTCAAAATTCCATGATGATCTTCAAAAGCAACTTGGGTTGCTTGAAAAACAAACTTCATCTAACAAAGTTTCTCCAAAAGATTTTAAAAAGGGAGAAAGTTTAAGGGGAAAATTTGTTAAATCAAGTACCCCAAGTTTTTACAAAGGAAATATTGTTAAAAGTGTATGGGTCCCTAAAGAACTCATAACTACTCAAGATAAGGATCTCCTTTCCGAAGGGATACCTTAAGGGACTAAAATTATAAGAACTAATACTTATGAACCCAAAAGAATTTGGGTACCAAAAAAATTTTTAATTTTCTATTTGTAGGAAGAGGATTATTGCTTTAAGGTGGGAATTCAAGAAAAAACTCATGGTACCTTGATAGTGGATGCTCAAGGCACATGACCGATGACAAGAGCCACTTTATCAAATTGAAGCCAAAAAGTGGATGAGAAGTTACATTTGGTGACAACTCCATTGGTAAAAACTCTTCAATTCTTATTGAAAATGTTTTCTATGTCAACGGTCTTAAGCATAATTTATTAAGTATTAGTCAATTGTGTGATAAAGGTCTCAATGTCATTTTTTAGTCTAATTGATGTAAAGTAATTAACATTGTTTCTAATAAGATTATGCTTGTAGGATGTAGGATACGAAATACTTATATGGTCCATTTAGCTGACTTACATGATTCATTATTGTGGCATAGAAAACTAGGACATGCTAGCATGAGCATATTGCATAAACTAGCCAAAAATGAATTAGTTAGAGGATTGTATAAAATTGATTTTAATTTAGATAAATTTTGTGATGCATGTGTTAAAGGAAAACATAAGAGAGTTTATTTTTAACCTATGAATGTTGTATCTACTAATAGAGTTCTTCAATTAATTCACATTGATCTTTCTGGACCAATTAGGACTACTAGCTTGGGTGGAAAACAATATGCTTTTGTGCTTGTAGATGATTATTCTAGATTTACTTGGGTTCTTTTCTTAAGTACTAAAGATGAAGCTTTAGAAAAATTCATCACATTTTCAAAAATTAATCAAAATGAAAAATTGTACTTTATCACTAGTGTTAGAAGTGACCATGGAACTGAATTTCAAAATCTTGGTTATAACACCCTATACTTGACCCGATTTACTGGTTCTGAACTTAGGATGTTACTAAACTTAAACACTTAACAAAAAATTTTAAGACAGATGAAGACTTTACTGAACGTGCTGCTTTACTATTTACTTTTTGTTCTTAGTTAAAGATTTATAAGCTAATCGCTTATCCGGTTACAACTGATTCTCAATAATAGTGTAAGACAATATCACTTAAAACTTAAAAAAAAAAAAAAAAACTCAATTATGGCGTATAGTTTTATTTTCTATTTAAAAACATATTTTCAAAGTGCCCCTCTGTATGCATAATATTGCTCTGCGATCATCCACATTAGTGCATTCCTGGCTTGGACCTCTTTGGTGAGCTAGTTCAACCTTAAAAACTTGCATTTCAAAATAGCATTCATAAGTTCAATAGAACTTAGTGAATCTTAATTAATTTTACCTTTAAACGATGGTGTTGGTTTCCTTGACGAAAAAATTCTGGACTTCCTTTCAAACTTTGGAGAATACGTTTTTTATTCTTGGTGGATAGCAATACGCCTGCCTCTACTCTTGAACACCCTATAGACAATCCATCTAACTAGTGGATTTCAACTTCGCCCAATAGTCTGAATAATATTTCACTATCCCTTTAAAGATAGCAGCTGAATTCATTCCAAAAGGTATTATTCATATGGGTACTACTCTTTGATTGTCTCTCCTACTAACTCTTGTGGTCATCAACTTAGTTCACACCAAATCTTCCAGTTAACCAACTCAGTTCACACCAAATCTTCCAGTTAACCTAGGCAAACATATTTACTCGAACAAATGTAAGGTTTTGATCACCCAATAGAATTCCATATAACTGGATACATAATGTGAAGATTCCCAAGTTTGGCGGACTCTTACACCATCGTACCGCTAGATATGACAAGCTCACCCTCCTAGTGGTTTACTAAGGTGGATTTCTCAGTCGAAGACAATATTGAAAACTCTCTCAGGATCTAATTCCAAACCATTCCCTAATTACATGGTAAGGGTGGTCTAACCACTCGTCATTTAGGCTATACAGAATTCGTTATGTAGTCTTTCCAGATAATACCCCACAAAAGCTTTCATAAGATTAGTCATAAAGGCATTCCAGATAATACACCACAAAGGCTTTTCATAAGATTAGATATAAAGCCTTCTTAGATAATACGCCATAAAGACTTTTCAGATAATACACCACAAAGGCTTTCTATAAGATTAACCCCAAAGGCTTTTTAAGTAATTTTTGTTTACTGTCCCGACGAACCATCTTCGTGGATGCGATGGGGCTTCTTCCACATGGTATTATACCTTCACACCCTGTTAGCGTATTATCATATGATGCCATGGCCATGGATTTTTCACAACTTTATTCAATGATCTTCAAGTCCAGTTAGCATTATAGCTTCCTGACGAGCTACACAATTGATCTTCATTTACACAGTGATCTACCTATCTGGTCAACATTATACCTACCCTATCGGAGGCTACACAAATGGGTCTCTTTCTCACCTTTTTACATAACTCAAATTTTTCAAGTACTAGAATCAAATAATAGGAAAGTATTTAGCAATGACCATGCACACACCAGTAATAACATCTTATATCACGCACATCATATCATGTTTCTCTTTGTTTAGCTCATTTACATATTTGTGGATATCTCTCAACAAACACATATACACATATTTACATGACATGCAGCACTCAAGTTTAGAGACTCACTATAGACCTACCTTTATTTTTACCAGAAGTTTTGTTTCGATTGTCTTTCCTAATCCAGTAGCAGCAACTACTTAAAAGGTCATAAGATTTCCATTAGAATCCCTATTACAGACATTTTACTAACATTTCAACTACATATAACCCCCATACAAGGCCTTCCAGTATCATTCTTCCCTTCTCTAATCGTAAAGTACAAATTTGTAAGACTTACTAGAATGTAGAATCATCTACTCATTTGACGAGATCTAAGTCTGATCTTAATCAAATAAGAAGAAGAGAACGTGAAGGTTAGAAAGAAAAACATGAACATTAAACAAATGGACAAACCATCAGAAATACCTATTCTCATAAATATACACACCAGTAATAACATCTTATATCACGCACATCATATCATGTTTCTCTTTGTTTAGCTCATTTACATATTTGTGGATATCTCTCAACAAACACATATACACATATTTACATGACATGCAGCACTCAAGTTTAGAGACTCACTATAGACCTACCTTTATTTTTACCAGAAGTTTTGTTTCGATTGTCTTTCCTAATCCAGTAGCAGCAACTACTTAAAAGGTCATAAGATTTCCATTAGAATCCCTATTACAGACATTTTACTAACATTTCAACTACATGTAACCCCCATACAAGGCCTTCCAGTATCATTCTTCCCTTCTCTAATCGTAAAGTACAAATTTGTAAGACTTACTAGAATGTAGAATCATCTACTCATTTGACGAGATCTAAGTCTGATCTTAATCAAATAAGAAGAAGAGAACGTGAAGGTTAGAAAGAAAAACATGAACGTTAAACAAATGGACAAACCATCAGAAATACCTATTCTCATAAATATACTCTTGGTCCCACTAATTTCCCTACCAAATTAAGGGTAGGTATAAGAAAATTTGACAAAAGTTTTCCTTACTATTAACCGGTCATAGGGAGGGTTAAATCAATCTAATTGACTCTTGTTGAGAAATAACCAATCGTGTTGCTTGTGAGCTTGTTTTAGTGTACAAGCAATCTTTCACACATCTTACCACTTTTCTTGTAATTTGATCTCTACTTCTGTTTCTACAGAATCCCAAAAACTCCCAATGAAACTCAATACAAAATTCAAGTAGACAGTACTCATACAAATCGGGTGTACCATATCTTGGCGATAACTCACCTTTGGTGTGATCTTAAAGACAATTAAGTCTTTTACAGCTTCCTTATACGCTTGATAGGCTCTTAGTGTTCAAACAAAACTCTGAGGCGTACCCCATCATAGGCGCACACTATCTTGGGCACAATCCTTCTTCACTTGGAAACATCCTACGATCAATTCCTTAAATACTGCCAATAATCGGATGCTTTAACACTATTATGCGTCAATACTCTAACTCATCATTTGGCTAATAGGGTGGCGGATTACGTTACCACAGCATGCCCAATAGTCTACATATCTACCTTACCTATCTTTTTGGATTCGTCGATTTTCGGGGTGTGACAACTCTCCTCTCCTTCAAGAAATTTCGTCCTCAAAATTTTTACCAACTTGGAAATCTCCATTACCATCAATGCGTGGCCAATCTCCCTAGACCAAGTGTAATATACAACTTAGCGGAAAGCCCAAATCTAGCCATAACTGAGAAGTCTATGAAATACATTTTGTGGATCCCAACTGGCATGAATGTAAAAAGTTAATCTCGATTGGTAGATTCTAGGCTCGTAGGCAAATACTGCTGGGTACTCCCATGTTTTTAAATGTCCCATAACCCCAGCCTTAACAAGTGTCGAGCTACGATTAAAGGATTTGAATACTTGGCCTAAATTTTAAAACTTCTCACAAACATTTAGTTCTTTAAAAATATTGAAACCTAAACACTTCCAAAACGGAACCCTATATTTATTTTCTATCAGATCTTCTTTCTTCATTTCATCTTCAGTTTACATTTTCTTCAAAGGTAATTTCCTTTCTTCATCTTTCTTTCAAAATTTCAAAAATGGTTAAAAATAATTACCCGTAGAAGAGGAAGTGGTGGTCCTACCCAAAGTAACAGAAGTAATAGTCCCCGAAACACTGCCATGATTAGACCCAAGGGTCCTAATACTATCCGTCGTATAGTAGGTCCTCTTTTTCAACTTGAGATTGGTTTTCATATGCTTATACATGCTTTCTTTTGCTCGGTGCTCAACGAGTACAGTATTGCACTAGGGTAACTCTCTGCCCTTTTCTGGTGGACTTTGGTGGCCCATTTCATTAACTGTTGTTTACACAATGAGCCATCATTCTTGGCATTGTCCAGAAGATTTACCATTGAAAATAAAAAGATAAGGTCCTTCGGTAATGACCCATTTCAATACATGCCAAGGTTTCGAGCCCATCATCCAAAACTGGGCCTCAAACCTCCACTTCAAAAAGAATAAGTTCTTGAGGATCACATGTAAGCTTCAAATTGGTTTTGGCTTTCCTACTTTTTGGTCCCTGCCCTCAGAGGATATTTGCCAACAAAGCTAACATATTGATTTGAATGTTGCTTGGAAATAATTTAAGTGACTTAGAAATGGCATGTCTTAAAATTAGGGGAGATTGCTAATGTCTGAAACATTTTCCAATATTATTTACAAGGGCTGAGCCGCAACGGTCATTAAGCGAATGATCTACTTTGGGCAAACTCCCACAATGTCCTTTCTACTAAGAGGGCCTGGCTTTACCACACCGACGATAATTTAGCACGGATCTTAGTAAGGAAGATTAGGAAGCTTCCGTTCATTTTCTAAAATCATTGTGGACTGCACCCAAGCCATTGGAACATCATTTGTCATGTTACATCTTCCACTCCTTCTTCCAGTCAAGCTAATTCTCTTGTTGATGCTGCAGGGTCTACTTCCAGTTTTCATACTACACGCCCATTTTAGTAGCCAATATGGATGTCTTAGCCTTATTAGATGAGGTTCAAAGAATGAAGGTGCTACTATTGCCTCAATAAGAACAGCGGCTGCTAGGAAAACTCAAAAGAGGCTAAGGGTGGAAGGAAGCACCCAATGTACTGAAGATATTGACCGCCCACAACTGACACAGCGTAGACTCAGAAAAGGGCTTGCTCTTCCAAGAGTCAACACTCCTCTATTCTTTACCCTTACTCATACACCTACCTTTAATTAGATCAAAATGAGTTTAAAATCATTTTTAAACAATCTCTTAGCTCACAATTACGAGATTTCCCATTTTCAAGTGAATGAAATTAATGGTAAAGATCTATAAATAAATGTTAAATATGATTTTATGTGGTAAGAATTTGGGATTAAGTTAAGTGAGAATAAAGAAATTAGAGTCCGAAGCAGGTGTGCGAGGTGAGCTCGCCAGAGAGGTGCGAATGGCAAGGTGCTAGGTAGGTAGGAAGGTTTTCTTACTTTAGATTGATTGTAACCTATTATGTGTGTTGTTATGCGAAGCCTTAGGTCGTGAAGGAGCATCCTAGAGCAAGGACAAAAGCAAGCAGAAGTTTACCTAGGCTCGACAAAGCAATGAAGTTGTGATAGGTGAGTGCCTTACATACTACAATAGCACACAAGTCATGTGTTAATGGCAAGCTTAAGTAGCCTAACCGCCTATCCTAGGTTTCTAAAGCAAGTGTTCCTACCTATGAGAGCTCTATTATTTATGTGAACTGTGTTAATTTGGTGAACTGTGTTATTTATGCAAACTGTGTATCGTGACATTTTATGGTATATGTGAGCCCTGATATGCGAGCTATGCCATATACAAACTAAGATTGTATGAGAGCTATGCCATATGAGAACTCAGCTTTTATGCGAGCTATGCCGTATACGAACTGTAACAACCCGTTTTTTAGTGGTGTTGGAAGCAGTGGTTTCAGGACCACAATCTGATGAGTAAGTTCATATAATTAGTATTTAAATTATACGAGCCAATAATAATTTTTATATTGAATTTGTTTTGATGATTTTAAGAAATTGAATTAAAATTTAATATAAGTGGTTTGGTTCAAAAGTCAAGTCGTTATTGAAAATGAGGTATTAGGACCTCGTTTTCGTAATTTAAAATCGTAAATATTTTTATTAAATATTGAGAGAGTCGTATTATCGGTGAATTGAAGTTTGGTCAGGTAATTTTGATGATTGATTACTTAATTAAGGTAAAAGGATTGAATTGTAAAAGAGGTAAAAGTTAATTATTATAGATTTAAAATAGTAAATGGACCAATATTGTAATTAAACCATGGTCAAAAAACCCAAGCGGTGGTGGCATGATTAAATCCACTAACTTTTGGGCTATTTTCTCGTTTAGTCCTAATTAGTTAAGATTAAATTGTAATTAAGTTTATTTAGTTGGAATTTAAGTTAATTGAAGGACTAACTGTGCAATTAAACCTTCCTTAAATGGTAATTATACCATGTTTATATATATTGGACATTTTTGGGCATGTTTTAGTGATTTATAACTTATAAATTAAAGGTTGATTTTGTAAATAATTAAAGAATAAGTTAAATTAAAAGATTTAAAGGATGTTATTATCAATTTTCTTTCTTCTCCTTGTTGGACAAGCCGAATGGTCATGGAGACATGGGAAACCTTTGGTCAAGCTAGGGCACCTTGATTGGGTAGGTAATTATTGTTCATTTTTAGTAATTTTTATGTTTTTGAGCTTGTATTAGTTTAATCTAGCTAACCTGGGGATTAATTTGTAAAAATTTAAAATATTGACGATTATGTCATTGATGAAATTGAGATGTTTATGAAGTTTTATGAAATATTATTGAGTTTTGTTGTTAGTTAAGACTATTGTGTAAAGTATTTTTTGACAATTTTAACATTTAAGGACTAAATTGTTAAAGTGGTAAATTACTTGTACATGGTGTGAAATAATTGCAAATAGGGGTTGTATTGAGACCTTTGAATAATCGGTCAAGGTGGGTTTCAAATAAAAATGGTTAATTTACATGTTTGGGGATTAAGGACTAAATTGAATAGAAGTGAAATGTTGAGGGCGATTTTGTAAAAATATAAAAAAGACTTAATTGCATAAAATGAATTAATATTGCTGTTAAAATTAGTGAATTGAATGGAATTATTATTTTAGATCCTAAATGAGTGGAAAACCGGGGAAAAGAGAAAATTATCAAATAGCTCTTGTACTTTGTTGTTGCTGTAATTTAGTCTGGTAAGTTTGTACGGTTTAAATTTAGTATATTTTTCAATGTATTATATGCCTTAATTGTATAATGTTTGGACCATATTGATGGTTGCTGATTGAAAATGAAAATAATGAATTGACACAACGTCGATCATTGATTGAGCTATTCTGGACTGTTACTGCAAATCAGTCCTGTTAGTTCGTATTTCTAATTTTTATAATTAGTGTTTCTTTCCATACATTTTCTGTATTTGAGATGTGGAATTTCTAAGCATACTTGATCAATTGAGAGTTGGTGATACGAACGATTAAGGTGATTTGGCCTTGGGCCGGGACGTGAAATGATTAAATGATTAAATATTTTGTTATGATGGTATAGATCATTCAGTGGCTGAGAATCCTACATAAGTTGTGGATTTTCGACAACTTGTGTGAGCAACATTGAGTAGTGAAATGACTGAATGCTCTATTCTGATGAATGAACCGTAATGATGGTTGAGGTTCTGCATACATTGCAGATCCTCGTCAGCTTGTGTGAGTAGTATTGCAAAACTATCAATGTTCTGGAAACTAGCTCAAATGAGCGATACCCTGCATTTCTGAAATAATGATCTAATGACATTTGAGAAAATTGATTTAATGAAACATGTAGCTCTTACCTGTGGTGAATTGTGAATGGCAAGGAATCACCTTATTAGTTATTCAGTTGTGTTGTTAAGTTAAATTGTGGTAAGCTTTACCGTTATTTTCACGAACTTACTAAGCTTCAAGTAAGTTTACATCTATTTGTCCTTTGTTTTGTAGATTTTGTTTTGCGGTTGGAAGATCGGATCAAGCTCAAAGAAACACACTATCTCAAGGACTCTTTTGGTAGATTTCAGATAACTTGGTTATATGGCATATAATAGGAATATCTGGTTATGTTTTGTTATCTCTCATTATATCTAAAATATGTGTGCGTTGGGTATTTGATGTTGTGAAGGAAGTAATTAAATGAAGTATGCATGTTTCATCCCGAGTTCAGTTAAGAAATAGTAAGTTGAAAGAATATGGCATGATAAATTTGGTGTATGAGTTATGATTTGTAGGTGTCATATATGATAGTGGTTTGGAATAGATAACATTTTTTGATTTCAAGCATGACATAATGTTCCTATATTATGTGATTGTTGCTTTTATTTGTGGTTACAACCTTGTGAACATGTAATATGAATTGGTATAGGTACCTGTGCATATGGTTGGAAATCAAGCTTGAAATTGGTCATTTTTAGGCATACACAGTCTGAGACTTGGGCTATCACACGACCGTTTGATACACACTGGTAAGCCACATAGGCTTGTACCCAGAACGTGTTTAAAAACAGTATGGCTACAGTTTTTACACGGGCTAACACACAACTATGTGATCCAAATTAGAGAGTTACACGGTTCATGCACAAGAGCGTGTGAGGTCGAGCATGGGCGTGTAGGATAGCCACACGGGCATGTTTGGAGCCACAAAGGCTAGGTTTTGTCAAATAGCCTTGACATACGGCGTGTGATCCTTGATTTGAAAATTTTTGAATTTGTCTTGAAAGTTTTGATTTGTTCCAATTTGGTCCCTGAATGTTCGTAACTTATTTTTAGGGTTTTAAAAGCTCGAATTTAATGTTGTAATAAAATGTTTTGTTTCATTATGAATATTATATGTAATTATTCAATTAAATTAATAATTGAATACTATTTGTTATGTAATGTTCCGACTTGTACGGTCATACTCTGTAACCCTATTCTAGTGATGGAAATGGGTTTGGGGTGTCACATGAACTAAGATTGTATATGAGCTATGCTGCATGCAAGCTATATTATATGCGAACTATGCTTTAATGATAACTGTATGAGATGTGAATAATGTGTATTGCAAATTGTGCTATTCTACGAACTATGCTGAATTGCAAGCTGTACCATGTACGAACTCTGCTAAAATGCGAGCCCTATTATATTCTATACTGTGAATTTGTTAAGAATGATATGTTGACATTGTGAAAACTTGAAACCGTTGGATATCATTGGCATGTCATAGGATTGTGAGTACTCAACAAAGAAGAGCGATGGATGAACGACTTTCCTCTTTTTGAGGACAAGAAATGCCCATGGTAGAACTTCCACCATATACAGAAAATTTTATTCACATCATATTGTGATAAGACACTATGGCCCGAAGATTATGTTGGATATCATGCGAGCTATTATGCCGTTTTTACCATGCGAGCTGTATTTTGTGTAAACTGTATAGCATGACAACTTTTAACTTGATTGATATATTCACTTGTAACATGTTTTGTGTGCTCATTGAACTTCAATAAGCTCACACTTCTTATATTCATTGTACAAAAAAGTAGCTCGCAGGGCAATTGAGAAGTGGGGCTTTCTAGTGATCCATTGCAAGGCAAATTCCTTGAGTATGTGTTGTGTTTCCAAACCCTAATGTGAAGGCACTATGGGACTATTCCAAAGGACTAGATTTAGATTTAGATTTTAAATAAATTTTGATGGGATGTAAAAAAGACATTATAGACGGTTAATTGTGGATTTTTGTGTCTTTTATAACTACTTGGTTGAGTGATTGAATGTTTGGATTGTAATGGCATGCTGATTTGTTTGATAAATTAATGGACTAACAAATATATGCAGACTAAGGAGCTCACTGGACAATGAGGTGCACGTCATTAATTCTTAAGTATGTTTAAATCAATTATTGGTTGGTATGCACGAGAGATAAATTTTCACTTGTAGTGTGAAATTATTGAAGCCTGCAAACTATCTAGTTGATGATTGAATGAGTAGGAAAAAACATTTTAGGGGTCACAAGACTAAGGGGTTGTCATGTAGAAACATTAAATAGATGTAAGGTAAAAATAAAAAATGCAAAGGGTAGAGTTTGCCAATATAGAGGTAGAGTTCGCGGATGGACTATTTGTAAAATCAATCTGTCAAATTCGTGAGGGTAGGATTTTTTTAGAGTTCACAAGATTTGGGTTCGCCAAGAATAGGGGTTCGTAGGTTAGACTACGTGCTACGGATTCACCGAGTTGACTACAAGCTAGCAAAGTGTGAGCCTTGCCAACTGCGAGCTGTTAAAATCTTTCCTTTTGAGCTCGTCGCAAGGTCGAGTCGCAGGTATCGTATGATTGACTTTCATAAAATATTTTTGTTGATTTGATTAGTAAAGCATGTGCTAGGATTTATTTTTAATATGAATTAATCATATAATTGTGAGGTGTGATTGGTTGGATGGTGTGATTTGTGGTGGTTAATGGACAATCATTCTGGTGGCTAATGTGACGTTCAAAATTTGGGTCGGATCATCTTGTTTGGGTTTGGGGCACCTCAATTAATGTTCATGAGATTGCATAAATCAATGTATTCCAGTTCTATGAATTGAGTGGCCCTTATACCTTTCACATTAAAGGTCTCTTAGTCATTTTACCTTCCAAGCAAGATTCACATTGTAAAAGATGCACCTTTTTAAATGATCTTAAGGTTATACCTTTCACAAGTCTAGTGGTTATATCCTGGTTAATATATTCAAGCCTTAGATGCCATAAGTATGTCTCATTAGAGTGAGAAATTTGAAGTTTCTTATTCACGAGTTCAATTTTTAGCAGTGAGTATATCATTGGTTTGATAAAATAGAGATTATTTTCCATCCACCCATGATAGATAAAAGAACAATAATTATGAATTTCAATACTTATATTAAATCTTACGATATACCTATCATGAAATAAACATGCAACAGAAATTAAATTTACTGCTTCTGCTGCCACACTGCTCCCATCTCTAGTTTGCAATTATTGATTCCTATCTTGTAGATTTATCATTTCTAGAACCCCTACAAAAAAACACAAACATGATTAGTGGCTCCAAAATTAATGACTCAATAGTTGCTTGAATATTCCACTAAAGAGATTTCAATGACTAAGATTTCATTACCTTTCTCTTTCAAGGTTAGATAGTCCTTATACTCTTTGGAATATACTTTGAAGTGTCATTTCTTATTGCAGAAGAAGCATTTAGACTTAGATAAGTCTTTAAGTTTTCAAGACTAGGATCGAATTCTTGGGCACAACCTTGCTAATGTCCTTATTGACAGTTGGATGGTATGTGTTGTTCCCTTACAACTAGATACTCTTCTACCATATAGAACCACCAGTTGCCCACCTAACTGAACCATTACATATATGCCTCAGAGGTTGGAAATTACTGTCTTCAATAATTTACCCATATATGCATTACTTAACTCGTTCGTCTCATAGCTCAACCTATCATGTATGTTTCATCGGCTGTTTCTTATCCTGCTTCCTCAAATCTATCTTATGAAGTCGCTCAATGTTTTGTGGGTCATTTGGAATATCTTAGATGAACCCAAAATGTTATTTCACCTAGTCAGAGTGTTTCCACTCCATGATGTAGAAATAGATTATAGGCATCCACACCTTGAAAAACACATATGCTCAAAAGTTATCTTTGATATGATGGAAATTTTATTGTCCAAGTACATCATCCATAGAAATCACAAATATATACAAATAAAGTTATATACATTAATATAAATATTGAATTTAATTAAATGCAAATACAACATCAACATATGTCTTCATCAACTTGTCGATCGATTTCTTATTGCATCCAAATCAAGTCCTCACTATAGCAAGTATGATCTAAGCAACCACTAAATTCCTTCAAATATTTCATGCAATAAAGGATTACAAATACCAGTAGATGAAGTCATTTCAAGATATTGTACAAGATTTTGTTTTTACCTTCTATTGATAGAGAATTCTTATGGTTGCGAAAGGATGGGTGGTAACCACAACTTTGTACCCATCCCATTGTTTGCAAAAGTAGGGAACAATTGTTCAATTCACCGATTGGTTCTCATGTCACCCTACATAGCACTATGTACCTCCACACTAGAGTTGTAGAACCCCAACTAAACCTACCGACAGCCTTAAAAGGCTTTAATAGAGAAAGATATATGTAATGGACAATGTTTTGATACTTGCCTAGGAACATCATTTCCCTCTACCATCCAAAGTGTCCAAGCTCTAGCATATCAATCTATCAAGCTCTAGCATATCAATCTATCTCCTCCACTATTGCATGAAGTGGATGGGTCGGTTGGACAAGCCTTTCCAAACACGTGCATATCATACAATCCCTGTCTAGTTCATTCTCTGGCTAATTCTTAGATGGGATGGCATCCAAAAAACGATAGCACTCATACGTCAGGTTGATGTTACCAGCTCTAATTACCGCATGTTTTTTTTATTGGAAGGTCGTTTATTAAAGTGACATCGTCTAGCGTTATAGTCACTTCCCTACATGGAAAATGGCATATATGTGTTTTTTATCTCCATCTTTCCAAAAATGTAGCTAACAACTCTAGTATCATAATGAATTTCACCATTGTAGATGCCACTTATAAACCAACATTTTTCAAGCGCCCTTCGACACATGCAATAACTTCCAGGAATTTTAGACTATGCCAAACTTGAAGAACTCAATTATCCAATAGTTCAAAAAATCATAAAATAAATATTAAATTTCTCAATATTTAAAAAATATTTCTGCAAAAATTACAAAATTTCAAAAAGAAAAAAAGAGTTTGAAACTTTACCATATTGATGGCATAGTTTGTAATGTATTCTTTCATAAACTTTGAAGCAATCATTTTTTCCTTTAGTAAAAGAAGTGCAAAATCATGATTGTTTTGAACGAGATCAAACCAGTTAGAACGAAAATAGTTCGAGGTACCACCCGAGAGAGAGACATCAAACCAATTGACCTCGAAACCAGTACGGACCGATTTAAAAAGCTAGTTGTACTAATTTTTTTTATTTTTTTATAATTTTTGATAATTTATTTAATTGAACTGATTGACTGATTATACCAATATATCGGTGGCCTGATCGGTTCAACAACTCTTCCAATTTTAAAAAGCTTGTACAAAATAATAAAACTTTTTTTTTTAAAATTGAGAGAATTTTAAGTATAAAGAGAAGAGAAAAGGTAAGTATGTATAGAGTGAAAGTCAAGAACTATTGAAGTCGACTTCCAAAAATTTAAATAGGTTGATTGAGACAACGACTAAATAAATTACCTAACTAAAGTTTAAAGCTCTAAACTTAACATTTATGAGTGTCTGAGTGTATGAGATATTGTTGATTATAATTTACAATACTTTTCTCATAACATACATGACACAAACATCACATTGAACTTGACCTCTTTAGATATCTTAAAATATCCCTTAGAAACATATTTGTTACTTATTTTAAAAAGTAAGATTAAAATCTATTATACCTAACTAAAAAACCCAGCAATGATTTGCTGAATACAGACATTCACTAACCCACGAATAACACTTATCGCCCTTTTGTACTTCAATTTATTTTATAAAATATCAGAAAAACATACATAATAGTATACTGAGAGGAGCTTTGCTTAACAGCTCACTTATCCAGATCAGATAAAAAATAAAAATAAAAAACAAAACAGCTGGAGCCTGGAATTGGCAGATGCCTCTGGATATGGAGAATTATTAGGCATGTTTGGTATTCAATACTTGTTTCAGTCCCAGCTGTAAGTAAATCCAACCCTTTTTCGGGATTCATACGCTCCCAATCACACGAATTGATTTTGAAGCGACCTATGGCCTCTTTGCTGTCATTCAACTTTCCACGCATACACAAACAAGCAATATTCAGACGATCCACTGTGATTAAACCCTTCTGATGGAGCACTGCTCACTGTTTCAGAGGAAGAAGAAGAAGAAGAAGAAGAAGAAGAAGAAATAGGCTTGAATATAAACAAAGCATGCCTTAAACCAGGGCTAAAAAGCCAATCATGAACATTCCAATAAAGTTCAACTCTTGTTTTGTTGACATAAATGGATTCATTGCCTCTAAATTTCCATTGGAGATGCTTGACATGTAGGACTACATGTCCATCAATTCTCATCTCCATTTCAGGTTCATCATCAACCCCATTCTTGCATTCGATTGAGATCTCATGAAACCTACCTTTTTCATGAAATTTAGCTCTTGAACTGAACTTCTTTTTCCCAAATATATGCTCTTTTCTCGAGACAAAAATGGGGTTAAAACTTGCAGGCCTGCATCCGGTTTTCCTATAAGCATCTTGCTTTAGATCCCCAAGGAGTAAAACAATCTCTTCCTCGCTAACAACAGCAACGTAGTAATCAGATCCAGGCTCGGTTTCGCCGTTGAATTTAGCAGATTTCAAGTCCCAGAAGATATCAAAGGGTTTACCATCATCGACCGTGAAGCGTTTGGAGCCTTGTTTCCTCCAAAAATACCATGGTTTAAGCTCGATTTTGCAGGTATACTGAGACTCCCCCTCTGGACCTTCCACTGATATGGAAAGACCATGAAGCAACAGATTCTTGCACCAAGTGACGGTGATCAAACGACAGTGATCCGCCATTTTTGTACGGTAAACTGACATGAAAACACTCTGACCCCACCTGGTTACCGCCGGATCATGGTCGGTTGGCTTCTCACCTGATGAAAAACAAGCGGGAATCCCGATTGGGTCTTGCATGGTTATCTACAAGAATTAATAAAAGTGGAGTTGATGGATCAAAGCTTGAATGAAGTAATTAAGGAGTAAGGTAGATATACTATATATTGTGACGTATGAACGAGTATGAGTGAGATATAGTGATGGTGCCAGAGGTGTTATTGGCTGCATTAATGGATATTAAAAGAATATAGTTCCAAACTGGCAAATGGATGTCAGTGAATTATGAGTAAAGATCGAAGAACGAACCATTTTCTTTTCTTGGGTTTTATAATATAGCAATGCTCAACTTTTTTCTTGCATGGATCAGTCTCCTTTTTTCTTTAGCTACTTTATAGGTGTTTGAAAGCGGAGATTCCCATGTTTTTCACCGGATTTGGAGTCTTGATTTCTTCGTTACTAGATGGAGTTCGAGGCAGGTGGTTTAATTGCTATTCTTTTTTCCTTCTTTATACACATAAAGAAGCTTATTCACTATTCTATTAATTAAACCTTTTATTGGGCTTATGACAACCTTAATCGAGTATTCAATTCGATTAAAAAATTATGAGAATATTTTATTGGATCTAAAACTCTAAATGTAGTATTTTGTTCATGTATATTTATATTTTTCAAATAAACTGGTTTAATAATAATATTCATAAATTACTTTAATGTTCTTGTATATGGCCTTTAATGGTTTTTGCACATAAAGAAATATGGAAGCAAATATTAGCTCATTGATTATCTAATGTTTAATTAATATTAAGCGGTATTACGTAGTCGGATCGTAATACGAAAAAATAGCTTACATTAGTAGATTAACATAAACATATCATTAGTCTAATCGGAAATGAGCAACTGATTGAAAGATTAATATGTCGTTTATCAAATCCAATTCAAAAGATGCTTTGTCTTAAACATCAGAGTGGATGAATTTCAGAAGATAGAGACATAAATGTGTTTGAGTAAACTGACAGTACATTAGTCAAGACCCAAGTATAGAATAGATCTTATATCCGTTTATGGATTTATTCACTTCTAACGTTCATAATGTGACATACATTAATCCTGAGTGGATGTTGGATTATGTATGCATGACTCGTATACTTTGATGTAAGTAAAAGTCTTAGTTCAAATAGATAAGAAATCGAAAGCTAGTGTTTTAAGTATACGACTTATGCAGTATGTAGTATCATTCACAATAGTGTAATCCATGGTCCAAGAAATGGGTAAATGATATTCTCTCATTGGCATTACATGACAGATGAAAAGTAAACGCAGTGACGGGTTGTTTGTCTTTGTGATAAATGACTTAATTACTATTTAATAGTATTTGACTTTCAATGAATGAAGATGTAATGGTTACCGTGAGATAAAATAGGATCATATTAGGATAACATATTTATACAAAAGAGATTAACAATATCTTATAAGCGTAACACGTTTATAACAAGGTTATTAGACGAGCACTGCTCGAATAACTTTCGTAATGGTATGTAACTAGGGAGAGGTCAATCATAATACTATAGTGGAATGACTTCGTGACTAAATGAGTTTGTAATTAATAGGCTAAAAGTTTGAACTTGATTATAAATCATTTGAGACCTAATTATATATGTTCAGTAGGTCCCCCTACTAGCTTGTTGAAACCATAAATGAATTGCATAAAGAATCAAATGAATAGAAATGGATGAAATGGTAAAGGTATAGAAATGGGTTACATTCAGAATTGAATGTGTTCTTTCACTAAATATGGAAATTACATGAGAATTAATTTAAATTTTTAATTATTATTTAATTAAATAATTAAAGTTCGAAAATAGAATTAAATTAATTGGTTACTATGAATCCATTGAATAAGAAAATTAAATATATTTTCTTATAAATTCTTTTCTTGTAAAGTTGTCATGACTTTAACGAAATTAAAATTAAATTAAGAAAATTATTTAATTAAAATTAATTTTACTTTGGAAAATAGAAAAACATGTACTAAGTTGGATTAAATTACAAAGTATTAGGTTAAAAGCTAAGGAAACACATATTTGACCTAATACAAGAGAGGCTCAAAACCCCTCATAATACATATGAGGGGCGGCAACCCTAGTATATTTAACTATGGTGTGTCACCCCTCTCCTAGTAGAACTAAGGGATTAGTTTTTCTATCAAATAAGTATTATTTGTATTTTACTAATTCAATCAGGATTCTTCTATCCATCCCTATAAATAGATGGCACTAATAGAGCTAAAAATGTACAACTTTGAGATATTTTTATTCTACCCGAAAATAGTGAGAATTTATTTTCTAAGCATAAATTTTATTTTCTAGGAATAATAATTCTACCGGTTTCTATTAAGATAGAATTATTTTCTTACTAAAAGTAAAAAATTATTTTTGGTTTTATGTTTGATTCGTGATTGTTCAAGACCACACTCGAAGTGATTCGTGGCACGAGAATAGTGGAGAAGGTTGTTCGGTTAAAATTCGAGAACATTTAAGATTCGTCTCGCACAAAGCACGGGTACTTTTCGAGAAAAATTTATTTCTATAAATTTCACAAATCATCTTGATAACTCTAGGATATATAGCTATTTAATTATTCTTAAGCTTATATTTCAATCAAGTTAAGAGCGATTTAGAGTATTTTTTTTCTAATTGTTTTAGTTATATTTATGTTAAGTAGTTAACTTTTAAAACTTTTATTTTAATAATATATTTTTGCCAAATTAGACACTGAAAATGTGAAATTTTATTTTTGAAGGTGGCTAATAGAACATTGAAAAGGTGGAGAAAATAATATGCTCATTTTTTACATCTAAAGCCCCAATGTTGCAGCAAAGCCGTAAAGTCGAGCCTAACGAGAACAAATTGGGAAGCTCACACTTAAAGAATGCCACATCAGCTTTTGGGTTTAACACATCTTTTAATCAAGTGCGGATAATCATTAAGAATCAAAAAGAATAAGCTATGCGAAAATGTAAAGGCACAAACACTCCCAAGAGGACAAAAAAATAATAGGAAAGGGAGTTGACCTAACCTACAATCTTTTTGGGGATATAAATATTACACTTTGAAAACATAGAGGGGGATTCGTCGGGTGCAAAAAGAAAAGAACATCACTTTTTCAGAAGAAAGCAAGTCTGGGAAGAAAAAGATTCAAAGATGAAGAAAGAGAGAAGAACGTTTTGCCTTTTATTTCTTTTCTTTTGCTATTTTGAACCATGGTTGAGTTGTGATTGATTGTTTTCATTTGATGATTATAGGCTAAGCATTTGTTAGCTAAAATAATTATGAAACCCTAATATGAGATTATTGATACTTTGATAAGGATAATTGTTGCAATATGAGGTTTATTCATTCAAGTGTTATTCATGTTTAATACTTGCTATTGTTTGATCAACATTGGTGGATAATTTAGTTAATTGTTAATTCTGAAAAGTTGTGATTAATGGACATAAAACTTGAATGGTGCATGTTCAATTTTTTTTTATTTTAAATGTGTAATGATATAGACATATATTGTTACCGTGCATAATCCTGTAAGAATGGTGCTTGCAATTGTATTCTTGACATTAATTTGGCATAGAATATGTTAAATTAGTTATAGGATTGAGCATAGAGACTTCGAGAGAAGCCTATAAATTGTCGATTCCAAGTTAACAAAATGTCTTAATACTGCAGCATTGTCGCAACATCACTACCAATAATTGTATATTAGGGGAAATAATTATTTTGGCTCTTCAATTAATTGCTATTAATTTGTGTTACTATTTTTAAATTGTTTTGCATATTTCTTTGAATCCAATCATATTTTTATTTGCTTTCCAAATTGTCATTTTTTTATTTTTTTAATTTATGTTTTAAAATTAGTCCCTTTTGGAAATGATAATTCTAGTATTTACTACTATATTAATTGCTAGTGATTGTGTACACTTGCACATCATAAGAAAATTCATGACGCGGCTCAATCTCCAAAATTTTATTTTTTCGTTGTTACAGAAAACCATTTTTAAACCAAAATTTTTCCAACATGCCCTTCTCGTAATTAAAACAAGTAATATTATTTGAGTGTATTTAAGTCTTTTCACTTTAAAAAATATATAAATATATGCATATGATGAAATTTGAACCCACATCTATTGTATTAATAAAACCTTTAATTTTTCAATCAACTAAAACTTCATTTTGATATTTTTATACATTTTATTTTATTATGCACACTTTATTAATAATGTATTTGATTGAGTTGGTGTCACAAGTTAACTCTACACCAACTCAAGATTGATGACAACACCATGATAAACAATTTAATCTAATTTTTTCATTTTAATAGCGTATATATTCCATGTGTTATTATTAATTAGTGTCTAACCATACGTTTCATTATTTATTGCATGTTATTTTTAAATAGAAATTTGTGTTCTAAATTTGTGGTTTCGACACGCATACGCATGTGATAAAATTTTTAGATTAAGTAATGTAATTTACTTATTATTGCACTCATAATTAATTAAGTGGTATTTTTATTATAATTATGGATTAATTATGTTAGAATAATATTTAAAATATTTTATTTGTTGAGGGAAGTTGACTTTTTTGCTCAAATGTTTGAAAGTGACCGGTATATAAAATGGGAGCTCGAGTTTCTAATGAGGTAAACCATATGTGTTGCGCATGATTGGACGTGAATCTAAATACTATAGGATATAGGGCATTATTATTGCATGAGAATGCTACCACATGAGTATGGTTTGCCTTATTGATGAGACACTTCTTTTTTGTGAACTAGTTGTCTCTTCAGGTATCTGAGTCTTCAATAAAGTCAAAAGGCAAAGCCTCCCATCGAAATTAATATCGACTCGTTGAAGGGTCTACCAACTCCCAAAGAATCGCACATCGCAAACTTATCACAATGGAGTTGATCTCCCCTCAATAGTATTTTATAGTTATTATGAATATTTATATATTATTGTTTTATTAATATCATATTAGTATCATTTATGTCCCATTTTAATTTTTTTATTGTATTAGTAGCTTGTAATAATATGACACTATCTTTAACTCCCTCACTTTCATAGGGCTTTGGAACCTACAGTTGAAACTTGCAAAGAAAATAACTAGTGATAATAAAAGTGCCCTATAAAGATGGCATTGTGATAAGAACAAAGAAAACTAGAATGTAACAAATTGTTTATGCAATTCAATTTCTTCATGTCAGTGGAGCCTAGCTTAGTGAGTAAATCCACTATCTTTAATATCAATTCCAATACAACAATTGATTTAAGTCTTATCTCAACTCAAAATAGTAACCTCACTTTTGTACCTAAAGATCTAGATCATTCACCTCTAAGTTCTCCCCCTGAAAACTTATGTTGTAAACCAAGCAATAAACTTGTTTACGCTCTCAATTACAAGTTCCTCAATGAACAAATAAGTGCTAATGTACTCGATAAAAAACCTATACAAGTCTCTTCAAATATTTAGGAATTTGAGATTTACTAACATACTAGATTGATTACAATCAATTCCCTTGCTATACAACAGCTAAAATAGCATACACAATATTCTATTAAATTCCAAGATAAAGTAGAATCATTTGGAGATAAGTCCTGAATGCAATATCGATTCAATATCCTTACTTCAATTCGATCTAATCTAATCCAATTTGGTCCAATCTGATTGCTTGATTTAATATGATCCAATCATCAAGATTTGTTGCTTCAAATGGATGGTTCTTCATAGATGGGTTGTCATCTACCACAATATCACCAAGATTCTCAATCCAAGAATTTTCTTCTAAAATATTTTCAACTCCAAATATTACAAATTAGGTTGACTGTCGTAGTGCTAACCACAGTAGCCACTACTGCTAACACTGCGTGAGTTACTACTCATATACTTACTTCAACAATAAAATATTTATCAAGGTTGAACAAGCTTTCCATATTTAGAGCACGAATCCAGGTAACCTAAGCAAACTTCAATCCATCACGATCTACTAAAATTTCTTTAAATCAATTACCCTATATATAAAGATACAAAAGATTTAGATAAATCTTCATAAAGCCAACCCATATTTTGGTCAAACTTAAAAAGTTTTGAAAAATACCCTTGCTTGATTCATTCTCTTCTTTAATAATAAACACAAGATTTTTTTGCATAAAATCCTCGAAAAGATACAAGAAAATAATTAAGATATTTTGGCTAAGTAGACAACAAATAAGGCAAATTATAAAACTTGCATAATAGCAAGTGCAGTGGTCACTGCTAAAGTTATTGGTCTCGTAACTTGCCTCAAGACTAGGGATTTATAATTGTTTTCAATAATTTATTTGATTAAATAATTTATTTAAATTAAGAAAAAGTAACTACTTAATTTTTAAGAACTAATAATATTAATATATTATGTGTAGCAGCCCAAATCTGCCCGGGCCTTAAAACCAAAAACAAAAACTAAATGAATAAATGAATATTTATTTATTTTAAAAGTCCGTTAAAAAGTCCAAACCCAATAACCCTTACAAACAGACCCATTACCCAAACTAATCTACTACAGACCCAACTCACTCGGGCCCAAAAGGCCCAATGACTTAAAACACCAGTAGGAAACCCTAAGGTTTCCTTGGAACCTCAGCGCCCAGGAGCAGTTCCAGAAGCTTCGCCACGTCAGAGCCATTCCAGCTCCCAAAGCAAGGGCCATCAATAGCCCTGTCCCCTCACGTCACCCCAGTTGGCCCTCATCAATACTGGTCAGATCGATGGTCACCACGCATGAGGTCCCATCAAAGCACTGACCAGAGGCTTTGGGCACTCCGAACGTCACCGCCGTTTGCCTCACAACGATCGAGTGGCTTAAACATCACCACCATCAGTGCACCGTGATCTCAGGCCTCACCACTGACCTTTGTGCCTCCATCGGTGCTGAGATCTTCGCAGCAGAGGCCGTCCTGTGGTCACCAGGCAAGATTCGCATCCACAACGCGATCTTCGCCGGATTTTTGGTACGTTCAAGACAGAAAAAGGAAACCAACAGAAACGGAAAAGAAAAACGGAGCAGAAAAGGAAACAAACAGACAAAAATGGTAAGAAATAACAGCAAATAAACTGAAACAAACAAGGAAAGAAATCAAAGATTTCTTTCCTAAACATGCATAGTCTAAAGGCTATAAAACCTTTCTTCATATTTATAATTGGAGGGTTTTTTTACACGCACAGATACACATATACAGAGGTAGGAAGACACAAGCAGAGAGATAACAGAGGAGAGATTTACACAGCACACAGAGAGAAAAAATAGTGAGAAAAAGCAAAAAAAAAGTGAACAGTTGTAATCTTTTTTTTCGTAGCATATATAAAAAAGAAAATAGTTTCTTGCTCGAAAGGTAATTTGAAACGTTTCTTCATTTTATTATTTTTTATTTTTCTTACCTGTTTGCTTGCGAGCGTGTGTTTACAGGCATTTTTATGAAAAAGTAATAAAGAAAAGAGAAAGGGGAAGTGATTACCTGAAGATTTGCAAAGAAAAGATGGTTTTTTTTTCGAACCCTAGCCACTGTATGCGGTTGTCCTGATGACGGCGTGTTGGCGCGTAAAGACTACGCACGACGGGGCTCGAGGATGAGCGGTGATGGCCCTCTAGTCGGAGCTCAGAGGGCCAGAGGATTTTTTTTTAGAGGCTCTCTCTGGTTTTGTTTTTGGGTAAAAAGGGCTGAAATGGTTTTTGAACTAAGAAATAGTCTTATATAGCTTCTACTAAACGACACCGTTTCTGCTTAACTCAATAAGCAGCAAAACGATGTCGTTTTGAATATAATCCAGGAAAGATTCGCATGTTGACACGACCCGGAAAGAATCCGCGTGTTTATTTTGGGTTATTTATTCAATTAATCCTCCCGCATTTCTAACATTTGTGATTTTGTTTTATTTTATTTTTAATTTAGCCCTAACATTTTAATTTTTTTTCAATTTGGTCCTCACAGTGACTTTAAAACTGTATTCGTCGAAACGGTGTCATTTTGGGATTAGGTCAAATTGCCCAGTGAGTCCCTCAGTTTTAACGCGCTTTCCAAATAGGCCCAATTTTTTTTTATATTTTTCTAATTAGCCCAAAGTTTTTAATTGCTTTTAATTTTAGTCCTCTTACACTTTTAAATTTATTTATTTTAAATATTATTATTTATTTATCAGATATTATTATTTTATATTATATTAATACTCATTATTATTTTATATTAAAAATTATATGTTATATTTATATACTTTATTATTAAATATTGGAAATGCATTTATTTTATTATATTATATATTATTTTATATGGTGTATATATTATTTATATTTTATTATATATAAAAATATTAATTAAATATTTTTAAATATATGTATTATATTCTAGAAAATAGTATAAAAATCATTTTTATTATTTCAAAATATGTATTAAATATGTTATATTTTTGTCCATTATCATTTATTACCCCAAATGTGTTGTCTTCTTGTTTTTATGAAAGTTTGTTTTAATATATACATACTCTTATTGCATGAATTATTTATTGTTATTAAAATTATGTTGGTATGAAAATTATTCATGTCGTATTGGTAACTTATATTTGCATATCTTACTTGCTTTATTTGCTATGGAACATTAATGCATGAAATTTATGTTGCCTATGTTTAATCACATGAAATATGAATGTTATATTGTATCTTCTATGCTATATTTGTATCAAAACATGTATTATAATAGTTTAATTTTACCTTGTAATATATTATTTTGATTGTATCATGGTTAAACACATAAATAAAGGCAATGTTTTTGTATTCAGGAATTCGGGAAATAGTGCCCTAACATGCTGGGTTACGATTTCTCGTTTGTCTAAATGCCTAAAATACCCTTCTAAACGATTTTATAAATTACGAGGTGATTTCAGTTACAAGAGTTTTAAAATATTGTGTCCTATCATGCTGGATGTGATATTCGTATTCTTTTGGAACGAAGAAATCTTGGTTTTAAACTCAAACTATTTTAATTTCAAAAGGGATCATATTTTTAAATACTTTCAAAATTCTAGCATTAAAGACAAAAAGTTATTCAATTTGGTACCAATTATTTGGGCGTTACGAGGGTGCTAACCCTTCCTCGTACGTAACCGACTCTCGAACCCGTTTTCTTGATTTCGTAGACCAAAACAAATGATTTCAAACAAAAGTGGTTTGAAAGTGGTTCAATCACACTTAAACTAATTGGTGGCGACTCCCATTTTTTATTTTTCAAAAAGTCGAACCCGGTTTTTCCAAACACCTTTTAAAATGGTTTCGACATTATGATTTTAAGTAAACTACCAAAATAGTTGCTTTTGTTTGTCTCAAGTTACGTTTTAGTCACTTATGTTTGAAATGTTACGTTTTAGTCACTTACGTTATCGTGTTGTAACATTTTAGCCACTGAGTTGTTAATTATCGTTAATAGTGTAACAGAGAAGGGAGAAGGGACTAGTTTTAACAAATGAAAAACATAGAAAAGCGGGGAAAAATAAAGGGAGAAGCAGAAGAGAAAGGAAAAAAAAGTTAAAAAACATAAAACAAAAATTAAATTGCTCAAAACAAAAAAAAATATAAGGGCCAATTGTATAATTTAACCTAAAATTTTTGTTTAAAATGATTATTTAATGTGTCATGTGAGCTTATCGTTATACTGTTAACGGCAATTAACAGTTTAATGACTAAAATATTACAACACGATAACGTAAGTGACTAAAACGTAACATTTCAAGCATAAGTGACTAAAATGTAACATAAGGTAAAGAAAAGTGACTATTTTAATAGTTTAGCCTATGATTTTTAATTATAAAAATTAAATTTAGTTATAATAAGAGTTTAGGATTAGTTAAGTATATTATATCTAGTCAAATTTGAGACAAACATTTTAAATATATAATTAAAAGTAAAATTATAAGATAATTTTTTCTCCGAGGGATTGAATTTGGAATTAAATAAACCTACAAAAGAACTATTTTATTTTTAAAAGTTGCATAACTATTAATAATATTATATTTTGTTATGGTAAAATCAAATTTATAATATTTATAAAAATTAATTATTTTAAATTTTAAAACACTTATTTTTTCGAGTAGTGAACAAATACGAAAGTCACCCACGGTAAACGTATACTTTAACTCCATTAAATACATTTCTTTAAAAAAAAAACTCCACTAGATAAATTATTTAAAATTTATTTTTAAGAATTTATAACATTAAATGATGGTTTAAGATAATAATTCAAAAAAATTGCAAACAAATCAAATATGGATTTAAATTTATTGGAAAAATTGTAATTTTTATAATTTTGAGACATATTCTCAATTGGTAAAGGTGGAAAGTTGAATCATAAATTATGGTTTTATATTCTACTTGGAGACCTTTACAATGGTATATCATATGCTCAAAATAATTGAGTGATGAATGAGAAATTGATATTCAAAGTAAGCTACTTGAGAATATTTGTTGAGAAAAAGAAAAGCTTAGATCTAACATTGGTTAAAGACTAAGTGTGAGATATGAATATATATGAGAACCCACTTAAAAGGTAATTGAATGGCTAAGCTTGAAACATCATCTTGTGCATAGAGGGTACAGGTTTTAACTTCTTGGGGTTGGGATGCATAGGGGGTGCAAGTTCTAACTTCTTGGGGTTGGGGTGCACCTACACGATGTTGACAACGCAAAGTGTTCGGATTGATTAGGCCTAAAATGAGCCTATAAATATTTTAACTCAACACGAAATTTATTTTTCCTCAACAAATATATATAAAAAATCTGACTTAAAAAGACATATATCATGCATATTACCAAAATTCCTCCATTTTGAATACCTATAAAAAGGCTAAGACTTCTTCATAATTTTTTCATCGTATTGTTGTATCTTCGGAGACAGTCAACTGACATTTTTTGAAGTACCATAGGAGCGGTCGAATCTGTCTTAAGGAAATTGTGTTAAACAGGCCTCAACATTTAGTAAATCTCTATCCTACTTTTCGATTTCTGGTTTTTGTTATGGTATTTATTAGTTTTCGTATTTGAAAATTTAAATATAAATTGTTTAGTTTATATTTTATTTTTTTATATAAATCTTTGTTTATTTATATTTATATATTTTGTTTGCTAATGTGTTTTGTCCAACAAAATTAACTTGAAAGTAAATATATGAACAATGTAACACCCCACACCCGAGCCCTACGCTGGGGCGGAATACGAGGCTTTACCCCACTTAAACACATGCAGACAAACGTTCCAAGTCACTAGGGATTGCTCAAAATTTTAAAAATTTTGGAATTATGTCTAAACTTCTTTAACATGGGCTTACGAAAACCCAAACATCCCTAGGAACCAACTCGGGTCCTTAAATCGACTAAATAAAAATAACTCTTGAAACAGGGCACACGCCCGTGTGGAAGGGATACACACCCGTGTGGTCATTATAACATGGCTGTGCTAATGTCCCGTGTGACACACACAGCCTAAGCATCTAGGGACATGCCCTGTGTCCCATACCCGTATGAATTAAATTCTAAATTCGAACCTACAGGGGTTTTCACACGGCCTGTCACATGCCCGTGTCTATGGCCCGTGTCCCTCACACGGTCATGACACGCCCGTGTCTTAGCTCGTGTCTAAAAACCTTGACATTTTGTTTCTGACATCAGCACCCAATTTGGGGCACACGGCCAAGACACACGCCCGTGGCTAAAGGCCGTGTCCTCTACACGGTTGAGACACACGGCTGTGTCTCTGCCCGTGTGTTTACTACCATGCATTCTGACTTATGAATTTTATGTGCAGGGGATACACGACCGAACAACACGCCCATGGGACTGACCGTATGTCACACACGACTTAGACACACGCCCGTTTGTCTACTCGTGTGGATGATATAAGGCTATCTACCAAGCCTTTGCCACCCTGAAACAAAATCTAACATAAACCAGCACATCAAATATTAACTTAATATGATTTCTCAACCAAACAACCATAGTTAAAACCGATATACATTACAAATATTCAACCATGCCAACAATTTCACATTCATGAAAGGTTAGCTTGCATTCACATAATAACTTTCAATATTAGTCATTTTCCATGGCCTTATAAAAAATGAATCAAATGCTAAAGTAATCCAACATATTAGCCAATTAACAATGACACAAAACTCAAAAGTCAGAGTCTTATACATGCCATAATCGAAATAAAAGATCTAACTATACCAAGTGCTTCGATTAATAGTGTGATCAATGCCTCCGACGTCTGTTGATCCACAAGCTAATTAGGCGGCACTATAAGAAAATGGAAAGAAACAAGGTAAGCATAAAGCTTAGTAAGTTGTATGATAATAAACAATAATTACTTATCATAAAGCAATATGCTCATAACCTTTCATAGTTTATTCATGAGTACCATAAATAAATGTAAGTACAACTTACTCATCACCATCCAATACAACTCATATTGCATACATTGAGCCCATTCTCATACATTTCAATTAGGTACCTGTACTACTCATCACATTATCATAACTTTTCTCATTTCGATATAAATCATTAACCTTTTGTTGAACCATTTGGAATACTACCGAATACTCAATAGCCCTAACATGGGTTAAAATGTTGACGCCATGTCCCAGACATAGTCTTACACAGGCTTTCATATAGCGAGGCCGATGCCATATTCTAGACATGTCTTACACTGGCTCTCATCTATCGGTGTCAATGCCATGTCCCAGACAGGTCTTACATTGACACACCACAAGCTGACGCCATCTCCCAGACAGGTCCTACACTAGCTTGTATATTGCAAGGCTGAAGCATGTCCCAAACATGTCTTACAGTAGCTCTCGTCTCAATGCCGATGCATGTCCCGGACATGTCTTACAGTAGCTTCAATATCTCGAGGCAGATGCATGTCCCAGACATGTCTTACACTGGCTCTCATGCTATGGTTGATGCATGTCCCAGACATGTCTTACACTAGCACACATATCACCTATTATCACAGTGTAACATCCTATACTCGTAACCCACGCCGAGTCGGAGTACAAGGCATTACCTAACTTTATCTCATGCATACAAACAGTGTCAAGTCACTGAGACTTGGTCCAAATTAAAAATTTTTCAATTTCTACTTTAAACTTTTTATTATGGGCCTACAAGCCCCAAATCGACTGTTAAAAACTATTCGAAACCATTCTGGGTCCTTAAACCAACCTTAAGAAATTTTCCTTAAAATAGGGCACACTCCCGTGTGGAAGGGTAACACGCTCGTGTGACCATTTCGACATGGTCGTGCTGGTGGTCCAAGTGGCTCACACGGCCTAAGCACCCTGGGACACGCCCGTGTCCCGCACCCTTGTGGAATTGAATTCTAATTCACACCTACAAGGGTTTTCACATGGCCAGACACACGCCCGTGTCAATGTCTCATATCCCTCACACAGCCACAACACGCCCGTGTCTTAACCCGTGTACAAAAACCTAGGTATTTTGTTTTTGACGTCAGCATTCCTAAATTGTCACACGGCCAAGGCACATACCCGTGTACTAGGCCGTGTCCTCCACACGGCTGAGACACAAGGCCGTGTCTCTGCCCATGTTTTTATTATCATGCATACTAACATCAAATTTTTACGTGCAAAGGTCACACGGCCAAACCATACGTCTATAGGGCTGGCCGTGTGTCATACACGGCCTAGACACACGCCCGTGTGTTTACCCGTATGGGCAATATAAGGCTATTTACCAAACCTCATTGCCACCCTTTCATACTTATTTTCACGCAAATACCAGCGAATACCAAAACAAGCATAATTTCCAAAATCAAATCAGCCGCAATAGACATTCATTCAACCACGTAGATGCAACTTTTATAAACTCAAAATAAATATTAGCCATTATTCATGGCTTAATACTAAGTGTGGGATCTATCCCAAGCCAACACATTTGGCCAAATCTCCAAGACTCAAAATAATAAGTTCTAATCCTATACATGTCATATTCAAAAATATAAATCCAACTATACCGAATGTTTCGGCTAATAGTGTGATCAATATCTCTGACTACTGGTGATCCTTGAGCTAGTTAGGCAGCACTGAAAGAAAGGGAAAGGAAAGGGAGTAAGCATAAAGCTTAGTAAGTTGCATATAAATAAATATACAACAATAAGTCTACAATTTACCAACAACTTATGATACCAAAGTGGGCATAAGCATTAGTTACTCTTTACTTCATACAAATTACATAGCATATACAATGAGTTCACATCTTATACATATGTATCACTTAGGTACTTGTAATACTCATAATATGGTTATACTTTTCTCATTAACTTAAATTTATAACTCTCGTCGTTGAACCATTCGGAACACTATCTGATATTCCATAGGCCTTAATCATGGGTAAAGTGCCGATGCCATGTCCTAGACATGGTCTTACACTGGCTATCATCTTCGAGGCAGATGCCATGTCCCAGACATGGTCTTACAGTAGCTTTCCCATAACCATGCCAATGCCATGGTCTTACAGTGACACATCTCGTAGCCGATGCATGTCCCAGACATGTCTTACACTAGCACTCGTCTCAATGCTGATGCCCTGTCCCAGACATAGTCTTACACTGGCTCTCATAATGTGGCCGATGCATGTCGCAGACATGTCTTACACTAGCTCACACAAATGACCCAACTAATACGGCATGAATATCCGGTTTACTTCCTACGGTCCCAACGGGAATTCTACTATCTCAATGATCATTACACATTCTCAATCTCGAACTCAAGCAATTCATGCCATATCTATTCAATGAAAATTTAAATACGGATAGTAGCAATGTAGTTATATTATTTACATACAACTTACCTCGGATTTCAAAATGTAGCTACTATACGGTTTAGTCGATTTGCTTGGCTTTTCCCCGATCTTGGTTCGGATTTGACAATTCTTGATCTATATTATCAAAATACACTCATTTAGTCACTAATTACAATTAGAAAATTGAAAATTCACATTTTCGGTAAAATGACCTTTTTTCCCCTAGACTTTGGCAAAATGACCATTTTACCCCCTATGCCCGAAAATCAATTTTTATCAAATTTTTTCGCCTCTTAAGCTTAGCTGAACTCTTTTTACTCTTATAGCAACCTAAAATTCCCACTATTTCACACAGTTATCACTTATTTTGCAACTTATGCAAAATAGTCCCTTTAGGTGTTTTCATGCTAACACCTTTCAAAAAAGTTGTTTATAAGACAACCAAGACTCATTTTCTTCCATAAAAACTCAGCAAACAACACAAATTCTGCAAAATCCTAAACTCTTGATCATTTTGCAAGATAGCACCCTCATTTGAAAACTCATGTTTCAAGAGTCTCAAAACTACAAAAATATTTTAGAAAAGCCATTAGGATTTACTTACTTATGAGTGCTTCAAGTTGCTAAAAATTTTTGATCTGATAATTTCAGCTAAGAAGAAATGGGAAATCGGGTGATATCATTTCCTTTTTCTATTTTCTATTTTAGTCAAAATTGGTCACCTAATCCCACCAAAAATTGAAAATTTTGACCACACATGTCTCCTATGGCCGGCCACCCTATTTCTAAGGGTCTAATTGCCCTTTAGAGGCCCCCAATTTAGGTTCTCTAGCTATTTAACACCTTTAGCTATCAATTTAGGCCTTTTACACTTTATGCGATTTGGTCATTTTTCATAATCGGGCTCACAAATGTCAAAATTAATTCACCAAATTTTTCATGTACTATATAAACATGCTATGACTCCAAAATAATAATAAAGTAATTTCTCCAACTTCAAATTTGTGGTCCTAAGACCACTATTCTGACTAGGCCCTAAATCGAGCTGTTACACACAGTACAAATATCCAAGTCTATTCCAAATGTTCAACGAAAGTCTTTACTAAGTAAATTTCTCAACATGTATTCTCATATTCAAAATCAAGAAAATTTAGGCCATATCAACTCAATTACACATCATAAAGCTATAGTTGTATTATTAACATACAACTTACCTCGGTATTCAAAATATGGCGACTATTTTTCCTCGGTGTAGGCCCAGATTTTATAATTCTTGATCTATAATAATGAAAATTCACTCATTTAATCATTTTATTAATCTAGGTACTCAACAATTCATAATTGGGCAAAATGACCATTTTGCCCTTACACTTTCACAAAATGATCATTTTACCCTTAGACCAGAAAATCAATTTTTATCGAATTTCCTTGTTAGCCAAGCCTAACCGACCATTTATTACTCTTATGAAAACCCTCAAATTCCTAATATTTCACAACATTATTATCTATTTTTACAAACTTTACAAAATGGTCCTATTAGGGTTTTCATGAGAAGTCCCTTCACAAAAGTTGCTTATTTCACAACCATGATTCATTTTCTTCCATAAGATTTCAAAAAACAACATGAACATTCTCATGGTAAAACCTAGACTTTCAACCATTTTACAAAATAGTCCCCTCATTTGAAAGCCCATGCAACAAGGGTTCTAAAAATACAAAAATCATCAAGAAAGACCATCAAAATCACTTATTTGAAAGGGTTACAAGTTGCTGAAATTTTCAAAGACCATCAAAATCACTTATTTGAGAGGGTTACAAGTTGCTGAAATTTTTAACCTTTCAAACCCTAACAATGGCTGAATTTTTGGTGGAGAAGAAATGGTGAAAATGGATGATATCATCTTTCTTTTATTTTATTTCTATTTTAGTCAAATAAGCTACCAAAACCCAGCCAAGCACTCATTTTAAGGTCTATTTTCCCTTTAAAGACCCCCAATTTTGGTTCTCTAGCTATTTAACACCCTTAGCTATCAAATAGGACTTTTGCACTTTATGCGATTTAGTCATTTTTCGCGATTAAACTCTCAAACGCTAAAACTAATTCACCAAATTTTTCATGCACCTTTATAATCATTTCATCACACATAAAATAATATTAAAATAATTTCTATGGCTTCAGAACAGTGGTTTCGTAACCACTATTCTGACTAGCCCCAAAATTGGGCTGTTACAATTCTCCCCCTTAGGGATTTTCGTCCCCGAAAATCTTGCCGGTGAATAAGTTTGGGTATTGATCTCTCATAGTCTCTTCGGGTTCCTACGTGGCTTCCTTGACTCCGTGTCTATGCCACAAAAACTTCACGAGCGCTACACTTTTATTCCTCAATTTCTTGACCTCTCGATCCAAAATCTTAATCGGTTCTTCACCATAGGTCATATCCGAGCTTATTTCAATTTCTTTAGGTGAAATCACGTGTGAGGGTCAGATCGGTAGCGGCGCAACATCGATACATGTAACACATCATGACTTTTGTCTAGCTCACGAGGCAAGGCTAATCGGTATGCTACCGGTCCAATTCTCTCAGTCACCTCATAAGGTCCACTAAACCGCTGGCTCAGCTTGCCTTTTCTATCGAATCTAAAGACCTTTTTCAGCGGGGATACTTTCAAAAACACTTTATCACCGACTAGGAACTCGATTTCCTTTCATTTTAAATTTGCATAGGATTTCTGTCGATCTGAAGCGGCTCTAAAGCAGTCACGAATCACCTTAACCTTCTCTTCAGTCTCTCTCACCAAATCGACCCCATGAATTCGATTCTTTCTCAGCTCAATCCAATACAATGGTGTTCGACACCTATGCCCATACAAAGCCTCAAAAGGCGTCATTTTCAAACTTGACTGATAACTGTTGTTGTAGGCAAACTCGACCAGCGGTAAATACTTTTCCCAACTACCTTGAAACTCTAGAACACAACACCGTAACATGTCTTCAAGGACTTGGATTACTCTCTTCGATTGGCCATTAGTTTGCGGGTGGAAAGTTGTGCTAAAATTCAACTTTGTCCCTAAAGTTTCTTGCAATTTCTTCTAAAACCTCGAGGTAAGCCTCGGATCCCTATTCGAGATAATCGACAAGGGCACTTCGTGAAGTCTTACGATCTCCGAAACATACAAATCAGCCAATTTCTCAAGGGAGTAGTCGGTATGCACCGGTATAAAATATGCCAAATTTGTAAGCCTATCAACAACGACCCAAACAGAATTCTTTTTCCTTAGCGTTAAGGGCAATCCCGATACAAAATCCATGTTTACCCGGTGCCATTTCCACTCGGGAACCATCACAGGTTGAAGTAATCCCGAAGGTACTTGGTGTTCGGCCTTCACTTGTTGACAAACCAGACACTTAGAAACAAACCCAAAAATGTCTCTTTTCATCCTCGACCACCAGTACAACTTCTTCAAGTTGTTATACATTTTCACACTACCCGGATGGATAGACAAGCAACCACTATGTGTCTCTCGTAAAATATTCTGAATAAGCTCATTATATTTGGGTACACAAACCCTATCTTGAAACATCAAGCAGCCTTCGGTATTTGTGACAGCCCTAAATTGGCCTTAGTCGAAAAGTGGTTTCGGGACCACGAAACCGAGTCTTATAAATAATTAAAGGTTATATTCTGTGTTTATGATGTGCGTAAATGCTTGTGTGATAGTTCTATACTTTAATTTGGTCAGTGTATGTGAAATTTATTAGTAGGGACTTATGTGAGACAATTTAGAAATATGCTAGGCAAGTGTTCAAGTGGCCTATTAATATATGTGGGAAAGTGCTTGTCCTTGCATGTCAAATTAGCCAAATTAAAGCATAGTGGCCGGCCATGCTATGGGTGGAAAAATGTCACAAACATGTTATGTTAGTGATGTATGTTAGGAAAAATAAAATAAGGAGCATGGTAATTAAATAATGAAAGGGAAGAGTGATGAAAAAAAAATGGTCTCATCCATGCCCCCCCTTTGCCGTGAATGGAAGAAAAAAAAGAAAAAGAAAAAAAGGCTTCATTCTTTGGTTGTTCTTGGCCGAATAGAAGAAAGAGAAGAAGGGGGAAGAGCTTGAGAAAATCGGCTATGGTGGTTTGCTAGACTAAGGTATGTTTGATGTTGTCCATGAGATTCATGCATGTTTGTAGTTGTTAGTTTGAGTTCTAACTAGCCCATGGTTCAAATCTTTACTATGTCATGGAGATGATATTCGGCTAAGGTGGATTGGTGTTGATGTCATTTACATGCTAAAAATAAAGCTTTGTAATGATGCATGTGATGGTGGATTGATGACTCTTGAATCTTCTTTTTAGCATTTTTGAGTGAGACATTAAGTTCTTTGTTTAACCATGACCAAAATTGAAATGGTATGGTGTTGTGATGCATTCGGCCATGGTAGAAAGTAGAGGAGAAATATTGTTGTTATTCACGTTATTTGGATGAGAAATGGTAGTAAGGTGAAGAGCAAATGTTAATGTTTGATTTACTAGTGTGTATATGTGTATTAGCCGAGTTTTGAATTTGAAACAAAATGGTGTTTAGTCAATACAAGTGACCATACTTGTAGAATGTATTAAGTGTTGCAATCGGCCTTAGCATAGATGTGTATGTTCGGCCACATGAATGAGTACATAAGTTGATGTGTTTGTTCGGCCATAGGTAAGCATATTGATGGCTTTATCTTGACTTAGAAAATTCGGCTAAGGGGAATATTAGCTAATATGTTGAATTCGATTCGTGATTTCGTACATATGGGACTTTAATGTCTAATGTATATATGGGCTAAGTACCTTAAGCTTCTCTTTTGATGTTCGAATGAATTGTATTAAATTGCTTAAGGTGATTAAAAATGAGTATGACCATTGTGTATTTGAGCTAGAAGGTGGCTATATGACCTATTAAATTTCTTGTCATATTCGACCATAAGCTAGCATAATGAGACTTTAATAAGTTAAACTTGTGTGAACTAGCTCAAGAGCCTAGAGGAACAAAGTTGGATAAAGGGAAGGAAAAAGTGATTGAATAGCATTGAAGCCATTCGACAACATCCGAGGTAAGTTTTCGAGTAATGGAACTTAGATTATGATTTGATTAGATCATGTTTTAAGCAAATCAAAATCATGCTCTTTGTATGTGGCTATTGAGCCGAAATTGCAAGTGTGATAAGTGTATTGTGTTTGAGCTTTGGTAATGAAAATGAAATACGGATGTGTCATGATTTATTGATAAATGTGCATGGTTATTCGAATAATGTCCGGGCTAAGTCCCGAAGGCTTTGTGCTAAGTGACTATATCCGGACTAAGATCCGAAGGCATTTGTGCGAGTTACTAATTTCGGGCTAAGCCCAAAGGCATTTAATGTGAGTTCTTGAATCCGGGTTAAGTCCCAAAGGCATTTGTGCGAAGTTATCAATCCGGGTTAAGTCCGAAGGCATTTGTGCGAGTTACTATAACCGGGCTATGTCCCAAGGCATTTGAACGAGTAGCTATATCCGGATAAATTCAAGGTACGTGATTCGAGAATGAGCGATCTTGCTGTAAAAATTTCAGTTAATACGCTTGTAAAATCCCAACAATGAGGTATGTTTCGTATGTGCATTGGAATAGTTGATTCCCTTCGAACAATATATTCTCAGTCGAGTAATGAGCTTCAGGTATTTGGCTAAGATGATCCCTTATGTATGAATATAGGGGTTGGAATGTGAAGTAGGAATGATTTGAGAATATGTATATATGGAATTATCCGTTTAGTTATATGAATGCTATACTTCTGATGTGCTTAAATTCTTTGCTCAAAACTTACTAAGCATTTAATGCTTACTCCGTTTCTTTGATTCTCTGTTTTATAGATTTTGGTTCTTCAGCTATCGGACTCGGGATTTTTGAAGTCGAAGTCGCCCACACTATCAAAGCTTCTTTTGGTATACTTTTGGTTGAACTTTGAAATGGCATGTATAGGAATACCCTTTTGTTGTTGGTCATGTACCCTTCGGTTTTGTGTAAATTTGGATAGCCATGCGAAAATGGCTTAAATATACTTTGATCATAGCATTATAATCGTTTTGTATGTTGTCCGTCGAGAGGTATGGAAATGTTGGTAACGGTTAGCCATGGGAATGGTTATTCATGATCACTTTTGGTATACGTATGACAAACTCTAGTTGATCCATGGAGGATCATGAAATAGGTAAAGTTTACCTTAAAAATAGATGTTGGCAGCAACAGTGATGTGGATGTGAAAAATCACTAAAAATAGTAGGAATGTAATTAAATAGTGAATAAATTATGTAATCTAACCTTGATGAATCTATTTTCATAGGAAAGTAACGAAACATTCATATGAATAGTATATTATGAGATGTTAAAGTTTTCGTGAGACAGGGCCAGGACAATTTCTGGACCCCCTAATCTGACTTTGGAAATTCATTAAAATGAACCAGAGACATTTAGAAGTCATGCCATATATGTATGGATTCCTTTTTGAGTCTAGTTTCTATAGAAACAAACGACATCAGTATTGAAGCCCTGTACAGGGAGATATCCAAGTCGTAATGCATGAAGGTCAGTGTAGTCGCACATTGTAACAGGGGATACTTTAACTAATAAACTGTACTAATTGGCCCGGGCAAAAATTCTAGAAACAAATATGTTGATGGACATATGAGTCTAGTTTCAGGGAAAAATTACGAAACTGATTTTCGAGTTTTGGAACTCAAGATATGATTTTTAAGGTAAAGTGACGCAGTTAGCCAACTGCTGGAAATTTTAAAATGGATCAGAAAGCAAGTAATTTAAGTCTGCAAACCCCTAGTGTCTGACTCCGGCAACGGTCTCAGGTACGGGGTGTTACAATTAAATTGGTATCAGAGCTACGGTTTAGTCGATTCTAGGACTACCGTAATATGTTTGGGTCTAGCTATACATGCCATTTTGTGATTATTTGATAGTGTGGTGATTTCTGACATTGCAAATGTGTTTATTTATAGTAATGGATCCCGATCCCAACCGAAGCGGTAGTGATGATCTTGAGAGTGTAGCGCTGCTCCGCATAAGGGACGGTGCCATGGACTCTCAACCTATTGCTAGTAATCCGAATGATGAGGCTAGGCAAGCTTTTTATAGCGTGATGAATGATTGGTTCAACCAATACATTCGAACTAATACGACTGTTCCACAACCTCCATTCTCGACTAATGCCACCTCAAGACCTACAATACCTCCCAAGAATCGACCAAATAAGGTCAAATAAGCCCCAGCTGATGTAATCCGAAAACACGGGCTCTTGAATTTAAGGCTACGGATAGTGATGATGCCGAGCAAGCTGAATTTTGGTTGGACAACACTATTCGGTACTAGATGAACTATCTTGCACACCGATGAGTGCCTAAAGTGTACTATCTCCTTGCTACGTGATTACGCCTACTATTGGTGGAATACGTTGACTTCACAGCAGCCCAGAGAGCAAGTAACTTGGGAGTTCTTCCAAACCGAAGTTTCAAAGAAGTATATCGATCGAGATTCATTGACCAAAAACGAAAGGAATTTCTTGAACTCAAACAAGGTTCCATGTCGGTTACCGACTATGAACGAAAATTTGTGAGGCTTAGCCGATACGCGCGAGAATGCATTTCTTCAGAGGCCGTGATGTGTAAACATTTCGAGGATGGACTGAATGATGATATAAAGCTGTGTGTTGGCATTTTAGAAATCTGAGAATTTGTGGTACTCGTCGAGCGAGCTTGCAAAGCTGAGGAGCTCAGTATGGAGAAAAGAAAAGCTGATATGGGAGCAAAGGAGTTTTGTAAGAGGTCTTCGGGGAGGCCCTTTCAACAGTCATCGAAGAAATTTAGAGATGATTTAGGCCGATCTAGAGACACTTCGGGCTTATCTAGACGAGATCGCGATCGACCCCCTGTGAGTGCACGAGTCACTTCGGTCGGCAGTGTTGGAAATGATCGTCGAGACAGAACGGAGTGTCAGTATTGTGGTAAATGGCACTCGGGGAGTTGTAGATTCCATGACCGCTCCTGTTACAAGTGCGGGTCACTTGACCACTTCATCAAAGATTGCCCGAGATTGTCTGAACAGAATGTAAATCAGAGTGGGAAACCGAGTGCTACCACTGCTCGAGGTAGACTATCTAGAAACATGGGAAATGCTAGTGGTGGTCAGAGAGGATCTAGAGATGCTACGACCAGATCTGAGGCTCGTGCTCCTGCTAGGGCTTTTGCTATCTGCCAGACGCGAGGATGCTTCCTCGCCAGATGTTATTACTGTACTTTTACTCTCTTTGATACTAATGTGATTGCTTTGATTGACCTGGTTCTACTCATTCTTATATATGCGAAACCTTAGCATCCAAAGAGACTTTACCTATTGAGTCTCATCGAGTTCATAATTCGGTGTCAAATCCTTGGGTCGTTACGTGCTTGTCGACAAAGTGTGTAAGAAATGTCCCCTAGTAATTCGAGGTTCCTATTTTCCGGTGGACTTGATGCTTTTGCCGTTTGATGAATTTGATGTTATCCTCGGTTTAGATTGGTTGACCGTGCATGATGCGGTTGTGAATTGTAAAAGCAAGACTATTGATTTGAGGTGTGCAAATAACGAGATAATCTGAGTTGAGTCTACGGACTTAAAGGGGTTGCCAACTGTAATATCATCAATGTTGGCCCAGAAATATGTAAGAAAGGGGTGTGAAGCATACCTTGCGTATGTACTTGATGTCAAAGAATTAGAAAAGAAACCCGAATCTGTGCCGGTGGTTTGTGAATACCCGGATGTTTTTCCCGAAGAATTATCGGGTTTACCACCTGTTCGGGAGGTAGAGTTTGGTATTGAGCTTGTACCTGGGACTAAGCCAATTTTGATAGCTCCGTATCGTATGGCACCAACCGAGTTAAAAGAGATGAAAGCTCGATTGCAAGAGTTGATGATAGAGGTTTCACTCGACCAAGTTTCTCACCTTGGGTGCACCAAGATTGTTTGTGAAAAGAAGGATGGAACCATGAGGTTGTGCATCGACTATCGTCACCGAATAAAGTGACAATAAAGAATAAATATCCGTTACCGCATATTGATGATTTGTTTGATCAACTAAAGGGAACCTCAGTGTTTTCAAAGATAGATTTGAGATCGGGTTATTACCGATTCTTGAATTCGAGATTCGGATATACCCTAAACTGCTTCCGAACGAGATACGGTCACTACGAATTCTTAGTGATGCCGCTTTGGGCTCACTAATGCCCTCATGGTATTTATGGATTTGATGAATCGAATCTTTAGACCGTATTTGGATCGGTTTGTAGTTGTGTTTATCGATGATATTTTGGTCTATTCGAGAAATGAAACCGATCATGCTGAACACCTGGGATTAGTGTTGCAAATTTTACGGGATAAGCAGTTATATGCTAAGTTTAGTAAGTGTGAGTTCTGGTTAAGAGAGGTTAGCTTCTTGGGCCATGTGGTATCCGTGACGGTATTCGAGTTGATCCGAGCAAAATTTCAGCCATACTTAACGGAAGCCTCAGAAATATTATCGAGGTTCGAGCTTTTTGGGACTTGGTTACTACCGACGGTTTGTAAAGGTTTCTCGATGATAGCCACACCCATGACGGCTACTTCAAAAGATGTTAAGTTGAATGGACGGAAAATGTCAAAAAGTTTTGATCAACTGAAAACTTATTTGATGAAGCTCAATTTTAGTGCGCCCCGAATCGTGCAAAGAGTTTATCATCTATAGTGACGCCTCCTACTTGGGTTAGGGTTGCGTATTGATGCAAGAAGGTCGAGTTGTGGCCTATGCGTCAAGACAATTAAAGCCACATGAGAAAAATTATCGACCCATGATCTCGAATTAGTCGCCATCGTATTCGCCTTGAAAATATGGCGACATTACTTATTTGGTGAGAAGTGCCATGTATTTTCGGATCACAAAAGTCTCAAATATTTGATGACTCAAAGAGACTTAAATCTGCGACAAAGACGTTGGCTTGAGTTGTTGAAAGATTATGAGCTTGTCATTGATTATCACCAGGGAAAGGCTAATGTGGTTGCGGATGCCTTAAGTCGTAAATCACCGCTTTGCTTTTACTGACGATGAATGTACACTTGTCCGTTGTATCCGACAATGTGTTAGTGGCGTAATTAAAGGCCAAACCATTGTTGATTCATCAAATTCGTGAAGCTCGTAAAGTTGATGATGAATTGGTTGCAAAACGGCTGAATGTGTTCAATGTGGAATCGAGTTTCAAATTGATGATGACGATTGTTTGAGGTTCGAAATCGGTTGTGTGTTCCAAGAAATTCGAACTCATTTCGATGATTCGAACGAAGCTCATTGTAGCCGAATGTCAATTCACCCGGGGAGTACGAAAATGTACCACGACCTAAGACGTCAGTTTTGGTGGCATGGTATGAAACGAGACATTTCTGATTTTGTCTCGAAGTGCTTAGTATGTCAAGAAGTGAAGGCGGAACATCAAGTGCCTACGGGTTTACTCCAGCCGATCATGATACCTGAATGGAAATGGGATCGAGTCACGATGGATTTCGTATCTGGGTTGCCAATATCGGCAAGTAAGAAAGATACGATTTGGGTTGTTGTGGATAGATTGACTAAGTCGGCTCACTTTATCCCCGTACGCACGGATTTTTCATTGGATAAACTAGCTGAATTGTATGTTTCTCAGATTGTGAGATTACACGGGGTACCAATTTCTATTGTGTCGGATAGAGATCCGAGATTCACCTCGCGATTTTAGAAGAAATTGCAAGAAGCTTTGGGTACCAAGCTGCATTTTAGCACCGCTTTTCATCCACAAATCGATGGTCAATCCGAGCGGATAATTCAGATACTTGAGGATATGTTGAGATGTTGCATCCTCGAGTTTAGTGGTTCATGGGAACGGTATTTACCTTTGATTGAATTCGCTACAACAATAGTTTTCAATCAAGTATTAAGATGGCACCTTACGAGGCCTTGTACGGCGTAAATGCCGTACACCATTGTTTTGGACCGAGCTCGATGAAAGTAAAATTTTCGAGTGGATTTGATTAAAGATGCTGAATGAAAGTAAGAATAATTTGTGAAAGTCCAAGGCAAGATCGGATCGTCGAAGTCGTATGTGGATTTAAAACGAAGAGATATTGAGTATCGTGGGAGACAAAGTGTTTCTTAAGGTCTCACCTTGGAAAAGATACTCGATTTGGCCGTAAGGGCAAGTTGAGTCCGAGATTCATTGGGCCGTACGAAATCTCCGAACGAGTTGGTCCAGTTGCGTATAGATTGATTTTGCCCCCTGAACTTGAAAAGATTCACGACGTCTTTCATGTTTCAATGCTTCGACGTTATAGATCTGATCCGTCACACGTGATTAATCCATCAGAAGTTGAAATTCAATCCGACTTGAGTTATGAAGAAGAACCGATTCGTATCCTAGCTCGTGAAGTGAAAGAGTTGCGAAACAAAGGGGTTCCGTTAGTAAAAGTGTTATGGCTCAAACAAGGAATCGAAGAAGCTACTTGGGAAACCGAGAACTCTATGAAAGAACGATACCCAAACCTATTTACCGGTAAGATTTTCGGGGACGAAAATTTCTTAAGTGGGGGAGAGTTGTGACAGCCCTAAATTGGCCCTAGTCGAAAAGTGGTTTCGGGACCACGAAACCGGGTCTTATAAATAATTAAAGGTTATATTCTGTGTTTATGATGTGCGTAAATGCTTGTGTGATAGTTCCATACTTTAATTTGGTCAGTGTATGTGAAATTTATTAGTAGGGACTTATGTGAGACAATTTAGAAATATGCTAGGCAAGTGTTCAAGTGGCCTATTAATATATGTAGGAAAGTGCTTGTCCTTGCATGTCAAATTAGCCAAATTAAAGCATAGTGTCCGGCCATGCTATGGGTGGAAAAATGTCACAAACATGTTATGTTAGTGATGTATGTTAGGAAAAATAAAATAAGGAGCATGGTAATTAAATAATGAAAGGGAAGAGTGATGAAAAAAAAATGGTCTCATCCATGCCCCCCCCTTTGCCGTGAATGGAAGAAAGAAAAAAAAAAAGAAAAGAAGGCTTCATTCTTTGGTTGTTCTTGGCCGAATAGAAGAAAGCGAAGAAGGGGGAAGAGTTTGAGAAAATCGGCTATGGTGGTTTGCTAGACTAAGGTATGTTTGATGTTGTCCATGAGATTCATGCATGTTTGTAGTTGTTAGTTTGAGTTCTAACTAGCCCATGGTTCAAATCTTTACTATGTCATGGAGATGATATTCGGCTAAGGTGGATTGGTGTTGATGTCATTTACATGCTAAAAATGAAGCTTTGTAATGATGCATGTGATGGTGGATTGATGACTCTTGAATCTTCTTTTTAGCATTTTTGAGTGAGACATTAAGTTCTTTGTTTAACCATGACCAAAATTGAAATGGTATGGTGTTGTGATGCATTCAGCCATGGTAGAAAGTAGAGGAGAAATATGGTTGTTATTCACGTTATTTGGATGAGAAATGGTAGTAAGGTGAAGAGCAAATGTTAATGTTTGATTTACTAGTGTGTATATGTGTATTAGCCGAGTTTTGAATTTGAAACAAAATGGTGTTTAGTCAATACAAGTGACCATACTTGTAGAATGTATTAAGTGTTGCAATCGGCCTTAGCATAGATGTGTATGTTCGCCACATGAATGAGTACATAAGTTGATGTGTTTGTTCGCCATAGGTAAGCATATTGATGGCTTTATCTTGACTTAGAAAATTCGCTAAGGGAATATTAGCTAATATGTTGAATTCGATTCGTGATTTCGTACATATGGGACTTTAATGTCTAATGTATATATGGGCTAAGTACCTTGAGTTTCTCTTTTGATGTTCGAATGAATTGTATTAAATTGCTTAAGGTGATTAAAAATGCGTATGACCATTGTGTATTTGAGCTAGAAGGTGGCTATATGACCTATTAAATTTCTTGTCATATTCGACCATAAGCTAGCATAATGAGACTTTAATAAGTTAAACTTGTGTGAACTAGCTCAAGAGCCTAGAGGAACAAAGTTGGATAAAGGGAAGGAAAAAGTGACTGAATAGCCGTTGAAGCCGTTCGACAACATCCGAGGTAAGTTTTTGAGTAATGGAACTTAGATTATGATTTGATTAGATCATGTTTTAAGCAAATCAAAATCATGCTCTTTGTATGTGGCTATTGAGTCGAAATTGCAAGTGTGATAAGTGTCTTGTGTTTGAGCTTTGGTAATGAAAATGAAATACGGATGTGTCATGATTTATTGATAAATGTGCATGTTATTGAATGATGTCCGGCTAAGTCCCAAGGCTTTGTGCTAAGTGACTATATCCGGACTAAGATCCAAGGCATTTGTGCGAGTTACTAATTCGGGCTAAGCCCAAGGCATTTGTGCGAAGTTCTTGAATCCGGTTAAGTCCCAAGGCATTTGTGCGAAGTTCTTGAATCCGGGTTAAGTCCCAAGGCATTTGTGCGAGTTACTATAACCGGCTATGTCCCAAGGCATTTGAACGAGTAGATATATCCAGATAAATTTCGAAGGTACGTGATTCGGGAATGAGCGATCTTGCTGTAAAAATTTCAGTTAATACGCTTGTAAAATCCCAACAATGAGGTATGTTTTGTATGTGCATTGGAATAGTTGATTCCCTTCGAACAATATTCGCTCAGTCGAGTAATGAGCTTCAGGTATTTGGCTAAGATGATCCCTTATGTATGAATATAGGGCTTGGAATGTGAAGTAGGAATGATTTGAGAATATGTATATATGGAATTATCCGTTTAGTTATATGAATGCTATACTTCTGATGTGCTTAAATTCTTTGCTCAAAACTTACTAAGCATTTAATGCTTACTCCGTTTCTTTGATTCTCTGTTTTATAGATTTTGGTTCTTCAGCTATCGGACTCGGGATTTTTGAAGTCGAAGTCGCCCACACTATCAAAGCTTCTTTTGGTATACTTTTGGTTGAACTTTGAAATGGCATGTATAGGAATACCCTTTTGTTGTTGGTCATGTACCCTTCGGTTTTGTGTAAATTTGGATAGCCATGCGAAAATGGCTTAAATATACTTTGATCATAGCATTATAATCGTTTTGTATGTTGTCCGTCGAGAGGTATGGAAATGTTGGTAACGGTTAGCCATGGGAATGGTTATTCATGATCACTTTTGGTATACGTATGACAAACTCTAGTTGATCCATGGAGGATCATGAAATAGGTAAAGTTTACCTTAAAAATAGATGCTGGCAGCAGCAGTGATGTGGATATGAAAAATCATTAAAAATAGTAGGAATGGAATTAAATAGTGAATAAATTATGTAATCGAACCTTGATGAATCTATTTTCATAAGAAAGTAACAAAACATTCATATGAACAGTATATTATGAGATGTTAAAGTTTTCGTGAGACAGGGCCAGAACGGTTTCTTGTCCCCCTGATCTGACTTTGGAAATTCATTATAAATTAACCAGAGACATTTAGAAGTCATACCATATATGTATGGATTCCTTTTTTAGTCTAGTTTCTATAGAAACAAACAGCATCAGTATTGAAGCCCTGTACAGGGAGATATCCAAGTCGTAATGCATGAAGGGCAGTGTAGTCGCACCCTATAACAGGGGAGACTTTAACTAATAAACTGTACTAATTGGCCCAACCAAAAAATCTAGAAAAAAATATGTAGATGGACATATGAGTATAGTTTCAGGAAAAAATTACAAAACTGAATTTCGAGTTTGGGAACTCAAGATATGATTTTTAAGGTGACAGTGACGCGGTTAGCCAACTGCCTGGAAATTTTTAAAATGGACTGTGAAAGCAAGTGATTTAAGTCTGCAAACCCCTCGTGTCCGACTCCGGCAACAGTCTCGGGTACGGGGTGTTACAGTATTAATCTGAAAATCTGATTCATCACCTAACTCACACTGAGCCACCTTAGCTTGCAAGTCCTTACCAACTTTCTGAGCCTCATGAATCTCTTGAAGGAACGTAGGTCTAGCTCTCATCTCGGCTAGAATTTAACCATCATCAATCACAGTTAATTGAGTATTCATAGCCCTCAAGGTGAACAATGACTTTCTACTCAGAGCGTCAACGAGTACATTCGCCTTTCCCGAATGGTAGTCAATCACCAACTCGTAATCCTTTATCAACTCAACCACTTTCATTGCCGTAAATTCAGCTCCTTCTGAGTCATCAAATACTTTAGACTCTTATAGTCGGTGAATACTCAGCATCTCTCGCCATACAAATGGTGTCTCCAAATTTTCAACGCGAACACGATGGCAGCCAACTCCAAATCGTGCATCAAATAATTCTTCTCGTGTGGCTTTAACTGTCTCGAAGCATATGCTATCACTTTTCCTTCTTGCATGAGCATGCACCCTAATCCATTTAAGGAGGCGTCACTATATACCATGAATTCTTTCCCCTATTCTGTTGGGGCTTCAGTCAACAAAGCTATTAGTTTGTCGAAACTGTGTTGGCATTTCTCTATTCATTCAAACTTGACATCCTTTTGTAACAACCTTGTCATCGGAGTAGCTATTATCGAGAACCCATTCACAATTCTCCTGTAGTATCCAGCCAAACCTAAAAAGCTTCAAATCTCTGACACATTCTTCGGCAGTTTCCACTCAACAATAGCCGAGATCTTACTTGGGTCAACTCTGATCACATCTCCTTACACGATGTGTCCTAGGAATCCAACCTCTTTAAGCCAAAATTCACTCTTACTGAACTTGGCATATAACTCCTTATCTCTCAAGGTTTGTAAAACCGTTCTCAGATGCTTCGCGTGTTCACTCTCATCACGTGAGTAAATCAATATGTCATCAATAAAGACCACTACGAACTTATCCAAATACGGCTGGAAAATGCAGTTCATCAACTCCATAAACACCGCAGGGGTATTTGTTAAACCAAAGGGCATAACAAGAAACTCATAGTGCCCATACCTTGTCCTAAACATGATTTTCGATACATCTTGCTCCTTAACCCTTAGCTGGTAGTAGCCAGACCTTAACTCGATTTTAGAAAACAAGGTAGCTCCCTTCAACTGATCGAATAAATCATCGATCCCTGGCAAGGGGTACTTGTTCTTCACAGTGACCTTGTTGAGCTAATTATAATCTATACATAACTTCATCAATCCGTCTTTCTTTTTCACAAAAAGTACCTAAGCACCCCACGAGGAAAAACTCGGTCTCACAAAACCCTTATCAGCCAATTCTTGTAGTTGAACCTTCAACTCCTTCAACTCCATAGGAGTCATTCTATACGGAGCAATCGAGATGGGTGTCGTACCGGGGACTAACTCAATTCTAAATTCAACTTCTCTCACGAGAGGTAATCCGGGTAATTCCTCCGGAAACACATCTGTAAACTTACAAACCACTGGTACCGATTCAATTTTCGACTCAGAGACTTGAGTATTCAGAACAAAAGCGAGATAAGCCTCATACCCTTTTCTCAAATATCTCACTGCCAACATAGATGATATCACCATAGGCAAGTTATTTGTTTTATTCAATTCAACCAGAAGACATCCCCTATAACAACCCTATCTTGTAACCGTTGCCGGAATAGGTAAGGGGCATTACTAGACAGACAGAACATTTCAGACCGATTCAATATCACAGATATCACATAACATTAATACATGAGCAATCATCAACAATTTATCCCTTATGATGGTCTATGAGACCTAAAACATACTTTTAACGAAAGTCGGGACTAAACCAAACACATTCATAAATTTCAGAACTTAGAAAATTTTTCAATTCTGTTAAAATCACACGCCCATATGACCCGGCCGTGTGCCTCACATGGGCACCAGACACGCCCATGTGATCCAACTGCGCCAAAACAGAGCATACATACTGACTTTCACCCACGGCCACCAGTCACGCCCGTGTGCTATAGCCGTGTGATACTTAGCTAGCTACTGGCTTTAGCCCACGGCCATATGACATGCCCATGTGTCTTAACCGTGTGATCTTAAGAGGTTACTGCTTTGCATACACGGCCACAAGGCATGCTCATGTTCCCTGACCGTGTGGCACAATGCAGGCTTGGTTTAAGCCAACTTGCCACCCCTATTTGGGTCATTCCTACAAGCAATATTAAACAACTTATATACCAAAATTTTCAGCCAATTCCATGCTCAACACATGCTTCATTATAACTAAATCATCATCGTTCAATAACCTATTCAAATCTATACCAAAACACATTAAAAATCTTATTACAACAACATGCCAAAATACTCATTTCATAACTCACTTATGGCACCTTCTAACCCATGCTTAAACTTACCATTTCCTCAACTTGGCACATTTCAAAATGACCCACATACAATGCTATATAACCATTACAAGCATACACAATTTGGCATCACAAACCATTACCAAAACTAAGCACAAACATACCATTTGATAGCCAACTCTCATGGCATAACATATATACGTATCAAAGCTTAAATATATATACATTCTAGCCTATACATGCCATACCTAAAAATATTTACATTTTCAAAATTTTCAAAATGAGTTCGATAGTATGGTGATGATCCTTGATGGTCCCCGAGCTTGTGGTAGCTTCGATATCTATAAAACAATTCAAGCACGCACACATAGTAAGCTTTCAAAAGCTTAGTAAGCTCGTACTAAAATTATCAACAGTATATAAACATAAAACATCAATACATAAATATATATAAATTCTCAAATCATCTATCAAATCTATACCAATCTGATCTATAAGTTCATAATAATTCAATGAACTTCACCTAGATAATGTCATATACCACAAAGGTATCATACTTACCTGGATCTTCCCATACTTATTCACTTTCATTCTTACCTTTTGCTTGAGTAATTCAAGACTTTTCGTAAACTATTCATACTTTAACATCCGCACACTTAGTGTTGTAAGAGTTACCCGAAGCTAAAATGATTTCGCACACTTAATGCCATTTCAGTTAGCTGAAGCTTAATTGGTATCGTACACTTAGTGCCTTATATAGCCGAAGCTATTCCAACTTGCACATTTAGTGCCATTTGTAGCCGAAACTATATTAAACCGCACGCTTAGTGCCAAGCATAGTCGAATAACATTATGCTCAAATTGTAATCAAATATCTATACAATTTATGCATTACCAACGCATTAAAACATAGCTTTAACATCACTTATTACGTACGAACTTACCTCGCACTCGGAATTGTCGATTTGAATTGTCTAATCGATAACCTTCGACTTTCCTCGATCTAAGTCCGAATTCCTCCTTTCTTGATCTATATGTTTTCAAAATTAACCCTTTATTCACCAAATAATCCAGTTCAATCCATAAACACATATTTAGGGCATTTTACAAGCTAGCCCTCATATTTTCACATTTCGACACTTTAGTCTCTATTTCATAAATTCACAAAATACACATAATTTACATATACACAAGCTTAGTCGAATTCTCCTAGTACTCATACTAGTCCACACATTTCATTTATTTCACATTTTAGTCCCTCAAAATAACATTTTTACAATTTAGCCCAAATTGCTCAAATTCATCGAAAATCCAAAAACAAAACATTCTAACACAACATCAAGCTTTCTTAATTCATCATATAACATCACAAAGCTCATGAATTCATCCATGGCACATTTTCAAATCATCAACAAAATCAGAAATTGAGGCATGGGCTAGTTACAATACTTAACAACGATCACAAAAACGTAGAAATTATCAAAAACCGATCAAAACTCATACCTTAATTAAACCTTGTGTGCGCCGAAACTTAAAGCTCTTCAAACATAGGTTTTCTTTTCTATTTTTGGTGGATGAACATACATAATGGCCTTATTTTTCATATTTTTTTATAATAATATTTACATAATAAACATTTTACCATTATAACCTTTGTTAAACCATTATAAAATCACATAATGGATGGTTATTAATGTCCATTCAAACTTCCAATGGTCAAATAACCACATAAGGACCTCTCATTTACAAAGCCATATCATATAGACACTTTAACAAGTAGCAGGCAACTTTTACATTTTACGCGATTAGGTCCTTTTTTCAAAATTAAGCACACAAACATTCAAATTTTCATACGAGACTTTCACCCATGCTCATTCACATATAATAGGCATGGAAAATAATATTAAAATATTTTTCTAATTCGGATATGTGGTCCCGAAATAACTATTCCGACTAGGGTCAAAATCGGACTGTTACATCCCCGTTTTCACACTTCAACTCAATAACTTTTCTTCCATAGTCTACTACAACACTATGAGAACTCAACCAATCCATCCCAAGGATTACATCAAATTCATTGAACGACAATAACATCAAGTTAGTCGAAAAACAGTGACCTCTAATTGTCAAAGGACAATTTCTACACACTTGATCAACTAACACATGTCTGCCTAAAGGGTTCGACACTTTTATCACAAATTCGGTAGACTCTACTAGCATGTTCATACGGGGTATCAATTCTATACAAATATAAGAGTGGATAGACCTCAAATCAATTAAGCAACAACAGGTGTATCATGGATAGAAAAGGTACCCGTGATCACATCGGGAGACTCTGCCTCTTCATGGGCATGTATCGCATAGGTCCTTGCAGGCGCTCTACCCTCTAACCTCACTGCAGCATCTCTTGGTGCACCTCTACTATTAGCCCCACGTCCAGGGTTCTTATGTGGTCTACCCCTTAAAGGAGCACTATTCACCCTCACATCTTACTTTCTCTCTTTATCTTCAAATTCGAGACAGTTTCGGATGAAGTGGTCTAGTGATCCACATTTGAAGCAGCCCCTCTCATTCCCTTGGCACTCGCTGAAATGATGCCTAACACATTGTGAACACTCTAGCCTATTTGGTCGAGCACTATCAACACTAGCGATAAAAGTGGCTTAAGCTTTAAACGCCGTGTGCTGCCTGTTCTTGCTCTTGCTCGAGAACCCCACTGACGCATTGGGTCGGGTAGGAAACTCTCTTGATTTCTTAGATGAGGTCTATTGTGATTTCCCCATCTGTCTTTTCCTTGAGTTTCGGAACTCGATGCCAGCTTTTCTTTTCTCTTTGGCCAATTCCTCAGCCTTACATGCCCTCTACACGAGCACCACAAATTCCCTTATCTCCAAGATGTCAACTAATAAACGAATGTCTTCATTCAAACCATCTTCAAACCTCTTATACATAATGGCTTCTGTAGATACGCACTCTCACGTATACTTGCTGAGTCTCGAAAACTCACGCTCGTATTCAGTCACCGTCCTACGGCCTTGCTTCAGCTCTAAAAACTCTTTCCTTTTCTAGTCTATAAACCTCTAGCTAATATACTTCTTTCGGAACTCTTCTTGAAAGAATTCCAACGTTATCTGCTCTCTTGGTATGACTGACACGAGAGTATTCCTTCATTGATAAGCTGAATCTCATAGGAGTGACACTACGTACTTCATACACTCCTCCGGCGTGCACGATAATTCATTGATTACCTTGATGGTATTTTCCAACCAAAACTCAGCCCTTTCAGGGTCATCCTCAATATTTGCCTGAAATTCTTTGGCCCCATGTTTACGGATTCTGTCTACTGGAGGTTTCTCTCTCCTAGCTATCTCTGCTCCTTAAGGAGCTATATGAACGGTTTGAGGAATTGAGAGAGGTGGGGGTGGAGTATTCGGATTTGCATGAATGAACTCCGAATACCATACGTCCATCATGTGGAGGTAAGCTTCCCTAGCTCCTCCACCCTGACTTATCGTCACGGGACCACTATCTACTGGCGCGATCCCTTCAACTGGAGTCGGCGCATTACTCTCCACGTCACCCGTCGTAGCTAGTTAGGATCCATTTACTATATAAAAAAAACATAATTTATCTCGTCAGGAGTCGTCACACTATTAATATACAGCAGTTGCATGTATAGCTAGACTTGTACTCATGCTAGGTTAGTCCTAGAATCGACTAAACCATAGCTCTAATTCCACTAAATGTAACACCCCACACCTGAGCCCTACACTGGGGCAGAATACGAGGCGTTACCACACTTAAACACATGCATACAAACGTTCCAAGTCACCAAGACTTGCTCAAAATTTAAAACTTTTTTGAATTATGTCTAAATCTCTTTAACATAGGCTTACGAAAACCCAAACATCCCTTGGAAACCACTTGGAACCAACTCGGGTCCTTAAACTGACTAAATAAAAATAACTCTTGAAACAGGGCACACACCTGTGTGGAAGGGAAACACGCCCGAGTGGTCATTATAACATAACCGTGCTAATAACCTGTGTGACACACACGGCTTAAGCATCTAGGGACACACCCGTGTCTCATGCCCGTGTGAATTAAATTCTAAATTCGAACCTACAGGGGTTTTCGCACGGCCTGTCACACACCTGTGTCTATGGCCCGTATCCCTCACACGGCCATGACACACCCGTGTCTTAGCCCGTGTTTCTAAACCTTGACATTTTGTTTCTGACGTCAGCACCTAATTTGAGGCACACGGCCAAGGCACATGCCCATGGCCAGAGGCCGTGTCCTCCACACGGCTGAGACATAAGGCCGTGTCTCTGCCCATGTGTTTACTACCATGCATTCTGACTTATAAATTTTACGTGCAGGGGACACACGGCCGAATGACATGCCCATGGGACTGACCGTGTGTTACACACAGCCTAGACACATGCCCGTATGTCTACCCGTGTGGACGATATAAGGCTATCTACCAAGCCTTTGTCACCCTGAAACAAAATCTAACATCAACCAACACATCAAAGATTAACTTAATATGATTTCTCAACCAAACAACCATAGTTAAGACCCATATAAATTACATGTATTCACCCATGCCAACAATTTCACATTTATGAAAGGCTAGCTTGCAATCACATAATAACTTTCCATATTAGTCATTTTCTATGGCCTAATGCAAAATAAATCAAATGCTAAAGTTAGCAAACATATTGGCCAATTAACAATGACACAAAACTCAAAAGTCAGAGTCCTATACATGTCATAATCAAAATAAAAGATCTAACTATACCAAGTGCTGATGCCTCCAATGTCTGTTGATCCACGAGCTAATTAGGTGGCACTATAAGAAAATAGAAAGAAACGAGGTAAGCATAAAGCTTAGTAAGTTACATGATAATAAACAACAACTACTTATCATAAAACAATATGCTCATAACCTTTCATAGTTTATTCATGAGTACCATAAATAAATGTAAGTACAACTTACTCATCACTATCCAGTGCAACTCATATTGCATACATTGAGCCCATATCCCATACATTTCAATTAGGTACCTGTACCACTCGTCACATGTTCATAACTTTTCTCATTTCGATATAACTCATAAACCTTTTGTTGAACCATTTAGAATACTATCGGATACTCAATAGCCCTAACATGGGTTAAGATGTAGACGCCATGTCCCAAACATGGTCTTACACTGGCTTTCATATAGCGAGGCTGATGCTATGTCCTAGTGTCACGGGCAAGAGTTCAAAGCCTGTGACCATCGAACCAAATGCATCCGATGGAGGTCTATTACTTAGATGGGGATCATTTGGCCCACGAGAGCTGGCCCGATTCAAGGAACTATTGGAAAAGCCTGTCAGATTGAAACCTGGTTGGCCCGATAGCGAAGATATTTCAACTTAGGCAACTATGGTAACTAATCTTTAAAGATAAAGGGAATCATATCTTGTAAAGATTAGATAGGATTTGATATGACAATATCTTGTAAAATCCCTTAAATCATGGGATTGGTTAATCTCGTCCGTCGATGTAATTGTATCTTGACCGTCAGTTTTGGGGGAGCTCAAGTATAAATAGAGAGCCTCCCCCTCATTTGTACTCACTCCATTCATTGTTTCATTATTCTTTGTGAATAAGAGAATAGAGAGCATTTACTCAAACACTTTGTGTGCGTCCCTTTCTGTTGTTCTTTTTAAGCTTCTTTTGGCATAAGAAGTCTTCCGCTGTACAAGTTGGTGCCTTGGAGGAGTTCTTAAGGAATCCTCATTCGAGTAAAGGCTGACTTGGGCGAGTTTGGACGAGCGAATCACCTAAGGCCGCACGGATTCCGAGACGAAAGGTCTAGCCCCGTGACAAGTGGTATCCGAGCTATTGGTTCGAAGGCACTGTTGGGATGTCGAAAGAAGAGTGCGAACAAAGGAGGGCAAGAAAAGGTTTGAGGGAGATGCTGTCAGCAGTAGAGGAACGTGTGGATAAACTCGAGGGATCCATGGAGGACGTAAAGGAGGCACTCGATGGGTTCGAGGGTCACATAGACAACTGGAAGGAACAGTCCAGAGACTATGTAAAGATGTCTCTTGATTCGAACATGGATAAGGTAAACGAGTTTTTTGATTCACATAAAGATAAACTGTCAGACAGGAATGATGCTTTTGAGGCCATGTTGATGGCTTTGAAGGAGGAAACAATGGCCACGACGCTGGCTTTAAGCACAAGAATAGAGGAGCTCGAGGGAGAGCTGGCCTTGTGTCGAGCAGCTGTGGGGGAAGGAGTGTCAAGTGCAGCACTCAGTAGCGAGTATGTCCCAAAGCCGAAAGAGTTTGTGGGGACAAGGTCTGCATGTGATATGGACAATTTCTTGTGGAGGATGGAAAACTACTTCCGTGCCAAAGGCATCGTGGATGATGCGGTAAGGTACAAACCGCTTCATTATTTCTTCGATATTGCGCTTTTATGGTGGCGAGGTAGGACCACAGATAAAAGGCAAGGTGAGATTGGAACATGGGAGAAGTTCCAATGCGAGTTGAAGGGACAGTTTTACCCAAAATTTGTCGAGGAAGAAGCTCGGGGAAAGTTGCAAGGGATAACGCAACGGGGCACAGTGGGGGAGTATGTTCGTGAGTTTAAGGAACTCATGCTCCAAGTGTCGGATGTGACCGAGAGAGAAGCAATGCTTGCTTTTCAAGAGGGATTGAAGCCGTGGGTCAGACAGGAGGTGGAACAAAGAGGTGTCCAAAAGCTGTCGGAAGCCATGAAGGTAGCGGTATCCGTGGTTAAGCTTGGTCTAGGGAAAGACAAGCTTGGATCTTCCAAGTCCGAGGAAAGGAGCGTATGTGAAGGGAATCACAAGGAAGATACGGATGAGTATGGCAATGGCAACAGCAACAATGGTGGTAATGGGAAACCACGAGTTGGAAAGAAGAAACCCAAGAGGAAAAGGGACAAGCTGAAATGCTTTCTCTGCGACGGTCCACACATGTTAAGGAAATGTCTGATGAAATCCGCGCTTAGGAAGAAGCCGGTGGGTAAGGCCTTGGGACTTGGTTCGAGCGCAAGGGGTGTCGAAGCCAAGGAGGCCGAAAGCGAGAAGAAGCCAGTTGAGTGCTTCTTATGTCATGGCCCGCATAGGTTGCGGAAGTGTCCGAGGAAGTCTGTTATCGATGGGAATGATCGAGCAGATACGGAGCCCAAGAAGCTTGGTTCGAGCAAGGGAAATGCCGAAGCCAAGAGGGCTAAGAGGAGCAAAAAGAAGCGAGTAAAATGCTTCTTGTGCCGTGGTCCGCATGAGTTGTGGAACTGTCCAAAGCAAGCCGTAGTCAAAGGAAAGGCAACGTCCGAGCATGGTGAGTCGTCGGAGGGGCTTCCACCCAAGAAAGAGGTGAGTTTGTCATCGGACTTAGAGGAAGAAGTTGCGATGAAAACAGTGAAGCTGGGACCAATGAGGCTCGAATTGAGTGAAGCGTCGGAGTTGGCCGAGTCATCGACAAGGCTTCCACTTATGGGAGAGGTGGGCGGTGCATCGGACTTCAAGGAAAAAGAAGAGATGCATGTGGGACAGTTGACCCGAGTAAATGCAAAGGTACATTCGAAACACTCTGATAGTGTTTTGCATTCTAACTTGTGTACTTGGCAAGAACGTAGGAGCCCTTTTGAAGTTCTTGAGCAAGGAGGCCAAGAGACTGTGGGCAAAGCGAAGCCAAGTGTTGTGAATCACGAGGATTCTGTTCGAGGGAAGTTAGAATGTGGGCAAGGGAGTGACATAACTCCTTGTCATCGAGATGTACAAACGAGTAAGACGGCTCGAGTTAAGAAGCGACGGAAGCCGAGGCAAAAGTCCCGAAGGAAGGGAAGAGCTAAGGCAACGAGTGGGATCCAAGGAGAATCAAGTCAGTGCCATTCGGGAGTCGCAACGAGGACGTTGCGAGAATGGGTGGGGGAGAATGTCACGGGCCAGAGTTCAAAGCCCATGACCATCGAACCAAATGCATCCAATGGAGTCCTATTACTTAGATGGGGATCATTTGGCCCACGAGAGCTGGCCCGATTCAAGGAACTATTGGAAAAGCCTGTCAGATTGAAGCCTGGTTGGCCCGATAGCGAAGATATGGCAACTTAGGCAACTATGGTAACTAATCTTTAAAGATAAAGGGAATCATATCTTGTAAAGATTAGATAGGATTTGATATGGCAATATCTTGTAAAATCCCTTAAATCATGGGATTGGTTAATCTCGTCCGTCGATATAATTGTATCTTGACCGTCAGTTTTGGGGGAGCTCAAGTATAAATAGAGAGCCTCCCCCTCATTTGTACTCACTCCATTCATTGTTTCATTATTCTTTGTGAATAAGAGAATAGAGAGCATTTACTCAAACACTTTGTGTGCGTCCCTTTCTGTTGTTCTTTTTAAGCTTCTTTTGGCATAAGAAGTCCTTCCGCTGTACGAGTTGGTGCCTTGGAGGAGTTCTTAAGGAATCCTCATTCGAGTAAAGGCTGACTTGGGCGAGTTTGGACGAGCGAATCGCCTAAGGCCGCACGGATTGCGAGACGAAAGGTCTAGCCCCGTGACACTAGATAGGTCTTATACTGGCTTTCATCTATCGGTGTCGATGCCTTGTCCCAGACAAGTCTTACACTAACACACCACAAGCTGACGCCATGTCCCAGATAGGTTTTATGCTAGCTTGTATATCGCGAGGCCGATGCATGTCCTAGACATGTCTTACACTGGCTTAAATATCTCGAGGCCGATGCATGTCCCAGACATGTCTTACATTGGCTCTCATGCTATGGCTGATGCATGTCTCAAACATGTCTTACACTAGCACACATATCACCCATTATCACGGTACAAATATCCAAGTTTATTCCAAATGTTCAATGAAAGTCTTTATTACGTAAATTTCTCAACATCTATTCTCATATTCAAAATCAAGACAATTTAGGCCATATCAACTCAATTACACATCATAAAGCTATAGTTGTATTATTAACATACAACTTACCTCGATATTCAAAATATGACGACTATTTCGGCTTAGTCCACTAGCTTTGCTTTTCCTCAGTGTAGGCCCAGATTTTATAATTCTTGATCTATAATGATGAAAATTCACACATTTAATCATTTTATTAATCTACGTACTCAACAATTCATAATTGGGCAAAATGACCATTTTGCCCTTAGACTTTCACAAAATGAACATTTTACCCCTAGACCCGAAAATCAATTTTTATCGAATTTCCTTGTTAGCCAAGCCTAACCGACCATTTATTACTCTTATGACAACCCAAAATTCTTAATATTTCACAACATTATTATCTATGTTACAAACTTTACAAAATGGTCCTATTAGGGTTTTCATGAGAAGTCCCTTCACAAAAGTTGCTTATTTCACAACCATGATTCATTTTCTTTCATAAAATTTCAGAAAACAACATGAACACTCTCATGGTAAAACCCTAGAATTTCAACCATTTTACAAAATAGTCCCCTCATTCGAAAGCTCATGCAACAAGGGTTCTAAAAATACAAAAATTAGCAAGAAAATTTATTAAGAAAGATCATCAAAATCACTTACTTGAGAGGGTTACAAGTTGCTGAAATTTTCAAGCTTTCAAACCCTAACAATGGCTGAATTTCTGATGGAGAATAAATGGTGAAAAGGGATGATATCATCTTTGTTTTATTTTATTTCTCTTTTAGTCAAATAAACTATCAAAACCAACCTAATTTGACTTTTTGACCATTCTTGTCCCCATGGCCAGCCAAACACTCATTTTAAGGTTTATTTTCCCTCTAAAGATCTCTAATTTTGGTTCTCTAGCTACTTGACACCCTTAGCTATCAAAATAGGACTTTTGCACTTTATACGATTTAGTCATTTTTTCGCGATTAAGCTCTCAAACGCTAAAATTAATTCACCAAATTTTTCATGCACCTTTATAATCATGTCATCACACATAAAATAATATTAAAATAATTTCTATGGCTTCGGAATAGTGGTTTCGTAACCACTGTTCCGACTAGCCCCAAAATCAGGCTATTACAAACAAAATTATTTAAATATTTAGATTCAAACTAAACAAGTGTTTTTTTAATTTTAAATATTTTATCATATATCAATCTTGAATCAATCTATGAGTCAACATCCAAACTAATCACTTTAAATACATTATTTAACAAGAAACTAAAAATTTCTCCACATAAATTTACAACAATAAATATATAATATTTAGAAAAAAAATAACACAAATATACCATTTTTATCTCTTTTCTTTCTTTCTATTTTTTCTATCTCTCTTTTCAATTTAATTATGTATCATGTCAATGTACTATTCGAACTTTAAAATTTTAATCTTTTGATTTTAATTTAAAGAATTTAGCTTATATATGAATAATTTAAAATTAAAATCTAGTTAATAATTTTTTATTAGACTTCTTTGATTTTAAATATGTGGCATTTTAATATTCAACGATTTGATTTAAAAATTAAAGTTTAATTGATAATTCATAAATTCCTTCACTTTGAATGCCTATAAAAGGCTAAAACTTCTTCAGAATTATTTACTCAATTTTCCACTCTCTCACATCGACTTTCTATTGCTCTCTGATAAACCGTAATTTATACATATTTTTACCCCATGCTTAACACATTTTATGGATGATTTTCTCTTAGAATTGGTGAATTCAATGCTCCTAATGCCTTAATTTCATGTTTTATACTTAAGAGAGCATAGGAGAGTGAATGTAACGCCCCCACGCCTGAGACTGTCGCCGGAGTCGAGTATGAGGTGTTACTAAGCTTAATTTAACATATTTAGAACTTTGGATTATTTATTTCTACATTCACAGCTTTTAAGCTAATTGCATCACAGTCACAAGAAAAATCATATCTCGAGTTACAAAACTCGAAATCAAGATCCGTAAATTTTCCCTAAATCTAGACTCATATACCTATCTAATAATTTTTTTTTAGAATTTTTGGTTGGGCCAATTAGTACAGTTTATTAGTTAAAGTTACCCCTGTTTCAGGACTTAACTGGTCTGACCTCTGTTTACCACGAACCACATTTCTCTCTGTAAAAAATCCATATGAGTATGAGGTTTATTTCTACTGAAACTAGACTCAATAAGGATTCTGAGAATATAAAATAAACTACCTAATTATATCTTTACAATTTATGGTGAATTTCTAAAGTTGGAACAGGGGATTCAGAAACTGCTATGACCCTATTTCACTAAAATTCAAATATCTTGTAACATATAATTCCTTTACCTGTTTCATTTATTTCATGTGAAACTAGACATAATAAGCTTCAATTTGATATGTATTCCATCACCAAGTTCAATTTCTATGATTTTTAGTAAATTTTTAAACTCGCGTCAGTGTTGCTGCAGTATTCTGTTTATGGCAAATTTCATCCCTTTTATGAGTTTTTATGCACCAAGTATCTTAATAATTTTCCTTAACATCAAATATAATCTAAACTAACTATTTTCATAATTTATCATTATCAAGCATTTCCTCAACCATTCCATCACCATACCATAAGATCATTTACACAAAAAGGTATATTGCTATACATGCCATACTTAAATTTACAAGCCATTACCAAAAGTCTTAGGATAGTGTGGTGAGCCTTGACCTATCCCGACTCTGAGCTGGCTTGTCCAAAACTACAATGAGTAAGAAGGAGGGAGTAAGCATAAATGCTTAGTAAGTTCATATGCAAATAATAAGTAACATAACAAACAGTTATACCAATCAACATTAGCATACATCACTAAAACACATATCACATTTCTGATCATTTTCATCATCTTATTACCTTATAGTGGTTGTATCAATACTCAACCCGAGGGTTAAATACACACCTGTCCAAAATATCCATTTCACATCACTCACCAATACGTCTCTTTACATCTCGAATATTCCTCCATTGAGTAGAACTTTACCCGTTGAACACATCGGAATATAATTCGATACACGGATAAATTGCACATAAGTGCCACATATTCAATCAAGCAATCATGTAACCCGCCCATAAGCGAACTCGGGCTCAACTCAACGAGCTCGGGCGTTCGCATCCATAAGTGAACTCGGACTCAACTCAACGAGTTCGGACATTCGCATCCATAAGTGAACTCGGACTCAACTTAACGAGTTCGGATGCTCAACCATCCTAGTGACATGTCACTTGTATCCTAATCTATTCCTAAGGTTCAAACGGGCTTTTTCCTCGAACACTTATCCTTGCCGTCTTCCGTAGAATGCCGAAATCAATACTCGGTAACAATTATATTTAACAAGTAGTTCACATAATTTACATACTATTTGAAATTAACCACAAAGCATACATTTCATAATAAAATTCAGCATAACATATAATTAACATCAATAACTTAAAAATAACCATTATGCTACATTATTTGCACATGAACTTACCTTGGTACCAAAATACAAGGATTTTGCAATTTAGTCCACAATCTTTTCTTTTCCTCGATTGAGGTCGATTCCACGTCTTTCTTGATCTAAAATAACACATTTAGCTTATTTAATACTAACATTATCAAATTAATCCTTAACTCAAATTTTGGAAAAATTACAATTTTACCCCTAAACTTTTGCATATTTACATTTTTACCCCTAGGCTCGGGATTAAACTTTATTCCTTATTCTTATGTTTTACAACATGCTGATCACTTTTCTCTTCTATGGCAACATCAAATTCTCACTCTAACATGTACTTGTGACTATTAGGTATTTTTACCGATTAAGCCCTTTTACTCGTTTTTGCTTAAAATCGAGTAGTACAAGTTGTCTAACATAATTTAAAACTTCATATTCTATCATAAAACATCAAAATACACAAATTTCACCTATGGGTATTTTTCCAAATATAAACCCTAGGTTAAATTATTGCTAACATAAGCTTTATCGAGTTACGGGATCTCAAAACGTAAAAATCATTAAAAGCGGGCTTGGAATCACTTACTATGGAGCTTGGAAGCTTGAAACAAACCCTAGCTATGGAGAACCCTTGAAATTTCGGCCTAATGAAGAAGATGGACAAAATTGGCTTTTAATTTTGTTTTTAATTCATTTTAATAACTAAATGACCAAAATACCCTTACTACTAAACTTTCCAAAATTCCTTCCATGTCCTAATTTTGTCCATGAACTTAAAATTGGTCAAATTTCTATTTAAGACCTCCTCATTAATATTCCAAAACAATTTCATACTAAAAACTTCTAGAATGCAAGTTTTGCAACTTATTCGATTTAGTCCCTACTTTCAATTTAAGCACTTTAGGCATAGAATTTCATCACGAAATTTTCACACAATCATGCAATCCTATCATAATCATCAAAATAATTATAAAATAATTATTTCTATCTTAGATTTGTGGTTACGAAACCACTATTCCGATTAGGCCTTGATTCGGGATATTACAGTGAAAGGAATGAGAAAAAGGTCAAAAACGGAGAAAATGGGCCAAAGTACGTAATCAACACGGCCTGGACTTACTCATACAGGTAGACCACACGGCCGTGTCAATTTGGTAGAATCGAAGCACGACTCACACGGGTAGAACACACACCCATGCCATTCTAACAGGTTCAAGCACGGCTTGAAGTAATCACACATGGGCGTGTCACACGGGCGTGTCCCTGCCAAGCCCAAGTTGATTCCAATTCGGAAAAGGCTAATTTCGAGGGTTCTTAAGCATTCCAAAGCCTATAAATGCACCCTAGAGGAGGAAGAAAGGGACAAACAGAGAGAAGGAGACAGGGAACTGCTCAAGGGAAGCCGATTGATCCATCTCAGAAGTCAGATTCACCATCAAGACTGATGATCTCCCCTCAATTTCCCACCAGGAGTTTTGGGTTTTCTTTATGTTTTGTATTCATTATTCTTCTGAGATGTTTTCCTTTTTACCTAAGGGGAATGAAACCTAAGACGAGTCTTGTTATTATTTTCTGAATTGTATGATAAATATTTGGCTTGTTCTTAATTATGTGTTCCTAATTCTTGTTTTGATATTCCAGGATATTGATTCAAGTTAAGCTTTTATTCAGAGGAGGAATAGACCATGTCTAAGAGTACAATTGTCAGCGGAGTTGATTGCGCGCCTAGAGATAAGGTGACAAGATTTTACCAGATTAGGGTGAAACCTAATAAAGGGATCCATAGATCGAGTTAATACAACCCTAAGGTGTTAATTAGAGAAAAGTCTCAATTATTCAATCTAGGGATTAGACGTTATTAGTCGTGAATAGGTATAATAACATAACTTAGGGATCTCTACGGAACAAGTTAAATGAATAAATCGTCCGATTCGCAGTCAGAATAGCAAGTGAAGTCTAGGTGGATTCTTCCTTAGGTATTGTCTTAATTCAATTGTTTTCCAAAAGTATTCCCCCAATTCTATTTTCTGCGAATTCTTAGTCTAGTTAATTAGTTAGTTAAAATAAACCCCCTTATTCTTAGGCTAGATAATAAAAAGACAATCATTACTAGTACTTTTAGTTCCTTTGGGTTCGACAATCCGGTCTTGCTAAAACTATACTATTGTTTGATAGGTACACTTGCCTACATCGTGATAATAGTTAGTTTCAAGAATGATTCTTTATAAATATTTAAAATCTGTCACACAAAATTGAGATCAAGTTTTTGGTGCCGTTGCCGGGGAAATAAGATATTATGAACACTCAATTTTTATTACTTTAGCCATTTATTTTTCTTGCAAGTTAATTCTATTTTATTATTATTATTTATTAATTTACTTTTTCTTTCTCTTGGCAGGTTTTTATAGTTTATTACTAGAAGAAACCTGTCAGGACCACTATTTTTTGACGAAGAAATCGATCGCACAGTTCGCAGAAACCAAAGAGAAATAAGGTGAAGCTTAAGATACACAGAGAACGAGCAAGAGGACAACATTCAAACCCCAACTGAGGAGATGGCTGAAAACCAAGACAATCAGCTACCTCCTGCGATACCCGTCAAACTAGCAAATCAAAATCCTGTTCCTCGTACTATGTATGATTATGCTAAACCTACTTTAACAGGAACTGAGTCAAGTATAGTTAGGCCTGCTATTGCTGCAAATAATTTTGAACTAAAACCTAACACTATTCAAATGATACAGCAATTTGTTCAGTTTGATGTTTGCAAGATGAAGATCCAAACACTCACTTGGCAAATTTCTTGGACTTCTGCGATACATTTAAAATTAATGGTGTTTCTGATGATGCCATTCATTTTCAGTTATTCTCTTTTTCATTGAGGAACAAAGCTAAACAGTGGTTGAACTCGTTACCACGAGGGTCAATTACTACTTGGGAACAAAGGACCGAAAAATTTTTATTAAAATATTTCCCACCGGCTAAAATAGCCAAATTACATAATGATATCTTTTCGTTTGTGTAAATGGACTTAGAAACTCTTTACGATGCATGGGAGAGATACAAGGACCTACTGCGAAGGTGTCCTCACCATGGATTACCTCTATGGTTGCAAGTTCAAACATTCTACAATGGTGTGAACCCCTCGACAAGGCAAATGATTGATGCAGTAGCCGGGGGAACAATCAACAACAAAACACCTGAAGAGGCTTACGAATTTATTGAAGAGATGTTACTGAATAACTATCAGTGGCAAGTCATGAGGACTAAGCCAACTAAAACAGTAGGCATTTATAACGCCGATTCGGTTACTATGCTGTTAAATCAGGTAGAACTTCTAAATAAAAAGATTGATGGTTTACTTGGTTCTACTCAGGTACATACAGTAATGATACTTGGTTCTACTCAGGTACATACAATAATGAGGTGCGAGACGAATGGAGGAGGAGCATGCACAGAGTATAAACCCTTCAACCTAGCATCGAGGAGGAACAAGTCCAATTTATGGGTAACAATAACTCTAGATTCCAAAATAACCCATATAGTAACACTTATAATGCAGGTTGGAGGAACCACGCAAATTTCTCATGAGGAGGTCAAGGGAATCAAAGGCCATAGAATCCTCCAAGCTTCCAATGTAACACCCCGAACCCGAGACCATCGCCGGTGTCGGACACGAGGGGTTAACAAGCCAAGTTCACTTGTTTTGCCCATCCATTTGACATTTCCAGTCAGGCTGGAAAACTGCGTCACTGTCGCCTTAAAAATCATATCTCGAGTTTCAAAACTCAGAAACTGGTTTCGTAAATTTTCCCTGAATTTAGACTCATATATCCATCCATGGATTTATTTCTAGAATTTTTGGTTGGGCCAATTTGTACAGTTTATTAGTTAAAGTCACCCATGTTACAGGGATCGACTGCTCTGACCTTCGTGCGGTATAACTTGAATATCTCTCTGTACAGGGATTTAATGCTGGTTCCGTTTATTTCTAATGAAACTAGACTCAAAATGGAATCTGTACATATAAGGTATGTCTCCTAATTCTTTTTGGATAATTTATAGTAAATTTTTAAAGTTGCGACAGGGAACCCAGAAACCGTTCTGGCCCTGTCTCACAATAGCTTTAATATCTCTTAACATGTAACTCCTATGACCATTTCGTTTCTTCCATATGAAAATAGACTCATCAAGGTTCATTTACATAGCTTATTCACTATTTAATTCCATTCCTAGTAATTTTGGTGATTTTTCACATTCACGTCACTGCAGCTGGCAGCATCTGTTTTTAAGGTAGGTCTTACCTATTTGGTAGTCTCCATGAACCAACTAGTCTTGCCATACATAGGTTCATATATGATCATTTTAACCATGCCAATGGCTGATCATATGACCAACATTCCCATTTCCAAGCCATAGCCACATCATGACACCAAATATATACATACAAACCACAATTAGTCTAAGTCGATACTTCACTTTTACGAGCCATTTTCGCATGGCCGTACATATATACATCACAACATATTCAACCAACAAGGGGTAGTCCTATACATGCCATTTCAAAGTTCAACCAAAATTTATACCAAAATAGAGCGTGGATAGTGTGGATGACTTCGACTTTATTGATCCCGAATCCAATGCTATCGAGCGAAATCTATAAAACAGAGAGCCAAAGTAACGGGTAAGCATTTTTTATGCTTAGTAAGTCTCAAGGAATATAATCAGCTCTAATTACAGCAATACATTCACATAGCCAAATGCATCATTTCATTAATACACATTCTTACTTCACACTTCATCATTATATACTTTCACAAAGTATCAATCAATTCAATAACTGAAATTCATTAGTCGATTGAGCGAATGTTGCTCAAACATGTCGACTTTCAATGCACATATAACGTACCTTATCATTTGGGCTTTTCGAGTGTACTAATTGAATTCATTACAGCAACCAACACTCACCTCCAGCCCAAGATTCTTGAATATAACTGGATATAATCACGTGCACAAATGCCTTGGTCTTAGCCGGATAGAATAACTTCATACGAATGCCTTGGTCTTAGCCCGGATATAGCCACTAGCACAATTGCCTTGGTCTTAACCCGGATATAATTTCCATCATAATTGTCTTGGGGCTTAGCCGGATATCATTCAATTTGTCATGTACACATACATCAATAATCATTGGACATACATATTTCATTTTCGTTACTAAGGCTCAAACGCACATATATTCACAAGCATATTCGCCTTCGGGACTTAGCCGGGTATCATTCAATTTCTCATACACACATAAATCAATAATCATACACATCCATACTTCATCTCACATAATTCAAGTAAGGTCACTTCTTGAGGACTTACCTCGGATGTTGTCGAACGGCTTTTTCGGCTATTCGATCACCTTTTCCTTCCCTTGTCCAATTGTGGCCCTCTTAGCTCTTGAGCTAATTCAAACAAATTCAATTTATTAAAACCTCATTGTGCTTGCTTATGGCGAATATGACAAGGAGTTTAAATGGTCATATGGCCACTCTTTAGCTTGAATACACAATGGTCATGCACATTTTATACTACATCAAGCAATTCAATACAATTTATTTGAGCATCAAGGAAAAGCTAAGGCCTTCAATAGGCTACCCAAGGCCGAATATTCATGTACATGTTGAGGTCAATTTTGCACTTAATACCTCACAAAAACAGCATGCATTTTACTAGTTAATGCTTTGCACATTGTGGCCCAAAACTTATAATATAGCATCAAGCACTTATATGTGTGCTAGGCGAATTGTGCTTGCAATTTCACAAGCATTCTTCCACATCTTCTTCTTTAAACCAATATATTCATCACTTACTTCATAGCCAAAACATCATGTGCAAACATATATATACAATATGAGCATGGCGAATTTCAAGGTGTCCATAGCCATCCAAAATACAAATTTTAACTAACATGCAAGAAGCATGAACCATGCTCATGAATGCATCATGGCGAATATGACAATCATGCTCCATTCAACTTCAATCATGGTTAAACACAAAAGAAAACTCAAAATCTTACTCAAGAGTAGACAATCCATCATTGCATGCATCATCATCAAGCTTCACACTTAGCATGCAATGGCTTTATCACCATAACAACTTTGGCCAAATACCATTTCCATGGCATAACAAGGATTTGAGCCATGGCTAACATGCACATCAAATTAGCAACCAAACCATGCATGAAACTCCCAACACAACCTCATACATACCTTAATCTTGATGCAAACTTAGCCAAATCTCCTTCTAGGTCTCTTCCAACCCAAGCATGAAGCAAAAATCCTCCCCTTTTCCCTTAGTATTTTCGCCAAGAAGATGAGAAAGGATGAACAAATTTTTCTTTTCTTTCTTTAGGACATTCGGCCAAAGTGTTTAGAATGGATGAACAATTTTTTTTTTTTAATGCTAGTCTTTATTTTATGACTTCCTACATACACCACTAGCAAAACATGTTGGAAACATGTTCCCTTGCCCATAACCTTGTCATGGCCGGCCACTCCTCCTTAGGAAGGGGATTATTTGACATGCAACTCCACCTTTTTGTTAACATGTACTAACAAGCCATTTAAAATTAGCCTATCATATTTCACCATGTTTCACTTTGATCCCTATTTAATACTTTCTCATACAAATGGGTAAAATTAGAGAATGAAATTTCCACATATGCATGCACACACATAGTAAGCATAGAATATAACAATTAATTATTTTTATGACTCGGTTTAGTGGTCCCGAAACCACATTCCAGCTAGGGTCTATTTTGGGCTGTCACATCCAACAACCACCCTACCAATAAGAGAAGAAGCTGAACCTTGAAGAGATGCTGTCTAAATTTATCTCAGCGTCAGAAACCCATTTCCAGAACATCAAGACAGCACTCAAAAATCAACAAGCTTCGATCCAAGGGCTCGAAACTCAGATAGGCCAACTTTCCAAACTAATCTCCGAACGACCACAAGGTAGCTTGCCAAGTAATACTGAAACCAACCCAAGGGAACAACTCAACGTGATTAATGTTCAAGATGAAGAAGGATTCGTTGAGCCTGAGCCAGGACCGAGGCAAAAAACTGTGGTGAGCAGAGGTCAAGGTGAGCTAAGTCATAATAAAAACAAATCAATGAATGTCGAATATAAACCTTGTATGCCATACCCCAACGCGACAAGGAAAGACTGCTCAAATAAACAATTTGGTAAATTCCTTAAACTCTTAAAAAAATTACATATTAACTTACCGTTTATTGAAGCTCTATGGCAGATGCAAACAAAATGAAATTTTTAAAGGAGCTTTTTGAAAATAAGCAGAAGTTGGACGAGGCGTCGCATGTAGAGCTAAACGCAGTTTGCTCAGCTATTCTACAGAATAAACTACCCAACAAACTAAAAGATCCAGGGAGTTTTATGATTCCTTGCTTAATTGGTAGTTTGGATGTTAATAATGCATTAGCTGATTTAGGGGCTGATATTAACGTCATGCCCTACAAAATGTTCAAACAATTAGGTCTTGGGAAACCCAAACAGACTAGGATCAGCATTCCATTAGCAGATAAAACTATAAGATTTCCTAGGGTTATTATTGAAGAGGTGCTAGTTAAAATCGATAAATTTATATTTCCCGTTGACTTCATTGTTCTAGACATAGAGGAGGATAGCAACACTCCTTTGATTTTAGGACGGCCCATGTTAGCAACTGCTAAAACGATTATTGTGTTGGCACAGGTGAGCTCACACTCCATTTGGGAGACAAAACAATCACCCTTCAAGCTCGCAATTCTGGCAACACATTGGAAACTGAAGGTGATCGTCTAAACCATTCTACTAAAACTGACAATATGGTGCAACCTACTTTGCAGGAAATGAGTCTAAAGGAAGTACATGATCCATTTCAAGCAGTAGTAGAGGACCTATTCATTAAGATCGAAGGCTACAAATCGAGGAGCTAGATGAATGGCGAACGCATACACCGAGAAAACATGATAAACCAAAACTACGCTAGAACGAGCTCAATACCTTCCCAAATCAACTTAACATTGGAGATAAAGTATTATTAGATGCCGTAGATCCTCACATTGTCACTACCAAACCGAATGAAGAAATCCCTCTTATGGTACTCAGCATTTTCCCATTCGGTACAGTCGAGGTAAGTCATCCCAAGTTCGGTACTTTTAAGGTAAACAACACCCGTCTAAAACCTTATTTTGATGAGAATGATAGTAGGAATGAGGAGTATAAACTCCTCGAACCACCATGACCATTCAATGGAGAGGTAAGTCGAGCTTAGACTATAAATAAGTGCTTCTCGGGAGGTAACCCAAGCACTAACTGTATTAACCTCTTTAAATTTTAGTGTTTAACACCTAACTTACTAACAGAGCTCTTGAATACAGGTTTACCACACAGACACAGCCAAGCACACGGACGTGCTTAGGGCCGTGTGAAAACAGGGCAAAGATTTCCCCAAAACGGGTACGATAAATCGCCACAGTCGTGCAACATGGTCGTGGGCAAACCTGCCAAAACAACATGGGCGTGCGACACGCCCGTGCCTTGAAACCGTAGCCGAAACTGTCAAATTAACACAGGCATGCGACACGCCCATAGTCGAACCTGTTAAATTAACACAGGTTTGGGCCTACATACACGGGCGTGGAAGAAGCAAATAAAGCCAGACACGGTCGTACAACATGGCCGTGTGAACCAACATGCCCAAGGTACACGGGCGTAGGGAAATTATCAGGCGAGCCCAAATTCAAAATTCGTGAATCACACAAGCAAAAATTAGGGAACATAGGCATGTTCCCTGGCCGTGTACCCTAAAATCTATAAATAGGCTGCACTATTCATTGTCTTCTTCACCTAAAAACCCTAACTAGCCGCTGCAAGTCCACACGCCCTCCCTACCACGCCCTTGCGCCGCTTCCCACTCCATTTTTTACACCCAATCTCTCTCCCTTAGTGTTTGTTTACTCTTTTCACTTCTATTTTACTTATTTTTAATGTTTATTATCAAAATAATCTTTATTTTTCTCATACTATTTCCATTTTGCTTATTATTATCATTTCATTTGCATTATTAGATTATTTATCCTACATTTCATGTTGAATCGAGTTGTTAGGAAAGCCTCACTCTATTGTCATACCCATTCCATTACTATGCTCATTTTCATGCTATTACCATGCCAATGTCGTGAAATTATGCTATCAAATCGATTATTTTGGTTGACTTTGGTTAGTATTAGTATTTTTGGCTGAAATTGTTATTTCAAATTCATTGCTTTTTTTTCCTTTTCAAATTCATGTACCTACTATTATTCGTTTTATATTGCAGGTATACAATGTCATCTTCACGTGGTAAAAAGGCCGTCATCCCTGCTTCAAAGAAAAGGAAGCGAGCGTCATATTCCTCGGGTCCTACCACGAAAATTTGCCATCCTTTCCTGCAATTTCCCATCGGGCCCCAAGAAGAACTTTTCCAAATACTCCGGGCCCGACCTTTAATTGCAGGTCGCTGCATCGACTGGGCTGCAGTAGGACAAGTTCAGTTGGCTGATGCGATTCGGGCCCTCCTAACCACCGACCCTTGGGAGCTTTTCTTTGAGATCATCGAGCCAATATATCTCGAGCTCACGATGGAACTATGCTCAACGTTTCATCTTCAGACCGTAATGATGAACTACGATGATCCCGGTACGGTGCAATTTCGCCTAGGCGGATTAGTCCGCCAGCTTAGCGTCCTATAATCCTAGCCGCTCCAAGGCATCGGCTCTTCCTCCCTCTCTGAGGTACCTTTACGCCATTTTGGCTCACATGATTACAGGAGGGCGAGAGAGCACTGGCGTCATCAACACTCACGATGCCTACTTTTTATGGTGTATGTCACATGGACACGTCATCGACCTTGCCTATTTCATTGCCCTTGCCATTCAACACCAGACAGAGCGGCATAAGAAGGGGGTCATCTCCATTGGACCCTATGTTACTCAGTTGGCTCGACACTTCGGGCTCCTCAACACCGCGGCCCAGGAATCATCCTTGACCCTCATTGGCCAGATGTCTCCACAAGGCATCTCGAGCATGCTAAGCATGAGGATGATTGAAAAGCGCCGAGGAACCTACCCTCCTCAATATCATCTCACCCAATCTACAGAGGAAGAGGCCCCCGAGGACATTACTGATGATGTCCCCCCACAGCACGAGGACCCACCGCCTCAGCCATCACCACCCTCTTGTCCAGTTCATGCGGCGGCTTCATATGCTGACATTTTTGAGTGCCTCACTCGATTCGACCAGCAGTGTTTTCAACAATTTGACAACATTGATGCTACTCTACAGTAGATCTGTCAGCACCTTCACATCTCATCGCCACCTGATAAATCGTAATTTATACATATTTTTACCACATGCTTAACGCATTTTATGGATGATTTTCTATTAGAATTGGAAAATTCGGTGCTCCTAATACTTTAATTTCATATTTTATACTTAGGAGAGCATGGGAGAGCAAAAGGAACGAGAAACGAACCAAAAACATAGAAAATGGGCATAAGTATGAAATCAACACGGCCTGGACTTCCTCACACGGGAAGACCACACGGCCTTGTCAATTTGGCAGTTTCGAAGCATGATTCACACGAGCATGTCACGCGGGCGTGTCCCTACCAAGCCCAAGTTGAGCCCAATTCAGAAAAGGCTAATTTTGAGGGCTTTTAGGCATTCCAAAGCTTGTAAATACACCCTAGAGGAGGAAGAAAATGGGGCACAAAAGAGGGAGTAAGGAATTACTCCAAGAAAGTGTAACGCCCCAATTTTCGGGAATTCTGTGAATGTTGGCAAAATTTCATGCTTTGATTTTGTCATTTGTGAGTGAAATTATGAAATAGAACCTATGTGAAAATGTTTGAAAATGCTATAGGCTAAATTGAAGTGGCCAAATAAATAGGAGTGCAAAATAGGAGGATTTGCATGACAAACCTCCCATTTTACATGAAGTGGACAGTCATTATGTTGTTGTAGACAATATGAGCACTTGATATCCATAATTAATGGTACAAATTGATAATAGGTTAGGTAAATGTTCCATGATAATGGATTAGGTAAATATTCCATGATAATGGGTAGGTAAATGTTCCATGATAATGGTTTAGGTAAATATTCCATGATGGGCATTTCATGTCTTTTGTATTAAAGAAAGAATTAAATGGATGAAATATGAAATTTTATTAAAAGAAAAAGGGGTGAAAAGAACAAAGTTTTGTCCATCTTTTTTCATCATAGCCTAAAGTTAGAGAAGAGAAAGAAGAGGAGAAAGCTCTTGAATGTTCGGTCACTTGGGGAAGAAAATTGAAGGTAAGTTCATGGTAGTTTGCTTCTATCTTGATGTTCATGAGTTCTTCTTGATTCTACCTTAACTCTTGAAGCATATTTTGGTTTTTGGTTATGTTGTGAGCATTTGGTCATGAATTAAAATGAAGAAAATGGTTGTTGTTTCATGTTCTTTTGATGAAAAATGGAAGATAGGTGAAGTTGAGCCAAACAAATGAGCATGCATATGCCTTAGATGCTAAGGGGAAAAATCGGCTAACATGTTGTGCTTTAAAATGATGAAATGGAGACTATACTTAAGTAAACTCATAGATATGTGATGATTGATTGGTGATATACATGTTTAAATAACATGCATGCAAGTTATGTGTGAAAGAGTGATTTGGTAATAAATCTGCTTGGGACAGCAGTAGTAACGTGACTTTGGAAAATCACCATAAATTGTGAGAGATGAGTTAGAAGGTGAATAAATTATGTAATTAAAGCTTAATGAGTCTAGTTTCAAATGAAATAAACGAGAACATATTTTGAATTCTGTACAATGAGAAATTTGATTAGTAATGAAGAGTGGTCAGATTAGTCAAACAGTGAAACATGGGAAACTTTAAGAAAAATCTGGTATTGATTGGCCAAACCAAAAATTCTAAAAATTTTATGGATAGAAGATATATGAGTCTATTTTCAAGGAAAATTAACGGCACTTGATTTGGAGTTTTGTAGCTCCAGTTATAAATTATTTAGTGACTATTGCTCAGGAAGACAGCTTGCAGTGAAATTATGATTATGTGGTAAACATTGACAAAAATTTGTTAATGAGTTGCTTATTGATTTCTTATAAGCTTACTATGATCTGTAGGTGTGGTTGGCGAATATTGTAAGGGGTTAATCGTAGTTTGTATTTGAATAGTTAGATTAACGTGTTAGTAATCCAATTGTAGGCGGTTCGTGTGGATCTCAAATCGAATATATCGTCATAAGCAATTGTGTAATCGACACCTCTCATAGACTAGATTGGCAAAAGCCGAAAAGCGAAATGCCGAAAAGTCGGTATTTTGGGAATTTATGATGTGCATATGCTCGTAAGATAGTTGGGTTTGTATATTTGGTAATCTAAAGTAATAAATCGCAAGATGCGCGATTTCGTACATTTTGATAATTTGGGCTTAATGGGCCAAAGATCGGGTTCATGGGCCAACGGCCCAATTCGTAAGTATCTTGCGGTAAGTGTTCGATAGTACGTAAATAGTTAGGATATGCATGAAAACCCTAAAAGCAGCTAAATTACTATAATACCCCTATGTATGGAAAATTACTATTATACCCCTAGGTACAAAATTACCGTTATACCTCTAGGGTTAATTTTGACTGAAAAGCATGACGATCTGATTCTGTATTATGTATGCCATGATTATATATCTGTTGCATGGGGACATGGGTTATATTATGGAGGAAGCGTCCTGGTGGCTATGCCACGATTATCTGATCTGGTGGCTCTGCCACATATATCTGTATCTGGTGACTTCGTCACAATATCTGGTAGCCTCGCTGCGATTTCTGGGGTGTGTAGCGGTTGGGTGGGTCGAGTAGTCTCCCCACATGGTGTAAGGCTGGTACGGGGGTGTTATGGATGAATCTGGGTTGGGTTTCTGCATAAATATGTAATATTTGTTCTGCTTACATTATGGGCCTATGGGCTTTATTCTCAATTTCGCTTGCGGGCTAAGGCCAACTTATTCTATTTACGTGGTTTGAGTGATATAGGCTATGGTTGGGTTATTTTACACACCGAGTTTCCCCAAACTCACCCTTTTATTTTCATCCACGCAGTAATCCCCAACCATAGTGGGCTTGGAGTCGTGAGGGAATTCAAGTGGCCACTGCTCGAAAGTTTGATTTTCTTCGGTGAACTGGACATCCTTTTAATTACGTTTGAGGTTTTGGGCTTTTAAATGTAATAAGGTCGCTTATTTATTTTGATGGTTTTATATGTTTTATTAAGATAGGTAATATTTATATTTAACTGTTGAAATTGGATAGCTTTAGGCGCATTTTCAAAAACAACAATTGATTTCAAAATAACACGACAACAAGCAAAGCTTCCGCAATGAAAGTATTTTCCAAAATTAATCACTTTTCCTAAAATGACTTAATCAAATCGGTTTCCTAGAAATATCCATGACGTTAAGGTGTGGCAATGGCGGTATGCATGTCTAGGATTGGATCCGAAGGAGCTTGGTACTTAAGCGATCGATGGACTCACCACCTCTTTTCCGGTTTCCTACCGGTGCATGACTTCCATTCACTTTAACCTATAATGAAATTATCTTTTAAAACACTAAGTAAGTTTTTCAGGATCAACAATATAAAATGTTTTGAACGCTTCGATGTGGCATGTCAGATCTGGTCACAACGTCTGGGCCGGGTTTGGGGTGTTACAGAAAGCCTATTGATCCATCTCAGAAGCCGGATTCACCATCAAGACTAAAGATCTCTCCTCAATTTCCCCTTTAGGAGTTTTGGGTTTTCTTTATGTTTTGTATTATTTATTATTCTAAGATGTTTTCTTATTTAGTTATGAACTAAAACCCCTAAATACCTAAGGGGAATGAAACCTAAGATGATTCTTGTTATTATTTTCTAAATTGTATGATAAATATTTAACTTGTTCTTAACTATGTGTTCTTAATTCTTATTTTGATATCCTAGGATACTGATTCAAGATAAGCTCTTATTCAGAGGAGGAATAGACCCTGCCTAAGAGTACATTTGTCATAATTAAGCGGAGTTGTTTGCGCGCCTAGACATAGGGTGACAAGATTTTGTCAAATTAGGGTGAAACCTAATAAGGGGATCCATAGATCGAGTTAATGCAACCCTAGGTGTTAATTAGAGAAAGGTCTCAATTATTCAATCTAGGGATTAGACGTTATTAGTATTGAATATGGATAATACCATAACTTAGGGATCTCTACAGAACAAGTTAAATGAATAATTCGTCTGATTCGGAGCCAGAATAACAAGTACAGTCTAGGTGGATTTTTCCTTAGGTATTGTCTTAATTCAATCGATTTTCCCAAAAGCAATTCCCCAATTCCATTCTCTGTGAATTCTTAGTTTAGATAATTAGTTAGTTAAAACAAAAACCTCTTTAATCTTAGGCTAGATAATAAAAAGACAGTCATTACTAGTACTTTTAGTTCCTTTGGGTTTGACAATTCGATCTTGCTAAAACTATACTACTGTTCGATAGGTACACTTGCCTACATCGCGATAATAGTTAGTTTCAAGAACGATTAATTATAAATATTTAAAACCTATCACGAAATCACGCGATCAAGTTTTTGGTGTCGTTGCCGGGGAACTAAGATATTAGGAACGCTCAATTTTTATTACTTTAGCCATTTATTTTTCTTGCAATTTAATTTAATTTTTTTATTATTACTTATTAATTTACTTTTTCCTTCTCTTGGATGGTTTTTATAGTTTATGACTAGAAGAAACCCATCAGGACCACTACTTTTTAACGATGAAATTGATCGCACAGTTCGCATAAACCAAAGAGAAATAAGGCGAAGCTTAAGATACACAAAGAACGAACAAGAGGACGATACTCAACCCCCAACCGAAAAGATGGCTAAAAACCAAGACAATCATCTACCTCCTGTAATTGCGGTTAATCAAAATCCTGCTCCACGCACTATGTATGATTATGCTAAACCTTCTTTAACAGGAACTGAATCAAGCATAGTTAGACCTGCTATAGCTGCAAATACTTCTGAACTAAAACCTAAGACTATTCAAATGATACAGCAATTTGTTCAGTTTGACGGTTTACAGGATGAGGATCACAACACTCACTTAGCAAACTTCCTGGAATTCTGCAATACATTTAAAATCAATGACGTTTCTGATGATGCTATACGTCTTCGGTTGTTTCCTTTTTATTAAGAAACAAAGCTAAACAGTGGTTGAACTCGTTACCACGAGAGTCAATTACTACTTGGGAACAAATGACCAAAAAATTTTTACTAAAATATTTTCCACCGGCTAAAACGGCTAAATTACATAATGATATCTCTTCTTTTGTGCAGATGGATTTAGAAACACTCTACGATGCATGGGAGAGATACAATGACCTTTTGAGAAGGTGCCCTCACCATGGGTTACCGCTTTGGCTACAAGTTCAAATGTTCCATAATGGTCTAAATCCTTCGACTCAACAAATGGTTGACGCAGCTGCTGGTGGAACCATCAATAATAAAACACCTGAAGATGCTTATTAGTTTATAGAGGATATGTCACTGAATAACTATCAGTGGCAAGTCATGAGGACAAATCCAACGAAAACAGCCAGCGTTTATAACGTCGATTCGGTCACCATGCTCTCTAATCAGGTAGAACTCTTAAATAAGAAAATTGATGGTTTTCTTAGTTCTTCACAGGTTCACTTAGTAATGCAGTGCGAAACAAGTGGAGGTGGAACAAGCCATTCGGAATACCAACCTTATGGCCACAACATGGATAACAAGCAATTAAATTACATGGGTAATAATCCTCGACCTCAAAACAATCCATATAGTAACACTTACAATGCAGGTTGGAGGAACTACCCTAATTTCTCGTAAAGCGGTCAAGGAAATCAAAGACCACAACCACCTCCAAGCTACCAACAACCACCTTACCAACAGGAAAAGAAGCTGAACCTTGAAGAGATGCTCTCAAAGTTTATATCAGTGTTAGAAACCTGTTTTCAGAACACTGAGACAGCACTTAAAAATCAACAAGCATCGATCCAAGGGCTCGAAACTCAGATAGGCCAGCTTTCCAAACTAAGCTCTGAACGACCACAAGGTAGTTTACCAAGTAATACCGAACCTAACCCAAGGGAACAGCTTAACGCGATTAATGTTCAAGATGAAGAAGGATTTGTTGAGCCTAAGCCAGGATCGAGGTAAGAAACTATGGTAAGCGAAGGTCAAGGTGAGGTAGATCACAACAAAAATAAAATGGTGAATGTCGAATATAAACCTCGTGTGCCGTACCCCAACGCAACAAGGAAAGACCACCCAGGTGAACAATTTGGTAAATTCCTTAAACTCTTAAAAAATTACACATTAACTTACCGTTTATTGAAGCTCTATCGCAGATGTAAAACGCAATGAAATTTTTAAAGGAGCTTTTAGCAAATAAGCAGAGGTTGGATGAGGCATCGTATGTGGAGCTAAACGTAGTTTGCTCAGCTATTCTCCAAAATAAACTACCCAACAAACTAAAAGATCCAGAGAGTTTTAGGATTCCTTGTTTAATTGGTAGTTTAGATGTTAATAATGCATTAGCTGATTTAGGGGCTAGTATCAACGTCATGCCTTAAAAATGTTTAAGTAATTAGGTATTAGGAAACCCAAACAGACTAGGATGAGCATTCAATTAGTAGATAAAACTATAAGATTTCCTAGGGGTATCATTGAAGATGTGCTAGTTAAAATTGATAAATTTATATTTCCCGTTAACTTCATTGTTCTAGACATAGAGGAGGATAGCAACACTCCTTTAATTCTAGGAAGGCCCTTTTTAGCAACTGCTAAAACAATTATTGATGTTGGCATAGGTGAACTCACACTCCGTGTGGGAGACGAAACAATCACCCTTCAAGCTCACAATTCTGGTAACACATCGGAAATTGAAGGTGATCATCTAAACCATTCTATTAAAACTGACCATATGATACAACCCACTTTGTAGGAGATAAGTCTGAAGGAAGTACAAGAGCTATTCTCAAACAATAGTAGAGGACCTATTCATGAAGAACGAAGGCAGTAAATAAAGGAGCTAGATGAATAGCGAACACATAAACCGAGAACACACGATAAACCAAAACTACACCAGAACGAGCTCGATACCTCTCCAAATCAACTTAAGGTTGGAGATAAAGTCCTATTAGATGCCGCTGATCCTCACATTGTCACTACTACACCGAATGAAGAAATCCCTCTTACGGTACTCAGCATTTTCCCATTCGGTACGGTCGAGGTAAGTCATCCCAAGTTCGACATTTTTAAGGTAAACAACACTCGTTTAAAACCTTATTTTGATGAGATTAATAGTAGGAATGAGGAGTATAAACTCCTCAAACCACCATGATTATTCAACAAAGAGGTAAGTCGAGCTTAGACTATAAATAAGCGCTTCTCGGGAGGCAACCCGAGCGCTAACTGTATTAACTTCTTTAAAATTTAGTCTTCAACATCTAACTTACTAACAGAGCACTTGAATACAGGTTTTCCACAGGGACGCGGCCAAGAGCACGGGTGTGCTTAGGGCCGTGTGAAAACAGGACAATAATTTTTCCCAAACACGGGCTACAATAAAACACCACGGCCGTGCAACATGGCTGTGGTCAAACCTGCCAAAACAACACGGGCGTGCGACACGCCCGTCTGGAAGAACCGTGGGTGAACCTGTTAAAACAGCACGGGCGTTAGACACGCCCGTGTCTAACACCCGTGGTCGAACCTGTCAAATTAACACGGGCGTGGGGCTTTTATACACGAGCGTGGGAGAAGTGAACAATGCCAAACACGGCCGTGTGACACGATCGTGTGCACCTACATGCCCAAGGAACATGGGCATGTACTAAACGTCAGACGCGCCCAAATTCAAAATTCACGAATCACACGGGCTGAAATTGGGGAACACGGGCGTGTTACCTGTCCGTGTGCCCCAAAATCTATAAATACCTTTCACTATTCACTTTCTTCCCCATTCAAAAACCTAACCCTGGCCACTGCAAGTCCACACATCCTCCCTGCCACGCCCGTGCGCCGCTTCCAACTCCATTTTTGACGCTCAATCTCTCTCCCTTAGCGATTGTTTACTCCTTTCACTTCTATTTTACTTATTTCTAATACTTATTATCAACATAATCTTCATTTCTTTTGAACTATTTTTCATTTTGCTCATTATTCTATCATTTAATTTTCATTCTTAGGTTACTTATCATACATTTCGTGTTAAATCGAGTCATTAGGAAAACCTCATACCCATGACATTACTATGCTCATTCTTATGCTATTACCATGCCAATGTCTATCATTTAATTTGCATTCTTAGGTAAGTTATCATACATTCTGTGTTAAATCGAGATTAGAAAAACCTCATACCCATGACATTACTATTCTCATTCTCATAGTTATTTTGGTTGAGTTTGCTTCGTATTAGTAGTTTTGGCTGAAATAGTTAGTTCAAATTCGTAACTTTTTACTTTTTCAAATTCGTTTACCTACTATTATTATTCTTTATATTACAGGTTTATAATGTCGTCTTTACGAGGAAAGGAGGCAGCTGTCCCTACTTTGAAGAAGAGGAAGGGAGCGTCATCTTCCGTGGGTCCAACTACGGAAATTCGTCACCCTCTCCTGTAGTACCTCCATGGGCCTCAAGAAGAACTTTTCCAAATCCTTCGGGCCCGACCTTTAATTGTGGGCCGCTGCATCGACTGAGCTGCCATAAAACAAGTTCAGTTGGCTAATGCGATTCAGGCCCTCCTAACCACTGATCGTTAGGAGCTGTACTTTGAGATCATCGAACCAACATACCTTGAGCTCACGATGGAACTATGCTCAACGTTTCATCTTCAGACCGTAATGACGAACTACGATGATCCCGGCACGGTCTAATTTCGCCTAGGCATATTAGTCCGCCAGCTCAGCGTCCTAGAATTCAGTACGGCGCTAGGTTTATATACGGAGGAATTCAAGGAGGAGAATGACTTACATGCTCTCAACCGCCACATCCATCATTCTCCTTCACGGTGCTGGGACGCATTAGTACCAGGTGGGGCCACCTACAATCCTAGCCGCTCCAAGGCATCGGCTCTCCCTCCATCTCTGAGGTACCTACACGCCATTTTCGCTCACACGATTACAGGGAGGCGAGAGAGCACTGTGGTCATCAACACTCACGATGCTTACTTCTTTTGGTGCATGTCCCACGAGCACATCATCGACCTTGCCTATTTCATCACCCTCACGATTCAGCACCAGACGGAGCGGCATAAGAAAGGGATCATCTCCATTGGCCCCTATGTTACTTAGTTGGCTCGAAACTTCGGGCTCCTCAGCACCACGGCCCAAGAATCATCCCTTACCCTTATCGGCCAGATGTCTCCACAAGGCATCTCAAGCATGCTTAGCATGAGGATGATTGAGAGGCGCCAAGGAACCTACCCTCCCCAATATCGTCTCGCTCAATCTACAGAGGAGGAGGCTTACGAGGACATTCCTGATGATGTCCCTCCCCAGCACAAGGACCCACCGACTCAGCCAACACCACCCTCTCGTCCAGTTCATGCGGCGGCTTCATATGCTGACATCTCTGAGCACCTCACTCGATTCGAGCAGCAATGTTTACAACGATTTGACAACATTGATGCTATTCTACAGCAGATTTGTTAGCACCTCCACATCTCATCACCAGTCCCACCTCACGAACCATTTAGCGATGAAGATATTTAAAAACATTTATTTATTATTTTCTGTTTTTAATTTTTATTAAAACTACTTTTTATTTTTATTAGATTTTAGAATTTTATTTTTAATTATCAATTTTGGTTATTTCTTTAAGAGTAATTATTCTTCCTAATATCCCCTAAAAAGTTCTTGATTTTATCACAGTTATATAGAGCTCTTAAGCTCATCATCGCATAGGAACTAACAACTCCACCGGGAAAGGTTCTTCACGACTGCCATGTCCTGATCGACCATAACCATAGCTACCACTAGATATAATATTCTTTTGGCACAGGACTTATGGACTAATGAACCTCTAAGACCACCAAAATCCTCTTCTACTCTCAAACTGATTACTCTCCAAAACTCAGTTCAAGGAATTTATCATACAAGAAGTTTCACTTCTCTCCCTATCTTATTTTTATACTCTAATATCTATCTTTGTACATTGAGGGCAATGTACATCTTAAGTGTGGGAGGTATTTATTTCATTATCAGAAAAATTCCTGGATGACTACCTTGTTCTCTTGAAAAGCTTTCATAACATATTTAGGATCAATTTTGATTGATTTATGATTCTAATTGATATATCTTGAATTAAAACATAGGCATTTATGCATTGATTTTTTAAACTTTAAGACATTAGAGAATCAAGCATGATAAGTTGATTTTTAAGAATTTAAAATCTTAGGTTGTTTCCCCAAAGTTTAGGTATTACTTTGAGTTGGAATTCACAAGTTTTAAACATCAAAAAGCCATAATTTTTGTGAGATTTTTAAGCCTTTTGAGCATTTATTAATTCTTTCATGCTCACTTTTATTATTGCTTTAAGTGCGTCAGTATTGAACTGTTATTCTAGAACTTGCTTGATTATGCATGTCGAGACCACACCATTTGATTTGATATTTCAAAATGATTAAGGCACTTAGGATTAACCCACTCATGCCATAAAAAGCCTACCTCCACGATTAACCCCTAGTAAACCCCCTTGAGCCTAACAAGCCATTTCTTGTATTACCCTTAATATTAACCTTTAACCCATTATTGTTGAAATCCCCTAAATTAATTTGAGACCAATTTTTTGTCGAGATTTAAACTGAAATTTTTGCTTAGCTATGTTTTATTCTACTTTGTTATTTAACTTGTTCTTAAAAAACAAACAAACAAACAAACAAACATGTATACTTTGCAAGCTTCAGTATTTAAATTCCATATTCTGAGAAAAGCTTTGTTGTACGCAAGTGATGATTAATTCTTTTTCTAGCTAGGCAATTTTTCAATTTAATCTCAATTCTAACCCTTTCTTTCAGCTTGTGACCACACCTCCTAAGCAAGCCTCATTACAACCCTCTAAAGACCTTTTGATTGATGTTTTATCTCAATATATAAGTGGTAGAGATTTGATTTTCATGCAAGCCTATGGTAATGACTTTTCATTATTGACTATTGAGTGCTTCATTTATTGTCCTTAAAACACCTCGAGTGATTTGAATGAATCTTTAGTGAGGATGTGAAACTCTATGATATTCTGAATCAAAGGTAATTACTTAGATGAGGGGAGACACCTATGTTTGCATGATTAAATACTCAACTTGGAATGTTTGAAACTTTATGTTCTTTTAGTTGAATTCTCAATGTATGATTACCTATGAATTATTTTGAGATATTATCGATAGAAATTATAAGTTGAGAAGAATTTATTTTGATTATAAGTTGAGAATTTTGCTTGAGGACAAGCAAATGCTTAAGTGTGGGTGTATTTGATAAACCGTAAGTTATACATATTTTTACCCCATGCTTAGCTCATTTTATGGATGGTTTTCCATTAGAATTGGTGAATCCAATGCTCCTAATGCCTTAATTTCATATTTTATACTTAGGAGAGCATAGGAGAGCAAAAGGAACGAGAAACGGGCCAAAAATGGAGAAAATGGGCCAAACTACGAAATCAACACGGCCTGGACTTCCTCATACGGGCGTGTCCCTGCCGAGCCCAAGTTGAGTCTAATTTGGAAAATGCTAATTTTGAGGGCTTTTAGGCATTCCAAAGCCTATAAATACACCCTAGAGGAGGAAGAAAAGGGGGCACAGAAGAGGGAGTAAGGAATTACTCCAATGAAGCCGATTGATCCATCTCAGAAGCCGAATTCACCATCAAGACTAAAGATCTCTCCTCAATTTTCCCTTCAGGAGTTTTGGGTTTTCTTTATGTTTTGTATTCTTTATTATTCTGAGATGTTTTCTTATTTAGTTATGAACTAAAACCCCTAAATACCTAAGGGGAATGAAACCTAAGATAATTGTTGTTATTATTTTTTGAATTGTATGATAAATATTTAACTTGTTCTTAATTATGTGTTCTTAATTCTTGTTTTGATATCCCATGATACTGATTCAAGATAAGCTCTTATTCAGAGGAGGAATAGACCCTGTCTAAGAGTACATTTGTCATAATTAAGCGGAGTTGTTTGTGCGCCTAGACATAGGGTGACAAGATTTTGCCGGATTAGGGTGAAACCTAATAAGGGGATCCATAGATCGAGTTAATGCAACCCTAGGGTGTTAATTAGAAAAAGGTCTCAATTACTCAATCTAGGGATTAGACTTTATTAGTCTTGAATAGGGATAATAACATAACTTAGGGATCTCTACGGAACAAGTTAAATGAATAAATCGTCCGATTCGCAGTCAGAATAACAAGTGAAGTCTAGGTGGATTCTTCCTTAGGTATTGTCTTAATTCAATCATTTTCCAAAAGTAATCCCCCAATTCTATTTTGTGTGAATTCTTAGTCTAGTTAATTAGTTAGTTAAAACAAATCCCCTTATTCTTAGGCTAGATAATAAAAAGACAGTCATTACTAGTACTTTTAGTTCCTTTGGGTTCGACAATCCGGTCTTGCTAAAACTATACTACTGTTCGATAGATACACTTGCCTACATCGTGATAATAGTTAGTTTCAAGAATGATTCTTTATAAATATTTAAACTTGTCACACAATATCATGATCACTCTCAGAACCCCTCTTTTCTTCTCTGAATTTTTTCAAACGTTCTGCTGATAGAAAAATGCAACGTTCGTTCATTGATCGCTGTAAAGGTGCTACTGCTTTGATCTTTTTGTTGTTGTATCCTGAGAGACATTCGACCAACGTTTCTTCAAGTACAGTAAGAGCGGCCAAATCTGTCTTAAAGAAACTGTGTTTCACAGGCCTCAACGTTTCGTAAAAATTCTATTCTTCCTTTTTATTTTAACTTTTGTTACGGTTTTGTTTGATTTTCATATTTGAAAAATTAAATACAAATTATTCTATTTATATTTTATCTTTATATAGAAATATTTATTTATATTTATATATTTTGTTCGCTACTTGTTTTTGTCCAACAATCCTAAGACAAACTTTATTATTTTTACAATTCTCTAATCCGAGAAAAACGATACACCAAGGCGAAAAAATATTTTTTTTCCTTTATTTTATTTATTTCCAAACGAGAAATTAAAGGTAAATAAAATCTGTTTCAGGATTGATTTCCGCTGTTCAATGATTTTATTCCAAATTTTTATTTTGTTTCCAAAAAAGAGAAATTAAAATTAAATAAAAATTTATTTCGGGATTTATTCCCGCCATTTAATAAGATTTTATCTCATTTTATTTTGTTTCCAAAATAGAATTAAATTAAATAAAATATGTTCTAGGATTTATTTCCGCCGTTTAACAAGATTTTATTTTATTTTGTTTTATTTTGTTTCCAAATAAAGACGTAATCAAATAATTTTGTTTTGGGATTTATTCCCGCCGTTTAACAGATTTTATTTTGATATAATTTTGTTTCAGGATTTAATCCTGCCGTTCAACAAAATTATTTTTGATTTTGTTTCAGAATTTTTATTTTGCCATTTAACAAACCAAAGTGAAATTTTCCTTTTTATGGTGGCCTTAATTGTGGCTTTAAATTGAATTAAAAGAAATTTATCAACGGTGAATTAAAAAGACAATACGATAATGCATGTCTAGGGTTAGTTCTTTGAAAGATTTGGTATTTAAGCGTGTCGAGTGCACCATCTCTCTTTTAAAGTTACCTATATGGTGCATTATTTTATCGTATTTTTTATTAGACCGTATAAACTTTTATTTCGAGTTTTGTTAGATTTCTGTCGTCTAACAAAAGTTGATAAATTTTCTAACTCTGGTTTTGTTTCTTAACAGAAAAATGAATACACCCCCCAATTTAATCAATTCGCAATCTGAAGCTTTGGTTCAAACGCAATCTTTGATCCAAAACTCAGTATTACCAGTGGTGGTTGCTATAAGCCACAACGAGAACCTACAAAATTCTCGGGACAGAATTTCAAGACTTGGCAACAGAAAGTGTTGTTTTATTTGACTATGTTGAACTTAGTCAAATTTTTGAAAGATGATCTTCCAACTGTTAAAGAGGGCGAGGTAGATGAAGTTAGTGCTTTCACTATAGTTGAAACTTGGAAACATTCTGATTTCCTATGCGGAAACTACATCCTGAATGGATTGTCAAATGCACTGTACAAAGTGTATAGTGTTAAGAAAACAGCTAAGGAATTATGGATATCGTTGGACCATAAATATAAAGCAGAAGATGCTAGAACTAAACAGTTTTTTGTTGTCAAATTCTTAAATTTTGTAATGATTGATTCTAAGTTAGTTGTGAATCAAGTGTAGGAACTTCAACTGATCGTTCACGGAATTCTTGCTGGAGGGATGATGATAAGTGAATCCTTCCAAGTGGCAACCATTATTGAGAAGTTGCCTCCTATTTGGAATGACTTCAAGAATTACCTAAAGCACAAAAGAAAGGAAATGTCAGTGGAAGATTTAATTGTTAGACTTTGGATTGAAGAAGACAATAGAGGTACGGAAAAGAGGCTCAACAAAACAACAAATGACAATGTTGCTAGGGCTAACTTCATAGAAGTCAAGAAAGACTTCAAGAAGGGAAAACAACTGCAAAATGATTCTAAACTGGGACCAAAAGGTGGTGTTTCCAAGAGGTAAAAAATTCAAGGAAAATACTTAAATTGCAACAAGATGGTCATCCTACTATAGGATCCCAAAGAAAGTTAGAGCTAACAAGGCTTTATGCTGTGGAATAAATTTCCAAAGAAGTGTCTGATATGGACTTATGTGCCTAACATATGTAAGAACTACGAATAAGAATGTTCTTTCTAAAGGGGAAATGTTTGTGGAAAGGAGATATGTATTAAACTAAATGCTATCTCTGTAAAAGCAAAACTATGAATAAGAATGTTGCTTCTTTTTCTGTTTTTATGCTTAAGTCATTTAATTAATGGCATAGTAGGTTCGAACATGTTAATTATGATACTTTACGTACATTAATTAACTTAGAGCATATTTCTTCGTTTCACAATAATTATAATTATAAATGTGAAACACGTGTTAAGGCAAAATTAACAAAGGTCAAAAATCACTTGATTTAATACATAGCAATGCTTAAAAAGCTTGTTTAAACGAGAGGAAGGAGTAAATATTTTTTATTACCTTCATTGCTACTTATATTTGCTTAAGAGCAAAGACGAATCTATAGTGAATTTTATTCTCTATAGGCAAGAAGTTGAAAATCAACTTAATAGAAAGATTAAGTAATCGTGGTGATGGTTATGTTGAATCATTTGAAATATTGTACACAACTTAATAACACCACCATGTTTTCCTCCAATATAGTAGTCTAGAAGAAAAATTGGACTCTAAAAGAAAAGATGAACGTACTACTAAAAAGCTCTGGGTTATCACAGAAAATGTGGGGGGAGCGTTTCTATAAGTTAATTACCTTTTAAATAAGGTGCCCCACAAGAAAAGGGACAAGGCACCACATGAGTTATGGAAAGGTATAAAACTATTCTATAACCTCTTGAAAGTGTGGAAAGTGTCTTGCTAGTGTAACATATAATGGTAAGTTGAGATATATGCGTCGTCCACATAATATCGTTAAACAACTAATCTCAAACGGAGTTATCTCTATTGATTTTGGAAAATCAAAAGATAACATTGTGGATTCTCTAACTAAAGTCTTAAATTGAGATCATGTTGTTAAAACATCGAAAGGAATGTGACTAAAGCCCATGAAAATAAAAGTCACTATGTGAAGAAAAACCCTACCTAGTTGACTGGAGATCCCAAGATCTAGGTTCAAAGGGACAACCTAATTGCATAGACCTTGTGAGGTCACTGTAAGGATACTTATCCCAAGTTCGTTCCTATGATGTAAACAGTGACTAAAAATAAGATAGGTTAAGCAATGCTTTTAATGACCATTGTGTGTTTCGGTGAGCTGAACAACATAAGCCACCTATGTGAGAATGAAGTGGGGCTATTTCAAGGAGATTATTTGGGCATAGTTCTCTCAAACTCTTGCAGAACTAGGAGATGTTCACGGCTATATGAACATACCCATGAGAACTAAAACCTTACCAGGGAGGTAGTTGTGTGAGGTATATCATCATTTACACAAAAGGCAGAATAGTTCAAGGACATCACATCTACTAGTCAGCTAGTAAAGTAAATATACTTTCCTAAGGGAAGGTTCAAGAGTGGATACCTACCTATCCTATGCAATTATTGATCGTAGATTCTATCACCATATCGAGTCAATGTTTTTCGATAAAACTATCAATTTTCATTCATGTGGGGATTGTTGGAAAATTTGCATTTTTATGAGAACTTTGAGGCACATTCTCAATAGGTAAAGGTGGAGAGTTCAATCATAAAATTATGATTTCATATTCTACTCCATGAGACCTTTATAACGGTATATCATATTCCCAAAATGGTTGAGTGATGAATGAGAAATTGATTCTCAAAGTAAGTTACTTGGAAATATTTGTTGAGGAAAAGAAAAGCTTAGATGAGAAATTGATTCTCAAAGTAAGTTACTTGGAAATATTTGTTAAGGAAAAGAAAAGCTTAGATCCCACATTGGTTAAATACCAAGTGTGAGATGGGTTTATATATGGGAACCCTCTTAAAAGGTGATTGAATGACTAAGTTTGGAACCCTACTTCGCGCGTAGGGGGTGCAGGTCCAAACCAACGAGGTTGAGGCACACAACATGGGCGACGCGAAATGTTCGGACCGGTCGGGCCCAAAATCGGCCTGCGGATATTTTAGCCCAACACAAAATTTAATTTTTCCTCAGCAAATGTATATACAAAACCTGATATGAAAGAATATATATCGTGAATTATTTGATTCTAATCAATTTGATTTGATTTTAATCCAATTGATTCAATTGCTCATTTAATGCAAGTTTTGTCTCCTTATACATGGATATTTCCATAAATTCCTCCACTTTGAATGCCTATAAAAGGCTAAGACTTCTTTAGAATTCTTTGCTCAATTTTTCACTCTCTCACATCGATTTTCTATTGCTCTCAAAACTCTTCTTTTCTTCTCCAAATTTTTTCAAACGTTCCTGTGATATAAAAAAGGCAACGTTCGTTCGTTGATCGCTGCAGAAGTGTTACTGCTTTGATCTTTGTGTTGTTGTATCCTGGGAGACATTCGACCAACATTTCTCCAACTACCGTAGGAGCGGCCGAATCTGTCTTAAGGAAATTGTGTTTCACATGCTTCAACATTTCGTAAAATCTCTGTTCTTCCTTTTTATTTTAACTTTTGTTACGATTTTGTTTGATTTTCATATTTGGCAAATTAAATACAAATTGTTCTATTTATAATTTATCTTTATATATAAATATTTATTTATATTTATATATTTTGTTCACTAATATGTTTTTGTCCAATAGATACCTAACATAAAACCTGGCTACATTGTGCAACTCAATGTGGTATGACATGTTTCTACAGGGTTGATTGTTACATGGTCTTGAGCCGATCAAATTAATTGGTCTACTTTTGGCTTTGAGCAGGAAGTACCTGAAAACAAGCACGGTAAAAGGCATTGTTATAGCTAGACGGAATGCAGGCTTAAATGCTACTTTCCGAATAAGGAGAATGGTGGCAGGAATCGGGGTTGTATCTCTCTTCCCACTGCAAGTAACATTCAAGTATTTATTCCTGCCTCCAAAGCATGTTATGGCCTGTAGGATAGTGGCATCACTTATTGCGTAAGAATGTGGTTCATTTGGAGAAGACACTGTAAACAGCATTCGAAAAGATTTAACAATTCCTTCGGCCTGTTGAGCTTGGACCATAGTATATATGTTACAGAGGACATGAGAAAAGGCTTAACTGCGTTCCTCTCGTGTATAATTTGATTGCTACTAAAAGTATATCACAAACCACTTTTCACAGTGTCACCGACATTCAGTTTGCTCGAAGTTCATTTAAATGTTGTTTCAGGCATGATTTTTTTAGTTTCTACTTGTATATTTGTTCTTAGAACTACAGCTATTTAATATGCATTCATTACACAGTAAATGTCAAAACTTGGTTCGTCTTCTTCAACTCTTCCTTCTTTAATTCACATTTTATGACTTAAATTAACTTAGGGTTATTCCAGTAATTTTGGTTTAGCCATGAGGATTATTTCTGGTTTATGGTCACCATGACTGGTGTTCAATATCTTTTATGTTTATATCAATTTAATATGACGACATCTAACATTGTCAAGTCTAATAACAGGTATTAGAAAGCGAGAAGCGCCAAGCTTTATATCTCAAGAACAAGATGAGTGCTCTTACATAATCTTTAAAAAACATAAAACAGTTTTAGAATGTGTGAGAAATCATACCATACTTTCATAGTGAAAATAAATAATGATGATGATGATGATGATGATTTTGGCTGAGAAATTCCAGCAAGCATCTTGTTTGCTTCTATGTTATGGATGGGAAAATGGCAATCGCAAAGCAGGAAAAAGTATACAACTAGGCACTCTTGTTGGATTGCAAGTATACTGTTCTGATGATAAAAGGCTCAACACTTGAAACTTACTTAAAGATATTTAAAAACATCTTTTTTTAAACCGGATTTAACCAATCTGAATTAAAAAGAATAAACAAGTTCTCCAACCATAATTCAGACTTTAATTTATTACAAGATTTGCTATGCAAACAACACGCATACAACAATTCAAGTAAACAAAGAATCATTTTAAAACCAAGAATCTTTAACATTCATTTTCAACTTACAAAGACTCTGGGAAACCCAATAAAGCGTATATCTTAATTCTGAGCTGGTCAACACTATATTTCAACAACAAAAATGGTACAGATTCAAAATTGTTGCAGGCCCATGAATTGGATTCATTAACACAGCTTCTGCTACTAACCTATATATGGCGCCTTGCAATCATACCTTAGCTAATACCTTACAAATTGCCGATTATCATCTTCGCTTCTCTGCCTCCCGTAAGGATTGCTTTCACTGAAATTGTTCCGTGCTCCACCTTCAACTTTACGCATTTTCTTTCGAAATTTGGATGCATTACTGTCTATGTTCAGATTAACCTTTGGAGGGCATGAAAAACAGAAGGATCCAGCAACAGCCTGCTCAAAAACACAATTTACCGTTTCTTGTTGGTCAGCTTAATACTCGTGGTTATGTACAAAATTCCATGTCTAATAGAAATTGCATTGTTTTTATATTCTATCACTGGTTAATAGAAAACTTAGATTCCAACAAATTCCAGACATGCAAAGAAAACAATTTCCCGTTTCTTGTTGGTCAGCTTAATACTCGTGGTTATGTACAAAATTTCATGCCTAAAAGATATTGCATTGTTTTTATATTCTATCACTGGTTAATAGACAACTTAGATTCCAACAAATTCCAGACATGCAAAGAATACAATTTCCCGTTTCTTGTTGGTCAGCTTAATACTCGTGGTTATGTACAAAATTTAATGTCTAATAGAAATTGTATTGTTTTTATATTCAATCACTGGTTAATAGACAAATTATATTCCAACAAATTCCACAGACATGCAAAGAATACAGAATAGAGATTCCATTTTAGTAAGATGGAAGAAAGATTGTACCTGCAGATCAAGGCGGTGCACGTTGAAGATATCTTTCATAGAGTGTGAATTGTATGCTAAAATGTAGGATCGATACGCATCCTTAGCCGACTTGTTTAGATAATAGTTGTTTGCCACCAATTTTTCCTGCATCATTCCATGTAAATGCTCTAAGCTCCTCCAAATTTAATCAGTTCAAGAAACTTATATTGAACAAAGTAAAAAGGCTACCAGATGAGACTGCACATTCGCCAGCTTTTTCTCATCAAACTCGTATTCCTTAACTGGAACTTTGGCAGCCTGTCATTAGAAATGTAAAGAAAGAAGAAACAAATTAGAATCAGTTCAACTGACTGCTAACCAACAATTTCTTGCGGTCTAGATTTTCGTACTCCAACTCCTTGCAAAAGCATTCAAGTCCTATTAACATCCTTTCAAACATGTGCCAGAAGTACAGGTTATTTCTCCCATCTGAGAAGCTAGAAATTTGGCAGCTCAAAGTTTCTTCATGGCAACTATCTTTACTCCTTATTACTCCTATGTCACTCGGATTTGGTACAAGTTCTAATACAGGTATGCGTCGCCACAGGTATATTCAATCTTTTATGAAGTTTTTCCATGTATTTGAAGTGTCCTTGGAGGGTATTATCCCCAACTCATGTCCAGATACGGGTTGGACATAGGTGCCTAGCACGAGACTTCATGAAAATAGAAGTCGGAGCAACATAGCCTCATTCCCCACCCCCATTTTTTCCCTTAAAAGAACAAGTTGTTTGGAAGAAATAATGCACCTTTAAATAGCGTAGAAACTGCAGTTCCTCTGGGATCAGGAAAAGAAGCGCATTTCCTTTTGCACCTTCCCCACGGGCAGTTCGACCAACCCTATGAATATATTCCTGCAAGCAACATTCCAAAGCCATATTTTACTCACCAGAAAAATAGTAAGATGGAAGAATAGCAAGTATATATAAATAACACACCTTGGGTTCATCAGGAGGATCGTACTGCACAATCCAATCCTACACAAGAGAGTACAAAAGAAATATTTCAGTCAAAATAATTCATCCTCGAGTTTAAACAGATTTAATTACTTGACATAAACCTATATACAACCATGAAAAGGACATTGGGTGGGGGGAGAGGGGAACCGATAGTCAGTTATGTTTAGATCACAAATATACCAAGATTAAGGTATTACTGTTCCAACAACAAGCAGAAAGACACAAATAACGGTAGTTTGGTACCATAGACAACCCAAATAAAACTAAAAATATACCACAGCAGGAATATCAAGTCCACGGGCCGCAACATCAGTGCAGAGCAAAATGCCCTTTTCTGCTTTACAAAAGTCGAAGAAGGTAGTGGTTCGCTTTTGCTGCTTCTGCTTTCCATGGATATCAAGGCAATCCACATGAATATATCTAAGAAGCTCGGCATGAAACTTGACTGAGTTGCATGAAGAGAAAAAGACCATCACTTTCTTCGAAAGGTTCCTCTTCAAAAATGAATACAAAAGGATAAATCTCTTCGAACTATGCACAACACAATAGCCTTGCTGCAGCCCTTCATTGGTGACCTACAATGATGAGAGCTTCTAGTTAAGTCAAAGGATAAGTGATTAGTGTGCTTGAAAGTGTATCTATAGATCAAATTCATACTATTCCTACCTTCTTTCGCCCATCATCTACATCAATATAAATAGGAGTTGTCTGAAATGACAACCGAGCAAGGTCCTCAACCTGCAAATTTAGGGAAAGTCAAAATGGTCACATGAATAAACCCAGAATTTACTCCAAAAAGAAAAGGCAGTTGGGAATTTTCCACTTACAACAATAATCTTGCCAAGCAACTTTCTGAAGAAAGCTAGCATACATGCATTTACCAATAAATCTTAAGGGGAAATGGTAAAGAGAAAAATCATGAGTTAAGGACAAACCTTCTTAGTCTGGGTAGCTGAAAATAGAGCAGTTTGCCTATTTTCCTGCACATCAAATAGGAATTTAGTAAGCTTTAAACACCACAGAAATTACCAAATCTAAGACTCATTGTGGCAGCAAATAGAAACACAAACATAAAGCTCCTACAGGAGGAAGAAATCAAGATACATTCAAGCAAGGAAATTGATATCGGTCTAATGTTGTAATCAGCAATCTCCTGTCATCATTTGCCACCATTAAGGAGTAGAGAAACGCAATATAGTTTATTGGGTTACTGACATTTTCAGAACCATTTATTTCTACCGTTTGCAATTACAGCCATACATATATATATGCTACTGAGCTTAATAATGATTTTCAGAAAAGCAAAGCCTGCTACTCCAGATATACGTTACTATTTTGCAATATATATTCAGTGGTTCAACTTAAAGAGTATTAGCACACCCTTTCCATTCAATTATTAAAGAACTTTACATCAATTACCTCATCCATTCCATTATTAAAAAACAATACAATAATTATTTAGGTTATCCTTCACTTCATTTTCAAGAAAAGCCGAGGAACACAATGCAGCTCTTCAGAAAGCTAAGCTTCTTAATCCCAGTTATGTACTACTTCACAAAGTATTTTTTAACATTCAAAAGCATACCAACAGTTACTATCACTATTTTGGTTTTGAACCAATTCATTTTCAAAAATCCTAGAGATGAATTAATTGACATAATGAAAAGTTATGAATTCCTTATAACTATAATCAATAATATAAATGGCTAAGAGACTCACCTTAGGTAGATACTTGATAATTTGTTTCATTTCTTCCTCAAAATTCGCTTCCAATATCCGGTCAGCTTCATCAATCATGAGACACTGCAAATACAGAATTATCTCAAAAGAATTAAATTACAAGTCTGAAACTGATTTAAAAGTGTTAGGGAGCAAAAGCTCTCAAGTTATCTGCATGAAGCAGCTGAAAGCTAATGCATTTTCAAACTGGTTTATGCGTTAAATAAAAATTCACTAGAAACAAACACAACCTATACCATAAACATTGATTAGAGAGCACCAGCTACCATAATCAAACCATAAATAACTAATTCTTCTTCCAACAATTGCAGCATGAATTCATATTTAAAACAATAATTACCACTTGCTCATCCAATTATCCTTAAAAATATGAAACAGAGCAAATTCTACTAGGTTAAGCAAGTACAATGTTAAGCAAGTAGGTTTACCAAGTATACCACTACCCTGTTACATCACCTATCTGTTGCGACAAGAGACAACTTTATTCTAAGTAATAAAACTGACTTCCTAAAAATATAAGGACTCAGTGTACTTACTGTTAATAATACACTCAAAATACTAATCAACCACGCAAGAACAAATTAAAATCAGGAAATTGAGTTCATGTAAAATACATTATACATATTAATCAAATGATATGCAAACTACCCATGTTAGCAGAAAAAAAGGAATCATATTATAGAAGTTCAGAAATGTTGATATTACCTTCAAATTTTTGTAAATGAATCCCTTGGTATTTTGAAGATGGTCAAGAAGCCGACCAGGTGTGGCCACTAACAAATTTACTCCCTTCACAATCCGCTCTGCTTCTCCTCTTCTAGCTGAACCACCAATAACCAATCCAAGGGTCTGAGAGTGGTATTTGAGAAGATCCTTTGCTACCGCATGAGTCTAAAACATTTGAAGGTTCCATTACTTATAATGAATGAAATAGTTGAAACATTATAGGCAAGATAAATAGTTAAAACTAAAACAAACCGAAAATGATTTTGCTGACTTCAAAAGAGTGAGACGTATCCTTTTCTTATATTTCCTATTCCCATATAATGAGATAGGGTTGCAGATATTATCATGCTATTTAGAAAAGCAGAACCATCAAGACAATAAGAAATTAGCAATAGTTATACCTTGAAACCAGACAATAAAAATACAGTCTTTTCACAGTAAACATCTTCCAAATAAGTGATTTATCAACTTAACGTCTATAACTCCATACCAATATCCACTAAAAGTCCTTTTTTTAATATTTTCATTCTCATACATATAATAAGGTTATGTTGCAGATGGTCTCTCAAGATATTAAGAACAGCAGAACCTTAAAAACTAATAACCTACAAATTTTTTATACCATAAAACCAGCCATTAGAAATCCATAATCTTTTCACTCATAATATCTGCTAAGTAAGCAAGTTATCAACTTATTGGCAATAACCCCATATTGCACAAGTACTAAAAAGAGATTGGCTCCCTTCTTTTTCTTAGGAACTATTTTCAACTCAAATAGAAATATAGAAGTCTCAATGCATAAAACCTCTCACTCAACACACTTGGTATTTTGCAAAAGGTGGCATAATAGTTCAGCAATGTTTTAACTAAGTTACATTTCATGGACAGACTTACTATTGCTCTGATGAAAAGTCATTGAATTTACAGGATTAGAAAATAAGATTTAACCCAAAGAAAAAAGTTGATGGCGACAAGCAAAACCAGGAGTTTTAAATATTTACCTGAATGGCAAGCTCTCTTGTGGGACAGATAATGATAACACCTGTTCCATTACGAGGAGTGAATCGAACATTATATAGCAACTCAACAGCAGGTACCAAGAAAGCAAGGGTTTTCCCAGAACCCGTTCTTGCAGCCCCAAGAACATCTTTGCCAATCATAAGTGGTGGAATAGCTCTTGCTTGAATCTGCATTTTTTTTAGTTGGAAAGATCAATTTCAAGAAAATTATCTTAGATAAATTAACCACGTGAAAATAAAAATAGTATCTTATAGTTATAACACCAGCTTAATATATTGTCCAGAAACCATCAAACGAGCAATGAAAAGCATATATATTCCATGTATAAAACAAGAGGTAGACTACCATTCAGGTAAATAATATATAAGGGAGGCTTAGCATACACCCAATGCCAGCCAGAAACCATATGTTACCACTATTAGGGTGTGATTGCCGAATAGAAATACATGCCCGAGGCCGGTATGTTCATCTTTCATAAGTTTTCTCATGCACTTGAAGGGCCATATGACCATAGCCACGTCTAGATATGGGTTGTACATGAGTGTCTAACATGGGTTGTTAAAAAATCAAGCACAACATAGTAAAAGACATTATAATACGAAAGCCTTTTTCTTTTCTTTTTTTCTTTTTTTAGTCATTACTCATTGGCCAATAGTTAAATGCTACAAAGAACAATAACAGATACTCAAACTGTCCCTTTTAGAGAATTTCCATTATATTCCTAGGCTTGTTATGCAATCCCATGCCATAGAACTCCAATTTGAACGAAATCAACTATAAAGCAAACATGTAGAAAACTAAGCAATCCAATTCAACGCAAAAATTAGACAAGGTAATTAAACTAAAACAAAAATAGGAGGAAAACAATGATACCTGAGTCATATACTGAAAACCCATCTCTTTAATAGCTTTAAAAGTTGGCTCAGACAATCCCAAGGACTCAAATGACTCAGTGCTCATTATCCCACTTCCCCCACTGTTCATTCTATCCTTTATCTCTTCCTTTTTCCCTTCTTCATCAGTAGCTTGTTTTTCTTCTTCTTCTTCATCAGTTCCCTTTTCTTGTTTCTCACCATCTTCACCCTTCACTTTCTTATTTTTCTTCTTCTTCTTCTTCATCTTCATTTTCTTTTTCTCGTCAATTTCAACTTCCCTCGTTTCCGTTTCATCTTCCTCGTAGTTCTCTTGTTCAAATTCTTCGTTCTCTTCATCCTCTTCTCTATCCGTTTTGTTATCAGTGATTTCGGGCTCCGATTTCTTAACTCTGTTCCGCTTTCGCTTCCTTTTCTTCTTGCTATCTTCAAAAGAGGGAGATTTAGGGTTTTTCTCTTCCAGTACGGCCATTGTCAATGAACCCAATATTACACTGACCAAAAATTTTCTGGAGGTTTAGCTTCTTCTAGGGTTTATTTGGCTTGCTGCGATTTTAATCCTTAAACCCTAATCTATTCGCGTTTATAGTCAGTTAATTTATGGACTAAGTCGACCGAGTTGATGGTAGAGATTTTTGTAATGTATGAATTATTGGTCTGCACTCTGAAGTGAAAATTGGGCTCAAAAAGGCCTCCCCAAATACATTGGGGTTTTGGGTCTTATAATGTTCTGGCCCAACTAATAGCTCTTGTCAATTATAGAAAGATGGTTATTATAGGCCTACAACAACGTAATAGTGAAATAATCGTTATAATTTTACCATAAATTTTATATTGTAAATTCCCATCAAATAAAGAAAGTGTGAATTATATTAAAAGATAACCAAATCAACAATATTAAAATACTATAATAAGTGTATACATTATTACTTTTATGCATCTTTTATTTTACATTTTTTCACATGATTAATTATAAAGTTAATAAATCTAACAAGTTCAATTAATTAATTTATAATGAGTTTCTAAATTCAAATAATCAATTTATAAGTCTATGATGTTCCAAATTTATAATAGAATATTTAATTAGACAACTTAATAGATTATTGAATCGATATATTTAATTTCACTTATTCAAAATTATTTCCAATTAATAAAAATATGATTAATATATTTCTTCACTCGCATTTTCATTTAATAAATGATAATTAATAAGCTTATTTATTTGAAAAAAAACTATAATTTTACTTGAAAATTTAGACTATATATTGTTATAAATAACTAATTTAATAAAAAATACTTTATAACTATGGATGTTTTTATTATAAGTGAAAAATTATTATAAAGGATTAAAGAAAAGCATAAAAAATCAATTCTTCTAAAAACTTGGCTATTATAGCGAAATGTTGATTGTATTAAATATTTCACTCAATTAATATCACGAGTCAACCGGACATTAATTCAATTATGTAATGACTAAAACAATTTTGCTTTGCAAAGTAAATTATATTATTTTGAAGTTGTTTTTTATCTTTGTATTTTTATATAAAAATAGAAAAAAAGATACACACAGAAGATTTGAAAGTGAGAATATAATTTTAGCATTTATACTTTACCATCTCAATAAAATTTATATCATTTTTTATAAATATAATTATTATATAGGCTTTTTTATAAAATTAACCCTAAAAATATTAATTAATTTAAAAAATGACCTAGAGGAAAATTTATGTATAAAAATGACTCGTTTTCTAAAGTGGAAGTCGATGTTACCTTATCAACCGGCGACACCACCCCCTTTCCCCCTAATCATTACCCAATTATCAGTTTGTAAAAAAAAAATTCGTTTGGTATCATCATTGTGTCAGATGACGCTCATATGTATTTTTCGAAATACCCATGAAATTTTCATACAAAGGAAAAGAAAATGTAAAAAAATATTTTTTTAAGGGGTGTCACCGGTCTGCCAGGCGACACCGGTCAAATTTATTTAAAAAAATAATAATCTGTCAATGATAAATAACAATAATAATATTTTTTTGTCGTCAGTCTGTCCGACAGCACCAGTGACTTTTTCTAAAAAAATATTTTTTCATTGGTGCCGTCATGTTGTCAAGCAACACCATCCACTAAATATACCCTATCCCCAATGTAAAATATGCATATGTTGAAGTGTTTGGTTTTTTGTTGAGTTTTTTTTTTTGTTGAAAAGAAAAAAAATAAAAAAGATGGTGGTTTTTATATTATTTTAACTAAAATTTAAAATCATTTGTCAGTAAATCATATTTTTTAATTGAAATTTAAATATTTTATTTAAAAACATATAAATATATGCATGAACGAATCTGTAGCAAACAATCTATTTCAAGAATTAAAATTTTCTCCATCCCGACTTCATAATTATTTAATTTTTATATTATTTTTATTATCTTAAACGTCATCTAAATATTATAAGTAAGTATTATAATATACAATATTTGTCAAAAAATAATTATAATATATAAATTATTATTACAAAAAAATATACACTAATATTATCTTAATCTATCAATGCAACTTAAACACAAATCTAATCTTCAAAACACAAATATAATCTTAAAAATTATTTTTAAAATTAACAATAATATAAAATATAAACATATATATTTTATAAAAAATTATTATAACAAAAAATAAATAAAAGCATATATTAAAATTATAACTCTCTTTGGTTTTTTTTTTTTTTCAAATCGGTGGTTAATTGGAAAGGGGACCACCCCCAACCCCCTTTCTATGGTCACAGGCTCCCCCTTTTTATTTTTTTTTCAAATTCTCTTTTTTCGGTTCCTATTTTTCTCAATTTTCTTTTTTTCTCTCTAATTTTTAAACCAATTTTTTCCCATTGTGAATACTTGTTAAAATATTTTCCACCTATTAAAACAATTTTAACTTGATAGTAGTGATAGTAATAATGAAAAAAAATTTCACCAAACGGTCAAGACTATTATTCCATATATTTTGATAGTAAAATTATATTTTTTAACAACGATAATTTTTTTAGTGAATTGGAAGTTTTTTTTTTATAGTTATCGTAATTCTAATTACATGAATAATGGATCAAAATATGATTATCCTCATCATCATTTTAACTTGTATGATAATGATACTAACTATAGTTTGAATAATTACATGACACGGTGGCGGTCATGTGCTCCCTATATTTTATTCTTTTTTCCTCTCTACCCTTCCTTTCATGCACTATTTTAATAACTACAACCGCTATCGCCTCAAGTCACGTTTCAACTTTTCTCCACTGTTACAGTCACAAGTCTTCTTGCCCCTACCTCTGACACAAGTCTTGGACAATAAGGTTAAAGATACTATTTTGATGGAGAAAAAGAATAAGTTGATTGAACCTTTTTTTTTCCTATGATTATGATCTCAAATTTATGTGTAGGGTTTAAAAAACATCATCTTCTAGTGGCATTAAACTTGACCACATAACTATTATCAACTGATAAGGCTTTTTATTTGCAGGTTTGAGCACTATACTTTAATCCATGACTGCATAATCACCGTCAATTGGGAGCTTGAGTTGCAATGTGAAATCTTCTAATGTGATGTCGCACTTCCTACATGGCAAATGAAATATGTGGGTCTCCGAGCATCACCGCATCACCATGAACTCAAACATAACTTAAGACTATCACAATTTTTCCCTAAAACATCAACACAAATAAATCTTTCTCATCAATTTCGAACACCAAACACACACAAAAAAAAACTTTTTTTTTTTGTTTTCTCCCATTTCATTTAACATTGATTTTTTTCCACTACTACTAACTACGAATCTTTCTTCCTTTATTTCTTCTATTTAATACAAAAAAAAATTTAACAAAAAATCAAGCAGTTCAACAGATACAAATTTTGCACTAGGGATGGGGTATATATAGTGGGTGGTGCCGCCTAACAGCGTGACAGCATCAATTCAAAAAATATTCTTTTAGAAAAATTTGCCAATGCCACCAGATAGATTGGCGACACCCATTAGAAAAAAAAATTCCTAACAGCCACCGATGTCGCCTAACACAGCGACAACACCAAAAAATATTTTTTTCTTTTTCTTTTTTATCATTGACAGATTATTTTTCAAAATAAATTTGACTAATGCCACTTAATAGACCGACAAAACCTATTAAAAATATTTTTTATCTTTTTTTCTCTACCATGAATACTCGTATTTTTCACAACTATTTCAAAAAATGCAAGCGACACCAAATTTTTTAAAATTTTTTTTTTATTTTACAAAGTGATAATTGGATAAAAATTATGGGAAAAAAAGGGAGTAATGTTGTTGGCTGATCAAGCAGCACTAAGTTTTATTATAGCAAATAAGTTATTTTCATACATAATTTTTTCTCCAATGTTATTTTTATTAAAAGTCACGTAATTTTATTTTTCAAGTAAGGGCTCCAATCGAAACTCAATTAGGCGCACAAAGTTAAAGACATTGAAATAGAAATAGAAGTATAATTATTCTCACTCACTCAGTTTGGGTTAATTCACCCAAATAATACAAAAAAAAAAAGTTAAATACTGAAATAGGCTGTCAGCAGGATTATTTACCAAATTAATATTTTTTTTGGGTGGAGCCTTTCTCATAGGCACGACCATTTTTTTTATAACAATTTTTTTACTTAAAAAATATATTATTATTTTATTTTTAAAAAATATTTATATATATACTGGGTCAAAATACAGTTAACAGGTCAAAATACGGTTTTGAAAATACTCGCGCATGTGACGCCACATAGACTGACGACACCAGTTGCGACTGTTAGATAGGCGGCACTGGTTGCGCTGCTGTAGGCAAGACTGAATGACCAGCCCTCACCCTTGCACTGCTCACCCAAAGTCTCACCTCCTCCGCCTCTTCATGGAAAAAACACTGCCAAGGCAGTGTTTAGTCCTTTCAAAGGGAAAAAAAATCGAAATGGGAGACCTTATAAGCATGGTCCCCCAAGATGAAGCACCGGTGTAGGGAAGAAAAGAGAGAAGGAAAGGAGAGAAAAGAGGAAGAGGAGGAGGAGAAGAAAAAGAAGAAAGAAAGAAAGAGAAAGGTAATGTATTATTTTAGTAAATAATTTTGTTTTTAATTTAAAGAGTTTAATTAAGATGTTGTCAATTTTTTTGTTATTGATTATTATTAATAAATTGTTTATGTTTAGTGTTTATGGCTTTGGTTTTGGTTTAATATTTTTATGAATGTAATTTCTTTATAATTATTTTAAAATTAATTTGTTAGTAATTTAGGATTATGTTATAAATTGTTGTGTTTAGTTTAGTATTTTGGTGATTTTTAGTAATATAAAATTATTTTGTTAAATATTTTGTTAGTAATTTATTATAAATTGTTGTGTTTTGTGAGTTTTAGTAATGTAAATTTATTTTGTTAAATATTTGTTAGCAATTTATTTTAAATTGTTGTGTTTTGTAAGTTTTAGTAATGTAATTTTAAAAAAATTATAGTTATTTTGTTAGTAGTTTATGATTAGATTATAAATTGTTAGTGTTTTGTTATTTTTTAGTAATGTAGTTTCTTTTTAAAAAATGTTATAGTTATTTATTTTTTTAGTAATTTATGTGATTAGGTTATAAATTGTTAGTGTTTAGTTTAGGTTTTGTGAATTTTTCAAGAATGTAATTTTTTAAAAATAATTTTATAGTTATTTTGTTTGTAATTTATGATTAGGTTATATAAATTGTTAGTATTTAGTTTAGTGTTTTGTGATTTTTGGTAATGTATTTTTAAAAATAATTTATATTTATTTTGTCAAGAATTTATGATTAGCTTATATAAATTGTTAGTGTTTGTTTAGTGTTTTGTGATTTTTTAATGTAATTTTTATATAATGTAATTTTATTTGATTTTTATTTGTTAGTGTTTAGTACACCCCCTAAAGCGGAAATCAAGCCGTATCGCAAATCAAAAGTCCGGATCAATGCCACTGATCCGAAATAAATCAATAAAAACTGTACTTAGCCCTATTATAGATGCCATAGCTTACATTATGCACCTTATAGGGGGTGTACTTATGCTGGATGCAAACGGCAACAAAGACCACTTGATGTACTTAGCCCTATTATCCAATTTGCATAACACCCGTTTGTACATTGGCGGTCCGTAGTGTTAGCCATAATGTATTGCGAACTTTGTCTGACGACAGATCCTCCTACGATGGACATAGGCAGATGCCTCATTTTGTTCAGTTGTGGGTGCTTTACCGGATGGCATTCTTGGCATCCATTAGTCACCAATCATATGTATTTCCACTTGTTAATAGGTGATGAATTTTTACTTGTTATAACAACTAGTTGACTTTTTTTTTCGAATTATATTATTCTAACAATTTGTTTTCGTAGATGGAGCACTAATCCGGGTATCGGGAAGTCATACACAATTCTGATATACCCTTTGATGATCGAGAATCATGCTGGAAAGGGGGTAAGTTTTTCCAATATCAACTTAATTTTATTATTTTATCTCACTCGACCTGCATTAATATAACAATGTTATTAACTGTGCAGTTCGTTTGGATGTCGTATTTTGTTCCAGAAATTATGGCAGTTATTCTCCCGTTTGCCCAGGTTCACTCAAACCTATGGTGCATTAGTGCACCTGTTATCAATTTTCGGATAGTTAAGTAGTATCATTGTGACAGCCCAAAATTGACCCTAGTCGGGAAGTGGTTTCGGGACCGCTAAACCGAGTCACCGAAATGTTTGAACGTAATATTTATTGTCTAGAATATGTATTTATGAATGTGTGAAAATTTCAAGCTTCGATTTAGTCGATTGCATGTGAATTCAGTTATTAGGACTTGTGTGACACTTTTGAAATGTGATAGGCTAATCTATAAGGACCTAATAGTGCATGTAATCAAAGGGGGACTTGCAGTCAAATTCCCCCTAATAGCTAGTGGCCTACCATGACAAAGGATTATGGGCAAAACATGTCATAAAACATGTTGGGACAATGGTGTATATAAGAAAAAATAAAATAATGAGCATGGGAATTGAATAATGAAAGGAAGAAAAAAAAGAGAATGGTGAGTGTTTCCATTGCCGTGAGTTGAAGAAAAGAGAGAAAAAATTGTTGTTCATCTTTTTTCATTTCTTTGAGCTGAAAATTCTAAGGAAGAAGGAAGGGTTTTTGCTTCATGCTTGGTTTGGAAGAGGATTAGGAGGAGGTTTGGCCATACTTGTATTAAGATTAAGGTATGTTTGATGTTGTGCCATGAGATTCATGCATGTTTTTGGTTGCTAACTTGATGTTCTTATTAGCCCATGGTTCAAATCTTTGCTATGTCATGGGGATGATATTCGCCAAGGTAGATGTTGTGTTAATGCCATTGCATGCTAAATATGAAGCTTGATAATGATACATGTGATGGTGGATTGAGGACTCTTGGATTTTCTTTTAGCATTTTTGAGTGAGACATTAAGTTCTTTGTTTAACCATAACCAAAATCGAAACGGTATTGTAACACCCCAATCTCGTATCCGTCGCAGGAATAGGTAAAGGGGCATTCCGGACTTGAAACTCATATCAGAACAGTAAAATTTTTGAACTTTTTCTTGAAATAAAGATCATTCATCTAAATAAGTACTAAAGACAACAAGGATACAATTTAAACTTCTATAAGTACACATTCAAAGATGCCATTTTCAAGATGGCTTATATACATTAACCGAAATATTCTTCTACCAATCGGTCTATTCTATACATGCCATAAGATAATTCAAAACATAACAAGAATAAGCAAAGGGATAGTGATAGTGTGACTAGTTGTCGACGATCCCCGAGCCTCGTAGCTTCAAATGAGATCTATAAAACAGAGAAAACAAAGTAAATGAGAGTAAGCATTACAATGCTTAGTAAGTTTTAAGCAAAACAAAGTGTTCTCCTTCACTATCATTGGTCATTCATTTCAACCGCTCGATGAAGTTAATCTAGAGCTTCATCTCGAACTATAATATCAATAAACGATCACTTGGTCATCACATATATACTTTCAATAATAATGACCTAGATGGTCAAATATTTCAAGCACATTCTTCATCAATTTTCAACTTTCAATAATCCTTTCCACTTGTTCATAATCACATCCATATTTTTAAGTATTTCAACATGACAAGTACTAAATTACCGTAGGCACATAAAGAACCAAACATATTCCTTATCACATATACGTAAGCTTACAAAACATAATCCTTACCTCAGACTGCACATCTAGTCAATCCAACCCATACTCAAATCATAAGGCTTTTGGGCGAATATGCACTAATACATAAGAATATTTCATCACATACTTCATTATACAAGCATACCATTACCAATTAGATCATTCTCATATTTGGAGTTATAATATTAATCACATTTACCTACCTCTTTGATACCGATAATCCACCTCAAATCACTCCACCAATGAGTTAGTAATACGTGCACTGAACATCTTAAATACATAACACTTATTTGATGGTAACTTATTTCAGATACTCAATATCAAAGTCTTACTTGAATCCTAGCATTTAGTCGTCGGGTCTTTAAAGCTCGGATATAGTACGAAAGCAACGGCTTCTACGGACATTAATCAAGATAATATTCTCGCATAAAGCTCATGGGTTTTAACCCTGATATAGTATCGACACAAATGCCCTTCGGGACTTATCACATTTATACACTTTCACATCCATCACATTGGCCATTTGGCCTTATCACATATATACACCTTCACATCCATCACATCGCCATTCGGCCTTATCACATATATACACATTCACATTCATCACATTGGCCATTCTACCTTATCACATATATACACTTTCACATTCATCAATTTCATCATAACAAAATTGACTAGGTATACTAGTCATTTACGGCTTATAGCTTCACTTTAATACGGATTTGGTACTTTGATTCCCAATATTTAATCGATAGCTTATAAGCAACTCAAATAGTTTTATTAAGGTTTACAACATAATCACAAATTCAAGACAAGCTGTTTTTCCGAGCAACAGTCATTAAATTATTCAGAATGGAGCTACGAAACTCCAAATGAAGTTTCGTTAATTTTCCTGAATATAGACTCATATATCTATATGAGAGAATTTTTGTAGAATTTTGGTTGGGCCAATCAGTACAGTTTATTTGTTAAAGTCTCCCTGTTTCAAGGTTCGACTACTCGACCTCTGTGCATTACAACTTAAATATCTCCCTGTACAGGATTCAATGTCTATGACGTTTATCTCTAATGAAACTAGACTCGATGAAAAATCTGTACATATAAAGCACGACCTTTAATTATCTCGATAAAATTTATGGTGAATTTTCTAAGTCAGAACAGGGGATCCAGATATCGGTCTGGCCCTGTTTCACAAGAATTTAAACACCTCATAACATATAGCTCATATGGTCGCTTCGTTTCTTCCATATGAAAATAAACTCATCAAGCTTCGATTACACAATTTATTCATTATTTAATTCCATTTCTACTATTTTTAGTGATTTTTCAATTTCACATCATCGCTGCTGTCTCAGATCTGTTACTAGAGTAACTATGCCTATTTCATGATTCATGCACTCATCAAACCAAACAAATCACATATCAATCTTTATATCTATTATCATAAGCGGCATTGATAATGGTCTTTATGAACAAGAATACTTTACACATTTATTTAAGTCACAAAACCATGTGCCAATTCACATGCCAAAATTACCATATTTGAAAGACAAACACATAACCAAAACACCAATCAAGCTTTAAGCACAAGTCATATCCATTATTATCCATTTACTATGAACAAAAACAACCAACAATTTAACCAATAATTTATATCAATCGACTATTATTCCAACCACCTTTTTCGATCACAATTGATAGATTCATAATATACCGGATTACCAAAGATTTTATTTCACATACACGATATACAAGATATATATATACACTTATCCCTATATATTACACATAAAATGACTTTAAAACTATACCAATTGTACATCTTCTCTTATTACATATTTTATGTGCATAGGACCATATTATAAATGAACCCTTTTAAGCACATTTAACAATGATAAATATACCCAATTCATATGTTACTTTTCATGCTCAATAATGCATACACAAAACCACTCATCTTTCAATATATATATTCAACCGTCTTAATAACTTCCTTACATAACATTTAAAGTATAACATTCTTTACCCTACTAAACCGAATCAAATATCAAATCATTCATCATATTTCATGAATATAAATGCCGAATCACAACTAGCTACTCATACCGAATCAAAATAGCTCATAACCATCACTTATATTTTATCACGAATCAATACATAAGTACATAAACAATCAATAATCCAAAATGCAGATTCATCAACCACAAATATATATGTCAAGCTTTTATTTTAAAAGAACTAATCATAAGCCATATACAATTATCTCATGCCGTAACATATTTATACCAAGCATATCACAAATACCATTCATGCATGGCATGTAGCGTTTAACCAAAATAAGCTTAAACCATGATCAAACATACCCAATTCAAGCATAGAAGTCAAGCCATTTAATTACTTTCTTCCTCACTAATGTACCACCCTTGTTGAAGGAAAATCTTAAGTATGCAATCAATAAACAAGTGCTCAAGGAACTCACCGAATTTTCTTCTCCCAAGGCCAAACTAGCTCCCAACCTTTGCCTTCCCTTCTTGCCCATGTCCTCCTCACTTCCTTTAGCTTCCTCATGCAACCGCCACCTCCGCCATTCTCATTATAGCCATCACCTAAGCTGAAAATTTAAGCAAAGGAATTTCCTTCTCCTCACTTCAAGCTACAAGAATGGAGGAGTAAAAGAAAATGGATTTCCTCCATGCAGCCGGTGTCATGGTCTCCTCTCCATTCCAATCAACACCAAAAAAACAAAGAAGAAGATCAAGCTCTTCCTCTCCTCTCATAAATTCCTTCAACCAAATTCAGCTCTAAGGCATGAAAACAAAGTGGTCGAATGTTCTTCTCCCCATAAAAAACATTTTCTCCTAATATGCTTATTTCTATATTATATAATTCCCACCAATTAAAATAAAATAATAGAACCCATGATTACATGCACGTTGGCTTTGCCATTTGCATTCAAAATTGGTCTATTTGACATGCAAGTCCCCATAATACTAAAACATAAAATGTTTGGCTACTACACATTTGCCTATCCCATTTTCAAGGTTTCTCGACTAAGTCCTTTCAAGTAAAATTCCATTCATAAGACTAAATTAAAACATCAAATTTTTCACATATGCACTATCACACATAGAAGTTATGCAAATAAATTTTAAATACATTTTTGACTCGGTTTTGTGGTCCCGAAACCACATTCCGACTAGGGTCAAATTAGGGCTGTCACAACTCTCCTCTCCTTAGTGATTTTCGTCCCCGAAAATCTTAGTAACGACTAGGTTAGGATAACGTCCTCTTATTGAATTATAACCATATAAATATTAGCTCATCAATAACTATTGTAATTGCTATCGCTTTCACATCGATCTACAAAATCACTTTCTTATCTTAAAACAAATACATAAACATTTCTACAAGTATGCACATACATCTCATTTTCTTGATTTCATAAGTAATAATCACTTAATTGAATTTATACTTGCATTTCAAACACATATAAATCACATATTAACATGTATAATACATAATATCAACTCACATATTCATACCCCACATTTTCATTCATGTAAAAGTCAGAACTCGCCAAAAGTATACACCTACCACACATCCCAATGAATATCCTTTATAGCTCCATCATATCTCACTATTCAAATTAACTTATTTCCATCGAAAATCAACTTCCACGCACTGAGCATTGAATTCATTTAGCACATTCAATCACCGTTAACGATACCAGTATACAATCGATTAGGTATAAAGCCTCATATAGCACATCGGCATGGGATTTATTTTAGCACATAACCCATGTATCCAACATTATCAAGATTTATCAAAATTCTTACAGACTTTTAAATGTCGAACTTACTCAATTAATTTCTTGAACATGATTAACAAAAATAGGGTCATTAGCAATAGTACATATGACTTCATATACCAAGCATCCCATAAACCAAATCTGTAATAAATTTATAACATGAATTCATTTCTTAACAACATATCTACCATCTAAAATCAATGCCTTCATTTCATACGATGTCTTACATAAATCTTATTTCACGCACTTAGTGCCCACTGACCGATCTCGCACACATAGTGCTCAGTTGAAGAACTCGCACACACAGTGCCTCAATTACTGATTTCGCACACATAGTGCCCATATTCATTCGTTATTACACATTGAAATGACTTAACCAAGTCTATAAAACATCATATATGTACACTTTAAATGTATTCTTTCCTTTAACTTTGAATTCATATAGTAATGAACACTTAAACCTTGCTCGAATCACCGGCATTAAGCCTGCTAGGCGCGAAAACCCGAATACATATTATCGGCACAAAGCTTGCTAGGCACGAAGGCTCTAATACATATCATCGGCACAAAGCTCGCTAGGCACGGCGTCTTAATACATATCACCAAAGACAAAGCTCGCTAGGCACGGCGTCTGAATACATATCACCGCACAAAGCTCGCTAGGCACGGCGTCGAATACATATCACCGGCACGAATGCTCTTCGGGACTTAGCCCAGATCATCATCGAGATCTTTAGCTCAAATGAAATATCCACACGAAGCCAGCGGATCTTGATCCAGACATAATCTCCGCACATATAGTCATCGGGTCCTTAAGCCCGGATTCACATCACTGACTCATACATATTCATTCACATGTTACCACGGTTCACATAGCAAAATCATATTTGAAATTCAAGTCCACTCATTCGCATATAGGCATATAACATGCTCATTGACTTTGTGTTCTAAACATCATTCAAATCTGATACATGTATACCCCTTTTACCAAACTTTCAACTCAATGAGCAAACACACATAAGAATATATATATATATCCCCTATTTTATTCTTTGTTAAATTCTCTAATAGCCATTCGGCTACATCACAAGCATGTTTATGATTTCTTTCTCAATAACCTTATTATGGTAAGGACAATAGGATATCATTCATCAATCATACATGTATATCATGGCATTTTAAATTAAATACCAAATTCAATTTCTCAAAACTTATTTATATTATACCTTTCTCAATATTGACACATCATAAGCATGTCTCAAGATTTCAATACCATCACCACACTCGATTGGGATCTAATCCATTACAATATGAGAAACACTTTTAACCGCCGTAAATCATCACACTATCTTATTATCACTCTATGGCATGTATAACTAAACTCACATGTGCTACGTTAGTCCTAGAATCGACTAAACCGTAGCTCGATACCACTAAATGTAACACCCCAATCTCAGATCCGTCATTTAATAGGTAAAGGGCATTCCGGACTTGAAACTCATATCGAACAAAGAAAATTTTTGAACTTTTTCTTGAAATAAAGATCATTCATCTAAATAAGTACTAAAGACAACAAGGATACAATTTAAACTTCTATAAGTACACATTCAAAAGATGCCATTTTCATGGCTTATATACATTAACCAAATATTCTTCTACCAATCGGGTCTATTCTATACATGCCATAAGATAATTCAAAACATAACAAGAATAAGCAAAGGATAGTGATAGTGTGACTAGTTGTCGACGATCCTCGAGCCCAGTAGCTTCAAATGAGATCTATAAAACAGAGAAAACAAAGTAAATGAGTAAGCATTACAATGCTTAGTAAGTTTTAAGCAAAACAAAGTGTTCTCATTCACTATCATTGGTCATTCATTTCAACCGCTCGATGAAGTTAATCTAGAGCTTCATCTCGAACTATAATATCAATAAACGTATCACTTGGTCATCACATATATACTTTCAATAATAATGACCTAGATGGTCAAATATTTCAAGCACATTCTTCATCAATTTTCAACTTTCAATAATCCTTTCCACTTGTTCATAATCACATCCATATTTTTAAGTATTTCAACATGACAAGTACTAAATTACCGTAGGCACATAAAGAACCAAACATATTCCTTATCACATATACGTAAGCTTACAAAACATAATCCTTACCTCAGACTGCACATCTAGTCAATCCAACCCATACTCAAATCATAAGGCTTTTGGGCGTAATATGCACTAATACATAAGAATATTTCATCACATACTTCATTATACAAGTATACCATTACCAATTAGATCATTCTCATATTTGGAGTTATAATATTAATCACATTTACCTACCTCTTTGATAATCGATAATCCACCTCAAATCACTCCACCGATGAGTTAGTAATACGACACTGAACATCTTAAATACATAACACTTATTTGATGGTAACTTATTTCAGATACTCAATATCAAAGTCTTACTTGAATCCTAGCATTTAGCCGTCGGGTCTTTAAAGCTCGGATATAGTACGAGCACGAAGCCTATGGACATTAATCAAGATAATATTCTCGATAAAGCTCATGGGTTTTAACCCTGATATAAGATCGACACAAATGCCCTTCGGGACTTATCACATTTATACACCTTCACATCCATCACATTGGCCATTTGGCCTTATCACATATATACACCTTCACATCCATCACATCGCCATTCGGCCTTATCACATATATACACATTCACATTCATCACATTGGCCATTCTACTTATCACATATATACACTTTCACATTCATCAATTTCATCATAACAAAATTGACTAGGTATACTAGTCATTTACTACTTATAGCTTCACTTTAATACGGATTTGGTACTTTGATTCCCAATATTTAATCGATAGCTTATAAGCAACTCAAATAGTTTTATTAAGGTTTACAACATAATCACAAATTCAAGACAAGCTGTTTTTCCCGAGCAACAGTCATTAAATTATTCAGAATGGAGCTACGAAACTCCAAATGAAGTTTCGTTAATTTTCCTGAATATAGACTCATATATCTATATGAGAGAATTTTGTAGAATTTTGGTTGGGCCAATCAGTATAGTTTATTTGTTAAAGTCTCCCTGCTTCAAGGTTCGACTACTCGACCTCTCATGCATTACAACTTAAATATCTCCCTGCACAGGATTCAATGTCTATGACGTTTATCTCTAATGAAACTAGACTCGATGAAAAATCTGTACATATAAAGCACGACCTTTAATTATCTTGATAAAATTTATGGTGAATTTTCTAATCGTAATGGGGATCCAGATATCGGCCTGCCCTGCTTTCACAAGAATTTAAACACCTCATAACATATAACTCATATGGTCGCTTCGCTTTCTTCCATATGAAAATAAACTCATCAAGCTTCGATTACACAATTTATTCATTATTTAATTCCATTTCTACTATTTTTAGTGAGTTTTCAATTTCACATCATCGTCTGCTCTCTGCATCTCATTACTAGAGTAACTATGCCTATTTCATGATTCATGCACTCATCAAACCAAACAAATATCACATCAATCTTTATATCTATTATCATAAGCGGCATTGATAATGGTCTTTATGAACAAGAATACTTTACACATTTATTTAAGTCACAAAACCATGTGCCAATTCACATGCCAAAAATTACCATATTTGAAAGACAAACACATAACCAAAACACCAATCAAGCTTTAAGCACAAGTCATATCCATTATTATCCATTTACTATGAACAAAAACAACCAACAATTTAACCAATAATTTATATCCATCTGACTATTATTCCAACCACCTTTTTCGATCACAATTGATAGATTCATAATATACCTGGATTACCAGCATTTTATTTCACATACACGATATACAAGATATATATATACACTTATCCCTATATATTACACATAAAATGACTTTAAAACTATACCAATTGTACATCTTCTCTTATTACATATTTTATGTGCATAGGACCATATTATAAATGAACCCTTTTAAGCACATTTAACAATGATAAATATACCCAATTCATATGTTACTTTTCATGCTCAATAATGCATACACAAAACCACTCATCTTTCAATATATATATTCAACCGTCCTTAATAACTTCCTTACATAACATTTAAAGTATAACATTCTTTACCCTACAAAACCGAATCAAATATCAAACCATTCATCATATTTCATGAATATAAATGCCGAATCACAACTAGCTACTCATGCCGAATCAAAATAGCTCATAACCATCACTTATATTTTATCACGAATCGAATACATAAGTACATAAACAATCAATAATCCAAAACAGATTCATCAACCACAAATATATATGTCAAGCTTTTATTTTAAAAGAACTAATCATAAGCCATATACAATTATCTCATGCCGTAACATATTTATACCAAGCATATCACAAATACCATTCATGCATGGCATGTAGCGTTTTAACCAAAATAAGCTTAAACCATGATCAAACATACCCAATTCAAGTATAGAAATCAAGCCATTTAATTACTTTCTTCCTCACTAATGTACCACCCTTGTTGAAGGAAAATCTTAAGTATGCAATCAATAAACAAGTGCTCAAGGAACTCACCGAATTTTCTTCTCCCAAGGCCAAAACTAGCTCCCAACCTTTGCCTTCCCTTCTTGCCCATGTCCTCCTCACTTCCTTTAGCTTCCTCATGCAACCGCCACCTCCGCCATTCTCATTATAGCCATCACCTAAGCTGAAAATTTAAGCAAAGGAATTTCCTTCTCCTCACTTCAAGCTACGGCAATGGAGGAGTAAAAGAAAATGGATTTCCTCCATGCACTGGTGTCATGGTCTCCTCTCCATTCCAATCAACACCAAAAAAAACAAAGAAGAAGATCAAGCTCTCTTCCTCTCCTCTCATAAATTCCTTCAACCAAATTCAAATCTAAGGCATGAAAACAAAGTGGTCAATGTTCTTCTCCCCATAAAAAAACATTTTCTCCTAATATGCTTATTTCTATATTATATAATTCCCACCAATTAAAATAAAATAATAGAACCCATGATTACATGCATGTTGGCCGGCCATTTGCATTCAAAATTGGTCTATTTGACATGCAAGTCCTCCATAATACTAAAACATAAAATGTTTGGCTACTACACATTTGCCTATCCCATTTTCAAGGTTTCTCGACTAAGTCCTTTCAAGTAAAATTCCCATTCATAAGACTAAATTAAAACATCAAATTTTTCACATATGCACTATCACACATAGAGGTTATGCAAATAAATTTTAAATACATTTTTGACTCGGTTTTGTGGTCCCGAAACCATATTCCGACTAGGGTCAAATTAGGGCTGTCACAGGTATGGTGTTGTGGTGTATTCGGCCATGGTATATCCATAAGTATGATTTATGCATATTGCATGGTAGGTAAGATTTGAGCTTTGGATATATGTTTATATTTGGATATAAGCAACTTTGAGATTCTATCTAGCATATATATATATATATGTTTGCACATGATGTATTGGTATGACATATATACTATCTCAAGGTATATATTTGCATATGATGATGTTTCGTTATGAAATAAATGATTGATGCGTATTGAGTTACAATATGGAATGCGTTAGTTAGTAAAATGTATGCTGTTTTTGTGTGGTATTATGTATAATTGGCCTCAACATGGACATGCATATTCGCCACATGAGGGGATTGGTGTGCATGCATTCTGTTAGAGGCAAGCATATTGATGCCTATTCTTGGCTTGAAAAATTCGCTAAGGAGAGTACTAACTAATGTGTTGAGTTTGATTCATGATTTCGTACATATGTGACTTTAATGTCTAATGAAAAAAATGTGGGCTAAGTACCTTGAATTCCTCTTCGATGCTCAAATGATTAAATCAATTTATTTGTTAAATTAAGCTCAAGAGCAAAGGGGAGCTAAATCCGATAAAAGGAAGGAAAAAGTGGTCGAATAGCCATCGGAATCATTCGACAACATCCGAGGTAAGTTCTTGAGTAATAGAGCTTAAATTATGATTTGATTAGATCATGTCTCAAGTAAATCGAAATCACTCTCTTTGTGTGTGGATATTGAACCGAAATGTGCAAGAATGATAAGTGTAATGTATTTGAGTTTTGCTAATGGAAATGAAATATGAATGGGTCATGATTTAGTGTTAAATGTGCATGTTTATTCGAATGGTGTCCGGGCTAAGTCCCGAAGGCTTTTGTGCTAAGTGACTAAATCCGGTCAACTCCCAAGGCATTTGTGAGAGTTACCAAAACGGGTTAAGTCCCAAGGCATTCGTATGAAGTTATTAAATCCGGGCTAATTCCCAAAGGCAATTGTGCGAATCACTATAACCAAGCTATGTCCCAAGACAATCGAGCGAGTCGCTATATCCGGTTAAATTCAAGGTACGTGATTCGGGAATAAGCAATCTTGCTGTAAAAATTTCAGTTAATACGCTTGCAAAAATTCCAGCAATGAGGTATGTTCGATGTGCATTGGAATAGTTGAATTCCTTCAATAATATTCGCCGGTTGAGTAATGAGCTTTCAGATTTGGCTAAGATGATCCCTTATATATGAACATAGGGGTTGGAATGTAAAGTAGAAATGATTTGAAAGTATGTATATACTGAATTATCCGCTTAGTTATATGAATGCTATACCTCTGTTGTGCTTAAATTCTTCGCTCAAACTTACTAAGCATAAATTGCTTACTCCGCTTCTTTGTTTCTTTGTTTTATAGATTTTGGCTCGTCACCATCTGGACTCGGATTTTTGGAAGTCAAGTCTCCCACACTATCAAGGCCCTTTTGGTACAAATTTTGGTTGAGCTTTGAAATGGCATGTATAGGACTACCCTTTGTTGCTTTTCAAGATCTTTGTGATGTATGTGTGTACGGCCATGCGAAAATGGCTCGTAAAAGTGGAGTATGGCATTAGACCATTTGTGTTATGTATATATGTATGGTTTCATGATGTGACTACGGACTGAATGGAAGTGTTAAGGGCAAATGATCAGCCATTGGAATGGCTAAATATGATTATAGGTGGACCTATGTATGACAAAACTCTAGTTGGTCCATGGAAACCACTTAAATAGGTAAAGTTTACGTTGAAAACAGATGCTGACAAGAGTAGTGGTGTGGATTTGAAAATCACTAAAATTTGTAGGAATGGAATTAAATAGTGAATAAATTATTTAAATGAACCTTGATGAATCTACTTTCATATGGAAGAAACGAAACGGTCATATGAGTTATATGTTAAGAGATATTAAAGTTCTCGTGAAATAGGGCCAGAACGGTTTCTGGATTCCCTATTCTGACTTTGGAAATTCATTTTAAATTAACCAGAGATAATTAGGAGTCATGCCATATATATATAGATTTCTATTTGAGTCTAGTTTCTATAAAAACAAACGGTATCAGTATTGAAGCCCTGTACAGAGAGATATTCAAGTTGAAACGCGCGAAGGTCAGTGTAGTCGACCCCTATAACATGGGAGACTTTAACTAATAAACTGTACTAATTGGGCCGACCAAAAATTCTAGAAAACATTTTGTAGATGGAAATATGAGTCTAATTTCAGGGAAAAATTACGAAACTGATTTTCGAGCTTTGAAACTCAAGATATGATTTTAAGGCAACAATGACGCAAAGAACAACTTTGTCCGGAAAATTTTAAATGGATCGTGAAAATGATTAAGTCAAGTTGTGTGCACCTTGTGTTCGACTCCTGAATCTTAACTCCTGCACGGGTGTTACAATTTTATTAGTATCGAGCTACGGTTTAGTCGATTCTAGGACTACCGTAATGCGTTTGGGTCTAGCTATACATGCCATTTTATGTGATTATTTGATAGTGTGGTGATTTCGACGCTTGAAATTGTGTTTATTTATAGTAATGGATCCCGATCCCAACCGAAAGCGATAGCCGATGATGTGGAGAGTGTGGCGCTGCCCCGCACAAGGGACAAGGTCAAGGACTCTTAACCTATTGCTAGCAATCCGAATGATGAGGCTAGGCAAGGTTTTTATAAGCGTGATGAATGATTGGTTCAACCAATACATTCGAACTAATACTACTGCTCCACAACCTCCATTCCCAACAAACACAACCCCGCACCTACAATGCCTCCGATAACCGACCAAATAAGGTCGAATAAGCCCCCAGCTGATGTAATCCAAAACATGGGGCTATCAATTTAAAGCTACGGATAGCGACGATGCCGAGCAAGTCGAGTTTTGGTTGGACAACACTATCCGCACTCGATGAGCTATCTTGTACACCGATGAATGCCTAAAGTGTACTATCTCCTTGCTACACGATTCTCGCCTACTATTGGTGGAGTACTCGACTTCACAGCCCCGAGAACAAGTATCTTGGGAGTTTTTCCAAACCGAGTTTCGAAAAAGTATATCACCGAGATTTGTTGATAAAAGCTAAGGAATTTCTTGAGCTTAAGCAAGGTTCTATGTCGCCATCGATTACGAGCGAAAATTTGTTAGACTTAGTAGATACGCCGGAATGTATTTCGTCCGAGGCTATCATGTGTAAACGCTTGAGGATGGGCTGAATGAAGATATAAAAGGTTCGTTGGCATTCTTGAAATACGAGAGTTCGTAGTACTTGTCGAGCGAGCTTGTAAAGTCAAGAGCTTAGAAAAGAAAAACAAAAGTTGATGTGGGAACCGGAGAGTTTCGTAAAAGATCCTCGGAAAGTCTCTTCAACAGCATCAAGAAATTTCGTGATGATGTGGGCGGTCTAGAGGCACTTCGGCCTTTTAGACGAGATCGTGATCGACCTTCCGGGGTACACGAGGCGCTTTGGCCGCAAGTGTTGGGAATGAACGCCGAGACGTAACGGCGTCGCATTGTGGCAAATGGCATTCGAAGTTGTAGATTCCGTGACCGCCTCCTCGTTATAAGTGCGGATCGCTTGACCACTTCATTAAAGATTGCCCGAGGTTGTCCGAATGAATGTAGATCGAGTGGGAAACCGGCGCTACCAACGCCGAGGTAGACCATCTAGAAATACGGCAATGCTAGTGGTGGTCGAGAGGATCTAGAGATGCTACGACCAGATCCGAGGCTCGCGCTCTCGCTAGGGCTTATGCAATACGCGCGACGCGAGGATGCTTCCTCGCCGATGTTATCATGGTACTTTCACTCTCTTTGATACTAATGTGATTGCTTTGATTGACCCCGGTTCTACTCATTCTTATATATGTGAAACGTTAGCATCCAAAGAAGACTTTACCTATTGAGTCTCATCGAGTTCGTAATTCGGTGTCAAATCCCTTGGGTCGTTATGCGCTTGTCGACAAAGTGTGTAAGAAATGCCCCTAGTAATTCGAGGTTCTTGTTTTCCTGTGGACTTGATGTCGCTGCCGCTTGACTAATTTGATGTTATCCTCGGTTTAGATTGGTTGACCGCACGACGCGGTTGTGAATTGCAAAAGCAAGACTATTGATTTGAGGTGCACAAATAACGAGATGATCCGAGTTGAGTCTACTGGACTTAAAGGGTTGCCACCGTAATATCAACAATGTTGGCCCGTAAATATGTAAGAAAGGGTGCGAAGCATACCTTGCATATGTACTTGATGATAAGGAGTTAGAAATAAAACCCGAATCTGCGCCGATGGTTTGTGAATACCGGATGTTTTTCCCAAGAATTACGGGTTTGCCACTGCTCGGAGATAGAGTTTGGTATTGAGCTTGTACCGGACTACGCCGATTTCGATAGCTCCGATCGTATGGCACCAACCGAGTTAAAAGAGTTGAAAGCTCGGTTGCAAGAGTTGACGGATAGAGGTTTCGCCGACCAAGTTTCTCACCTTGGGTGCACCAAAGATTGTTTGTAAGAAAGAAGGACGGAACCATGAGGTTGTGTATTGACTATCGTCGCCTTAATAAAGTGACAATAAAGAACAAATATCCGCTATCACAGACGATGATTTGTTCGATCAACTCAAGGAGCCTCGGTGTTCTCAAAAATAGATTTGAGATCGGGCTATTATCGCTTGAGAATTGAGATTCTACATACCCAAAACCGCCTTGAATCGAGATATGGTCACTACGAGTTCTTAGTGATGCCGCTTGGGCTCACTAACGCCTCGCGGTATTTATGGATTTGATGAATCGGATCTTCGCACCATATTTGGATCGGTTCGTAGTTGTGTTCATTGACGACATCTTGGTCTATTCAAGAGATGAGACCAAACATGCGAGCACCCGAGATTAGTGTTGCAAATTTTACGGATAAGCGCTTATATGCTAAGTTCAAGCAAGTGTGAGTTCGGTAAGAGAGGTTAGCTTCTTGGGTCATGTGGTATCTCATCGGTATTCGAGTCGACCGAGCAAAATTTTAGCCATACTTAACCGGAAGCCTCCGAGAAATATTATCGAGGTTCAAGCTTTTTGGGACTTGCCGGTTACTACCGACGATTTGTAAAAGGATTCTCGATGATAGCCACACCCATGACTTAAACCGCTTGTAAAGATGTCAAGTTTGAATGGACGGAAAAGTGTCGAAAAGTTTCGATCAATTGAAAACTCATTTGACTAAGCTCCAGATTAGTGCAAATTAATCGCAAAGAGTTTGTCATCTATAGTGCCTCCTCCCTACTTGGGTTAGGTTGTGTATTGATGCAAGAAGGTCGAGTTGTAGCCTATGTGTCGAGACAATTAAAGCCACATGAGAAAAATTATCGACCCATGATCTCGAATTGGTCGCCATCGATTCGCTTTAAAGATATGGCGACATTACTTATTTGGTGAGAAGTGCCATGTGTATTTGGATCACAAAAGTCTCAAATATTTGATGACTCAAAGAGACTTAAATCTACGACAAAGACGTTGGCTCGAGTTGTTAAAAGATTATGAGCTTGTCATTGATTATCACCCGAGAAAGGCTAATGTGGTTGCGGACGCCTTAAGCCGAAAATCACTGTTTACTTTACGAGCGATGAATGTACACTTGTCTATTCTACTCGACAATGTGTTAGTAGCCGAATTAAAGGCCAAACCATTGTTGACTCATCAAATTCGTGAAGCTCAGAAAGTTGACGATGAGTTGGTTGCAAAACGGGCTGAGTGTGTTCCGAACAAGGAATCGGAGTTTCAAATTGATGATGACGATTGTTTGAGGTTCAGAAGTCGTCTGTGTGTTCCAAGGAATTCGGAACTCATTTCGATGATTCTGAACGAAGCCCACTATAGCCGAATGTCAATTCACCCGGGGAGTACGAAGATGTACAACGATTTGAAACATCGGTTTTGGTGGCATGGTATGAAACGAGACATCTCCGACTTGGTTTCGAGATGTTTAATATGTCAACAAGTGAAAGCGAACATCAAGTGCCTTCGTGGTTACTTCACCGATCACGATACCCGAAAGTGGAAATGGGATCGAGTCACAACGGACTTTGTGTCCGGACCGCCATTTTCAAAGAAGTAAGAAGGATGCGATTTGGGTTGTTGTTGATAGACCGACTAAGTCGGCTCACTTTATCCCCGCGTGCACGGATTTTCATTGGATAAACTCATTGAATTGTACGCTTTCGATTGTGAGATTACACGGGTACCTATTTCTATTGTATCGGATAGAGATCCGAGATTCACCTCGCGATTTTGGAAGAAATTGCAAGAAGCCTTGGGCACCAAGTTGCATTTTAGCACCGCTTTTCACCCCAAACCGATGGTCAATCCGAGCGGATAATTCAGATACTTGAGGATATGTTGAGATGTTGCATCCTCGAGTTTAGTGGTTCATGGGAACAGATTTACCTTTGATTGAATTCGCTACAACAACAGCTTTTCAATCAAGTATTAAGATGGCACCTTACGAGGCTTTGTACGGCGTAAATGCCGTACACCATTGTTTTGGACCGAGCTCGGTGAAAGTAAAATTTTCGGAGTGGACTTGATTAAAGATGCTGAATGTAAAGTAAAAGTAATCCGTGAAAGTCTAAAGACATACCGCAGATCGTCGTAAATCGATGCGGATTTGAAACGAAAGGACATTGAGTATCGTGGGAGATAAAGTGTTTCTTAAAGTTTCGCTTTGGAAAAAGATACTCGATTTGGCAGAAGGCAAATTGAGTCCGAGGTTCATCGGGCGATGAAGTCTCCGAACGAGTCGGTCCATTGCATATCGATTGATTTTGCCTCCGAACTTGAGAAGATTCACGACGCCTTTCATGTTTCGATGCTTCGACGCTATAGATCCGATCCATCGCACGTAATTAGTCCATCGAGGTTGAAATTCAAGCCGATATGAGTTATGAACAAGAACCGATTCGTATCCTAGCTCGTGAAGTGAAGGAGTTGCAAACAAAAGGGTTCCGCTAGTGAAAGTGTTATGGCTCAAACACGGATAGAAGAAGCTACTTGGGAACCCGAGAACTCTATGAAAGAGCGATACCCAAACCTATTTACTGGTAAGATTTTCGGGACGAAAATTTCTTAAGTGGGGAGAGTTATGACACCCAAAATTGACCCTAGTCGGAAGTGGTTTCGGGACCGCTAAACCGAGTCACCAAATGTTTGAACGTAATATTTATTGTCTAGAATATGTATTTATGAATGTGTGAAAATTTCAAGCTTCGATTTAGTCGATTGCATGTGAATTCAGTTATTAGGACTTGTGTGACACTTTTGAAATGTGATAGGCTAATCTATAAGGACCTAATAGTGCATGTAATCAAAAGGGGGGACTTGCATGTCAAATTCCCCCCTAATAGCTAGTGGCCGACCATGACAAAGGATTATGGGCAAAAACATGTCATAAAACATGTTGGGACAATGGTGTATGTAAGAAAAAAATAAAATAATGAGCATGGGAATTGAATAATGAAAGGGAAGAAAAAAAAAAGAGAATGGTGAGTGTTTCCCCCATTGCCGTGAGTTGAAGAAAGAGAGAAAAAAATTGTTGTTCATCTTTTTTCGCTTTGAGCTGAAAATTCTAAGGAAGAAGGAAGGGTTTTTGCTTCATGCTTGGTTTGGAAGAGGATTAGAAGGAGGTTTGGCCATACTTGTATTAAGATTAAGGTATGTTTGATGTTGTGCCATGAGATTCATGCATGTTTTTGGTTGCTAACTTGATGTTCTTATTAGCCCATGGTTCAAATCTTTGCTATGTCATGGGGATGATATTCGGCCAAGGTAGATGTTGTGTTAATGCCATTGCATGCTAAATATGAAGCTTGATAATGATACATGTGATGGTGGATTGAGGACTCTTGGATTTTCTTTTAGCATTTTTGAGTGAGACATTAAGTTCTTTGTTTAACCATGACCAAAATCGAAACGGTATGGTGTTGTGGTGTATTCGGCCATGGTATATCCATAAGTATGATTGATGCATATTGCATGGTAGGTAAGATTTGAGCTTTGGATATATGTTTATATTTGGATATAAGCAACTTTGAGATTCGGCTCTAGCATATATATATATATATATGTTTGCACATGATGTATTGGTATGACATATATACTATCTCAAGGTATATATTTGCATATGATGATGTTTCTTATGAAATAAATGATTGATGCGTATTGAGTTACAATATGGAATGCGTTAGTTAGTAAAATGTATGTCGTTTTGTGTGGTATTAAGTATAATTGGCCTCAACATGGACATGCATATTCGCCACATGAGGGGATTGGTGTGCATGTATTCTGTTAGAGGTAAGCATATTGATGCCTATTCTTGGCTTGGAAAATTCGCCAAGGAGAGTACTAACTAATGTGTTGAGTTTGATTCATGATTTCCATACATATGTGACTTTAATGTCTAATGAAAAAAAATGTGGGCTAAGTACCTTGAATTCCTCTTCGATGCTCAAATGATTAAATCAATTTATTTGTTAAATTAAGCTCAAGAGCAAAGGGAGCTAAATCCGATAAAGGGAAGGAAAAAGTGGTCGAATAGCCATCTAATCATTCGACAACATCCGAGGTAAGTTCTTGAGTAATAAAGCTTAAATTATGATTTGATTAGATCATGTCTCAAGTAAATCAAATCATGCTCTTTGTGTGTGGATATTGAACCGAAATGTGCAAGAATGATAAGTGTATTGTATTTGAGTTTTGCTAATGGAAATGAAATACTGAATGGGTCATGATTTAGTGTTAAATGTGCATGTTTATTCAATGGTGTCCGGCTAAGTCCCAAGGCTTTTGTGCTAAGTGACTAAATCCGGTCAACTCCTCAAGGCATTTGTGCGAGTTACCAAAACCGGGTTAAGTCCCAAGGCATTCGTATGAAGTTATTAAATCTGGCTAATTCTCGAAGGCAATTGTGCGAATCACTATAATCAAGCTATGTCCCAAGACAATCGAGTGAGTCGCTATATCCGTTAAATTTCAAGGTACGTGATTCGGGAATGAGTAATCTTGGTGTAAAATTTTAGTTAATACGCTTGCAAAAATTCCAAAGAATGAGGTATGTTCGTATGTGCATTGGAATAGTTGAATTCCTTCAATAATATTCGCCATTGAGTAATGAGCTTCCAGATTTGGCTAAGATGATCCCTTATGTATGAACATAGGGGTTGGAATGTAAAGTAGAAATGATTTGAAAGTATGTATATACTAAATTATCCGCTTAGTTATATGAATGCTATACCTCTGTTGTGCTTAAATTCTTCGCTCAAACTTACTAAGCATAAATTGCTTACTCCGCTTTTTGTTTCTTTGTTTTATAGATTTTGGCTCGTCACCATCTGACTGGATTTTTGGAAGTCAAGTCTCCCACACTATCAAGGCCCCTTTTGGTACAAATTTTGGTTGAGCTTTGAAATGGCATGTATAGGACTACCCTTTGTTGCTTTTCAAGTACTTTTGTGATGTATGTGTGTACTACCATGCTAAAATGGCTCGTAAAAGTGGAGTATGGCATTAGACCATTTGTGTTATGTATATATGTATGGTTTCATGATGTGACTACGGACTGAATGGAAGTGTTAAGCAAATGATCAGCCATTGGAATGGCTAAATATGATTATAGGTGGACCTATGTATGACAAAACTCTAGTTGGTCCATGGAAACCACGAAATAGGTAAAGTTTACCTTGAAAATAGATGTTGACAGCAGAAGAAGGTGTGGATTTGAAAAATCACTAAAATTTGTAGGAATGGAATTAAATAGTGAATAAATTATTTAAATGAACCTTGATGAATCTACTTTTATATGGAAGAAACGAAACGGTCATATGAGTTATATGTTAAGAGATATTAAAGTTCTCGTGAAATAGGGCGTAACGGTTTCGGATTCCCTGTTCGACTTTGGAAATTCATTGTAAATTAACCGTAGATAATTAGGAGTCATGCCATATATGTATAGATTCCTCTTTAGTATAGTTTCGTGACACCCGAATGTGACCCTAGTCGGAGAGTGGTTTCGGACCACGAAACCGAGTCACAAGAATAATTAAGTGTTATATTCCGTGCTTATTGTATGTGGAATTGGTATGCGTAAATATTTCGTGTCTCGATTTTTATTAATTAGGTGCTAATTTATAAGAAAGGACTTAGTAGTGAACTTTGAAAGTACGATAGGGAAATATGTGATGACTAATTAAAGCATGCATGCAAAATAATGGACTTGCATGTCAAATTTCCTTTTTACAAGTGATGGCCGGCCATGACAAAGTGATATGGGCTAAACATGTCATGAAACATGTTTTGTTGGGCATTAGGGAGAAATCATAAACAAATAAGCATGGGTAAGAAAAGAATGAAAAAAATGTGTGTGAGAGAGTAGCATTTCCCCATTACTGCAGCAACCAAGAAGAGAAAACAAAAAATTTGTTCATCCTTTCTCATCTTTTGGCGAAAAATCATAAGGAGGAAGAAAGGGATTTTTGCTCCATTTTTGGTTTAGAAGAGAACTAGAAGGAGATTTGGCCATACTTGTACCAAGATTAAGGTATGTATGAGGTTGTGTTTGGAGTTTCATGCATGACTTGGTTACTAACTTGATGTGCATGTTAGCCATGGCTCAAATCTTTGTTATGCCATGGAAATGGTATTTGGGCAAAGTTGTTATGGTGATAAAGCCATTGCATGCTAAGTGTGAAGCTTGATGATGATGCATGCAATGATGGATTTTCTATTCATGAGTAAGATTTTGAGTTTTCTTTGTTTTATCATGATTAAAGTTGAAAAGGAGCTTGATTGTCATATTCGCCATGATGCATTCTTGAGCATGATTCATGCTTCTTGCATGTTAGTTAAAAATTTGTGTTTTGGATGGCTATGGACACCTTGAAAATTCGCCATGCTCATATATGCATATATATGATTGCACATTATGTTTGGTTATGAACTAAGTGATGAATATATTGATTTAAAGAAGAAAATGTGGAAGAATGCTTGTGAAATTGCAAGCACAATTCGCCTAGCACACATATAAGTGCTTGATGCTATATTATAAGTTTTGGGCCACAATGTGCAAAGCATTAATTAGTAGATTGCATGCTGTTTTTGTGAGGTATTAAGTGCAAAATTGACCCCAACATGTACATGAATATTCGCCTTGGGTAGCCTATTGAAGGCCTTAGCATTTCCTTGATGCTCAAATAAATTGTATTGAATTGCTTGATGTAGTATAAAATGTGCATGACCATTGTGTATTCAAGCTAAAGAGTGGCCATATGACCATTTAAAATCCTTGTCATATTCGCCATAAGCAAGCACAATGAGGTTTTAATAAATTGAATTTGTTTGAATTAGCTCAAGAGCTAAGAGGGCCACAATTGGACAAGGGAAGGAAAAGGTGATCGAATAGCCGAAAAAGCCGCTCGACAACATCCGAGGTAAGTCCTCAAGAAGTGACCTTACTTGAATTATGTGAGATGAAATATGGATGTGTATGATTATTGATTATGTGTGTATGAGTATTTGAATTCCACCCGCTAAGTCCCGGCTAATATGCTAATGATTATAATTGTGTTTGAGCCTTAGTAACGAAAATGAAATATGTATGTCCAATGATTATTGATGTATGTGTGCATGAGAAATTGAATGATATCCGGGCTAAGCCAAGACAACTATGTTGAAATTATATCCGGTTAAGACCAAGGCAATTGTGCTAGTGGCTATATCCGGCTAAGGCCCAAGGCATTCGTATGAAGTTATTCTATCCTGCTAAGACCAAGGCATTTGTGCACGTGATTAAATCCGGTTATATTCAAGAATCTTGGGCTGGAGGTGAGTGTTGGTTGTCAAATGAATTTAATTAGTACACTCGAAAGCCCAAAGGATAAGGTACGTTATATGTGCATTGGAAAGTCGACGTGTTTGAGCAACATTCGCTCAATCGACTAATGAATTTCAGTTATTGAATTGATTGATGCTTTGCGAACTTATATAATGATGAAGTATGAAGTAAGAATGTGTATTAATGAAATGATGCATTTGGCTATGTGAATGTATTGCTGTAAATTATAGTTCATTATATTCCTTGAGACTTACTAAGCATAAAATGCTTACCCGTTGCTTTGGCTCTTAGTTTTCTAGATTTCGCCGAGGCAATCGGATTTGGGATCGTTGAAGTCAAGTCATCCACACTGTCAAGCCTCCATTTTGGTATAAATTTTGGTTGAACTTGAGATGGCATGTATAGGACTACCCCTTGTTTGTTAAATATGTTGTAATGTAAGTATGTACGGCCGTGCGAAAATGGCTTGAAAAGGAAGCATGAACTTAGACTAATTGTGGGTTGTATGTATATATTTTGTGTCATGATGTGGCTATGGCTTGGAAATGGGAATGTTGGTCATATGATCAGCCATTGGCATGGTTAAAATGATCATATATGAACCTATGTATGGTAAGGCTAGTTGAATCATGGAGACCACCAAATAGGTAAGTCCTATCTTAAAACAGATGCTGCCAGCTGCAGTGGCATGAATGTGAAAATCACCAAAATTCATAGGAATGGAATTAGATAGTGAATAAGCTATGTAAATGAACCTTGATGAGTCTATTTTCATATGGAAGAAATGAAACGGTCATAGGAGTTACAGGTTAAGAGATATTAAAGCTATTGTGAGACAGGGCCAGAATGGTTTCTGGGTTCCCTGTCGCAACTTTAAAATTCACTATAAATTATCCAAAAGAATTAGGAGATATACCTTATATGTACAGATTCCATTTTGAGTCTAGTTTCATTAGAAACAAACGACACCAGCATTAAAGCCCTGTACAGAGAGATATTCAAGTTATACCGCGCGAAGGTCAGAGCAGTCGATCCCTGTAACAGGGGTAACTTTAACTAATAAACTGTAACAATTGGCCCGACCAAAATCCTAGAAATAAATCCATGGATGGATATATGAGTCTAAATTCAGGAAAATTTACGAAACCAGTTTCCGAGTTTTGAAACTCGAGATATGATTTTAAGGCGACAGTGACGTAGTTTTCCAGCCTGACTGGAAATGTCAAATTGGTGGGCAAAAACATGTGAACTTGGTTTGTTAACCCTCGTCCGACACCGCGATGGTCTCGGGTTTGGGGTGTTACAATTTTATTGGTATCGAGCCACGGTTTAGTCGATTCTAGGACTACCGTGATGTGTTTGGGGTCTAGCTATACATGCCATTAAATGATGAATCGATAGTGTGATGAATTCGACAATTTGACTTCATGTTTGTTTATAGCAATGGATCCCGATCCCAACCGAAAGCGATAGTGATGATGTGGAGAGTGTGGCGCTGCTCCGCGCAAGGGACAAAGGCCATGACTCTCAACCTATGGCCAATAATCCTAATGACGAGGCTAGGCAAGCCTTTTATAGTGTGATGAACGAATGGTTTAATCAATACATTCAACCAACACTACTGTTCCACCACCTCCATTCCCGACTTAATGCAACCCCAAGACCTACAATACCTCCGAGAATCGACCAAATAAGGTCGTAAGCCCCAATCGATAGGATTCAAAACATGGGGCCACTGAATTTAAGGCTACGGATGATGATGATGCCGAGCGAGCTGAATTATGGTTAGATAACACTATCCGTGCTTGATGAGCTATCCTGCACACCCGATGAGTGCTTAAAGTGTACCATCTCCTTGCTACGCGAGTCCGCCTACTATTGGTGGAGTACTCGACTTCGTGGTGCCTAGAGAACAAGTGACTTGGGAATTCTTTCTAACCGAAGTTCAAAAAAGTATATTAGTCGAGATTCATCGACCAAAAGCGGAGGGAATTCCTTGATCTTAAGCAAGGTTCTATGTCCGCTATCGATTACGAACGAAAGTTTGTGAGGCTTAGCCAGACGCGCGAGAATGCATTTCGTCCGGCTATTATGTGTAAACGCTCGAGGATGGGCTGAATGATGATATAAGGATGTTTGTTGGCATTCTCGAGATACGAGTTCGTAGTACTTGTTGAGCGAGCTTGTAAAGTCAAGAGCTTAGAAAGGAGAAACAAAAGCTGATGTGGGAATTGGAGAATTCGAAGAGGTCCTCGGAAAGTCTCTTCAACAAGCATCAAGAGATTTCGAGATGATGCGAGCCGGTCTAGAGGCGTTTGGGCTTTTCTAGACGAGGACGCGATCGACCCCGTGACCACACGAGTCACCTCGATCGCCGGTGGCGGAAATGATCGCCGAGAGAGGCGAGTGTCCACATTGTGGCAAATGGCATTCGGGAGCTGTTGGTTTCGTGATCGCCTCCTGCTATAAGTGTGGATCGGCCGACCACTTTATGAAGGATTGCCCGAGGATGCATGAACAGAATGCAAGTCGAGTGCAAACCCGGTGCTACCATCGCCGAGGTAGACCACCTAGAAATATGGGCAATGTCAATGGCGGTCGAGAGGATCTAGAGATGCTACCATCGATCCGAGGCTCGTGCTCTGCTAGGACTTATGCCATCTGCGCACGCCGAGGATGCTTGCCTCTCGGATGTTATTACCAGACTTTCACTCTTTTCAATACAAATGTAATTGCTTTGATTGACCCCGGTTCTACTCATTCATATATGTGAAACCTTAGCATCCAAAGAAGACTTTGCCCATTGAGTCTCATCGAGTTTGTAATTCGTGTCAAACCCTTGGGTCATTACGTGCTTGTTAACAAAGTGTGCAAGAAAAGTCCCCTAGTGTTCCGAGGTTCTTGTTTTCCTGGACTTAATGCTTTTGCCATTCGATGAGTTCGATGTTATTCTTGGTTTGGATTGGTTGACCATGCACGATGCGGTTGTAAATTGCAAGAGCAAGACTATCGATTTGAAGTCGCGAATAATGAAATAATTCGGGTTGAGTCCACGGACTTAAAGGGTTGCCACCGTAATATCGCCGATGTTGGCCTAGAAATATGTAAGAAAAGGGTGCGAAGCGTACCTTGCGACGTACTCGATGACAAGGAATCGAGAAGAAACCCGAACTGCGTTCGTGGTTTGTGAATACCGGATGTTTTCCCAAGAATTGCCGGGTTTACCAATTGCTCGGAAATAGAATTTGGCATCGAATTGGTACCGGTACCACTCCAATTTCGATAGCTCCGTGATCGTATGGCACCAACTAATTAAAGGAGTTGAAAGTTCAGTTGCAAGAATTGGTGGATAGAGGTTTTGCTCGCCGAAGTTTTTCGCCTTGGGGTGCGCCGGTCTTGTTCGTGAAGAAGAAGGATGGAACCATGCGATCAGCATCGACTATCATCGCCTTACCAAAGCGACGATAAAGAACAAATATCCGCTGCCACGTATTGATGACTTGTTCGATCAATCAAGGGAGCCTCGGTGTTCTCGAAAATAGATTTGAGATCGGGCTACTATCAATTGCGAATCCGAGATTCGGACGTGCCCAAGACCGCCTTGAACGAGATATGGTCACTATGAGTTCCCGTGATGCCGTTTGGGCTCACTAATGCCCTCGCGGTATTTATGGATTTAATGAATCGAATCTTTAGACCATATTTGGATCGATTCGTAGTCGTGTTCATTGATGACATCTTGGTTTATTCAAGAAATGAGACCGAACATCTTTGAACACCGCGGTTAGTGCCGCAAATTTTACGGACAAGCAATTATATGCTAAGTTCAAGTAAGTGTGAGTTCGTTAAGAGAGGTTAGCTTCTTGGGTCATGTGGTATCTCAGATCGGTATTTGAGTCGAATCGAATAAAATTTCAGCCATACTAAATTGGAAGCCTCAGAAATATTACCGAGGTTCAAGCTTTTGGGGCTTGCTTGTTATTACCGACGCTTTGTAAAGGGTTCTCAACGATAGCCACGCCGATGACGGTTACTCCAAAAGGATGTTAAGTTCGAATGGACGGAGAAATGCCAAAAAGCTTCGATCAACTGAAAACTTATTTGATGAAGCCCCAATTCTAGTGCAACCCGAGTCCCAAGGAGTTTGTTATCTATAGCGACGCCTCTCTACTTGGGTTAGGTTGCGATTAATGCAAGAAGGTCGAGTTGTGGCCTATGCGTCGAGGCAATTAAAGCCACATGAGAAAAATTATCCGACTCATGATCTCGAATTGGCCGCCATCGATTCGCCTTAAAGATTTGGCGACATTACTTATTTGGTGAAAGGTGCCATGTATACTCGGATCACAAAAGTCTCAAATATTTGATGACCCAAAGAGACTTAAATCTGCGACAAAGACGTTGGCTTGAGCTGTTAAAGGATTATGAATCGATCATTGATTATCACCCGAAAGGCGAATGTGGTTGCGGATGCCTTGAGTCGTAAATCGTTATTCACTTTACGAGCGATGAATGTGCACTTGTTCCGTCCGATCCGACGGTGTGTTAGTGGTGAATTGAAAGCCAAACCACTATTGACACACCAAATTCGAGAAGCTCGAAAAGTCGACGACGAGTTGGTTGCAAACGGCTGCGTGTGTTCCAACAAGGACTCGGAGTTTCAAATCGACGATGACGATTGTTTGAGGTTCAAAAGTCGTCTGTGTGTCCCAAGGAATTGAACTCATTTCGATAATTCAATGAAGCCCATTGTAGCCAAATGGCAATCCACCCGGAGTACGAAGATGTACAATGATTTGAAACGCCGATTTTGGTGGCATGGTATGAAGCGAGACATCTCCGACTTTGTTTCAAGATGTTTAATATGTCAACAAGTGAAAGCGGAACATCAGTGCCTTTAGGATTACTTCACCAATCACGATACCCGAGTGGAAATGGGATCGAGTCACAATGGACTTTGTATCCGGACCGCCATTGTCGCAAGTAAGAAGGATGCGGTTTGGGTCGTGGTAGATCGATTGACTAAGTCGGCCCACTTTGTCCCCGTGACGCACGGATTTTTCAATGGACAAATTAGCGGAATTGTACGCTTTCTCGATTGTGAAATTACACGGATGCCCATTTCTATCGTGGTCGGATAGAGATCCGAGATTTACCTCGCGGTTTTGGAAAAAGTTGCAAGAAGCTTTGGGTACCAAGTTGCATTTCAAGACCGCCTTTCACCCCCAAACCGATGGTCAATCCGAAGCGGGTAATTCGAGATACTTGAGGATATGTTAAGATGTTGCGTCCTCGAGTTTAGTGGTTCATGGGAACGGTATTTGCCGTTGATTGAATTCGCCACAACAACAACTTTCAATCGAGCATTAAGATGGCACCTTACGAGGCTTTGTACGGCGTAAATGCCGTACACCATTGTTTTGGACCGAGCTTGGTGAAAGCAAGATTTTCGGTGGATTTGATTAGGGATGCTGAATGAAAGTGAAAGTAATCCGTGAAAGTTTGAAGATAGCCTTCGATCGTCGTAAGTCGACGCGGATATGAAGCGTAAGGATATCGAGTATCGTGGGTGATAAAGTGTTTCTCAAGGTATCGCCTTGGAAAAAGATACTCGTGTTCTACCGTAAGGGCAAGTTGAGCCCGAGGTTCATTGGGCCATATGAGATATCGAGCGAGTCGGTCCAAAGGCATATCGCTTGATTTTGCCCCGAACTCAAAAGGTTCATGATGTCTTCCACGTGTCGATGCTTCGACGTTATAGATCCGATCCAACGCACGTGATTAGTCCATCGAAATTGAAATTCAAGCTAATATGAGTTATGAGGAAGAACCAATTCAGTATCCTATCACGAGAAGTGAAAGAGTTGCGAAACAAGCGGGTTCCGCTAGTGAAAGTGTTATGGCTCAAGCACGGGATAGAAGAAGCTACTTGGGAGACCGAGAACTCTATGAGAGAGCGATATCCGAACCTATTTACCAGTAAGCTTTTCGGGACGAAAATCTCTTGAGTGGGGAGAGTTGTGACACCCGAATGTGACCCTAGTCGGAGAGTGGTTTCGGGACCACGAAACCGAGTCACAAGAATAATTAAGTGTTATATTCCGTGCTTATTGTATGTGGAATTGGTATGCGTAAATATTTCGTGTCTCGATTTTTATTAATTAGGTGCTAATTTATAAGAAAGGACTTAGTAGTGAACTTTGAAAGTACGATAGGGAAATATGTGATGACTAATTAAAGCATGCATGCAAAATAATGGACTTGCATGTCAAATTTCCTTTTTACAAGTGATGGCGGCCATGACAAAGTGATATGGGCTAAACATGTCATGAAACATGTTTTGTTGGGCATTAGGAGAAATCATAAACAAATAAGCATGTGTAAGAAAAGAATGAAAAAAAATGTGTGTGAGAGTAGCATTTCCCCATTGCCGTGCAACCAAGAAGAGAAAACAAAAAATTTGTTCATCCTTTCTCATCTTTTGGCCGAAAATCATAAGGAGGAAGAAAGGGATTTTTGCTCCATTTTTGGTTTAGAAGAGAACTAGAAGGAGATTTGGCCATACTTGTACCAAGATTAAGGTATGTATGAGGTTGTGTTTGGAGTTTCATGCATGACTTGGTTACTAACTTGATGTGCATGTTAGCCATGGCTCAAATCTTTGTTATGCCATGGAAATGGTATTTGGGCAAAGTTGTTATGGTGATAAAGCCATTGCATGCTAAGTGTGAAGCTTGATGATGATGCATGCAATGATGGATTTTCTATTCATGAGTAAGATTTTGAGTTTTCTTTGTTTTATCATGATTAAAGTTGAAAAGGAGCTTGATTGTCATATTCGCCATGATGCATTCTTGAGCATGATTCATGCTTCTTGCATGTTAGTTAAAAATTTGTGTTTTGGATGGCTATGGACACCTTGAAAATTCGCCATGCTCATATATGCATATATATGATTGCACATTATGTTTGGTTATGAACTAAGTGATGAATATATTGATTTAAAGAAGAAAATGTGGAAGAATGCTTGTGAAATTGCAAGCACAATTCGCCTAGCACACATATAAGTGCTTGATGCTATATTATAAGTTTTGGGCCACAATGTGCAAAGCATTAATTAGTAGATTGCATGCTGTTTTGTGAGGTATTAAGTGCAAAATTGACCCCAACATGTACATGAATATTCGGCCTTGGGTAGCCTATTGAAGGCCTTAGCATTTCCTTGATGCTCAAATAAATTGTATTGAATTGCTTGATGTAGTATAAAATGTGCATGACCATTGTGTATTCAAGCTAAAGAGTGGCCATATGACCATTTAAAATCCTTGTCATATTCGCCATAAGCAAGCACAATGAGGTTTTAATAAATTGAATTTGTTTGAATTAGCTCAAGAGCTAAGAGGGCCACAATTGGACAAGGGAAGGAAAAGGTGATCGAATAGCCGAAAAAGCCGCTTCGACAACATCCGAGGTAAGTCCTCAAGAAGTGACCTTACTTGAATTATGTGAGATGAAATATGGATGTGTATGATTATTGATTATGTGTGTATGAGTATTTGAATTCCACCCGGCTAAGTCCCGGGCTAATATGCTAATGATTATAATTGTGTTTGAGCCTTAGTAACGAAAATGAAATATGTATGTCCAATGATTATTGATGTATGTGTGCATGAGAAATTGAATGATATCCGGCTAAGCCCAAGACAACTATGCTGGAAATTATATCCGGGTTAAGACCAAGGCAATTGTGCTAGTGGCTATATCCGGCTAAGGCCCAAGGCATTCGTATGAAGTTATTCTATCCGGCTAAGACCAAGGCATTTGTGCACGTGATTAAATCCGTTATATTCAAGAATCTTGGGCTGGAGGTGAGTGTTGGTTGCGAAATGAATTTAATTAGTACACTCGGAAAGCCCAAAGGATAAGGTACGTTATATGTGCATTGGAAAGTCGACGTGTTTGAGCAACATTCGCTCAATCGACTAATGAATTTCAGTTATTGAATTGATTGATGCTTTGCGAACTTATATAATGATGAAGTATGAAGTAAGAATGTGTATTAATGAAATGATGCATTTGGCTATGTGAATGTATTGCTGTAAATTATAGTTCATTATATTCCTTGAGACTTACTAAGCATAAAAATGCTTACCCCTGCTGCTTTGGCTCTTAGTTTTCTAGATTTCGCCGAGGCAATCGGATTTGGGATCGTTGAAGTCGAAGTCATCCACACTGTCAAGCCTCCATTTTGGTATAAATTTTGGTTGAACTTGAGATGGCATGTATAGGACTACCCTTGTTTGTTAAATATGTTGTAATGTAAGTATGTACGGCCGTGCGTAAAATGGCTTGAAAAGGGAAGCATGAACTTAGACTAATTGTGGGTTGTATGTATATATTTTGTGTCATGATGTGGCTATGGCTTGAAATGGGAATGTTGGTCATATGATCAGCCATTGGCATGGTTAAAATGATCATATATGAACCTATGTATGGTAAGGCTAGTTGAATCATGGAGACCACCAAATAGGTAAGTCCTATCTTAAAACAGATGCTGCCAGCTGCAGTGGCATGAATGTGAAAAATCACCAAAATTCATAGGAATGGAATTAGATAGTGAATAAGCTATGTAAATGAACCTTGATGAGTCTATTTTCATATGGAAGAAACGAAACGGTCATAGGATTTACAGGTTAAGAGATATTAAAGCTATTGTGAGACAGGGCCAGAATGGTTTCTGGGTTCCCTGTCGCAACTTTAAAATTCACTATAAATTATCCAAAAGAATTAGGAGATATACCTTATATGTACAGATTCCATTTTGAGTCTAGTTTCATTAGAAACAAACGAAACCAGCATTAAAGCCCTGTACAGAGAGATATTCAAGTTATACCGCGCGAAGGTCAGAGCAGTCGATCCCTGTAACAGGGGTAACTTTAACTAATAAACTGTACCAATTGGCCCGACCAAAATCCTAGAAATAAATCCATGGATGGATATATGAGTCTAAATTCAGGGAAAATTTATGAAACCAGTTTCCGAGTTTTGAAACTCGAGATATGATTTTTAAGGCGACAGTGACGCAGTTTTCCAGCCTGACTGGAAATGTCAAATTGGTGGGCAAAAACATGTGAACTTGGTTTGTTAACCCTCGGGTCCGACACCGGCGATGGTCTCGGGTTTGGGGTGTTACAGTTTCTATCGAAACAAACAGCATCAGTATTGAAGCCCTGTACAGAGAGATATTCAAGTTGTAACGCGTGAAGGTCAGTGTAGTCGACCCCTGTAACATGGGAGACTTTAACTAATAAACTGTACTAATTGGCCCGACCAAAAATTCTAGAAAAAATTTTGTAGATGGAAATATGAGTCTAATTTCAGGGAAAAATTATGAAACTGATTTTTGAGCTTTGAAACTCAAGATATGATTTTTAAGGCGACAATGACGCAGTAACCAGCTTGTCTGGAAAATTTTAAATGGACTGTGAAAATGATTAAGTCAAGTTGTGTGCACCTTGTGTTCGACTCCGGTAATGGACTCGGGTACGGGGTGTTACAATCATGGTGATCGAGTAGTCCGACAGTTAGGTTGCATACAGTATATCCTGACACTGCCAGTACGATTAAGGGAGACCCATGTGATTAACAAGATGGGGAAACATGGAAATGATTGGGGAGAAGTGCATGAAGAATATATTACAATGTGGAACAACCGATTAGGAAGGGTACCTCAGATAGATCGTGCTTTGGATCTGCACCCCTCGTTAGAGTACATACAATGGTACTCTGAGATAGGGAATGTAACACCTCTAACCCATATCCGTCGCCCGAACAAGGTTTCAGGGCATTACTGCAGTTTACAGATCAAGTACAGATCAAGTACAGATCAAGTGCAAGTGCAAGGGTCACACGACCAAGCCACAACTGTATGTAAGGCTATGTGATCAGTTCTAGGCATTCTGTTTTAAAATTTTAAAGATGTAGGGGATACACGACCAAACCACACGCCTCTATGCTAGGCCGTGTGACATACACGACTAAGACACACGCCCGTGTCTCTGCTCGTGTAGACGAAATAAGGCCATTTCTAAGTCATATTTCTTACCCATTTGGTCTTCCACCTACATTAACATTTTAACACACTCAATAACCAATCCAAGACATTTTAACTAAACCAAACCAAGTCATAATCATGTCATATACCTCATTTCTCAACATTCAAATTTACCATATAAATCAAAACATCTATTTGCTTACTTATACCAACTATACTATCTTATCTCATACATCAATATGCCTATAACTTATCCATCATTCAACCACATCAAACACAACAAACATGAAGAAGCCACACACATATATACATAACAAAAATATGTCTAACTCAAACCATTCCAATAGCTATTTATAACCAAAACACATATTTGTCATCAATGACCCATTTGCACTTATACATGCCATTATATCAAAATCTAGTTCTTTACATATACCGAAATGAGCTGAAAGATAGTGTGATGATGCTCCGACCAGTTTCCAACCACTTCAAGCTTCTGAATTACTATAGAATAGGAAAAATAATATAGGGTAAACATATTATGCTTAGTAAGTTCGTATAACGGGAAATTAACTTACCATTCATTTACATTTAAAATAAGCATGCAAAATTCATCCAAAAAAATTTAGCAATTTGCCTAAACACATATAATCTCAAGAAACATGCTAGTCATATAATTCATGTGAATGTCAAGAAACAATGATGAGCTTATCATGTAACAAATTTTCATGTACATATGTTTTCCACATCATATATTCATATAACATATAAATTTCCATAATATTTTATCTCAAATTCAAATTATCCCATGTCGAAAACTTTGCCTGTTGAACTTATTAGAAATATCTATGGATACACAGGTAGTACACTTGAAGTGTACAAATTGTAATCCATCAATTCATATTCGGGAGTGCTCCTTAAAGCACATAATTAGGAAGCCCTCTCTCTAGCCATATAATAGGAAGCTCATGTGAGTTGTATAACGGAAAGTTTATCCGAGCTATATAACGGGAAGCTCATAAGAGCCATAATCAGGAAGCTCATGCGAGCCAATAACGAGTAGCTCTGAAGAGCCATTAAACAAGAAGCTTCAGGTAGCTATGTATTAAGAAGTTCAAGCGAGCCATATCGAGAAGTTTCGGAAAGCCATTAATCAAGAAGCTCACAAAGAGCCTTTAATCGGGAAGCTCACGAAGAGCCATATATCGAGATGCTCATAAGAGCTGCGGTGTGTCCACAACATATGCAGAATCACAACCGACTGGGATGCTCCGAAGAGTTATTAACGGGAAGCTCGCAGGAACCATATAAAGGGAAGTTTGAGAGGGCCAAATATTTGGATGCTCATGAGAGCTTATAACGGGACGCTCTTTCAAGCTATGGTGTGTCCGCAACATATGCAAGACCACAACCAATTCGGGAATATTGTATCCATCGAATTTTATTTATTCAAACGGAACTTAACATTTATCGGGCTTTATCGGACTTGTGATAAGTTTTATGTACATGGAAATTACACAATTCATATATATATAACATTCAATTCAAATATATAAATGTACACAATTTAATTACACAAACTTACCTTGACAAGTGTTCGTTGATTTGTTATCTATTAGTCCGACACTTCTTTTTTCCTCGATCTAATTCCGTATTTTGTCTATCCGGATCTATATGAGTAAATTTAACTCAATTTAATACAATTCATCTTCAATTCATTCCAATTCACATCTTAGGTAAAATTATTATTTTGCCCCTATAATTTTATTTAATTATGATTTCGTCCCTAGGCTCGAAAAATGAAATTCATGCAATCTGACCCTTATTCCAAGTCTAACCGATTTTCACATGTAACATTAACAACCCATGTATTTCATAAAATTTAAAATTTTTCCATAAATTTTACATCTTTACAATTTAGTCACTAAATTATAATTTCATCAAAATTCACTTTACAAAAGTTGTTTATCTAGTAACAACCTTTCAATTCCTACCAAAAATTTCATAATTCATACATACTCATCCATGGAAAAACCCTAGTACTTTAATAACTTTGCAAATTAATCCCCGAGATAGCTAAATTAAGCTATTACGATCTCGGAAATATAAAAATTACTAAAAACGAGACAAAAAAACATACCTAATTGAGTAAAATAAGCTTGCTAGAACTCAATACCCATAAATAGGGTTTCCATGGATTTTCATTTGGGAAAGATGATAATATGATGATATTTTCTTTTATTCTATTATTTATCATCTTTATTTTTCATCTTTCCAATTTTTTCATTTTCTTTATTTAATTTTCTATGGATGAATCATCATCCTTATCTACTAACCCCTCTTAATGGTCTATAAGGACCTCCAATTTTGAATTCCATAGTTATTTGATACCTATAACTACTAGAACTCAACTTTTGCATTTTATGTAATTTGGTCCTTTATCAAATTAGACATGTAATCGGTAAAATTTTCTTAACGAAATTTTTATACGACATTCCTATCATAATGCAGACCACGCAATAATATTAAAATAATTTTCCTTACGGGCTCAGATTTGTGGTCCCGAATCCACAGTTTCGATTTTACTGAAAACAAGCTGTTGTAGGGAAACCATTTTTGTTTGGTAGGTGGTCGATGGTAGTCCCCCCGTATATGAGACGACTTGGGCAACACCTTCCAGATCCGCATCATGCCCCAGAGCTGGAGGTAAAGCCAGAACTACACTTTGGGAATAGTTTTTATCATCCAGATTTGGAGGGCGATGACTATTTTCCGGGCTTGTTAGGCCACGGATATCATTCAGAGTTTGATATCTTTGGCCTACTACCATCTCAGTACTCCAGTCATCCTAGCTTGTATCCACCTCAATACTTCACTTCTTCCAGCCCGTATCCATCGTCCTACTCTACTTCTCCCGGCTCGTATCCATTGCCATACTCACTGCAGAAAAATAGACTTTTAGCGACATTTTTTAGGCCTATAGCAGTACTTTAAGCGCCGCTAAAATTATTTGCGACGCTTGTGAAAATGCCATTATAGACAATGCCGCTAAATTTTGTGGCGTTTATGTGAAAAAAACGCCTCTATAGAACATGACATTTAGTGGCGCTTTTATCAAAAATGCTGCTAAAGAACATGACTTTTAGCGGCGATTTTGTCGCAAATGCTGCAAGAGAACATTATCTTTAGCGGCGCTTTTTATTGCAAATGCCGCTAAAGAACATGACCTTTAGCAGCACTTTTATCACAAACGCAACTAAAGAACATGACCTTTAGCGGTGGTTTTATCACAAACGCCGCTAACTTTGGCAGATTTGTAACATTCAATTTTCATGCATATACAACCCTTCCTGTAGTATGAAATCCAACCAAAAACAGCAAATCTAAATGATACTTTAAATTCAACGAAATATATATGATATAAATTGATAACTGAAGTATAATTCAAAATTTTCTTACAATAATGTTAAAAGTTACAATGTTAAAAATATTCTTACAACAAGAAAATGTCTAAGATGGTGGATTTTGCGACTGCTGAAACATCTTCATCATATTCTGAAGTTGTAGCCGAGTCGCTCATACTTTCGCTTTGCTCGCTTCCTCGCCGCGCCTCTGCTTCCTCGCCATCGCCTCTACTTTAAGTTGTAGCTGAAGTTCTTCATATTTTCTTTGAACCTCAGCTTCTCTCGATGCTACCTCCGTTTTAAGCTGAGCAATTTGCTCAACTGTGCTCGCTTGCATTTGAGCCATCTGGTCTCTTAACCTCTGAACTTCAGCTTAAGCCTGACTCCCCGAAGGCATGTATTGTTGCGAGCTGGATCCAAAATATTGGGTTGGGTTAACAAAAGATCCTTAAAATCGAACCCGACCATACCTTTCAAGACCCAAAACTTCAATAATAGTCTAGTTATCAATGTCGTCAACATTAACAGAACTATCACTTTAAGCAATCACTTTATACTCTACCTTTTTATCCTTTAGTTTCTCTTAATAAATCAATCAAAGAGTTAGAAATGAAATATATAATAAAAACAAATGCAACATAACTTAACATTATTTGCATTACAAACGATGAATTAAACCATTATAATTAAACATTATAAATATTTAAAATTATTCAAATTTTATTAAGTAAACATACCATAATTTCTACACTTCAGAAGTCATAAGAGATCTATCTTTCTTCCTATGTGTAATGTCAAAAAGCTGAAGGCGTCCAACTTTTTGACCAGACGATTGTTCCTACAATATAGTAGTAAAAATATTATTTAATAGAAAGTAAAAAATATTTGACACAATTAATAAATTCAAAATACCTAGGCCTCAGCTACACAAGCAAAACTTTTCGACCCAGCTGTGTGAGTGAATTTCTGTTTTTGCCAACTGCTTGTTCCAACTCGCTCACGATCCTACATTATGAAATTATTATTACGTATATAGTAAATACTATAAACCAAAATAATTATAAGAGTTTGGAAGTATGTAATACCTCTCCTTTCTTTGAATTCCAAAATCTAACAGCATCTTCCCATTGGTACCTCAGCATTTTTGGCGGGAGATTTCGCAATTTCTCTTTGAGGCTTATATTTTTCTTAAAATATTCTTTCTTTAAAGTACTTTTATGGTCTCTCCAGTTTTTTCCCAATGCCTTCTTTACATAATTATCCGAGACCTCTAAAGCAAATCTCTCCTACAAAAAACACAAGTTTAGAAAGTGAATATAAATGAAACTTAAACTAAATTATTATAAATTACATTCAAGTTTTCCTACCTTAATATTACCGAGAGCTTGATTTTTGTTACTATCAAGCATTTGATGCCATGACTCGTAGTTGATAGACGACATATTGGCATTTCATGCTATAATGCCCAAATATCCTGCTAAAAGTCGAGCTTCTGTTCCAACAGGCTGACCAAGATTGTTTCTAGATACTTTGACACGCTCGACAGCATTTAACTCGTATAAATCTTTAAGTAACGTACGTTGTAATAGCCTGTTTTTGAGTCAAATCAGAACAGTGGTTTCAGAACCACAAAACTGAGGTTAAAATATTATTTTATTATTTTATTAAGGTTTACAACATGATAGAATTATTATGTGAAAGTTTCGTAAAGAAATTTTACTGTTTAAATGCTTAATTCAGTAAAAAGGACTTAATCGCGTAAAGTGAAAAACTTGTGTGCTATTAGTTAAATGTGTCTAATAGCTATGGTTTATTAAAGTGAAAGTCCTTATGATGTTATTAGCCCATTTTTAGAGTTAGTGGATGTTGGTGGGTGGTAATTGGTGCAGTTATTAAATTTATTAAGAGATAAAATGGTAAAATGGTTATTAATGATAAAATTAATAAAACAAACCAAATTTTTAGTTCTTCTTCTTCATCTAGCTGAATTCATGCAAGAAGAAAATCCATTTTAGGCTTGAAAATTTGGAAAGCTTTTTCCTTTCAATTAGGTATGCAATTTTAACCCTTTTTTTTATAATTTCTACATTTTTGAGCTCGTTGCAGCTTAATCTAGCTAGCCCGTACCTTCATTTTTGAAACTGTTATAGATTCTGAATGATGCCATTGTTGAATGCTTGAGTATCTTATGGTTTATGATGGATTTGGAATAGTTTTTGTTAGTTAAAATAGTTTTGTAAAGTGATTTTTGACAAAAATGTCAATTAGGGATTAATTTGAGAAAATGTAAAATGTTGTGGATAAAAGTGTGAATATGATGAAATTATGGGCTGCTAGTATTGTATAATAAATTCGGTTAGACATGGGTTTCATGAAAATTGAATGAATTTGCATTTTTACGAGATAAGGACTAAATTGTAAACAATGTGAAAGTATAGGGGCAATTATGTAAATTTTCCAAAATATGAATAATGGACTAAATTGAATAGATTAAATACTGAATGTGTTGAATTTGATAATATACATATGGATCAAGATAAGTCGCGATCAAGTTTAGACCGGGGAAAGGAAAAGATTAACGAGTAGTCGATAAATTTCTATCTGAGCAACTCGAGTTAAGTTCGTATAATTAGAATCGAACTTTTAATTACTTATAGTTATTTGAAATGGATGTACAAAATGGATTACTTGATTTAACTGTAATACAAATGCCTTATTAATATAGTCTGTTGAATTACCAAGTCCCGTTAAACTGTAGAAGTCGTGAGATACGAGTGACATGTCACTAGGGTTACCGTTTTGGTCGAGATCCTGTATGTGTTGCGGACTCACCACAGCTCATATGAGCTTACTGTTTTAGCTCGTCAGATTTTACCATTTCAGCTCGTCAGAGTTTACCGTTCCAGCTTAATAAAGCTTACCGTCCATCAGCTCAGGAGGAGATTACCGTTTATCAGCTCAGGAGGAGTTCACCGATCATAGCTCGTAAGAGCAAATATAATGATGAATTGATGGATTACCGATTAATACACTTAGTGTGTATCACCCATGTATCTATCGATGTTCTAGTAAGTTCAACGGGCATAATTCTGTTAATGGATATATGGATGAATTATCGGTACATATACATGAATTAGTATTTATGTTATACATGTTATATGAATTTGTTATGTATATGATATTCAATATTGAATGGACTAACCTATGGATGGATGTTGGGATTAGGAATTTGGAAATTGAATGTAGTTACCTTAATTATTTTTATTGACTTTGTATAAATGGTAAGTTAAATTCTATATTATACGGGTTTACTAAGCTATAAAGTTTACTCTGTTTCTTTTCTGTGTTTTATAGAGGTTCGATAGCTAGCTCGATTCAGACGAAGTTGGAGTTACACATCACATTATCCAGTTGCAGATTAGTACTTTTGATCTTGTGGATATTTATAAATATGGCATGTATAGGCTAGTATAAGGATGATAGTTGTGGTCACTTGCATTAGATGTTTTGGCACAAGTTGTGTTGTGGTAAAGCCATGTGATTTGGCCTAATATGTGTAGTATTTTGGTTGTATTTAAGTGAAATAATATGATGTGTATTTTTATTGGTCTATAAAAGATGGAAAGGAATTATGCAAATGCTGCTTTGATAGTTGGTAAATATGTGTATGCTTTATGAATATGAATTTGGCATGTTTTACAAGTTGTTAAATGAGACATTTTGTGTCATTGAAATGGTTTAGTTTAAAGCATGATTGGAATTGTTGTTATAGGTGCATGGAATGTAAAGGAATTAGTTGCCTATTGATTTGTAAATGTTGCATAATTTGCTTGCGTAGGTAGGCACAAATCGAGTGGCAAAATTGGCTTGGTAAATAGCCTATTTTTGTCCACACGGCCTAGAACACGGGTGTGTGGTTTGGTCGTGTAACACCCAGTTTTCACACGGGATGATCACACGGTCGTGTGGTTGGCCATGTGGTGCAAGTTAGTATGTATACCCTATTTTCACATGACCTGAAGCACATGCATGTCTGTGGGTCGTGTGTATCACACGGGCTAGACACACGGGTGTGTGGTCTGGCCGTGTGAGCAAGTCAGAGAGTTACACAGGGTTGGAAACGGGCTGGAATACGGTCATGTGATCCTATTTCGAACGTACACAAGGCCTGAGACATGGGCGTGTCTCTTGGTCGTGTGAGAGACACGATCGGGGTACACGGGCTTGTGACCCCTCCAGTATTGAAAATTTTTTATAAGTTTCTCGATTGATTGGTTTAGTAACCACTTCCAAAGTATGTTTTAAGCCTCGTAAGCTCATTTTAGGGACAATATGATTTGCTAATAAATGTTGACTGCATAAATGTATGAAAATATATGTTTGATTTGTATCCGGTGCTCGATAACACGTAGTAACCTTATTTTGGTGATGGATACGGGTTAGGGGTGTTACATACGTCCTTGACCTCTGCGCGTCCCACCACTTTCAACCAAAAAATGGTATATTATAATATAAGAATTTGAAAAAGAAATCAATGATAAAAGTCAACACACATGTAAATAAATTTAACATTACTTGGAATTTCTGCAAGTTCGTCAGGTGTATTCGGAACATTCAAAGATCCAATAGCAGTCTGTTGTTCACTATTTGTTTTTTCCAAATTTGGAGTATTTTGAACAATACTTAGATCTCGCAATCGTCTTCTAGGCATTTTATCTACAATACACATAAAATAGTTGAAATTTTAGTAACTAATTACAACAATAATGGTTCATATAAAATAGTTGAAATATTTAACAAGACCAAGATTTAAATTATGATATTACATATAATTAAAAAATCGTAAAATCTTACTACATCATAATTCGTAAATATCTTCATCTACATCCTGGCGAACCCATTGAAATTGTGTACTAGTACTAGAGATATTTTCATTTAAGTTTTGTTCTGGAAAAGACAAAGTTTCTGATCTTTCGTCGATGTCATCTCTACTTCCATTGCCCATGTCAAACAATGTACCAACCCTCATCAGTTGGATCTTTTCTAGGGGTGTTACGAAGTACAACGTACCAACCCTCATCAATTGGATTTTTCGAGTAAAAACTTGTTTCACTTGAGAAGAAAATACATATGGCTAATTTATCAATTATTTTCCAATGTGAATTAATTGAGAGAAGTTCACCATTGTAAAACCATATTGATCTTTTTTAATTCCGCGAACAGTATTAACATCAGCCCAATGACATCGAAATAAGACAACTTTCCATTTTCCATAGTAATCCAACTCAATAATGTCAGTAAGAAGTCCGTAATACTCCACATTTCCCTCAATAGGATTACTGTCCCTAGCACTAGCATAACTTGTAATTGAAGAATTAACAACTATTCCACAATTTTGAATTCTCCTAAATCTCTCGCGATATTTTGTATGAAATCTGAATCCATTGATGAGGAAGGCACTATATCTTTTTACTACTCTATTCAGACTTGGGAAACCCATTTAACTTCGTCATTGACGTCCTTCCCACTCCAAACTTATTGAAACGAAAGTAAATTGAGTAATTTTACATATTATGAGAAAACATTATTATTTGTCAATGAAAGCTTCAATTGCATACCGTTTGGCTTGACCATTCATGAAAAGATTCTGTGAATAACTTATTAATCTCTCGATGTTGTAATCTTCGGGAGCGTGAACGAGATCTCAAGATTTGTTTGTACTCACTATGTTAAAAAGAGGTTTAATTGGTTAGAATATAAACAAATTAAAAAGATGAATATTTATCAAATTCTGGAACTTACTTGCGTAATGGTTCAATTGAATCGTGATGAAAAAGAACATATCACTGTGCTTGTACCCAAGATCTATCATCTAATTCTGCAATTTCAACTTTACCGATTGGTTCTCCATAACTTTGATATAAATAAGTTTTGACCAAGTTATGATCAGTGAGCCCAGCATTTCTACTTGATTTATTCAGTCTTGTTTCAACATCTTCTAAATATCTAGAATAGAAAGTCATACACTCCTCTACCAAGTAACCTTCAGCAATTGATACTTCTGGATAACACTTATTATGACAACAAGACTTCAATTTGCATAGGAACCTAAACACGATATACAACATTATCAAAAGTTGTAACTAAAGGTATAGAGGTGAATGAATGAATACTTTACAAATAAATTAGCACCTTTCTATAAGATACATCCATCGATAGAAATTCAGTCCACCAAGTATTGCTTCATGAGGGAGATGGATTAGTAAGTGCACCATAATACTGAAAAAGGAAGGTGGAAATATCTTCTCCAAATTGCATAAAGTCAAAGCGGCTCGATCTTTTACTGTCTCAAGTTCTTCAACATTCAAAACTTTGCCACAAATAGCTTTCATTATATTGGATAGTTCAATTATACAAGACGTCACCTTTTTTTGACATACAACACCGTAAAGCAACTGGCAGTAAATCTTGCATCAAGATGTGATAATCATGTGATTTTAAGGAATATAGTCTTCGATCTTTAAGACTCACATATCAAGATATATTTGATGCATACGCATCTGGGACATTTATATCCTTCAACACCATGTAGTACACTTCTTTCTCTTTCTTCGACATTGCAAAAATAGAAGGTAGCAACCGATATTTCCCTTTTGGAAGTACTTGGGGATGAAGATCATGTCGAATTCCCATGTCAACTAAATCAAGTTGACTCTGAAGATTGTCTTTTGATTTTCCATCGACATTCAAAATTGTCCCAATGATGTTCTCGCAAACATTTTTCTCAATATGCATGACACTAAGATTGTGTCGTAAAATGTGATGCTCCCAATAAGGCAACTCAAAAAAAAATACTTCTTTTTTTCCACAAATCCACCTCATTAGGATCATCCTCTTCATCAGATTCATCCTTCGATCTTCTCTTTATTTACGTGTTGGGTGGTTGATTCATCTTCCCATAACTAAAATTGATATCTTTCATCATGAACAAGATTTCAGATCCAATGGTCTGCTCATGACCTTCTCTGAACTCTTTAGTACAGTCAAATAGAGTGCTCTAAAATCTAAATCTATGATTTTCATCTAACCACCGACAATGCCCCATATAAGAGAACTTCTTCCCATTATATAACCACTTTGAACATGTTTGCGTCGCACAACGAGGACAAGCATAACGTCCTTTGGTACTCCAACCAGATAAATTGGCATAAGCTGGGAAATCATTAATAGTCCACAACAAAGCTGCACGTAAATAAAAGTTCTCCTTTCTCAAGACATCATATGTTTCAACACTTGCCCATAATTGTTTCAACTTTTCAATAAGTGGCTGCATATAAATGTCGATATCATTTCTGGGACCTTTCTCTCTAGGGATAATCATTGATAAGATAAAAGAAGATTGCTTCATGCAAATCCATGGAGGCAAATTGTAAGGAACAAGCACTACAGGTCAAGTGCTGTACAAAGTACTCATTATTTTATAATGATTAAATCCATCCGATGCTAACCCAAGCCTCACATTTCGAGGATTAGTTGCAAAGCTTAAAAATTTATTTTCAAATGATTTCTAACCTAAAAAATCCGCAGGATGCCTTAATAATCCATCATCGGTTTGTTGATCATGATGCCATTTCATAGACTCGACTGTCTTTGAAGACATGAAAAGCCTTTGAAGCCTTGGTATTAGTGGAAAATATTGCAAAATCTTTACTAGCTTCTTTCTTGATTGTGCCTCACTTTCATCCTCATTCACATCTTCTGTATTCATATTCATCCAACGAGATTTACCGTAAACATGATAAGACTGTTGGTTTTTCCGATCACCCCAATACAACATGCAGTCATTTGGAATTTTGTCGTACCCAAGGCCTAAATCTTTTATTAGTTTCTTTATATCTTTGCATGAATGAGAGATTTTTGCAAATGGAAACATCTCTCTCAAAAACTCTAACAGCATTGTAAAAGAGTTTCCGGTCCACCTTTCTAAACATTTTAAGTGAAATAGACGAATGCAGAAGGACATTTTTAATATTTTGATCCCTCGTAAAGTTTTTCATTCATTTCATTAAGTAACTTGTAGAACTTCGCCACTTCTCTATTTGGCTCTTCATCAGGTACACTTCTTCCCGTTTTAGTAAAAGTATTTCCACCAATATTACAATCATCGTATGCAATAAAATCAGGTGGAAACGATTGCAAACCATGACTGTGCATGTTAAATGCATCCCGCAACATACCTTCCATGTCATCTTCTCTAACAGACTGATGGTAAGCACTATGAGGATAAGCCAGATTAATAGTTGAAAAGGTTCTACTAGATGTACACTTTCCATGGAAAATCCATTTTTTATACCCCCGAATAAAGCCATCAACAATTAGATGTTTGTAGACAACTTCACGAAAATGCCAATTGATGTTGCCACACTTCTTACATGGGCAAAGAATCATATTCTCTTGGCTTGCATTTTGAAATGCAAAATTTAGAAAATTTTGTACTCTATTTCGATAGTTGTTGCTTACCCTTGACAAATTCATCCAACTATTATCCATTTCGTTGTTCTTGAAGTCTAAAGTTGACACTATGATATTTATTTATGTCAATTATGTTAATAATGTAAGTTATGAAAATTATGTAAGTTATGTAAATTATGTAAATTATGTAAGTTATGTAAATTATGTAAGTTATGTAAGTTATGACATGATATATATTTATGTATTATGTAAGTTATGTATGTTATGTATGTTATGTAAGGTATGTAAGTTATAATACGATATGTATTTATGTAAGGTTTGTAAGTTATGTAATTTTAAAGAAATGAAAATGAGAATAATGTAAATTGAGTAATATTTATTTGGGCATACATTTGTATTGTAAAAAGAAGATTTCACCATTTCACTAATATACACACCTCAACTCAGTTCAACATTTTCATTGTTTTAAAAAATTAATCTAAACCAAAACTCAAACTTTAGTATAAACCAGTATGGTTGTTATTTTTAAATAAAATAGACTTAATGGAATAAGGTTAAATTGGATTATGTCCATATTTGGCAGCAATGGAGATGTAATATCAGCAAGCCATTCTTTTTTATTCTTTTCCATATTCTTTACATTTACAATCATGCCCGGAAAACATTTAAATTTTATTTCGCACAAGCATGATAAAATTCAATAGAACACTAACCTTAATAAGCTTCCCAAATCAGTAGGTTCAACACCAAGCTTCAATCCAAACGTTAATTCTAGCTTCACCCTTGTTTCTCTTCTCTAGCTTCAAGCATATACCTAACATTTTCCATGAAAAAAGTCATTACTACTTTCTCAAATATTAATCCATGTATTATTAATTGATTGCAACATATTAAATTTATTAATTGTTAGAATTAAGTGACCCAAATTCTTATTTAAATAAAATACGATGGAAAATAAAATAAAAGTAAAATCCATATAGAACTAGACTTCTTTTATTTTATTTTAGAATAAGGTTTTAAACCTTATTAAACTCCATCTATTTTATATTGATTAGGATAAGGTGTTTCAATCCTACTAGAATATGGCTTTGCAAGCCTATAAATAGACATAGTCTATTCCTCTTGTATTTGAGTAAAAATTTTTCGACATAGTGAATTTTCTTCTCCTCTCCTCGTGGTTTTTTTCCGAAAGGGTTTCCACGTAAAATTTATGTGTTCTTTATTTTTATTTATTTTATTCTATTTTATTTTTCACAAATTGGTATCGAGCTTCCGGTTATTCATCTCGATCACGGTAATGGCGTCTTTGAAGTATGAAATTCACTGTTGGATCGCAACACCGATTTGCGTTGTGGCAAATTAAGATGCAAGCGCTTCTTGCACAGATGGATCTAGAGGATGCCCCGCTAGGATAGATAAGATGCCTTCGACATTAACATGAAGAGAAGAAGCGTAAGGATCGAAAGGCATTAACACAATTACATCTGCATTTGTCCAACGAAATTTTGCAGGATGTGATGAAAGAGAAAACCGCCACGCATTATGGAAGAGGCTAGAACAAATATGTATGTCGAAAACTCTAACAAGCAAGTTGCATATGAAGCGGCGTTTTATGCTCATCGCTTGGAGGAAGGTGCGTCAGTACACGAACACTTAATGTTGTTTAAAGAAATTCTCTCAAACTTGGAGGCCATGGAGGTTCAAGATGATAAGGAAGATCTAGGGTTGATTCTACTTTGTTCGTTGCCCGTGCCTTATTCAACCTTTAGAGACACGATTTTATATAGCCGCGAGTCTCTCACAATTGATGAGGTTTATGATTCTTTAACCTCGTATGATAAGATGAAGCATCTTGTGGTTAAACCCAACTCTCGTGGAGAGGGTCTCATTGTTCGTGGGAGACAAGACCTAATGTTGATGATGATCGTGGTAGAATACAGAACGGAATCCTCGTGGTAAATCTAAGGGTAGATCGAAATCTTCAAACAGAGGTAAAACTTGCAACTTCGCAAGAAGAAAGGGCACATTAAATCTGAAAAGCTATAAGCTACAAAATAAGATTAAAAGGGAGGTCGCGAATCAAAAGGAAAACAACCGAAAATTCCGGTGAAGTCGATGTTGTAGAAGACTACAATGATGGTGAACTTCTAGTTGCTTCATCAATGATTCTAAAGTAAGCGAGGAGTGGATACTTGATTCAGTCTGCACCTTCCACATGAGTCCCAATCGGGATTGGTTTACAACTTATGAAACAAGATTCAAGGTGTTGTTTTGATGGGAAATAATGCTTCATGTAAAATCGCAGTGTTGGAACAATTAAAGTTAAGATGTTTGATGGAGTTGTCGAACACTTAGTGACGTGCGGCATGTTCCGAATTGAAAAGAAATTTAATTTCGTTGAGTACTCTTGATTCAAAAGGGTACAGATACACAAATTGAAAGTGGGGTTTTAAAGATTTCAAAGGGTCCTTGTTGTGATGAAAGGGCAAAGAAAGATTGCCAAGTTATATGTTTTCTGTGGTTCTATCATTCTCGGTGATGCAATTGCCGCCTCTTCCTTGTCGATGATGATATTACTAAACTTTGGCATATGCGCCTAGGGCATATGAGTGAGAATGGCATGGCGTAATTAAGCAAAGAGGACTTCTTAATGGGCAAGGAATTTGCAAACCGAATTTCGTGAGCACCGTGTTTTTGGGAAGCAAAAGAGAGTTCGATTCACTAGAGGAATCCATAACACGAAGGAAACGTTGGAGTATATCCATTCGATCTGTGGGGCCGTCCCGAGTGCCTTCGAGAGGTGGAGCTAATTATATGCTAACCTTTATTGATGATTTTCCAGAAAAGTTTGGGCGTTCTTCCCAAGCGAAAAAGTGATGTGTTTTCCACATTTAAGTCTTGGAAAATTATGATTGAAAAACAGACGGAAAACAGATAAAATACCTCCGCATGCACAATGGCTTAGAGTTCTGCTCGATGAGTTTAATAGATTGTGCAAGTCGGAAGGATCATGAGACACTTGACGATTCGTCATACTCCACAAAGAAACGGCGTTGCGTAAACGAATGAACGAACGATCATGGAGAAGGTTCGATGTATGTTGTCAAATGCCAACTTACAAGTCATTTTGGGCGTAAGCGACCTCATCGCATGTTTTTGATCAACCGATCTCCATCCGCTGCCATTGAGAAAAAGACTCCACAAGAGGTATGGTCCGGTAATCCCGCTAATTATTCCGATTTAAAGATTTTTGGGTGTCTGCGATGCTCATGTTGATAATGGAAAATTGGAACCGAGATCCATTAAATGCGTTTTCTTGGTTATAAAGCTGGTGTAAAAGGCTATAAGTTATGGTGTCCTGAAAATAGAAAAGTTGTGATTAGCAGAGATATTGTTTTGATGAAACCGCTATGCTACCTAACTTATCTCTTAAAGACTCTTCTAATAAAGAAAACCAAAAGCGGTGGAGCATCGATTAATACGTAATCAACTCCTCAAGCCAAGACAAAATTGAGAATAGAGTTGCTTCTTCACCGCAAAACTCTATCGCCAAAAACAGGACAAGAAGAGAAATTAAACCTCCAAAGAAGTATGCCGAGGTTGATCTAGTTGCTTATGCTTTAAATGTGGCTGAAGATATAGATGCTAATCAAGAGCCATTTAATTATTCCGAGGCGATTAGTGTGAAGACTCGTAAAAGTGGATGTTTGCTATGCAAGAGGAGATGGAATCACTCCACAAAAACAGAACATGGGATCTTGTAAAACTTCCTAAAGGTAAAAAAGTCGTTCGTTGTAAATGGGTGTTTAAAAGAAAGAAGGGACTCAGGAGTTGAAGAACCCGGATATAAAGCAAGGCTTGTTGCAAAGGGTTACATCAAATTCCGTGAGTGGACTTCATGATGTGTTCTCTCCAGGTTGTTAAGCATAGTTCGATTCGAGCTTTGCTTGGTATTGTTGCCATGCATGATTTGGAGCTTGAGCAGTTAGATGTAAAACCGCATTTTGCATGGAGAACTTGAGGAAGATATTTACATGCAACAACCAGAGGGTTTTATAGTCTCGAAAAAGAAGACTATGTTTGCTTGCTGAAAAAGTCCCTTTACGGTTTGAAACAAATCACCAAGACAAGGGTACAAGAGGTTTGATTCCTTTATGACTTCTCATGATTTCAAAAGAAGTAGTTTTGACAGTTGTGTCTACTTTAAGAAAAATGTTGATGGTTCTTTTGTGTATCTACTTCTTTATGTTGATGACATGTTGATAGCAACAAAAGATAAAAGAGAGATAAGAAAGGTTAAAGCCCAACTAAGTGAAGAATTTGAGATGAAAGATTTAGGACCAAAGAAAGAAGATACTTGGTATGGAGATTCTCGAGATAGAAAAGCAAGTAAATTGTACCTAAGTCGGAAGGGTACATTGAGAAAGTTCTTTGCGAGTTCAATATGCAGAGTGCTAAGCTCGTTAGTACTCCTTTAGCGACCATTTCGGACTTTCATCGGCCTTATCTCCTCAATCGATAATGAGATTGAGTATATGTCACATGTTCCATACTCTAGTGCGAGGGATCTCTCATGTATGCTATGGTTTGTTCACGCCCGATTTATCATATGCAATCGGTGCGCTTAGCGATACATGGCGAATCTCGGTAAAGAACACCGGAAAGCGCTTCAATGGATTTTAAGATACTTACGAGGCACTACTAATGTTTGCTTACAGTTTGGAAGAACTAAAGATGGAGTTATAGGGTATGTTGATGCTGATTTTGCTGGAGACCTTGATAGAAGAAGATCTTTCACAGTTACGTCTTTACAATCGGAGGTTGTGCAATTAGTTGGAAAGCCACTTTGCAAACTACATCGCTTTGTCTACCAATCAAGTTGAGTACATGGCGATTCTCGAGGCTTGTAAAGAAGCTATTTGGTTGAAGGGACTATTTAGTGAACTCAATGAAGACCTTCAAATCAAGACAAGATTTTGTGACAATCAGTGCCATCTTTCTTACAAAAGATCAAATGTTTCATGAGAGAACAAAACACATTGATATTCGGTATCATTTTGTTCGTGATATTATTGCTCGTGGTGATATTGTTGTGAGCAAAATTAGCACTCATGAAAATCCTGCGCAGATATGATGACTAAGTCACTTCCTATAACCAAGTTTGAGCATTGCTTAGACTTGGTTGGTGTTCATTGTTGAAGTTAAACCCTTAAGGGGTTTTTTGGAAGAGGTGAAGAACTTGTTTATTGAAAGTTCGCGATGAAGAACTTGTTCATTGAGAATTTGTGTCAAGGTGGAGATTGTTAGAATTAAGTGACCCAAATTTTATTTAAATAAAATACGATGGAAAATAAAATAAAAGTAAAATCCATATAGAACTAGACTTCTTTTATTTTATTTTAGAATAAGGTTTTAAACCTTATTAAACTCCATCTATTTTATATTGATTAGGATAAGGTGTTTCAATCCTACTAGAATATGGCTTTGCAAGCCTATAAATAGACATAGTCTATTCCTCTTGTATTTGAGTAAAAATTTTTCGACATAGTGAATTTTCTTCTCCTCTTGCCGTGGTTTTTTTCCGAAAGGGTTTCCACGTAAAATTTATGTGTTCTTTATTTTTATTTATTTTATTCTATTTTATTTTTCACATTAATATATTATGAGTCATTCATAACTTAATATGCATTTTAAAAATAATTTTATTTAAAAAATCCAAAATTTAAATGCATGTAAGTTGAAAACAATTATAAATTAACATGTATACTAGTTTAAATCCACTTGCTTGTTTATCACATAAATTAAATCCATATTCAAGAAAATGAATTTCATTTATGAAAGAAGCCATCTCCTTCAACATGAAAAAACCATCTGGAAATTCTAATCAACCTGATATAAGTTTAACATGTTCATAGTCATATCCATGTGTATTTTAATCAGATTCTTGAATAAAAATTTGAAATTTTTGTAACTTTAAAAAGAAAAAGCGAAGTCTTCATTCAAGACCCTATTCAAACTCCAAGTTGAACCATGAGAGGAAATTGAAGAAAACAATGGCAAACTCATCTGAGTCTAATTAGTATCAGATTTAAAAAAAAAATCAAATTAATTAACACTAAACAACAACCATGAGCTTAAAAGGACTGTTGAGAGAGCTTCTAAAATAATTAGCTGTTAGATAAATAGATTTTAATATAAAAAAAAGGAAAGAGATTAATGCAGAACATAGATAAATTCACATAGAAAGCAACTACAACTCCAGCAGTGTAATCAGCAAGTAACTTTATTGAAGCACTGAAATAACCATGCAAGTAAAGGTCTTGTGACACAAACCCCGACCCTATTTTTCACCACCATCAAAAGCAAAAAATGTTTCCTTTTTAATGAAACAACAAAGAAAAAAAGAAGAACCCAAATCAATAAAAAAGAAACAAACCTGTTCTTTCGTTCGAAGACAAGTGAACAACTTTACCATCTCTATGGATAACTAGATTATCATCTTCATTCAATTGAATATATCTTTCATCGAATGAAAGAATTGGGAGCCCTTTTCCAGACCCAGAAGCAACAATAGAAACCAAACTAAAAAAAACCAAAAACAAACATAAACCCAGATAAGGTAACTTCATCACCATTTTTTTTAAATCTTCTTTAGAATATGTGGTTGTAAATTTAGGGTGTTTGAAAGTAAAGATTATATATGAAGAGAAAGAAAGAGTATTATGGAAGAAGAGGGGGAAGAGATTGTTGAGAATGAAAGAAGAAGAAAGGAATAATAATATGAATAATCTCCCTATAGCTATGAGAACCAAAAAAGGTTAATAATGTAATAGCCCGTTTTTAGGGTTAATCGAAACAGTGGTTTCGGGGCCACCAAATCCGACGAGTAGGTTTGTAAATATTATATTTAATATTTATGAGTTAATTGTAAGTTTAAAAAGGGTTTTTGATATTGTGATTTTTGTTTTATAAGTGATTTATTAAGTTCAAGTGGTATGACCCTAAGGTCAAGTGGGTTTAAAAAATGAGGTATCAAGACCTCGTTTCTATAAACTGAGTCATAAAGATTTTTATAAATATTTACGGAGTGGCAATAAGATGGTATTAAAGTTTCGTTGAAAAATTTTATCGTTTTGATAGTTAATTAAGCAAAAATGACTAAATCGCGCAAAGCGTAAAAGTTGTGTTCTATAAGTTAAAGATATTAAATGGCTATGGAATTAAATAGTGGGAGTCCTTAAGTGGTAATTATTCCATAATTGTTGATAGTGGAATTCCATGGCTTGGTATAATGGAAATTATTAATGTATATTAAGGTTAAATATGGTATTTGGTAATTATAATAAAATAAAATTTAACAAAAGCCAAATTACATGCTATCATCTTCATCAATAGCCGAATGTGAGAAAGAAAATAATGTTCTCAAAGCTTTGAAGGTTCGGCCATGGTTTTTCATACATGTAAGTCCATTTCGTCTCGATTTTTAATAATTTTTTACGTTTTTGAGATCGTTGTTTTGTGTTCTAGATAGCCCGTACCTCTGATTTCAAAATTTTTAAAGTATTTGGATGATGCCATTGTTGAATATTTGAGTATCTTGATGTCTAATGATAGAAAACAAATCTTTGATGGTAAATTATTGAGTTTTGTTAAGTGAATTTTAGCAAAAATGTCAATATTGAACTAAATTGTGAAATATAATAAATTGTGTGGTAAAAGTGTGAATAAATGAAAGATATGGGCTGATATGAGCATGTATGAAATTCGGATAGCTTGGGCTATGATGAAATTGACTAAATTTGCATTTTATGAGCTTAGGGACTAATTTGTAAAAAGGTCAAAAGTGTAGGGATAAAATAGTAATTTTACTAAACTATGAAATTGAGTTAAAATGAACAGAATATGAATTGAAATTGAGTTTACTATATCGAGGGAAAAACTGAGTTTCGGACTAGTCAATCCGTTTCAACGTTTTGACGATCGAGGTAAGTTCGTATGTATTAAGCATTGTTAAATTTATGCTTTTAATGCTTGATATTGTATAAATTGTCTATACGTGATTATTGTTATGATTAACGACTTATCGGCTAAAATGGCACTTAGTGTGCGGTTCGAAATAGCTTCGGCTAAAAGTGGCACTTGGTGTGCAATTTGAGATAGCTTTGGCTATATATATATAAATGACACTTAGTCTGCAAAGTATCAAGGATGGCACTTAGTGTGCGAAACATCCAAAATAGCACTTAGCGTGCAAGGTATCGAGCATGGTACATAGTGTGCGAGACATCGAAGATGCAACGACATTATGTATATGTATGAATTGGTAAGGATCGGTACAGATATGTACAGAAACTCAACTTAATATGAAATCCATGAATGGTAAGTCCATGAGCATTGTGAAATGATATTGTGTTAATATGGTGAATAATGATATATGTTTATAAATGTATGGATTTCTAATTGAAAGAAAGGAAGGTGTGGTAGATTTAGTTATTACCATTTTCTTACTAAAACAGTTTTGGATAGCAGTAGTCTGATTTTGAAAATACACCAAAAATAGTAGAAAGTGAATTAGAGATTGAATAAAATATGGAATTGAATCTTATTGAGTCTAGTTTCTTATAAAAGAAATGGCGTAAGCAAAATAATTTCATATTATGAGATATTTGAAGTTGTGTGAGACAGAGTTAGAACGATTTCGAAATCCCCTACTTTGATTTGAGAAAATCATTACAAATTGTAAAAAAAATATTTATAAGTTATAATTTATATTCCTATAATTCTTAATGAGTTTATTTTCAATAAAAATAGACGAGAACATTATCTGAGTCCCGTACTATGAGATAATTAATTTTTAGTGAAGAAAGGTCGAAGCTGTCGGGCTGCGAAACAAGGGTGATTTTAAAGAATAAACTGTACTTATTGACTAAACCAAAAATTCTTAAAATTTTATGGTAAGAATATATGTGAGTCTAGTTTCAAGGAAAATTAGCGGAACTTAATTTGGAGTTCCATAGCTCCAGATATAAAAAAAATTAGTGACTATAACTTGAGAAAACAACTTGACCTGAACATAAGTAAAAATGCAAATATGGTTGTATTACCTTGAAAAGCAAGTTAATAAATTGCTTATTATTTTCATATGAAATTACTAAGTTTTATAGCTTACTCCCCTTCATTTTCATCTCTTATAGGTTTATTTAGCTAGCTCGGGTTGGAGATCGCTGGAGATTCAATCATACTATCAAGCTACCATTTTGGGTATAAGTATTCAAATACTTAAGTCTATGGCATGTATAGGGGCTTTATCTTTTGTAATTATGTCATTACTAATGTGGCCAAATGTGTTGGCCTATAATGGTTATAGTTCAATTTGTGTATAGCCATGAATGGTGGCTTATGTTGATTATATGATTATGTATGTGCCTATGTCATAGAGATGAGGCTTGTAATTGTGTGTATGTAATGAGTTATATTGTTGGTGGTGAATACTTGATGGTTTAATTGAGATGAGATGATTTTTGATAACTAAGGCTTAAATGTATGATATGGGAGTAATCTTATAAACTTTGATGCATGAGAATTAGTAAATTTGAGCTTGACTAAGCATGCTTTTTTAAGTATGTAAAATATGATATGAGGTTACCATGATCTTCTATTGTTTATGGATGATTGAATGTTCAAATGTGCCATGTTAATGGTCAATACAAGAAAGCATGTGAGTTTGTTATTGAGGGTGGCAATTGGCTTGGAAAATAGCCAAAAAATTGACCACACGGGCTGTGATACAACCATGTGTCTCAACTGTGTGAGGGACATGACCTACAGGCACGGGTGTGTGCCTTTGCCGTATGCCCTTATTTTTGTGATGACGTCATAAACAGAGAGTTACATGGGCTGAGGACACAGGCGTGTCCTGAGCCACACGGGCGTGTGACCCTGTTTCATGATGAAATTTTCTAAGTTTTCTAAAAGTTTCCAAAGTTCTCGGTTTAGTCCCGAACCACCCCCGATGTATGTTTTGGGCCTCGTAGGCCCGTAAAAGGGATGTTATGCATGTGTATGAAAATTTTTAATTTGGATGAAATTTTATGGCCTGGTTTTGTATGAATGTTTTGATGTAAGTCTGGTAATGCCTCGAAACTTGTTTTGTAACAGCCCGATTTAGGGCCTAGTCGGAACAGTGGTCTCGGGACCACAAATCCAAAGTTAGAAATTTTTTATTATTTTTATGAGGTTATAGTATGATTTTATTAGTGCATGAAAAATTTGGTGAGCTAATTTTAAGGTTTTCTAGCCCAATTTCGAAAAAAAAAACTAAATCGCATAAAAGGCAAAAGTTTTATTTTAGTACCTAAGTGAGTTAAATAGCTAAAGAACTTAAATTGAGGGCTTTTAAAGGGCAATTTCACCCTTTTTATTAGTGTTGGCCAGCCATGTGAAAGATTTTAAGCAAATGGTCAAAGTATTAGGTGGATGATGTCATGATTTGGTAATAAAATAATGTCTAAAAGCCTAGCTATCATTTCTTTCTTCTCCATATCTTTTATCCACCGAAAATATCAACAAAAATGGAGTTTTTAAGGCTGAAAACTTTCAGCAACTTAAAGCCTTCACAAGTAAGTGATCCCCACACCCTTTGTTGATGATTTTTGCATTTTTGAGACCCTCGAAGCATGAGCTTTCAAATGAGGGTGATATCTTAAAAAATGGTCAAGAGTATAGGGTTTTTCCATGGATGTATTTGTGATGTTTATTGAGTTTTTATGGAAGAATATGAGTCCTAGTTGTGTCATGAACAACTTTGGTGAAGGAGTTTTCATGGAAAACACCTAAAGGGACTATTTTGCATAAGTTGTAAAATAGTTAGTAAGCATGTGAAATAGTGAGAATTTGAAGTTTCTATAAGAGTAAAAATAGTTCAGTTAGGCCTAAGATACAAAGAAATTCGATGGAAATCAATTTTCGAGCATAGGGGCAAAATGGTCATTTTGTCAAAGTCTAGGGGCAAAATGGTCATTTCACCAAAGATGTGAATTTATAATTGTCTAATTGTAATTAGTGACTAAATGAGTGTATATTGCTATTATAGATCAAGATTTACCAAATTCGAACCTAGATCGGGGGAAGGCCAAGCAAACTGACTAAACCGAATAGCCAAGTACTTTTTGTAAACTGAGGTAAGTTGTATGTAAATGATACAACTACACTGTTAATACTTGTATTCATATCGCCATTGAATTGATATTGAATGAGTTGTTAAGTTATGAATTAAGAATGTCTAGAAATATTTGAGATAATAGAAATATCCCGTTGAAACATTAGGATACGAACTGGATATTCGTGCCAAGGCATTGGGTGATTTGTGCGCCAGTGTAAGACATGTCTGGGACATGCTTCAGCCATATTATGGGAGCCAGTGTAAGACCATGTCTGTGACATGGCATCGGCATCCAGACGAGGGCTAGTGTAAGACATGTCTGGGATATGCATCAGCCATACTATGATAGCCAATGTAAGACCATGTCTGGGACATAGCATCGGCACAGAAATGAGTGCCAGTGTAAGACATGTCTAGGACATGCATCGGCCTTGACAGAGATAGCCAGTGTAAGACGTGTCTAGGACATGCATCGACTAAGAGTTGTGCTAGTGTAAGACATGTCTGGGACATGCATCAGCACGCGTATATGAGAGCCAGTGTAAGACCATGTTTGGGACATGGCATCGACAATATATCCAATGTTGAAGGTTCATAAAATATCCAGTAGTATTCCAAACGTTTCAATGATGAGAGTTATAGATAAACTTTGATAAAGAAAGAATAATCATGTTGTGAGTGGTACAGGTACCTATATAGTAAGCATGAGTAACGAGCTTAATTTAGAGAATGTGACTCGAGTAGATGATAATAAGTAAGTTAAATTATGTTTACCTTTGAGCTATAAGTATGATGACTAATGGTGAGATTGTTGTTGTATATTTATTTATATGCAACTTACTAAGCTTTATGCTTACCCTCTTTCTTTTCCCTCTTCTTTCAGTGTTATCAAGCTAGCTTAAGGATCCCTTAAAGTCAGAGATATCGATCACACTATCAGTCGCAATACTTGGTATAGTTTGATTTATGTTTTTGAAAGTGGCGTGTATAGGGCTAGACTAGGATGTTGTATTAAGAGAATGATTCATGTATTTTGGCTTAAGTCAAAGGCCCTTCATTTTGTAATCAAGCCTGGAATAATGGTTATTATTCATTTTGATGAATGCATATAATTTTCTTTCTATAGATGAATTAGTGTCCATTGCGATGTGATTTATATATTGGAATGATCTTGTGTAGGTTATGCAAAATGGGTGACAAAAAGGGCTTGGGAAATAGCCTAGTTTGTCTATACGGGTAAGACACACGGACGTGTATCTAGGTCGTGTGTGACACACGGTTCACACCCATGGGCATGTGTTATGGTCGTGCGTCCCTTGCACTTAAATTTTTAAAGTCATTCTAGCACACGGGTAGGCCACACGGGTGTGTGTCCATACCGTGTCATAAAGTCAGTACGCATGCTAGTAGTACACGGGAAAGAGACACGGCCATGTGTCTCGGCCATGTGAAGGACACGGTTATAGGGCACGGGTGTGCACTTGGACTGTGTGGTTTTGGCAGAATGCCCAGGTTTTTAGACACGGGTTTGGGACACGGGCGTGTCCCTAGCACACGGTCGTGTGCTCTATACCCACACGGGCGTGTGGAGCTTCGTTGCATGAAATTTTTCTAAGTTCTTCATGAGTTCTCGATTAGGTTCTGAACCACCCCGGATAAACGTTTTGGGCTTGTAAGCCCATGTTAGGGGTAGATTGTTGGTGAAAAGAAAAGTTTTAAATTATTTGAGATTTCACGGCCTAGTTTTGTTTAGTTAGTTGAGTTTAAGTCAGGTAGCACCTCGAACCCCATCCTAGCGTCGGATACGGGCGAAAGGTGTTACATGTTCCGACGTTAGATACGGGTGAGGGGTGTTACAAATAAAAATTGAAAAGAAAGACAATGTAGCAATCATTTTATTGGAAGACTGAGCAAGTCATTTTCCATGATAAAAAGTTAGTGTAAAACCAGAATTATTAAAACCCAAACGTTAAACCTAGCCATGTTTAAACTCGAAAAATCATTGACAGAGGAGTGACATTTGCCGAATGGCTGAGACTGCAGAGATCGATGGTGACGGCACGGTGACACAGCAGAGGGGTTAGTCAAGGGTGATGCAGCAGGTAGTCCGGTCGGCATCTTCGGCGGCAAATGGGTTGGGAATTTGATTTAGGGAAAATTTAGGGATTAAGGGAGAAGAGAGCGAATTGGGGAAATTTTGTTAAGGGGAAAAAGAAAAGTTATCAGGGAGCACTTGGGATAAATTGGAAAAAACTAAAATGACATAGTTTTGGTATTAAAAAAATGACGATTGAGGCGATTCTTCAAAAGTGCCGCTAATGATGTTCTATTGCGGCGTTTATAACAAAGTGTCCCTAATTGCACTAAACCCACACCTTGAAATGACAACATTTAAATTCAATTAAATTTTTTTCTGGTGTTTTTTAAAAAGCGCCGCTAAAGCTAATCTATTGCAACGTTTATTTGCTAGCGTCGCTAACTCCACTTAAAGCATTAAAACAATGCCATTTTCATTCAATTAATTTTTTTTGTGGCGCTTTTTCAAAAGCGCCGCTAATGATGTTCTATTGCAGTGTTTATAACATAGCGCCACTAATTCCACTAAACCCACAACTAAAACAACGTTTCCATTCAATTAAAAAAAATTCTGCAACATTTTTCAAAAAGCGCCGCTAATTCTTATCTATTGCGGCTTTTATTAGCTAGCGCCGCAAATTCCACAAAGCATTAAAACGGCAACGTTTCCATTCAATTAAAAATATTTTTGTGGCATTTTTTAAAAAGAGCCGCTAATTCTTATCTATTGCAGCGTTTATTAGGTAGCGCTGCTAATTCCACAAAGCATTAAAACAGCGTCGTTTTCATTCAATTAAATTTTTTTTTGCGACTTTTTACAAAAAGTGCCGCTAATGCTAATCTATTTCGACGTTTATAATCTAGCGCCGCTAATTCCACTAAACCCGCACTTAAAACGACGTCGTTTCCATTCAATTGAAATTTTGTTGTGGCGTTTTAGTTGAAAACGCCGCTAATACCTTTGATAGTAATAAATTTTTATAGTTTAATTTTTTCATAAATTCCTTTAAATTAAGTTTGTTTTGTTTGAAATAATATATTTAATTCGTAAAATTTTATAATTGTGTATGAAAATAATTTTAAAAAATGAAACCAAACTTCCTTGCGAAGAGTTTGTATCCACGAGTTTAATTTTTCGTTCAGCTGATAGAATTTATCCAAATTGATTTTGATAAATTTTAACTTCTCAAATTTTATCCTTAAACCCTAAAGCCTGAACTCTAAACTTTAAACCCTAAATTTTAAATCATAAATCCTCAACCTTAAACCCTAAACCCCTACTTCCTAAATCCTTAGCCATAAACCCTATATATATATATATATATATATTACAAGGTACAAAAGTATTTAAAAAAGAATCTTATTGCTTACTTAAACCCTAAAATAATTTGATTTTTTGTCATTCTTATCAAAATCAATTACCCTTAAACCCTAATAACCTAACCCCTAAAATCATAAACACTAAAACCCTAACTATAAAATACTAAATCCCAAATCTTAAACCCTAAACCATAAATTTTAAAACACAAAATCATAAACCCAAAATAATAAATATTAAACCCTAAATCATAAAACCTTAACCTATAGACTTTATACATTAAATTCTAAATCCTAAACACTAAAATAAAATTATTTTTTTTGAGGTCACTAATGCTTGATCTTTTGCGGCGTTTTTATCATAAATGCCGCTAATGCTTGACCTTTGCATCGTTTTTTTTCATAACGCCGCTAATTCTTGACCTTTTGCGGCGTTTTTATCATAAATGCCGCTATAGCTCTAACCTTTTGCAGCGTTTACCTATTAGCGCCACTAATGTATAACTTTTACTGCATTTTTGGTCCAAACGCCACTAAAAACGTCGTTAAAAACCAATTTTGCTGTAATGACTCCACTCTTCCAGGCCCGTATCCAACGCCGTACTCCACTCCTCTCGGTCCGTATCCATAGCCCTACTCCACTCCTCCTGACTCCAGTTCATCGATGGCGTTTGAGACATATGACTTTTCGTCTAGGTTTCGCTCACCTCCACATACGGGTGAAGAGAACGTTGATCTCCGCAATTACCCGCAACGTGAGTCGAGCTCCACAAAAATATACCCCTAGAACCACACCACCAAACTATCAATTTTAAAGGGTTTTGTAATTTAAATAACTTCATATTTATATAATGACTTTTTTGCCATTTAAGTTATTAATTTTCTGGTTTTTTTGCAATTAAAATAGTCAAACTTTGTATTTATGTAATGACTTTTTTGTCATTTTAGTTATTAATTTTATTACAATTTAAATAGTCGATTTTGTATTTATGTAATGACTTTTTCGCTATTTCACTTATTAATTTTAGGAGTTTTTTGCAATTTAAATAACAAACTTTGTATTATTTACATAAAAACATTATTTAATTCAATAAAAATATAAACGCAACAAGCTTTAGACTAACTTTATAATTTAAAATAGATTAATTGCAAAAAAATTTAGACAAATTTAGCATTTTCAATCCTCTCTACATGTAGTGAACAACATCTCAATTTCTACCCAATCTCGACGATTGTCCAATATGGTAGTTTTAGAGCGGGCATTTACTCTGATTATGATCGGCTAATCTCCATATGCCACACAGCTTCTCGTCGAATTTCTCCCTAATGTCCATTTTTTTATGGATTCTAGATGATTGCGGACTGTAACACCCCGTACCCGAGTCCGTCACTGGAGTCGAACACAAGGTGCACACAAACTTGACTTAATCATTTCCACTGTCCATTTAAAAATTTCCAGACAAGTTGGTTACTGCTTCACTGTCGCCTTAAAAATCATATCTTGAGTTTCAAAACTCGAAAATAAGTTTCGTAATTTTTCCCCGAAACTAGACTCATATGTCCATCTACAGATTTTTTCTAGAATATTTGGTCGGCCCAATTAGTACAGTTTATTAGCTAAAGTCACCCCTATTCCAGGGTTCGACTACACTGACCTTTATGCATTACGAATTGGATATCTTCCTATACAGGTCTTCAATACTGTTTCCGTTTGTTTCTATAGAAACTAGACTCAGAGAGGAATCTATACATATATGGAATGACTCCTAATTATCTCTGGTTAATTTACAATGAATTTCCAAAGTCGGAACAGGGGATCCAGAAACCGTTCTGGCCCTGTTTTACGAGAACTTTAATATCTCTTAACATATAACTCATATGACCGTTTCGTTTCTTCCATATGAAAGTAGATTCATCAAGGTTCATTTACATAATTTATTCACTATTTAATACCATTCCTACTATTTTTAGTGATTTTTCACATCCACGTCACTGCTGCTGTCAGCATCTGCCTTTAAGGTAGGCTTTACCTATTTCATGATTTCCATGATTCAATTGGCCCTTTTTGCATACATAGCACAAAGTGTGATCATGATTAACCATTCCAATGGCTAATCGTTCAAAAAAATTCCATACCTCATAATGATCAACATACAAACGATTATAGTACTATGCTAAAAACGTATATAAGCCATTTTCGCATGGCTATCAAGGTTTACACAAAACCGAAAGGTACATGACCTACAACAAAAGGGTAGTCCTATACATGCCATTTCAAAGTTCAGCCAAAATTGTACCAAAATGGGGGCTTTGATAGTGTGGATGACTTCGACTTCGATGATCTCGAATCCGATAGCTAACGAGCAAAATCTATAAAACAGAGAAACAGAGAAACGGAGTAAGCAATTTATGCTTAGTAAGTTTGAGCAAGGGATTCCAGCACAACAAAAGCATAGCATTCATATAGCTAACGGATAATTTTGTATGCACAAATTCTCAATATCATACTTATTTCACATTCCAACCCCTATATTCGTACATAAGGGATCATCTTAGCCAAATACCTAAGCTCATTACTTGACCGAGCGAACATCATTCGAGGAATCAACTAATTTCAAGCACATACGAACATACCTCATTGCTGGAATTTTCACAAGTGTATAAACTGAAATTTTTACAAGAAGATTGCTCATTCTCGAATCACGTACCTTCAAATTTAACCGGATATAACGACTCGCTCAAATGCCTTCGGACACGGCCGGTTATAGTAACTCGCATCGAATGCCTTGAGACTTAACCCGGGTTTAGTAACTCGCACAAATGCCTTCGCTTAACCGGATTTAGTAACTCGCACAAATGCCTTCGGCTTAACCCGGATTTATTAACTCGCATTTAACGCCTTCGGATTTTAGTCCGATATGGTCACTTAACACAAAGCCTTCGGGACTTAGCCCGACATCATTCAAATAGCCAAGCACAATTATCAATAAATCATGACACATTCAGTATTTCATTCTCATTAGCAAAATTCAAACACAAGTCACTTATCACATTTGCAATTTCGCTCAATAGCCACACACAAAGAGCATGATCTAATCAAATCATAATCTAAGTTCCATTACTCGAGAACTTACCTCGGCCGTGGTCGAACGATTTCGACGGCTATTCGACTACTTTTCCTTCCCTTTATCGGATTTAGCTCCTCTTTGCTCTTGAGCTTAATTTAACAAATAAATTGGTTTAATCATTTGAGCATCGAAAGGGGAATTCAAGGTACTTAGCCCACATATACATTAGACATTAGAGTCACATGTGCACGAAATCACAAATCGAATTCAACACATTAGTTAGTACTCTCCTTAGCCAAATTTTCCAAGCCAAGAATAGGCATCAATATGCTTGCCTCTAACCGAATGCATGCACACCAACTCCCCTCATGTGGCCGAATATGCATGTCCATGTTGAGGCCAATTAAACACTTAATACCATACAAAAAACAGCATACGTTTTACTAACTAACGCATTACATATTGTAGCTCAATACACATCTCTCATTCACTTCATAACCGAAACATCATCACAAGCAAATATACACCTTGAAATAGTATATATGTCATACCAATACATCATGTGCAAACATATATTCATATATATATGTTAGAGCCGAATCTCAAGTTGATGGTAACTAAACATGAACATAAATCCAAAACACAAATCTTACTTTCCATGCAATGAGCATAACTCATACTTATGGATGTACCATGGCCGAATACATCACAACACCAAAATTTTTTGTCATGATTAAACAAAGAACTTGATGTCTTACTCAAAAATACTAAAAAGAAAGTCCAAGAGCCATCAATCCACCATCACATATATCATTAGCAAGCTTCATATTTAACATGCAATGGCATTAACACAAAATCCACCTTGGCCAAATACCATCCCCATGATATAACAAAGATTTGAACCATGGGCTAATAAGAGCATCAAGTTAGCAACCAAAAACATGCATGAATCTCATGGCACAACATCAAACATACCTTAATCTAGACACTAGTATGGCCAAGCCTCCTCCTAATCCTCTTCCAAACCAAGCATGAAGCAAAATTCCTTCCTTCTTCTTTAGTATTTTCGGCCAAAAAGAATGAGAAAAGATGAACAATTTTTTTTTCTTTGCTTTTCTTCAACTCACGGCAAAGGGGGGGTTCACTCACACACACATTTTTTTTTTAATTCTTTATTACCCATACTTATTTGTTTATTTCTTTTCTCCCATGATGTACCAACATAACATGTCTAGGACATGTTTTGCCCATGATTCCTTATCATGGCCGGCCACTAGAACTTGGGGGGGAAATTTGACATGCAAGTCCTCCCCTTTGACTACATGCACTATTAGGTCCTTATAGATTAGCCTATCACTTTTCAAAAGTGTCACACAAGTCCTACTAACTGAATTCACATGCAATCGACTAAATCGAAGCTTGAAATTTTCACACATTCATAATTACATATTCTAGACAATAAATATTACGTTCAAACATTTCGGTGACTCGGTTTAGCGGTCCCGAAACCACTTCCGACTAGGGTCAATTTTGGTGTCACAACTCTCCCCACTTAAGAAATTTTCGTCCCGAAAATCTTACCGTAAATAGATTTGGGTATCGCTCTTTCATAGAGTTCTCGGGTTCCCAAGTAGCTTCTTCTATCCCGTCTTTGAGCCATAACACTTTCACCAGCGGAACCCTTTTATTTCGCAGCTCCTTCACTTCACGAGCTAGGATACGAATCGGTTCTTCTTCATAACTCATATTGGCTTGAATTTCAACCTCTGATGGACTAATTACGTGCGATGGATCGATCTATAGCGTCAAGCATCGAAACATGAAAGACGTCGTGAATCTTTTCGAGTTCGGGGCAAAATCAAACGATATGCAATCGGACCGACTCGTTCGGATATCTCATATGGCCCGATGAACCTCGGACTCAATTTGCCTTTACGGCCAAATCGAGTATCTTTTCCAAGGCGAAACTTTAAGAAACACTTTATCTCCCACCGATACTCAATGTCTTTTCGTTTCAGATCCGCGTCGACTTCGACGATCGGAGGCTATCTTCGATTTTCACGGATTACTTTTACTTTCTGCTCAAGATCTTTAATCAAATCCACTCAAAATTTTGCTTTCACCGAGCTCGGTCCAAAACAATGGTGTACGACATTTACACCGTATAAAGCCTCGTAAGGCGCCATCTTAATACTTGATTGAAAACTATTGTTGTAAGCGAATTCAATCAAAGGTAAATACCGTTCCCATGAACCACTGAACTCGAGGATGCAACATCTCAACATATCCTCAAGTATCTGAATTATCCGCTTAGATTGACCATCGGTTTGGGGGTGAAAGGCGGTGCTGAAATGCAACTTGGTACCCAAAGCTTCTTGCAATTTCTTCCAAAATCGCGAGGTGAACCTCGGATCTCTATCCGACACAATGTAAATCGGTACCCGTGTAATCTCACAACTGAGAAACGCACAATTCAGCTAGTTTATCCAATGAAAATCCATACGCACAAGGATAAAGTGAGCCGACTTAGTCACCTATCAACAACAACCCAAATCGCATCCTTCTTGCTCACGACAATGGCGGTCGGACACAAAGTCCATTGTGACTCGATCCCATTTCCACTCGGGTATCGTGATCGGTCAAGTAATCTCAAGGCACTTGATGTTCTGCTTTCACTTGTTGACATATTAAACATCTCAAACAAAGTCGGAGATGTCTCGTTTCATACCATGCCACCAAAACTGACGTTTCAAATCATTGTATATCTTCGTACTCCCCGGGTAGATTGCCATTCGGCTACAATGGGCTTCGTTTAGAATTATCGAAATAAGTTCCGAATTTCTTGGAACACACAGATGACTTCTGAACCTCAAACAATCGTCATCATCAATTTGAAACTCCGATTCCTTGTTTGGAACACACTCAGCCTGGTTTGCAACCAACTCATCGTCAACTTTCTGAGCTTCACGAATTTGATGAGTCAACAATGGTTTGGCCTTTAATTCGGCTACTAACACATTGTCGGGTAGAATAGACAAGTGTACATTCATCGCTCGTAAAGCAAACAGTGATTTCTGGCTTAAGGCGTCCGCAACCACATTAGCCTTTCCCGAGTGGTAATCAATGACAAGCTCATAATCTTTTAACAACTCGAGCCAACGTCTTTGTCGCAGATTTAAGTCTCTTTGAGTCATCAAATATTTGAGACTTTTGTGATCCGAATACACATGGCACTTCTCACCAAATGAGTAATTTCGCCATATCTTTAAGGCAAATACGATGGCAGCCAATTCGAGATCATGGGTCGGATAATTTTTCTCATGTGGCTTTAATTGTCTCGACGCATAGGCCACAACTCGACCTTCTTGCATCAATACGCAACCTAGCCCAAGTAGGGAGGCGTCACTATAGATGACAAACTCTTTGCCGATTCGGCCGCAGAATATCTGGAGCTTCCGTCAAATGAGTTTTCAATTGATCGAAACTTTTCGACACTTTTCCGTCCATTCAAACTTGACATCTTTACAAGCGGTTTACGTCATGGGTGTGGCTATCATCGAGAATCCTTTTACAAACCATCGGTAGTAACCGACAAGTCCCAAAAAGCTCCGAACCTCAGTAATATTTCTTGGAGGCTTCGAGTTAAGTATGGCTGAAATTTTGCTCGGTCGACTCGAATACCGATCGCAGATACCACATGACCCAAGAAGCTAACCTCTTAACCGAACTCACACTTGCTGAACTTAGCATATAACTGCCTATCCCGTAATATTTGTAACACTAATCTCAGGTGCTCCGCATGTTCGGTCTCATCTCTTGAATAGACCAGATGTCGTCAATGAACACAACTACGAACCGATCCAAATATGGTCTAAAATCCGATTCATCAAATCCATAAATACCGCAGGGCATTAGTGAGCCCAAACAAGATCACTAAGAACTCGTAGTGACCATATCTCGCTCAAGGCGGTTTTGGGTATATCCGAATCTCGGATTCAAGAATCGATAATAGCCCGATCTCAAATCTATTTTGAGAACACCGAGGCTCCTTCAGTTGATCGAACAAATCATCGATACGCGGTAACGGATATTTGTTCTTTATTGTCACTTTATTAAGCTGATGATAGTCGATGCACAACCTCATGGTTTCGTCCTTCTTTTTCACAAACAACACTGGTGCACCCCAAGGTGAAAAACTCGGGCGAGTAAAACCTCTATCCACCAACTCTTGCAACTGAGCTTTCAACTCCTTTAATTCCGTTGGTGCCATACGATACGGAGCTATCGAAATCGGTGTGGTCCCAAGTACAAGCTCAATGCCAAACTCTATCTCCCGAACAGGTGGCAAACCCGGTAATTCTTTGGGAAAAATATCTGGGTATTCACAAACCACCGGCACAGATTCGGGTTTTATTTCTAACTCCTTATCATCAAGTACATACGCAAGGTATGCTTCGCACCCTTTTCTTACAAATTTCTTGGCCAACATTGATGATATTACAGTTGGCAACCCCTTCAAGTCCGTAGACTCAATTCGAATCATCTCGTTATTTGCGCACCTCAAATCAATAGTCTTGCTTTTGCAATTCACAACCGCATCATGCACGGTCAACCAATCTAAACCGAGTATAACATCAAATTCGTCAAACGGCAACAGCATCAAGTCCGCCGGAAAATAGGAATCTCGAATTACTAGGTGGCATTTCTTACACACTTTGTCGACGAGCACGTAACGACCCAAGGGATTTGACACCCGAATTACGAACTCAGTAGACTCAATAGGTAAAATCTTACTGGATGCTAAGGTTTCGCATATATAAGAATGAGTAGAACCAGGGTCAATCAAAGCAATCACATTAGTATCAAAGAGAGTGAAAGTACCGGTAATAACATCTGGCGAGGAAGCATCCTCACGTGCGCGTATGGCATAAGCCCTAGCAGGAGCGCGAGCCTCGGATCTGGTCGTAGCATCTCTAGATCCTCTCTAACCACCACTAGTATTGCCCGTATTTTTAGATGGTCTACCTCGAGCTGTGGTAGCGCTCGGTTTCCCACTCTGATCTACATTCTGTTCAGACAACCTCGGCCAATCTTTAATGAAGTGGTCGACTGATCCGCACTTGTAACAGGAGCGGTCACGGAATCTACAACTCCCTGAATGCCATTTGCCACAATATTGGCACTCCGTTCTGTCTCGATGATCATTGTCAACACTGGCGATCGAAGTGACTCGCGTGCCCATAGCGGGGTCGATCGCGGTCTCGTCTAGTAAAGCCCAAAGTGTCTCTAGATCGGCCTAAGCCATCTCTAAATTTCTTTGATGAAAGTGGGAAGGGCTTCCCCGAAGACCTCTTACGAAACTCCCTTGCTCCCACTTCAGCTTTCCTTTTCTCCATACTGAGCTCCTCGGCTTTGCACGCTCGCTCGACAAGAGCCACAAACTCTCGGATTTCCAAAATGCCAACATACAGCTTTATATCATCATTCAGTCCATCTTCGAAGCGTTTACACATCACAGCTTCTGAAGAAATGCATTCTCGCAGCGTCTGGCTAAGCCTCACAAACTTTCGTTCATAGTCGATGAACCGACATGGAACCTTGTTTAAGTTCAAGAAATTCCTTCCGTTTTTATCCATGAATCTCGATGATATACTTTTTCCGAAACTCAGTTTGGAAAAACTCCCAAGTTACTTGCTCTCGGGGCACAACAGAAGTCAGAGTACTCCACCAATAGTAGGCAGAATCACGTAGCAAGGAGATAGTACACTTTAGACATTCATCGGGCGTACAAGATAGCTCATCGAAAATTCGAATAGTGTTGTCCAACCAAAATTCAGCTTGCTCGGCATCATCGCTATCTGTAGCTTTAAATTCAAGAGCCCCATGTTTTCGGATTCTATCAACTGGGGCTTATTCGACCTTATTTGGTCGATTCTGGGAGGCATTGTAGGTGCGGGGGTTGTATTAGTCGGGAATGGAGGTTGTGGAACAGCCGTGTTAGTTCGAATGTATTGGTTAAACCAATCATTCATCACGCTATAAAAGGCTTGCCTAGCCTCATCATTCGGATTGCTAGCAATAGGTTGAGAGTCCGCCGCATGTCCCTTGTGCGGGAGCAGCGCCACACTCTCCATATCATCAGCTATCGCTCGGTTGGGATCGGGATCCATTACTATAAATAAACACAAATTCAAACGTCAGAAATCACCACACTATCAAATAATCACATAAAATGGCATGTATAGCAAGACCCAAACGCATTACGGTAGTCCTAGAATCGACTAAACCGTAGCTCTGATACCAATAAAATTGTAACACCCCGTACCCGAGTCCGTCACCGGAGTCGAACACAAGGTGCACACAAACTTGACTTAATCATTTCCACTGTCCATTTAAAAATTTCCAGACAAGCTGGTTACTGCGTCACTGTCGCCTTAAAAATCATATCTTGAGTTTCAAAACTCGAAAATCAGTTTCGTAATTTTTCCCCGAAACTAGACTCATATTTTCATCTACATATTTTTTTCTAGAATTTTTGGTCAGGCCAATTAGTACAGTTTATTAGCTAAAGTCTCCCCTATTCCAAGGTTTGACTACACTAACCTTTATGCATTACGAACTGGATATCTTCCTATACAGGTCTTCAATACTGTTACCGTTTGTTTTTATAGAAAATAGACTCAGAGAGGAATCTATACATATATGTCATGACTCCTAATTATCTCTGGTTAATTTAAAATAAATTTCCAAAGTCGGAACAGGGGATCCAGAAACCGTTCTGGCCCTGTTTCACGAGAACTTTAATATCTCTTAACATATAACTCATATGACCGTTTAGTTTCTTCCATATGAAAGTAGATTCATCAAGGTTCATTTACATAATTTATTCACTATTTAATACCATTCCTACTATTTTTAGTGATTTTTCACATCCACATTACTGCTGCTGTCAGCATCTACCTTTAAGGTAAGCTTTACCTATTTCATGATTTCCATGATTCAATTAGCCCTTTTTGCATACATAGCACAAAGTGTGATCATGATTAACCATTCCAATGGCTAATCATTCAAAACAATTCCATACCTCATAATGATCAACATACAAACGATTATAGTACTATGCTAAAAACGTATATAAGCCATTTTCGCATGGCTATCCAAGTTTACACAAAACCGAAAGGTACATGACCTACAACAAAAGGGTAGTCCTATACATGCCATTTCAAATTTCAAACAAAATTGTACCAAAATGGGGGCTTTGATAGTGTGGATGACTTCGACTTCGATGATCCCGAATCCGATAGCTAACGAGCAAAATCTATAAAACAGAGAAACAGAGAAACGGAGTAAGCAATTTATGCTTAGTAAGTTTGAGCAAGGGATTCCAGCACAACAAAAGCATAGCATTCTATATAGCTAACGGATAATTTCGTTTGCACAAATTCTCAATATCATACTTATTTCACATTCCAACCCCTATATTCGTACATAAGGGATCATCTTAGCCAAATACCTGAAGCTCATTACTTGACTGAGCGAACATCATTCGAAGGGAATCAACTAATTTCAAGCACATACGAACATACCTCATTGCTGGAATTTTCACAAGTATATAAACTGAAATTTTTACAGCAAGATTGCTCGTTCTCGAATCACGTACCTTCGGAATTTAACCGGATATAACGACTCGCTCAAATGCCTTCGGGACAAAGCCCGGTTATAGTAACTCGCACGAATGCCTTCGAGACTTAACCCGGGTTTAATAACTCGCACAAATGCCTTCGGGCTTAACCCGGATTTAGTAACTCGCACAAATGCCTTCGGGCTTAACCCGGATTTATTAACTCGCACGAACGCCTTCGGATTTTAGTCCGGATATGGTCACTTAACACAAAGCCTTCGGGACTTAGCCCGGACATCATTCAAATAGCCAAGCACAATTATCAATAAATCATGACACATTCGTATTTCATTCTCATTAGCAAAATTCAAACACAAGTCACTTATCACATTTGCAATTTCGGCTCAATAGCCACACACAAAGAGCATGATCTAATCAAATCATAATCTAAGTTCCATTACTCGAGAACTTACCTCGGCCGTGGTCGAACGATTTCGACGGCTATTCGACTACTTTTTCCTTCCCTTTATCGGATTTAGCTCCTCTTTGCTCTTGAGCTTAATTTAACAAATAAATTGGTTTAATCATTTGAGCATCGAAAGGGGAATTCAAGGTACTTAGCCCACATATACATTAGACATTAGAGTCACATGTGCACGAAATCACAAATCGAATTCAACACATTAGTTAGTACTCTCCTTAGCCAAATTTTCCAAGCCAAGAATAGGCATCAATATGCTTGCCTCTAACCGAATGCATGCACACCAACTCCCTCATGTGGCGAATATGCATGTCCATGTTGAGGCCAATTATACACTTAATACCACACAAAAACAGCATACATTTTACTAACTAACGATTACATATTGTAGCTCAATACACATCTCTCATTCACTTCATAACCAAACATCATCACAAGCAAATATACACCTTGAAATAGTATATATGTCATACCAATGCATCATGTGCAAACATATATTCATATATATATGTTAGAGCCGAATCTCGAGTTGATGGTAACTAAACATGAACATAAATCCAAAACACAAATCTTACTTTCCATGCAATGAGCATAACTCATACTTATGGATGTACCATGGCCGAATACATCACAACACCAAAATTTTTGTCATGATTAAACAAAGAACTTGATGTCTTACTCAAAAATACTAAAAAGAAAGTCCAAGAGCCATCAATCCACCATCACATATATCATTAGCAAGCTTCATATTTAACATGCAATGGCATTAACACAAAATCCACCTTGGCCAAATACCATCCCCATGATATAACAAAGATTTGAACCATGGGCTAATAAGAGCATCAAGTTAGCAACCAAAACATGCATGAATCTCATGGCACAACATCAAACATACCTTAATCTAGACACTAGTATGGCCAAGCCTCCTCCTAATCCTCTTCCAAACCAAGCATGAAGCAAAATTCCTTCCTTCTTCTTTAGTATTTTCGGCCAAAAGAATGAGAAAAGATGAACAATTTTTTTTCTTTGCTTTTCTTCAACTCACGCAAAGGGGGGTTCACTCACACACACATTTTTTTTCATTCTTTATTACCCATACTTATTTGTTTATTTCTTTTCTCCCATGATGTACCAACATAACATGTCTAGGACATGTTTTGCCCATGATTCCTTGTCATGGCCGGCCACTAGAACTTGGGGGGGAAATTTAACATGCAAGTCCTCCCCTTTGACTACATGCACTATTAGGTCCTTATAGATTAGCCTATCACTTTTCAAAAGTGTCACACAAGTCCTACTAACTGAATTCACATGCAATCGGCTAAATCGAAGCTTGAAATTTTCACACATTCATAATTACATATTCTAGACAATAAATATTACGTTCAAACATTTCGGTGACTCGGTTTAGCGGTCCCGAAACCACTTCCCGACTAGGGTCAATTTTGGGCTGTCACACGGACGACCTTTCAAATTCCTACACAACCCTTTGTCTGGGACAAGCTCGAAAGTCGCCGGAGGCACCTCTCATGTAGACAGGTCAAGAAGCACGGGGAACTCGTTCTCCCGTGCACACAACGTGCGTTTAAGGGTGTACACTTTATCGATAAATTGTTCAACATTGAGTTAGACTTTAGCACAAGCTGCCACGACATGTGCACATGGATAATGAAGTGTCTAGAACCTCCTATAGTCGTAACGTTTGTTTCGAAGATTAACTCCGTAGGACCTAGGTGGTATACCGGGTTGACGACTGATAGTATCTGTAACTCAAAATGTTTCATTATGTTGTGAATATACTTCTACATTCATCGACCTCACCATCTGTCAGTTTGCAACCATTGCATTCCTGACATATTCAACAAACACGTGCCCCGCTTCCATCTAGTTGACTTGGTACTGCCCCATTCTTGACATCAAGGTAGCCAACCTATAGAATGTAGTCGACAAGACAGATGAAATCAAAAGATGTTGTGTTTTCAACAACACGGAGTTAACCCCCTTCGCCAAACTAGTGGTCATATAACTATAACTGAAGCCCTCGTTGAAACTTTGAGCCCATTGCCATGGCTCCATGGTACCCAATCATTGTCAGAAAGATGTGTTTGTGTGAACCTCCATGTCACTCTCAAGTCGAGTCATCCTTTGTCAGAAAATGTGTGGCTCTAGCTCATACGCTGTGTATGTATTAAGAAAAATATAAGTTACAGTCTCGTTGTAACATCCCGAAATAAGGCCTAGTCAGAATAGTGGTTTCAGACCACAAATTCGATGTTGAAATATTTGTTTTATGATATTATGAGGCCTAGAAAATGAAAATATGCATGTGTTAAAGTTTCATGAGGAAATTCTATGAGTACAATATTCAATTGGGAAATAAGGACTAAATTGAATAAATTACAAAACTTGGATTCTAGAAGCAATTTGCATGAAATTGCTTTAGATTATTAATTATAAGGTCTTAAAGAGTAATTTTTCTAATTTCTAAGTTTTTGGACAAAAATGGGCATGTATGGAGAAACTTGAAAGTTTAGTATTGAGGGGCATTTTGGTCATTTGGTATATTAATGAAATAAAATGGGAAAATAAGCCAAAAATCATCCCATTCTCTCCATGTTGCCGCCAAAAATTAAGGTTTTCCATAGATAGGCTTTTCAAGCTTTCCAAGCTCAATAGTAAGTGCTCCTTAGCCCCGTTTTTAATGTTCTTGGTATTTTTAAAATCTCGGTAACTTACTCTCTTCATTTCTACCCATATTTCATGCTAGGATTCATGTTTAGAAATTTACTCATGCATGAGATACTTGTATTTTGATGTTTTGTGGAGGAATATAAGAGCTTAAAGGATGATAAACAACTTTTACCAAGTGGTTTTTCATGGAAATGGCTTAAAGGACTAGATTGAAAAAGTTGTAAAAAGTGGGTAGAAATATGTGAAATAAAGGAAAATATGGGCTGCCATAAGAATGAAAAATATTTGGCTAGGCTTGGGTAACCAAGAAATTTCATGCATTTCAATATACGAGCCTAGGAACTAAATTGTAAATAATGTGAAAGGTTAGGGGCAAAATGGTCATTTTGTTCGAGGGTGAAATTTAGGCCCGAAAAGAATAATGTGAGATATTGATGATTTATTTTTATTGTTATAGACCCGAAAAACAAATTTCGGAGGTCGACCTGGGAAAACGGAAGGTTTTGAAATAACTGAAACGCGAAACCAAAACGAATACCAGGTAAGTTCGAATAACTCAAAGTAAACTCCTAATATGCCTAGATATATGAACTCCTAATATGCCTAGGTATATGTCTTATGAATGTATCATGATTGTATATAATGATGGCATGAAAATCCATGAAATGTGTTAATAACAATGATAAGATGATAAATGTCTTGGTTGGAGTTAAAAAGGGAAATTTGATGGAAAAACCATAGCCTACATGACTTAAGATTCTGCATGTGTTACAAAAAAGGATTTAGCCCGGACGGGTAATCTGTTGATCTCAAATATACAAAGAATCTAGCCCGGACGGGTGTTCCTTGAGTGATCGAACCTCCCGAAGAATATGTGTGCACTAAGGGTGTTTGTCGCTATAAGGGATTTAGCCTGGATTGGTAATCCCACTGTAAGATGTGAGGATCACGAGAGTACATACTTGAGAAGATCACTCTTATGACTTGACGGTAAATGGATAATCCATCAAGATTTTCGAGGTACTCAACGGGATTAACATGAGATATAGAAATGAAAATATTAGATGATGAGCTCATCTAAGATAAATTACATGATAAATTGTTATGGACTAACTTGATGTTTGAGTGCATGTAATAGGAGGATATCCTATATTTATTGGATGGGTTGTCTAACATGGTTGTATGCTAATTACTTGGTAAGTTTACTTTCCAATTATTTGGGCTTACTAAGCATGTAAATGCTTACCCCTCTTTTTTCCTGTCTTACAAAGCTTGAGGACTCATAGAGATTGGAAGACGGTTGGAGAATCAACACACTATCATCTTGTCCAAATTTGGTATATAGATACTTTTATTTTGTTCAATGGCATGTATAGGGCTTTTGTTTATTTTGTCATATATGTCATTTGGTTTGCCAATATGAAGGCTTATAAAGGTGTTCATATTCACTTGTATAAGGCCATAGGATATGGCTAATCTTGATGTAGGTTATGACATACAAATTGTGCATGGTTTTGTTCAAATGTTCTTGTGATGATTGAAATTGATGTACCGCAATTAGACATATGCAATATGACCAAATCACATGGGGTGGTTAGGCCACAATTTGGCAATGAGTTAAGTTAATGAGCCAAGCTTAATTGAGTTGCAAGTCATAGAAATCATGAATATAAAGGGGATGACCTAGCATTTATAAAACCGATGAGAAGAGGTTTACATGTAATAAGATATATCAAGGTCATTTAAGAGTATAATCAGACCATGTTAAGGGTTATTGAAAACTATAAGTGGGTATGACTATTAGAGGATGACCAAAGGCTTGGAAAATAGCCCAACAAGGTTCACACGGGTAAACACACGGGCATATGTCTAGGCCGTGTATGACACACAGATACCCCCATAGGCATGGGGTATGGCCGTGTGTCCCCTGCATCTAAAATTTTTAAGTCAGAATGCATGGTAGTAAACATACGAGTAGATACACGGCCATGTGTCTCAATCGTGTGGAGGACACGGCCCAGCACACGGGCGTGTACCTTGGCCGTGTGCCCTTAAATGCAAGCTGAAGTAATAAACAGAATGCTCGAGTTTTTGGACACGGGCGACCACACGGGTGTATGCATTGTCTCCACACGAGCGTGTGAGACTTAACCTAAAAAATTTTCTTAAGTTCTTGGTTTAGTCCCGGACCATTCCCATTGTATGTTTTGGGCCTCGTAGGCCCACAGTAGGGACATTAATATGTTGTTTGATGGGTTTTAAATTGGAACAAAATTTTATAACCCGTATTTTTAGAAAATGTCCAAGTATGTGTCTGGTAATGCCTCGTACCTGGTCCCGGTCTTGGGTACAGGTAAGGGGTGTTACACTCGCCCTAAAACATTAGGTTTTATATTGAAAGGATAAGGTTATTTTTTACCCATTCCCACAACTTGTCTCCGCTAGTCTGCATTCTTATAGTCTCGGTGGAAGTTAGTCGCGATATGTTGGATGTAGTAAACGGATCTCCATGGCATACCGGAATGTCTAATGGTGGCAATTAATCCTTTCCCTCTATCGGAGATAGTGTAAATATTATAGTTACTAATAACATACCTCCGTAGGTTTGTAAGGAAGAATTCCCATGACTTCATGTTCTCCTTATCTACTATGGAAAATGCTATCGGGAGCACGTTCTTGTTCCCGTAATAAGCAACCGCAAACAGTACAATCTGTGTATATTTACCGTATAGCCATATCCCATCTACTTGCACAAATGGCTTGTAGTGGGGAAATGCATGCATGCATGGATCAAACGTCCAGAACATCTGTTGGAAAATTCTTTTCCTAGTTGTAGTTGGTGATTTGGGCCGTAATAAGGTCGTGTCTGCAACTCAATGATAATCCTCGACACGAACTCCTGCATAGCGACTATCCATCCCTATAACTCATTATATGATGCATCAAAATCTCCGTACAGTTGCTCCATTGCCATCTGTTTAGCTATCCATGTCTTCCGGTATGATACTCGATACTGAAATCGTGCCTGCATTTCGGCAATCAGTACCGAAACTCTAATAGTCGGCATGCCTTTCACCATTGGCATGATGCACGTAAAGATAGTTTTGGAATCAAGTTTTAGATCTTCTATCATACGTGTTGAAGTGAATGTGTGAGGCCCAACAAATTTTCGTATCTCTCACATCTGCGACTTCTGGATAAATGCAGCTCATATTCGTCAATTGCAGCTTTCCGTCGACCTGCAACACTCCTCAATATATAATGTCGGTTTAGACACGGCAACTTTGTAGTCTACTGATATATTCATGCTATACTGTTTAATGGAAAATACGCACTCTTTCTTACTTTCGAATCTTTGGCCCATAAACAACTCCTCAGGATCGAAATCTACAGCCAGCCAGTGAGCAGGTAGTATTTTAGGGTACTCTAGGAACTCGGCCGCGCGTGATGCATTGGGGTCTATCCACGACATGTGTGCCCTAGGATTATTGTGTATCACAATACGATAAATCTGGTTCCTGACTGAAGACGCGTTAATGTTTCCATCGTCATTCACACATTTGTCATCTATATCATCCAGGACCTCTTCCACATCGGGATCACTATCACTATTGACCTCGTGATCAGAAGGATCACTACTATGGTATACATCATCACCAACCACATCAGTCTCTAGGGCAGCATTAAGATCAATGTTGATCCCGCTTATAGTTGACTGACTATCAATATACATTATCAGAACCACCATACATGGCTCTTGAGCTTCATGTTCTTCACCTAATGGAGTGGGATCTTCAGTTGGCTCCACACAAGCTAACTCAACAAATAACTGAATCGGTGCATTTTGGTTGCTCCGAGTCCCACAATAAAGAGCGACTATTGTCTCCACATCTTCATCGTCTACAAGTTCCATTTCGATGAATTTTATGAGATTCGTCAAAACTGGAAACTTGTAGAAAAGTTTCGAAATCCTTATCCCACAATGTCTATCAATTTTTGCACTAATTATTTCCTTTATATCATCAAACGAGATATTTCTATTAAATCTCATTGCTACTTGTTTGCAACATTCAAATATACATCCCACGGTTGTTGACAAAATTTCTCCATCGAAATAAACACATAAGAAAAACTGATTTTCCATCTTCAATACTAGATCTGTTAAAAAAAAATCAAAATTCTCAAAACAGTTTCAAATAGCAAAAAAGTTACATTAAATTTTTAATGCAAAATTTTTCATTCAGAAGCTAACAAAATTAATAACCTAACAAAATAACTTTCAAATAACAAAATTACTAACAAAACTATCTATTCCATTTAAAAAGAAATAAACTAAAATACCTTATCCTTCTTTTTGTTTTCTTTCCTATCTTTCTTTCTACTCCCTATCTTCTTACGTCTGTTCTGCTAAAATTTTTGGATATCTTTTGCTCATTTGATTTTCAGTTGAGTATAAATAAGAGAAAAATTAAGCATTGGTGCTGCCTATCAGGTATGAGTCATCAGTGGCGCCTACCACACAAGCATCACCTATCCCATGCCACTTTTGTATGTATACATGGGTCCTATACTGAACCCGAAAAAAATAATACAAGTGGCGGCACCTATGAGAAGGGCACCACCAATAAAAAAATAATTTAAAAAAAACAAAAAAATATATATATATTATAAAAAAATGTGGTGGTGCCTATGAGAAAGGCTCAACCCAAAAAACATACCATTTTCATAATTAATCCCATTACAACCCATTTCATAAATTTATTTTATTTTATATTATTTATGTAAATTAACCCTCAATTTGTCTTGTTTACCTAATAAAAATAAGCTCCGTTATTTTTCTTACTTTAGATCTTGTTAATAATAATTGAAATAAAAATTATATTAAAGAGATCATTTTCGATTAGATTTGCAAATTACTCAAGTTAATTACTAAGATACTTAAATTAACCTCTTCAACTACCCAACTCAACAATGACCTTGGGAGATCAAAACCATGTATTATTTTATATTTTAAAAACTGGATTTGTAAATAGTGAAAATTAAAAATAATAAGTGAAAAACAATATATTCAAAAAAAAAATTATGTCAAAAAATTTATTCTAAGAAATAGAGTTTTATGTTTATTAAAAGTTTAAACGAAAATTAAAATTTTTTCAAATTTAAGATAATTGATTTTTTAACAATTTCATTAGAGGTTCTATTCGTTTTTTTACACAATGGTTAGAATTACTCATAGTCTCTCGCTAACTTATAATTAAGAGGATAATGCATGCACTCGAACCTACGTCCTCCTGCATTGACAACAACATCCATGCCAATCGAGTAAAACTCAATCGGCTAAGAGAATTGATTTTAAATATACAAAAATATTAATATTTATTTCTAATTTAAATAAAGTATTAAATATTGATTAGGATGTGAGTTCAACAATTATATTAATATTATAATGAATAACGTGTAAAGTGTCTACTTATTATAACATTTTTTAAAATATTTTAATAATTTACTGATCATATTTTATTCTCCAATTATGTAGATTATACATGTTAAATTTTACATAAGTTCAAATTTTTTAACTATTTGTTTTATGTATAAAAAGAACTTTAATTAGTTAAATATATATTAATATAGACAATATTTTAAATCAATATGATTGAATTAATTCAAAATTTTACATGCATAATAAATATAAATATTTTAATAAATTCAATGGTTCAATTGTTAAAATACTAAAATATAAAAATTACGAAATAATATAATACCACTTAAATTTTACATTGATTAAATTTATCCACCTATATATATTATTCCTAAATTAAAAGAAATACTGAATATCCATGAAAGGACCAGCAACTATATCATTATTAAAATAAATGAATTATTAAGTGTTGATAATTTTATCATGCGACATCAATTTTTTTTAATATTGTGCTATCATACTTTATAAACAAAATAATGGGATTCTCCATTTAAAAGAAATATTCATGAATTCTTATGATTGGGTTGCTATATTTTGACCTCACTTTCAAGACAATTCACATTTGTATATGCATAAAACCTTAATGGTAATGATTAACTTGAATAATTGTTCCTCAACTATCATGTCTTTCATTATTTTCACTCAAGTCCCAATTTTTATTTATTTATCCATATTTATAAAATATTTTATTTAATTTTCAGCAATTATATATGGAGTTTTTATTGTAACTTTTAAGCATAAAATATTTTGTATTATTTACTTAAGTTATGTTTTAATGGTAAATCTATGAAAATTTTAGTTCACAAATCTTATTATGTTTAAATTATAAGGATTTGATTTACGAGTAAGTTTATGGAAACTTTGAGTTCACAAATTTTATTGTGTATAAATCTTTGAGTTCCAAATATATTTAGGTTCTTTCAGTCTGGTTGTAATTGTGATAAAAGTTTTCAGAACTAGATCAGTGTTTAAATTAGTCAAATCGGTCAAGACGTTAGTTTGATTAAATAAATCACTAAAATTTCATAAAAATAAAAAAAAATTCGTTCAACCACTATTCAATCATTTTTTTTTAGTTCGATTCAACTGATCCGTATCAATTCGTGAGTTAATCGATTTGATGCCTCCCTCTAAATCGGTACCCAAACTATTTTCAATATAATCCGATTCAAATATCCGTAGATATGATGGTAATATATTACAATGGAAAATCATAGTAAATTAAGTTCAATTTTTAATTATTGAAGTAAAACATTTGGTACATTTTTCAAAATAGACTTTACTTTATTTTTTGCCAAAACTCCTCCTTTTAGTGTATATTTTTATTTCAATTTTCTCTAATATTAAATAAAATTTAAAATTTGGACAAATAGCTCCATCTTTAATTTTAAAACTTAAGAACATAATGAAAAACTCTTTGACTTGCACTTGAAAAATAATTTTGTTCTAATTATTGTTACAATAAAATCGAACTAGACAAATTAAATGAAAAACAATAAAAGGAGCAAAACAGAAGAGAGTTAATACACAATATTTGTTAACGCAGTGTGGATTCACTAAACCTATTCTGCAGAACCTCACTCAATGCTCAGTGAATGATTTTATTCAACAAACCCAAAAAAGTAATTGCAACCCCAACACTAACCTCAATTGTTATAAATCATTCAACCAAATACCTTACAATATAATCAATAAACATCTTCGAATAATACCTAAAAAGAAAGATCACAAATTTACTCGATAAAATACTAAAAATACTATAAAAAAAACTACTTTCAAAGTGAGCCATATTGCTGCTTAAATATCTACCTTAATTTAGTACTTTGTTGTTGTGGGTTTTATATAAATGATAATACTCTAAAATGATGTGTTTTTATATATTAATCATGTGTTTATTTTGAGCTTGAGCCTACTAATTTGAGCTATTTATGTCTTTTTATCTTTTAGGGACTAAATTGGAGGCGAAAAGTAAATTCAAGGGAAAAAGCGTCAATTTGGAGATTAAATGGGCCAATATGCAACGTGGGACAAATATGGTGCCAAAAGTGCGAACATGGAAGGCACAAGGACTTAAAAGCAAATAGAAGAGATTTTATTTTGGAAGACTCTATTTTATTTTATTCTATTAGGATAATTAATATTAAGATAATTATTAAGATTATTCAAATTTAGGATTTTATTTTAATTATCTTTGTTTATTTTTAATTAAATGTATTTATCTTTTTAGAATTTAAGTTCAATTAGACTATCTCCCTAGCACTATAAATAAGAGGTGAAGTGACTCTATTTAGGGGCATCTTTTTCTGTAAACACTCTCCCCCAAAAGTCTTTTGTTCTTTCACATTTCTTTTCAATAAAATTTCTTTTTCCATATTTTTATTTATTTGCTTTCCCTCCATTATCATGAGCCACTAAAAAACCCTTCTAGCCAAAAGTTGTCAACATTTCCCCAAAAAGGGTTCTTCAGGCCTAGAATCCGTACTTAGCCTTCTCGCCAAGTATTCATCGTTTCTCCGCACTACGGGCTGACGCTTCCGTCCATGGCCCTTAAGAAGTAAGCTTTTCAGCATATGCAAAGGCGGCCGCTTTGTATGTTTTGGAAGGACTGCATAGTCGGTTCGTTAACTTACTGCGTCAAAGGTTGGCGAGCCAAATAGACAAAAAATGGCGTGGGATTCGCCATTGAGAAGCGTTGATCTAGCATAGATTACTGGCTAGAGTCAGGTTCCCTAAAAATCGTAAATCTAATCTTTGGAGCTGGTGGTCGTAGGCGTCTTCTTCCACTATAACTGGCTTACTTGAGTCGAGAAGGATCATCCAAAAGCCAATGATTGACCCCAAGGCGGAATGAGACAACCGGAGGCTGAACTTTCCCATAAGAATTTCTTTTCCCTTAAAACTCTCTTTATTATTTTTATTATTTTCGTAATCATAATTTCAGTAAACTTTAAATTCTGTTTTTATTTTATTTTCGCTTCCAAAATCAATTCTTAAATTCTGTTTTTTATTTTTTTTCCAGGAACGCAGGTTTTCTTGGGCACGATTCTGCCCAGGATTTCTAGAGACAAGCATTCGTATAATCCGGTCCCTGAGGATTCGACCCTACTTCCCCTTTACTATTTCTTTTTTTTATTTTACAGGGAATAGGATATTTTTGGTGCTCTCAACGACCGCATCAATAAATTATATAAATTTGTTTTTTTTCTCATGGGTAGTGTTCATTGGGGATCATTACAAATTTCAAAGTCAAACTTGATTACATAACTGAGTTTTCAAGCCTCAATTCTTAATCTTTCAAAGCTTAGCAGCCACCTTATTTTTAAGGTATGCGATCAATTTAAATTTACCTACCCTGTAAGTTACCTCTACTTTCTGCCTTATCGGATGTTACTTAGTGCTTCATTGTCCATTCCATATTTGTACCCATCTTACTTTATCTTTGTTCGAGTGTGAATGCAATTTAAATAGGTAATTTTAGCTTCATTAAAGTAGTAGTAAGAAATTTAATGAGATAAAGGCAACTATTTTTGGGTAGGGGAATGAGAAAACCCTTGGTCTTAACTGTTTCACAGCTTTCTTCTTCAAATCTGCATTGGGTATAGTGGGGCTTGTTTTTCTTGAGGTTGTTAAGTATTTTTTTTGCATTCTTCACTCTCTTGGCTACGTTTAATACTACATCAATTTCCTTGGTTCCCAAGTGTGATAATCTTAGCTATGTAAAGGATTTTCAGCCTTTTTCTTATTGCAGTGCAGTTTATAAGTGCATAACCAAGATTTTGGTTAATAGAATGACTCTTTTTTCTACCTGCTTTGATTTCTAATAGTTAGAGTGCCTTTGTTAGAGGGCGTAGTATCACTGATAATACCATGTTGGCTTATGAGCTAATACGAGGATATTGTAGAAGACATATTTCTCCTAGATGTGCCTTGAAGGTTGATCTTCAAAAGACATTTGATTCTTTGCACTGGGGATTTTTGCTTTCAGTACTTAGAGCTCAATGGTTCCCAAAAAATTTCTTGAAGTGGATTAAAGTTTGTTTAACTACTCATCAATTCTCTATCTCCTTTAATGGAAGCCTTGTAGGGTTCTTTCAAGGGAGGAAAAGTATTAGGCAGGCAGATCCTCTCTCTCATTACCTCTTTGTGCTTAAAATGGATGCGTTATCTGGGTTATTGGATGTTGTTGCCATAAATGCTCTCTTTAAGTATCATTCTAAGCGCCTTTAAGTGTGGTTGACTTATCTAATGTTTGCCGATGATCTTCTTATTTTTTCTAAGGGTACTGCTGATTTGGTGGTTGGTGTTTATTATGTTCTTCAATAGTTTTACTTACTTTATGGGTTGTAACTCAATGCCTCCAAAAGTGAATTGTTTGTTGCTAGGGTGCCTCAAAATGAGTTGGCTCTCATGACTGCTTGCACAGGGTTTAAAGTTGGTAGGGTACCAGTACGGTACCTTGGTGCTCTTCTTATTTCTCGAAAGCTGTCTCGATCTAACTGTGTTGCTTTAACTAATAGGATTCTAGACAAGATTCAACGGTGGTCTACTAAGTACTTGAGTTATGATGGTAGATTGTAACTCATTAAGGCTGTGATATTTAGTTTACAAGCCTATTGGAGCTGTCAATATCTAATGCCTAAGTGTGTTCTTAAGAAGGTTTATCAATATTGTCTTAGTTTCTTTTGGAAATGGAAGGTTGGCTCGGGTCAAGGGGCTTGTATATGTCGGAAGGAGATTTGTTTACCTAAATCTGAGTGGGGCTTGGGATTAAAAAATATGGTAGAATGGAATCAAGCTTTTATTTTGCAGTTTATTCGTGCCTTGCTTGCAGAAGAGAGGTTTCTTTAGATCGCATGGGTTAGTGAATATATGTTAAAGGGTAGGAGTTTTCTGGATGTGGCTCATACTTCAATGAGTAGCTGGAATTGGCGAAGGATGCTTAAGTTGAAGCCTTTGGTTGCTGTCACTTCTCAACAATTTGCTAATGCTAAAGTGAGTACTTCTCGATTGTAGGAGGCAATTAGAACTCGTGATATGAAGGTCGAATAATACCGTTTTCTATGGTTCCCTTTACATATTCCCAAGCATTTTCTTATTGCTTAGATAGTCATTCTTAATAGACTCCCAGCCCGAGATCTTTTACTTGCTTTTGGGATTTCGGTTGATACTTGTTGTTTTTTTTGTATGGATGTTGTAGAGAGACAGGATCACATTTTGTTTGAATGCATTTTTTCAAGGAAGGTGTGGTAGTCAGTTTTGCATTTTTGCTCCATTCATAGAGTTGTCGAAATTTAAAGGCAAGAGTTAGCTTAGGCAATATTGAAACTTAAAGGAAAGTCATTTCTTATTGCTATACTCAAGCTTGCGTGGAGTGCATATTTTTATGTGATATGGAGATAGAGGAACAAAAGGTATTTTGGTACATCTTTCTTGACTGAAGATGTTGTCCTGGTGCAAATTGAAGAAATTGTGCGGGCTCGCTTAGGAGGAAGATTAATCAATAGAACTTATCCGGTTAATGCTTCACTTTGTGCTTCTTGGGGTATCCCTGGTTAATTTGTTTATATAACTTAAAGTTACTGTACAATGTTTTTTGTTCTTTTGTAGTAGTTTAATTGTATTCTTGGATTAATGGATTTCATCATTCATCCAAAAAAAATTTAAATAAACTTTTCAAAAGGCTTAATAACGTGATTTAGTTTTGAAAGATATAATTAGGGTTGTGTGGACTTGTGATGGTTCTCTTGGGGAACAAGACTTCCTGCTGTTGCATCTCTCATACAAATCTTTGCCACGCATTTTGAAGTTTTGCATCTCTTAAACCTTATTTCTAAGTTAGCATTAATAAGATGTAATGGTGAGTCCATCAGAGGCCTCCAAAACTCAATGTTACAATTCAAAACATCTTCAGTTAAAGTTCTTATTTTGAAGTTTTTAGTAATGCTTTGGTCCTGGGAAATGCTTTAATATTAGCTTTCATATATTAAGAATGAATTGGATGGTTCAAGTTACAATTATAACTCTCCAATGTTCTTACAAAAACTCTCTAGATGACTGTGGTGTCATGACTAGACAATCTAATAATATTGTTGCCTGATGATCTTGAAACATCTATACATTCGTCAAGATCAAAATCACATGCTATCAACACCTATTCATTATCATCATCCAAATACTTGATTTCGAAAGTATCCACCTCTAGCTTTAGCTTATTGGTTACTTCCTCTTTTAGTTCCACAACACTACAACTTAAGGAGATTCAAAATTTGCAATAGTTTTATTTGAGATTAAACATATCTTGAATATTTTTATTAAAATATAGTAACTTATAATTTTATATGTGTTATTTTAATAAATAATATTTAAGACTTTACTCTAGTTTGGCTTACTTGTTATATATGTCATTTATTTAAACTAGATTAAATTAAAGATTTACAGAGTTTTAGTAAAATAAAACCCATAAAAATTAAATAACTTTGCAATGAGAAAAATATTTATACTTTTAAATTGTGCTAATATTTTCTCTATAACTTTAAATTTATTTTACAAACCTTGTGATTATATTGAAGAACATGCTATCACGTTTCCACTTATTATATATATAAAGTGTTGAATATTTTAATTTCACAACAAAATATACATTTCTCGCCATGTTCTATTTAATGAGCACATCTTTCCCTTTGTGGCTACAACTGGACCTCAATCAACTTCTACTTCAAATGAGTTTCAGTCTCCACCTTTATACAGAGGCGATTCTTAGGGGGGCTGGCATGGGCCCCAGCCCCCTTAAAATGAAAAATTTTTATTTAGGCCCTATAATTTTTTTTAAATTTTAAATTAGTAAAGGTAAAACTGCACTTTGGCCCCCTAAAATTATAAAAATTCGATTTAATACTTTAAAAATTATAAAGATATAGAATATAAAAAATTTAAAATTTCATTCGGCCTCCTTAAAAAATTGTTCTGGCTTCGCCCTTGCCTCTTCAAGTGGTGTCATCATCTCGGTAGGCTCCTCTTCAAATCTAAATTGGTACCTTACCTTTGTTGTCTCTTCACTCTTCCACTGCAACACCTATGGTTACATCATCAGGCTTTTCCAGGAATTCTCTTGTTGATGCTTTCTCATCAATTGTAGCACCTGCTTCGAGTTTGGACAACCCCCATGAACCTCAAAGTAATGAACAAACTATGAATATTCACCCAATGATCACTCGAGGCAAGGCTGGTATTTACAAACCTAAGCTATATCTCACTACACTCCAAGTTCAAGAGACAATTGACATACAAGCAACTCTTGCTGATCCAAATTTGAGGGAAGTCGTCCTAGCTGAGCATGATGCTCTCTTGACCAACAATACATGGAATCTAGTTGAGATGCCACCCAAGTGTAAGCTAATTGGATGTAAATGGCTCTTCACAGTGAAAAAGAATCCGGATGAAACTGTGGCCAAATTGAAAACTAGACTTGTGGGTATAGGTATTTCTCAAATACTAAGACATGACTATCATGATCCTTACAACCCAATTGTGAAGTTTTCAACAGTCAATGTCTTCCTCTCACTTGCTACCAACTATGGATAGAACCTTCGGCAAATAAATATCAAAGAATGCATTCTTGGAAGGTGAAATATTCGAGGATGTATATGATATGATTCTTCAACTGCCTTGATCTTGTTGTTGGGATTCTTCCTTTTCTTTAGTAATATTATCGGCTTTATTATCCATCATTTAAAGTTCAAATATATTATTGTTAAATAGTTTGTTATTCCTCTATGTATATATAGGTTGGTATTGTTTGACAAGTGGGATATGAATAAAAACCTTCTTCTCTAAATTACATTTTTTGACAAGTGGGATATGAATAAAAACCTTCTTCTCTAAATTACTTTCTATTTTTCTCGTCCTATATGGTATTAGTTGCCTACCTCAAACAAGGTTAGGTTTCGATTCCGATGGCTATTGACAATTCCCTTTCCAACCCTCTTGACCCCAACAATCCCCTCACCATAGTCACAATTCAGAACTCTATCAAATTCAACTCTACCAATTATCTTTTCTAGAAAGCCCAAATTGAATCCATCCTCATAGGCTATGACCTCTTCAAATTCATTGATGGCACACATCCCTGTCCACAAAAAAAAATCACTACCAATAACACAACCTCCATCAATTCAACATATCAAACATGGATACGACAAGGTAAACTCTTGTTTGGTGCATTAGTTGGCACCATCTCCCAAAACCTTGTACCTCTAGTCTTACGGTGCACAACCTCAGCTAAAACTTGGACAGTCCTCGCCAACACTTATGCTCATCCATCTTGTAGTCATATCAAACAAATCAAAGATAATCTAAAAAACATTTCCAAAGGCTCCCAAACTATCATCGACTATGCAAGCTATTAAAATCAAAGCTGATGAGCTTGCTACTCTTGGTAAACTGTTAGATGCAGAGGGTCTTATTGAAAAAGTCCTAGAAGGTCTTGATGACACTTTTCAACCAGTTATCGATGCTGTCAATAGTTGCAATACTGCTATCACCTTTGATGAGTTACATGAGAAACTGATTAATAGAAAGCTCACTTTACACAACTCCTCTTCAAGTGTATCAGTCACCGTCTACTTAACTCACATTCAACACTCCAATTAGCGGTTTCACCTATCTTCTATGCCATCTGCATCTCAATAGTACAATAAACCTATGCGTTTTTTTTAGGCAAATGTTAGTGGTGCCGAACTCAGGGGCATCTTGTGACTCAGTGCTCTCTCTTTCGTCAACAATTCCCGAATGCAGCTGCACTTCCACGTCAGGTCAATTCATCTACATCTCGTATGCCTCCACCATGGCAACCTCAAGCTCATGTAGCTACCTCTAATTCATCATCTTCTGATCCCTAGCTATTAGACAGTGGTGCTACACACCATATTACAACCGATCTCTAAAATTTGTTTGTTCACAATCCTTACACTGGCTCGAATGAAGTAATGATTGGTGATGGCTCTAGCGTTGCTATTACTCACTCTGGTTCTACCATTCTTCCCATTCCTTTTCACTCATTTACTTTACCTAATATCCTATGTGCTCTTAATATGAAACGCAATTTAATTTCCGTGTCTCAATTTTGCAAATTGAACAATGCTTAGAATTCTTGCCTTCTTCTTACCTTGATCTTGTTGTTGGGATTCTTCATTTGCTTTAGTAATATTATCAGCTTTATTGTCCATCATTTAAAGTTTAAATATATTATTGTTAAATAGTTTGTTATTCCTCTATGTATATATAGGTTGGTATTGTTTGACAAGTGGGATATGAATAAAAACCTTCTTCTCTAAATTACTTTCTGTTTCTCTCATTCTATAATATATATGATCCAACCTCTATGTTTCGAGCAACACTAGGTGGATGGGACTCCTCTTGTTTGCAAACTCAACAAACCTATCTATGGTCTGAGACAAGCACCTCGAAATTGGTTTTTCAAGCTTCAACAATTCCTTTAAAACCTTGGCTTTGTCTCCTCCAAAGCTGATTCATCCCTATTCATTCTTCGACATGGGTCGGATGTCACCTATATTATAGTTTATGTTGATGATGCATTACTCACTGGAATCTCACACAATGATGATAAAATTCATCCAACTCATTTGACAGAATGTTTGGTTACTCATTTAACAGTTAGTGATAACGATAGCTATGGTTTAATTTGTTTAATTGAAATATACTAATGCTAAAATATAAACACTGTTTCTCAATTATTTTTCACTATAAATGAAAGTAAAGTTGATTCAGTCGGACCAAAAAGTAATCATTATCTAAGTCAATCAGTTGAAGATCACCTATCGGTTGCCGCATTGCCTTTACTCTATTGAACAGAGCCCTGTAACCAATGCTCCTACCCAACAATCGAATCACCAACGTGTTGGCCATATTACTGTCAATTTGTTCATGCACTTTCTCAGAAAAATTGATTGATGGTTATCGACCCTCATAAGATATTTTGTAGTCCACCTCTTGTAACACAATATCCACTTCCTCAAATTGGTTTTCGGCCTTTTGTCTGTCCTTTGTCCTCATTAACATATCCTTGTATAAAGTTTTCTACTTTTCCAAACCTCCGCCTTCCATCACTTCAGAATCTGAAAAGGTCACATTGCTCCTTGTTTCTCACCTTCTTCGTAGCCCTTCAAACTCCAACGAAGTAGAATACCCTGGCCATTCATGACTTCCAAAAGGGAAGGTTTCATTCACAGCTTTCTTTTCTTTTAATAGAATAATTGTTTTAGATGTATACAATATTAATAATAAACAATTGCTACATAATAAGATTAAAACACAATCCAAATCATTAAAAAAGTCAAATATATCAACTCAAAAAACCTTGATTACACACACAAAAAAATAAACACTATAATTTTATCTCCTATTCAAGATAGTAAAATTTCCAACAAATAACTCAATACTTAAATAACAAGATGAACCTAATCTAAATGACAAACAAATTTTCTTGATAATTAAAAAGAAATGAAAACGATTTAAAACTAAAATTATGATCATGACATTTATAGCTTCTCATTATTATTATTATTATTATTATTATTATTATTATTATTATTATTATTATTATTACATTTGCAGTTATAATTTGAAATGTTTTTTAAGTATATGTAATTTAATAAAATACTTATTTGAATTGTGAAATAAAACCCAATTGCTTCCTATAATGATTTTTTTAAAAAAATAACGTTTAACAAATTATTTGAAATTTCAGCATTTTAGGCATTATACTTCATAAATAATTATTATTTTAATTATATTTCAAATTTTTATAAAATATATTTAGCTAAATTTATATATTTGTCCCATCAATTATATTTAAAGAGATATATATTATACGAAACCGTATAGTTATTATTTAAATCCTAAAGTTAGATTTCCCAATTCAAAATAAAATAAATATATTATTGTCACATCAAAAGTGACAAAACAATATATTTCCTTAAAATACTACACTTGCAAAAAATTTACAAATTGCTTATATAATATTTTAAATACAAGAGAAATTATAATATTATTAAATAAATCCATATATAATCAACAAAATTCAACTTAAATTAAATTTGCAAAATTCACAAATCTCATTAATTAATTTTGTGTCTTCTTCGAAAAACAAAAGAATAATAGTAAGTTATTAAAGAAAATCATTTTAAATTGTAAAATCTTTGCTTAGAATGTAAGACAAATTAAATGTACCTTTCAAATCATATCCCCATAACAACCAAATAAATGAAATTTTGCTTCAGCCTTGAGCAAATCAATCTCATTTCTTCCTAACCATTTTCTTTATTGTTAGGTCGTTAATCCAGACCATTTACTATTTCACTTTCAAACTAAAATAATTATGATTTTTTTATAATGTAAAACACAAATACCTTTAATTTTATATATATTAAACTATTTTTATTTAAGTTTTTTTATCAAATTTCTCAATTTAGTTGTTGTTGTTGTTTTTACTTATGATACCAATTTTAACATTAATTTCATTATAAATTTTATTATTTTTTATACAATACCTAAAATCACTCATAATCTCTTTTAAACTTTAAATAAGAGGATAATGATTTTAACGTCTTTCGAAAGCGTGTATATTTTATAGTTTTTATATAATAATTCATATTTATAAGATTTAACGAATTTTATGGTGACATTACACTTAAAAGTTTTCTTTTCCTTTTAATATCTTTTCATAAAAAAATTGTATTTATTAACAAAATCCAATAAAAATGAAATTAATATTGACAAATGGGTATTCTTTTGAGGGAAGAAGTTAAAGAAAAAGTGTTTTACGTTGGGTGATGATAGAGTTAACGTCCGTCATCATTCACACGAGTTGGTCACTGAAATTAAAGAACTGAATCTACACCTTTGATTTACTGGACTATGTGTGGTCAATCATCAATCACAGCCACTTGATCTACGAAATATCACAACTATTGATTATATTACCTATACAAAAAATAAACGGTGTTAAGGAACGCTAGCACATGGAAATTGATGTAGCTGAGAGAACTTACTTTGCTACTTTTGATTTTTAAAACTATTTTATATCTTTCGCATTAGAAAATTTGCAAAAATGGACCCTACAATTTTTATAACTTATATAACCGTTTGGCCCCTTCTGACAAAATATTTTTGACCGTTATAGCCCATGGCCCCTTCACCTTTTCAAAATTGTTCTAATAACCTACCCTCCACTTTTTGCCTCTTCCACTCCACTTGAGACCTAAATATTTTTCTCCAAGATGCATTTTGACTTTGAATCATAAGGAAAATATTAGTTTTTTTTTTCAAGCTATTATTTAAATATTTGTTGATACCAGAACTCGGGTTTAACCTAAATAATTGGGAGATTTAAATGTATATATATATATATATAATAAGCAGACTAAACATTAGCTTACATTTTGAAGATGTATTATGAGAATAATTATTAATTTCTTGAATAATTTGAATTTAAGTATTTTAATATTTTTTCTCGAGTAGCTTATAAACTTAAGGATTTTTATTTTAAAAATGTTTTTGAAATTAGATTAAATTAGTGAGATTATTGATTTTGAATAGATATTTTAATTTCTAAGTGGCGTCAAACTTGGAATAGAAGCGATTTTAGTAGATTGGTGAAGCAATTTAAGTGTAGTTAAAGAGTTGGAATTTTAAAAAATAAAAATTGAGGGAGGTGGAATTAAATATTGAAAAGGATGGAGTGGGGATAGCGTTTTCAATTCAAAAGAATTGATGTTCCAAGCTTTACGACCAACCGTTGATATCATCACCATCAACCCATCGCCTTTGTTATATTCCCTATTCTTTCCCTCTCTTTTAGCTTTCTCTTCTCCATTTCCAAATCTTCCATTTTTCTTTTCCAGGATAATAGTTTCCTTCCTACATTCTTACATTTTCAGCAGTTTTTTTTTCTCAATTGGGTGTTTAAAAAACCCATCTTTGGGTATGTTTGGATAGTGAGAAAAATCATAGAATGCCAGTATCAACAAGGTCTCAGATCATTAGCACCCAAGATGAGCAGCAAAGAAGTAGAAGCAGAAGATCAAATGAAGAAACAGAAGAAGAAACCCAGATGAGCAATGTTACTAACAATTTCACATTCAGGAATCCACATCATGGGTTGAAGGAGAAAATGAGAGCTTTAACTCTTTTATATGAGCAACAAAAGAAAGCTTCTGCCATTCTTAGGAACAATAATATTAATAACCCATCATCATCCCCAAAGCCTGATCAAGAGAAGCGTTTTACATCTCACCCAAGCGCTGATCTTCTCACTTCTTGCCAAAGACAAGAGCAAAAGGATCCCAAATTCAACAATGTTATGAGGGAAAAAACTGTGCCACTATTGCCTACGATGGCTAACCCTACAGTGAGTACAACTTTCGTGTTGCCTGAACCACTTTTGGATGATGGAAAGGAGAATCTTTTGATTGGTACTGATAAGATTATTGGGTTTCCTTCTTGTGCAAGAAAGGCGGAGACCGCAAAGACTACGGTGGTGCGGAAGCTGTCAATGGTGGGGACTAGGAATGTTCAAGAACAGGAGAAAAGGGAGACCTATGCCAAGACAGAGAAAAATGGGAGAATTGGTGGAGATGAAAGTAGGATCCATGTGTTTGTGAGGCTTAGGCCTATGGCTAAGAAAGAAAAGGAAGCTGGTTCAAGATGCTGTGTCAAGATCGTGAACAAGAAAGATGTTTACTTGACTGAGTTTGCTAATGAAAATGATTATCTTAGACTGAAGAGGCTTAAAGGTAGACATTTTAGTTTTGATGCTTCATTCCCAGATTCCACTACTCAACATGAAGTTTATACAACCACGTAAGTTTAGCCATTAATCAATTTTGATATCAGCTGAAGCCAGTTTTAACCCTTGACATCGTTTTAATTTGGTGTGTTTTAACTGTTTGGGAGCTAGGAAAATTTTCATCCAAGTTATATATGGAATCTCTTGATTGTGAATCTGATATTATGATCCTTGTTTCAATTCTTAGTTTATATTTTTTGTATATTGCTGACACATATTTGGATATAGGTGTAAGGATACGAGTTACGACTCTCCAAAATACATGGAATCTTTTTAAAAAATGTAAACATTTTGAATTTTCAATGAATAAATTTCATAAGAACCAACCAATTTTGATTTTTCAGGACAGCAGAGCTTGTGGAAGAAGTTCTGCAGGGACGGAATGGCTCGGTGTTCTGCTATGGCGCGACAGGAGCTGGTAAAACTTATACAATGCTAGGCACCTTAGAAAATCCAGGGGTGATGGTTTTGGCAATAAAAGATCTGTTTACAAGTATTAGGCAAAGGAGCTTTGATGGAAACCATGTAGTTCAACTCTCCTATCTCGAGGTCTACAACGAAACCGTTCGGGATTTACTCTCACCCGGAAGACCTCTAGTCCTTAGAGAAGATAAGCAGGTTTGCTTTATACTGCCTTGACATATTTGATTGCTCTTGTTAAATGAGATTAGCTGAAAATACTTTCGTTTCTCGTATTAGTACACTAATATCATATCGTTGTTTTCGGAAACGTCATATGTTGCCCACTATAGCGGTAATGTTTTATCCTAAGGTCATCAAAGTGGATCAGTAACGGTCTTCCATATATTGTTTAAATTCTGATTTTAAATGCCTTGATTTCACCTCATAAAAAATGTTTGCTGACATGTAATGCAGGGAATTGTTGCAGCTGGTATTACACAATACAGGGCTTATTCCACGGATGAAGTAAATTTCGAGCTTCCATTATCATACCTTTGAGGGTTAGATTATTGATTGAATGGTAGGGGTATAACAGTTGTACTTGGTTATGGCAGGTGATGGCATTGCTTCAAAGAGGAAACCAAAACCGAACCACCGAACCAACTCGGGCGAATGAAACATCTTCACGGTCCCATGCAATTCTTCAGGTACCAGTAACGATCCGGTACTGGTTACTTGCCTTGATCTTATAATTTTAAGATATTCTTATGTATATGAGTTGCTTTTCCTATAGGTTGTAGTTGAATATAGAGTCAAAGATGCTTCAATGAATATCTTTAATAGAGTTGGAAAGCTCTCACTCATAGATCTTGCCGGTTCTGAAAGAGCCCTTGCGACGGATCAGAGAACACTTAGATCATTGGAGGGAGCAAACATTAATCGGTCACTTCTAGCACTGAGCAGCTGCATCAATGCCCTCGTTGAGGGTAAGAAACACATACCATACAGAAACTCGAAACTCACTCAACTCTTGAAAGACTCGTTAGGTGGAGCTTGTAACACTGTAATGATTGCTAATATCAGTCCTAGCAATCTCTCATTTGGTGAAACACAAAATACCCTGCACTGGGCTTACCGGGCAAAGGAAATCCGAACCAAGGTTAGTAGTAATCTCAGTTTCATGGTATACTACTTAAACCTTGTGTTTTCTGAGTTGAATCTTTCAATGTTTTTTAACACCGTTCCTTGAACATGCAGACAAGTGACACAAACGAGGAGGTAATTGAAATATCTGAAACCGGAACTGATCAGGCAAAGCTTTTGCTTGAACTGCAGAAGGAAAATCGCGAATTGCGAGTACAACTGACATGCCAACAGCAAAAGTTGCTAACCCTTCAAGCACAATCTTTAGCTGCAAATGCTTCACCTCCAACCCCCTCTTCGGTTATGTCTCTCGAAACTCCATCTACGGCCCAGCCAAAAGAGAAAAGCAAACCTAGATCCACCTTCTTAACCAGAACCTGTTTCACACCAGAATCCAAAAAGAGGGGAGCAGAAGAAGCAGTAGTTAAAGAGCTTAGACTGATTGTAAAGGCATTGGAACTAGAAATGGCAAGAATGAAGAAAGACCATGCCACTCAGTTAAAGCAGAAAGATGATATTATTCGCGAGCTTTCAAGAAAGAATGAAAAAACAGCAGAAGTGGGTGTGAAGAAGGGTGTCACAAGAGCTAGCTTGCGGCCGAAGGAACCAAACCCTGGGGAACTGAAGAGCCCAAGTCATCGCTTTAGATCACCAGTTCCGACAGCCAAAAAAAGAAGTTTCTGGGATATAACAACAGCTAACAGCCCTTCAGTCACCACACTCCATGGAAGAAAAACTAGAAGCCATATCATTTCAGAACCTGTTGCAGCTCCCTCTATGCTACCTCAGGTACACTGATTTTTCACCCTAATCCTTTCTTTTCTTTTGAGCAAGTTTATTTCACCTTTAAGAAGATATATGTGCTTATATGAGTCCATGTTTCTGATTTGTGTTTAATGTGCATGGCTGGCTACGCAGCCGGGATTTGCTCGACAGAGACCTGATGTTCACAAGTAACGAGGAAGGGAAAGAAACAGAAAAGGAAATTGTGGTTTGAGAGTGTAGCATTGTCAAACCTTCCCATTTCATTCTTTACACAAACTGATTGCTCAACAATGAAGCACAAGTTATTGCTTGCTAAGTGGTGTATTGATTTTTTACTAATATGTCCCCCTTTTTTTTTTTTCCTCATTTGATTTCTTCTCATTAAGGTCACCAGCAATTACTCCATTGATGTGTTTATTTTTCTCAAGTTGAAGCTCTTGGAGCATTTGGAGACCCAAATATTCATGTATATTTAAGTTGTTTTTATTCATAATTTTCAAAAATCGACTAATGTTTATTTTTTTTACAACCTCATTAATTACCAAAATAAAACAAATTTTTGTATCGGAAAGCAAAATCGATTTTTTGTAAACTGATTTCTCCATTCTTCACTCTCCAATCAACATTAATTCTCATTTCCAATGTTGTTATCGTCAATTTTATTTGTCATACAACATCAATTTCATTCCTAAAGAGCATTTCTCGATTCAAGCATAAAAAATTTAAAAAAAAAATCTAATATCACGGTCAGAATGATTAAAGATTAATGAACAATCAAATCAACACCAATTCAATCAAACGTCAAATCAACAACAATCCAATCATGTCGATTGAAGCTACCAGCCTTCGTAACCACAAAATCGTCTTTCGAAAGACCAATTTCAGTCCTTATCTGTTGCACCTTGATGGATTTGACGACTTGACGGTGAGTGAATTACACTTTAGTTCGATTTTCCATCTTAAACTGATGATGCCCAAAACAATTTACAGAAAAGAAAAGGAAGAAGAAAAAAAAGGAAGAAGAGAGAAAAGAAAAGAATCGAGTAAGAAACTGCTCCTTACCATTAATAGGCAATCACCACAATTCAGGTTTATTAAGATTATTACAACTACTTACTAAAGTGAAATGCACCGTTTCACATAAACATTTCCTTAATAGAAAAATAACATAATTAACAAAAAATGAAAAAAAGGAACAAAACACTACTTTTTCAATTATTCAATTATTTAGCTCATATCAACTTCTCCCCTGGTCGAACAATCCTTGACCTTAACGATTAAGGAAAGAAATTGTTGTTGCAAGTCATAAAGATTCTCCAAAGTTGCGTCCTTAGGGAAGGAATAAGTCCATTGAACCAAGACTTCAGTGATGGCTCGATTTCCCCTCTTGCCAACTCGTCTATCCACCACTGTAGTTGGTTCCTTCACCATTGCCCCATCTGAACCCACCACTGGTAAAGCAATTTGATAAGGTGCATTTCCAATGGGCTTCTTCAGCTGATGAACATGGAAGTTTGAATGAACTCAAGACCTTATTGGTAGTTGCAACTGAAAAGCCATTTTGCCAACCTAAGCTAGCACTAGATAAGGACCAAAGCACCATGAAGCAAGCTTTTGATTACCCCTCCTATGAACAGTATCCTACCTATAAGGTTGAAGCTTCAAGTAAACCAAATCCCCAACACTGAATTCACAACCACTCCTTTTTTTATCAGCTAAGTTCTTCATACGATTTCGAGAACAATGTAAATAGAACTTAAGCATCTGAAAAGCAACTTCTTAATACTAAATACTATGATCCATTGTAGCAACCACTAAAGTGCAAACCAAATATGGAAAATGTAATGGAGGGAACTGACCATATAATGCCTCATAAGGAGTAGTGCAAATGGCTAAGTGATAAAATGTGTTGTTGTGTTGTGCCACCACTCAGCCAAGGGCAACCAACAATACCAATCACCAGGTTTCTTTCCAACCATACATTGATGGTACCCTTCCAAACATTGATTAAGCACATCAGTTTGCCTATTAGTCTAAGGACGATAAACAATAGAATACTTGAGCTTGGTTCCTAGCAACTTAAAGAGTTCCCTTCAAAAAATGCTCACAATATCCTATCTCTGCCAAAAACAATAGAATTAGGAGCCCCATGCAACTTAAAAACATGGTTTAAGTATTCTTGAGCCACTGTGAAAGCATTATAGGGATATGACAAGCCCAATAAGTGGTCATACTTGGTGATTCGACCTACCACCATTAAAATGGTATGCTTCCCTTTTGACACAAGGAGTCCCTCGATGAAATCAAGGCTGATCTCAATCCAAACTCTCTCGTAAAGGCTGTAATGAACTAGGATAGAGGGCATTTGTTCGATAAATCCGATTTAAAAATAGTTTTTTATTACAACAAAAAATTAAAATTTTGAAAATTAAGTCAGTTTATGATATTTATGTTGCAAAAATCTGGTTTGAAAACAGTTTTCTTGCATAGCGAAAAATTAAAATTTTGAAAACCGACTCAATTTGTGATATTTATAGTAATAAACCCTAACCGAATTCATACCTGTGTTTTCAGCTTAGTTGACATTCATTGTTCCCAACTTTCAACCAAATAATCTTTTTCGCTATTCTTATACCACAAACCACTTCGAGTGTGAGCTCGAACCAATTGAATTGAAACAAAAAACTAGAAAAAGTTTTCTCTTTTTTTGGGGGGGAGTGAAAATAGAAATTCTCTCTTCTTAATAGAAACCGGTAGAATTTTTTTCTGAAAAAATATATGTAACAGCTGAGAATAATTTTTCTCTATTTTTTGGCAGAATAACAATCTCTCAAAGATCTATTAATAGCTTTATCGGTGCCATCTATTTATAGGAAGAGAAAGTAGAACCCTTGTAGACTTGTAGAAGTTTATTTCCATTAGAAAAATGATATCCTAGGGGGCAACAACCCTAGTTAATAATACTAGGGTTTTGTCGTCCCACCTTATTACACGATAAGATTTTTGGACCTCTCTCACAATGGGCCCAATTACTATACTTCTTGAACTTTTTGACCAAGTACTTTATAATTTAATCCAACCCGATTCTGTTTTCTATTTCCCAAAATAAACTTCAAAATTGTCAAAATTGTTTAATATAGAATATTAAAGTTTATTTGGGAAATAGAAAAACTGAATTGAGTTGGATCATATTACAGAGTACTAGGTCAAATGGGCCAGGAAGTACTCGTAATTGGACTCGATCTAAGAGAGACCCAAAACCCCTCATATAACATGAAGGGATGACAACCCTACTAGGAATACAAGGGTGTATCATCCACCCCACTCCTACTCTGAATAGGAAGTTGTTTTTCTATTTGAAATAAATCACTACAACTTAACAAGGGTTTTACCTTCTCTTCCTACAAATAGATGACACCGGTAGAGCTATTTACATAATTTTCAGAGATTGTTACTTTACTGGAAAATAGAGAGAATTTATTCTAAACTATAAAATATAGTTTTCTAGAATAACAATTATACAGGTTTCTATTAAAGAAGAATTTCCATTTTCACTCAAAATAAAAGAGAGAGAACTTTTTCTAGTTATTTGTTTCTATTCAATTGGTTCGAGCCCACACTCGAAGTAGTTCATGGTACGAGAATAGTAGAGATGATCGTTTGGTTGAAAGATGGGAACAACGAGCGTTCGTTAAGCCAAAAACACATGTATGAATTTGGTTAAGGTTTATTGCTATAATATCATAAACCGGGTCAGTTTTCAAAATATTAATTTTCAATTGTGCAAGAAAATTGTTTTCAAACAGGGATTTTTCCAACATCAACAACTTCAACGCCTCACTCAAATGTTCAAAATGATTGGACCAGTCCTTGGAATGGGCTAGAATATCATCAAAGAAAATCAAAACTGTTTTTCTAAGCAAAGACCTAAAAATTATGGTCATCATGGCCTAAAAGTTGGCTAGTGCATTGGTGAGGCCAAAAGGCATCAACAAAAACTCATAATGGCCCTTATAATTCCTGAATGTTATATTGTGAATGTCATCTTCCTACATCCTAATTTGGTGATAACCAGACCTGAGATCTAGCTTAGAAAAATACACAACATTAGCTAGCTTATCTAGAAGTTCTTCAATAATAGGGATGAGGAATTTGTCCTTGATAGTGAGATGATTTAATTATATGTAATCTACACACAATCTCCAAGAACCATCTCTCTTTTTTACCATAACAATTGAAGGAAAAATGAGTTGCAACTATGCCTAATTATCCTCGCCTCCAACATTTTAAAAACCATTTTCTAAATCTCATTCTTTTGGATAGTAAGATACATATGGCCTAATTTCACTACTTGAGACTCATCCGTCAAAGGAATCTTATGGTCCTGAAACCTAAAAGGTGGCAACTCTATTGCCTCCCCAAAAGCATCATTAAACCATTGTAATAGACTATGCAACTACTGATCCAAGATGCTCGAACCATTAACTTAGTCTGTATAATGCTAGCCAATAGATAAAGACTAGGTTACAATGGTCTCAATAGTAAAAAACATTTAGAACTCATCTTGTCAGACAACAAGTGAATAGAGCTAAGTGCCAAACTATGCAACACACAAGTTTCTAAGCATATTCAAACTGTATGGTAAGGGAAGTATAGTTCTAGGTAATTGAATCCAATTCCATAAGCTAATTGTAACACCCCTCGCCCATCTTCGTTATCAGATTAGGGTTACGGATGCTACAACAAATAAACAGTCAATAATATGCAATTTCAATCCAAAAATTCAATTTAATCATTCATTAATAGATAAATATTCAATAATCATACAATTAATACAAAATGAGACTTAAATTGAGGTTCTGAAACTCTAAAATCAATTTGGAAACAAGAAGGGAATAATTCGAAACAAAATAAAAAGTAAGGTAAAAAAAAGGGCCACACGACTGTGTGTGCTATGGGATATGACTGTGTTGTTCAACCATGTGTGAGGACTAAAACCATGTGAAAGGAGACATATGGCTCTGTCTTCTGACTGTGCAGCTAATTGTGGACGTGTGTGCAAAATGAAAACAAGCAATTACACAGACCACACGGCTGTGCCAAGAACCCATGTATGGTACACGACCCTCTGTCAGGCTATGTCTCAGCCCGTGAGTGTGACAGCCTTAAAACGACCCTAGTCGAAATGTGGTTTCGGGACCACAAAACCAAGGCATAAAAATAATTTGATATTTATTTTATTGCCTATAATGTGTGTTAACTCATGTGTGATATTTTTTATGCTTTGATTTAGAATTATAGATGTGAATTTCACTAGAAAGGACCTAGTAATAAACTTTGAAAGTATGAGGGAAATGTGTGATGACTAATTAAAGGATGCATGCAAAACAATGGACTTGCATGTCAAATTTCCCCATAGCTAGTGGCCGGCCATGACAAGGATTTATGGGCAAAAATCATGTCATGAAACATGTTTGGTAAATGGGTTATGATGGAAAGAATAAAATAAGGGTATGGAATAAACAATTAATGTTAGTAGATGAGAAACAAAAAAAAAAGTGTCCATCTTCCTCCATAGCTTGGCGAATGTCCTAAAGGAAGAAAGAAAAATTTTGTTCATCTCTTTTCACTCTCTTGTTGGTAGAAAATACTAAGGTTAAGGAAGGAGTTTTGCTTCATACTTGGTTTGGAAGAGGATTAGGAAGAGGTTGGCTAAACTTGCACCAAGATTAAGGTATTTTTGAGGTTCATGCATGTTTTTAGTTGCTAGCTTAATGTTCTTGTTAGCCCATGGTTCAAATCCTTGTTATGTCATGGGAATGAAATTCGGCCAAAGTGAAGGTGGTGTTAATGCCATTGCATGTTAAATGACAAGCTTGAAAGTGATACATGTGATGGAGGATTGAAGATTCTTAGATTTTCTTTTAGCATTTTTTTTTTGAATGAGATACTAAGTTCTTTGTTTCACCATGACCAAATTGAAATGGTGTGGTGTTGTGGTATTCGCCATGATATATCCATAAGTATAATTCATGCATGTTGCATGGTAAGTAAGATTTAAGCTTTGGAAATGTGTATATATTTGGATATAAGCCACTTGAGAATTGGCCCTTGCACCTACATGAATATATGTTTGCACATGATGGATTGGTATGACATATATACTAATTCAAAGTGTATATTTGCTTGTGATGATGTGTTGATTATGAAGTAAATAAGAGATGTGCAATGAATTACGATATGTAATGTGTTAGTAGTAAAATGTATGCTGTTTTTTGTGTGGTATTAAGTGTATATTCGGCCACATGAGGGGTAATTAGTGTGCATGCATTCGGTTTGAGGCAAGCATATTGATGCCTATTCTTGGCTTAGAAAATTCGCTAAGAGGAATATTAACTAATGTGTTGAGTTCGATTTATGATTTCGTACATATACAACTTTGATGCCTAATGTATATAAGGGCCAAGTACTTTGAACTTCACGTTGATGTTTGAATGTATTGAATTGCTTGTTGTGATGTAAAAATGTGCATGACCATTGTGTATTTGAGTTAAAGGATGGCCATATGACCATTTACACTCCTTGTCATATTCGGCCATAAGCTATCATGATGAGATTTTAATAAGTTAAATTTGTGTGAATTAGCTCAAGAGCAAAGGGGAGCTAAATCCGATAAAGGGAAGGAAAAAGTAGTTGAATAGCCGTCGAAATCGCTCGACAACATCCAAGGTAAGTCTTGAGTGATGACCCTACTTGAATTATATCAAAATTATGCTCCTTGTTTGTGTGGCCATTGAGCGAAATAGTAAAGGTTGATAGATATTTTGTGTTAGAGCTTTAGTAACGAAAATGAACTATGGACGTGTCTTGAATATTGATATATATGTAAGTGAACATTGGAAATATATCCGGGCTAAGACCCGAAGGCATTCGTGCGAGTTGATATATCCGGGCTAAGACCCGAAGGCATTCGTGCGAGTTGATATATCCGGGCTAAGACCCGAAGGCATTCGTGCGAGTTGATATATCCGGGCTAAGACCCGAAGGCCTTTGTGCAAGTCACCAAATCCGGGTTATGACCCGAAGGCAATCGTGCGAGTCGCTATATCCGGTTAAATCCCGAAAGTATGTGATTCGGAAGTGAGCAATCTTGCTGTGAAAATTTCAGCTTATACGCTTGAAAATTCCAGCAATGAGGTATGTTTGTATGTGCTTGTACTAATTGAATTCTTACAAGTAAGTATGCGCTAAGTTGATAAACGAGCTACCGGCCTTGGGCTAAGTTGTTCTTTTGTGTATGAACATAAGGGTCGGTGATGTGAACTAAGTATGAGTATGGGAATGTGAATTAGTAAAGTGGTTTAATTAGCCATGTGAATAAAATACCTTAGTCAAAGCTGATTTCATTTCTTGAGACTTACTAAGCATTAAAATGCTTACCCCGTTGCTTTGGCTCTCTGTTTTATAGGTTTCGCTCGTTAGCTATCGGATTCGGGATCAAAGAAGTCGAAGTCATCCACACTATCGAAGCCCCATTTTGGTACAAATTTTGGTTGAACTTTGAAATGGCATGTATAGGACCATCCTTTGTTGAAGGTCATGTACCTTCCGGTTTGTGTAAACTTGGATAGCCATGCGAAAATGGCTTATATACGTTTTAGCATAGAACTATAATCGTTTGTATGTTGATCCTTATGAGGTATGGAATTATTTTGAAACGATTAGCCATTGGAATGGTTAATCATGATCACGCTTTGTGCTATGTATGTAAAAAGGGCCAATTGAATCATGGAAAGTATGAAATAGGTAAAGCCTACTAAAGGCAGATGCTGGCAGCAGCAGTGACGTGGATGTGAAAAATCACTAAAAATAGTAGGAATGGTATTAAATAGCAAATAAATTATGTAAGTGTACCTTGATGAATCTACTTTCATATGGAAGAAACGAAATGGTCATATGAGTTATAAGTTAACAGATTTTAAAGTTCTTGTGAAATAGGGCCAGAACGGTTTCTGGATCCCTGTTCCAACTTTGGAAAATCATTGTAAATTAACCAGAGATAATTAGGAGTCATTCCATATATGTGTAGATTCCTCTCTGAGTCTAGTTTCTATAGAAACAAACGGCATTAGTATTGAAGCCCTGTACAGGGAGATATCCAATTCGTAACGCACAAAGGTCAGTGTAGTCGATCCCTACAACAGGCGAGACTTTAACTAATAAACTGTACTAATTGGCTCGACCAAAATTCTAGAAAAAATATGTAGATGGACATATGAGTCTAGTTTCAGGAAAAATTTACGGAACTGATTTTCGAGTTGTAAAACTCAAGTTATGAATTTTGGAGCGACTAGTACTCAGATTGGCAGCTTGTCTGAAAATTGTCAATAAGTGGGTTGAAGTTCAGTTAACACCTCGCGTTCGACTCGTGACGGTCTCGGGTTCGGGGTGTTACAATTTTATTGGTATCAGAGCTACGGTTTAGTCGATTCTAGGACTACCGTAATGCGTTTGGGGTCTAGCTATACATGCCATTTTATGTGATTATATGATAGTGTGGTGATTTACGACGTTTGAACTTGTGTTTATTTATAGTAATGGATCCCGATCCCAACCGAAGCGATAGCTGATGATGTGGAGAGTGTGGCGCTGCTCCCGCACAAGGGACAGCGCCGGCGGACTCTCAACCTGTTGCTAGCAATCCGAATGACGAGGCTAGACAAGCCTTTTATAAGCGTGATGAATGATTGGTTCAACCAATACATTCGAACTAATACTACTGTTCCACAACCTCCATTCCCAACAAACACACCCCAGACCTACAATGCCTCCGTAATTGACCAAATAAGGTCGAATAAGCCCCAGTTGATAGAATCCGAAAACATGGGGCTCTGAATTTAAAGCTACGGATAGTGATGATGCCGAGCAAGCGAATTTTGGTTGGACAACACGATCCGCACTTTCGATGAGCTATCTTGTACACCGATGAATGCCTAAAGTGTACCATCTCCTTGCTACGTGATTACGCCTACTATTGGTGGAGTACTCGACTTCAGTTGTGCCCGAACAAGTAACTTGGGAGTTCTTCCAAACCGAGTTTGGAAAAAGTATATCGATCGAGATTTATGGACCAAAAGCGAAAGGAATTTCTCGAACTTAAACAAGGTTCCATGTCGGTTCACCGACTATGAGCGAAAATTCGTGAGGCTTAGCCAGACGCGCGAGAATGCATTTCTTCGAAGTCGTGATGTGTAAACGCTCAAGATGGACTGAATGATGAGATAAAGGCTGTATGTTGGCATTTTGGAAATCAGAGTTTGTGACTCTCGTCGAGCGAGCGGCAAAGCCGAGGAGTTTAGTATGGAGAAAAGGAAAGCGGAAGCGGGAGCAAGGGAGTTTCGTAAGAGGTATTCGGGGAAGCCCTTCCAACAGTCATCAAAGAAACTTAGAGATGGCTTAGGCCGATCTAGAGACACTTCGGGCTTTTCTAGACGAGATCGCGATCGACCCCTGTGACCACGAATCACTTGATCGCCAGATGAGTGGGAATGATCGACGAGAGAGGACGGAGTGCGATATTGTGGCAAATGGCATTTTGGAAGTCTGTAGATTCCGTGACCGCTCTGTTACAAGTGTGGATCAGTTGACCACTTCATTAAAGATTGCCCGAGGTTATGCGAGCAGAATGTAGATCGGAGTGGGAAGCGGGTACTACCACCGCTCGAGGTAGACCATCTGGAAATACGGGCAAGGCTAGTGGTGGTCGAGAGGATCTAGAGATCTGCGACCAGATCCGAGGCTCGCGCTCCAGCTAGGACTTATGCTATCTGCCGCGCGAGGATGCCTCCTCGCCAGATGTTATTACTGGTACTTTCACTCTCTTTGATACTAATGTGATTGCTTTGATTGACCACGGTTCTACTCATTCTTATATATCGAAACCTTAGCATCCAGAAGACTTTGCCTATTGAGTCTCTTGAGTTCGTAATTCGGTGTCAAATCCTTTGGGTCGTTATGTGCTGGTCGACAAAGTGTGTAAGAAATGCCCCTAGTAATTCGAGGTACCGCTTCCCGCGGACTTGATGCTTTTGCCGTTCGATGAATTTGATGTTATTCTTGGGTTGGATTGGTTGACCGTGCATGATGCGGTTGTGAATTGCAAAAGCAAGACTATTGATTTGAGATCATAAACAACGAGATGATCCGAGTTGAGTCTACGAACTTGAAGGGTTGCCACTGTAATATCATCAATGTTGGCCCGAAATATGTAAGAAAAGGGTGTGAAGCATACCTTGCGTATGTACTTGATGATAAGGAGTTAGGAATAGAACCCAAATCATGCGGTGGTTTGTGAATACCGGACGTTTTCGAAGAATTGCGGGTTTGCCACTGTTCGGAGATAGAGTTTGGCATTGAGCTTGTACAGGACCACACCGATTTCGATAGCTCCATATCGTATGGCACCAACGGAATTAAAGGAGTTGAAAGCTCGGTTGCAAGAGTTGATGGATAGAGGTTTTGCTCGCCTGAGTTTTTCACCTTGGGGTGCACCGGTGTTGTTTGTGAAAAGAAGGGCGGAACCATGAGGTTGTGCATCGACTATCGTCGACTTAATAAAGTGACAATAAAGAACAAGTATCCGTTACCACGTATCGATGATTTGTTCGATCAATTGAAGGAGCCTCGGTGTTCTCAAAAATAGATTTGAGATCGGGCTATTATCGATTCTTGAATCCGAGATTCGGACATACCCAAAACCGCCTTGAGCGAGATATGGTCACTACGAGTTCTTAGTGATGCCGTTTGGGCTCACTAATGCCCTGCGGTATTTATGGATTTGATGAATCGGATCTTGAGATCATATTTGGATCGGTTCGTAGTTGTGTTCATCGACGACATCTTGGTCTATTCAAGAGATGAGACCGAACATGCGAGCACCGAGATTAGTGTTGCAAATTATACGGGATAGCGGTTATATGCTAAGTTTAGCAAGTGTGAGTTACGGTTAAGAGAGGTTAGCTTCTTGGGTCACGTGGTATCTGCATCGGGTATTCGAGTCGACCCAAGCAAAATTTCAGCCATACTTAATCGAAACCTCCAAGAAATATTCTTGAGGTTCGAGCTTTTGGGACTTGCGGTTACTACCGACGGTTTGTAAAAGGATTCTCGATGATAGCCACACCCATGACGAAACCGCTTGAGAAAGATGTCAAGTTTGAATGGACGGAAAAGTGTCGAAAAGTTTTGACCAATTGAAAATTCATTTGACGGAAGCTCGAAGACTAATACTGACCGAATCGGCAAAGAGTTTGTCATCTATAGTGACGCCTCCCTACTTGGGTTAGGTTGCGTATTGATGCAAGAAGGTCGAGTTGTGGCCTATCGTCGAGACAATTAAAGCCACATGAGAAAAATTATCCGACCCATGATCTCGAATTGGTCGCTATCGTATTCGCCTTAAAGATATGGCGACATTACTTATTTGGTGAGAAGTGCCATGTGTATTCGGATCACAAAAGTCTCAAATATTTGATGACTCAAAGAGACTTAAATCTGCGACAAAGACGTTGGCTCGAGTGTTAAAGGATTATGAGCTGGTCATTGACTATCACCGGAAAGGCTAATGTGGTTGCGGATGCCTTAAGCGGAAATCCTTTGTTTGCTTCTGACGATGAATGTACACTTGTCTATCCTACCCGACAATGTGTTAGTAGCGAATTAAAGGCCAAACCATTGTTGACTCATCAAATTCGTGAAGCTCGAGAAAGTTGATGAGGAGTTGCGTGCAAAACAAGTTGAGTGTGTTACGAACAAGGAATCGGAGTTTCAAATTGATGATGACGATTGTTTGAGGTTCGAAGTCGTTTGTGTGTTCCAAAGAATTGAACTTATTTCGATAATTACGAGCGAAGCTCATTGTAGCCGAATGGCAATCCACGGAAGTACGAAGATGTACAATGAGTTGAAACGTCGGTTTTGGTGGCATGGTATGAAGCGAGACATCTCCGACTTTGTGGCAAGATGTTTAATATGTCAACAAGTGAAAGCGGAGCATCAAGTGCCTTGAGGTTACTTGACCGATCACGATACCCGAGTGGAAATGGGATCGAGTCACAATGGACTTTGTGTCCGGATTGCCGTTGTCGACAAGTAAGAAGGATGCAATTTGGGTTATTATTGATAGACTAACTAAGTCGGCTCACTTTATCCTGTGCGTATGGATTTTCATTGGATAAACTAGCTGAATTGTACGTTTCTCGATTGTGAGATTACACGGGTACCGATTTACATTGTGTCGGATAGAGATCCGAGGTTCACCTCGCGATTTTGGAAGAAATTACAAGAAGCATTGGGCACCAAGTTGCATTTCAGCACCGCCTTTCACCCCCAAACCGATGGTCAATCCGGCGTATAATTCGGATACTTGAGGATATGTTGAGATGTTGTATCCTCGAGTTCGATGGTTCGTGGGAACGGTACCTACCTTTGATTGAATTCGCTTACAACAATAGTTTTCAATCAAGTATTAAGATGGCGCCTTACGAGGCTTTATGCGAGCGTAAATGCCGTACACCATTGTTTTGGACCGAGCTCGGTGAGAACAAAATTTTTGGAGTGGATTTGATTAAAGATCTTTGAGCAGAAGTAAAAGTAATCCGTGAAAATCGAAGATAGCCTCCGATCGTCGAAAATCGTATCGCGGATTTGAAGCGAAAGGACATTGAGTATCGGTGGGAGATAAAGTGTTTCTTAAAGTTTCGCGTGGAAAAGATACTCAGATTCGGTAGTAAGGGCAAGTTGAGCCAGATTCATTGGGCCGTCTGAAATCTCCGAACGAGTTGGCCCGATTCGCGTATCGTTTGATCTTGCCCCTGAACTTGAAAAGATTCTAGCGTCTTCCATGTTTCAATGCTTGACGCTATAGATCGATCCGTCGCACGTAATTAGTCCATCGAGGTTGAAATTCAAGCCGATATGAGTTATGGAGAAGAACCGATTCGTATCCTAGCTCGTGAAATGAAAGAGTTCTTGAAACAAAAGGGTTCCGCTAGTGAAAGTGTTATGGCTCAAACACGGGATAGAAGAAGCTACTTGGGAACCGAGAACTCTATGAAAGAGCAATATCCAAACCTATTTACGGTAAGATTTTCGGGACGAAAATTTCTAAAGTGGGGAGAGTTGTGACCCTTAAAACGACCCTAGTCGAAATGTGGTTTCGGGACCACAAAACCAAGGCATAAAAATAATTTGATATTTATTTTATTGCCTATAATGTGTGTTAACTCATGTGTGATATTTTTATGCTTTGATTTAGAATTATAGATGTGAATTTCACTAGAAAGGACCTAGTAATAAACTTTGAAAGTATGAGGGAAATGTGTGATGACTAATTAAAGGATGCATGCAAAACAATGGACTTGCATGTCAAATTTCCCCCATAGCTAGTGGCCGGCCATGACAAGGATTTATGGGCAAAAATCATGTCATGAAACATGTTTAGTAAATGGGTTATGATGGAAAGAATAAAATAAGGGTATGGAATAAACAATTAATGTTAGTAGATGAGAAACAAAAAAAAAAGTGTCCATCTTCCTCCATAGCTTGGCCGAATGTCCTAAAGGAAGAAAGAAAAAATTTTGTTCATCTCTTTTCACTCTCTTGTTGGCCGAAAATACTAAGGTTAAGGAAGGAGTTTTGCTTCATACTTGGTTTGGAAGAGGATTAGGAAGAGGTTGGCTAAACTTGCACCAAGATTAAGGTATTTTTGAGGTTCATGCATGTTTTTAGTTGCTAGCTTAATGTTCTTGTTAGCCCATGGTTCAAATCCTTGTTATGTCATGGGAATGAAATTCGGCCAAAGTGAAGGTGGTGTTAATGCCATTGCATGTTAAATGACAAGCTTGAAAGTGATACATGTGATGGAGGATTGAAGATTCTTAGATTTTCTTTTAGCATTTTTTTTGAATGAGATACTAAGTTCTTTGTTTCACCATGACCAAATTGAAATGGTGTGGTGTTGTGGTATTCGCCATGATATATCCATAAGTATAATTCATGCATGTTGCATGGTAAGTAAGATTTAAGCTTTGGAAATGTGTATATATTTGGATATAAGCCACTTGAGAATTGGCCCTTGCACCTACATGAATATATGTTTGCACATGATGGATTGGTATGACATATATACTAATTCAAAGTGTATATTTGCTTGTGATGATGTGTTGATTATGAAGTAAATAAGAGATGTGCAATGAATTACGATATGTAATGTGTTAGTAGTAAAATGTATGCTGTTTTTTGTGTGGTATTAAGTGTATATTCGCCACATGAGGGGTAATTAGTGTGCATGCATTCGGTTTGAGGCAAGCATATTGATGCCTATTCTTGGCTTAGAAAATTGACTAAGAGGAATATTAACTAATGTGTTGAGTTCGATTTATGATTTCGTACATATACAACTTTGATGCCTAATGTATATAAGGGCCAAGTACTTTGAACTTCACGTTGATGTTTGAATGTATTGAATTGCTTGTTGTGATGTAAAATGTGCATGACCATTGTGTATTTGAGTTAAAGGATGGCCATATGACCATTTACACTCCTTGTCATATTCGCCATAAGCTATCATGATGAGATTTTAATAAGTTAAATTTGTGTGAATTAGCTCAAGAGCAAAGGGAGCTAAATCCGATAAAGGGAAGGAAAAAGTAGTTGAATAGCCGTCGAAATCGCTCGACAACATCCAAGGTAAGTCTTGAGTGATGACCCTACTTGAATTATATCAAAATTATGCTCCTTGTTTGTGTGGCCATTGAGCGAAATAGTAAAGGTTGATAGATATTTTGTGTTAGAGCTTTAGTAACGAAAATGAACTATGGACGTGTCTTGAATATTGATATATATGTAAGTGAACATTGGAAATATATCCGGGCTAAGACCCGAAGGCATTCGTGCGAGTTGATATATCCGGGCTAAGACCCGAAGGCATTCGTGCGAGTTGATATATCCGGCTAAGACCGAAGGCATTCGTGCGAGTTGATATATCCGGGCTAAGACCGAAGGCCTTTGTGCAAGTCACCAAATCCGGGTTATGACCGAAGGCAATCGTCTGATCGCTATATCCGGTTAAATCCCGAAAGTATGTGATTCGGAAGTGAGCAATCTTGCTGTGAAAATTTCAGCTTATACGCTTGTGAAAATTCCAGCAATGAGGTATGTTTGTATGTGCTTGTACTAATTGAATTCTTACAAGTAAGTATCGCTAAGTTGATAAGCGAGCTACCGGCCTTGGGCTAAGTTGTTCTTTTGTGTATGAACATAAGGGTCGGTGATGTGAACTAAGTATGAGTATGGGAATGTGAATTAGTAAAGTGGTTTAATTAGCCATGTGAATAAAATACCTTAGTCAAAGCTGATTTCATTGCTTGAGACTTACTAAGCATTAAAATGCTTACCCGTTGCTTTGGCTCTCTGTTTTATAGGTTTCGCTCGTTAGCTATCGGATTCGGGATCAAAGAAGTCGAAGTCATCCACACTATCGAAGCCCCATTTTGGTACAAATTTTGGTTGAACTTTGAAATGGCATGTATAGGACCATCCTTTGTTGAAGGTCATGTACCTTCCGGTTTGTGTAAACTTGGATAGCCATGCGAAAATGGCTTATATACGTTTTAGCATAGAACTATAATCGTTTGTATGTTGATCCTTATGAGGTATGGAATTATTTTGAAACGATTAGCCATTGGAATGGTTAATCATGATCACGCTTTGTGCTATGTATGTAAAAAGGGCCAATTGAATCATGGAAAGTATGAAATAGGTAAAGCCTACTAAAGGCAGATGCTGACAGCAGCAGTGACGTGGATGTGAAAAATCACTAAAAATAGTAGGAATGGTATTAAATAGCAAATAAATTATGTAAGTGTACCTTGATGAATCTACTTTCATATGGAAGAAACGAAATGGTCATATGAGTTATAAGTTAACAGATTTTAAAGTTCTTGTGAAATAGGGCCAGAACGGTTTCTGGATCCCCTGTTCCAACTTTGGAAAATCATTGTAAATTAACCAGAGATAATTAGGAGTCATTCCATATATGTGTAGATTCCTCTCTGAGTCTAGTTTCTATAGAAACAAACGGCATTAGTATTGAAGCCCTGTACAGGAGATATCCAATTCGTAACGCACAAAGGTCAGTGTAGTCGATCCCTACAACAGGCGAGACTTTAACTAATAAACTGTACTAATTGGCTCGACCAAAATTCTAGAAAAAATATGTAGATGGACATATGAGTCTAGTTTCAGGAAAAATTTACGGAACTGATTTTCGAGTTGTAAAACTCAAGTTATGAATTTTGGAGCGACTAGTACTCAGATTGGCAGCTTGTCTGAAAATTGTCAATAAGTGGGTTGAAGTCTGTTAACACCTCGCGTTCGACTCCGGCGACGGTCTCGGGTTCGGGGTGTTACAGTGAGACCTAAAATGTACCTTCAATAGCAAGTCAAACATTTCATGCTTACTTAAGCTACAAGTATGCCATTTACAATCATTCAACCTATTCAAATTACACTAAAAACATACCAAAACATGCCATTTGCCTAGCTTTAACCAATATACCATAGAGCACCATCACAAACAACAATCCCAACTAACATCCAAAGTTATTTCCTAATCAATTCAAGCTTGCTTAACAATGTTATATAAAGTGTTAATGACACCAATTCATTCACATCCAACAAACCATATATCAAAGTATATAAATAGGCATGCATTCAATAATAGCTATACCAATTCACCTAATCAAAAAAAATCCCAAGTCAACAATTAAAGTACCATGTCATATCTATTAATTATTTAACAAGTAATCAAAGACCAACTATACATATATGGCATTCAATAATCCATCAACCATGCAATTTAACTTTCAAAACCATTTCCACCAGTTTATCATCACATACCACATTAACCATAATCAACCATATCGTTACATTAACAAGTTTACATGGCTAGAAAGTCTTAATCATACTCTAAAAACATCAAACACTTATATACATAACTTCACTCCTATTACATGCCACATATCTTAAATAAACGTTTTCAAAAAAGCTTCTGAAAGATAGTTGGATAGTGTGATTTTTAACTTGATCTAATTTCCTGGTTTCCTAAAACTAAATGTTAACAACCCTTAACCATCTCCGTCACCGGATTAGGGTTACAAAAAGTTACAAAAATTAACAGAACAATCATAGATTATTTCAATTAAAAAATTTACTTTTAAAATCAATCATCAATAATTTCATTTAATAAACATGTCATTCAAACTAATGAGACTTAAATTGAGTCTACAAAGCATTAAAAATGATTGAGAGGCAACCAAGGATTAAATTGAATCAAATTATGAAAATAGTGTAAAAACTAAAAACTAAGGTCACACGACCATGTGACAAGACTCGGCCCATGTAGAACAGAGATATGGCCATGTGGCCAAGTCGTGTAGTAACCTAAGCCTGTGTAACTCAAGGTCATACGGCCATGTCGTTAGGTTGTGTAACTCTATGGGACCATATGAGCCTAAAATCACTAAAATTAAATAGGGCACACGACCATGTGGCAGATTGTGTTCACAGGCCATGTGTACCCAAAAATACCTTCAATCATAAGCAATTTCACACAACCTTTGTTAGGTTCCAAGTCATACATTAACCAACATCCAAACATATTCAAAATGTGCTAAAACATGCCAAAATATACGATTTATACCAACTTTTCAAAGGCAAACATAGTGAACCTAAAAACCATAAGATACCAAAACCAAAATGACCATTTCTGCATTTATTCTCCAAATAAAACACCAAAACTAACTACCAGTTCAATACATTAAAAAGTCAACTCATGCTTGCCATTCAAATAGCACCAATCATCATCTCACCGAATAGGGTTAATATGACATTTCAACTAGCTACTCTATATTCATCACAAGTTTACTATAAAACATAAACTTAACATTTTATAACAACTTTAACCAAGCTTGCACATTCAACAAGAACTTTAAGTTCAACTACTTCAAACCTTATACATGCCATAAAACCGAAATAACAAATTAACATACTATCAAAGCAAAAGCTGGATAGTGTGAGCCTCGAAGTTGATCCGTTCAACCAATTCTACAAAATGTTAACTACAAAAAACAAAAATAAACAGACTAAGCTTAAGTAGCTTAGTAAGTCCATAGATGAAATTCAAATTACTTACCTCAATTAAACAATTTGAAAACTAAATAACTTAGATTAATTAAACCTGGCCATCATTTACGAAAACACATAAAATTAGTACTGAAAATGATTTATCATATGCTTTATGTTCCATAATGATTCAATCCAAACCAATTCATATATGTGTATATATATCTACTTTTCATCACATTAATACTATAATGAAACATATTTACATGGTCATTCTTGATACAAATATTTAAACAGTTATACATCATCATTTTAACATTAGATACATATTTTCATAGCTCAATGAACTATAGTAATAGGACTTGGATGCTCGGGTTTCCCAAAATACACCAAAGAGCATCAAAATGCTAAAAGAGGCTTTGAAGTGCAATCATGTATAAGCATGTGTTCTAACCCTATTGGCATGCCAATCGTATCCTAATCGTTTACTAAGCTCAAACGGGCATTTTAACATACTTATCACATTTAAAATTTAGAGGCACTTTCCGAAATATTCTTGTACACATGCTGATAATCAACTAAATTCATTCCAATATCATATAACCACATTTCCCAAATATTCAATAACAACCAAATATCACTTTCTCACCTGTACTTAATTGTAAACATTTTATAGTTTCAATTTAATATCAAAATTCAACTAGAATAAAATTTAACCAAATCATAATATCACAAGTTCACTACAGGAAAATAGACTTTTAGCGGCGCTTTTAGTGGCGTTTTAACAAAAAACGCCGCAAATAATATACATTAGCGGCGTTTGTCCGAAACGCCACTAAAAGCTAAACTATAGCGGCGTTTTTGCCAAAAACGCCACTAAAAACTGGTCAATAGCGGCGTTTTTATCAAAACGCCACTAAAAGCTGATCAATAGCGGCGTTTTAATCTCAAACGCCACTAAATTGCGGTGTTTTTGTCCTAAACGCCACAAAAAACTGATCAATTGTGGCGTTTTTATCCAAAACGCCACTAAAAACTGATTAATAGCGGTGTTTTTGGTCCAAACGCCGCAAAAAGTTTAGCAGGCATTTTTTAGTAGGGTAACCGACACTCGTTTTGATTTGATCTGATTTAATTTTCATATTATTTTCTTATTTTTATTTTGAATTTGATTTAATTATTTTTGTATTTAAAGCTAACTTTATAAAAAAATGGGAACTACACTATTCATCACTTAGCTATGAGAAAGTTTCATTTTTGTTACTTAATTATGAAAAGTTACAAATTGATAACTAAACTATTTACAAATTTTTATTTAAGTTACCAAGCTGTTAAAATCGACGTTTTATGGCTTTCTGTAAACCCTTAAATCTTAAACATTAAACCCTAAACCCTAAATTTTAAATCATAAAACATAAACACTAATCTATAAACTCCAAAACCCTAAACCCCCCCACAAAAAATCATATGGATCATGTTGATGTGTATATATAGATATTAATGTAAAAGCTTATGTTTATAATAAATTGTGGAAGAAGTACTTAATATTGATTAAATTTATTTTTAGATTTAGGGTTTAGGATTTAAGGTTTAAAGCCTATGGTTTAGGGTTCAATGGTAGAATTAATATATATATTTTAAGTTTATGGTTTAGGCCGGTTCAATGGTATAGTATATATATTAAGTTAATGGTATGGGCCGGGTTTGTTATCTTGGATTTGGGGTATAGTGTAACACCCCGAACCCGAGACCATCGCCGGTGTCGGACACGAGGGGTTAACAAGCCAAAACCACTTATGGCACCGACCAATTTGACATTCCCAGGCAAGCTGGAAAACTGCGTCGCTGTCGCGTTAAAAAGCATATCTCGAGTTTCACAACTCGGAAACTGATTCCGTAAATTTTACCTGAATTTAGACTCATATATCCATCCATGGATTTATTTCTATAATTTTTGGTTGGGCCAATTGGTACAGTTTATTAGTTAAAGTCGCCCATGTTACAGGGGTCGACTACACTGACCTTCGCGCGTTACAACTTGAATATCTCTCTGTACAGGGTTTCAATACTGATACCGTTTGTTTCCAATGAAACTAGACTCAAAAAGGAATCTTCACATATAAGGCATGACTTCTAATTCATTCTGGATAATTTATGGAAAATTTTCAAAGTCGCGACAGGGGACCCAGAAACTGTTCTGGTCCTGTCTCACGAGAACTTTAATATCTCTCGGTATACTGTTCATATGATCGTTTCGTTACTTTCATATGAAAATAGACTCGTCAAGGTTCGATTGCATAATTTATTCACTATTTAACACCATTCCTACAAATTTTGGTGATTTTTCACATCCACATCACTGCAGCTGGCAGCATCTGTTTTTAAGGTAGGCTTTACCTATATTGTAGTTCCCATGGACCAACTATAGTCTAGTCATACTTAGGTCCACATATGATCATATTTAGCCATTCCAATGGCTGATCATGTGACCAACTCTCTCATTCAAACCATAATCACATCATGAAACCAAATATAATTACAAACCACATATGATCAAATTCCATACTCCACTTTTACGAACCATTTTCGCATGGCCGCACACATATACATCACAAAGTACTTAAAACAACCGAGGGTAGTCCTATACATGCCATATCCAAAACTCAACTAAAGGAGTACCAAAAAGGCTTTGATAGTGTGGTTGACTTCAACTTCTATGATCCCGAATCCGATCGCTAACAAGCAAAATCTATAAGCAGAGAAACAAAGAAAGCGGAGTAAGCAATTTATGCTTAGTAAGTTTGAGCCATAATATACACACAACCAAAGCATAGCATTCAAGTAGCTAAACAATAATTCATATGCACAATTTCTCAAAGACATGCTTACTTCACAATCCCAACTCTTATATTCATACACAAATAACGGCCTAGTTAATGCCGATAGCTCATTTATCATTAGAGCGAATATTCGTACGCATTTACTCATAGTGTGCAAAGCACACAAAACATACCTTGTTGTTGGGAATTTCACAAGTGCAATAACTGAAAATTTTCCAGCAGCTTATAAATTTCAATTCACATACCTTCAGAGTTTATCCGGATATAGCTACTCGTTCAAAACACCTTGGGACATAGCCCGGTTATGATAACCCGCACAAATGCCTTCGGGACTTAACCCGGATATCACAACTCGCACAATTGCCTTCGGGCTTAGCCCGGATATCATAGCTTCGCACAATTGCCTTCGGGCTTAGCCCGATATCATAGCTCGCACAATTGCCTTCGGGCTTAGCCCGATATCACAACTTCGCACATTCATACACATCTTTGTTTCAATTTCATAACAAACTTTTGTGCATAATTTACTTAATCAAGAATATCATTTCGCTCAATGGCCACATACAAGGGCACAATTTCGATTGCTTATTACTTCATTCAATCGAATCAAAATCTAAGTTTCGATACTCGAAAACTTACCTCGGATATTGTCGAATGATTCCGATGGCTATTCGACTACTTTTTTTTCCTTCCCTTTATCGGATTTGGTCCCTCTTTGCTCTTGAGCTTAATTTAACAAATAAATTGATTCAATCATTTGAGTATCAAAAAGAGGAACTCAAGGCACTTAGCCCACATATAATCACTAGACATTAAAGTCACATAAGTACGGAATTCATGAATCGACTCAACACACAAAGCCTTCAACATGCTTACTCATGGCCGAACAACACAACCTCTTAGGTACTCATTCATGGCCGATTATGCATCTTGATGTTGAGGCCAATTACATGTTTAACACCACACATGAATGGCACACATTTTACTAGCTAATGCTTTACATATTGTAGCTCAATACTTATAATATAGCATCAAGCACTCATATGGCCGATTATACTTAGTCATTCTTGCACCAAATCAACAATAAATTCCAAGATTTTCACATCATATGTGTACTAGGCGAATGTACTTGCAATTTCACAACCATTCTTCAACATTTTCTTCTTTAAACAAACATATTTATCACTTACTTCATAACCAAAACATCATGTGCAAACATATACACACATATAGGTGCAAGGCGAATCTCAAGGGGTTCATACCCATCCAAACACAAATTTTACCAATCAAGTAACAAGCATAAATCATGCTCATGAATGCACCATGGCGAATACATCACAACCATACCCTTTTAACTTTGGTCATGGTTAAACAAAGAATTCAATGTCCTACTCAAGAATACTAAAAAGAAATTTCAAGAGTAGTCAATCCATCATTACATGCATCATCAACAAGCTTCACATTTAGCATGCAATGGCTTTAACACAATATCAACCTTGGCCAAATACCATTTTCATGGCATAACAAGGATTTGAACCATGGCTAACATGCACATCAAGTTAGCAACCAAAACAAGCATGAACCTCATGACACAACCTCAAACATACCTTAATATTGATGCAAGTATAGCCAAATCTCCTTCTAGATCTCTTCTAAACCAAAAAATGGAGCAAAATCCTATCTTCTTCCTTAGTATTTTCGGCCAAAAGGAGAGAACAAGGATGAACAAAATTTTTCTTTGCTTTTCTTTCACTCACGGCAACAATGGGGAGAATACCACACTCACATACATTTTTTTTTTGTTTCTCTTCCCACAACTAAATTTTTTTATCATTTCATCACATCATGCATTATCAAGACATGTCATAACATGTTTTTCCTTGCCCATAACTCCTTGTCATGGCCGGCCACTATGCCATCTTTGGGGAATTTGACATGCAAATCCCTTAATTTTGCATGCATGATTAACTAGTCATCACACATTTCCCCATCATACTTTCAAAGTTTACTACTAGGTCCTTTCTAGTGAAATTCACCTTTATAACACTAAGTCGAATCATCAAAAATGCCACACACAAATTAACACATATCATAGGCATCAAAATAAATTTTAAATTATTTTTATGCCTCGATTTTGTGGTCCCGAAACCACATCCCGACTAGGGTCAATTTTGGGCTGTCACAACTCCTCCCACTTAAGAAATTTTCGTCCCCGAAAATCTTATCGGTAAATAGGTTTGGGTAGCGCTCTTTCATAGAGCTCTTGGGTTCCCAAGTAGCTTCTTCCATCCCGTGTTTGAGCCATAACACTTTTACTAACGGAACCCTTTTGTTTCGCAACTCCTTCACTTCACGAGCTAGGATACGAATCGGTTCTTCTTCATAACTCATATCGGATTGAATTTCAACCTCTGATGGACTAATCACGTGCGATGGATCAGATCTATAGTGTCGAAGCATCGAAACATGAAGGACATCGTGAATCTTTTCGAGTTCAGGGGGCAAAATCAAACAATATGCAACTGGACCGACTCGCTCGGATATCTCATATGGCCCAATGAACCTCGGGCTCAACTTGCCCTTACAGCCGAATCTGAGTATCTTTTTCTAAGGCGAAACCTTGAGAAACACTTTATCTCCCACCTGATACTCGATGTCTTTTTGTTTCAGACCCGCGTACGACTTCTGACGATCGGAGGCTATCTTCAGACTTTCACGAATTACTTTCACTTTCTGTTCAGCATCTCTAATCAAATCCACCCCGAAAATTTTGCTTTCACCGAGCTCAGTCCAAAACAATGGTGTACGGCATTTACGACCGTACAAAGCCTCGTAGGGTGCCATCTTAATACTTGATTGAAAACTATTGTTGTAAGCGAATTCAATCAAAGGCAAATACCATTCCCATGAACCACTAAACCCGAGGATGCAACATCTCAACATATCCTCAAGTATTTGAATTATCCGCTCGGATTGACCATCGGTTTGGGGGTGAAAGGCGGTGCTGAAATGCAACTTGGTACCCAAAGCTTCTTGCAACCTTTTCCAAAATCGCGAGGTAAATCTCGGATCTCTATCCGACAAGATGGAAATAGGCACCCCGTGTAATCTCACAATCTGAGAAACGTACAGTTCGGCTAGTTTGTCCATTGAAAAGTCCGTACGTACGGGGACAAAGTGAGCCGACTTAGTCAATCTATCTACAACGACCCAAATCGCATCTTTCTTACTCGCTGACAATGGCAGTTCGGATACAAAGTCCATTGTGACTCGATCCCATTTCCACTCGGGTATCGTGATCGGCTGAAGTAATCCTGAAGGCACTTGATGTTCCGCTTTCACTTGTTGACATATTAAACACCTCGAAACGACGTCGGAGATGTCTCGTTTCATACCATGCCACCAAAACCGATGTTTCAAATCATTGTACATTTTCGTACTCCCCGGGTGGATTGCCATTCGGCTACAATGGGCTTCGTTCAGAATTATCGAAATAAGTTCCGAATTCTTTGGAACACACAGACGGATTTTGAACCTCAAACAATCGTCATCATCGATTTGAAACTCCGAGTCCTTGTTCGGAACACACTCAGCCCGTTTTGCAGCCAACTCGTCGTCGACTTTCTGAGCTTCACGAATTTGATGTATCAATAATGGTTTGGCTTTCAATTCAGCTACTAACACATTGTCGGATCGAGCGGACAAGTGCACATTCATCGCTCAGAAGCGAATAATGATTTACGACTTAAGGCATCCGCAACCATATTCGCCTTTCCGGGTGATAGTCAATGACCACTCATAATCCTTTAACACTCGAGCCAACATCTTTGTCGCAGATTTAAGTCTCTTTGAGTCATCAAATATTTGAGACTTTTATGATCCGAATACACATGGCACTTCTCACCAAATAAGTAATGTCGCCATATCTTTAAAGGCGAATACGATGGCGACCAATTCGAGACCATGGGTGGGATAATTTTTCTCATGTGGCTTTAATTGCCTCGACGCATAGGCCACAACTCGACCTTCTTGCATCAATATGCAACCTAACCCAAGTAGGGAGGCGTCACTATAGATGCCAAACTCTTTGCCAGATTCGGGTTGCACTAGAATTGGGGCTTTAGTCAAATAAGTTTTCGGTTAATCGAAACTTTTCGACATTTCTCCGACCATTCGAACCTTACATCCTTTTGGAGTAACCGTCATTGGCGTGGCTATCGTTGAGAAACCTTTACAAATCGTCGGTAATAACCGCCAGCCCTAAAAAGCTCGAACCTCGGTAATATTTCTCGGAGGCTTCCGATTAAGTATGGCTAAAATTTTGTTCGGTCGACTCGAATACCCGATCAGATATCACATGCCCCAAGCTAACCTCTCTTAACGGAACTCACACTTGCTGAACTTAGCATATAATTGCTTATCCGTAAAATTTGCAAACTAACCTCAAGTGTTCAAGCATGTTCGGTCTCATTTCTTGAATAGACCAAGATGTCATCAATGAAGACAACTACGAACCGATCCAAATATGGTCTGAAGACCCGATTCATCAAATCCATAAATACCGCAGGGGCATTAGTAAGCCCAAACGGCATCACTAGGAACTCGTAGTGACCATATCTCGTTCTGAAGGCAGTCTTGGGTACGTCCGAATCTCGAATTACAGAATCGATAATAGCGATCTCAAATCTATTTTCGAGAATCTGAGGCTCCTTCAGTTGATCGAACAAATCGTCGTCTGTGATAACGGATATTTGTTCTTTATCGTCGCTTTATTAAGTCGACGATAGTCGATCTGCAACCTCATGGTTCCATCCTTCTTTTTCACAAACAACACTGGCGCACCCCAAGGTGAAAAACTCGGACGAGCAAAACCTCTATCCACCAATTCTTGCAACTGAGCTTTCAACTCCTTTAATTCTGTTGGTGCCATACGATACGGAGCTATCGAAATTGGAGTGGTACCAGGTACCAATTCGATGCCAAACTCTATTTCCCGAACAGGTGGTAAACCCGGCAATTCTTCAGGGAAAACATCCGGGTATTCACAAACCACTGGCACAGATTCGGGCTTCTTTTCTGACTCCTTGTCATTGAGCACATACGCAAGGTACGCTTCGCACCCTTTTCTTACATATTTCTGGGCCAACATTGCTGATATTACAGCTGGCAACCCCTTTAAGTCCGTAGACTCAACCCGAATTATCTCGTTATTCGCGCACCTCAAATCGATGGTCTTGCTTTTGCAATTTACAACCGCATCGTGCATGGTCAACCAATCCAAACCAAGAATAACGTCGAATTCATCGAATGGCAAAAGCATCAAGTCCACTGGAAAACAAGAACCTCAAAATACTAGGGGATTTTTCTTACACACTTTGTTGACGAGCACGTAATGACCCAAGGGTTTGACACCGAATTACAAACTCGAGACTCAATGGGCAAAGTCTTCTTTGGATGCTAAGGTTTCGCATATATAAGAATGAGTAGAACCAGGGTCAATCAAAGCAATCATATTAGTATCGAAAAGAGTGAGGATACCGATAATAACATCTAGTGAGGCAGCATCCTCGCGTGCGCGTATGGCATAAGTCCTAGCAGGAGCACGAGCCTCAGATCTGATGGTGGCATCTCTAGATCCTCTCTGACCGCCACTAGCATTGCCCGTGTTTCTAGACGGCCTACCTCGAGTTGTGGTAGCACCCGGGTTCCCACTTTGATTTACGTTTTGTCCAGATAAGCTCGGGCAATCCTTAATGAAATGATCAACTGATCCGCACTTGTAACAGGAGCGGTCACGGAATCTACAACTCCCAGAATGCTACTTGCCACAATATTGGCACTCCGTTACATCTCGACGATCATTGCCAACACTGGCGATCAAGTGACTCGCGTGCCCATAGGGGTCGATCGCGGTCTCGTCTAGAAAAGCCGAAATGTCTCTAGACCGGCCTAAGCCATCTCTAAATTTCTTTGATGACTGTGGGGAGGGCTTCCCCGAAGACCTCTTATGAAACTCCCTTGCTCCCACTTCAGCTTTTCTTTTCTCCATACTGAGCTCCTCGGCTTTACACGCTCGCTCGACAAGAGCCACAAACTCTCGGATTTCCAAAATGCCAACATACAGCTTATATCATCGTTCATCCATCTTGAGCGTTTACATCATCACCTTCGAAGAAATGCACTTCAGCAGCATACCAGCTAAGCCTCACAAATTTTCGTTCGTAGTCGGTAACGACATGGAACCTTGCTTAAGATCAAGGAATTCCTTTCATTTTTGATCCATAAATCTCTGACTGATATACTCCTTTCGGAACTCGGTTAGAAAGAACTCCCAAGTTACTTGCTCTCTAGGCACAACAGAAGTCAGAGTACTCCACCAATAATAGGCAGAATCGCGTAGCAAGGAGATAGTACACTTTATGCATTCATCGGGTGTGCAAGATAGCTCATCGAGCACCCAGATAGTGTTGTCCATCCAAAATTCAGCTTGCTCGGCATCGTCATCATCCGTAGCTTTAAATTCAGTAGCCCCATGTTTACGAATTCATCATTGGGGCTTACTTGACCTTATTTGGTCGATTCTGGGAGGTATTGTAGGTGTGGGGGTTGCGTTAGTCGGGAATGGAGGTTGTGGAACAGCCGTGTTAGTTCGAATGTATTGGTTGAACCAATCATTCATCACGCTATAAAAGGCTTGCTTAGCCTCATCATTCGGATTGCTAGCAATAGGTTGAGAGTCCGCCGGTGCTGTCCCTTGCACGGGAGCAGGGGCCACACTCTCCACATCATCAGCTATTGCTCGGTTGGGATCGGGATCCATTGCTATAAACAATCACAAATTCAGAATGTCAGAAATCACCACACTATCAATTTATCACTTAATGGCATGTATAGCTAGACCCCAAACATATCACGGTAGTCCTAGGATCGACTAAACCGTAGCTATGATACCAATAAAATTGTAACACCCCGAACCCGAGACCGTCGCCGGTGTCGGACACGAGGGGTTAACAAGCCAAAACCACTTATGGCACCGACCAATTTGACATTCCCAGGCAAGCTGGAAAACTGCGTCGCTGTCGCGTTAAAAAGCATATCTCGAGTTTCACAACTCAGAAACTGATTCCGTAAATTTTACCTGAATTTAGACTCATATATCCATCCATGGATTTATTTCTATAATTTTTGGTTGGGCCAATTGGTACAGTTTATTAGTTAAAGTCGCCCATGTTACAGGGGTCGACTACACTGACCTTCGCGCGTTACAACTTGAATATCTCTCTGTACAGGGTTTCAATACTGATACCGTTTGTTTCCAATGAAACTAGACTCAAAAAGGAATCTGCACATATAAGGCATGACTTCTAATTAATTCTGGATAATTTATGGAAAATTTTCAAAGTCGCGACAGGGGACCCAGAAACTGTTCTGGTCCTGTCTCACGAGAACTTTAATATCTCTCAGTATACTGTTCATATGATCGTTTCGTTACTTTCATATGAAAATAGACTCGTCAAGGTTCGATTGAATAATTTATTAACTATTTAAAACCATTCCTACAAATTTTGGTGATTTTTCACATCCACGTCACTGCAGCTGACAGCATCTGTTTTTAAGGTAGGCTTTACCTATATTGTAGTTCCCATGGACCAACTATAGTCTAGTCATACTTAGGTCCACATATGATCATATTTAGCCATTCCAATGGCTGATCATGTGACCAACTCTCTCATTCCAAACCATAATCACATCATGAAACCAAATATAATTACAAACCACATATGATCAAATTCCATACTCCACTTTTACGAACCATTTTCGCATGGCCGCACACATATACATCACAAAGTACTTAAAAACAACCGAGGGTAGTCCTATACATGCCATATCCAAAACTCAACTAAAGGAGTACCAAAAAAGGCTTTGATAGTGTGGTTGACTTCAACTTCTATGATCCCGAATCCGATCGCTAACGAGCAAAATCTATAAACAGAGAAACAAAGAAACGGAGTAAGCATTTTATGCTTAGTAAGTTTCGAGCCATAATATACACACAACCAAAGCATAGCATTCAAGTAGCTAAACAATAATTCATATGCACAATTTCTCAAAGACATGCTTACTTCACAATCCCAACTCTTATATTCATACACAAATAACGGCCTAGTTAATGCCGATAGCTCATTTATCATTAGAGCGAATATTAAATGCGCATTTACTCATAGTGTGCAAAGCACACACAAAACATACCTTGTTGTTGGGAATTTCACAAGTGCAATAACTGAAAATTTTCCAGCAGCTTATAAATTTCAATTCACATACCTTCAGAGTTTATCCGGATATAGCTACTCGTTCAAAACACCTTCAGGACATAGCCCGGTTATGATAACCCGCACAAATGCCTTCGGGACTTAACCCGGATATCACAACTCGCACAATTGCCTTCGGGCTTAGCCCGGATATCATAGCTCGCACAATTGCCTTCGGGCTTAGCTCGGATATCATAGCTCGCAAAATTGCCTTCGGGCTTAGCCCGGATATCATAGCTCGCACAATTGCCTTCGGGCTTAGCCCGGATATCACAACTCGCACATTCATACACATCTTTGTTTCAATTTCATAACAAACTTTTGTGCATAATTTACTTAATCAAGAATATCATTTCGGCTCAATGGCCACATACAAGGGCACAATTTCGATTGCTTATTACTTCATTCAATCGAATCAAAATCTAAGTTTCGATACTCGAAAACTTACCTCGGATATTGTCGAATGATTCCGATGGCTATTCGACTACTTTTTTTTCCTTCCCTTTATCGGATTTGGTCCCTCTTTGCTCTTGAGCTTAATTTAACAAATAAATTGACTCAATCATTTGAGTATCAAAAAGAGGAACTCAAGGCACTTAGCCCACATATAATCACTAGACATTAAAGTCACATAAGTACGGAATTCATGAATCGACTCAACACACAAAGCCTTCAACATGCTTACTCATGGCCGAACAACACAACCTCTTAGGTACTCATTCATGGCCGATTATGCATCTTGATGTTGAGGCCAATTACATGTTTAACACCACACATGAATGGCACACATTTTACTAGCTAATGCTTTACATATTGTAGCTCAATACTTATAATATAGCATCAAGCACTCATATGGCCGATTATACTTAGTCATTCTTGCACCAAATCAACAATAAATTCCAAGATTTTCACATCATATGTGTACTAGGCCGAATGTACTTGCAATTTCACAACCATTCTTCAACATTTTCTTCTTTAAACAAACATATTTATCACTTACTTCATAACCAAAACATCATGTGCAAACATATACACACATATAGGTGCAAGGTCAATCTCAAGGGGTTCATACCCATCCAAGCACAAATTTTACCAATCAAGTAACAAGCATAAATCATGCTCATGAATGCACCATGGCGAATACATCAAAACCATACCCTTTTAACTTTGGTCATGGTTAAACAAAGAATTCAATGTCCTACTCAGAATACTAAAAGAAATTTCAAGAGTAGTCAATCCATCATTACATGCATCATCAACAAGCTTCACATTTAGCATGCAATGGCTTTAACACAATATCAACCTTGGCCAAATACCATTTTCATGGCATAACAAGGATTTGAACCATGGCTAACATGCACATCAAGTTAGCAACCAAAACAAGCATGAACCTCATGACACAACCTCAAACATACCTTAATCTTGATGCAAGTATAGCCAAATCTCCTTCTAGATCTCTTCTAAACCAAAAAATGGAGCAAAAATCCTATCTTCTTCCTTAGTATTTTCGGCCAAAAAGGAGAGAACAAGGATGAACAAAATTTTTCTTTGCTTTTCTTTCACTCACGGCAACAATGGGGAGAATACCACACTCACACACATTTTTTTTTTGTTTCTCTTCCCACAACTAAATTTTTTTATCATTTCATCACATCATGCATTATCAAGACATGTCATAACATGTTTTTCCTTGCCCATAACTCCTTGTCATGGCTGGCCACTATGCCATCTTTGGGGAATTTGACATGCAAATCCCTTAATTTTGCATGCATGATTAACTAGTCATCACACATTTCCCCATCATACTTTCAAAGTTTACTACTAGGTCCTTTCTAGTGAAATTCACCTTTATAACACTAAGTCGAATCATCAAAAATGCCACACACAAATTAACACATATCATAGGCATCAAAATAAATTTTAAATTATTTTTATGCCTCGATTTTGTGGTCCCGAAACCACATCCCGACTAGGGTCAATTTTGGGCTGTCACATATAGTGTTTTAAATTAGTTTGTTGTTTGGGGTTTGGTACTGTTTTAAAGTATTAATTTAGGGTTTAGGGTCTTAATGTTTAAGGTTATAAGGGTTAGTGTTAGGGTTTAAGGGTTAATTGATTACATGATGTTCTGGTTGAATCTAGGTTTTGGAGTGCTCGTAGTGTGGTTTAATTAAATACTTGATCTCATGTTTATACATGTATTTACGATGTATATGTTTATATTCCCGATAATTACGCATGGATTTAGTATTGTACGAATATATATATATTTTATTTGAATTCATTTCATGTTTTAAATAATTATTAGAAATTATTTACCTAAAATTTAAATATTAAATATTTAAATAATAATTATTCAATATAATTTAATTTTTTCAAATTAGATATATTGTTCAAAGTAAACAAAATTAGTTTAAAAGGAATTTAAGAAATAATTAAACTATTAAAATTTAAATGCATTAGTGGCGTTTTTGTAAAAAACGCCGCAAAAAAATTTCAAATCAGGCAAAACGAAGTCGTTTTATGATTTGTGTGCAGAGGCATTAGCGGCGTTTTTACAAAAACGCCACTAAAAAATATAGAATTAGTGGCGCTTATTGAAAAACGCCGCAAAAGAGCATCATCTTTTAAACAAAACGGCGCCGTTTTGTAGGATTTATTAGTGGCGTTTTTTGTGAAAGCGCGCAATAGGTTTAGATTTAGCGGCTAGTGTATAAACGCCACTAATATTATTTTGTTCAGATCAAAGTGTCGTCGTTTTGTTAGTTTATTAGTGGCGTTTATTTGAAACGCCGCAATAGCTTACCCTTTTAGCGGCGCTATTGCAAAAACGCCGCAAATGTTAAATTAAGTTTGTCAAAACATCGTCGTTTTTGTTGTGTTCATTTTTACAGACGATAACACTTAGAAATTTTGTCTAAGTCTCCCCAGTTCATTTCCCCTCCCCTCTCTGCCTTACTCCCAAATCCCTAAAGAATCATCACATTTTTTCCCCAATTCGACATCCGAAAATAGCCCATTCTTCCCTAGTTTGAAATCCCTAAAATCCACCCTTCCCACTGGCCATTGATTTTCCATCTATAGAAAATTGGATTAAGAAAGGAAAGGTTTCAGAAGTTGGCTTCAGGGTTAAAGAAAACAGTTCAAGGTAAGAAAATAGTTCAACGATTAATGATTTTCAAAGTTTGTTTCTTCTATATTAATGATCGGTATTCGAAGTGTCAGGTGTCCTGTAGGCGTTGGATTTAGGTTTCTAACTATCCCTTTTGCCATTTTCGTTTACACCTGTAAGTTCTTCTCTGCTCATCTCCTCGATAATTTTTGGGTTCAACGGAAAAGCATATTTCTTTTCTGCTTCAGATTTCAATTTGACTGGTTATTTTTGTTATTTGCTACATAATCTAAGTTCATTCAAGTTTATTATTTGGGTTTGTGTTGCTTGATTCAGTTTTGTACTAAGTGGAGTTGTATTTTCTTTTAATAGCTCCTGCTGGAAAACTGGAATTTGGAAATTTGAATCTTGTTCTTGGAAAGCTTAATAGGAGTTATATATATATATATTTATCCGTGTGTGTGTTCTATAACTTAGTCAGGTTTAGATGTCGTCTTCGTGATTGAACTTATATGAATTGTTTGTGTGTTTATATAAATACATAATTCTAAATACATAAATTCTGAAGTTTGTGAATTTTATGAATTGTTTGTTTTACCCAAAAATTTTATACTAATAAACTAATATAGTAGGAACATTAGTTTTACTGAATTGAGTTGCTGTTTTTATGATGATAGAAAATATAGCTCAGGCCCAAAACAAAAATAATTACAATTCATCTTGCGAAGAGGTCTAATATATTGATTCTCAAATTGCATCGCATGCCCGAAAGTCAACATGTAAAACTAAGCTAGCCCTCTAAAAGTCTGCCGATATTTCAAAAATTCGACAAAATCGATTTCACTTACCTTACATTACAAATGCCTCTATTTGTAGCGAAAATTACTATTGGAGATAGTGAGCTCTCTAAAGCACGATTCAAGTATGAAAAGCACTCCATGTCCAAAGCATATGCACTGCTAACCATGATTTAGAGAATATAAACATGCATGATGTGTAAAATGCTTTGAGCATGTGCAGGTCAAGACCTAAGAAGTATCTTAGATATACATTTGTTTGCATGCTTATTAGCATAGAAACATACATTGCATCCATGCATCTAAAGGACATATATCGTATGCTAAAACAGCTCAACTAAAGAAAAGAACAAGACCTCATCAATGAATAGAACTCTGGTACAAGCTATGCAACACCTTCATCAATATACCGGTTAACTACCTGTCACAAACAACATTATTTCAATTAAAAGGCATGCCATCTTTCTAAGAAACAATTGAGCATAGCAGTTGAAGTCAATCCCACATCATAAGCTGTTTCCAAATTGGACAGAAGTCCATCGACTCTAAAAGTTTAACCGTGTACTATATTGGTAGCTTCTAGGAGCTAATCATAACAGATTCATAGTAATAGTAGGATTAAACCAGAGATTAGCGATAAGACTTGGCTCTTAAACCTAAGATTCCAAGTAATACTATTAATGTATTGGTGAGAGAAATCACAGAATGGTAAAACAATCGCCTATTGTCCATAAAATCGTCATAAAATGGACCTCAAATAAACTAATATAGTATGCATATGATAGTTACACTTGAGTCTAAATAGCATAGCTTCTTAATTGTCCATTCAGCATTCTTTGTGTGCTTTTCTGCATTTATATTACTAGAAAGTTTGAACCGTTTGTTAGCATTTATATGCGGTATGTTGTTTCATTATTGGTTATTATGCCATCCTTACTATTTATGCTCGGTTTCTAGTCATCGGTTGCACTTTGTGGTTTTACTACTTCAAAACACAAGATCTTCTAGAAATCTTCTTAAAAAATCAATAAGCTAATGATACTCCAAGTGGGCATCAATAAGTTTAGGAACTCAATCATATGCTTCATCTTTCATCATCATTCAGTTATGCGGTACATGATGTTTAGCTATATTATTGTGAATCTATGGATTCTTTTGAGCCTTTAATTCTTAGAACTTATGAAAATATCCGAATACATAAAACAATTTTTGTTTTTTCTTACATCTGTTCTAGGTAATTGTCCAAACCTAAATTAATAGTTGTTGCAAATAAATACACCACGACCATTGACATCTGTTCTAGGTACATGTTTCATTGCTTAATTACTTAACTTATTTCTATGCATTTTCCTTTAAATTACTTAACAAATACTATTTTTTCGACTCCGACCTCTGTTTCTGGTGAGAGTGAAGTAGACCAACTTGTTGAAATTATTAAGGTACGTTTTAGTTCAAAATTCATATAAAGAATAGTTTCATCATGATGATTTTGAAAAAATCATTTTACTTAGATATATGATTTGGTATGAAGTAATGATAAGTATGGTTTATAATTAGCTCATCTTGGAAAGATTGTTAATTGGTATGATATGCATTTGTGGTTGTTATTTTTCTGTCTCAAGTGAATTAAGTATGGTTGTTGGATGTGTTTTGGGTATGGTTTATTATTGAATTACATTTTGACTGTAATTTGTTTATTTATTAGTTTCGGAAATGGCAGTGATGAGATGTTATATTTGGTTGATGATAGAAAATAAATACATAAAGTTAATGTTTATGAGTTTTGTGGAGTATGATTACGCACATGCAAAGTTGGTTTGTTTAAAGTCATGCATTTTCATGTTTACATACTAATGGTGATTCCATTTTTGTTTTTTAGATGTTCTTTTGGTCTGTTTTCATGTTTCTATCCAACTTCTGTGTTTACTGTGCAGTTTTGCCATATTTTGCTAAGGTGTATAGCTTCATTGGTAGTGTCTTTGATCCTGGTACAAGTGGGCACTTGCAAAACTGATATAGGTAAAGTTTCTATATTTGCTTAAACTGAAATATATTTGGTGCTACTCTTATAATCTTACATTTGTTCTAGGTACTTATCTTTTATTTGCAAGAAACAGATTTAGGTAATGGAAGATGTATGCTGTGTGTTTGTGTCTCTATATATGTATGTATTTGGTACTAGATGAAAGCTTTACTCAGTTTTGAAATATAGACCGGGTTTTGCATACATTGATCATTTTCTGCTCTTTTCCTTGAATACATGGTTCTCTTAAAATTAAATGCTCGGTACTTTCGCATATTCATGATTCTTATTAGATAAGTTATAAATCAATGATTATGTTAGTTTTGATCAAGGCCTCTGTAAACATAAAGTTGGTATTCTGGTTAGGAGAAGTTAATGTTTATGAGTTTTGTGGAGTATGATTCTGCACATGCAAAGTTGGTTTGTTTAAAGCTGTGCATTTTCATGTTTACATACTAATGGTGATTCCATTTTTGTTTTTTAGATGTTCTTTTGGTCTGTTTTCATGTTTCTATCCAACTTATGTGTTTACTGTGCAGTTTTGCCATATTTTGCTAAGGTGTATAGCTTCATTGGCAGTGTCTTTGATCCTAGTACAAGTGGGCACTTGCAAAACTGATATAGGTAAAGTTTCTATATTTGCTTAAACTGAAATATATTTGGTGCTACTCTTATAATCTTACATCTGTTCTAGGTACTATCGAGCACCTGAATTAATATTTGGTGCAACTAAATACACCACAGCCATTGGCATTTGTTCTAGGTACGTACAAGTTTCGTTGCTAAAATTTTTCCTTATTTCTATGCATTTTCACTTTAAATTACTTAACAAATATTACTTTTTTGACTCCAGCCTCTGTTTGCTGGTGAGAGTGGAGTAGACCAGGTACGTTTTATTAAGGTAGGCTTTATTTCAAAATTCTAATCAATAATAGTTTTATCATGATGATTTTGGAAAATTTAATATTTTGGGGTTGCGATTTTGTAAAGATTTAATTGCTAGTTCTTTGGAGTAGAACTATTTTGTTTCCAAATTAATTTTAAATATTTGGTTCAACTTAATTATTATTTGATTCAACTTAAGTATGAATAGGTATGAATTAATTTTATTACCGTGTAGCTTGCTTGTCCATTAAAATTACAACAATAGCTGACTTTCTCTCCAACCTTATTTTAAATATTTTAAAGATTCAAAGTATATAGGTTGGAAACTTGACGGGTTGCCTTATATCGAGTTGCAAGATATAATGGATCCTCCTAGGTGTAACAACGCCACGTATGATGAATCTTAAAAATTCAAAAGACTTGAAAAAGTTCTATCGAGCTCATTTACTATTGAATATTTATATAACCTTAATTTATTTCCAATTTACTTATAAAAATTAAACTACGATTCTTTTTGATATTATTATATTCAAATTACTATTTTTTATATTAATAATGTTTTATTTTAATATTTAATATTTTAAATTTCTTTAAAAGTTATAACTACTTTTTATCAAAATTACAACAATAGTGACCTTCTCTCCAACCTTATTTTAAATATTTTAAAGATTCAAAGTATATAGGTTGAAACTTTGACGGGTTGCCTTATATCGAGTGCAAGATATAATGGATCCTCCTAGGTGTAACAACGCCACGTATGATGAATCTTAAAAATTCAAAAGACTTGAAAACAGTTCTATCAAGCTCATTTACTATTGAATATTTATATAACCTTAATTTATTTCCAATTTACTTATAAAAATTCAACTACGATTCTTTTTGATATTATTATATTCAAATTACTATTTTTTATATTAATAATGTTTTATTTTAATATTTAATATTTTAAATTTCTTTAAAAGTTATAACTACTTTTTATCAAAATTACAACAATAGTGACCTTCTCTCCAACCTTATTTTAAATATTTTAAAGATTCAAAGTATATAGGTTTGAAACTTTGACGGGTTACCTTATATCGAGTGCAAGATATAATGGATCCTCCCTAGGTGTAACAACGCCACGTATGATGAATCTTAAAAATTCAAATGTTTCAATTTAATATGTCCCATCTAATATACAAATATTTAATAAAATATTTTATATAGTTTTTAACTTAAATTTAAATTATTATTGAAATATTCCGTCCGTTTTATCACAAATATTATTCTCCGTTTTATTACAAATATTATCGTCCGTTTTACCATTTAAGTTAAACTTTTATTCAAACTAAATCATAGCTTTTAAGCTAAATACGGATGTCCACACAAAGCTTTAATATGTACTTAAGAAAAGATGACTTGTAAAACATAAATTAAATTAAGTGTGGACTATTTTAATCGCACATGTGATTTGTCAAATAAAAGCGAATGACATGTATATTATTTAATTAAAATAATTTTTATAAATATTATTTAATTAAATATTATTTAATCCCTACTTACCTGTAGATACTTGATATTTGATATGTATTATCCATGTGATTTTCCACATCGTGAAATAAAAACTTACATAATACATAAATATATTTGATATCATAATTTACATAACTTATATAACATATATAACTTACATAACTTATATAACATACATAACTTATATAACTTATATAACTTAGATAAATATATAACTTACATAACTTACATAATACTTAAATATATTTTATATCATAATTTACATAACTTATATAACTTAGATAAATATATAATTTACATAAATATATATCATATCATAAATTACATAACTTACATAATACTTAAATATATATCATATCATACATAACTAGTTTACTGAAATTTACTTAACTTACATAATACATAAATCTATAGTCGAAAATCCTGCAACTTGCCTAAATTAGTTTATACCCATTAGAGACTTGATATTTAGTATAATGATATGATTTAAATCAATTGAGAACATTTAAGTAACTGTAATATGTTGTCAACTTTAGATTTCAAGAACTACAAAATGGATAGGAGTTGGATGAAATTGTCAAGGGTAAGCAATGCCTATCAAAATGGAGTACAAACTTTTCTAAATTTTGCATTTCAAAATGCAAACCAAGAGAATATGATTCTTTGCCCGTGTAAGAAGTGTGGCAACATCTACTGGCATTTTCGTGAAGTTGTCTACGAACATCTAATTGTTGATGGCTTTATTCGGCGGTATAAAAAATGGATTTTCCATGAAGAGTGTACATCTAGTGGAACTTCTTCAACGATTAATCCGACTTATCCGATCTTGATTACCATCGAGATGTTAGACAAGATGACATGGAAGATATGTTGAGGATGCATTTAATATGCGTAGTCATGGTGAGCAATCGTTTCCACCTGACTTTATTATATCTGAGGATTGTAATATTGGTGGAAATGTTTTTTGCGAAACGGGAACAAGTGCACCTAATGAGGAGCCAAATGAAGAAGCGGCTAAGTTCTACAATTTACTTAATGAAATGAATGAAGAACTTTACGAGGGATCAAAATATTCGAATTTTCCTTCTACATTCGTCTATTTCATTTAAAATGTTTGGGAGGGTGGACCGGAAACTCTTTTACAATGCTACTAGAGTTTCTAAGAGAGATGTTTCCGTTTGCAAAAATTCCCCAGTCTTGTCAAGACATGAAGAGACTAATAAAAGATTTAGGCCTTGGGTACGATAAAATTCATAGTTGCCCAAATGACTACATGTTGTCTTGGGGTGATCAAAAACCAACAATCTTGTCATGTTTGTTTGTAAGTCTCGTTGGATGAATAATGTCTGAAGATGTGAATACGGATGAAGGTGGGGCACGTTAAAAAGAAGCCACCAAGGTCTTGCGATATTTTCCCCGATACCAAGACTTCAAAGGCTTTTCATGTCCTCAAAGACAGTAGAATCTATGACGTGGCATAATGATCAACGGACCGATGATGGATTATTAAGACATCCTGCGGATTCTTTAACTTGGAAATCATTTGACAGTAAATTTCCAAGCTTTGCAAGCGATCCTCGGAATGTGAGGCTTGGGCTAGCAGCTGATGGCTTTAATCCATTTAAAATCATGAGTACTTCGATGCGATTACTTGGCCTGTAGTGCTTGTTCCTTACAATTTGCCTCCATGGATTTGCATGAAGCAATCTTCATTTATTTTATCAATGATTATCCCTGGAGAGAAAGGTCCCGGAAATGATATTGACATCTATTTGCAGCCATTTATTGAAGAGTTAAAAGAATTATGGTCGGGTGTTGAGACATATGATGTATTGAGAAAGGAGAACTTTAATTTATGTGCAGCTTTATTGTGGACAATTAATGATTTCCTGGCTTATGCTAATTTATCGGGTTGGAGTACTAAAGGACGTTATGCCTGTCCTTGTTGTGCTGTGCAAACTTGTTCGAAGTGGTTGTATAATGGGAAGAAGTTCTCTTACATGGGCCATCGTCGGTGGTTAGATGAAAATCATAAATTTAGATTTCAGAGGACTCTATTTGACGGTACTGAAGAGTACAGAGGAGCTCCTGAGCAGACCATTGGATCTGAAATCTTGTTTATGTTAAAAGATATCAACTTTAGTTACGGGAAGATGAATCAACCACCTATCACGCAAACAAGGAGAAGATCGAGGGATGAATCTGACGAAGAGGATGATCCTAATGAGGCGGAGTTGTGGAAGAAAAGGAGTATTTTTTTTGAGTTGCCTTATTGGGAGCACAACATTTTACGCCACAATCTTGATGTCATGCATATTGAGAAGAATGTCTGCGAGAACATAATTGGGACAATTTTAAATGTCGATGGAAAATCAAAAGACAATCTTCAGAGCCGACTTGATTTAGTTGACATGAGAATCCGGCGTGATCTTCATCCTCAAGTACTTCCGAATGGGAAATATCGGTTGCCGCCTTCTATTTTTTCAATGTCAAAGAAAGAGAAAGAAGTTTTCTGCATGGTGTTAAAGGATATAAATGTCCCAGATGCGTATACGTCAAATATATCTCGATGTGTGAGTTTCAAAGATAGAATATTATATTCATTAAAATCACATGATTACCACATCTTGATGCAAGATTTACTCCCAATTGCTTTATGGTGTCAGTATGTCAAAAATGTAACGTCTTGTATAATTGAACTATCCAATATAATGAAAGCTATCGTGGTAAAGTTTTGAATGTCGAAGAACTTGAGAAAGTACAGGATCGGCGGCTTTGACTTTATGCAATTTAGAAGATCTTTCCACCTTCCTTCTTCACTATTATGGTGCACTTGGTAATCCATCTCCCTCACGAAGCAATCCTTGGTGGACCGGTTTTTTATCGATGGATGTATCCTATAGAAAGGTGCTAATTTATTTCTCAAGTATTCATTCATTCACCTCTATACATTTAGTTACAGCTTTTGATAAATATTGTATATCGTGTTTAGGTTCCTAAGCAAATTGAAGTCATATTGTCGCAATAAGCGTTATCCAGAAGGATCAATTGCTGAAGGCTACTTGGCAGAAAAGTGCATGACCTTCTATTCTAGATATTTAGAAGATACTGAAACACGATTGAATAGACCAAGTAGAAATGTTGGGCTCAATGATAATGACTTGGCCGAAACTTATTTATTTCAAAGTTATGGAGAACCAATCGGCAAAGTTGAAATTGTAGAATTAGATGATATATCGTGGATACAGCACATCGATATGTACTTTTTAACCACGATTCAATTGAACCGTTATTAAGTAAGTTATAAAATTATCTTACATATTCGTGCTTTTGATTTGTTTATCTTCTAACCAATTAAACTTGTTTTTAATATAGTGAGTACAAACAAATTTTGAGATCTCGTGCGCCTCGAAGATTACAACATCGAGAGATTAATAAGTTACTCACGAATCTTTTCATGAATGGTTAAGTCAAACGGTATGTAACTAAAGTTAATAAGTTACATATAATCGCTAAATTTAGTTAATCAAATAAGAATGTTTTTACATAATACATTTTAATTATTTAATTTACTTTCGATTCAATAGGTTTGGAGTGGGAAGGGCGTCAATGACGAAGTTAAATGGCTTTCCCAAGGTCCGAACGAGTAATAAAAGATATAGTGCCTTCCTCATCAATGGATCTGATTTCATACAAAGTATCGCGAGAGAATGAGGAGAACTCAAAATTGTGGAGTTGTTGTTAATTCTTCAATTACAAGTTATGCTAGTGCTAGGGATAGTAATCCGGTTGAGGGTAATGTGGAGTATTACAGACTTCTTACCGACTTTATTGAGTTGGATTACTATGGCAGATGGAAAGTTTTCTTATTTCGGTGTGATTGGGCAGATGTTAATACTGCTCGAGGAATTAAAAAAGATCAATTTGGTTTTACAATGGTGAATTTCTCTCGCTTGATTCACATTGGACAACAATTGATGGACGAGCCATATGTATTTTCCTCTCAAGTGAAACAAGTTTTTTATTCGAAAGATCCAACTGATGAGGGTTGGTATGTTGTACTCGGAACACCCTAGAGACTTGTTTGACATGGGTAATGGAAGTAGAGATGACATCGTCGAAAGATCGAAACATTACCTTTTCGAAACAAAACTTAGATGAAAATATCCCTAGTACTAATACACAACATCAATGGGTTCGACATGATGTGGATGAAGATATTCTGAATAATGATGTAGTAAGATTTTACAATTTTTAATTATATGTAATATTATAATTTTAATCTTTGTCATGTTATATAATTTAACTATTTTATATGTACTACTATTGTTGTAATTTGTTACTAAAACTTTAATTCTTTTATGTGTATTGCAGGAAAATGCGTAGAAGAAGAGTACGAGATTTAAGTATTGTCCGAATACTCCAAATTCGGAAGAAAGAAATAGTGAACAGCAGATAGTTGTTGGATCTTGAATGTCTTTGGAGACACTTGATGAGCCTGAAGAATTTCAAAGTAATATTATGTTCATTTTACATGTGTTGACTTTTATTATTGAATTATTTGTCAATTTTACTATAATAATAGTATATCATTTTTCAAATTTGAAAGTGGTGGGATGCGTAGAGTTCGAGGACGTCGCTACTTAGAGATTTATACGACTTAGATCCTGCCGAGCGTGTTAAAGTAAGTAGAAATACTCATGGTCACTGTTGGATCTGAAGCTCGACTTTTAGCGAGCTATTTGGGCATTTTAGCACGAAATGCAAATATGTTGCCCATCAACTACGAATCATGGCATCACATGCCTGATAGCAACAAAAACCAGGCTCTCGCTAATATTAAGGTAACAAAATGTGAATGCAATTTATAATACTTTGGTTTAAGTTTCATTTATATTTACATTCTAAACTTATGTTTTTTTAGGAGAGATTTGCTTTAGAAGTGTCTGATGATTATATCAAGAAGGCATTAGGTAAAAGATGGAGAGACAATAAAAGCACTTTAAAGAAACAATATTTTAAGAAAGACATAAGCCTCGAGGAAAAACTGAGAAATGTTCCGCCAGGAATGCTAAGGTATCAATAGGAAGATGCGGTTAGATTTTGGAATTCAAAGAAAGGAGAGGTATTACGTATTTCCAAACTCTTATATATAGTGTTTACTATATACGTAATAATAATTTTATTATGTAGGACCGTGAGCGAGTTGGAACAAGAAGTAGGCAAAAACAAAAATTCACGCATACAGCGAGTTAGAAGTTTTGCTTCAGAGTGAGGCCGAGGTATTATGAATTTATTAATTCTTTCAAATATTAATAACTTTCTATTATTAAATAATATTCTTACTACTATATTGTAGGAAGTCAAATCCGGACAAAAGTTGGACGCCTTGACTTTTGAGATTACGATAGGAAGAAAGATGGATCTCCTATGACATCCAAGTGGAGAAATTATGGTATATTCACTTAATAATATTTGATTTATTCTAAATATTTATAATCTTTAATTATAATTGTTTAATTCAATTCATCATTAGTAGTTTTAAAAATGTTAAGTTATGTTGCATTTCTTTTTATTATATATTTCGTTTCTAACTCTTTAATTGATTTTTAGGAGAAACTAAAGGAGAAGAAGGCGGAATATGAAGCGATTGCTTCGAGTGATAGTTCTGTTAATCTTGAGAACATTGATAATGAATTATCACTTTGAAGTTTTGGGTCTGAAAGGTACGGTCGGGTTCGATTTCAAGGATCTGTGTTACCCAGACCCAATATTTTGGATCCGGCTCCAAAGAATAAATGCTTTCCGAAGTCAAGCTCAAGTCAAGTTCGGAGGTTAAGAGACCAGATAGCTCAGATGCAAGCAAACACGGTTGAGCAAATTGCCTAGGTTCAACTATGAAGAACTCCAAGAACAACTTAGAGCAGAGGTAGCAGAGAGGGAGGCGGACGCAGCGAGAGAGGCGAGAGGCACGGCGATGGTAGCGAACGAGCAAAAATACGATAACCTCCACTCTGACTTCAGAGATGATGCATATGTTTCAACAATCGCAAAAGCCGCCGTCTTAGACATTAGTTTTCTTATTGTAAGAATGTTTTTAAGTTTTGTCACGTTTAACATTATTGTAAAAATATTTTAAATTATATTTTATTATTAATTATATCATATATCTTTAGTTAAATTTGAAGTATCATTTAGAATTAATATTTTTGGTTGTATTTTTTATGTTAAATTTGCTGTTTTTGGCTGCATTTTATATTATATTTGTTGTATTTGGTTGGATTTTAATGTAGGAAGGGCTGGATATTGGTGAAAAAAAATACTACAAATCTGCCAAATTTAGCGGCGTTTGTAAAAAAGCGCTGCTAAAAGCCTTGACGTTTAGCGGTGCTTTTCCCACAAACGCCGCTAAAAGCCTTGACCTTTAGCGGCGCTTTTCCCACAAACGCCGCTAAAAGCCTTGACCTTTAGCGGCGTTTTTTTTCCAATAAACGCCACTAATTTTTGTGGCGTTACATATAACAGCGTTCTTTGCGGCGTTTTAGAGAGCGCGGCTAAAAGTTTAGTGGCGCCTAAAAGCGCCGCTAAAGGATAAAAAAAGCGCCGCTAAAAGTCTGTTTTCCTGTAGTGGTTATAAATATATATACATATATATTCATCTATACTATGGACTTACCTAAGATATGCTATTGGTTGACTCGTAGGGACAAATCTGCGATTTTTTCTTTTTCCCGATTATCCTTTGTTCGATTCAATTTTTGATCTATATAATGATTAAATTTAATTTATCAAATTCACATACATTATCAAACTCATTTCTATGCATGTGACCTTTAAATTTTATTTTTATATCTTTTTCTTGAACTTCTACAGTTTATTCAATTTAGTCCTTAAAACCAAAACTATTTAAAATTTCGTATTTAACCCCTAATACTCTCAATTGAATTTAATAATATCTCAAATCAGCCTATAACACATCAAAATTTCACAAAAACACATGCTAAATTTTTACATAATTTCAAATTAATCCTTAGGTTCAAAACTATCAAAAATTCCTTTACAAAATAGTCCAAAAAACAATCAAGATTACACATCTTTCAACTAACTTCAAGAACAACTAAAATTCATTAATGGAAAATCCCAAAATCTTTAATGGTTTTACGAAATAGTCTCTAGGTTAGCTAGATTAAGCTACAACGATCTCAAAAATATAAAATTTACAAGAAACAGAATAAAAATACACTTACATGCATAAATCTAATGTCGCTCGAACCTTAAGCTATCAACAATGGGTTCTCAAGCTTTTGTTTCTCTTATTGGTGGTAAAATGTAACACCCAAAATCGGCCTAGCCGTTATGGCCTAATTCGGAAAGCTACATTGGTTACCGGAATGACCTAGAGAAACTTTTCTTGATTTCAAACGTACTTTTTTTAAACCATATGCCTAGTTCGTTCAAAACTAGTAAAATCAAATGTTCAAATTTATTTTCAATTTCATTTTAAAAATCATTTGTCCATGAAAATGGTTGAAATAAAATTTTGAAATTTAAAAAATATTTTAAAACTATTGCCTTTTCAATTCAAAACAAATGAAATAAACCATTTATTTTAATTTCATAAAAACCGTGCAAATTTAGAATCAAATTAAATAATATTTCAATTGTAAACATTCAATCTTTTATTTAAAACTATTTCAAATTTTCAATCATACTTCTAAATCATTTGTCTTTTTATTCAAAATTGGAGAACTTGGTTTTCTATTCAAAATTGGAGAACTTAGTTATTCATCATTATTTTGAAAATAAAAAATATTAACTTCATAAATCAAATGTCTTTAGAAAACTCATTTGTAAACATTAATAATTTTGAAAACTAAGTCTAATTTTTTAAAAACTCATTTTTTAGAAATGCAGCGGAAAAATGTTTTATTGACAGATTCTATTTTAAAAATCGAGTTTCAAGCGAAATCTTATCAAATACTAATTTATGCAGTTTTTTAAAACTAAATGTCAAACAAGCAATTTATGCAAATCTGAATGAAAAATCCCCAAAATAATGTCCGATGCTACAGTCCATACTCAGACTTATTACAAACCCAAAATATCAAAATAAAATTTCATTACTTTAATTTAAAAAGGCTTCTAAGAAACTCCTCCAAATGGTGTCATCAAATCCTAACCTTGAGGTTATTTGTAAAATTAGAAAACTAAAGAGGGGGTGAGCTATAAAGCTTAGTGTGAGATTAACATAAGCACAATCACATACATATAAACATATATATATTATACAATCATAATAATCATATCAATTTCATATAACTCAATATTTCACACTTATACTATCCATGATCATGTCAATGCACATTTTGTAAAACGATGTAGATTTTATGAAAATGGTCATACCCATCTCCGCTACACACTAAAATTGAGTTTCCTAGAACCTGCCCATCCAACACACCAAATTGTGAATAGTGTCACCAAAATCTTAGATAAATTGCTAATAATCAATATCGTGGACAAGGCACCAACATTACAGATATACTGCCACATAATCAAAATTGTGAACAGTGTCACATTAATGTAGATAAACTGCCACTTACTTCCACCTTTTACATATCCCACCCCATGCATGTGATATGACCAAAATCACTCAAATCATATAGGCATGTTTAACATGCAAATCTCATATGTACACATGGTACCAAAATTTCACAATTTATTTTCATGCGAACATTACGTATGCCATATAGTCACATAACATGAGAATGAGATGTATATATTTTTCAAATCAATAATAAGCATCAATATCACACAGCATGCTTTTCACAACATATATAGTTTGGGAAAACACTTACTTGACAAAATACATATCGATGGTTTATCTCTCTTTATGGATACATGAAGTATCCTTATCAATAACATTATTTAAATAACAACATTTTTATCAATAAAAAATAAAGACTTAATGTAGTTTTGTAACGACCCAAAATCCGTGGGCACCAGAAGTGTGTTATCGGGCCTCCGTCTTAGTGAAATAAGTTCGAAAATAATTATTAAAAATATTTATGAGTCTAGTAGTGTGTTTAATTAGGTTTTAATTAAGTAAATTTAGCTTAATTTAGAGTAATTAGTAAAAGGATTAAATTGGAATTAAAGTAAAAGTTAGATGAAAATTTCAGCATTTAAATTGTGTTATGCTAATAATTGTGAAATTCTTTTAATTGTTCGTAGCTAATATCGAGCCTGAAGCATCGGCCCAAAAAGGAAAAGGAAAGACCGTCGAGGATTAAATCCGAAAAGAATTCTGGTTTGTATCACTATAACTCAAGCTTTATAATTATTATGTGTTTAATTTAATATGAATATGTGGTAAGTATTTTAAGGTAAGTATTTAATGAAATAATAAAATTTGTGATTGGGTATTAAAATTGAGATTGATACTGAACTAAATTATTGGATTCTGAATATTGTATTGAATACCGAATTAAATTGTGAAATTACTGAATAATGTTACGTATATTGCATTGAACTGTAAATTTTCTAATGAAGTAAATTACTGTATTACTGTGAAAATTGATCAAAATAATAAATTATAATTAATATTGAATCGAAACGGAAATTACACTAAAAAATGATTTAAATACCCTATTAACTAGTCGGGCTAATAGGATAAAGTTGGCATGCCATAGGATATGGAAGAGTACGGGTTTTTGCCGGCTTACTGATCAGGCATTTATGTGCCGACTACTGTTACTGTTACCATTACTGTTACCAATTCGACACTTTGTGTGTCGAATCTTTACTATTATCTTTATTCTTATTCTTGTTTGATTTGTTCCGATAAGGTACTCGTATACCATCTTGTTACTTTTCTTGTTCGGCTTGGTAGATGAGGCACTATGTGCCGTACTGGTGTGTTGGTTGGAATCCGTGTATCCACCGAGTCCGAGTCAAGTTAATAGGGATAAATGAAATAAATCTATTGATAAAACTATATTTGAATAATATGTCCTATGTGAAAGTTGAGAATTGAAATAAAAAATAAGAATGGTATATATATATATATATAATTGAATGATAACATGAAAGATTGAATTGTTCATTAAGTGATGATAATTGTAATGTAAAAGTATGTGTGTGATTTAATATATTTAATTATAAACTGAATTATAGTGATACCACCGAGTATATGCATACTCAATAGACGGTTGTTTTAGATGCTGCAGTTGGAGAAGTCAAATCTTGAACCAAAGATCCAAAGCCGAACCGACTTCACAAACTTTTTGGTGATGTATATTTTCTTTTGGTAATGTGGCATGTACATAGGATGTGTATAAAGGTTATTATGTTTTGAATATAAATGTTTTAAAATATTAGAATTACAAGTCTAAGAATTATAATGAAAAAAGTTCATCCATTTCAATTTAATTAGTACAATGATAAATTTAAATTGATATTATGTTGAGTAAGTTGATTAGAGGTATTTAGAATAGAAAATGAATGTGTGAAATAATTTGGTTGAATTACTTATGCTTGAAATGGATATGGTTTTAATTGCAGGGGGATTTATGTAAAAATAAGCAGAAATGCTGTCGAAATTCATAAAACAAAATGGAATACTTCAACGAGTCCCGTTTCACTTAAATGTAAGATTTAGATTTGAATAGTTCAATATAGGGATTTAGTAATTAAATTATGCTATGAATGTTATTTTATTAGTGAATTATTCATAAGTTGTCTGATACGTCCGGTAATGCCTCGTAACTCTGTTCTAGCGACGGTTCGGGGTTAGGGGGTGTTACAATTGTTGGTATCAGAGCCAAGTTTAGCCGATTCTCGGACTAAATTAAGCTCGTAAATGAGTCTAGAAGTACATGCCACATTTAAATCGAAACTGAGTCGGGTTTTTGGATGCTAATATATTTTTTGATTTTGTTTTATAGATAAAATGTCAGATGAAAAAATGGATAATGTTGAACAGGAAATGTATACTGAAAGTCGAGAATTAGAAGAAACTGAATCTGCTACACTTAGTGTGAATCTGTTAGATAATCAACCTCCTAACGTAGGGAGAGAAAGAAATGCCTCACAACTGTTAAGAGATATAGCTGATGCATTACAGCATATAGTGAGAACTATACCTGCTACTACATCTGTACCTACTGTTAGACAGGCCCCGATTAAAGAGCTACGAAAATATGGTGCCACAGAATTTCAGGGATTAAAAGGAGTTGATCCATCCGCTGTTGAAAATTGGATGGAAACAACAAAAAGAGTTTTGCAACAATTAGACTGCACCCCCCGAGAGAATCTGATATGTGCTGTATCACTGTTACAAAGAGAAGCGTATCTCTGGTGGGAATCTGTGGTTAGACATTTGCTTGGATGATCGGGTAACACAGGACTTGTTTCAAAAAGAATTTCAGAAGAAGTATATTGGGGAATTGTACATCGAAGAGAAAAAGCAAGAGTTTTTAGTGTTGAAACAGGAGAATATGTCAGTACTGGATTATGAGCGAGAGTTATCTAGATTGAGCAGGTATGCTTTAGAATATGTTCCAACCAAGGCTAATAGTTGTAAACGATTTCTACGGGGACTGCGAGATGAAATCAAGATTCAATTGGTAAGTCTCAGAATTACTGAACTTGTTGATCTGGTTGAGCGAGCAAAAATCATAGAACAAGTACTGGGCCTGGATAAAAATTCAAAAATTGGTAAATCAGCTGGAAAACATATGGGAACTACCAGTTCTAATCCATTACCGAAGAGATTCAAAGAATCAAGAGGTGGTTGGAGATCAAGCTTTCGGTCTGATAGGGGTGACAAAAGCAGAGGAAAACAGATTATTATCTCTACCGGTAGTGTAAAAGCTCCACCCCGGGAAAGTGAAAATCCTGAATGCGATTATTGTGAGAAAAGACATTTTGGTGAATGCTGGAAGAAAACAGGAGGATGTTTCCGCTGTGGCTCTACTGAACACTTTGTTAAAAATTGTTTGAGAGCTCAGAGTAGTACACCTGCCACATCTCAGGGATCGGTATCGACTGCCAGAGGTAGAGGAATGTCCAGAGGAGGTTCTGTTTCGAGGAGAGAAGGAGTTAGTAGAAGCAGTGATATAGCTACACAGCAATCTGAAGCTAGAGCTCCAGCTAGAATTTATGTAGTCAGAACCCGGGAAGAAGGCAATGCTCACGATGTGGTGACAGGTATATTTTTACTGTATTCTGAGCCTATTTATACTTTGATTGATCCTGGATCTTCACACTCATATATTAATTCAAATTTAGTAAAGTCGGGGAAATTAAAAACAGAAATGTCTAAAGTCTCAATAGAAGTATCAAGTCTATTGGGGCAAACAATATTAGTTAATCAGGTGTGCCCGAGATGTCCGCTAATGATATATGATAAAAAATTTCCGGTGGATTTATTAATAATGCCTTTTGGGAATTTTGATGTCATACTGGGTATGGACTGGTTAGCTAAACATGGGGTAATTTTGAACTGTTATAAAAAGAAATTTAGCGTTCAGACTGAAGATGGTGATAGTGTTGAGGTAAATGGAATTCGTACCAGTGGGTTAGCTCGAATCATATCAGCGATTAAAGTTAATAAGTTGCTTCATCAGGGTTGTACAGCATATCTGGCATATATTATTAATTCTGATTCAGTCGGAAGTCAATGTAGTCAGATTAGAACTGTATGTGAATTTCCAGATGTATTCCCTGAAGAGTTACCGAGATTGCCACCTGACAGAGAAGTAGAATTTGCAATTGAAGTATACCCGAGTACAGATCCAGTGTTAATACCTCCATATCGTATGTCACCTACTGAATTAAAAGAATTGAAGGTACAACTGCAAGATTTACTGGAACGAGGTTTTATTCGACCTAGTATCTCACCGTGAGGAGCTCCAGTGTTATTTGTTAAAAAGAAAGATGGTTCGATGCGGTTGTGTATTGATTATCAGAAATTGAACAAGGTGACAATCAAAAATAAATATCCATTACCACGTATTGATGATTTATTTGATCAATTGAAAGGAGCTTCAGTATTTTCAAAGATTGATTTAAGATCGGGCTACTATCAGTTAAAGGTGAAAGAAAGTGATGTACCGAAGACAGCATTTCGTACAAGATATAGTCATTACGAGTTTTTAGTGATGCCATTTGGGTTAACAAATGCCCCAGCTGCTTTTATGGATCTTATGAATTGAATTTTCCAGCTGTACTTAGATCAGTTCGTGGTAGTTTTTATTGATGACATTTTGGTATATTCAAAGTCCGAATCTGAACATAAGCAGCATCTCCGAATTGTTCTGCAAACGTTACGAGAGAAACAATTGTATGGGAAATTGAGTAAATGCGAATTTTGGTTATCAGAGGTGGTATTTCTTGGCCACGTGGTATCAGCAGATGGAATTAGAGTGGATCCAAAGAAGATTGAAGTAATCGTTCAGTGGAAGACTCCCAAAAAAGTGTCAGAGGTACGTAGTTTTCTTGGATTAGCTAGGTATTATCGAAGGTTTGTGAATGGATTTTCAAAAATAGCTTTACCGATGACAAAATTATTGCAAAAGAATGTTCCATTTGTTTGGAATGATCAAAGTCAAGAAAGCTTTATGAAATTGAAGCAGATGCTGACAAAGGCATCAGTTTTGACTGTACCAGAATCAGGAAAAGATTTTATTGTGTATAGCGATGCTTCTTTACATGGGCTCGGGTGTGTACTGATGCAAAATGGGAAAGTGATAGCTTATGCTTCTCGGCAATTGAAACCACATGAACGTAATTATCCGACACATGATCTGGAATTAGCAGCCGTGATCTTTGCTTTGAAAATATGGAGACATTATTTATACGGTGAAAAATGTTACATTTATACAGATCATAAAAGTCTCAAGTATCTTCTATCACAGAAAGAGTTGAATTTGAGGCAACGTCGATGGATAGAACTTTTAAAAGATTATGATAATTTTATTGATTACCATCCAGGTAAAGCTAACGTGGTAGCTGATGCATTGAGTAGGAAAGTAGCAATTGAATTGCGAGCGATGTTTGCACAACTCAGTATTAGTCATGATGGAGGTTTATTGGATGAATTAAGAATTAAACCAGTGATGTTTGAACGGATCAAGTCAGCTCAATTAGAAGATGATAAGTTAATGAAGAAAAAAGAAATGGTTTAGAGTGACACAGCAGGGAATTTTAGTATTGATGAGCATGATTGTTTGAGATACCGAGATCGGATTTGTATTCCAATCAATTCAGAGATTAAAGAATTAATTCTTCGAGAAGCACATGATGGTCCATTTGCTCTACACCCTGGAGGCACAAAGATGTACCATGATTTACGAGAATTGTACTGGTGGCCAGGGATGAAAAAAGATATAGTTGAATATGTCAGTAAATGTTTGGTTTGTCAGCGGGTGAAAGCAGAGCATCAGGTTCCTATTGGATTATTACAGCCAATTACTATTCCAGAATGGAAATGGGATCGTGTTACGATGGATTTTATTACGGGATTGCCATTGTCTGCAAGTAAGAAAAATGCTATATGGGTAATAGTTGATCGACTCACAAAATCGGCTCATTTTATAGCTGTCAGAATGGATTGGTCACTTCAGAAACTTGCAGAGGTCTATATTCGGGAAATTATAAAGTTGCATGGTATACCAGCTTCTATAATTTCTGATCGAGATCCTCGGTTTACATCGAGATTCTGGAAACAGTTACATGAGTCTTTGGGTACTAAACTTAATTTCAGTACAGCATTTCATCCACAGACTGATGGGCAATCTAAGCGAGTAATTCAAATTTTGGAAGATATGCTTCGAGCTTGTGTTATTGATTTTGAATCTGGTTGGGAATGTTACTTGCCGTTAGCTGAATTTGTTTATAATAACAGTTACCAGTCCAGTATTCAGATGGCTCCGTATGAAGCTCTATATGGTAGAAAATGTCGATCACCTGTATGTTGGACAGAATTAAATGAAAAGAAGATAATTAGACCTCAATTGATTCGTGAAACAGAAGAAACAGTCAAGAAAATTCAACAGAGATTAAAAGCATCTTTTGACAGACAAATCTTATGCTGATCTGAAACGTCGGGACATTGAATACTCAGTCGGGGATAAAGTGTTTCTCAAAGTTTCTCCTTGGAAGAAAGTATTAAGATTTGGCCGAAAAGGGAAGTTAAGTCCTCGGTTTATCGGACCATATGAAGTTATAGAGAGAGTTGGACCAGTTGTTTACCGATTGGCTTTACCTCCGGAATTACAACAAATTCATGATGTTTTTCATGTTTCCATGTTACAAAGGTATCGATCGGATCCATCTCATATTATCTCTACTGAAAACATTGAGATTAGACCAGATTTGTCATATGAAGAAGAACCAGTTCAAATACTAGCTCGAGAAGTGAAAGAGTTAAGAAACAAATGAGTTCCTCTAGTAAAAGTACTGTGGAGAAGCCATAGTGTAGAAGAAGCAACATGGGAGCCGGAGGAAACTATGAGATCACAGTATCCTCACTTATTTCCAGGTAAAATTTCGAGGACGAAATTTTTTTAAGGGGGGAGGAAATGTAACAACCCAAAATCCGTGGGCACCGAAAAAGTGTGTTATCGGACCTCCGTCTTAGTGAAATAAGTTCGAAAATAATTATTAAAAATATTTATGAGTCTAGTAGTGTGTTTAATTAGGTTTTAATTAAGTAAATTTAGCTTAATTTAGAGTAATTAGTAAAAAGGATTAAATTGGAATTAAAGTAAAAGTTAGATGAAAATTTCAGCATTTAAATTGTGTTATGCTAATAGTTGTGAAATTATTTTAATTGTTCGTAGCTAATATCGAGCTTGAAGCATCAGCCCAAAAAGGAAAAGGAAAGATCGTCGAGGATTAAATCCGAAAAGAATTCTGGTTTGTATCACTTTAACTCAAGCTTCATAATTAATATGTGTTTAATTTAATATGAATATGTGGTAAGTATTTTAAGGTAAGTATTTAATGAAATAATAAAATTTGTGATTGGGTATTAAAATTGAGATTGATACTGAATTGAATTATTGGATTCTGAATATTGTATTGAATACCGAATTGAACTGTGAAATTACTGAATAATGTTACGTATATTACATTGAACTGTAAATTTTCTAATGAAGTAAATTACTGTATTACTGTGAAAATTGATCAAAATAATAAATTATAATTAAAATTGAATCGAAACGGAAATTACACTGAAAAATGATTTAAATACCCTATTAACTAGTCGGGCTAGTCGGATATAGTTGGCATGCCATAGGATATGGAAGAGTACGGGTTTTTGCTAGCTTACTGATCAGGCACTTATGTGCCGACTACTGTTACTGTTACCGATTCGAAACTTTGTGTGTCAAATCTGCTATCAAATTCTTTATCTTTATTCTTTTTGAATTTGTTCCGATGAGGTACTCTGTGTACCGTATTGTTACTGTTTTGGTTTCGGCCGATGAGGCACTATGTGCCGTACTGGTGTGTTGGTTGGAATCCGTGTATTCCCAAGTCCGAGTCAAGTTAATAGGGATAAATGAAATAAATCTATTGATAAAACTATATTTGAATAATATGTCCTACGTGAAAGTTGAGAATTGAAATAAAGAAATAAGAATGGTATATATATATATATATATATATATATATAATTGAATGATAACATGAAAGATTGAATTGTTCATTAAGTGATGATAATTTTAATGTAAAAGTATGTGTGTGATTTAATATATTTAATTATAAACTGAATTATAGTGATACCACTGAGTATATGCATACTCAATGTGACGGTTGTTTCCGTGCTGCAGTTGGAGAAGTCAATCTTGAACCAAAGATCCAAAGCCGACCGACTTCACAAACTTTTGGTAATGTATATTTTCTTTTGGTAATATGGCATGTACATAGGATGTGTATAAAGGTTATTATGTTTTGAATATAAATGTTTTAAAATATTAGAATTACAAGTCTAAGAATTATAATGAAAAGGTTTATCCATTTCAATTTAATTAGTACAATGATAAATTTAAATTGATATTATGTTGAGTAAGTTGATTAGAGGTATTTAGAATAGAAAATGAATGTGTGAAATAATTTGGTTGAATTACTTATGCTTGAAATGGATATGGTTTTAATTGCAGGGGGATTTATGTAAAAATAAGCAGAAATGCTATCGAAATTCATAAAAAAAATGGAATATTTCAACGAGTCCCGTTTCACTTAAATGTAATATTTAGATTTGAATAGTTCAATATAGGGATTTAGTAATTAAATTATGCTATAAATGTTATTTTATTAGTGAATTATTCATAAGTTGTCTGATACGTCCGGTAATGCCTCGTAACTCTGTTTCGGCGACAGTTCGGGGTTAGAGGGTGTTACAAGTTTAGTGTTAAAACCCACACCTGATTGTAAATCCAATGTGCAATAAATCTCTAAGACCACCCACACGTGGATCTAATAATTAGATTACCTATTCAATCAACAATAGTGATCTTACGTTAATAACAATCGTCAATAAGGTTGATACAATAGTGGCGTCGATTTTTCCATTATCACTTACCCTTAAAATAATCTCTCGGATTAGTGATTTAAATCCCAATGTTTAGTGGTCTCTCAGGTTGATATCGATTGACCCTTCAAAGATACATGACATAAGAGATGTTAATACATGAGGAAAATAATTTACTAAAGCTCTCTTAAGTATTCAACCAAGGGAAGAAAAATATTTCTTCACAACCTTTACTCTTATACATACTATGTTGAAACGGAGGGGAAAGAATGATCTAAAATGAGGATTATTTGAAAATAAGCCTAAGAAAAATAGAGTTTAGAATTAGGTATTAAAAAAAATATTTAGTGCAGAATTTTTTATTATATAAAAAAATAATAAACATTTAAAATGAAGAAGAAAAAGAGAAAGGATCTCTACCATTGGCGATGGCAGCGGTTTGGTAGATGAGAAGGAAAGAATATGGGTTTTGTCACTCTCTAAAAAGAGGAGAATGAGAAGAGAAAAGAAAATAAGAAAAAGGGAAAAGTTGCGCGGTGGTTGCCATGGTGGTGGAGGGCGACGCTAAGGGTGGCGTTTAGAGAAAAAAGAGAGGGGAGAGGTGGCAAGGTGTTGGTTCAGTAGTGAGCTGATGGTTGTGTAAAGCTCGGAACGGTGGGAGAAAAAGAAAAAGAAAGCAAAAAGGGAGGTTGGGAGCTAATCAAAAGAGAGAAAAAAAAAAGAGGAAATGGGGAGGAGAAATGGGTGGTGCAACAATGAGGGGAAGAGAGTGAAAGGATGGATAAAAAAAGTGTGGTCAACCTTGTCTAGGTTCAATGAACCATTTATAAGGAAAAATAAGAGAAATTGGCAAGTTAAGGGGAGAAATGAGTGAAAAGAGGACCGCGGTCTCCACAATTATGGTATGTTGACCAAAAGAAAAGGAAAGAATCTTCCTCTCTTATGGCAAGCTAGGTTGGATGGGAAGAACGTTAAGCACATGGGAAAAATCAAAACAAAATTAAATTAAAAGATGTAGATGGGAAGACTTGAACCTAAGATTTTTAAAAAGCATATTAAACACTTACCATTTAGCCACTTTTTTGCTTATAATCATTTTAACAAGAAAATAACTAAAACATGGGATGATCTTTGCTAAGGGTTTAAAACAAATTTGCACCAAAAAGAAATTAATAAGACGAAAGGGATTCGAACTCAGATCATCAAGGACAACTCCACTATTACTCAATTACTATAATTGATATTTATTTATTATCAAATGAGCAAAAGATTATCTAAATAAAAATTCGGTCGTAACCACTCTCGGTTCATTAACCCAATTTCTATTAAACCCAATTTTTGGGATGTGACATAAAATTCTAAGTGAAAGATGATGATTTTCATTTTTATGTTTTTAATTACTTTATTTAATTTAATTTATATTTTACTAATTTAATTTCAACTAAAATCTCCACCAACCATCCAATATACTTAATTATGGTCAAATTACATCATAAACCCTTTCACATTAATTGATTGAGCCATTTAACTAATAAAATTCAATAGTGATTAAGTTTTACATATTTTACGTTTTAGTCCTTTTTACTTAATTAACTAGTAAAACAATAAAATTTCCGAACTGGACCTTCAAAAACAAAAGTAATAACCTGTAAATATTTAATACAAATATTTACGATCTCGGTTTACAGAACGTGGTCCTCAGACCTCATTTTCCAAAACCGCTTGACTTTCGAGACAAATTACTTATAATTAACTATTTATTCAAATAGTAAAAAGATTTATCAAATCAAAATTCAATATAAACTATATTTGACTCGTATAAATTAAATAATAATAAATACAGAATCATTGTCAGAATAGTGGTACCGAAACCACTGTTTCTAACTCCACTGAGAACAAGCTATTATGTAACACCCTATACCTGGCCCAGTCGCTAAGCCCAAATATCATGATGCCACACCATTGTCTCACATCATACATAGTATATCTAGACACTTAAAGAAGGAAACGTCTTTCACTTTGACATTCGCATAGTTTTTGACCGAACATATTCTTAATTATCGGTTGTAGATGCTGAACAAACATCAAAAGGTCTTAAAATAATAATTAAACATGCATAGAGACCATTTAGCAAAGTTTACAACAAAAGTATGCAGGTATCGATACTGGCACATAGGTATCGATATTTCCTTCATCTGGTATCGATACCAAATGGAAAATCTGTAACAAAACAACATTCTATTTCTTGCTCAAAAAGAATAAACAGCAGAATTATCGGTACCTTTGTGAAAAGTATCAGTAATTTTACCTCGAGTAGCTGTACTCGTGATATGGTGTCAATACTAAATTACAATTCTAACTTCCTGCACATTTCAAAATCACAGAGATATCATTTTTAGAACAGAATGATACCTCTACTCTAGAGTAGAAAATTACAACAGTTCAAAGCATGCAAACCATTCCAATTTAAGTCTAATCAACATGCATCTTCTACCATATCAAATAAACCTCAAAACGTCTATAATAATAGTTTCAAACATCGAAATTTAGTCCAAGTAATAATCAACATATTATGAAACAAATCTCATAATTCTAAGAACGAATAGACTATAGAAGCATCCAAAAACATCATGAAAAATACCAATAAAAGTTTACCACATTATCTTATTCTCAAAACATAAACAAATAACAATAACACCTATGAAAAACGGAAATGGGCTTGCTCGGATCACCCCTTGGAACCACACCGCTCAGACCTATACACTACTAATCTGCAATGGTTTAAGAAGGGAATGGATGAGCTTAACAAGCTTAGTGAATGCCTAGAACAACTACCATGCAAACAATTCATCAAGTATCGACGAAACAACCATATGGCATAACCTCAACAGTTCCAACTCTAGTGTCATATTATACTTACTCGTGCATTATTTTCTAGTTCTTTTACATGGTAAACATATTCACTTTTAAGCATATATGACATTATACATATAAATACACAACATTTAAACATATATCACAATACTCATATAACTCCATAACGTTTAAGTATATATCGTAATACTCATATAATCACATAACATTCAAACATGGATATTGCAATACTGAAAAACATCTTAATAGGTAAATTGCATAATGGTCACATATCATATAAACACATATCACAATACACACATATTCATAATTTAAGATAATTTGACACTTGAGCTATGAAACATAAAAGGAAGCTCTATCATCACTCATCAGATACAGGAATCTCCAACACACCACATAGACTCATAGAGTCAAACATGTCCCAAAAGTGAAGCATAAAGCTAACGCTTTCCTTATTTCCCCTCACATGTCCTGCTGAATGGAGCTTAGCTCACATTCTCTTATCTCTCTAACATGTCCCAGGGGCTCAATGCCCAAAATCATTGTACATATAGGTGAGTAGTCACAATCCTATGGCATGCCAAATATATCTAATGGTTTCAATATCACAAGGCTATAATATCTGAAATCAAACACATATCACTTATCGATTATCCGTGCACTATCACAACATTTAACATATACATAACATTTACACATTTGCACTTTCACAACAGTTATCATAACCACATATCACATGTTATAACTGTAATGGCGTAAATTCAATGTTATCGGAACAGTGGTTTCGTAACCACAAATCCGATTTAAAGAGAAATTTATTTCAATATTTTTGCTTGAAAATTTATATGATAGGAAAATCGTATGAAAATATTGATAGGAAAATTTTATCGATTTAGTGATTAGTTAGAAAAAGAAATTATTGAAGAAATTGGGTAAAATAAGGTATCGGGACCTCTATCTCGTAAAACCGAGTCAAAAATAATTTTATAAATATTTATGAAATGTTATTAATGTGGTATTAAAATTTCGTTAGGAAATTTTAATGTTTGGGTAGTCAATTAAATGAAAAGGACTGAATTGTAATAGGTGTAAAAGTTGCTAGAGTGATTAAATAGCTTAGTAGTCTAATGAGAAAGGATTTAAAAGGCAATTAGACCCAAAAGTTATTTGGGCTGGACGGCAAGGGTATGAAATTAGCAGAAAAATTGATAAATTAAGGGTAAAATTGGAATATTGCAAAATTAACTAAATAAAACTAGGACTAAATAGGAAATATCTAGATTTCTCTTCATTTCTCTTCAATTCCAGCAGCTAAAAACGCCATAGGAGGGTTCTCTAAGCTGGTATTTCATAATTTTGCACCAAGTGAGTTAATCCTTGCCTTTTCTTGTAATTTTGTGTTTCTAAGACTTTTACAACTAGATCCTACTATTAAATTCATTAGTTTTTGATCTCATGGATGAAATTTAAAGTCACCATGGTTGAGTGCTGTAAGTTTATGATGAAATAGAATGAAATTAAAGCTTTAATTTGTTTATGAGATGATTTTATTAGGGAATTTCAATGGAAATTGATTTTGGGACCTAATTGTGAAAATGTTTGGAATTAAAGTCTATTGCTGAAATTTTGATTCCTAAAGGTTGTAAACTAGTTTAAGGTGATAGAATAAAATGTTAATTGAGAAAAATCAGCTCAATTGAGAGGCTAATTGAGTAGGGACGAAATTATCATTTATTAAAAGCTTAGGGAAAAATGGTAATAAACACTTGCACTAAAACAGTTTGGACAGCAGAGAGAGACTAAATTTGAAAAATCACAAAATTGTAGGAATCGAATTAGAAGATGAACAAAATATGGAATTAAATCTTATTGAGTATAGTGTCTCATAGAAGAAATATTGTAAGCAATGGATTTGTAAATTTTGAGATATAATGAATTTTGTGAGACAAGGTCAGAATGAATTCGGGTTCCCCTGTTCTGAATTTGAAAAATTATAAAAAATTGAATAAAAATAATTAGGGACTTAAATTTATATGTCTAGAATTCTGAATGAGTCTATTTTTAATAGAAACAAACAAGAACATCATTTGAATTCTATATAAAGAGATAATTTATTTTTAGTGAAGAAGGGTCAGAACTGTTAGACAACAGAACAGGGGTGACTTTGAAGAATAAACTGTATTGATTGGCTAAACCAAAAATTCTTAAAATTTTATGGTAAACATATATATGAGTCTAGTTTCAGGAAAAATTAACGGATCTTAATTTGGAGTTCCGTAGCTCAAGTTATAAATAATTTAGTGACTATGACTCAAGTAGACAGCTTTGAATGAACTATAAATAATAGTTGAATTATAGAGAATGTTGCATATGAATATGAAATGTATTAAATTGATAATTAAATTTATTTATTTAGATCCAGAAGATTCAAATATGAAGCTAGATCAAGGAAAGGAAAAAGTTCGGGATTAATAGATTTTTACTGTTTACAAACAAGTATCAAGGTAAGTTCATGTAACTTGAATTATATTCTTAAATGGTTGAAATGCATGTTTTTGATATGAATATGATTTGAATGTTCATTGTATGAAAATTTATGAAACATTGATATATTTGATAAAATGGGAACAAATCCTGTTTGAATGAAAGGAAAATTCGATGGATCTCTGAAAAGGAATTGACGGTAAAAGGATCTAGCCGGACGGGTGATCCTATCTGATATAGCCCTCACGAAGAATATGTGTAAAATGGATTTAGCCCCGACGGGTAATCCGAATTAGGGTCTCAATTTAGCTTTGACTGGTAATTCAGATCCAAGCTCATTAGAGTAATTGTCGTTGCGATTTAGCCTGGACTAGTAATCCCGACAATACTCTATGAGTTTATATTGCGAGGATTTAGCCTGACCGGTAATCCATTGCAAGGTTGAGGTTCGTGGGAGTGTGCTCTCGAAATGGAAATGTCGCACATGAATATGAATTGACGGACCAAATTGTACACTAAAAGTGTACCTCTGAAAATCCATCGAAATTCGATAAATTCAACGGGATAAGTATAAAAAAATAACAAGGAAATGGAAATTATGATATTGATGAGCTCATCAATCATAGTATATATTATTGGTACATGGAAATTATTGTACTAACTTGAATGTTGAGTTTGTGCATGTTAGGGTAATAATGCATTGAATGGATATATGAATGTTTATTATATTGTATTGAAAATATTAGGTAAGTATAATTCTTGTTACATGAGCTTACTAAGCACAAAGTGCTTACCCGCTTCCTTTTTCCCTGTTTTGTAGTGTTAAGAGCTCGGAGGTCGGATTTGGTGGAGACACATCACATCGTCAACCTCGAGGATTTCGGTATATAAAGAAACTTTATTTTGGAAATCAATGGCATGTATAAGCTAACAAAGTAAATGTTCACATGAAATGAATGTAAAGTTAGCCATTAGTATGGTTAACAAACCTGGTTATAGATATGTGATGACGTTATCTTATATAAATGCATGAATCTATCATGAAAATATGTTGAATGAAAAAAAAAATTAATTCGTAAACTCCGGTAATGCCTCGTACCCTATTCCTGCAATGAATACGGGTAGGGGTATTACATTTATTGGTATCAGAGCTACGGTTTAGCCGGTTCTAGGACCGATGTAGCAAATACAAGATTAGCTATACATGCCATTTAAATTATTATTGATAGTGTGATATCTCCTGACCATTTAAAATGTGTTTTTCTTATAGTAATGTCATCCGACCGAGCTCAATCTGAGGAGCTGGGAGTCATGCTCTGGCTTCAGTACAAAGAGAAGAAACTAGCAGTAGAAGGCTCGAGACAGAGGGTCGAGGGGAGGAGGCAAAAACAGCCTTCTTTCAAATGATGAATGAATGGTTTAATCAATACTTAAGAACTAACCACAGTAGTGCAGCAAGTTCAAGCTCCCTTCCCGCTCCTTCACGGTTCCGAGATCCCACAAGGTGCAGTCTTGAATCTGTCGAAAAGGAAAGCTCCAGAGATAAAATTCAAAAATATGGGTAGAAGAATTTCGAGCAGCGTTGATGATAATTCGAACGGGCTGAATTACGGTTAGAAAATACTACTCGGGTTACGGAAGAATTATCTTGTACACCGAAGAATGTCCAAATGTGCCGTCTCACCGCTAAAAGATACGACTTACCATTGGTGGAATACTAAAGCTTCAGTTGTTCCAAAGAAGAAATTACATGGGAATTCTTTCGGACCGAGTTCGAAAAAAATATATCACCAGAGGTTCCTTGACCGAAAAGAAAAGAATTTCTTGAGTTAAAAGCAGGCAATAGATCAAGATTCTGAATATGAAAGAGAATTTGTTCGATTGAGTAAATATGCTCGAGAATGGGTACAATCGAAGTTGAAATGTGCAAACGATTCAAGAAGGGTTGAATGAAGACATTAAGTTCTTGATCGAATTCTTGAAATTCGAGAGTTTGCTACATTGGCGAGAGAGCTTATAAAGCGTAAGAATTGAGCAAAGAAAAGAAACAGTGAGAGGAAGCTCGAATTTTAGTAAAAGACCGATGGGAAAATCCTTTTCGCTTCAAAGAAATTGAAGAAATATCGGATCGTTCTACTTCACCATTGGGTATTCGGGCAAAGAACGAGGTTCTCAACGCACTAATCCAAGGCCTTCTACTCCATCGATGACCGGTGTTGGCGGTGTTGGCACTCTTAAACCGAGATGCCGATCGTAATAAAGCTCATTTTGGTGAATGCCGATTTAAAAGTGGGGCTTGTTACCGATGTGGTTCTTTTGACCATTTCCTCAGAGATTGTCCAGAAAGGGTTGAAAAGAAGTTAAACATATATCGGCCGAGTAATCTAGTTTCGAGGGCGACCACCTCAACCATCCCAGTAATGTCGGGGTAGTCGAGGAGCTACAAAAGATACTATAGGTAGGCTTGAGGTACGAGCACCGCTAGGACATATGCCATTCGTGCGGAGAAGATGCTTCACACCCGATATTATTATCGGTACATTTTCTTTACTTGATCTTGATATTCTTGCATTGATTGATCCCGGTTCTACGCATTCATATATATGTGTTAAACTTGCAATTGTTAAAATTTATCTGTTGAACCCATCAATTTGTGGTTAAAGTCTCGAACCCCCGGGCGATCGTGTTAGTGGATAAAATTTGTAAAATTGTCCACCGATGGTAAGAGGTTATTGTTTCCGGTGATTTGATATTACGCCATTTGATGAATTTGACGTGATATTGGGTATAGATTGGTTAACCCAAAGATGATGCGGTAGTAAATTGTAAACAAAAATATATTGTGCTAAAATGTCGAATGGTGAGTTGCTCGGGTTAAATCGATCGATGGAGGGTTATCGATATGATTTCGATAATGGCGACCGCAGGTATGTCAAAAGGGTATGATGCTTACTTGGCTTATGTACTCGACACCAAGGTATTTGAGTCAAAGATACAGCGATTCGATGGTATGTGAATTTTCCGATGTGTTTCGGAAGAATTACCAAGATTGCCACCGAAAGAGAAGTGGAATTTTCTATAGATTTGATTCCGAACTACTCCGATCTCCATAGCTCCATCGGGATGGCTCCTATAGAATTAAAAGAGTTAAAGACACGATTGCAAAAGCTTGTTGATGGGGTTTTGTTCGACCGAGTCATTCACCTTGGGGTGCTCCGGTTCATTTGTGAAAAAGAAAATGGGTCTTTGAGATTGTGTATCGACTACCGGCAACTTAATAAAGTAACCATAAAGAATAAGTACCGTTACCGGATTGATAATTTATTTGATCAATGAAAGGTGCTACTATGTTTTCAAAGATTGATCTTCGATCGTTATTATCGATTCTGGGTAAAGGAGTCGATGTGCCAAAAACAGCCTTTAGAACCGTGTACGGGCATTATGAGTTTCTAGTTATGCCGTTTGGGCTAACTAATGCACCGCAGATTCATGAATTTGATGAATCGGATATTTAGACCGTATTTAGACAGATTTGTAGTAGTATTCATTGATGATATTTTGGTTTATTCTGGGATGAAGAAGAACATGCGAACATTTGAGAATTGTGTTGCAAATTCTACGAGAGAAGCGGTTGTATGCTAAATTCAAGAAATGTGAATTTTGGCTTAGAAGTGAGTTTTCTTGGACACATTGTATCCGCCAAAGGCATCGTGGTAGATCCAAGTAAAATCTCACTATTGTCAATTGGAGTCCACCAAGAATGTATCCGAAGTTAGAAATTTCTTGGGTTTAGTGGTTATTATCGGAGATTTGTACAGGATTCTCTATGATAGCTTCTCCAATGACTCGATTATTGCGAAAGATGTAAAGTTCGAGTGGATGATGAATGTCAACAAAGTTTCAACCGATTGAAAGACCTATTAACGAAAGCACTGTATTAGTGCAACTGAACCGGTAAGGAATTTGTTATTTACAAAGATGCCTCATTAAATGGTTTAGGTTGTGTTTTGATGCAAGAAGGTAAAGTAATAGCCTATGCTTCAAGACAACTTAAACCACATGAAAGAAATTACCCAAGACATGATCTTGAATTAGTCTGCTATTGTATTTATTTGAAGATATGGCGGCATTACTTGTACGGTGAGAAATGTCATTTATACTGATCATAAAAGCTTGAAATATTTGATGACACAGAAAGATTTGAATTTGAGACAGCGCAGGTGGCTTGAACTAATAAAGGACTATGATTTGATTATTGATTACCATCCGGTAAGGCTAATGTTGTAGCCGATGCTTTGAGCCGAAAATCTCTGTTTGCTTTACGAGCTATGAATACCCGATTATCATTGACTGATGATGGTTCAATCCTAGCTGAATTAAGAGCTAAACCGACATTTTTACAGCAAATATGTGAAGCTCAGAAGAATGATGAGAAGTTACGAGTTAAGCAGACACAGTGTGAGTCAGGTAATGATTCTGAATTTCAGATTGGTTCTGATGATTGTTTATTATTCAGAGGTAGGGTATGTGTACCTCAGAATTCAGAGCTCATACAGAAGATTCTACGCGAGGCCCATAGTAGTACTATGTCTGTACATCCGGGGAGTAATAAAATGTATAATGATCTGAAAAAGATGTACTGGTGGTCGGGAATGAAACGTGATATCTCTGAGTTTGTATCAAGGTGTTTAATATGTCAACAAGTTAAAGCTGAACATCAGGTACCTTTGGGGTTACTTCAGCCAATTACTATACCGGAATGGAAATGGGAAAGAATCACTATGGATTTTGTATCGGGGCTACCTTTGTCTCCAAGGAAAAAAGATGCTATTTGGGTGATTGTAGACCGATTGACAAAGTCAGCTCACTTTATTCCGGTACGTATGGATTATTCTTTAGATAAACTAGCTGAACTGTACATATCTGAGATTGTCAGGTTACATGGAGTGCCTGTCTCCATTATATCAGATAGAGATCCTCGATTTACGTCTCGTTTCTGGGACAAATTGCAAGAAGCCTTGGGTACTCAGTTGTATTTCAGCACTGCATTTCATCCTCAGACAGATGGTCAATCTGAGCGTGTAATTCAAGTATTGGAAGATATGCTCCGATGTTGTATACTAGAGTTTGAAGGTAATTGGGAGAGGTATCTACCTTTGATTGAATTTACTTACAATAACAGTTATCAGTCTAGTATTAAAATGGCTCCGTATGAAGCTTTGTATGGTAAAAAATGTAGAACACCGTTATATTGGACAGAGCTCAGTGAAAGGAAGATACATGGGGTTGATTTGATCCGGGAAACAGAAGAAAAAGTAAAGGTTATTCGAGAAATGTGCCGTCTCACGCTAAAAGATACAACTTACCATTGGTGGAATACTAAAGCTTCAGTTGTTCGAAAGAAGAAATTACATGGGAATTCTTTCGGACCGAGTTCGAAAAAAAATATATCACCAGAGGTTCCTTGACCGAAAAAGAAAAGAATTTCTTGAGTTAAAACAGGCAATAGATCGAGATCTGAATATGAAAGAGAATTTGTTCGATTGAGTAAATATGCTCGAGAATGGGTACAGTCGAAGTTGAAATGTGCAAACGATTCAAGTATTCGGGCAAAGAACGAGGTTCTCAACGCACTAATCCAAGGCCTTCTACTCCATCGATGACCGGTGTTGGCGGTGTTGGCACTCTTAAACCGAGATGCCGATCTTGTAATAAAGCTCATTTTGGTGAATGCCGATTTAAAAGTGGGGCTTGTTACCGATGTGGTTCTTTTGACCATTTCTCGAGATTGTCCGAAAGGGTTGAAAAGAAGTTAAACATATATCGAAGCCGAGTAATCTAGTTTCGAGGGGCAGACCACCTCAACCATCCGGTAATGTCAGGGGTAGTCGAGGAGCTACAAAAGATACTATAGGTAGGCTTGAGGTACGAGCACCTGCTAGGACATATGCCATTCGTGCCAGAGAAGATGCTTCAGCACCCGATATTATTACTGGTACATTTTCTTTACTTGATACTGATATTACTGCATTGATTGATCCTGGTTCTACGCATTCATATATATGTGTTAAACTTGCAATTGTTAAAAATTTATCTGTTGAACCTACTGAATTTGTGGTTAAAGTCTCGAACCCCCTGGGCCAGTCTGTGTTAGTGGATAAAATTTGTAAAAATTGTCCACTGATGGTAAGAGGTTATTGTTTCCCGGCTGATTTGATATTACTGCCATTTGATGAATTTGACGTGATATTGGGTATAGATTGGTTAACCCAGCATGATGCGGTAGTAAATTGTAAACAAAAATATATTGTGCTAAAATGTCAGAATGGTGAGTTGCTCCGGGTTAAATCGATCGACGGAGGGTTATCGATATGATTTCGATAATGGCGACACGAGGTATGTCAAAAGGGTATGATGCTTACTTGGCTTATGTACTCGACACCAAGGTATTTGAGTCAAAGATACTGAGCGATTCGATGGTATGTGAATTTTCCGATGTGTTTCGGAAGAATTACCAAGATTGCCACCGAAAGAGAAGTGGAATTTTCTATAGATTTGATTCCTGGAACTACTCCGATCTCCATAGCTCGTCTCCGGATGGCTCCTATAAATTAAAAGAGTTAAAGACACGTTGCAAAAGCTTGTTGACGGGGTTTTGTTCGACCGAGTCATTCACCTTGGGGTGCTCCGTTTCATTTGTGAAAAAAAAAAATGGGTCTTTGAGATTGTGTATCGACTACCGGCGACTTAATAAAGTAACCATAAAGAATAAGTACCGTTACCGGATTGATAATTTATTTGATCAATTGAAAGGTGCTACTATGTTTTCAAAGATTGATCTTGATCGGTTATTATCGATTCTGGGTAAAGGAGTCGGATGTGCCAAAAACAGCCTTTAGAACCAGGTACGGGCATTATGAGTTTCTAGTTATGCCGTTTGGGCTAACTAATGCACCTGCAGTATTCATGAATTTGATGAATCGGATATTTAGACCGTACTTAGACAGATTTGTAGTAGTATTCATTGATGATATTTTGGTTTATTCTCGGGATGAAGAAGAACATGCAGAACATTTGAGAATTGTGTTGCAAATTCTACGAGAGAAGCAGTTGTATGCTAAATTCAGTAAATGTGAATTTTGGCTTCGAGAAGTGAGTTTTCTTGGACACATTGTATCTGCCGAAGGCATCAGGGTAGATCCAAGTAAAATCTCAGCTATTGTCAATTGGAGTCCACCAAGAATGTATCCGAGTTAGAAATTTCTTGGGTTTAGCTGGTTATTATCGGAGATTTGTACAGGGATTCTCTATGATAGCTTCTCCAATGACTCGATTATTGCAGAAAGATGTAAAGTTCGAGTGGACTGATGAATGTCAACAAAGTTTCAACCGATTGAAAGACCTATTAACGAAAGCACCTGTATTAGTGCAGCCTGAACCGGGTAAGGAATTTGTTATTTACAGTGATGCCTCATTAAATGGTTTAGGTTGTGTTTTGATGCAAGAAGGTAAAGTAATAGCCTATGCTTCAAGACAACTTAAACCACATGAAAGAAATTACCCAGTACATGATCTTGAATTAGCTGCTATTGTATTTGCGCTGAAGATATGGCGGCATTACTTGTACGGTGAGAAATGTCATATTTATACTGATCATAAAAGCTTGAAATATTTGATGACACAGAAAGATTTGAATTTGAGACAGCGCAGGTGGCTTGAACTAATAAAGGACTATGATTTGATTATTGATTACCATCCGGGTAAGGCTAATGTTGTAGCTGATGCTTTGAGCCGAAAATCTCTGTTTGCTTTACGAGCTATGAATACCCGATTATCATTGATGATGATGGTTCAATCTAGCTGAATTAAGAGCTAAACCGACATTTTACAGCAAATATGTGAAGCTCGGAAGAATGATGAGAAGTTACGGAGTTAAGCGGGCACAGTGTGAGTCGGTAATGATTCGAATTTGATTGGTTCGATGATTGTTTATTATTCGAGGTAGGGTATGTGTACCTCGAATTGAGCTCATCTGAAGATTCTACGCGAGGCCCATAGTAGTACTATGTCTGTACATCCGGGAGTAATAAAATGTATAATGATCTGAAAAAGATGTCTTGGTGGTCGGGAATGAAACGTGATATCTCGAGTTTGTATCAAGGTGTTTAATATGTCAACAAGTTAAAGTGAACATCGGTACCTTTGGGGTTACTTCACCAATTACTATACCGGAATGGAAATGGGAAAGAATCACTATGGATTTTGTATCGGGCTACCTTTGTCTCCAAGGAAAAAGATGCTATTTGGGTGATTGTAGACCGATTGACAAAGTCGACTCACTTTATTCCTAAGACGTATGGATTATTCTTTAGATAAACTAATTGAACTGTACATATCGAGATTGTCGGGTTACATGGAGTGCTGTCTCCATTATATCGATAGAGATCCTCGATTTACGTCTCGTTTCGGGACAAATTGCAAGAAGCCTTGGGTACTCGGTTGTATTTCAACCTTGCATTTCATCCTCGACGAGATGGTCAATCGGCGTGTAATTCAAGTATTGGAAGATATGCTCGATGTTGTATACTAGAGTTTGAAGGTAATTGGGAGAGGTATCTACCTTTGATTGAATTTACTTACAATAATGATTATCGATCTAGTATTAAAATGGCTCCGTATGAAGCTTTGTATGGTAAAAATGTAGAACACCGTTATATTGGATGAGCTCGATGAAAGGAAGATACATGGGGTTGATTTGATCCGGAAAGCGAGAAGAAAAAGTAAAGGTTATTCGAGATAGTCTAAAAGCAGCTTCCGATCGTCAAAAATCATATGCCGACCTTAAGCGAAAAGAGATTAAATTTCAAGTCGATGACAAGGTATTTCTGAAAGTGTCTCCTTGGAAGAAAGTTCTTCGATTCGGTCGAAAGGGTAAATTGAGTCCAAGATTTATCGGCCCTATGAAATCATAGAAAGAATTGGACCGGTAAACTTATCGATTGGCATTACCACCGAACTTGATAGAATCCATAATGTTTTTCATGTATCTATGTTACGATGATATCAATCAAATCCTTCACATGTTATTTCTCCGACAGAAGTAGATATTCAACCGGATATGACTTACAGTGAAGAACCGGTCAAGATATTGGCACGGGAGACAAAAGAGCTTAGAAATAAAAAGATAAATTTGGTGAAAGTATTGTGGCAAAAGCACGGGATTGAGGAAGCAACATGGGAACCGGAGGAGGCAATGAGGAAACAATGCCCAAACCTCTTTACTGGTAAGATTTTCGAGGACGAAAATCCTTAAAAGGGGGGGAGAGTTGTAATGGCGTAAATTCAATGTTATCGGAACAGTGGTTTCGTAACCACAAATCCGATTTAAAGAGAAATTTATTTCAATATTTTTGCTTGAAAATTTATATGATAGGAAAATCGTATGAAAATATTGATAGGAAAATTTTATCGATTTAGTGATTAGTTAGAAAAGAAATTATTGAAGAAATTGGGTAAAATAAGGTATCGGGACCTCTATCTCGTAAAACCGAGTCGAAAATAATTTTATAAATATTTATGAAATGTTATTAATGTGGTATTAAAATTTCGTTAGGAAATTTTAATGTTTGGGTAGTCAATTAAATGAAAAGGATTGAATTGTAATAGGTGTAAAAGTTGCTAGAGTGATTAAATAGCTTATTAGTCTAATGAGAAAGGATTTAAAAGGCAATTAGACCCAAAAGTTATTTGGGCTGGACGGCAAGGGTATGAAATCAGCAGAAAAATTGATAAATTAAGGGTAAAATTGGAATATTGCAAAATTAACTAAATAAAACTAGGACTAAATAGGAAATATCTAGATTTCTCTTCATTTCTCTTCAATTCCAGCAGCTAAAAATGCCATAGGAGGGTTCTCTAAGCTGGTATTTCATAATTTTTGCACCAAGTGAGTTAATCCTTGCCTTTTCTTGTAATTTTTGTGTTTCTAAGACTTTTACAACTAGATCCTACTATTAAATTCATTAGTTTTTGATTTCATGGATGAAATTTAAAGTCACCATGGTTGAGTGCTGTAAGTTTATGATGAAATAGAATGAAATTAAAGCTTTAATTTGTTTATGAGATGATTTTATTAGGGAATTTCAATGGAAATTGATTTTTGGGACCTAATTGTGAAAATGTTTGGAATTAAAGTCTATTGCTGAAATTTTGATTCCTAAAGGTTGTAAACTAGTTTAAGGTGATAGAATAAAATGTTAATTGAGAAAAATCAGCTCAATTGAGAGGCTAATTGAGTAGGGACGAAATTATCATTTATTAAAAACTTAGGGGAAAAATGGTAATAAACAGCTTGCACTAAAACAGTTTGGACAGCAGCAGTAGACTAACTTTGAAAAATCACCAAAATTGTAGGAATCGAATTAGAAGATGAACAAAATATGGAATTAAAGCTTATTGAGTCTAGTTTCTCATAGAAGAAATATTGTAAGCAATGGATTTGTAAATTTTGAGATATAATGAATTTTGTGAGACAAGGTCAGAATGAATTCAGGTTCCCTGTTCTGACTTTGAAAAATTATAAAAATTGAATAAAAATAATTAGGGACTTAAATTTATATATATAGAATTCTGAATGAGTCTATTTTAATAGAAACAAACAAGAACATCATTTGAATTCTGTATAAAGAGATAATTTATTTTAGTGAAGAAGGGTCAGAACTGTTAGACAACAGAACAGGGTGACTTTGAAGAATAAACTGTACTGATTGGCTAAACCAAAAATTCTTAAAATTTTATGGTAAAAATATATATGAGCCTAGTTTCAGGAAAAATTAACGTATCTTAATTTGGAGTTCTGCAGCTCAATTTATAAATAATTTAGTGACTATGACTCAAGTAGACAGCTTTGAATGAACTATAAATAATAGTTGAATTATAGAGAATGTTGCATATGAACATGAAATGTATTAAATTGATAATTAAATTTATTTATTTAGATCCAGAAGATTCAAATACGAAGCTAGATCGAGGAAAGGAAAAAGTTCGGGATTAATAGATTTTTACTGTTTACAAACAAGTATCAAGGTAAGTTCATGTAACTTGAATTATATTCTTAAATGGTTGAAATGCATGTTTTTGATATGAATATGATTTGAATGTTCATTGTATGAAAATTTATGAAACATTGATATATTTGATAAAATGGGAAGAAATCCCGTTTGAATGAAAGGAAAATTCGATGTATCTCTGAAAAGGAATTGACGGTAAAAAGGATCTAGCCCGGACAGGTGATCCTATCCTGATATAGCCCTCCCGAAGAATATGTGTAAAATGGATTTAGCCCCGACGAGTAATCCGAATTAAGGTCTAAATTTAGCCTGGACTGGTAATTCAGATCCAAGCTCATTAGAGTAATTGTCGCTGCAGGGGATTTAGCCTGGACTGGTAATCCCGACAATACTCTATGAGTTTATATTGCAGGGGATTTAGCCTGGACTGGTAATCCCGCTGCAAGGTTGAGGTTCGCGGGAGTGTGCTCTCTGAAATGGAAATGTGCGCACATGAATATGAATTGACGGACCCGAAATTGTACACTAAAAGTGTACCTCTGAAAATCCATCGAAATTCCGATAAATTCAACGGGATAAGTATAAAAAAAATAACAAGGAAATGGAAATTATGATATTGATGAGCTCATCAATCATGGTATATATTATTGGTACATGGAAATTATTGTACTAACTTGAATGTTGAGTTCGTGCATGTTAGGGTAATAATGCATTGAATGGATATATGAATGTTTATTATATTGTATTGAAAATATTAGGTAAGTATAATTCTTGTTACATGAGCTTACTAAGCACAAAGTGCTTACCCCGTTTCCTTTTTCCCTGTTTTGTAGTGTTAAGAGCTCGGAGGTCGGATTTGGTGGAGACACATCACCTTTATCAACCTCGGGATTTCGGTATATAAAGAAACTTTATTTTGGAAATCAATGGCATGTATAAGCTAACAAAGTAAATGTTAACGTGAAATGAATGTAAAGTTAGCCATTAGTATGGTTAACAAACCTGGTTATAGATATGTGATGACGTTATCTTATATAAATGCATGAATCTATCATGAAAATATGTTGAATTAAAAAAAAATTAATTCGTAAACTCCGGTAATGCCTCGTACCCTATTCCGGCAATGAATACGGGTAGGGGTATTACAATAACATCTTATCTCAATTCACATATTCACAAATAGATAAGCACATAGTTCACAAGATAACATAGGTATGAGAAAGATTATACTCAGAATTTAGAGTAGGGGTTTAGGCTACCATTAAATTCCCAAATAACGCATTGAATCATGTCCACAAACAATTATTCCAAAAACTCACCAATTACACTTTCGCCGAAAAGCCGAAAGCCTAAACTAGCTTTTCCTTATCTTTATCTCTACTCATAGAAGGTCCTAAAGAATTCGAAGCTTTAACACAATAAATTACACAACAACACACTAAAAAATTAGCTAAGGACTCACCACAAGCAATAAAAAAAATGTCTAAGCTATGTTCTCATGTAGCTAAAACCTTTAACATAACCACCTTGAAATCAAAATATATCAATCTACACTTAATCTTTTCGCCTAAAACGAGTTTCATTCATCTAATTATTCACCTATGACTAATTCTCAACCTTTAAACTACAATAAGATACTCAATTCATAGTATCAACTTTTTTGACATGTTTTATGGCTATTTTCCAAAAATTCATTAGAACTCAAGAATTCTTTAACGAAACGTCGAAGTAAGTTTAGAAACCTCTTAATCATGTCCAAACTAATTGAAAAACACTTGAAAACAACGTTTTTACTCAAAATCTCGAAATCCACCATTAATGACCCAATTTTCTGCTTTTGTTCAAAACATGCAATTTAATGGCTGAAAACTTGGCTTTAAAGACTACATAGCATTTAAAATTAATAGAAAAATGAATGGCTACCTTAGTTGTAAGAAAAAATAGACTTCTTTCAAAAACCCAGAAAATCCACACACGAAGAAGATGATGAAATATATGGAGTTTTTGAGTGTTTTCTTGAAGATTTATGAAGGTAATTGACTTGAGGAATGATAAGAATCAAAAGATTGAAGATTTAAAAAAGAAAATCGAATGAGGGATTTGGGGAAGTTTTGGACGGCAAACACAAATAAAGGGGGAAGGTTTTTACGTGACTTTGCCATGGGTGAGGAAAGAAATGGGTTGAATTTTAAATTTTGGTTTAATTTCCTCTTAGAAACTCATAAATTTGACCCTTTTACAAACTAGTCCTTACTTCAAAATTAATGATCTTTTAAACACATTTTTCAAAAATTGACTTGATTTTCTAAAAACCATAGACAAAAACATTACCAATAAACCATGCTGCAAAATTTCGAACACTCTAAAGCTAAAATCCCTAAAATACCCGCAAAACTCTTAGGCCCTATTTTAGGGTGTTACATGTTACATAATATCTACAAGAAAATAGGAAAAATAACACGAGTAAGCTTTAAGAAGTTTAGTAAGTTCACATGGTGAAACGATATAACTTACCAAATTCATAGCTTAATAAAACAAACTCATTAACTAATATTAACTCTATCAACCGCAAGCATTCAACAAGTGAAGATCATATACACGAGTCATTTAATCATCTCATTTCTACGATATCAACATTATCAAGTCATGATATAATATCGAAAATCATGAAAACGTATACAAGTCATTAACAAGGAATCATAACTAAATATCAATTACATATCATCACTATGTCATTTAACCATTGAAAATTTTCTCGGTGAACAATATAAACAAATACGGATACACGATTATCCACCCAAAAAACGTCAAAATGCTCAACCGAGCCAATCCAACCAAAAACACGCTAGGGCATCAAGTGCCTAGCCCGTAGGCTAACATCCCTATAGAAACACGCCTAGGCACTAAGTGCCAAGCCTGTAGGCTTTACATCCGCCCCAAGAAACACGCCAGAATCATTGTAAATATAACTCGACAATCTACAACAAATGTTGGACTCCGATATATTCAGTGTATAATAACAAGTCAAGAATCATCATCTCATCACAAGTCAATCCTGTACAACACGCAAAAAAACCTTTTGGCATGCCAATTGTATTCTATCCTATGTTCATTCGGACTCGATACTTGTCTCAATATAACAGTTTACGATTCAATCCACTTTTCTCACCTTATACTAATTATAACATTTAACACTCAAAATATATATTTAATTCAATAAAACATAATTAACATACACAAAATAGTATCGTATGAACTTACCAGGGCTAAACTATAGAGATAGTAATATCAAGGACTTGTCAATAATTTTCTCTTTTCCATGATTTTCTACTGATTCTTGATCTATACAATAATTTAATTTAATTATCAGTCCCAAATACTTTATAATAATCCATTTAATGCATATGACTTCTTTATTAAAATGTTCACAGTTTCCTTACACTTTTGCATTTTATTCAATTTAGCCCCTAAAACTGAAACAAACTTATTTTCACAATTAATCTATAAACCCAAATTGTCGAATTCCTAATCATACATAATCAACCCTCTAATGCTGAAATTTTACAAGAAAAACATGCCAATTTAAACATATTTTTAATTTAGTCCTTCAACTTAAAAACTATACAAAAATCACATTACAAAAAGGTCTTAATTCATCATCAAACTTCAAACTAAACCATTAAGAACTTGAAAGCTTAAAAAACATCAATGACAAGTTTGCAAAACTCTAAAAGAATCACAAATTAGCCCCTGGGGTAGATAGATTAAGTTACAATGATCTCTAAAATTCATGAAAACTAACTAATGAAACAGTTACATGAAAGGGAAAACTGAATGCTTCAAGCTTTTCCTTCTATGGTTTCGATCACACAATGAAAAGAAGATGATGATGTTTTGTTTGTTTTATTATTTTAATTTCTTTAACCTTAAATTTTAATTAACATTTTTAATTATAAAACTTAATTAATAAGCACATGACCGACCATTGACATGTATCATGGTATAATTACCACATAAATCGTCCTACTTTAATTATTTAAGCCATTTAGTTAAGAAAAATCAATAGCAAGAAAATTTATCCTTTTTATGATTTAGTCCTTTTTCTTTGATTAACTAACAAATCACTAAAATTTTCAGACCAAACTTCAATCTACCTATAAATCAAATGGCAAGGGAAACTCTCCTTCATCCATACAATCAACAAATTATTCCTAATCATCAAGGATCTCAGTGTTTTCTTCTAACAAGATTTGATACAACTAAGAATGAATGCACGTATGGCTAGGCAAGAATTTAGCCCCACAACAATAGCATAGCCCATTCTTCCAGAGATAGGTAAAGGCAGCTTACCTCTTGATCTACCATTTGCAGAGATAGGTTTAACTAATTTTGATCCATGACTAGCAACCTAACTTGCTACTATTGTAGAATAATTCTTAGCAGTCATTGTACTAGGAAATAATAAACTATTTCTAAAGGCTGAAAAATACCAAGAAGGTGTGGCTCCCTCCTTTAATTAGCAAGCAGGATAGACTCAACTTGCTTAGCCATATGCAAACACTCAGTTAAGTGTTTAGGTTTGAATAGTCAATAGATTGACCTATCTCCAACTTCAAATTGTTTACAAAAATGCTAAGAGCATACAATTTTGAAAATTATAGCTAATTAATGATACTTAGAAAAACTTCATGGTATTGTTTTATTATACATTTCTACTTCAAGTAGACTAACTTAGCCATTAGATATTGGAACAAATCAGGGGTAAATATTCATCTACTTGAGGTAAGCATCCCACTTTAGCAAATGAAAACCCCTTTCTGATGACAATAAAAATGATGCCAATCTAATACTTTACCCTTTAGTTACAGCATCACTGTCCTGATTTTGGCAGACTCAAGAACCAATTTTCCTTCAAAATAATACTCAACCTTTAACCACCACCATCTGAAATCAGTCCCATCAAATCGAGGACACTTCAACTTATAAGCTATATTGACAACTTCACCTCCACGATCATAACTAAAACCAACTTTTTCAACAATCACATGTCCCCTAATATCCTTAGGAACCTCTATAACTGGTAGCCCTGAAGGAGCTCCCAAGATACCTTTGCTTTGTTTTGGAGAACCACTGTCTCAAATTCCTTATAAAGCAGGCTCTAACTTACTTAAATAATGCTTAAACAACCCTTTGATCTTTGTTTGCAACTCAGACTTGATCTCACTTAATATTTCATCTCGTAGCACTTGTATTTGAACTTCAATTTTTTTTCTTAAATTGTTGATTGTCCTTTAGAGTGCAAAAACCACTATCTCCACTAGGCATAACTTGGCTCCAATGCCTAAATGATGCTACCCAAAATAATTTACAAAAAATAAAGAAAAAAGAAGGAAGAAGAGAGAATAGAGAGAGATGAGATTTTCCTCAATAAGTAACAACGTAACTACTCCCCACTATTAATAACTGATCACCATAATCCAGGTTTGTTAAGACCGTTACAACTAATTACTAAAGTGGAACGCATCATTTCACTTAAACATTTTCTTAACAGAAAAATAACAAAATTAATAGAAAATAACAACATGAACACTTATTCAATTATTTAGTTCATCCCACAAACTAATATAAAACCCCCCAAATTTTTTAATCCCCACTTTACCCTTGGTAAAAAAAGTCTTTCTCTCAGTCTCAAGTTTTTTTTTAAGCTTAGAAAAATCATGTAAGAATATTTTTATTTATTTTAATTAAACGTATTTACATTAATTTAAATAAAATTTTAATTGAGAAAATATTTAATCTAAAATATATATATATTTTACTTTATTTAAATATTCAATTAATTTAGTTTTTTATTAATTGATTTATAGTGCTAGTTGGAGTTTTTTATTCCAACAATACAAATATGTTAAAATATTCTCAATCTCATACAAATATGTTAAATATATTTTTATTAATTGAAATATTATTAATTGATATTTTATGAGTTAAAATGCTCTTATTTTAACCTTGTGCATATATTATCGTTAGATTTTAGGGATCACCACTAGGGTCATTAAAACTCAGCGTTTTGGATTGTTTTTTGTGTACAGGTTAGAGATAGCTTAGGAAGGAATTCGTTGACAGCCACGCATTTCAAGTTTTTGCACTCTTACATATTCATCAAGACTTCTTTTTTTCAATTAAATTTTAGGTGAATGTACCTAACAAAAAAGGAATTCATTTACCGATAAACAATAACACGTTGCTATAAGCATAAAACTCGTTGGTATAGGTTTAAAACCTATCGTGGTTGTCAAATAGGATTCACCAACGAAAAATGTTTCTATAGGTTTTATCAATATAAACCTTTACCAATAGTAGAATTTCGTCAGTATACACCTTGCGATCTACAATGATACTTAACTGTCAGTAAAAGCGTTGTTAGCTATTTTTATCCATCGAGCTTTTTTATTGACAGTTTTGTTACTGTCAATATATTACCATATGATTTTGTGACAATCATTTATTGACAGGTTTTTTGTCAATAAATGCTATTAAAAATTATCAATAGATTATCATAAACTCTTTTCATTTGAAAATTAATCCCTAATTTTCAAAATTTTCATGATAATGAAGGTATATTAAAGTAAGGATATTAAATTATTTTTTATATAAAATTCATTTATCAACAACATTTAGATGGTGCCATATACAATATATATGTAACACCATAAACAAGAATACAAAATATATATATTAGGAGTTAGAAAAACTTATTTGACTTCCTTGATGATAAGCATTCACTTCATCTTTATAGTCGTCAATTTTCATAATTTTAGATGCAACTTTTGAATGTTGTTTGATGCAAAATCCATCTTATTACATTCCGCTTAATAACCATAATATAATTCTTACTTCATATAAAATACATAATTTTAAAGCCTTAAGATTGTTAGAAAAATTAATAAGAAAATTGAAACAAGAAAAATATATGTTACTAAAATATAATAACTTTGAGGCGTGTAGGATACTTTCCTTAAGGCTTTAAAATGGCTCCAAGATACAACAAAGCCCTCAACACTTCAAGCAAAATAGTAAAATGACTAATAAAAAGTCTTTTATATCCAATAGATATATCTTTCTCTAAGATACCCTTTCATAGAGATATATCTTTTAATGAGATACTATTTCACAAAATTGTTTTGTTTTACAATACAACCTTACATAAAATTATATTTTATAAGATAACTTTACGTACAAAAGTTATGATTTTACAACACAACTATTTGATCAATAATTAGACTTTTCTACATAACAAAATATTGTTACTATCAACATTATAAACTACAAACAATAACTGGAGACATTGACTTATAATAAAATATTGTTACTATCAACATTATAAACTACTAACAATAACTGGAGACATTGACTTTCCAGTTTTTTTGTAGTAAAGTGACAATCATGTTGGAAGGTATAGCCCTGATAATGGGCATTCTGGTTGAAGGATTTATTTTCATCAGGGTGGCTGAATTTAAGGTAGAGCAAAAAATGAGGAGGTTATTTTGTAGTCATCTGAACGGCGAGAAAGATATTAAGGGTGGATGGGTGAAGTTCAAATGATTGCATACATTGGTCGAGTATCCACTAGCTGATAAGGTGAACAACAAAAGAGTTCAACAAGTATGGTAAAGCATACATACTATGCATCATCTGTGAGTTGCTGATGGCTAATAAGTTTAGGAGTTTTTGCTAGTTAATGTATCTACGTTTGTTGTAGGACTTCACTCGTGCTTTCAGCTATAGTTGGGGGTATAGTTGGGGGTCTACGATTTTGGCATTCATGTACTAAGCTCTTAATAATGTGATCGATCATGATATTAAACAATTGAATGATTGCTACACCATCCTTCAAGTATGGGCTTGAATATGAATGCCATTTACAAAATCAACCCCTTCTCATCAATTCTATTTTCTATTGGCGAAAAGGTAGAAGGATATTTATATGCAATGTTTATGATAAATGCACGGATGCAGTGAATTTATTAAAGTCAATTCAACCAAGCTGCCAAATTTTAAGCTCAAAAGATTAGTTAACTTGCGACAAATTTTTGGATGAGATCCAAGCATTTCTGTTGGAAAAAATCGGTTCAAAGATGATTTTCTTACACAATAGAGAATTAAAAATTTTAAAACTGAGTCGATTTGTGATATCTATAGCAATAAAATCTAAACCTAATACGCACCTGTGTTTTCAGATAGACGGATCCTTATCATTCTCGACTTCCAACCAAATGACCTTCTTCATTAATATTGTACCACGAACTGCTTCAAGTGTGGGCTTGAATGATTCGAATAAAAACACAGAACTAGAAATTATTTTCTTTATTTAAGTGTGAAAATAAAAAAAAATCTCTTCTTAAATAAAAACTGTTAGAAATTTTTATTCTGGAAAATAGATTTAATAGTTGAGAATAAATTCTCTCTATTTTTGAGCAGAGTAATAATATCTTAAAGTTGTGTAAATAGCACTACCGGTGCCATCTATTTATAAAGAAATGAGGTAGAACCCTTGTGAATCATAGAAGTTTATTTCAACTAGAAAAACAAACTCTTAGTCCATCTTAGAGTATAAGGGGCGACAACCTAATTAATAATACTAGGGTTTGTCTTCCCCCTCATTAACATGTGGGGCTTTTGGGCCTCTCCCATATTGGGTCCAATTACAAGCACATTTGGGCCTTTTAACCTAATACTTTATAATTTGATCCAATCCGGTATTTGCTTTTCTATTTATAAAAATAAACATATTAATATTTTTCCAATTAAATAATCTTCTTAACCCGATTCTAATTCTGTTAAAATCAAGGCAACTTTACCAGAAAAGAATCTATAAGAGAATATATTTAATATTTCTACATTCAACAGTTCGTTATGACCAAATGATTTAATTTCATTTTTGAACTTTATTTAATTAGAAAAACATAAATGCATTTTTAGGTAATTTTTATTTTTCATTTTCATTTTGGAGGAAAATCACATTCATTTCCAAATGATTCAATTTCTCCATTTTCATTTTCATGTTGGAGAAAATCATAATCATTTCCAAATGATTTCATTTATCTATTTTTATTTTCATTTTGGAGAAAACCATAATCATTTCCAAATGTTTCCCATTTCTCTATTTTCACCATTTCTAATCATTTTTGTTCATTTGATTCAACATGCAATTCATTTCAGGTTTCAATGAGCTAGTTGAGGGACCGATTGGACATATGCAATTGAGGCTCAAATGATTTATAATTCAATTTCAACTTTTCGCCTTTTAATTATAAACTCATTTAGTCACGAAGTCATTCCACTATAGTATCGTGATTGAGCTCTCCCCAACTACATACCATTACGAAAGTAACTAGTCAATGCTATTCCAATTACTTTGTCTTAAGTGTGTTACCCTTATAAGATATCTTAATCTCTTTGGGATAATATTCGTTCTCCCAATATGATCCTATTTTATCTCATGGTAACAATTAAATCTTTCTTCATGAAAAGTCAATTACTATCAGATAGTAATCAAGTCATTCATCACAAATATGACTGACTCGTGGCCACATTTACTTTTCATTAACCATGTAATGCCAATGAGAGGATATCATTTACCCATGTCTTGAGCAATGAATTCCACTATTGCGAATGATACTACATATTGCAGAAGTCATATACCCAACGCACCAGGTTTCAATTCCTTATTTATTTGAACTCAGACTTTTACTTACATAAAAGTATACAAGTCACACATACATAGTCTATCATCCACTCAGGATTTAGGTATGCCGCACTATGAATATCATAAGTGAATAAATCTATAAACAAATTCATGATCTATTCTTCTTAGGTCATATCCAATGTACTGTTAGTTTAGTCAATCACATCTATTTCTCTATCTTTTAGGAGTCATCCGCTCCGATGCCTAAGACAAATCATCTCTTGAATTGGATTTGATAGATGACATATTAGTCTTTCAATTGGTTTGCTCATTTCCAATTAGACTAATGACATGTTTAGGTTCGTTTACTAATATATAAGCTATCTTTTTGTATTACGATCCGATCACGTAATATCACTTAGTATTAGTTTAAACATTGACATCCAATGAGCAACATTTGCTTCTATTTTGCTTTGCGTACAAAAACCACATGAGGACAATTATATAAAGTATATTAATGTAATCAATGAATTTATTTTATTAACCAACCTGTTCGAAACAATTACAAGTTTAAAAACGAATATACTACACTTAGGGCACCATGTAGCGCCTAATTTTTGGGAATTCTGTGAATGTTGGCAAAATTTCATGCTTTGATTTTGTCATTTGTGAGTGAAATTATGAAATAGGACCTATGTGAAAATGTTTGAAAATGCTATAGGCTAATTTGTAGTGGCCAAATAAATAGTAGTGCAAAATAGGAGGATTTGTATGTCAAAGCTCTCATTTTACAAGAAGTGGCCGGCCACCATGTTGTTGAAGACAATATGTGCACTTGATATCCATAATTTATGGTACAAATTGATAAAAAAAAATTGATAATGGGTTAGGTAAATGTTCCATGATGGGCATGATAAGCATTATGGGCATTTTTTTTATTTATTGACATTATGGCATAGGTATGGCACAAATAATAGAGGTTATTTTGTGTCATAAAATGTTGGGTAATAAAATAACAAAAGGATGAAAAGAACAAAGTTTTGTCCATCTTTTTTCATCATAGCCGAAAGTTAGAGAAGAGAAAGGAGAGGAGAAAACTCTTGAGTATTCGGTCACTAGGAGGAGGAAAATTGAAGGTAAGTTCTTGGTACATTGCTTCTATTTTGAGGTTCATGAGTTCTTCTTGATTCTACCTTAACTCTTGAAGCATATTTTGGTTTCTAGTTGTGTTGTGAGCATTTAGTCATGAATTAAAATGAAGGAAATGGTTGTTGTTTCATGTTCTTTTGATGAAAAATGGAAGATAGGTGAAGTTGAGCCAAACAAATGAGCATGCATGTGCCTTAGATGCTAAAGGGAAAAATCAGCTAACATGTTGTGCTTTAACATGATGAAATGGAGATTATACTTAAGTAAAATCATAGATATGTGATGATTGATTGGTGATTTACATGTTTAAATAACATGCATGCAAGGTATGTGTGAAAGAGTGATTTGGTAATAAATCTGCTTGGGACAGTAGCAGTAACGTGACTTTGGAAAATCACCATAAATTGTGGGAGACAAATTAGAAGCTGAATAAATTATGTAATTAAAGCTTATTGAGTCTAGTTTCTAATGAAATAAACAAGAACATATTTTGAATTCTGTACAATGAGAAATTTGATTCGTAATGAAGAGTGGTCAGATTAGTCAAACAGTGAAACATGGGAAACTTTGAGAAAAATCTGGTATTGATTGGCTAAACCAAAATTCTGAAAATTTTATGGATAGAAGATATATGAGTCTATTTTCAGGAAAATTAACAGCACTTGATTTGGAGTTTCGTAGATCCAGTTATAAATGATTTAGTGATTGTTGCTCGGAAGACAGCTTGCGGTGAAATTATGATTATGTGGTAAACATTGACAAAATTTGTTAATGAGTTGCTTATTGATTTCTTATAAGCTTACTCGATCTGTAGGTGTGGTTGGCGAATATTGTAAGGGGTTAATACGGAGTTTGTATTTGAATAGTTAGATTAACGTGTTAGTAATCCAATTGTAGGCGGTTCGTGTATGGATCTCGTCAGCATATAGTCGCAAACAGGTGTGTAACTAACACCCTCTTATAGACTAGATCGGCACAAGCCGAAATGCCGAAAAGCCGGTATTTTGAGATCTTGCAAGTGTGTGAATGCTCATGAGATTAATAGTTTTATGTATATGGTAAATTAAAGTGATAAGACTGCAGAGTGCGCGATTCTGTGCATTTCGATATTTTTGGGCTTAATGGGCCAAAAACGGGATAATGAGCCAATGGGCCCAAATTGGTAAGAAAACGTGGTAAGTGTTTCTGATCGTACGTAAATGGCTATGTTATGTATGAAAACCTTAAGAATAGTTAAATTACTTGAATACCCCTATGTATGCAAAATTACCATTATACCCCTAGGTTACTTTTGACCTGAAAAGCATGACGATCGATTACGTATGATGTATGCCATGATTATATATCATTGCATGGGGACTTGGGTTATACTATGGAGGAAGCGTCCCGGTGACTATGCCACAATTATCGATCTGGTGGCTCGCCACATATATCTGTCTGGTGGCTCGCCACAATATTCAGATCTGGTGACTTCGTCACAATATCCGCGACCTCGCGATTTCGTGGTGTGTAGCGGTTGGGTGGGTCGAGTAGTCTCCCACATGGTGTAAGGCTGGTAGGGGTGTTATGGATGAATCTGGGTTGGGTTTACGCATAAACATGTAATATCTGCTCTTACATTATGGGCCTATGGGCTTTATTCGAATTGCTCAGGCTAAGGCCAACTTATTCTATTTCGTGGTTTGAGTGATATAGGCTATGGTTGGGTTAATTTACACACTAAGTTTCCCCAAACTCACCCTTTTATTTTCATCCACGCAGTAATCCCCAACCATAGTGGGCTTGGAGTCGTGAGGGAATTCGGAGTGGCCACCGCTCGAAAGTTTGATTTTCTTCGGTGAACTGGACATCCTTTTATTTACGTTTGAAATTTTGGGTTTTAAATGTAATAAGGCCGCTTAATTATTTTTGATGGTTTTAATATGTATTACTAAGATAGGTATTACTTATTTTAACTGTTGAAATTGGATAGCTTTAGGCGCGTTTTCAAAAACAACAATTGATTTCAAAATAACACGACAACAAGCAAAGCTTCCGCAATAAAAGTATTTTCCAAAACTAATCACTTTTCCTAAAATGACTTAATCAAATCGGTTTCTAGAAATATCCATGACGTTAAGGTGTGGCAATGGTGGTATGCATGTCAGGATTGGATCCGAAGGAGCTTGGTACTTAAGCGATCCGATGGACTCACCACCTCTTTTCCGGTTTCCTACCTGGTGCACAGCTTCCATTCACTTTAACCTATAATGAAATTATCTTTTAAAACACTAAGTAAGTTTTTCTGGATTAACAATATAAAATGTTTTGAACGCTTCGATGTGGCATGTCGGATCTGGTCATAACGTCTGGGCCGGGTTTGGGATGTTACACATCAGATCCAACATTCTAGGTTGAGATATTTGCATGACGTTTGAAGAGTTATCCCTTAGCTTTGAAGCGCACTTTGAATCATTCTATTTCGAGTTTGGGAGCTCAAGTTATGACCATTTTAGTGAAGACTGCAGAAGTAAAATTTTTGGACTGGATTATTACGAAAAATTATTAGTTTCGGGCTTTAATTCGAGTTTAAATCATATTGGGTTCAATTTTAGGATTAATTTTTATTATATATGAGTTAAATATTTTATTTATTAAGTTTTATTATTTTATTATTTATTTATTCTAAATTTTGGATTTTTAAAGTATTTTAAGTTATTTAGGAGTTTTATGTTTCTTAGTCAACAAGAAAGTTTAGTTTAATATTATTTCATATTTAGATTAATTAGAGTTTCATTATACTTGAGAGTTTTATTTGGATATAATTAGTAGACTACATAAAGACGGCTTAATTGTTCATTAAAAACACAATTGTTTTTCATTAATAAAATTTTCAACTCTTAGAGTTAGTTTCTTTTGTGGATGATTGCTTTCTTATGCATGATTATTTTCTTGTGATTTTTAGTAGCAGTTTTCTTTTTGATTTTTCTTTAAGGAGTAGTAGGAATTTATTCTTCATCCTTCAACTTGTCAAGGATTATTTCTTGGAGGGTTGATTAGAGCCTTAATTGAATTTGTTAGGGTTTATATCTCAAAAGGTTCAATTGGACACTTATCCATCTATTCATCATATACATTAGTTTATTTGATCCATCTTCAACTTTTTAATCTATTGTTATTTATTTATTTATTCATTCTTTGTTATTAATTTTCTTATTTTAGTTATTTTTTTGTTTTCTTTGTTTTCCTAAATCTGTTTGGTTTCTTCTTTTCAGGTCAGATCCAAATCTTTCTTTCTCGAGTTGAACAACTTGAACATGATTTTCTTCTACTACCCCTTATCATATGGTATCAAATTTGGGCGTTTTAAGTTGTTTCCTTGTGCTTCACCAATTTTACTTAAACAACCTCTAAAAAAAATTCAAAAAAGTGAAAAAGTCGAAAAAAATTTCTATGGGTGAAATTTGGTGACGAAAAATATTAAATTTCATGAATTTAGCACATTAGAAACACCTTGAACAAAAAATTCAAGTTGTTTTCCATTGTTTTGAGTTTTTTTGTTAGGTAGTTTATTTTCTATTATTCTAGCCTTCGATTTTCTTTTGTTTTTAGCTTCTTTTTTATTATTCTATTATGCATTCTAACACATTTTCACTTCTTGGGTTAATAGGTACAAAAGGATTTTCCTTTCTTTTCTCCACACAACTTACTTCCTTTTGGTGTTGAATTTTTCTTTGACTTCTAAGTTTTAGGTCAACTTTGTAAGAGAGCAATCCTACATCTTTTTAATATTATTGCGTTTGATTACTCTTGAATAGTAAGAAGCGAGAAAATCTTAGTTTCTTTTCTTTGCCTCTTAGAGTTGTTTATTTTGATTGCAAGTGTATAATGGTGAGGTTTAATTTTCTTTGATCAACTTTTCTTATTTGAGTGTTTTTATTTATTTATTTCAGCCTCTAATAAAGGTACATACACATATTCAGGATGAGGAGAATGATAAACCTTGGGAAAAGTATAGATGTCGTGTAACACCACATACCCGACCCGATCGTCAGGTCCAAGCTACAGGATGACACATATATTGTCGGAGCAACTACAATCAATTAAATACATAATGCAACCATTTAAACATTCAAATAAATATATTGCACGATCATAATATGATACATAATCATTTTTTGGTCTTACACGAGCTTATGAAAGCTCTTTTGCTAACTCGTGGTTGAATTAGGACCAAATTTGTAAAGTTTGCAAAATATCATGCTGACGTCGCGACTTTAAAGGTTCCTTGTCCACGACGCAACTCACTGACTTGGTATTGTCGCAATGTTATATTCAGAAAAAAATAGATTTTTGGAAGCTTTAAGGCATATTCTCAATTGGTAAAGGTGTAAATTTGAATAATAAAATTCTGGTTTTATATTCTACCCCATGAGACCTTTACAACAATATATCATATTCTCCAAATGGTTGAGTGATGAATGAGAAATTGATGCTCAAAGTAAGCCACTTGTGAATTATGTTAAGGAAAATGGAAAGTTTAGTTTCACATTGGTTAGTTATCAAAGTAAGCTAATGCTCTCTCTTGTGCGCAGGGGTGCAAATCCAAACCCGCCGGGGTTGGGGGCACATCCGCATGATGTGGGCGACGTGAAATGTCCGGTCTGGGCCTACAGATATTTTAGCCCAATAGATAATTTTATTTTCCTAAGTAGAGTTTATCTCTTCAAAATTATGTTTGAAATTAAAAGGACAAATATTAAATTGAGTTTAATGACTCCCTTAATTCAAACATTAATTTGGGTTTTAATGGCTCCTTAATTCACTGACGTTAAATGGCTCTATTAGTCAAAATTTCCAAAAGTTCCTCCATTTTGAATATTTTATTTAAACTGAAATAATCTGCAGGAGAAAATACACAGAGGACTTTTCTCTATTTTTCCTGCAAATATTTTGAGATCTTTTCCCTACATATTTCAAACCTGTTTTTGGTGATAGAAGAAAGCTAGGCTACAGTTCATTGATCACTATAGCCGTGCTACTGCTGTGCTCGTCTCGTTGTTGTATCCTAGGAGACATTCCTTAATTCACAGAAATTAATGGCTCCATTAGTCAAAATTTCCAAAAGTTTTTTCATTTTGAATATTTTATTTAAACTGAAATAATCTACATGTGAAAATACACAGAGGATCTTTCTCTATTTTTCCTGCAAATATTTTGAGATCTTTTCCCTGCATATTTCAAACGTGTTTTCGGTGATAGAAAAAAGCTGGGCTACAGTTCGTTGATCACTGCAGCGTGCTACTACTGTGCTCGTCTCATTGTTGTATCCTGGGAGACACTCCTTAATTCACAGACGTTAATGACTCTATTAGTCAAATTTTCCAAAAGTTCCTTCATTTTGAATATTTTATTTAAATCGAAATAATTTGCAGGAGAATACACACTGGATTTTTCTCTATTTTTCCTGTAAAAATTTCTAGATCTTTTCCTTACATATTTCGAACCTATTTTCGGTGATAGAAGAAAGCTAGGCTATAGTTCGTTGATCACTATAGTTGTGCTATTATCATGCTTGTCTCGTTGTTTTATCCTAGGAGACAGTCGACCAACATGTCTCCAGTACTAAAGGAGCAGCTGAATCTGTCTTAAGGAAACTGTGAAAATAGGCCTAAACTACCAGTCGAATTTTTACCTACCCACGAGTACAAAATTTTGATCCAGTTTTATTTTCGATTTCTGTTTTTCAGATTTTATTATATATATATATATATATTGTTCTGGTTCGATCTTGTGATTTAAATTAATATTTTACATTACTTTTTATTGTACTAATGTATTTTGCAACATGTTAAAGGGATGACATTACGACATGACCGCCTATTTCCATAAGGTCCAATTGGTACCTATTCAACCCATTCAAACACCTAACCAATTCTTCCATTAAACCATTTAACCAAATATGCCACATTCATATACTCAAATTTAACCATAAAATAACACTTAACATATGCAATATTCAAGATATCATTCAATACTTTGATACCTATGACGATTTCTACCATTTTGAAGCATTTGAACATTTGAACATTTGGTACCAAGTCGTTCCATTTAACATAACATATCATGATCATCTCAGTTCAGTTCAACCATCTCAAACATGACATTTGCATTACCAATTGACCATAATAAGCTAACCATTACTAGCCTAACATTAACATGAATATGTTATATATACAAAATTGACTTGTGACCTAGGTACATACCATATATCAAAACGAAAGGAATTATACAAACATTGCTGAGTCGAGGAACGCTAGCTGGATGTTGGAACACGTCTTGAGACTTCGCGATTTACCTATACCTGCGTACGAAATAAACAAACTTTACATTGAGCGATAAAGCTCAGTGGCAGTTCCATGATTCAAGTCAATATAACAGAAGCTTAAATCAAATGCATACACTCATTTCAAGTTCAAATTATATCCATTTCACATGCAAGTTCATGTCAAAAGTTTTCATTACCATATAAAACATACTTATAACCATTTTGCAGATCAATTCATTACATATGCACTTAAACTTACCATTCATGTCACACAACATTAAGATACCAATTCTTTCATTTGTAGCATACCGAATAGTAGCATAAGCTCTATGACCAATTCATATAATTGAACCATACCATATTTTCTTATACTTACCATACCATTTCCTATTTATTTCACATACTATTTAATCATTTCATATCATCATCTATAAGCATTTACTTATACATTTTCATTCATCAACTTACATATTCAATTTCATCTCATTATTTTAATCATTTTTGAGCCTATTGCTCATTCATACTCAATTGGCCCTTAAGGCTCATTTTTTAACAAATTCGCATGGCTTTTCAAATGCTACCGAATACCATATTTCATATGTATACAAGTATACCAAATTCAATCACATTTCATTCCAATTACCATATAGTTAAATCAAGTTTTCATAACCCTATTAACTAGACATGAACTTGGAACAAATACAAAGATCTGTCACCCCGGGTTTCCCGACAATTATAACTTTGAAACATATACATACTACCACCCCGTGTTACCCAACAACAATGATTTTCATAATCTAATTATTCTATCACCTTAGGTTGCCTGACAACATGACTCTAATGTACATTCTACCACCCTGGGTTGCCCAACAACAATGGTTTCCAATCAATATCTTGACCCTATGGCATACCAACTATATCTGACCCTACTCGAACAGCTAATATGGTAATCAAATTTCCAATTTCATTTTATGATTCAATTCATATTCCAACATTCTCAATTCATTATCATTTCACAATTTTATCACATTATATAACATGTTTCAATTTATTTCCTTACCACATATCACATCTCAATCAAATCCTACCACTTTCTATTTTATTCAATCCAGTCCAGTATCTCGATATTTAATCTCAAATGTTGCAAATCAATTCATACGACCATTGCCAACTTACCTTAATACTATATTATACAAAATATCTATCATGAATATGCAATAATTAGATTGATATCAAATCTTAGAAATACAAACCGAAATCTCACGTCAGTCGTCGACAACTCTCACTTTTCCTATCCCTCTTGATGTTCTGGTGTCGTCGTAGCTTAGAGAATTGAGGATCGAAATGTAAAAGAAAACCCAAGATTTATTCTTCTCTTTTTAATGGCTATGGTGAGCTTAAGGAAGGAAGATGACAAGCTTCCACTTACTTTAGTTTATATATTAAGCTTAATGCTTAATTAACCTTAATTAATATTAATTAATTCTTTAATTTAATTATTTTTAATTGTTAGTTTAATCTTAATGCAAATCATTATTACAATTTAGAACCATCCATTTAAAATTGGTTTATTAACTATTTTAGTCATTTAGATAATTGCTACCTAGGTCCCTAAGCCTTTTCTTAATTAAAACTCTATAGCGATTAGACTTTTACAATTCAATCATTGAGCCTTAATTAACCACCTTTTTATATAAATTATTTAATCGAAATTCAATATATTTTTATATTATTTCCATAGATATTCTTATTTAATATTTATGGACTTGGTTTACAAATTAAGGTTCTAAAACCGTATTTTCGACCCCATTGGAAACCAGTTCATTACATATCGTGTTTGTAAAAAATCCGCACAAACATGTTGTCCCTAATGCCTTTCAATCTTTTATTGTTCTTGAGTTTGTCGGGAACGACATTGGTACAAAAGACATAGCAAGCTCTACGAGCTTAAACAACTTTTTGAGGAACACAAAAAGTGTTTGGAAAATACAGAAGAAACCAAGTAAATTTAGGAAAACAAAGAAAACAAAAAAAATAACTAAAACAAGAAATTTAAGAATAAATAATAAATATTCAAAACAATAAATAAATAAATGATAGATTAAAAAGTGGAAGATGAATCAAATAAACTGATGGATATAAGGGATAGATAGATAAGTGTCCAATTGAACCTTTTTAGATAAAAACACTAAAAAATTCAATTAATGACTCTAATCAAACCCCAAAAAATAATTCTTGGCAAAATGAATAATGATTCCCACAACTCACTGAAGAAAAATCGAGATGAAAACTGCTTCTAAAAATCACAAGAAAGCAATCATGCACAAAATAAACTAACTCTAAGAGTTGAAAATTTTATTAATGAAAAACAATTGTGTTTTTAATGAACAATGAAGAGACCTTTATATAGGCTATAGCTAATTACATCCAAATAAAACTCTCAAGTATAGTGAAACTCTAATTAATCTAAACAATAAGTAATTTTAAACTAAACTTTTCTGTTGACTGAAAGCTATAAAACTCTTAAATAACTTAAAATACTTAAAAACATATCCAAAATTCAAAATAAATAAATAATAAAATCTAATAAATACAATATTATCAAATCCAATATGGTTTAAACTCGAGTTAAAGCTCGAAACTAACAATTTCCCATAATAATCCTGTCCAAAAATTCTGTTCATGCAGTTTTCACTAAAACGGTTATAACTTGAGCTCCCGAACTTGAAATTGAGTGATTTAAAGTGCGTTTTGAAGATAAGAGATAACTCTTCAAGTGCTATGCTGACATCCCAACCAAAAAATGCCTAGATTCCATCCAAAAATTCATTTTCAAGTTGATTAATATTTTTTTTGAGCTTGAAAACTGACAACTTAATTGAATTGACTGTAATAAATTTCACCTCATCCGTGCATATTTCAATTTAAAACATGTTTCTGAATTTATTTTTATAATATATTTGATAAATTTTAAATATATTTGTATATTTAAGGTGAATTTGAATCCCACCACATATTATTGAAAGCTTACACAAATCTATATATATATATATATATATATATATATAACTCACGAGGTTAGTTATTAAGCAAAAGACATTCAAGCGATGTTACCTAAGGCCTTAGTGGATGAGAGGCACACACTGAGTAAGATCTACATAACCGTTATATGTTTCGACATTGTCAAATTACAGTACAGTAATTGATTGCTACACCAATTCGGCATGTGGCAATTAGTTTTGAGGGAGTCGAAGGACTTAAACTGTATATTAGATGTCGAGATTCACACATCTATTGTATTAGGGTTAACTTAGGTTAAATATTTAATGTTAAAATATACACACATCTAAACTCAAAAGGAATCTTAATTATTTCACAATTATCATGCAAAATCTATAGAGGAGATGGAACTTTTGTGGCACATAAATTGTAATTGAATTCAACACCACCAGTGTTGAAGTATGCCAAAAAAAGAAGAAGAAAAATCATATTTTGAGAAATAATTTTCCTCAAACTTAGAATAATAAATAATATACCTTTTAAATATTAGTAAAAATAGTGAAAAAGACCTGTATCGAAACATATAAAATTTTTTTTAATATGGTTAAAATATACTGTTAGTATTTGTATTTTGAAAATTGATATTTATTCTCTATACTTAAAAGTTTAAAAAAATAAGCCCTTTAAATTTTTGATTTAAAATATTAGTCCAACTATTAAATTCATGAGTATTTTTCGTCAAAATTTGTTAATTTAAAATTTTAATTGGGTTGTCTTTTATGATGTTGTATATAATTGATAGAAAATAAATATATTATATTAACAAAATTTGACAAAAACTATCAACGACAATAATAATTGGACTAAGAATTTTAAATTGAAAAAGTAGGAGGATTGAATTTTTACCCTTTACAGGAACCAAATTTCGAATTATATACAAGTACAGGGATTAATAGCAATTTTAACCTTTTTAATAATAATTGAAATAAAGCTTTTAAAATCCAAAAAATATTGTAAAAAGGGCCGGCCTTTTCACAAGTCTGGGTGCAGGATTTTCACTAACCCAACCCAAGCTTTTAATCTTCGCCTTCGGATCCTACTGCAACCAGAGCTTTCCTTTCAAGAACTCAGCAATCCCCCCCAAATAAAAATAAAATCCATTTATAATCAATCAACAGCCATTTTCCAATAGCTCTTTTAATCTCTCTCTCATTTAAACACTTAATCAATCAATTAGGAAAGGAAAATTATGGATTCGGACGAGGAGGATTACGTGTTCTTCGGTACACCGATAGAGCGGGAAGAAGAGATCACCAGCCGTCGGAAGAAAGCCGCCGCCGAAGCTTCTGGTAACCTCCGCTCCCTCCCTCCCTGGAAGCAAGAGGTATATACTTTCATCATCCTCTTGCTTTTTTTTTCTTGCTGATAGTCTAAGTGAGATATTTGAACTTCCCTAGAACCTATATGAGTTTGAGTTCTGTTTTTTTTTTTCGTCCGCCCTTTATCTGGAAATCGTAGCTTTCAGAGGTCGTTTGGTTTCCGTGAAATTTAGGAGAAATGAAAATAGAAGAAAGCAGGGATGATAGGCGATGGAACTTGCTTTTACATTTTTTATATGAACAAGTTTGGTTGTGTGTTTTTTGTTTTTTTGAAAACTGCAACTTGTTATTTGGAGGTTCTATAAATTGGATTCATGTGATGATCAAAGCAAATTGTTTGCTTTTAGGCAGTATTTGAAGATAAATCAGTTCCTTAACAGGAATGGAAGCCTTTGATGGATTTCACATTACTTGCAGTTGATTCTAAACAATGTTTCTTGGAATTGCTTTAAAAAGGAGAACATTGATGGGTTTCTTTTTTGATGGTATCCATAGTTTAATAATTCTTTAACTTATGAATTGCGAATCTAGCTCAATCTCTTGCATTATATAATAATATAGATAAGGTATATTATGTGATCTTGTAAGTGTTTATCTGTTATACACTATCAAAATACTTTTTTTCTATCGTCTTTGAACTACATTTCTCCAGGTTAGAGATGAAGAAGGACGCAGAAGGTTCCATGGTGCATTTACAGGTGGATTTTCTGCTGGTTACTTCAATACGGTGGGCACTAAAGAGGGTATATCTCTATAATTCATATTAACTAGATTACTTCCATTTACTTGCAATGAAATCATCTAGCATGCCTTATGGGTTGTGAAACATATTTGCAGGTTGGGCCCCACAGTCATTTACATCATCAAGGAAGAACAGAGCTGAAGTCAAACAGCAGAGCATTTTCAACTTTTTAGATGAAGATGAGAAAGCAGTATGTTCCATTTCATTTTCCCACCTTTTATGATTTTCTTTGACTGCAGATAAGGATGATGCAGTGTCTGTGAGGTTTGACATGCTCTATGCCAAAATCACATTTTTTCATGGTTGTTTATTTCCTTCATATTTTACAACTCAGTTTCTTGCACTTCTAGTATTCTAGTTTAGAGATCTCTTGAAAAAATCTTGACGCCTTCTCTAAATCTGAAATTCCAAATTCTGTCATGTGACAGCTAATAAAGATTTGACCTTCATGAGTTTGAAGTTTAGTGATGCAAAAATATTTGTCCTATTATTTTTATTAGCAGATATGATTGAGTCTTTATTTAGGATTATTTGTTATTTCACTGTAAAGAATTTATATGCATAGATATTGGTCCTATATTTTCATATCTGGAGTATCATGCTTTCTTTATCATTCATATGTGCCTGATGTTAGATGCACAATTAGCCGTATAGAACACCCACTTTTAATATATCTTTCTTCAAAGTTTCATCTGTTTATGTATTTTCATGGCTCTGACATGGTTTCATGGTTATCAGTATTCCGTAATATATACTAAAATACTGTTTAAATCTTTCATTTGTTGCAATATTGACAGAAGTGGTGATTATTATACAAGAATTCCATATATTTTATTAAAATTTTAAGCATCTTTCCAGTTCAATTATGTTTTAAAATATCTGTTCTCTGCATTTATTAACAGAAGTTTGCTGAAGAGATCATTTTTTAGCTCGTATATCATTCCAAAACTGTGCTACAGGAATCATAACAGAATTTGCCTATATGGAAGTCTTTGAAAGTAGCTTCACTACCTACTCAATCTGTTCACTGATTATTGTTACATGTGCCTCTCAATATCCTTTTGTCTTTTCAGACATGGTTGCTGTTTGAACAAGAACTGGTTACTATATCATCCTCTCATCTATGACTTATTATAGATAGAAAATAAGGGTTTGCTAAAGTTTTTTTCATATTTTGTTTCTATTTGCTAGAATTTTTAATGATATATCCTGCTTTTCTATTTTAGGAATTGGAAGGTACTTTGGGAACATCTTCACAGTTTGACACATTTGGATTTACAGCTGCTGAGTTTGCTCGCAAACAAGCCGATAAGGAGCAAAAGCAAAGGTCTGTGAAATGGTTGCGTATTCTTCTTCTTATCGGTAATAATTTTATCACTAGATATGAAGCTGAAATTGCATACTGTTCAGAGTCCTGGTTCTTAATAGAAATCCATATTTTTGAAAATTAAGTTCTCTCAAAGGAAATATTGATTTTTTCCACAAGTGTGACCTTTTTTTTGGCATGAAATAAAAGAATCTAATTTTTCATTTTTATAGAGATACATGTCCTTTTTTGCACCTTGTGTTGCTGAAGAAAACTTTTGAACTCGTTTGTTAGGATATAGAGACATTCCATATGGTTACTGTTATTATCCCAGACTTAAGGCGGCCAATGTCTCTACATCATGACAATATTTCTTGATGACAGCTTTTTTCATTACCATTATCGTTATTATCATTGTTCTAACATCCTTATGATCATCTTCTCTCTCATTATTGCTTCCTTTATTATCTAATATTCTTCTTTTCACTATGGACGTGCCAGCTAATGCATTTGCACCTCATAACATGTGCACTCATGCATATGTGAACTGTTTGATTTTCATGTCTTTTGTACTACCTGGAGATATTTCCAATTATATAATGGATTCTTAGTTCTGTGTTTCCTGTAGGCCATCTGCAATTCCTGGACCTGTTCCTGATGAACTTGTCCTGCCGGCCTCTGAGTCTATAGGTTTGCTGAGATTTGTGAACATATAAATGCTTTGCCACCAACTAGTTTATCTGAGTAGAACTTATGCAACTTAGAGCTCATCTTACATACTTGATTAGGTGTGAAATTGCTGCTGAAGATGGGATGGAGACATGGTCGTGCAATCAAGGATTCTCGTGCTAGTTCATTATATGGTAATTTGGTCTATTTTCACATCGGTCTTATTTGTTCTGTTTGACTTTTTAGCTTTATTGGCAGAATGTATTGAAATGGTATATGTTGAACATACAATTAGAATGTGTTAAGGCCTACATGTTCTATGATAATATGATAGAGTATTAGATTTCTCAACAGCAAGTTATTTACTATTTTTCAATATTAACCGCTATCTTCAGTCCTCACCTCATAAAAAAAATATTGATCTGGATCTATTTATTGATGGAAACCCTTTCATCTAGTGCATCCTAATTTGTTATGATTATATAGCATAAATGGATCTTTATATACCTTTCCTTGTGTGATGCTTTTGTAACAGAGGTACTAAGTTTCAGGCTGAATATTCTCTTCTTTATATTTACTACAGATGCTCGTAGAGAAGCTAGAAAAGCTTTTCTAGCATTTGCTTCCGAGGATGTGAAGGCACCATATCCTGCTAATGAGCCTGATGAAGAACCTGAAAGCTTCATGGCGCAGCCTGTTGACAATGATACTCAATCTTCTAAAAGCTTACCTGTGAGAAGTTCTCCTTGTTACCAATATTATTACTCTTGCTTTTCTTTTTATGACCCTTTGCCTAATTATGAAAGTTGTTTATAATTATGTGGTTTTTCCTGTCATAACAAGCTCAAAAGCAGTGTCTCCTGGCTCATTAATACTTGCTCCATTTGTGGGAATGTTGAACAAGTGGAAGGATATTTTATTTACTTCTTTGTTTTTTGTAAATTTGGAAGAGAATATTCAGCTTGTTCCATATATACATATTAGAATTTGCAACTGGTATCTTCTTAAGCTTTGGAGGTTAAAATCTTTGTCAGCTTGCTTGCTTTTATGGGCATGAATGAGCAGAGAGAGAGAGAGATCGGTTTTTTGACGCAGTGAAAGCGATTGAGTTATTTTTCTGTTATAATTATGTGCAGGCTTTTGTGTGCAACCCTAAGCAGGATTTACATGGTTTAGGATATGATCCATTCAAGCATGCTCCTGAATTTAGGGGTATGCAATTTCTTGAAGACAACTGTTTACTAATTATTTATATTGTTCTCAGAAGCATTGATTTTGACTGTCTTTTTCTTTTTTTCTTTTATTTGGAAATGCTTTCAGAAAAGAAGAGATTGCACCTGTCGAATGATAAGCAGCATGGGTACAGGAAAGCTATATCAATAAAAGATAGTCTCTTTGGTTCCAAGTGTAAGATCTGGTTTCTTTATGAGCATGTCTTTTCAAGTCCTCGGGCATGTATTTTTTCAATGGTTCATCTTTCTCCAGTTTTCCTTGCGTGCATGAATTATATATCTTGATAGAGGTTGATTCTACACCAGCAGGAAAAGCTGCTCCTGGATTTGGAATTGGTGCACTTGAAGAATATGATGCTGAAGATGAGGATATCTATGGTGCTGGTTAGTGTTTCACTTTTTGTGAGTGTGCATCTTGTAATCTTTCATCAACTTTTATCACCCCCTTAAACATATTGATTGCCAATGCCTGCTATCACGAAGAAATCAGTCATATTGGTCAATGTTGGTGTTGATAACTCATATCTGTTTTTTTTAATTATCAAATAAAGGGCTTGGAGTTGCATTCATTAATTGGGGATGTTTCTTCAGAATGTGTTATCAGCTTCCTTTTGTATTTGTGCCTTTGGCAGATGGTGATTGATTTGTTACTATTCTGAAAACTCTTGTCCTGTAGCTATATGGTTCTCTTGGTAGAATGTTTCTTATTTTTTGGTATTGTGATGAAGATTGGTATTTCTCAAGTTGGTGTTGATATGCCAACTGTCTGTGATTCATTAATATCCTCATTGTTTGGGTTGTTGATATGGTTAAACTAGTTTTTGGCATTTAGTTTCTATCTCAGGGATCATGAAGTTCCAAAAATTTTATTCATGGGGATTAATTTTATCATTAATTTGCCAATTCACTCTGAGGTTATTAGTTTAATTCAAGTTTTAAGCTGAAGGTATGCTTGCTATCTTAGGTTATGACTTTGAAGAAACATGCGTTGAAGAGGATGAAGAGCCATCAAAATTGAGCATAGAGAGTAAACAACCTTCAAGGTTGGACATAGAGAGTAAACAAAAGGTGGTTGCTAAAGATCAGGGTGTTCTGCCTGGTTTCAAAGTTGCATCAGTTTCTGACTACCAGTTAGAAAGGTACTTGTAAAGTAGTTGATGCTGCATGCTTGATACCACTTTTGTCTCATTGTGTTAAGCCTGTAATTTGCCTGCCTTTTTATTTGGAGAAGTAACACTCTATCTGTAATTCTTGTTGCACGTTATAGAAATTAGGAAATTCTTCATTAACATATCCTCTTCCTTGGTAAGGTGGGGGTTATGATGCATGCCAGAGTTTTTAATTTGATACTGATACTGATACTGATACTGATACTGATACTGATACTGAAGAAATGATGTTAAAGTTATTTATCTATTTTTTGGGGTGAGGATTATTCTGGTCAGGATTTGCATCTGAAATTTTTGGAAATCATGTTGGTTGATTTTTAGTTGCTTGTTGAGTATAGTAGAATTGGGTTTAAAAATGGTCTTGGGCCGTAAGTCATTAATATGTAGATTTTTTAATTAAGAATTCTGTGGATAATGCTGAAGTAATTGGCAAATGGAAAATAGAGGATGTGAAAAGAATGCTCATTAAATAGGGATGAATTAGAAGGAGAGTGATGGATAGTTTTAATAGCCTACTGGTGGGGAACTTGTGTTTCCTTAAAGGTGCCTCTCCTTTGATATTTTTGCTAGCAAAAAACCAAAGAGACAATGACTAACATGGACCTCAAAGTAAATATTAGTTTTTAAGTCGCCCATTAATCATTTATTGGAATGCCAAAAAGCACAGAATAAATATAAATATGCACTCATGTAAATGATCATAGTAAACATACTTGATGTGCTTAGTATGTACCATATCAATATTTATGTTAAAACTGCTTGTAATAGAACTTTTGTTTGGATGAATTGTTTGAGTCATTCACTGGTTCTTCTTTATCAAGGCTATTTCCTTGCTATCCTGTTTTGCATAATTTGGAAATCAGAACTAAAAAACTGTCATAGTTCTTTGTATTTTTCTTTAATAAAATTTTTAATATCATTTTGCATGTTGTTATTCAGGTTTGATCCTCCTATAATCCCAAAGGATTTTATTCCACACCACAAATTTCCTGGACCTCTTGAGACACTGAAGAAGCTCGATGTTCCCTCTCCCCCAGAAGTTCCTCCTCCAGATGATAGTAATCTGAAACTCTTAATTGAGGGGGTTGCTAAATTAGTGACTCGATGTGGTAAATTATTTGAGGATCTCTCAAGAAAGAAGAACCAGTCAAATCCATTATTCAGTTTTCTTTCTGGAGGAGATGGACATGATTATTACGAAAAGAGACTGTGGGAGGAGCATCAGAAACTTGGTGATCAAGCCAAGCTGTCATTGGATGGAAAACATTCCCCAAGTGCACAGAAGATGACGGCAGAGGGCCGTGGCAAATTATTAGGAGAAAAACCTTTGGGAAGAAGCTCAAAAGAGACTACAAGCTCATCAATCGCATCTAGGGAGTTTCAACTTCAGTTCAATCTTTCTGATACATTTAAAAAACCTGATTCATTTGTAAGTACTGCAGTTCTCTTCTTATTATTGTTTTCAACAAAGTTATGCAAGTCAAGTATCCTAGATTTTTTCTTTCTGTTGGTGCTGTGATTTTCAAATGCTGTTATATCTCAGTTTGTTGTTTTTTAAACTTCACCATATTGTTTTTACAGACTGCTTAATTCAGACTTCTATTCTTTGTTTATTGTAGAATAAGTTGCCCGAAGTTGCAAAACCATTCAAAAATGATCCTGCAAAGCAAGAAAGATTTGAGCAGTTTCTCAAGGAGAAGTATGAAGGAGGGCTTCGTTCTACTGGTTATAGTTCGGCGAGTAATATGTCAGAAGCTGCTCGTGCTCGTGAAAAATTGGATTTTGAGGCAGCTGCTGAGGTACTAGAGAAAGGGAAATGGGGAAAGGAAAGCATGGTTTCAACACAGCCATTGGACTTTCTAGCCGCTGGAATGCAGTTTACTTCTGGCGGACTAGAGGTAAATTTAAGGTGGTGTTTTTTAAGTTACTGAATCTTTTTGCTGGATTTTGACATTTCCATAAATTTAACAGCAAGTTAAAGATACTCATGCTGAAGAATTGGTGACAAAGGAAAAGTACCCAAGAAGGGAGGAGTTCCAATGGCGACCTTTGCCTGTTCTATGCAAGCGCTTTGATCTCATTGATCCTTTTATGGGGAAGGTATTCCTTAATTCTTTTCTGCTGTTTTCTTTTCATAAGCCCGAGTTAGTAGGAACAGTTTATGGAAGGTTTTATGATGTAATAATGTGCTTATGGACAAACACGAGTGTGGTTTTCCATCTGCGCATCCCTTCAACCTGAAATTTGTATTTAGAAATCTATGCTGGTTTTACTTTCTTTCTTAGAAAGGAAAGGCTTGGTGCTATTTTTTTTTTATATTAATTGTGATTTCCATTCTAAAAATATAATAATTCTGTTTGCAGCCACCACCAGCTCCACGTGCGAGAAGTAAGATTGATTCTCTACTTTTCATTCCAGATTCTGTTAAAGATGCTAAACCGGAAGAAGATGCTATTACAAATAGAGACGTTCCTGCTGCTCAAACTGGCGCTCAAAAGACAATTGAAGCAGCTGAAGAGGAAATTGAAATTGTAGCTGAAAATGTTGAAAGGCCTGTTGATCTCTATAAGGTATTCTTTGTTCAGTTGGAAAATACTTCTGGTTTAATTCTAGTGCCAGTTAATTTTCTTTTGGTGTAGTGTCCTTGCACCATGATACAAACTAGACATTGTAATTTGAAATGGTTAACATGACAATTTGGAATGAACTTAGTTATCCAACTGACACCATTTTCTCTGCGTCCGTGTTCGTAACTAATCATTGAGGCATCAACTGTTGATTGAGGGATACAATGTTCTTTGTTGTTATTTTGTAATTGGTGTCACATGGAAATGGACATATGCTCCTAATTCCTTTATGTTACAGAAAATCCATAAATAAAAAAAATTGCGTTCAGTTTGGGGCTCTTTAATTTTCCTCACATTTGAATGTAATAGCACTGTGATAAGGATGATTGTTTTCTTAAGTAGCATCTAGTGCTCAGAAAAGCTAGGAGAACGTTACCATACAGGCTTTCACTATTTGGAGAAGATCAAAGTACCGACCTCTTTTCTGTATTGTTCTTTGAGTTTGAACAGTTAGTAATAGGTTTTCTCTCTTGTATGAATTTGTTTCACTGAGCAACTGTTGTTTGCCTTTTCTTTTTTGTTTTAATGATTTTTTACATCCTGCATGTAATTTCAACTTTCTGATGCAAGGATATCTTCTGCTAGCTGCAGAAATAGTTAGATGAATTGCTACTTGCCATTATTTGCTTCATGTTTCATTATCTTCTAGATCATGAAACTTGTTACTTGAATGGAAATTGGTTTTTGCACTGCTATTTTTTTGGATATGTTCTTGTTTGCACCACTAGAGAATGTGCCTAGTCCATAAGTTTCTGTTTCATCACTCCATGATATGTGTCGGATATCCTGTTTTCCCCTTATGCTTTTCATGTCTGCATGTGGTTGGCAACTGGCTGCTGTGCTGTTCGTACATGTGAAACCTCTATATTTCTTTTGCCAAGTACATATGAAATCTTTAATAACTAAACCATGATATGACTGGGATGACTTCTTATTCTGTTCAATTGATCTTTGTTCAATGCAGGCAATTTTTTCTGATGATTCTGATGAAGATGTAGAAGACACAAATACCAAAAAGGTGGAGGATCCGGAGAAGAAGATTGAAGTGGCAACTACAACACTGAACCGTTTGATAGCAGGTGACTTTCTAGAATCACTGGGAAAAGAACTGGGCTTTGAGGTTCCCCCTGACACACCCTACTCAACAAATAAAGCCAACTCGTCTGCTCAGATAGAAACACCAAACAGTGATGCTGGAATTGCGAAAGTTGGTACTGTTGAAGGCCATGGAACCTTCTGTGCTCCTAATGTTGGCACTGGAACTTCTCTAAACCCTGAACAAGAAACTACTCAAGGCAGTGAATCCCCCAAAAATGAATCCATTCCTGGCAAGCCTGTGAGATATAGTAGCAAACATACTGATGGTTTATCTGAGAGCATATCTGGTAAAGTCAATGCAGAAAAGTTTCCTCCAGGGGATAAGAAAGTCAGATCACCCTCCAGCCGTCGGAGAAACTGGAGCAGCAGCTCCTCATCAGAAGATGAAAGGAGTAGAAAACATTCTAGGCGACATCGTTATAGAAGCAGTGATTCATATAGTGACTCATCCAGCGATGATCGTGAACGCTACCATCCCAGGTCAAAAGGAAAACGGAAAAGATCCTCCAGGGAAAAGAGTAGTAGCAGCAGAAAACACTCAAAACATCATAAGCACAGAAGCAGGGACTCTCCCAGCAGGTCCCATCATGGTTCGGAGAGAGAACATTCAGAATCCAGGAAAGAGAAAAGAAAACGAAGGAATTGAAAATAAGCTCTCTTTGTTTCCCAATCCCATCTCCATACAAAGTTTCCTGTTGTATAGCTTACTGGATCCAACACCAAAATTTGAGGGATAATCAGTTTGTTTGATGTTCTGGGGGAAGGGTCTCTCCATGAAATGTTGATGGAGATCCTACACTGAGATGGTGCTTCCGGCGAGGCTTTCCTTTTGGGTCCAGATGTTGTTGTGACTAAGGTACGATCCATGGAGTATGTACGTTTATGAAGTGAACTTTTGGAAATGATGATATGCTTTAATAAGGCAACTTCTGGGTTCTACTTTAGAAATTAACTTTTTCCTCCTTAATAATACATCTATGAACCATTTGATGGTAGTATGGCATTATTTTGAGTTCCTCCCAGGTTAGTCCTCATCATAAGGTACATTTGGATTGTAGTTAGAGGTCAGCGGTGACGTTTTATGATTTGAGCCCCGCCTAAAGTGGTGGAGGTGTCTTTGGTTCAGGGATCTAAGTGGACCTACTTAAATTTTTCTAGTAAATTTATATTCCACTGCAGTTATTATTAATTGGTTTAAGATAGGGCGATTATCATTGTATCAAAATCCAAGTTGTTCCTTCTGCCTAATCCCATGTGTAATCTATAACCCTTAGAGGGTGTTCAGTTTTACCTTTTCTTTCTTTTCTTTTCTTTTTTTTAAAAAAAATAAATTTGAGTTTTGTAGGTTTAGATGTCTTTAAAAATTATTTCATCCACTAACAAAATGAATTTTCACCTTTAGCATAATATTCGAATATGTTGATCACAAAAGATTATGTTATTTAGTTGGGCCAAATTCAGTCTCAAATTCGAACTACAATAATATCAAATTAGGATTTTATTTTTGTGAGAATTTATACAAATGAATATAGTAATACGTATGTATATCCGCTCATTTTTCACAACTCATTGGTAGACTCCTATTGGTATTAGGTAAAGTGAAAGAAAGAAAGAAAGAAGGGGCCATAAGCATCTAGTTGGTAGTAATGCAATTTTGCTTTGATGCGCTTAAAACAAACTCCATAGGCTCTTCAAACAAAAACTTATACCTTGAAAATTGAGAAGTCTTGTGATGTAAAGCCTAAACCTAATCAACCAAACAAAAGCTATCAAGTCTTCACTTACTACCACCATTTACCAAAATTTTATTTTTTATATTTATATTTTCGTATCTTTGTTATTAAATTTGAAGCAAAAAATTTGCATTGATTAAATCTTTATCTCTTGTGAAAAATCCATTAAAAGGAATCATAAACAATGAATACATATATAACACATCATGTATAAAATACATAAAACAGTATAGATTGATTCACAAATATTTTTTGCAGATGAAAGTTTAAATAAAGTAGAAAAATAAATTGACAACAATCGCAACGCTTGAAAAGATTCAGAAGTAATCTAGAAATGCATTATCTTGATTAAACCACATATATTTGCATCCTAGTCCCAACATTACCAGACTTGATAGCGAACACAAATCAATCAAGAAATCATTGTCAAAAACCTCGAGATATCTATGAAAGCAGATGTATAAAAAGTCAAGTATCAAATGGCTTATTCTCTTTGTTAAACACAATTTTATTTGAAAATTTATTTTGATATAACAAATTAAAGAGATTTTGAATAAAAGTTAAAATTAAACAAAATTGACTAAATGATTTTTCAAAAGAAGTCTAAGAGATAAAATTTTCAATTTTTACTTAAAAAATTTGTGAATCAATCTCAAAATCAAGTTAAAGTGATTTTAACTAAGTATGGACATTTTCAACTAGACAAACTATTTTTTAAATCGGTACGTTTTTGGCCAAGTATTATATTTTCAAAATATCGATACCCCTTGAAACAAACGATACCAAATTGACATTCCGACTTTCACAAATTTAGCTAAGTATCGATACATTTTATGTGGAATCAATAAAATCTTCTTGGTGTCAATATTTTAGCTCCAACGGTTACTGAATTCAGTATTTATTACAAAAAATATCGATACCTTTTTATTTGGTATCAATACTCGATGTTGCAGGTGTATTAAATGCTCTGATTTTCACATCCCCAATAGCTCTATTAACTACCACAACAACCCCAATGGTTGGAAACCAATTAGGGGGGTATAAATACCAGCTTCTAAAGATCCTACAGCAATAAGAAAGCATATTCAAGCAAAAATCATCAACCTTTGTACCCAATAATTCCATAATTTTATTATACACACTTGTGAGTTTTTATTGTTATTCTTTAGCTCAAGTGTACTCTTGTCTATTTGTGTTTAATTGGCAAACATTTTGATCTTGTAAGGATTATTTCTTTGTTTTCTTCTTTGTAATTCTTTGAGAAGGTTTGTGTCTTAAGATTTGAGTAGAAATCTTAAGGGAGTTGTAAGGTTAAACACTACCCTCAAAGGTTGAACAAATTAGTGAATTTCGGGAAATCATTAGTTGTGGAAAACTAAGGTAGTGGAGTAAGCAATTGGAGCCGAACCACTTTAAATTGTTTTGCTCATTGTTCTATCTTTTCTTTTTAACTTTTTAATTTTTTAAAAAGCCAATTCACCACTCTTTTGGCCATTTTAGTTTGATCAATCAAGCTAACAATTGGTATCTCAACCAAGAGAAGATCCTCAAGGTAGCTCAACTTTCATTTATTAAAACCACGCAAGATAATATCTACTTCTGGCTCCATTATTGTTGGTAAGTCTCAATTCATTAACAAACCTCATTGCTTTAATGGTGCCAATTATTCCTATTGGAAGACTAGAATGATGTTGTTCATACAAGCTAATGTTCATTTCGTATGAGACATCGTCATGGATGATCCATCTATACCTCAAAAGCAATAAGGAGAGCTCTTAGTTCCAAAGAGCAAGAAAGAATGGAACGAGAAAGATAAGAGAAGCATACAACTTAAAGCTAAGGCCATGCACATTCTCATTTGTGCACTCGGTTCAAAAGAATATAGTTGGGTATCATCATGTGCCAATGCCAAAGAAATTTGGGACAAATTGGAATTCACTCATGAGGGTACCAGTCAAGTTAAGAAATCAAATGTGAGAATTCTCACCCTCAATTATGAGGCATTCATAATGAAGCCCGAAAAGGACATCAAAGCTATGTCTGATAAATTCATCATTATCATCAATGAGCTTAAATACTATGGGAAGATCTATCCTAATAAAGAAGTAGTGCGGAAAATGCTTAGAAGCTTGCCAATGTTATGAGATGCCAAATTTACAACCATAGAAAAAGCTAAAAATTTGGAGACTCTTTCATTAGATAAGCTGATTGGTTCTTTGCTCACTCATGAAATGAGGCTCAAATGAGTGAATAAAGGAGAAGAAAAAGTTGAAAAGAAAAAGGTTGGTATTTCTCTCATGTCCACGATAGAAGAAGTAATTCTAGTGATGATGTGGACGAGGATAAAGAAACGGAAATGTTTGCTAGAAGATTCAAGAGGTTGATGAGGTCTAATAAAAGAAAAAGATTTTAAAAGAATGAATAAGTCAAAATTGAATCTACCAAGGAGAAGGACCCTATCATATGCTATGAATGTAAGAAATCGAGACACATCAGTTTGATTGTCCCCAATGAAAAAAAAAAAAAGAAGTCAAGCAAACAAAAACTCAAGGCTCATGTTGCTACTTGGAATGATGAAGATTCATCCGGTAATGATGAAGAAGAAGTAGCCAATCTTTGCTTTATCATCGACAACTCTAAGGTAACTTCTAACTCATCCAATTCAACTTCTTATTCTTTTGATGAGTTACAACATGCTTATGATGAACTGGGTTTGGAGTTTAAATTAATGGTTTCAAAATATAGAGAAACTATTTCAAAACTAAAAAAGGAAAATAATTCACTCTCCAAAGTCAAGCATGAACTTGAAAGCAAAATAAATTATATGCTAGCTAGTATAAATGATGTTGAGAAAAAGAATTTTGACTTGCATAATTTGCTTTCTAAAGTTCATGATGATCATCATAAGCAAGAGTAAAAAGGCTCACTCTAACAAAGTTTTACCAAAATTTTTTTTTTAGAGGAGAAAGCTCAAAATAAAACTTTGTCAAAACCAGCTTTAATTTCTATAAACATAGAGGTCCCCTAAGTTTTTACAAATGAAAGATTATTAAAAGTGTATGGGTCCCTAAATGACTCACGAATGCTGAAGATAAAGCCATCCTTTTAAAATGGATACCTAAAGGGACTAAAATTATAGGAAGTAATGCTTATGGACCCAAAAGAATTTGGGTACCAAAAATCAAAGCTTAATTCTATGTTTGTAGGAAAATGAGCGTTGCTTCAAAGTGAATGATTCATTCAAAAACTCATGGTACCTTGATAGTGGATGCTCAAAGCACATGATTGGTGACAAGAGCCATTTCATCAATTTGAAGCCAAAAAAAATAGAGAAGTAGTTACATTTGGTGACAACTCTAAAGGTTATGTAAAAGGAATCTGTAACAGCCTAATTTTCAGTGGTGTCGGGAACAGTGATTTGAGATCACTAAATCCAACGAGTGAGTCAAAAATTTAATAAATTAATACCTATGAGTCAAGTGTGAATATAAAAGTAATTTTGAATTAGTGAATTTGGTGATTTAAAAGAATTAATTAGGTAAATTGGGTTGAGAATGAGGTATCAAGACCTCGACTTCATAAACCGAGTCATAAATATTTTAAAAAATATTTATGGAGTGTTAATGAGTTATTATTAAAGTTTCGTTACAAAATTTTAACGTTTGGATAGTCAATTTATTAAAAAGAACTAAATTGAAAAAGGTGCAAAATTTGTTAAATAGTGATTAAATAGCTTAAGTGATTAATAAGGAGGGATTTAAAAGGTAATTAGACCCAAATTAAATGGGCTGGACGGTTTGGGCAAGAAAATCATCAAGAAATAAGGGTAAAATTGGAAATTTTGCAAATTTAGCATATAAAATAAAGACAAAATTGAAAACTCTAGAGATATCATCATTTTTCTTCAGCCAAAACGCCATGGGAGGTCTGAAAGAAGCTGGATTTTCATATGTTGCCATATGTGAGTTCAATTCTTGCTTTTTTTCTTTGAGATTTTTATGTTTTTGTGACTTTTACAGTTAGGTCCAAGTATTTAATTCATTAGTTTTTGATTTTATGGACAAAATTGAAAGTTGCCATTGATAAGTGTTGGTTATTTATGATGAAGTAACATGGATTTGAAGCTTTTATTTTGTTGTATGATGATTTTTATCAAGTAATTTCAATAGAAATTTATTTTAGGACCTAATTGTGAAAAAGTTGTGAATTTAGGTTTAGTGTTGAAATTATGATTATCAAAGGTTTTTTAGTAGTTTAGAATAATGGAATAAAGTGTTAATTAAGAAAAATTATCTTAATTGATGGGTGAATTGCATAGAGACTAAATTGTAAAAGCTGTAAACTTTAGGGTAAAAGTTTAATTTTGAAAATTGAAGGGCATAAATTGTGAAGTGAATTAGAACTGAAATGAATGCTAATGTATGAAAAATTCTATATTATAGATCGAGAATCCGAAGATAAACATGGAATAGAGGAAATTTCCGATTAGTCCCTGAATTTCCATAACTTCTACAAATTGGCTCAGGTAAGTTCATATGGCTGAACTTGTATATTAATTGTTAATATGAGAATGATGTAATGTGTTATTTTAGATATTTTCTATTGAATTGTTAATATCACGAAACAATGTGAAAAATGAATTGGAAGTTCAAATTGAGGAAAAACGCAGGATTGAGTATGCTTGTGTTGTGATGTGTGATGAATTGATGAATAAGACCATGGTTGTTCCATGGAAAAATGTGAAACGTAGGTATGGTATTTCCATACTCAGCTATGATAGGTATGGTATCTTCCATACTGAGCTATGATACGTAGGTATGGTATTTTCCATACCGAGTTGTGAAACGTAGGTATGGTATTTTCCATACTGTGTTATGAAACATAGGTATGGTATTTTCCATGAGAAAAATCATACTGAGTTGTGAATCGTGGCACTAAGCAAACGACGTACTCAAATCCGTAAGGCGTTCTCTAGTTTGACAAGTGATGATAAGTGACAATTGAAATTATGTGTTGAAATCTAATTTGATGTTTGAAATTGAGCTCAATGAAATGAATTCATCGTGTGAAATTGTGAATGGCAGGAGATATGTGTATAATAATTGCTTATTGAATTGCTATGGCATTTTGGTAAGATTTATGTTTTGAGCCTATGAACTTACTAAGCTTACATAAGCTTACTTCTATATGTTTAATGTTCTTTGTAGATTGACTTGGGGTCGGCGGATCGGATCAACACATCAGGGCACATTATCCAGATTACTTCAGTAAATTTTATTATGCATTTTAAGGTTCATATGGCATGTATGGGGTTTAATTGAAAGGAAGTGAAGGTATTGTAAACTTGTAATCAACATTTTTCACTAAAATAGTTTTAGATAGCAGCAGTAGTCCGACTTTGAAAAATCACCAAAAATTGTGGAAATTGAATTAAAGGTTGAATAAAATATAAAATTAAAGCCTATTGAGTCTAGTTTTAATAGAAAACGGTGTAAGCAAAAGAATTTCATTTTATGAGATATTTGAATTGTTTTGAGACAATGTCAAAATGATTTCGGGTTCCCTTGTTCTAACTTTAGAAAATAATTAAAAATTTTATAAAAATACTTGAGGGTTTAAATTTATATGCTTAAAATACTTAATGGTTCTATTTTCAAAAGAAACAAACAGAAACATCACCCGAATCCCGTATGAGGAGATAATTAATTTTTAGTGAAGAGGGGTTGGAACTGTCGGACAGTGAAACAGAGGAAACTTTAAAGAATAAACTGTGCTTATTGGCTAGACTAAAAATTCTGAAAATTTTATGGTAAGAAGATATATGAGTCTAGTTTCAAGAAAAATTATCAAATCTTAATTTTGAGTTCTGTAGCTCAAGATATAAATAATTTAGTGACTGTGACTCGAGTGGACAGCTTTGATATGAACATAAGTAAATAGTGGAATTATGTGAAATTATTTGTAAACTCTTGTAACATCCTATAACCCTGTTCCGACAACGGATGTGGGTTAGGGGTGTTACAGAATCAGCTCAATCGGTACAAGATCTTCAAGTGTTATTGAAAATGTTCTCTATGTCAACGGTCTTAAGCATAATCTACTTAGTATTAGCCAACTGTGTGATCATGGTCTCAATGTCATTTTTGAATCTAATGTATGTAAAATAGTTGACATTATGTCTAATAAACTATGCTTGTAGGACATAAGATAAGAAATGTATATATTTGATGCATTTAGATGATTTGCATGATTCACTCATATGCCTTGTTACTAAAAATGAAAATAATTCTTTATTATGGCATAGAAAGCTATGACATGCTAGAATGAGCATATTGCATAAACTAGCTAAAAATGGCTTAGTAAGAGGATTGCCTAAATTTGATTTTGAATTAGATAAAGTTTATGATGCATGTGTTAGGGGTAAACATAAAATAGTTTCCTTTAAACCTATTAATGATGTATCAACTAGTAGAGTTCTTCAACTAATTCACATAGACTTATTTAGTCCTATTAGGACAATTAGCTTCGGTAGAAAATAATATGCTTTTGTGCTTATTGATGACTATTCTAGGTTTACTTGGGTTATTTTCTTAAGTACTAAAGATGAAACTTTAGAAAAATTCATCATATTTTCAAAAATAAATCAAAATGAAAAAGGCTACTCTATCACTAGTGTTAGAAGTGACCATGAAATCAAATTTCAAAATCTTGATTTTAAAAATTTTTACAACTCAAATGAAATTAACCATAATTTTTCTGCACCTAAAACCTCTCAACAAAATTGAGTTGTTGAGAGGAAAAATAGAACTTTAGAAGAAATGACTAGAACCATGCTTTGTGAAAATAACTTACTAAAATATTTTTGGATAGAAGCCACAAACACCACTTGCTATATTATAAATAGAGTAATGATTAGGCTTATTTTAAAGAAAACTCCATATGAACTCTTCAAAAATAAAAAGCCTAACGTTAGCTATTTTCATCCTTTTGGATGCAAGTGTTTTGTTTTAAATAATGATAAAGATAATATTAGTAAATTTAATGCAAAAAGTGACAAAAGAAATTTTCTTGACTATTCTTTAAATTCTAAAGCTTTTAGAATATTTTAAAAAAAAATTTAGTGGTAGAAGAGTCTATTCATGTTGTTTTTGATGATTTTAACTTTCCTCCTAGAAAGGATTCTTGTATTAATGGTTATGCAGAAATTTTTAACAATGATAATAAAGTTGATCCCTAATCAAATGACAAGATACAAGAACAAACACAATATGCTCTAAAGGAGCTTAAAATAGAAGAAAGGGAAGCCACTCATCTAAGAAAGTTCAACTATGTGAAGGATGGCAAGATTTTAGGAGATCCATCTAAAGGGGTAACTACTAGATCTTCTATTAGAAATACTTGCATTTATCTCATGCATTGACCCTAAAAATATCAAAGTATTAAATGATGAATATTGGATATTGGCTATGCAATAAGAGTTAAATCAATTTGAAAGAAGTAAAATATGGACCCTAATTGAAAGATCTAGTGAAAAATCTACTATAGGTACTAAGTGGGTTTTTAGGAATAGCTAGATAAGAGTGGTAACATAGTGAGGAACAAGGCTAGGGTAGTTGCTCAAGGTTACACTTAAGAGGAAGGAATAGAGTATGATGAAACATATGCTCCCGTAGTTAGAATGGAAGCCATTAGGATGCTTTTAGCTTGCATGCTTTAATGATTCTAAATTATATCAAATGAATGCAAAAATTATTTTTCTAAATGATTTTATAAATTAAGAAGTGTATGTTGAACAACCTGGTTTTAAAGATCCAAAATTTTCAAACCATATTTTCAAACTTTCAAAAGCTTTATATGATTTGAAACTAGCTCCTAGAGCTTGGTATGAAAAGTTATCAAATTTTCTTATTGAAAAAGGTTTAGTAAGGGAAGGTTGACAATACTTTTTATTAATAGTTCAAATTTATGTTGATGATATTATTTTTGGTTTTACAAATGATCTTCTTTATCTACAATTTTCTAAGTTAATGCAAGGTGAATTTGATATGAGTATGATGGGAGAACTAAACTTCTTCTTGGGACTCCAAATCAAGCAAACGAAAGATGACATCTTCATCAATCAAGTTAAGTACACAAGGGAAATGCTCAATAAGTTTCGAATGGACAATCTCAAACCACAAGTTACACCAATGAGCTCTTCTACTAAGCTTGACAAAGATGAGAAAGGTAAATGCGTAGAGTTAAAATTGTATAGGTCAATGATTAGCTCTTTAGTTTATCTTACTACAAGTAGACTCGACATTATGTTTAGTGTATGCTTGTGTGTTAGATATCAATCTTGTCCTAAGGAATCACATTTACAAACCATTAAGAGAATCTTTAGATATCTGGGAAACACTCTAATTTTGGCTTTTAGTATCCTAGAGATTCATTCTTTATCTTGCATGCATTTATCATGGTTTTCAAAGAAACAAAATAGTGTCGTTTTGTCTACCTCCGAAACAGAATATATTTCTGCTAGTAGTTGTTGTGTTCAAGTTTTATGGATGAAACAACAACTTATGGACTATGGAATTGATGTAGTTACCATTCCTATCAAGTGTGACAATACTAGTACTATTTGTCTCACTAAAAATCCCATCCAATATTCTAGAACTAAGCATGTTGATATTAGACATTATTTCATTAGAGATCATGTCTAAAAAGGAGAAATAGTTCTAAAATATGTAGACACCTTAAATTAATTAATAGATATTTTTACAAACCTATTATACAAATAAATATTTTGGACACTTAGAGGAGAATTAAGTATTACTACATTGCCTTAATTTTGTATTCAAATGAATTTTAGCACTTTGTTGTTTTACAACTATTTTATGACTTAAAATTAATTGCAAAAGTATATATACATGATTTATATGACCCTTGTGTGCAAAAAGTTAGGGGGAGTTTTTATATGGTTAATCTATCTATTTTGACCTTACTTCTTTAACATGACTTACTCTTTTGATGCTCTTGAACTTGCTAGAATGGACTAAATCTTGTTAACTTAGTCATTTTTTTTTGTCTAATTTTACTGTCATGAATCATATGCATCATGCTTACATTGTGCATTTTCATATGAAACCATTAAGAATGATATTAAAGTCATTTTAGGACTCTTAGAACAAATTAGGACCAAAAAATTTCGTTTTTACAATTTTACTGCATTTGGAAAACAGAACTGCAATTTGGTACCAATACCAGTTAAAAAATATCGATACTCGAGAAAAATCATCAATACCGCTGGGTGTTTAAGAGCACATGCACTGTGATTTCAAAATTAGTTTTTTCCAAAGCCCTAACTTTCTCTTCTTTTATCTGAAAACCCTTAATATCTTCTCCACAATTTCTTCAAATTTTTTGATTTTTCGTCAAATCTTGTATTTGCAACACTCTCAAACACTATTTTCTCAAGATTTATTCAATATTACTTGGAGCTTTTCACTATTTCAACACTTTTAAGGTAGAACTTAAAATTTTCAAACTTTTTTATTTTATGCAATATTGATTTTTGATGAACTATTGGGTTGATCTGTATTATATACTTTGTATTTTGTTGCAGGGGGTTTCCTATTCCTAAATATTTTCTTAAATTTTTACCTAAAATTCTTGCACACCAAGTGTTCGACAAAATTCTCAAACGAGATTTGTTTTGTGTTTCAGTTGAACTTTTGTGTTTAATTCTCTAGTTATGGCTCCTAAGAAAAGACCAAGAACTGGTGCATATCGTCTCATCAACCTAGTGGTTTTAGATCATCCTTTAACGAACGCTTTTGTACAGATGCTTTTCGTGAATGTTTTGATAAAAACTTTGCATCTAAAAGAGTTTGGGAGTCTCGGAAAGATGATATAGCCATGTTAGAGGGTATTAATTTTGGCTATCTTTCTATTTTGCAAAATTGGGGTTGGATGGATTTTCATAAAATTTCATCACCGACTGACTATAATCTTATTCGAGCATTTTTCTTTAATGCCAAACTCGAACACGATGAGTCCGGTGACACTGTCATAGCCATCACTTCATTTTTAATGAACACCCCTATACGTTTTACCTTAGAAGAGTTTGAAGATTATCTTTATTAGCCTTCCGAAGGTAATTTCGATGAAAAAGGACTTTTCAATCCTGCTCTTTTAATTCAGTCTGGATCAGCCTCCGAACTTAACCTTCATGATCGTGTCCTCCATTTAATCATAACTTGGATCTTATGCCCTATTAAGAAATATGCTAAGCTTCGAAACATTAATTATTGGTGGCTCGATTCTTTTTATACCAATAGGCATCCTAACCTAGCCCTCGTCATGTTTAATGACATAACTAAGGAAATCGAGAGGGGGATGAGCACAAGGACCACCCTTCCTCATGGCACTTATTTGTCATATCTCTTTAGGAGGTTAGGCATTATCACTCATGGAGACACCCCCGTTGCTTCAAACCAACCTATTAGTTATGAGGCACTTCGTCATATGATATATCATTTTGATGCCACCTCCAGTATGTGGGTTAAGAGTGATCAGCTGGTGGCAAATGAAGATGAAGACGTCGAAGGCGCTTTTGAAGACATTCTGACACTCGAGCATGTTCTTTCACTTGTACGTGCTCCTCCTCCGACTTCGTCCTCTCCAGTTGCTCAACCTTCGTTCGAGATTAATGGTGCCATCCTCGACGCTATCCATTTTTTGAGTAATGATATTTGAGGACTTAAAGATGAGGTTCGATCTCATAGGGATGAGGTTAACTCTAGGCTATCGATGTTAGAGATGCAAATGACATCTCTTTTTGCTCATTTTCCATCAAATCCTCCCTTCTCTCCCCATGATGACGCTTAGAGTAGATTTTTAAGTCTACATTTTCATATCATTATTCATCACATTTTCATTATTACTTTTGATTCATTTCCTATGTCTCTGGCTTCTTTTTGCACCTTATTTTTTTTAATTAAGTATTATAAGATGCTTTGGTTATTTTTATGTTAGTTCTCTATTTCTTCATGTTCATATATTTTTGAACTAACCATATTTTTCTCCTCCAGTTTTATTCGTCTTTTTTGATATAACAAAAAAAGAGAGAAGAAAAGGTAAATTGATTGATATTGTGCTAACCATATGCAAATTATGTGACCATTTTCATTAAAAGTAAAAATGAATGTCAAATTTTGAAAATGTATGTCAATTTTTATTTTGGCCTTAAATTCAAAAAGACTTTTATTAAGATGGAGCAAGATATTCAAAAACAAATTTATCAAAGGTTTTGTTATATCAAAAAGGGGGGAGATTGTTAAACCAAGCTTTATTTGAAAATATAACTTTATATAAGAAATTAAAGAGATTTTGAATAAAAGTTAAAATTAAACAAAATTAAGAAAATGATTTTTCAAAAGAAGTTTAAGAGATAAAATTTTCAATTCTTGCTTAGAAAATTTGTAAATCAATCTTAAAAACGAAGTATGAACTTTTTCAACTAGATAAACTGTTTTTTAAACAAGTCAGAATTGCTCTAGGCCAAAAAGTATCAATACTTATTTGACCAAAATCTCGATACCCCTTGAAACAAACAATACCAAATTGACATTCAGACTTTCACAAATTCAACTAAGTATCGATCCAGTATTGATACCTTTTATGTGGCATTGATATTTTAGCTCCAACGATCACTTAATTTAGCATGTATTACAAAAAAAATATCGATACATTTTTATTTGGTATCAATACTCGCTATTGCAGGTGTATTAAATGCTCTGGTTTTCACATCTTAATGGCTCTATTAACTACTACAACAACCCCAACAGTTGTAAATCAATTAAGGGGTATAAATACTAGCTTTTAAGGATCCTACAACAATAAAAAAACATATTCAAGCAAAAATCATCAATCAAACAACCTTTGTGCCCAATACTTTCATAATTTTCTTGTACACAGTTGTGAGTTTTTATTGTTGTTATTTAGCTCAAGTGTATTCTTGTTTATTTGTGCTTAATTGGCAAACATTCTAATCTTGTAATAATTATTTCTTTGTTTGCTTCTTTGTAATCCTTTGAGAAGGTTCGTGATCTTAAGGGAGTTGTAAGGTTAAACCTTGTCATTAAAAGTTGAACAAATTAGTGAATTTGCGAAAATCCTTAGTTACAGAAACTAAGGTAGTTGAGTAAATAATTGGGATCGAACCACTCTAAATTGTTGTGTTCATTGTTCTATCTTTTCTTTCTAGTTTTCTTAATTTTTAAAAAAGCTAATTCACCACCCTCTTGGGAATTTCGGTTTGATCAATCAAGCTAACACTCTTTAGCATCTTGAAGTCCAATTTTATGAACACTTCCCTGACGAGGTTCTTCGAGAACGATTCTTAATAAATTTGGTGGTACTCTTATCGAGACAAATCTCATATATACACTAAAGTACTACAAAATTGAAAATACGAAATCTATAACTAAAATAAGAGAAAAGAAAACACAATGAACAAGAATAGTTATGATAAAATAATATGATTTGTAAATAGGTTTATTAAAGGATATGTTATTTTTTATAAAATCTTTTTTTAAATTTTAATTTAATTACGATGGTCTAAAATATACATGCAAAAAAGTTTAGAACGAGCCTGTTAAAAGTTATGTTATATTAAGAATTTTATTCAAATTTATTATTATTTTAATATAATGTTTAGTATTATTGATAATTCTTTTAAATCTTTAAATAGGAAAATAAATCTATTTCAATGCTCTTGAATTAGTTTTTAATATAATGTCTAGTATTATTGATAATTCTTTTAAATCTTTAAATAGGAGAATAAATCTATTTCAACGCTTGAATCTATATCATTTTATATTGAGAAAAGAATTTATAAATAAAAATTAAAGTGAAATCGTGAAAAATTTTATGGTTGGGAGTTGCAAGCAAGCAATAATGAGTGACGTAGTTAAGTGCCTTAATTATTGATACCAATGCTGCTCAAAACTGTATTCAAGTTTGGGATCGGGATACCAAACACCCCCAACCAATTTACCTTTAAACATTTATTTATAAAAAGAAAAAAAAAAAAACCAATCAATCAATAACAAATTATCATTAAAATATGCATACCCTACTCTAATAAAAGTAGTAAATCCAAATAAAGGTGTTTGAGACTTTCAATTTTTAAAATCCTTTCTTTTATCATTAAATCAAAGTTATATCCACATAAACACTAATTTTTTTATATATATAAAAAGAAGTATTCATCAGTACTGATATTTTCTTTTCCTTATTTTAAGTCGCATTCTTTGCTAAACATATATCGAAATGCATCGGAAAATCATTATTCTAATTTATTTTATATTAAATTTCAAATATCATTTTAGAAATTGACAACACTTAATAATTGTCAAGATTTTGGCAACTGCAGAAGAATTGAAGTCAGCATGGTCGTGTCTATGGGGCTTGGTTTAAATCACATGGATGACCAATTCTACATCATTTATTGCACCTTTTTGTGGGCTTAAAGCAAGCAGACCCATGTGCTTTAATTACTATCTTTTTCTTACCTTTCTTTTAAATATTTCCGTAAATCATAAATCTCACTTTTTGTTTTACACCTCCTTCCCTCCCAAAATATGGACGGTGGGATCAATTTATTCGGTTGGATTATTTATTTAAAATTTTATAAAAAATAAAAAAAATATTTTAGAAAACAAAAGAAAATTGTTTCAATTATTATTTTTAATTTAGTTCAATTTGTCTCTATCTATTCAATGATTAATTAATTTAACTTTTATTTCTAGATCAGTACTTCGATCGGTTCTTAATCTAGTCTGTCTAATTTTGAAAATATTGTTTTTAATCGGTGGAATAACTTTTTCAATTCTATCAAGTCGAGCCAGCAAGTAATGAAGTTTGAAAATGTAATTAATCGTCATATTTCAACCTTAGAAGAGTAAATTTCGAACACGGTTGGTATTGCAATACCTTATTAAAGAAAAGAAAAATAAATAATGAGAGATAATGTAAAAGAGAAAAGGAAAATAAAAGAATTTAAAAAAATACTTCTTTAAGTTTCTATGACATGACGGTTTATTATTAATTGAAATTTTTTAAACTGATATAATATATTAGTGTAAAATGAATAATAAAAGAATAGTTTAAGTATCAATTGTAATAAAAGAAATTTAAATACTAACTTTAAAAATAATATAATTTAAGTATTAATTTATGGATTAAGAAATTTTCCTCATCTATTGTATCTCATAACAGTCACTGCCAAGCTACGCATTGAGTTCAAAGTTGTTCAACAAATTTGAGACCGAGAGGTAGCCTTGTGGAATGACATCCTAGCTCACCCCAAGTAACGAACTTTGGCATTTGTTTTGAAGAAAAAGGGGAATAGAGCAAGGAGGAGGATTGTTAGAAGCCTACTATTGCTACTATTGTGTTTTCTTTTATCTGCTTTTGATTGTTTCAGTTTTTATTTTTGAAGTGGCACAGTATCAATAGAAAGTGGCCACTTTTATCGTCTCTACTACAGCGTACTAACTTTTCATATTTGATTTGTCAAAAGAAAAAAAACTTTCCGTATTTGAATTTTACAATTAATTTAAACAAAATTTTTAGGCTTTGAATGGTGTTGATATTGTGACCAATCTAGTTAAAATAATTATTTTTAGAAATTAGATTAGCTTGGACCAAATAATTAAAGCTCTTGTATTGTGGAGAACTAATTGAGATTGCATTAATAATTTCTTTAGGAATGAATCTCAAACAATTCACTTTACATTGGTTTTAATTAGTATATTGTTTTTACTATTTTGTGGCTATTGTTATTAAGGGTTAAATTCTAATTTATCACTATTATGTTAACAAGTCTTGAAAACTTGTATACATTTTGTACAAGAGTATAAAAAGCACTTTATTATTTATTAAGGAATTTATTTTTAAGTGCATTTGAAGAGTTACAACTAAAATTCTCAAAGTAAGAATTTAGAGGTAATTGTTCTATTATTTAAGTATAAAATAAGATCTCTATACTAGAAGATAGATAGAGTTTAATTCACTTATTAATATTATGGACTAAAGATAGTATTCACTTTTTACTTGTTTATTGTGTTGACTCAATTTAAAAGCAATTAACAAAAATATTTTTTTTTTAAAAAAAATCTGGGGACTATTGCTTGGGTTTATGTATTTGGATTTCTAAGATGGATTGATTATTTTGATTTGTAGAAACCCTTATCTTCTTCTCTGGCTTTCTTAAAATTCCCCATATTTTTAGATCTTTTTTCTTGCATTTCTTTCCCAATGAACAAAAATAATCAAAATTAAAAGAGAAACCGCTTTTGAAGATTTGGGGAGAAGACATTTAGTAAATACAATTCTTTAATAAAAGTTATAATTAATATTAAATGATTTTAGAAAATACTGAAAGTATAAACTAAAAATCTTGAAATTAAAAAAAAACTAAAAATAAGACCAGCCAACAGGCAGTTTAAAATTTATTAAAAGTAGAGAAATAGAAATTTTAAAAAATCATAAATAAAAATTATAATTCTAAAATTTATGAAAGAAAACATTTAAAATCAAAACAATGAAACATAAAAAAAAAATCAAACAATTATAAACAAAATTCATATTAATTGTTGAACTCGTTGCTAATGTGTCATTACGTTATTTTTAATTTTATTTTGAATAACTCGTTTTCATAGTTTTAGAAATATAATTTTTATTTATGTTTGTTTAACTTTTATATACTTTAAATTATTTGCTGATGGCTATAAAATAAAATGATGTTATATTAGTAATGAAAAGTTAAGAGTCAGTTTGTTCCCAACAATCAAATAAGGGTCAAATCAAATAAATGTATAAAAATTAATAGCTAAATCTATTATCATGTCATGTATATAAAATACTAAAATAAGCATTTAATGGCACAATTTTAATGAATGGATTATTTTGCTCATTTATGTAATGTACAGGTGTAACACTCTCAACCCGTATTCGTCATCGGAATAGGTACGAGGCATTACTAGAGCTTATCGAATCATTATTAATTAGGAAAAAAAAAGTAAAACAAAGTAAACATGTAATATTTAATAAATTCGTATAACATGATAATTAACTTAACGCTTCTCTATATTCAACATAATTATGCAAAGCATAATTATTCGAATTAATCATGAGCCCTAATATCTATTCTTATCACATTGTTAGTCATATAATTCAAATAAATATCACGAAACATGTATGGGCTCAACTTTCATTAAATTTCTCATATGCATATACTTTTACACATCATTTATTCACATAACTTATAACAATCATATCTATGTATTTTAAATACGCTTTCATAACAATTTGTCTTGATTTAAGGCTATCTCACATTGGAGCTTTACTCATCAAATCATTTGAAATACTATCTTTATACAAATAGTACACTTGAGTTGCACAATTCTATAATTATGAACGAACACATTTATAAAATATATTCCATGTTCATATATCATAGTCTCATGTCTCCATATATTAAATATATAACCATCATTTTCTTATGTTTCAAATAAATACATATAATCATACATAAGCATGCCATTCACTATTTCTGCCTGTCTATCACAATTTCAAATGACAGATTCATGTGAATGAGCTCAATAATAACGATGAAAATACTTACCACATTCTTTCACACATGTTCCACTTATAACACTTTTTTTTTTATATTTGGCTTGACATTTACTAAGTAATATCGGATATTCATTTATTAGGCAATATCAAGTATTTAAATTATTCTTTAACATATATAACATTTAATTCAAACATGAATTTATAACGTTTTTCATTTTAACAAAGTTTCACATTTACCAAATATAATCGAGCATGTGATCAATTTATGCATAAGTCACTCACATATTTTTCTCCTCCTCCTCTCCATTTTACATCCTTAATGTATATAACACGCTTATAAGTAACATTACCTATAATTTCACTATTTACTTATATTTATATTCCAAAGTTGTCCATCCATGTCATAGTAACTAAATTATTTTTAAATTGAGCTATGGAGCTCCAAAATAAGATCCGCTAATTGTCCCTGAAACTAGACTTACATATCTTCTTACCATAAAATTTTCAGAATTTTTAGTTTAGCCAATAAGTACAGTTTATTCTTTAAATTCACCCCTGTTATGTTGTCTGATAGTTCAGACCCTTCTTCACTTAAAATTAATTATCTCCTCGTACGGGATTTGAATGATGTTTTTGTTTACTTCTATTGAAAATATACTCATTCAAGATTCTAAACATATAAAATTAAGCCCCTAATTATTTTTTTTCAATTTTTAGTGATTTTCCAAATTCAAAATAGGGGAACTCGAAATCATTCTGACCTTATCTCACAAAATTTATTATATCTTATAATTTACAATTCCATTGCTTACATCGTTTTTTCTATAAGAAACTAGGCTCAATAAGCTTTAATTTCATGTTTTATTCATCTTCTCATTTGATTTTTACAATTTTTGGTGATTTTTCAAAGTTAGACTACTGCTACTGTCCAAAACAGTTTTAATGCAAAATGTTGATTTCCACTTTACCCCAAATTTCACAGTTCATACAATTCAGTCCTTGCTCAATTAACCCCTCAATTGAGCTAATTTTTCTCAATTAATACTTTAGTCTATCATTTTAAACTACTTCATAACCCTAAAAATCAGAACTTTAGTACTAGACCTTAATTCCAAACTCTTTCATAATTAGGTCCTAAAATCAATTTCCACCAACTTTACTTGATAAAATCATCATGTATCAAAATTAAAGTTTCAATTCTATATTTATTCATCATATGCTTCCAGCACTCATCCATAGCAACTTTAAAAATTAGCCATGGAATCAAAAACTAATGACATAGTAAGTTGGACCCAATTGTAAAAGTCCAAAATCTTAGAAATTTCAAGGAGAAAGCAAGAATTAAACTTACATGAAGCTAGAGTATGAAAACCAGCTTGAACCCTCTTCCATGACTATATTTCAGCTGATGAAAATGAAGAGAAAATGAAGAGAATTCTAGATATTCCAATTTGGTTCCATTTTCATTTAGCTAATTTTGGCAATTTTACAATTTTGCCCTTATTTCACCCATTTCCTGATTTTTATCCGCTATTGCAGCCCAAAATATCTCCTTTGGGCTTATTTTCACTTTAGGTCCTTCCTCATTTGAAAATTGAGCTATTTAATCCTTCTATTAACTTTTACACTATTTTCAATTTAATCCTTTTTATTTAATTAATCACTCAAACGTCAAAATTTTCTAACGAAATTTTACTACTACCTTATTGACACTCCGTAAAAATTTATAAAAATATTTATGGCTCGGTTTATAACATCGAGATCTCGATTTTTTTCTCAAATTTCTTGGCCAAATAAATCTTTATAAAACACAATTTACTATTTCAAAAATCTTTTAAAAGTTACATTTGGCTCATAAATATTAAATAATATAATCTACGAGTTCATTTTTCGGATTTGGTGGTCTTGAACCACTATTTTCGACATCGCTGAAATTTAGGCTATTACAACTGGGATCGATTTACTCCTTTTTTTAGTAAAGAGACTAAAATACAATTCAAAGTATAGGAAGGGATTGACATAATACTTCTATTGTTCTATAGCGTTTAAGTTTGTCTATTGATCAAAATAATATTAAAAAAATAATTAATTATAAAAATGGGGTAGGGAACAAATTAATTACAAAAATAAGTGTTTGCTATAGTAGTTTTGGGTGTCGCTTGACACATTGGCGGCACCGATGAATCTTTTTTAAAAAATATGTTAGGAAAATAAAAAAAAAAGTGAAAAAAATAAAATTTGTAGTGTCGCATGACACCTTGGTGGCACCAGTAAATTTTTAAATAAATTCGGATAGAAAAAAAACAGAAAAAAAACAGAAAAAAAGAAACAAAAAAGACTAAAAAAAGAAAAAAAACCAATTTGTGGTTCCAATACCAAACAATAGCTTTTTCCATGCATTTAATACTTTAATGCATTTTATCTATATTTAATTCCTAAAACAATAGCTTTTTTATTTAATCAAGAGAGTGCTGCCTAACACATTGACAGCATCAATTAAATTTTTTTTCCCTGATTGAGTCTTAGCTTGATTGGCGTAAGCATTATTGTTAATACAGAAGGACATGAGTTCGAGTGAGCGCATTATCCTCTTATTTATGGGTTGAGGAAAGGCTACGGGTGATTTTAAACATTGTGTTAAAAAAAACAGATATAATCAAAATTTATAATAAAATTGTTAAAATATATATATTTTTTGCTTTTTTCTTAACAGAGTTTTTTAAAATTTTATTGGTACCGCTAATATGTCGGCTACATCTAAAATTATTGTAGCAAACATCTTATTTTTCATATAATTAATTAATTTTAATGTTATTTTTATAGAAAAGCTCGTCTAAGTTGTATTTGAAAGTTTAAAATTGATAAATTTTAATTATTTGAACTTATTGAATTAAAATTATTTATCTTAATAAATACGGGCTAAATTACAAATCGTGATTAATAATTAAAAGTAAAAAAGTTGATTAGACCTCAAAACCATCCAATCATAATTCACTCTTTTGAAATTACTCAAAATTAGTTCGACAGTGACTAGCTAAATTTTCTTTTCTGCAAAAGCCAGAAAAAAAAAAGAAAAAGAAAAAGAATTGTTCAATCTAAATGGAATAATTGACTTGTCTCTTTATTGTTTATACCTTAATTTCTTAGTCAAAGTCATAATGCATAATGATGTACATGGAAAAACAATTCTTTAGACTTTTTCCTCACTTTTTTTCCTTCAATTTATGATGTTTCTCAATACCATTTTATTAAGAAATGCCTATTTCCTACTTTATTTAGTAGAAAATAGGCCACTTATTTATTATTTATCGAAATAGGTTAAAATATTAAAACACCTCGATATAAGAGCGTTTTAAGGGAAAATTTCAGTAAAACGCGTCCCTAAGAGAGCATTTTTTCCATGTCAGCAAAAAACACACTGACGTGGACGCACTTTGCTGACATGGCAAAAGCATTTCCTCAAAGGCGTGTTTTAACTCGTATTTTTTACCCCTAACTATCATTTAAAATTTTGACCATTAGGGGTCCAACGGTAAAAAAAAAAACTATAAAGTCCCCTCTTTTTTTTTTTCACACAAACATTTCTTCTAAAATTCTCAAAAAAGCTCTCAAATTTATCCTTAAATTTCTCAAAGCTCTCTTTAATTAACTATTTAATTTAATTTTTTTCTAAATTAGTATTATTTTTTATAATTTCTAAGATATTTGATTGTGTTAGCAATGGCTGATGAATTAATTTGCCTCAATTATAAATATATTTCGTTGAACAAATGAAAATGGTAAGAGTTAATTTCAATTTTGAATACTATTTAATTTTTTTCATTTATGTAATTTTAGTTAATTTTTTATTTTATAATTTTTATAATAGTCTGTAAATCGAGTGTTACAATGCTACATTCATAATATGTTTGGTCCTCTATCACCGTTGATAGAAAATTACTTGAAAGAAGCGAGTTTTTGGCACGTGGCTGATATAGGCTAGAGGTGCAGGTTGGACCCAAAACTCATCAGCGCGTTCATAGAGAGGTGGAGACCCGAGACACACATATTCAATCTTCTATGCGGGGAGTGTACCATCACTTTGGAGGATGTGCAATTACAATTGCAATTACCGGTGGATGGGCCCGTACTCACTGGGTCTACTCCATCTACTGATTGGGGATCCATATGCTATGATCTTTTGGGTGCAATTTCGGATAATATTTATAGAGATCGGATCGAGATGGGCTAGTTACGAGACACGTTCCTGGAGTCGGAGGATGATTCGACTGAAGTAGAAAGATTATGATATGCTCGGACATACATCCTTGATATCATTGGAGGTTATTCGATGCCAGACTTGTCACGAAACCTCATACATCTGAGGTGGCTACTGAAACTCGTTGATTTTGAAGCAGTTGGCGAACTTAGGTGGGGTCAGCCGTGTTGGCGACAAAACCAAATAAAGCCAAAATCGGAGGTTGCCTATCACTACTATAATCATGGGCTCGATTTTGCTTTCTATTTTTACGTCCTTGAGTGACACCCATATTCATTCCCACTCATAACAAGGTAAAATTTATATTAGATTTTACAATTATTACATAAATTTAAAATATAATTTTATACTAAAAATTTATTTAATTAGGTGGAACCATTCGGCAAGTTATGTTGGAATACCTACTGCTCTTGAAGATATACGACTTCTATTAGACTAACGGTTAGAAGCACGTGTAAATATTAAATGAAATATATATACATAACACAATTGTTTCGTATTTAGTATTATGTATATAACTAATATTTTTATCACGTTCATATAGTTTTAATGGATACCATACGAGGATTCGACAATTCGGGCAGTAATTCTAGATGAATTCTTTCAAAATCCAAACATTTAGCATGTTAATGTCTCATTGATCAACTACGCTACTGTCGAGATGCACCAGATGGATAGAGTGTTGTGGCAATTTAAATTTTGACAACCAGTTCCAGTGACACCTGAGGTGTTTATTGATGAGCACAAAATCGACTTATGGTAATCGAAAACACATTTCTCAGAATATATTGAAATATGGGAAAATTGGTATGATCATATACTTACTCGCGAACCGATTATCGTTCTAGAGTTAGCATGCATACCAGATTACATGCCATAGTTTAGGATCTATGGCAAGCCATATTTGCTCTTGGAAGAGCAAAGGTGTTGGCAAATCCATGTCGAAAGGGAACGATGATGCCCTTTAAATCCAAATAGAAGAGATGACGGGGTGAGCCTATCAACAGCGCCCATACAATCACCGGGCCCAATGCCTCAAGCGATGACACCTACACCACAACCCCTTTATATTTGCTAGGTGCGTATCCTAGCCCTTATATGTTTCATTTTCCCAATCCTATGGCAGGTTGGAATGCATAGCCTGGTGTATTTTTTTCTAGATAACTCTGACTCAACCGATGAAATATAGGCCATCATCGTAGGAAGTATCGTATGAGGCACCGTCGGGGAGTTCATCTTATTTCCAATCCCTATCACCTTATGGGATTCAAACACCTCCACCGTGGTTGATGCAAACACCTCCGCATTCTTTATTCTATCAAGGTGGGTCATCCTCCCAACACTCACAACCAAAACAACCACAACCCTTGCCAGAAGCTGAACCAATAAGGAATCCAATACGTAATCATCGACTACCCCCATATAACACTGATTCCGACTGGCACATGCATTGATTTTTTTAATATATATGTACAAACTATTTTTATATTATTTCATTTAATAAAATAAATTTTTTTTGAATATTTTAATAGTCAATTATTTTTATATTTTTTCCTATTTAATAAAATAAAAGTTCTTTTAAATAAGACAATAGAAATAATGCAACATAGTTTCATTTAAACAATTATCAATTATTTCAATTTGGACCTATTTGAATTGTATGACTTGGGTTGCTACACCATCCGCACAATTTCTGTTGGTTCGTTTTTTCAAAAATATCCATATTATCATGTATTCTACTCGAGTAAGTCGACCTTTTAGTTTGCGACATAATTCTCTATTCGGTAACAAATTAAACGGAGCAAACGATATAGACGACCACTTACGTTCATCTGGGACCAGTGGGAATACGTGTCTCCACACGTTGTACATGTATTCTATTTTGTACACTTTGTCGACATAGCTCATGGAATCCAAACAGAGATTCTGATAAGCTGCAATTGCATGAGCGCATGGATAACGAAGTGCGTCAAACGTCCCATAGTCGCAAGTCCTATTTCTTAGGTGTACACGATATTGCTCGCCAATAATACCTTGGTTCGGTCTGCTGAACTTCGTCATATGAAACTATAGGTTGTCACGATCGTGACACACTGTGTGCATGGTGTTGGCCCTTACTTTCGCCTTGTTAATTTCTTGCAATACCTTTCGACACCATAAATGGCCTCTTTGCATTTGGCCTTTATAACTCGCTACTCGCTTTGAAAATAGTACTGCAAAATAGAAATATGTCTCTCACACAATCGCGGTTATTAGCAAATGATGCGTTCCCTTTAGAACAGAATTTATGCATTCAGCCAAGTTTGAGGTCATATGACCATATCGTAGGCCGCTATCGTATGCTTGTATCCACTAATTGAAAGGTATGTTACAGAGGTAGTCTGCACCTTGGTCGTTAACTAATCGCAAAATTGCTAACATCTTATGAAAATGGTCATTATTGATCTCATACCCTGTTAATATAAGTTGATAGCGAAAATTACATACTATTTTTCCATTCAGAATAAATTGATTATTACAAATAAAATTTTATTAGTGGAAATTAAATACCCATGTTGGTCACTTGTCGTCGTTCAGTGGTAAATCGATATTGCCCGTAGTAGTTGGACACAACGTGCCTTAAACAATACCGATGCTCAATTGTGGCTAGCATTTCAATACCCCGATCTGATATAACGCAGATATCAGGTTAGAGGCAGACATGCCTCCTCAACCTAGAAAGAAAGAAATCACAGTTGTCACCTGACTCCCCTAGTGTTATTGCAAACACAATTGGAAGGATTCTTCTACCATCATCCTGTGCCATAGTTAGCAATAGCCGATGGGTATATCTACTATACATAAAGGTATCGTCAATTTGTACCAATGGCTTGTAGTATACAAATGCGTCACAACATTGCTTAAAGCTCTAAAACAGACGCTTGAACACTTGGCATCCACGGAGCAAGCGATCATTGTAGTACGCAGGGTCTGTTTCAAAGTCTGTTACGCAACCTGGGATGTACCTCTCCAGCACCTGACACCACTACCACACCTCATTATATGAAGCATCTTACCCACTATGTATATTTTCCAACACCTTCTACTTAGCTATCCAGACCTTACGGTAAGAGGGCATGTACCTCAATTGGCTACGAATATTGGCAATTAAGATTAACACAGAAGTCCTGAGATCTGCCTTTACCATCGGTAGTATTAAGCCAGCTATCATATCTAAATCCATCTTGGGATGATCTTATGAAACACCTATCAACGGAGTACGTTAAATAATGCAACACTAAATAATAACAATATTATTCAAAAACCCTAAACACCCAGTGATACTGTATTGGCAACATACATATATGGACCTTTGTACTTCTTTATATCCTACAACCCCGTCTTTTCCTAATCGAAGCCATTATTTTCCATGAACATGTACCGTCTTGCACTGCACACTTGGCCTTGAGCTTTTTAGATTTGGATTTAACCACGTAGTAGTTGACCCCGTTTATGATGCTATATCATTTTAATACACTAAGAAAACAAGCCTTACTGGAAAATTCCTTACCAACTTCCAATTCATTCGAATCCAAAACGACAAACTTGTACAGTCACGCCTTCTATGCAGTAGATCTGGAAACTCCAACGTATTATAGATCGACATTATGCATGTAGGCTGGAAGCGAGTATGCCGTGAATCGTGGATTTTCTTCTTCTTCTTCATCTGAACTCTCTTCACCTTCTTCAGGTTCAGTTGGAACAGGCTACAGTTCAAAAAATAATGCAACTTCCATACCATCGAGGCTAAGCTCTCGAGGTGGATCCATATCGGAATCATCGAACCCACCATCATCTGCAACGTACAAGGTCCCCTCGCCGGTGGACGTCGTAGGGAATACATCATCCCTTTTTGTGGACGTTCCATAATATCCCCAATTAGATGTGGATTGCCAACCACTAGAAGTTGATGTCATTCCCCAATACGTATTTCCAACATCGAACATTAACACACCGAGGTGCATATCCCATCAACTAACTGAGTCTCGTGTAAGGGTTGTGTATCCCATACTACCAGCAAACATAGGTGCTTCTGTCTTCTGCCTCCCACAACGGAATGTCGGGCAGGGGTCGTGTATTCCTCTCAAACAGTAGTAGATGTTCAAGTCGCAAATACTTCATTTGGTGATAAAAATTGTACTTATAACTCAAGATAAGGTGATCCATTAGCGAAATGAATCTGCACTATCGCCTCCAAGCTACGACCACCTTTGATATCAAATGAGTCATATGTCACGGGATCAACCGAAACACAAAATCGATACTTAATAGACAAAACTCTCATTGGTGTCATTCTGAAGATTTTATGCCTAATTCTTTTATAAAGTTCTGTCAAATCTATGTTCTAGTTAAAAACCAGACGTGCTGTGTTTTTCGATAAAAAAATAACGCCGTTCTTGGTGTCACGGACCTCACTATCATAGTAAATAACAACACTAATACCTTCACTCATCTTCAATTTCTATTCTACTTAGCCTCTCTAATTTTTCTTGTTGTAACTTATGCAACATGAGAATGAAATTTGACTCATTTATGGCTTAAGGCCAAGTAGGAACTACTATAGAAAAAGAGCGTCCACGTGAGAGTTTTTTTTCAGTAATTTTACTAATTTTGCACCCTGCTCGAAGCGTTTTTGACACTATTTTTTCAAAACCATGTTGTCAAAATTATTTTTTCAGGAACTACTGTAGAAAAAGGGCGTCCACATGGGAGCTTTTTTTAGTAATTTTGCTGACAGTGCATCCTGCTTGAAGCGTTTTTTATATTATTTTTTCAGAACAGTCTTCTCAAATTTTTTTTCAAGAATTACAGTAGAAAAAGAGCGTCTACATGAGAGCTTTTTTCAGTATTTGCTGACAGTGCATACTGCTTGAAGCGTTTTTGACATTATTTTTTTAGAACCATTTTCTCAAAATTATTTTTTCAGAAACTACTATAAAAAAAAAACAAACAAAATCCTTCTTGTCAATATAATTTTTTCAAGACTCAACCCTAAACTCTTTTACAAAAACCCTAAAACTTAAACACAAAATTATATTTAAAAAACTCTAAGCCCTAATTTAATTAATTTTCTTAAAAACCATAAACCTTAATTTAATTAATTTACTTAAAAACCCTAAAACCCAGGGGCGTAGCCAGGGGGCTGGCATGGGCCCCGGCCCCCCCTAAAATGAAAAATTTCATTTTAGGCCTTTGAAAATTTTTAAAAATTTTAAATTAGTAAAGGTAAAATGACACTTTGGCCCCCCTAAAATTATAAAAATTCAATTTAATCCTTTACAAATTATAAAAATATAAACTATAAAAAATTAAAATTTCATCCGCCCCCCCTAAAAATATTTTCTGGCTTCGCCCCTGCTAAAACCTAAATTAATTTATTTTTTAAAAAAATTTTAAACCCCTAATTTATTTTTTAAAATTCCTAAATCCTAAACAAATAAATTCCTAAATTATTTTAACATAACCCTAACCTTAAGCCACTAAAACCCTAAACCTATAAACCTTAGGCACTAAACATGCAAATAGCCCTAACCCTAGAAAAACAAAGGCTAAAACGCATCCTTGAAGGAGCGCTTTTGCCATATCAGCAAAGGCGTCCACGTCAGCTCGCTTTTTGCTAACATGGCAAAAGCACTCCCTCAGGAACGCATTTTGTTGGAATTTTTCCCTTAAAACGCTCCTACGTGGACGCGTTTTAGTATTTTTCGGCCCATTCCGGTAAATAATAAATAAAGTGACCCATTTTCGTATATAAAGTAGAAAATGGGTTTTTCTTGGTAAAATGATCATTTCTCAAATTAATTATAGTTTTCATGTATCTTTTATTTTGACGAAATTAAAAATATAACAACGAATATAAGTGTGGAAATCATAAATATATAATATAAATATATGTTTAAAAATAATATATTATAAATAATGCCACGATAGCTTGAAATTAATTAACAATAACACGTAAAATATGTTATATATTAAAATTAAAAAATTGATTAAATTGTTTATCATTATGACATCATCAATCTTGAGTCGATGTCTAGTTAACTTGTAATACCGACTCAATCAAATAAATTATTAATAATATATACAATTGATGGAAGTAATAGAGTGTACATAATAAAATTAAATTATATAAAATATAAAAAAAGTTTTAATGTATATTTTAATTTATTTTTTAAAATAAAAACTAAAATATTTTGAAAGAGCATTTCATAATTAACCTTGTTAAGTGTCGCACCGACTTATTCAAAAACTCAAAAATAGTAAAGATGGCATCAATTATAGTAGAGAAAGAAAATCATATTTAAAATATACTTTCAATTACCTTTAATTGAAAAAAAAGAGAGAGTAAGTTTAATATTAAAATCAAAGATATAAAATTTCTATTTTTTATCTTTCAAATTCTTAGTTTACTTTTTCCATTTCTTTTCTCTAATTTTTTCCTTAGGGTAATTACATTCTAAGTCATTAAACTTAACATCAACTTCCATATAAGTTACAAACTGTTAATTTCATCAAATTGAATCACTAAACTTATTATCAACTTTCATGTAAATTACACAATTTTCAATTCATCAATTTATATAACCGAAAATTTTATTGTTAATAAATTAGATAATTAAAATAGACTCTGATAAGTAATTCTAACATAACTACTAACTTAGCTTCCCTATTACGAATTTATAGATTTTTTTCATATTTGCATTTTACGATCCATTTCAGAAAAAGGAAAATTTATTTTGTGGACAAAAAGAATCTCATGCATGTCCAATAATTTTTAAAATGATCTGAATCAAATCTAAAAGTTAACTCATGTATATATGTTAAGTTCATTCTTTTAGAATTAATAAAAGTAGCATAAGTGATTTACTTTATTAATAACATATATTCAACCATGTAATTTAATAAAATTAGAAGTTTATGACTTAAATGAAAGTTGTAATAATTCCTATCATCCTTATTTTATTAATAATAGAAGTTCAACTATGTAATTATGACCTAAATGAAAGTTGTGCTAAATCTAGTGATCCAAAACATAAATTACCCTTTTCTTTCTTTTCCTTCCAATTCTCCCCGTTGGAAAAAAAACATAATAGTAATATAGGGAGACGTGTCACTTTCTTAGGTCTCCATATGTACAGTAAAAATATGTTATAGATTTGATAAGATTTTTAGTTGAATTTGGTAAATTAATGTAAAGTAGTATTTAAATATTAATTTAGTAAAAAAATTAAAGAATTACAATGTTTAATTATAAATAGTACTAAATATTAATTAGGTAAAAATAAATTTAAGTATTTATGAGTATTTATCAAAATTAAAATAATTATACGATAAAAATAATTAAAAACAAAATTTAATACAAAATCATATTAAAATTTGTAAATGTATAATTATATTTTAGTAGAAGATAAAACCCCACCAAATAAAGAAATTAAAACAAAAAAAAGATAAAAATATCATGATATTATCGCACTGTATTTCAAATTACATCTCAGTCCTTCTATTTGAAAAATGCTACGTACCATACAATAATAAGCAAGATTGCACCTACCGTTTTGTTGCTGTTAAGTTGATGAATTGGTATGTTAAATACTGATCAATTCATTAATTTAATTAATCATATCCATCAAATTAAGAAAAAAATGAAGTGAATAAAATGAGAATAATCTAATTTTAGAGTGATTAACGAGTTCTAACACCCTAAAATATATAGGATTATATGTAATTATTGATTAAGAAATAATTTAATCTTGATGGTTAAAAACTTAGTATGCTCCCTAGAGATCTTAAGTTCTATACACTCCTCTATCATTTTCTTTTCATTTTATTCTTAGTATGCTCCCTACTTTGCCAAGGTTCGAATCTCCCTATTTTCACCATTGTTAACCAAAATGATGGGTTAATTCCAAAATAGCCCTTAGGGTCCCAAACCTTAAACTAGTTACCCTATCTTCTCACAATTGAATTAGAATTTTTCCCTAATCAAATCCTAATAAGACTTTTATCAACCTTTACCATACCTTCTCCTATTTCTTTTCTTTTCCTTACTTGAAAATTTTACATCTTCTAGCAACCAAATATTTTTGTTTTTCAAAATTAGATCACTCTCTGTTGATTGATTTTTATCTAGAATTGTAATTATCGTCAAATTGCAATCCTAGTCTTCACCAAAGAATCGATAAGTCCAATTCAACCCGGGTAATTAATCCCAAATTCTCATAGTATTTCCATTCGGTATTAATCTTTCAAATCAAATAGTCAACCTTTCACGATTCTTGAAAACTTTTGCGTTAAAATCATTGAATCTTAAAGAAACTTGGAAATCAAATGTTAAACCATGCAAAATTGTCCTTTGAAGGACCAATTACAGGTGCATCAAACCAGATTTGAATGTGAGGGACAACGTTTGAGATCCTGATGACAAGTGTGTGTTTTTTTACAAGAGCACTAGGGAAAATCATCCTCGGAATAGGGCCACACGACTAACCACATGGGTGTGTGGGTCACCCATGTGGACCACACAATCATGTTCCTTTAAAATCTTAGGAAATTCATTTCTTACACGGCCTAAGACCCTCCATATGACCTACCACACGATCGTGTTTCTCTTGAAGGTTGAATTTACGAATGCCACACAGCCACAATCTATCACATGACTTAGCCTACTCCCTCCACACGGTCCAAAGCTTCCCACATGGTCTAGTCATACGACCGTGTGTCCCCTAATTATCATATTTTACAATTTTACCTAAAATTTTTATAAACTTTTTAATTTAGTCTCTGCATGATCCATGAACTATTTATAGAGTTTTATCTCTTACAATTAGGCCCTTGATATTTTGAATAATATGGAATATATAATTTGATTGATTAAATTATTTTTGTTTATGCATGATACGCGATTGAAACTTGTTTATTGTCATTGGATTATTGATGTACTGTCACTATTTCTCGTACTACGGTATTACTAATTGCATGAACAACATGCTTACTGTTGTTGATAAACTAAAATTATGACATTCATGTCGACTGTTACGGTTAAAAATTGAGCACATGTTATGCATGTCTACTGTTTCTGTACTGTACTGTACTGTTAATAGCATGCCATATTGGATTGCATGGATGAGATGCTTTGAAAGAAGGAAGTACTGGTAGTTTTAACTGCAAACACTAGTGATTTATTCACAAATTATTGACAACTTTTATCTACAAAGCCATTGTCTATTCACAACTACTGGCATCGTATTAACCTACAATCTATTGTGGTTTATCCACAACTTATACTGACAGCTATTATCTGTAAATATGTTGTACATTCACAACTATTGGCAGCATATTAACCTGCAACTGGTGGTTTTGTAACACCCCGTACCCGAGACCGTTGCCGGAGTCGAACACAAGGTGTTAACGGACTTAATTCATTAATTAAACAGCTCATACAATTCATTTTAAAATTTCCAGACAAGCTGGTTAACTGCATCACAGTCGCTTTAAAAATCATATCTCGAGTTACGAAACTCGAAATTCAATTCCGTAAATTTTTCCTGAAACTAGACTCATATATATATCTACTAATTTTTTTCTAGAATTTTTGGTTGGGCCAATTAGTACAGTTTATTAGTTAAAGTCTCCCCTATTTCAGGGTTCAACTACTCTGACCTCTGTGTATTACGAATCAGATATCTCCCTGTACAGAGCTTCAATGACTATGCCGTTTGTCTCTAATAAAACTAGACTCAATAAGGAATCTGTACATATAAAGCGTGACTTCTAATTATCTTTATAAAATTTATGGTGAATTTCCAAAGTCATAACAGGGGATCCAGAAATCGCTCTGGTCCTGTTTCACAAAAATTTAAACATCTCATAAAATATAGCTCATATACCTGTTTCGCTTATTCCATATGAAAATAGACTCATCAAGCTTCGATTCCATAACTTATTCATTATTTAATTTCATTTCTTGTTAGAATTAAGTGACCCAAATTCTTATTTAAATAAAATACGATGGAAAATAAAATAAAAGTAAAATCCATATAGAACTAGACTTCTTTTATTTTATTTTAGAATAAGGTTTTTAAACCTTATTAAACTCCATCTATTTTATATTGGTTAGATAAGGTGTTTCAATCCTACTAGAATATGGCTTTGCAAGCCTATAAATAGACATAGTCTATTCCTCTTGTATTTGAGTAAAAATTTTTCGACATAGTGAATTTTCTTCTCCTCTTGCTGTGGTGTTTTTCCGAAAGGGTTTCCACGTAAAATTTATGTGTTCTTTATTTTATTTATTTTATTCTATTTATTTTTCACAAATTGGTATCGAGCTTCCGGTTATTCATCTCGATCACGGTAATGGCGTCTTTGAAGTATGAAATTCATTGTTGGATCGCAACACCGATTTGCGTTGTAGGCAAATTAATATGCAAGCGCTTCTTGCAGATGGATCTAGAGGATGCCCTGCTAGGATAGATAAGATGCCTTCGACATTAACAGATGAAGAGAAGAAGCGTAAGGATCGAAAGACATTAACACAATTACATCGCATTTGTCCAACGAAATTTTGCGAGGATGTGATGAAAGAGAAAACTCGCCACGCATTATGGAAGAGGCTAGAACAAATATGTATGTCGAAAACTCTAACAAGCAAGTTGCATATGAAGCGGCGTCTTTATGCTCATCGTTTGGAGGAAGGTGCGTCAGACACCTAACACTTAACAATGTTTAAAGAAATTCTCTCAAACTTGGAGGCCATGGAGGTTCAAGATGATAAGGAAGATCTAGGGTTGATTCTACTTTGTTCGTTGCCCCGTCTTATTCAACCTTTAGAGACACGATTTTATATAGCCATGAGTCTCTCACGCTTGATGAGGTTTATGATTCTTTAACCTCGTATGATAAGATGAAGCATCTTGTGGTTAAACCCAACTCTCGTGGAGAGGGTCTCATTGTTCGTGGGAGACAAGACCGAATGTTGATGATGATCGTGGTAGAACACAGAACGGAATCTTCGTGGTAAATCTAAGGGTAGATCGAAATCTTCAAACAGAGGTAAAACTTGCAACTTCGCAAGAAGAAAGGGCACATTAAATCTGAGTGCTATAAGCTACAAAATAAGATTAAAAGGAGGCTGCGAATCAAAAGGAAAACAAACGAAAATTCCAAAGAAGCTGATGTTGTAGAAGACTACGTGATGGTGAACTTCTAGTTGCTTCATCAATGATTCTAAAGTAAGCGAGGAGTGGATACTTGATTCAGTGCACCTTCCACATGAGTCCCAATCGGGATTGGTTTACAACTTATGAAACAAGATCTCAAGGTGTTGTTTTGATGGGAAATAATGCTTCATGTAAAATCGCAGTGTTGGAACAATTAAAGTTAAGATGTTTGATGGAGTTGTCGAACACTTAGTGACGTGCGGCATGTTCCGAATTGAAAAGAAATTTAATTTCGTTGAGTACTCTTGATTCAAAAGGGCAGATACACACTGAAAGTGGGGTTTTAAAGATTTCAAAGGGTCCTTGTTGTGATGAAAGGGCAAAGAAAGATTGCCAAGTTATATGTTTTACTGTGGTTCTATCATATCGGTGATGCAATTGCCGCTTCCTCTTCCTTGTCGATGATGATATTACTAAACTTTGGCATATGCGCCTAGGGCATATGAGTGAGAATGGCATGGCGAAATTAAGCAAAGAGGACTTCTTAATGGGCAAGGAATTTGCAAACCGAATTTCGTGAGCACCGTGTTTTGGGAAGCAAAGAGAGTTCGATTCACTAGAGGAATCCATAACACGAAGGAAACGTTGGAGTATATCCATTCGATCTGTGGGGGCCGTCAGTGCCTTCGAGAGGTGGAGCTAATTATATGCTAACCTTTATTGATGATTTTTCCGAAAAGTTTGGGCGTTCTTCCGAAGCGAAAAGCGATGTGTTTTCCACATTTAAGTCTTGGAAAATTATGATTGAAAAACAGACGGAAAAGCAGATAAAATACCTTCGTATGCATAATGGCTTAGAGTTCTGCTCGATGAGTTTAATAGATTGTGCAAGTCGAAGGATCATGAGACACTTGACATGTTCGTCATACTCCACAAAGAAAACGGCGTTGCGAGCGAATGAACGAACGATCATGGAGAAGGTTCGATGTATGTTGTCAAATGCCAACTTACCAAGTCATTTTGGGCGTAAGCGACCTCTCTGCATGTTTTTGATCAACCGATCTCCATCCGCTGCCATTGAGAAGAAGACTCCACAAGAGGTATGGTCCGTAATCCCGCTAATTATTCGATTTAAAGATTTTTGGGTGTCCTGCGATGCTCATGTTGATAATGGAAAATTGGAACCGAGATCCATTAAATGCGTTTTCTTGGTTATAAACCGGTGTAAAAGGCTATAAGTTATGTGTCCCGAAAATAGAAAAGTTGTGATTAGCAGAGATGTTGTTTTTGATGAAACCGCTATGCTACCTAACTTATCTCTTAAAGACTCTTCCAATAAAGAAAACCAAAAGCGGTGGAGCATCGATTAATACGTAATCAACTCCTCAAGCCAAGACAAAAATTGAGAATAGAGTTGCTTCTTCACCGCAATACTCTATCGCCAAAAACAGGACAAGAAGAGAAATTAAACCTCCAAAGAAGTATGCCGAGGTTGATCTAGTTGCTTATGCTTTAAATGTGGCTGAAGATATAGATGCTAATCAAGAGCCATTTAATTATTCTGAGGCGATTAGTGTGAAGACTCGTAAAAGTGGATGTTTGCTATGCAAGAGGAGATGGAATCACTCCACAAAAACAGTAACATGGGATCTTGTAAAACTTCCTAAAGGTAAAAAGGCGCTTCGTTGTAAATGGGTGTTTAAAAGAAAGAAGGGACTCCGGAGTTGAAGAACCCGGATATAAAGCAAGGCTTGTTGCAAAGGGTTACAGCCAAATTCCGTGAGTGGACTTCACAGATGTGTTCTCTCCAGTTGTTAAGCATAGTTCGATTCGAGCTTTGCTTGGTATTGTGGCCATGCATGATTTGGAGCTTGAGCGGTTAGATGTAAAACCGCATTTTGCATGGAGAACTTGAGGAAGATATTTACATGCAACAACCAGAGGGTTTTATAGTCTCGTAAAAAAGGACTATGTTTGCTTGTTTGAAAAAGTCACTTTACGGTTTGAAACAATCACCAAGACAAAGGGTACAAGAGGTTTGATTCCTTTATGACTTCTCATGATTTCAAAAGAAGTAGTTTTGACAGTTGTGTCTACTTTAAGAAAAATAAAGATGGTTCTTTTGTGTATCTACTTCTTTATGTTGATGACATGTTGATAGCAAGAAAAGATAAAAGAGAGATAAGAAAGGTTAAAGCCCAACTAAGTGAAGAATTTGAGATGAAAGATTTAGGACCAGCAAAGAAGATACTTGGTATGGAGATTCTCGAGATAGAAAAGCAAGTAAATTGTACCTAAGTCGGAAGGGGTACATTGAGAAAGTTCTTTGCGTGTTCAATATGCAGAGTGCTAAGCTCGTTAGTACTCCTTTAGCATTCCATTTCGACTTTCATCGGCCTTATCTCCTCAATCGATAATGAGATTGAGTACATGTCACATGTTCCATACTCTAGTGCGAGAGGATCTCTCATGTATGCTATGGTTTGTTCACGCCCGATTTATCATATGCAATCGGTCAGCTTAGCGTATACATGGCGAATCTCGGTAAAGAACACCGGAAAGCGCTTCAATGGATTTTAAGATACTTACGAGGCACTACTAATGTTTGCTTACAGTTTGGAAGAACTAAAGATGGAGTTATAGGGTATGTTGATGCTGATTTTGCTGGAGACCTTGATAGAAGAAGATCTCTCACGAGTTACGTCTTTACAATCGGAGGTTGTGCAATTAGTTGGAAAGCCACTTTGCAAACTACATCGCTTTGTCTACCAATCGAAGTTGAGTACATGGCGATTAATGAGGCTTGTAAAGAAGCTATTTGGTTGAAGGACTATTTAGTGAACTCAATGAAGACCTTCAAATCAGCACGATTTTGTGACAATCAGTGCCATCTTTCTTACAAAAGATCAAATGTTTCATGAGAGAACAAAACACATTGATATTCGGTATCATTTTGTTCGTGATATTATTGCTCGTGGTGATATTGTTGTGAGCAAAATTAGCACTCATGAAAATCCTACAGATATGATGACTAAGTCACTTCCTATAACCAAGTTTGAGCATTGCTTAGACTTGGTTGGTGTTCATTGTTGAAGTTAAACCCTTAAGGGTTTTTGGAAGAGGTGAAGAACTTGTTTATTGAAAGTTCGCGATGAAGAACTTGTTCATTGAGAATTTGTGTCAAGGTGGAGATTGTTAGAATTAAGTGACCCAAATTCTTATTTAAATAAAGTACGATGGAAAATAAAATAAAAGTAAAATCCATATAGAACTAGACTTCTTTTATTTTATTTTAGAATAAGGTTTTAAACCTTATTAAACTCCATCTATTTTATATTGATTAGGATAAGGTGTTTCAATCCTACTAGAATATGGCTTTGCAAGCCTATAAATAGACATAGTCTATTCCTCTTGTATTTGAGTAAAAATTTTTCGACATAGTGAATTTTCTTCTCCTCTGCCCGTGGTTTTTTTCCCGAAAGGGTTTCCACGTAAAATTTATGTGTTCTTTATTTTTATTTACTTTATTCTATTTATTTTTCACATTTCTACTATTTTTAGTGATTTTTCAAACTCACGTCACTGCTGCTGTCTGAATCTATTTTATGGTAAATTTTACCTATTTCATGGTTTCCATGGATTAGCTAGCAATTTGACATACATAATACCAAATATGATCATGATTAGCCATTCCAATGGCTAATCATTACCAAGCATTTCTATTTCCATACCACTCAATAACCATATCATAAGACCATACATATAAAATGATTATAATGCTATACATGCCATACTCAAAATATACAAGCCATTATGCCAAGATGGTATACGGATAGTGTGAGCGTGCCTCCGACCGCTTTTCGATTTCCGAGCTGGCTTGTCAACACTACAAGGAATGAAAAGGAGGAGTAAGCATAAATGCTTAGTAAGCTCACATGCAAATAGCAAGTAACATAACCATATAAGCAAACATAAAACATCATTTGCATAATCATCAAGAAGACATTCATATCACCTTTTCATTTATCATCTTACCATATTGTTGTTATATCGAGTTTTCAACCCGAGGGTTAAGTACATACTTGTTCAAAGTATCCATTTCACAACACTTACCAATACGTCCCTTTCATCTTGAGTATTCCTCCATTTGAGTAGAACTTTACCCGCTGAACACATCTAATATAATTCGGATATATGGAAAGTTTGCACATAAGTGCCACATATGTAGCCAAGCTACCATGTAACCCGCCCATAAGTGAACTCGGACTCAACTCAACGAGCTCGGGCGTCGATCCATAAGTGAACTCGGACTCAACTCAACGAGTTCGGATGCCTAGTTACATCTCACGAACTCGGACTCAACTCAACGAGTTCGGACGCCGCATCCATAAGTGAACTCGGACTCAACTCAACGAGTTCGGATGCTCAACCATCCTAGTGACATGTCAGTTGTATCCTAATCTATTCCTAAGGTTCAAACGGGCTTTTTCCTCGATCTCACATCTTTGCCGCCTTCCACGGAATATCGAAATCGATACTTGGTGATAGTTCATACTCATCAAGTAATTAACATAATTACATATTATCAAACAATTATCACAAGTATAATATTTCATAATAATTATCATATCATTTAAAAAATATTAAAACATTTAAAATAATAACTATGTTACCAACATTTACATATGAACTTACCTCGTATGCGAAAATGGCTATTTTTACCATTTCGTCCACAACTTGGTATTTTCCCCATTTTAGCCCGAATTTCAGTTTTCCTTGCTCTATCATTTAAAATATAGTCTAATTAGGACTCACATTATTCAAATTGACCCAAAATCATATTTTGGAAAAATTACAATTTTGCCCCTAAACTTTTGCATATTTACACTTTTGCCCCAAAGCTCGTAAATTAAAATTCAGCCTATTTTCTTATGTTTTATGACATGTGATCATTTTTCCCTTCTATGGAAACATCAAATTCTCACTCTAACATGTACTTATGACTATTAGGTATTTTTACCGATTAAGCCCTTTTGCTCGTTTTCACTTAAAACCGAGTAGCACAAGTTGTCTAACATAATTTAAAACCTCACATTCTATCATAAAACACTAAAATACACAAATTTCACCTATGGGTATTTTTCCAAATATAAACCCTAGGTTAAATTATTGCTAGCATAAGCTAAATCGAGCTAGGGACTCCAAAACGTAAAAATCATTAAAACGAGGCTAGAACGAACTTACAATCGAGCTTGGAAGCTTGAAAACCCTAGCCATGGTTTCTCCTTGCTATATTCGGCCATGGGGTTGAATATGAGCAAAATTGGCTTTTAATTTTGTATTTTAATTCATTTTACCCCTAAATGACCAAAATGCCCTTACTACTAAACTTTCCAAAAATTCCTTCCATGTCCCAATTTTTGTCCATAGACTTAGAAATTGGTAAAATTACTCTTTAAGGACCTCTAATTAATAATCTAATTCAATTTTATGCAAAATACTTCTAGAACACAAGTTTTGCAATTTATTCAATTTAGTCCCAAATTTCAAATTAAGCACTTTATGCATAAAATTTCTTCACGAAATTTTCACACAATCATGCAATCATATCATAGACCTTAAAATAATCATAAAATAATTATTTTTATCTCGGATTTTGTGGTCACAAAACCACTATTCCAACTAGGCCCAAAATTAGGATATTACAACTCTCCCCCCCCTCAGGGATTTTCGTCCCCGAAAATCTTACCAGAAAAGCGGTCTTCACTTTTAATCTCATATTTGGTGCTGAAGAACTTGCACTTAGACTGTACCTCCAATACATCTCTTCAATTTCTCATATGATCTAAAAGCTACAGCCTCAACTCTCAACTGTTCTTAAATTTTCAACCCTTCTCAATTTCCCATGATATCATGACATAAAACCTGGATCTCAACTTGATTTAATGGAGACCGGAATTCCAAGAAATCCGACAATCAAAGAGACCTGAAATTCCATGAATCTGATGAGTAGGAATTCATTCAATACAGATGTGATTTATAGATCTCGCCAAACATTTAACAATAGGATACATCACATTTTCCTCTTTCCGCCATAGAAATAATTCTGATATGGCCTCAAGAATAATCCTTCTCATTTCCATCCCAATATCAACATTGACAAGGATAATTTTGATAGATCCCAATGCTCGGCTTTAACCCCTTTAACAACTCCGATTTTATGTAACATTGGATGCTCTAAACTATCACATTACCTCACTGTCTTGAAACACATCACAATTCATACAACAATACATTACTGAAAGTCAGGAAGTCTTTGCTCAATGTAGACTAGTCTAGTTCAGACGCTTTGTTACCAATATTCTCATCTATCCGAACTCATCAACATGTAATAAACTTTTCAGCTTTCACAAGATGGAAACCTTATCATTCGTAGTGACTTAAACTAATATTCAACTCTTTCTATTAAATATACACTTCTCGCTCAAACTATTTACTCTTTTATACGCACAAAATGAAATTCTATTATCGACTTGGGAAAAATAATCCTGACAAATTGTCACATGAAATCTTTCAAATAAATAATTTACCATACCGACTAAAACTCGCGCTTTTATCACCTATGCCTTTACTGATGTCAAATCCTTACACATAAATTAGAAAAAATCCCAATACTAAAATCACCACATTACCAAGATCAAATTAGAAGTATAGTCATATTTGACATGATTATCACGAGCTGAAGAACGTCCTTGAACATGAGTCATAATTGACAAATTATGGAACAAAGATAACAAGAAAACCGAATAAAGAAATCCAAGATAGAGAAACCCAGAATAAAGAAATCCAGAATAAAGAGATCCAGGATAAAGAAACCCAAGATACGATACTATGCCGGAGAATCGAAAACCAAATTCATAGAGAAAATACGAATACCCGATAATTCTCCAAAGAAAGAAAGTCCAAAAGAAAACATCATTTAATCCCACTGAAATCAAATATAACAAGATCAATATATCTTCCCATACATATATATCAGATGAAGCATCAAGTAGAAGAAACAGAATCATAATATCATATGAATTCTCTCATCAATTCTTATCGATTTAAATGAAATAGAATACCCGATAAAATAGAGCAATATAAATTATAAACCAATCAGACTACCAATGCTTTCATCCAACACCGAATTAGAAGACATTCCCATATAACAAGAATTTCTTCAAAGATCAATAGCCATAGAAATATTTCGAGAACGGGTGAACACATAGAACATCTCAAAAGAGATCTAAATCTGTCCGGTCATAATCACACACTCGGATAATTCACATTTGAAATATCATTTCCCCAACTAGTTCTGCCACACAAATTTTATATTAAACCATTCACTAAAAAGGCCAATTCTGAATAAATTTCGATTTACACTTTTCTCGACCTTGCACTTGAGTAATTGATTTACCAAGGAGAATTCCTTTTCTAACTAGGACAAGGCATAACTCCAATAATTTTTATATCAATCGATACTTTCGGCTCGACTTTACTTATCAGCTCATTTTCAATCTCGGATCATACTTATAATTATTCTATCACCGAACTCTTTGGGTTTTCAACAGAAACTTATTCAATACAAATCTCATGAAATTCCATTATAAGTACCACTTTGGTAAGGGGAGGGTTGTAGGACCTCGACTCGACTTTCTTATACATACACATATGACACAACTTCCATCATCATAGTAACATCATCAAAATCATGTCATTCATTCATGTTGGCTTACACCAATTTTCCTATTGTCCCATTTAGACAATATACTTATGCATACATTCTATGTTTTCTAGATAGCTTTACTTATCCATTCATTTAATTAAATTAATTCATGCTCATGACATTATATAAGGCCAAACAAACATAAATATTTGCATCACAATCACAACTTTCATTTCGTGCATCATCATGTACATATCATTACAATCATACAATTCAGGTCCAACAATTTAACATAGATAAGTTCATTTCATTATAATCCTTTATCTCATAAAAATTGTATATCATTAACATTCATCAACATTCAACGTCCAATCAAGACAAGGACATTTTCATCCGTATTATGATATTATGACCTTTATTCATACCTCTACTACTTTCTATTTATTCCGTTCATCTTATCAAGTAAGCCACATACACTACATCGTATGAGCATTAAGCAAATATGAATATTTATCACAACATGAACTTTCATCTCACATATTATCACATATGTATCATAAACCTTTATTCATACTTTTCTGAACCGAGACTTATCATAATCATAATTTTACTCAAATATCTTCACATAACATTGAACATGGTCGGCACATTTCGGTTGGAGAGTACCTGTCTAAATAAGACGGTACTTATACGCCGAAAGACATCACACTATCACGCATCGCTGGCATGTATAGCTAAACTTTTACACATGCTAGGTTAGTCCGAGAACCGACTAAACCTGCTCGATGCCACTAAATGTAACACCCTTGCACTGAGACCGTTGTTTGAGTCGAACACAAGGTGTTAACGGACTTAATTCATTAATTAAACAGCTCATACAATTCATTTTAAAATTTCCAGACAAGCTGGCTAACTGCATCACAGTCGCTTTAAAATCATATCTCGAGTTACGAAACTCGAAATTCAATTCCGTAAATTTTTCCTGAAACTAGACTCATATATATATCTACTAATTTTTTCTAGAATTTTGGTTGGGCCAATTAGTACAGTTTATTAGTTAAAGTCTCCCTATTTCAGGGTTCAACTACTCTGACCTCTGTGTATTACGAATCAGATATCTCCCTGTACAGAGCTTCAATGACTATGCCGTTTGTCTCTAATAAAACTAGACTCAATAAGGAATCTGTACATATAAAGCGTGACTTCTAATTATCTTTATAAAATTTATGGTGAATTTCCAAAGTCATAACAGGGGATCCAGAAATCGCTCTGGTCCTGTTTCACAAAAATTTAAACATCTCATAAAATATAGCTCATATACCTGTTTCGCTTATTCCATATGAAAATAGACTCATCAAGCTTCGATTCCATAACTTATTCATTATTTAATTTCATTTCTACTATTTTTAGTGATTTTTCAAACTCACGTCACTGCTGCTGTCTGAATCTATTTTATGGTAAATTTTACCTATTTCATGGTTTCCATGGATTAGCTAGCAATTTGACATACATAATACCAAATATGATCATGATTAGCCATTCCAATGGCTAATCATTACCAAGCATTTCTATTTCCATACCACTCAATAACCATATCATAAGACCATACATATAAAATGATTATAATGCTATACATGCCATACTCAAAATATACAAGCCATTATGCCAAGATGGTATACGGATAGTGTGAGCGTGCCTCCGACCGTTTTCGATTTCCGAGCTGGCTTGTCAACACTACAAGGAATGAAAAGGAGGGAGTAAGCATAAATGCTTAGTAAGCTCACATGCAAATAGCAAGTAACATAACCATATAAGCAAACATAAAACATCATTTGCATAATCATCGAGAAGACATTCATATCACCTTTTCATTTATCATCTTACCATATTGTTGTTATATCGAGTTTTCAACCCGAGGGTTAAGTACATACCTGTTCAAAGTATCCATTTCACAACACTTACCAATACGTCCCTTTCATCTTGAGTATTCCTCCATTTGAGTAGAACTTTACCCGTTGAACACATCGAATATAATTCAATACATGGAAAGTTTGCACATAAGTGCCACATATGTAGCCAAGCTACCATGTAACCCGCCCATAAGTGAACTCGGACTCAACTCAACGAGCTCGGGCGTCAGATCCATAAGTGAACTCGGACTCAACTCAATGAGTTCGGATGCCTAGTTACATCTCACGAACTCGGACTCAACTCAACGAGTTCGGACGCTCGATCCATAAGTGAACTCGGACTCAACTCAACGAGTTCGGATGCTCAACCATCCTAGTGACATGTCAGTTGTATCCTAATCTATTCCTAAGGTTCAAACGGGCTTTTTCCTCGATCTCACATCTTTGCCGTCTTCCACGGAATATCGAAATCGATACTTCGGTGATAGTTCATACTCATCAAGTAATTCACATAATTACATATTATCAAACAATTATCACAAGTATAATATTTCATAATAATTATCATATCATTTAAAAAACATTAAAACATTTAAAATAATAACTATGTTACCAACATTTACATATGAACTTACCTCGTATGCTAAAATGGCTATTTTTACCATTTCGCCCACAACTTGGTATTTTCCCCATTTTAGCCCGAATTTCAGTTTTCCTTGCTCTATCATTTAAAATATAGTCTAATTAGGACTCACATTATTCAAATTGACCCAAAATCATATTTTGGAAAAATTACAATTTTGCCCCTAAACTTTTGCATATTTACACTTTTGCCCCAAAGCTCGTAAATTAAAATTCAGCCTATTTTCTTATGTTTTATGACATGCTGATCATTTTTCCTTCTATGGCAACATCAAATTCTCACTCTAACATGTACTTATGACTATTAGGTATTTTTACCGATTAAGCCCTTTTGCTCGTTTTCACTTAAAACCGAGTAGCACAAGTTGTCTAACATAATTTAAAACCTCACATTCTATCATAAAACACCAAAATACACAAATTTCACCTATGGGTATTTTTCCAAATATAAACCCTAGGTTAAATTATTGCTAGCATAAGCTAAATCGAGCTACCGAGACTCCAAAAACGTAAAAATCATTAAAAACGAGGCTAGAACGAACTTACAATCGAGCTTGGAAGCTTGAAAAACCCTAGCCATGGTTTCTCCTTGCTATATTCGGCCATGGGGTTGAATATGAGCAAAATTGGCTTTTAATTTTGTATTTTAATTCATTTTACCCCTAAATGACCAAAATGCCCTTACTACTAAACTTTCCAAAAATTCCTTCCATGTCCTAATTTTTGTCCATAGACTTAGAAATTGGTAAAATTACTCTTTAAGGACCTCTAATTAATAATCTAATTCAATTTTATGCAAAATACTTCTAGAACACAAGTTTTGCAATTTATTCAATTTAGTCCCAAATTTCAAATTAAGCACTTTATGCATAAAATTTCTTCACGAAATTTTCACACAATCATGCAATCATATCATAGACCTTAAAATAATCATAAAATAATTATTTATATCTCGGATTTTGTGGTCACGAAACCACTATTCCGACTAGGCCCAAAATCAGGATATTACAGGTTTATCCACAAATTAGAGTGTTTGGGATATAAGAGTTCTGGGGAACTCTAACTATGGAGTGTAGCGATAGGGCAAGACCTATTTAAGTAGACAAATGTTCCATTTAAGTGGAGATGAGGAACAATCTAGCTTTGAAAAGCTTAAAGCAGTGTTAATTCAGGCTCCTATGTTGATTCAGCTCGAATCGGGGAAAGAATATGTGGTGTATAGTGATGCATCCTATACCGGCCTTGGTTGTGTGTTGATGCAAGGTGTTAGAGTAGTGGCCTATGCGTCGAAGTAGTTGAAACAACATGAGTGCAACTGTCCGACTCATGACTTATAGTTAGTTGTAATAGTTTTTGCATTGAAAATTTGGGGGCACTACTTGTAAGGGGAAAAGTATTACATCTATATTGATCATAAAAGGCTTAAATACATTTTCACCCAAAAAGAATTGAACCTTAGGCAATGGAGGTGATTAGAGTTGTTAAAAGGTTATGATTGTGTAATTGAATACCACTCCGAGAAAGCTAATGTTATAGCAAATGCTCTTAGTATGAAACAAATAACATATTTAATAACAATATTTGCTAGGTTAAGTTTAGTTAATGATGGAGGCTTCCTAACTGAGCTACAAGTGAAACCCACCTTAGCCAATGAGATCAAAACTAAACAAACTTTTGATGTATCCTTGTTGCCATGGAATAGAAAGGTAGAATATGGAAAAACATAAGATTATGGGTTCAATGACTAGGGTATTTTATGTTACCAAGGAAGATATTGTGTGCCTAATGATGTGGACCTAAAGCAAACCATACTTTAGGAAGTACATGCTAGCCCTTATACCATGTATCTCAGAGGAAACAAGATGTATCGAGATGTAAAAGAGTGGTACTGGTGGCCTAGGTAGAAACGTGATATAATGAAATTCGTGGATAAGTGGTTAACATGTCATCATGTGAAAACTGAACTTTAGTTTCCTTCTGGATTGCAACAACCCATCAAAATATCGTAGTGGAAGTGGAAACGTATAATAATGGACTTTGTTAGTGGGTTACTCTTAACACCCACTAAGAAGGATTCAATATTGGTAATAATAGATCAATTAATGAAGTTAACATATTTTTTACCCGTCCAAAAGGATTAGTTATTATAGAAGTTGGCTAAGCTAAACATTTTGGAGATAGTAAGGTTTCATGGGGTGCCCATATCGATTATCTCATATCGAGATCCCTGTTTTACATCTCGATTTTGGAAGAAGTTGTATGAGTCATTAAAAACTCATTTGGATTTTAGTATTGCCTTCCATCTGCAATTTGACGGACAATTCAAACGGGTTATACAAATATTGGAAGCTATGTTAAGATGTTGTATTATCGAATTCTAAGGTAGTTGGGAAAAGCATTTGCCTTGATCGAAATTTCACTACAATAATAACTTCCAATCGAGTATCCAAATGACACATTATGAGACTTTATATGGTCGTAAATGCTGAACACCTTTGTGTTGGTGTTAGGTCCAAAATTAGTGCAAGACTCTAAGAGGAAAATAAGGCTAATACAGGATAGATTGAAAGTGATTTCTGATAGACAAAAGTCATATGAAAATTTGAAGAGGAAGGGCACTGAATACAGTGTCAGCTATCAGGTCTTTCTAAAAGTGTTACCATGGCGAAATGTGTTAAGGTTCGGTCGAAAAGGTAAGTTAAGTCTAAGATTCATAGGACCTTACTGAATCCTTAAGAGATTCAATCTAGTTGTTTATCAACTAAAATTATCCCCTAAACTAGATCAAATCCACGATGTTTTACATGTCTCCATGTTGAGGGGATACCGCTCCGACCCTTCCCACATTGTTACAATCGAAAAGATTGAGGTACGATCAGATTTGTCCTGTGAAGAGGAACTCATACAAATTCTAGACCGTAATATAAAAGTTCTGAGAAGGAAATGAATCCCTCTTATTAAAGTTCTATGGCGGAACCATGGAATTAAGGAGGCCACATGGGAACCAGAAGATGCATTTTAACAACAATATCCTCATCTATTCGAACCATGTAAATTTTGAGGACAAAATTTCTTTAAGAAAGGGAGAATTGTAACACCCCAAAATATATAGGGTTAGATGTAAGTATTAACAAATAAGTGACTTAGCCTTGATGGTTAAGAGCTTAGTAAACTCCCTAAATATCCTAAGTTCTATCCACTCCTGTCCCATTTTCTTTTCATATTATTTTTAACAAACTAGGATGAAAGTCAATCCAAACTAAATATTAAATGGAGTAAAGACTTACCAAATATGAGCAGCAGCCTAATGATTAGGCATTTTTTCCCCTACTTGCCAAGGTTCGAATATACCCATTTTCACCACCCTCAGCCAAAATGATGGGTTAATTGCCCAAACAACCCTCAGGGTTTTCAAACCCTAAACTAGTTACCCCACTTTCTCCCAATAGAATTAGAATTTCCCTTAATCAAATCCTAACAAGACTTTTATCAACCTTTACTATATCTTCTCCTATTTCTTTTTTTGCTCTTCTTCACTTGAAATTTTTACATCTCCTAACTACCAAATATTTTTGCTTTTCAAAATTAGATCACTCTTTGTTGATTGATTTTTCACTAGAATTGTAATTATTATCAAATCGCAATCCTAGTCTTCACTAAAGAATCAATAAGTCCAATTCAACCCTAGTAATTAATCCCAAATTCTCGTAGTATTTCTATTCGATATTAATATTTCAAATCAAATAGTCACTATTTCACGATTCTTGACAACTCTTTCATGAAAACCATTGAATCTTGAAGAAACTTGGAAATAAAATGTTAACCCGTGCAAAATTGTCGTTTGAAGAACTAGTTATAGGTGTATCGAACCAGATTTGAATGTGAGGGATGACGTTCAAGACCCCGCTGACAAATGTGTGTTTCTTTACAAGTAAATCGAGACAAATCTTGCCTCGAAATAGGGCCACACGAGTGTGTGAATCACCTGTGTAGACCACACAACCCTTTCACACAACTTTGTTCCCTTGAAACATTAGGGAATTTATTTCTCACACAGCTTAAGACCCTCCACACGGCCTACCACACGGTCATGTCTCTTTTGAAGGTTAAATTTATGAATGCCGCACGATCACTGTCTGTGACACGATCTAGCCACACGGCTGTGTACCCTCTTCATAAGATTCAAGGTTCCCCACACAATCCAGTCACATAGTCGTGTGTCCCTTGATTCTTATACAATTTTTCCCAAAATTTTTATAAACTGTTCAATTTAACCTATGCATGATCCATGAACTATTTTTAGAGTTTTATCTCCTACAATTAGTCCTATGATATTTTGAATAATGTGGAATCTATGATTTGGTTGATTAGATTATTTTTGTTTATGCATGATATACGATTGAAACTTGTTTATTATTATCATATTATTGATGTAATATTACTATTTCTCGTATTGCGTTATTACTGATTGCATGAACAACATGCCTACTGTTATTGATAAATTGAAATTATGACATTCATGTCTACTACTATAGTTAAAAATTGAGTACATGTTACGCATGTCTATTGTTTCTATTTCGTACTGTTAATAGCATGCCATATTGGATTGCATGGATGGGACGCTTTGAAAGGAGAAAGTATTGGCAATTTTAACTGTAAAAATTGGTGGTTTATTCACAAATTACTGGCAACATTTATGTAACAACCCGTTTTCAGTGAAATCAGAACAATGGTTTCAGGACCACAAATATAAGGTTAAAAAATTTATTTTATTATTATTTTATTACCTAGAGTATGATAGAAATACTGTATAAAAATTTTGTTAAGAAATTTTACCTTTTACATGTTCAATTTGATAAAAAGGACTAAATTGCGTAAACTGTAAAAGTTGAGTTCTAATAGTTAAAGGTATTAAATAGCTATGGAACTTTGAAGTAGAGGTCCTTATTTGGTATTTAGCCCATTATTGAGATAGTGGAGGATGTTGGCTTGGAATTTGGTGTAAATATGAATATTTTTTAAAGGTAAAATAATAATTAGTAAATTATATGTTAAATTAAAATAAAACCAAACTTGCTATCATTTTTATCCATCTTTTTCAACAAAATATTAAAGGAAGAAAGCCATTTTTTCTTTTTAGGGTTCGACAACTTTGAAGCTCAATTGATTCGGTTAGACCTCGTACAGAGTTAGATCGAGGCAAAGGAAAAATATTGGATTAGTTGCCTTTGTATCTAAGTAAACTTGTCAAGGTAAGTTCGTGTAATTAAATTATGTATTTATATGCTTTAATTGAAATATATATATGTGGATTGTATAATTGCTATGTATAATTATTGATCGCATCTCCGACAACATACGACGACTACCGAGCCTCGTTTGAACCTTAGAAATTCATAAGATACAAATGACATGTCATTAGGGATATCGATTTCAGCTCTTATGAGCTTTCCGTTATTTAGCTTAGAGGAGCTTATCGTTATTTAACTTGGAGGAGCTTACCGTTTATAGCTCATATGAGCATACATGTACAAGAATTGACATATTACAGTTCAGTACACCTTATGTGTACTACCCTCGTATTCAGTGATATTCTAAATGGTTCAACGGACATTGTTCTGTTACAAGATTACATGAGTTCGAAACAAACTACCACAGGTATTTACATGAGATATATAAAAATGATTTGTATATGATATATAGATATATGATTTGATAAATTAAATGTACATAGAAGTTTGATTGTTGTTGAGTTTATACATGTTTCTAGATATTTATATGAATTACATAACTAACATGGTTGATGAGGATATGTGCCTAGGCTTTGGCCAAATTGAGTTTGGATATGCTTTGTTTGCTTACCTTAAATGTGACTAAATGGTAAGTTAATTTCTTTGTTATACGAACTTACTAAGCTTAAAAGCTTACTCTGTGTTATTTTTCGTGTCTTATAGTGATTCGGAAGCTCGTTCGGGTTGGAAGTTTGTCAGAGCTATATCACACTATCTATCTGCTCTTTTGGTACATTTGGTTATCTAATTTTGGTTATAATGGCATGTATAGGTTATTTTGGCTAATGATAGCCTACATGTTTTGTCATGTTTTTAGCAATTTGATTTGGCTTGTGTTTTGGTGTATTTTGTTATGTATATATATAAATGGCCTTATCACGTTTGATGTGTGGTTTGGTATGATGTAAATTGGTTTATGTTTGATGGATGAAATTTAAATGGTAGTTGAATATACATATGAATATGTATTATAATTTGGAGTGATTTAGTACTTGTTGTAGAAAGCACATATGTATAATGATGTTAGTTTTTAAATGATTTATCTGGTGAATTGGTATTTTGGGTACCAAATGGTTGAGCTTGATAAGTGACCTATATATTAAGTTTTGGGTAAAATTATTCATATATTTATTTGGCCATTTAGGTAAGTTTGGATACATGGTTGACATGTTTTTAAGTTTTCATTTGAGGTGCCTACGGGCATGTTGGTCGTATTCGATGATATTACATGTTTTAAGCTTGATTTTGGTTGGTTTTGGATGCCTATTTATGACTTGGTTATATGCACATTGTTGTGTTTAGGTTGGTACCAATTTGGGTGAGAAATATGGCTTGGAAAATGACCTATTTTTATCCACACAAGCATATGTCTCAGCCGTGTGTCACACACGGCTAAGTGACACAGCTGTGTGTGACATACGGCCAGGTGACACGGTCGTGTGTCCCCTATATCTTTTAAAAGAGTAAGTCAGTATGCTCATATGGCTTAGCACACAGGCGTGTGGCTTGGCCGTGTGGCACAAGTCAGAGAGTTACACGGGCACGAACACGGGCTGGGACACGGCCGTGTGTCCCTATTTCGAATGCTCACATGGCCTAAGACATGGGCTTGTCTCTTGGTCGTGTGAGTCACACGGCCTGACCACACGGCTGTGTGACCCCGTTTTGAAAATTATATAAGTTTCTGAAAAATTCTCTGAATTTTCCAATTTAGTCCAGATTTGTTTCTAAGGTGTATTTTAAGCCTCGAGGGCTCGTATTAGGGACAATATGTATAAATTTGATTGGTTTTTTTTACATGAATGCTAAATGATATGAAATGTTTAAGATTTCTATCTGTCTAATCTGTAAATTTGGTAATGCTTTGTAACCCTGTTCCAGCGATAGATACGGGTCAGGGGTGTTACATTTTATCTGCAAAGTTGTTGTGTATTCACAATTACTAGCAGCATATTAGCTTGCAAACACTTGTGGTTTATCCACAACTTATACTGGCAGCTATTATCTGTAAATCCGTTGTGTATTCACAACTGCTGGCAGCGTATTAACCTCCAATTCTGGTGGTTTATCCACAAACTGGAGTGTCCGGAATATAAGAGTTTTGGGAAACTCTAACTCTGGAGTGTAATAGTGGGGCAGAACCTGTTTATACTGTTAAATTGAAATTGCTATGTATTGCATCATCACACATAAACATGTTCGAATGAACTATCACTTTCATCTATGCTATGAGATTGCTAATAAAATGTATAATGTTATTACATATGCTTGGATTACTATTTGACACTGATTTACTTGTGATGGAACTCACACTGATATCTGGAGGGTTTTAACTCTATTTTCTAATATATTTTTAGATATATTATTTGATGTTTCATTATTCAGAGTTTGTATTATTATTTTATTCCGACTATGACATGTGATTTAGGATTTGAGTTTTATATTGCATTACACTTAATTTGATTTTAGGATAACAAGATATGTTTATTATTGAGTTATGCATGAATTTCTGATTTTTATTTAAAAACAACCACTTGTCACATTTCCACGGCTACATCTTAATTAAGGTTTTGAAGATTAATAAATTGGTAATTAACTAAGTTTTCTACTAAATTAAACACATATTTCGAAATGACTGTTTTTAAAACCGCGATAGCTAATTGAGTCACTTCGGTGGCTAATGTAATTTTCCGAATTAAGATCTAACGTTTAGGTTATGTTGGAGAGGTTACACGAGCAGTCTACCCAGTTAAAAATTAGAAATCCAAATTCCAAAAACCATCTAAAAGTTCCATCAATTTTTAATTTTTATTTTTCACCTCAATTAATCCACATCGGAATTTAAAATGCCAGATCTCCAACTTAACAACAACAATCTCAGTATGGATCATCTTGCTCATTTTTCTAATGGACAAGATCGTTTCTATAAAATTTTCAAGTAAAAGGACTGAAATGCAATACAAATACAGTACAGGGATTGATTTATAATTTTACCCCGAAATCTATCAAATCTTGTGTGTTTCACTTTTTCTTACAACACATTAAAACTGTCCTAATTTGTTTGGTTTGCTTGTTTTCCAAATACTTTTCCTTCATCCGCAAGGGGATGGAAGATACCAGAAAATGTCAATTTTATGTTTTTGTATCATATGTTCGACGAACAGTATACTTTTTCATGTATACAAAAGAAAAAATAAAAACAACAGTATCACTATCTAATCTGTTATAAACATAAATATCAGATAAGGAAGATTCTCAGCCTCTTCTCTGATTAAACTCTTTTTTCTTTGAGAAAATTCTCTTCTTTTGTTTGTCTTTTTAGTAAAAGGGTTTCTTTTTCTTTCTCACGTTTCCCTTACAATTTTGTTTTCCATTGACTTTCTGACTTGATAAACTCAAGTAATAATTGCTCGTCTATAATTATAACTGTTATTCAAATATTCTTTCTTTAGCTACAATTTTTAGCAGTGTTACACTATTGGGTACCTTTGAAAAACAAGTTCCTATCACATGATTCAAAGTTATTTTCTATTTTTATCTGGTTTCTCTTAAACTCTTTCATGGCATCTCTTCTTTTTTTTTTTTAATTTTTTTAAATTATCAATAATAATTTGTTTGGGTTTTAAATGAAATGCAAAAAAGTAGTTGGGTTATACTAAATGTGTTAAGGTTTGGTTTGTTTATTTCATCTGAAAGTCAAAGTTGAAACATGGCAGCCTGGTCCACAATCTCTACCAAAGATTAAACTAATTAAGATGAAAAAGAATTTGTGAACAATGTATGCTGTTTAAGTAAATACTTTGCTTCTCTCTTGTCATTTCTGGGGATCTTCATTTATGAAATGGGGTTCTTTTCTTCATCATTTTAGTGGTTCATATGGCTGCTTGCTAATGGTTTCAGATAGAGAGAGCTTCATTAACTTTTCTTTTCTTTTCTTTTTTTTTCCCATTTCTTTGCTTGTTCATAAATAGAATCCTTGTCTGATTGGTTCCTGGATCTTCTTTGCAGCTGGTTTCTGTTTCCAGAATCTTGCTTTATAACTTCATCTTCTTCTGAAGACTGCAAAAGTTTCTTGAATTTTAGTGTTTGGACCATTTGAATAGGATTAAATTTTGTGCAAAAGAAATGGCTGGTGGAAGGAGGAAAAAACAACATTTTAGCAGAATTCATGCTTTCACATGTGGGAAAGCATCTTTTAGAGGGGATCATTCATTGATTGGAGGCCCTGGTTTCTCTAGAGTAGTATATTGCAATGACCCTGAATGTTTTGAAGCAAGTTTGCTTAACCATGGTGGAAATTATGTTAGAAGTACAAAGTATACACTTGCAACGTTCTTCCCAAAATCATTGTTTGAGCAATTCAGGAGAGTTGCCAATTTCTATTTTCTAATCTGTGCTATACTGTCTTTTACACCACTCTCTCCATACTCACCTATCAGTAATGTTCTTCCATTAGTTGTTGTAATTGGAGCCACTATGGGAAAGGAGGCCGTCGAAGATTGGAAGCGAAAAAAGCAGGTAATTGACCGGCTTTGAGTTGAACGATAGTTTAGGATTATTGTGCTTCTGATTTTTGATGTTACAAATTTATATTCAGTTGCCGACAGTTCTTAGACTAAAATATGCTGTGATGTTCCTTTTTTTATGAATTATGGAGAATGTATGGTAGATTTCTGAAATTTCAGGTAGGCAACGTATATGTTGTTGGGTTTTTAGGATGAGATGTCAAAAATTTGTCTGTTCAGGACAGGATTTTTGGGAAAACATACTTCATAGGTGCAAATAGTTAACATATTTCATAGGAGGTTGCCTATAGCGGTTATCTTGCAGGTGAGACAGAGAAAGGTGCCGGTAGAGCAAAGCGGGTTGCCGATGTCTTAGAGATATGTCAATTTAGATGTAGTCGATCTATTGTCTATCTTGTTGAGGTGTTCAAGTCCCTTCAAATGATACTTTGCATAAAAAAATTGGTGTTACATACTGTATAATGGTTGAAAAATGTTTATGGTAGTGCTACTCAAATATGTATAAATTTTTGCTTCTTATGCACATTTCTGTAGAATTTCCTTCAAAAAAGAAAATTTGCTTCTTTAGTATGTGGGATTGATGCTATTCCTTTATGTCTCGCTTTCTCTATCTCCATTCTTCATTTTGTTTCTTTTTTATCTGGTTTTTTTAGTCTATGTTTCTCGGGTTTGTAAACCGGTTGTTGATGACATTGCAGGACATTGAAATGAATAACAGGAAAGTTAAAGTGCATCAAGGTGATGGTGGTTTTGAGCATACGAAATGGATGGATTTGAAAGTGGGGGATATAGTCAAGGTGGAGAAGGATGAATTCTTTCCTGCAGATCTTATTTTGCTGTCATCAAGTTATGAAGAAGCTATTTGCTATGTTGAAACGATGAACCTCGATGGGGAAACCAATTTGAAACTAAAACAAGCATTGGAAGCAACTTCAAGTCTGCATGAGGATTCGAGCTTTCAAAATTTTAAGGCTGTCATCAGATGTGAAGATCCGAATGCAAACTTATACTCTTTTGTTGGCAGTTTGGAGTTCAGAAAAGAACAATATCCACTATCTCCTCAGCAGCTTCTACTTAGGGACTCGAAATTACGGAACACAGATTATATTTTTGGTGCAGTTATCTTCACAGGACATGACACAAAGGTCATTCAAAATTCAACCGAACCTCCTTCTAAGAGAAGCAAGATTGAGAGGAGGATGGATAAGATTGTGTACGTTCTGTTTGCTTTGCTCGTTTTGCTGTCTGTTATTGGGTCGATTTTCTTTGGAATAGCAACTAGGGAGGACCTGGAAAATGGAAAAATGACAAGATGGTACCTTAGACCTGATGAGACCACAGTTTATTATGATCCGGAAAGAGCAACAGTTGCTGCAATTTTGCAATTTCTGACAGCCCTGATGTTGTATTCGTATTTGATTCCCATTTCCTTATATGTATCCATTGAAGTTGTCAAAGTTCTCCAGAGCATTTTCATCGACCAAGATCTACACATGTACTATGAAGAAGCAGACAAGCTGGCACGAGCTCGAACCTCGAATCTAAATGAAGAACTTGGTCAGGTTGATACAATACTTTCTGATAAAACCGGAACTTTGACTTGCAACTCAATGGAATTTATCAAATGTTCTGTAGCAGGAACATCTTATGGTCATGGAGTAACTGAAGTCGAAAGAGCTCTCGCTTGGAGAAAGGGTTCGCCTTTGGCCCAAGACGTGACAGAGGAAGAGGGACAAGTAGAGGAGTTTAAGAAAGAAAAGCCATCTGTCAAAGGGTTCAACTTTGTGGATGAAAGAATGATGAATGGGAATTGGATAAAAGAACCTCGAGCAGATGTAATCCAGAAGTTCTTACGACTATTGGCTGTCTGTCACACTGCAATACCTGAAGTGGATGAAGAAGCAGGAAGAACTTCATATGAGGCTGAATCACCAGATGAGGCAGCATTTGTCGTTGCTGCCAGAGAACTGGGATTTGAGTTCTATGAAAGGACACAAACAAGCATTTCATTCTACGAGTTCGATCCACTCTCCGGAGAAAAAGTTGAAAGGTTATAAACCTTAATAGCTAATAAACCATTTCCAAGGCCTTCCATTGCATCAACTGTAGCCGCAAGCAGAATACATAGGCTTTTGTGGCTAATGGTATTTTCATATATGTATTCAACATGATGGAACATTTCTATTCCCTTTTGCAGATCTTATAATCTATTGAACATCTTGGAATTTAGTAGCTCAAGAAAGCGGATGTCGGTGATTGTGAGGAATGAGGAGGGAAAGCTCCTGCTACTTTGTAAAGGTGCTGACAGGTTCGTAATCTGAAGCAGCCGTTTACTACCTAATAGGACTATTTAGAGTAATTTTAGTGATAATGATGAACATAGCACCAAAACTAACGACTAGGACGTCATTCTATCTCCAAGACTTAAAGGATGAATGTCAGGGAGGGGACAAGAAATGTGTAACTCCTGACTGGCTAAATTATGTTGCTCAGTAGTTCTTTCCAGTATCCAAATACTTGAAAAGAGATTATAATAAGCGCATTTTGTTTCTTTAATCAAGCAGTGTCATGTTTGAAAGACTTGCAAAGAATGGACAAGAATTTGCAGAGCAAACCAAGGAGCACATTGCAGAATATGCCGATGCCGGTTTGAGGACTTTGGTAATTGCATACCGTGAAATAGATGAGCAAGAATATGTCGAGTTCAATGAGCAGTTCACAGAAGCCAAGAACCTAGTGAGTGCTGATCGCGAAGAAATGATTGAGGAAGTTGCAGGAAAGATTGAGAGGGACTTGATTCTTCTTGGTGCTACAGCTGTTGAAGACAAACTTCAAAATGGGGTGAGTTTGAAAGCAACAAATATGACTTGTTCGTGTTTCATTTCATGTTCAAACGCTGGAGAATCAAGTCACTTTTAATACGAAATCTTTGGTTTTATATTGAGTATTTCGCCTTTCTTGCCGGACAGGTTCCTGAATGCATTGACAAACTCGCACAAGCTGGGATCAAAATATGGGTTCTAACAGGAGATAAGATGGAGACAGCAATAAATATTGGGTACGGTGATTATTAGAAGTGCTTACCATAGGCTCTGATGTGAGCTTCCATATGCTGATTTTTGAAACTTTTGTGTTGAACTTTGCAGCTTTGCTTGTAGTTTGCTTAGACAAGGAATGAAGCAAATAGTAATAAATCCAGAGACTCCAGAAAACAAGGCATTGGAGAAATCGGATGACAAATCCGCTGCTGCAGCTGTAAACATCTCATACCTTGAACTCTGATTGCATATCATTATGTTTTCGGATTCTCACTATTTTGAACTCTGATGGCCTATCAACTCAAAAATTCTCAATTACTTTGTTCTTTTATATTCAGATTAAATCCTTCAAATTGTTTCCATACATTTTGGTAAAATGAATTAATTGCAACCAAACTTTCCAAATTCGTGGATGGATCATGGATCAACTCATTTTCTCCAACTCTTTTTTTCGATTTAATTGAGGCTGTGCTGTTGTCTTATCTGTTCAAACATGACAGTAGTTATAGTAGGCAGTGGTTTCTTATCTGAATCTAACCCCATATTTGAGTGTGCTTGTGAGCTTGATGAGATCCTTTTGATTTTCTAGGCATTTAAGGCAAGCGTTCTCCAGCAGATAGCTGAAGGAAAGCGGCTGCTTTCTTCATCAACCAAAAATTCCGAGGCAGTGGCTTTAATTGTTGATGGCAAGTCACTAACTTATGCTCTGGAAGATGATGTCAAAGACAATTTCCTAGAACTTGCCATTGGCTGTGCATCCGTTATTTGCTGCCGTTCATCTCCTAAACAGAAGGCGCTAGTAAGTTCATTATCCTTCAATGGCGCACAGAAATTATTTTAGTTTGTTTGTATTGAGCAAAAAATGGTATTTTTTGAGTCTTATGTCGGACTTTGGGATAACATATACCAGCAGAAAAAAGTGCTGAAAAAAGATCTCAAGAACTGCAAATATGTTGTTATAGAACTTATGGAATCTTTGAAAATAAAATCGGTTTAAATGAACGGTTGAAAATTGTTGTATATCAACTCAACTAACAATTACTTTTTCTAGCAATTTCGAGGAGGACTCAAACTAATTAAGTTAAAATAAACAATGCAGGTTACACGGCTAGTTAAATCTAAAACCGGAAGTACAACTCTAGCAATTGGTGATGGAGCAAATGATGTTGGTATGCTTCAAGAAGCCGATATTGGCGTTGGTATTAGTGGTGTGGAAGGAATGCAGGTAATTGCTCCATGTATAAAGGTGGTGCATATTGGTTTGTTTCACTCGATGCGTTTTGCTTCTCAGTTCTAATAGCTACTTCTTGAATCATCAGGCTGTCATGTCGAGTGACATCGCAATTGCCCAGTTCCGTTTTTTGGAACGCTTGCTTCTTGTGCATGGACATTGGTGTTATAGAAGGATTTCATCAATGGTAATATAAGTTGCTCTGAGATGTTCTTGAAGTGTTAATCAATATCTGCAATTTATATTGAAATGACAATCAGTATAAGCAGTAAATGCCTTGAAAATGAAACTCTATGTCTGGTTTTCGTTTTTAATCCATGTTCGAAAATTCAAAGCATGTTCTTAACCCTTATGTTGTGCCAATGGCAATCAAATGCCAGAAACCTGACAAATGGACTATGATGTAACCTTTTTGCAGATATGCTACTTCTTTTACAAGAACATTGCATTTGGCTTCACAATCTTCTTCTATGAGATATACGCATCGTTCTCGGGTCAAGCTGTATACAATGACTGGTTCCTATCCCTCTATAACGTCTTCTTTACATCACTTCCCGTGATTGCTCTGGGAGTTTTTGACCAGGACGTCTCTTCACGTTTATGTCTCAAGGTATCTCTCAGATTTCTTGAATGGCAAAACTAAAGTTTTGTTTCTAAAACTCGATAACGACAACAATAAAATGAAATTGTGATGATTGTATCTCATTGCAGTTTCCTCCATTATATCAAGAAGGAATCCAGAATGTCCTCTTCAGCTGGCTTAGAATCCTTGCCTGGTTATTTAATGGTGTGCTTAGTGCCACCATAATCTTCTTCTTTTGCATTCGAGCGATGCAACATCAGGCATTCCGCAAAGGAGGTGAAGTTGTTGGCTTGGAAATCCTTGGCGCTACGATGTATACATGTGTGGTATGGGTAGTTAACTGTCAAATGGCACTATCCATCTCTTATTTCACATATATACAACATCTCTTCATCTGGGGTGGCGTAGTTTTTTGGTACATATTCCTCATTGCATATGGAGCCATAGATCCGGACATTTCGACCTCTGCATACCAGGTCTTTATCGAAGCATGTGCACCGGCAGGGTCGTATTGGCTTCTGACACTCCTCGTGCTAATTGCCTCGCTGCTACCGTACTTCACTTACTCGGCCATCCAAATGCGGTTCTTCCCATTGTATCATCAGATGATACAGTGGATTCGAAGTGATGGACAAACCAACGACCCTGAGTATTGTCATATGGTGCGACAGAGATCACTAAGTCACACAACAGTAGGTTATACGGCACGTTTCGAAGCAAAATCGAAGAGCTCGAAAGAGAGAGCTTGGGATCATTGATGATCGTCCTGGCTGAAACGCGGATTCATTCATAGACGGGTGAGAGAATTTAAACTGCAACTTATCGTATTACAGTGGTTATTTAAATCCTTTTGTTTTTATACTGAAAAATTGCTGTATATTGCTCCTGCTACAAGAGTTCCTTTTAAATGTACATAATACGCAGAAGATCTAGATATATAGGCTCTGAGTTGTATTTCTGAGGCCATATCACATTTTGCAGCTAAACCTGTAATTTTATGAAAGATGTACCTTTTATACAGAGAGAGAGAGATTCAGTTCAGTATGATTGGTATTAATATTTATTAATATAGTGTAACTTACAAATATACTTTAAAGCTTCTATTGATTTATTAATTTAAATTTAAAGTAGAATTTAAGGCACCAACCTTAATAACTGGGTGACGTGTTAAATAAAGCGTTAGAATGGTTAATGGATTGGATAGGAATTCCAATTAAATTACAAACGTATTTAGACAAATCAAATATAAAATCTCGACTGAATTAAGGAAAATGAATGCATTTTTCAAACTGGAGGTGGATGGGGATGGGTTTCATTTTTAGTTTGATCCTCACCAAAAGACATAACTTTGGCACCTGCCTCCACCACCTCCCCCGCCATACAACCTCCACACCTTAGCTTCAACCATCCCAACCAATCTCCATGCTTTATCGTATCCAATGGCGTTATGGCCACTACCGCCTCCCCCTTCGTCCGACGTCGGACACAAATCCTTCCCACCACACAAGAAACAACAGCTAGAATAGTCAGAACTGAGATGACGGCGAAGAATGGCCCTAGAGACCCTGACGACGGTGACGAAGTAGTACTGCTTCCCACTGCTGCTGCTTGGCTGCTTGCGGTGTCTCCTTGAAGTGGTAATGATGAAATAGAAGATGCCATTGTAATTGTATTAATTGGTAAATTAAGCAAGAAAAACGAGGCTATAAATACACAATATTCCATTGATTGATGCAAAAAGGAGAATATTTTGAAGAAAAGCGAGGGTCGGCCAGAAAAAGAGAAAGATGGGAAGCCAACATGGAAAGGGGGTTTGCTTGCATCAGAAAGGTATGCTAACTTTATCACTGCACTGTTCCACTTATTAGCTCTTTGCTTCTCTTTGTTAACTTCTATTTCCTATTCAATAAAAAATTGACATTTTTCTTTTCAGTTGTGTGTCTAAACTTTTATTTTGATACTTAATTTTATTTATAATTAAATTAAAAAAAAAAAAACTATCTTCTCAACCCAAAACCCTTAAGCAGCTTCAACAAATTTCTTCTCAAGCTTTATAAAATTTAAAAGCACAAATTTTTAAGTGAAACATGATTCGAAGATTACAAATATCACGAAGAAAGAAAAGGAATTACAAATAGATGCTTCCTTTGGTGCCTAAGAGGTTTCAAACTCTACCAAAACAGTCCCAGCAATCTTTTCTCCTCTTACTGATTGTCACTCTCCAAGAGTGAGGGTTGGAGTAAGAACAACTTCTCTATCATTCCTTAAAAGCACTTTCTTGTTGGCTAGCACAATCTATGAAGAATGTAATATATTACAAAATGCTTAACTTGTTAAGATTTTTTTTTTTTTTGAATTTCAACTCGTTAAGAACTTAAAGTCATAAGTGGGGGCATTTTAAACTCTTTTATTCTATTTTTAAAGGAAAACAAAAGGAGCTTAAAATCTACAATCAAATAAAAAACAAGAATGAATATTCGCAAAGAAGGAAAAAAAGAATTGGTTGAAGCAACTTTTTTAGGGGACGAGGTGACGTTAAGGGATTGGAAAAAGATGAAGAGATGTATATATATATTATTAAATTATTTTTATTTAATTAAATGTGCCACATGTTAGAATATGATTGATTAAGTATTTTTTTAACGGATGTGGACCAAAAGTGTAGTAGAATCAAAGTTTAAATATAATTTTTTATTGATTTAAGTTAGTGGTGAGTAAAATTTGATTTGATTTAAAAAATTAAAAAAAATTTAAATTTTAAGTTAATCAAATTGAGTTATTTGAGTTACTCGAATTATTTGAGTCAACTCGAATAAGAAATTTCGGATTTCGAGTTCAAGTCAAGTTAAATTTTTACAATTCGAATAACTCGAATAATTCAAATAATAGATTAGTATAAATACTGTTTTGGTTACTGTTAATTTTAAAAATGAGCAAATTGGCATTTCTTAACAAAAATTACAAAAAATCAAAGTAATTTTTAAAATTTGAAAATAATTTTAAATTCAAAATATTAAAAAATTATAAATTTTAATAATATAAATATGTAATAGGAATATGATTAGATTTTAACATATAGACATCACAAATAATATGAACATAATAAAATGGAAAAATGAAATGAAGTTTAAATTTGAATTGAAAAGAATAATCTATAAAAAACAAAGAAAAGATTAATAATCATGAAATAAAGAAAATAAAATTAATATTTAAATCATCAAGAAATTTCATAAATTCCACCTTAAAATTTTTACTTCAAATTTCAAAATTCTAATTTCTTTTACCTAAAAATAAAATAAATTTATGTATTCTCACAAATGAAATCCCTACTTAATGCCTCTCATTCAAACATACCAAGTCTAAATACTCTTTAGACTCATTCTCATTATAGTTAATATATGATTTGTTACTTAAATTTAGTTTTAATGTGTAATTTAGTATTTGAATTTTTTTTAAATTTAGGTCCCATTTAGATAAATGGTGAGATTGATTCCGCTGAAATTAATTATTATAACAATAAGATTAAAATTAATAGATATGTGTTTGGATGCAAATTCAATGATGGTGGTGAGATAAAATAAAATAAACTTTAAAGGTATTAATATAAAGAAACATTATTGAATTCTTTTTATATGTTTTTAATATTATTAAAATTTTTAATATGTGTTTTATAAATTTATTTAAATATTTTAATTAACTAATTATATAATTTATAAATATTTTTATATTAAATAAACTGTTTTTTACTTGGCGATGCATGAATTTAATTATACGTATCAATTAAAATATTTTATAATTATTTAAATTTTTATAGATTTAATTTTATGATAGATATCATAAATAAATTTAAATAATTTATAATTTATTTTATATATTTTGTAACCCAATAATTTATTTGATAAAAAGGATGTCACGATTTATTTATTTAAATATGTAATGTAAGTTTAGTTCAAGATATAAGTCATAATTTTTTATAATTAAGATTTATGTGAATTCAAATTTATAAATTTACTAATATCATTTGAACTTTGAGGATAGCTTAAAATATGATTTATATATTGTTGAATAATTTTTATATGTTTAGATTATGATTCAAGAAAAAGATAAATATCTCTACTTTTTTCCTCATGAAGAAAATAGTGCTTATATTTTGACTACTTCATGAGTGGTTATTTTATAAGTAACATTCAAAAAGTAAATTTGAAATGAAACCTCAATCAATTTTATAAGATGAAATTTGCAAATTTGAACTATAGTTACTAAAAATAAAGCATATATAACTATGCTCAAGTAAATAATTTTTGTTAAGAAAAACTCTAAAATTTTATCTTTTTTTCTTTAAACCGTTTACTTCTTATCTTTTGTTTTGTTCAGTGGTGGTGTCAGTCTCTAGGTTGGCTATCGCCCGCTTTTTTTCTCTCCTATTAACCCTTTCTTTCTTTCTTCTTCTCATTCACTACACATGTCTTCTCTCTTATCAGTTTGCAGATTTATTTTGTAGATATCTTTGTTGTCTTCACAAGTTATGATGGATAGATGATAGTGCCTGTCATTCGCTAAAGCTCCATTAGCCACCAATAGTTTTTTCTTAGAAAGTGGGTGACTATTTTAATCTGTTTATGGATTTATTCACTTGTGTCATTCATTGTGTGGCATATCTAAATCCTAAATGGATATTGGACTATGTATCCGTGACTCGTACACTTTGATCTAAGCAAATGCCTGAGTTCAAATAGATAAGGAGCCGAAAGATGGTGCATCGGGTGTACGACTTCTGCAGTATGTAGTGTCATTCAAAATAGTAGAATTTATAGCCCGAGACATGGGTAAACGATATTTTCTCATAGGCATTACATGGTTGATGAAAAGTAAATGTGGCCATGGGTTGTTTGTCTTTGTGATAGATGACTTGATCATTATTTGATAGTGATTGAATTTTCATTAAGGAATATGTAATGGTTACCGTGAGATAAAATAGGATCATATTGGGAGAACAAATATTATCCCAAAGAGATCAAGGATATCTTTTGAGGGTAACACACTTATGATAAGGTCATTGGGGAGAGCTCAGTTACAATACTGTAGTGGAATGACTTTGTGACTAAATGAGTTTATAATTAATAGGCGAAAAGCCGAAACTTAATTATAAATCATTTAAGCCTCAATTACATATGTTCAATCGGTCCCTCCGTTAACTCGTTGAAACCAAAAATGAATTGCATGTTTCAATAGAAATGAACGAAATGAATAGGAAAAAAAAGAAATGAGAAACATTTAGGAATGATTATGGTTTTCCTTGAAATGGAGAAATGAAATTATTTGAAAATGAATGTAAGTTCCAACAATGGAAATGAAAATGAAAATGGAAATGATCTATTTGCAATCCTACATGGAATACTTAAAAAAATGATCAGAAGAATGAGTTTATGTTTTTGGATTGTTTTGAAGCCCGAAAATGAAAATAGATCATTCAGTCATAGTGAACATGTTGAGATGTGAAATATTGAACATATTTTCTTGAAATTTGACCAGGGGTAAAATCGTCAAAGATTTACCAAGGGTAAAATCGTCAAAATTTTGATAGGGATAAAATAGGGATGAGAAATTTATTTTATATATAAATATTAAAGTTTATTTTGGGAAATAGAAAAATTAAATCGAGTTGGATCGCGTTACAAAGTACTGGGTCAAAAAGACTTAGGAAGTACTCGTAATTGAACCCTATGTGATAGAGGCCCCAAAACCCTTCATGGATCAACCCTAGTAGGAATACTAGGGTGTGTTGTCCACCTTAGTCCTATTCTAAGTAAGATGTTTTTCTATTTGAAATAAACCGGTACAACTCAACAAGGGTTTTATCTGTTGTTCCTATAAATAGATGGCACCGATAGAGCTATTAACACAACTTTGAGATATTATTATTCTACTGAAAAATAGAGAGAATTTATTCTCAACTATAACATATATTTTTCGAAAATAACAATTCTATCGGTTTCTATTAAGAAGAGAGAAATTTTGTTTTCACCCCAAAAAGAAAGAAAACTTTTTTATTTATTTTTGTGTTTCCATTTAATTGGTTTGAGCCCACATTCGAAGCAGTTTATGGTATGAGAATAGTGGAAAAGATTGTTTGGTTGAAAGTCAGGGACAACGAATGTCTACTAAGCCAAAAACAAAGAGACGAATTCGATTAAGGTTTATTGCTATAAATATCACAATCCCGGTTGGTTATCAAAAATTTAATTTTTTGCTCTGCAAGAAAATTGTTTTCAAATCAGATTTTTTCCAACAAGGCGAATTAAGAAATGCTATTAAAGAAGAGGTTAACAGTAGTAATCACCTTGTTGAGAGTGAGAATAGAGTGAGAACCGAAACATGATATTGATCAAGCCAGTGCACAACAGCGGTGATAGTGATCTACTCCACACAATAGTGGATGTACCCAGAAAGTAACGGGAGTTGCCCAACAAGTTGCACTAGTAGGTGCAACTCAACCCGCCCTAATAAAAGGGTTGAGAAAGTATGAAACAATTTATTTCTAAAGGTTGAAGGCGTTGGCCCTTCCTTAACTGAAGTTCAGCTGGAGTTAACCGAGCGAGTTCTCCAACAATTAGAATGCCCACTGCTTAAGTGTGTCAGCTGTACTGTATCTCTTCTAAAGAGAGAGCTATGTTAATTGTGGCTAATTGTCGCCTATCATGTGCCAGTGAATCAGGTTACTTCCAATCTAAGTTTCAAAAGAAGCATGTTGATGAATGACATATGGGAGATTGGAAATAATAATTTATGACGTTGTGGTAGGGAAATTGAAATGAGTTGTTAAGTATAACAAATTTGTCCCAATTTCTTTGAAATAAATTGTACTAATTGATCAAGTGCACAAGCGATGTACATTAGAAATCTAGAATAAGTTATTCTCAGTTACTTTGTTAATCGTACCGTCTAATGATTTTGATATAATTCTGGGAATAGACTGGTTGACCGAGCACAGTTTGATTCTGGACTACTGTAAAAAGAAAGTTATTTGTGCAAATCTTGAAGGTGAAATTATTAAATTCAATGGTGTAAGAACGAGTGTTCTACTTGTATCATTTCATCAGTTCGAGATAATAAGCTCTTGAATCAAAGCTGTGAAGCATATTTGGCTTAAATTATTAACTCAGACTCGGATGAAAACTAAACGAGTAATATCCATACATTATGTTAGTTCCTAAAAGTGTTTCCCAAAGAATTTCCAAGATTACTTTCCGTTAGTGAAGTTGAATTATGGAAATCTGCCTCGGTCCAGCTCTTGTGTATATTGCTTAGTACCGTATAACCCCAATAGAGCTAAAGAGCTAAAAATTGAATTCAAGATCTCTTGGACTATGGATTTATATGTTTTAGTTTATTGCTGTGGGGAGATCCAGTATTGTTCGTTAAAAAGAAAGATAGGTCAATGCGACTCTATATTTGTAACGACTTGGTTTCTAGTTGTGTCAGAAATTATGGGTTTGGGACCCTATTTCCATAAAAAGTGTATGTAAATATTAAATATAGGTAATTATGGACTTATTATATAGGTGAATTGAATTTTGGGTAGGTAATTTAGCTGAATTAGTGATTAATTAAAGTTTAGGAACTAAATTGTAAATCACTAAAGATTTTTATTAGAAAATGAATTAAGGTCTAAAATAACAATTATATAATGTCAAGGTGGGTGTTAGTGGCTGATGATGTCAATAGTGGATTAACTAAATAAATTAAATTTAATTAAGCGGTATCAACATGTTTTTCAGTGGTGTTAGAAACGATAGTTTCGGAACCCCATTTTTGATATTCGAGTCTGTAAATATTATATTAGGTTAGTATAAATATGAATTGAATTTTGGTATTTTAATTTGTTAATTGGATAGTTAATTGTTATACAAGGACTAAATTGTAAAAGTTATAAAAGTTAATTGCTATAGATTTTTAATTAATCGGGGGACCAATTAAGAAGTTGGGCCTATTTTAAAATGTCAAACGGTGTGGAATGGCATTAAAATCCACTAACTTATTAATTTTAATTAAATTTTACTTAATTAAATGTTAATTAAATAATTATGATTAATTAGGTTTTAATTAAAAGTATATAAGCTAAAACTTAGAATGTCACCATTTTTTTCTTCATCTTTTTTTCCCTGGCTGAAACTTGAAGAATGAAAGGGGTTTGAAACTTTTCAACTTTAGTTCTGCAATTGGTAAGCATTTTCGAGTTTGTTTCTTATAACTTCTATATTTTTGAGATCATGGGAGCTTGAGTTAGTTAATCCATGTACTATTTGCAAAATTGTTAAAGTTTCTAAAAGTTTCCATTGATGAATGTTTGAATAAATTGGTACTAAATTGTTAGGTTTTAAGCCTAGAAGTGAAAAAAGACTAGATTGTAAAGTTAAATTGCTAGTTTTTAAACATAGAGACTAAAATGCATAAATTTTGAAATTGGTGTAACATTTCTATAATTATAGGTAATAGAGGGCTAAGAATGATGTAATTGAGATCAATTTTAAAATTGAAGATCAAATTTGAAATATATGACTATATCGGTTTTAGGGACTAAATTGAATAATTTGAAAAATTTGTATGAATTTTTAATTGAACGTGATTAGAATAGAATTTCATATTATACTATTACTAAATTATTATTCGTAGCTAAAAACGACGCAGGATCATTAAAAGAGAAAGGAAAGTTGATAGTCGACGACGAGTGATGCGAGCTTTCGGTTTGTATTTCTATGACCCAAAACCAATTTAGTTACTACATATTCATGATATATTGCATTATACAATATTGATGTAAGATATTAATAGTTAGAGTTGAAATGCTATGGTTGGAATTGGATATCAAGACAATGACTAAATTTTATAAAATATAAAGTTCCATGACTTAATTGATAAAGGACATTAGTATGTAATCGAGCTAAAATATATTATATTACTTGATGATTTGAAGTTAAATTGAGAATGATGAGATGTGAATTGAACTATGTGATGGTATTGAAAATTGATTACTCTATTAAATGTACAAGTCTATACTTCAAGTTAGACGGTGATGTACTACGGTGCCAGTTTAATGTATTGATTGACTAATCTGAGTTTTCGTCTTGAAAATCCGATTAAGGTTAATAGGATTATATTAATCCATTTGGCTATAGGGTAGATTGGATATCAATGTGAAATTATTGATATAATCGCATACTTACAAAACAATTGCTACAAAACAATTGCATACTTACAAAACATGATAGGTGATAATATTTAAAAGAGCATCCAACAAGAATTGAAAATAAGCCAATAGACTAAAAAATGATTGAATTTATGAAATGAAATTAAATATTAAATTTGTTGAATGTAAAGCTTGGTAACTCCAAGTTATAAGTATGTGGTAAATAGGTGTATGTGAGTTAAATGTTGGTTGATATGTGGTTTAGAAATGCATGATTTGACATTGGTGATGTCTAGTTGTGTAACACACCAAAAATTAGGGGGTTAGAATTTATAAAATAATCATGAATTAAGCTCTAGTATTAGTGGTTAAGACCTTAGTAAAACCTTTAGAGAAACAAGGTTTAAGGCCTATTATTTGAATTTTTTCCTCTTTATTTTTTAGCAACTAAAGATGAAAACTAAGCTTGTATAAGAAATAAATGTGGTAGAAAATAATCAAGAAATTGGTAGCAGCCCAATGGTTAAGCATCATTCTATCATTCCATCATTCCTAATATCCTAGTTTCAAATCATGCAAATTCTATTCTATTTTTATTAATTTCGGTAGAATGGTTTAATTACCAAATCGGTCCTTTAAAGTTTACTTAACCTAGCGATTTAATGCCTTCCTAATCATAATAGAATTTTGATTATCTTTTTCAACACTATTTAGAATTTCTTTTCTCTCTTCTTTAAATACTTCTTTTTTTCATAAAATTTACATATCCTTTTGCTGAAAATTTATTGTTAAATCCCGAAGCCAAATTCCACCCAATTTAATCCATTCTTCATACTGTTTTAGCATAACACTGTCAAAATTCGTTTCTAACGTGCCAAGACTTATCAAAATTCGTATTGTCTTAGAACCCTAACATTCTGAAACAAATAACGCTCTTGTCAATCTTTCAATTGATTTCCAATATTTTTCAAGTTCTCCTGAAAATCTTGCTAAAATTCGATAAATCTTACAAATCGATAGTGATTCTTGCATTTTTGTCGATTGAAAGACCCATTGTAATTGACCTAAATCAAATTTGGACATAAAGATCATCGTACGAGACCTTGGAAGTTAGGTGTGTGTTCTTTTATGAGAAAATCGTAGAAAAATCAAATCCAACCCAGGCCACATAGCTTGGACCCTCCCACATGGCCTGACCACACGGCCATGTGCCCTTATTTATTAAATTTTATAAATTTGACCCAAAATTTATGTTTTGATCAGTTTAGTCCCTGAATAGGTTCCATGCTCTTTCTAGAGAATTAAATTATGCAATTAGGTCCCTAATTATATATGACACGTTAGAATCAATGACTGATTAAATTAATCAAGTTTTTATTTGCATCTATGAATATTTGCATGAACTATAAATCGTATATGTGTTACTTTATATATTTGTTTGATCGTATGAACAATATGCCTTAATTTATTGTTGAATCGAATATGTAAATATTCTTGAGTTTGTTATTGATATTCTTTGTGTTAGAACATTAAATGTTAAAATATATGAATGTATTAAATTGACTGTATTGCATTGTATGGGATGGGACGTTATGATCGGAGGAAGTATATGGTAGTTTATCTATATTTAATTATGCGTTGTGTATCCACAGCAAAAGAAAATTCCAACTATGTCCATTTTATGCAATCACTACCCTCTGAAAGGTTTTATCTGCGAGTATATTGTGCTTCCAAGGCCATTGGCAAGTTTTATCTGCATCATTTTGTCGTGTACCCACAGCCATTTGTATTATTTTATCTGTGTCAGTTTGCCATGTGTCCATAGCCATCGGTAGTAAAAATTGCAAAATGGTGGTTTATCCACATCCTAGAGTGACTGGAGAAGGGAGTTCTAGGGAACTCCCATTATGGAATGTAGCGGTGGGGTAGGTTATGTTCTGTATGAAGCCGAAATTGAATAAAAAATTTGATATTATAAGTGTACATGTCGGATGCTATGTTATGAGATTTATGTGCATAAGAATGGATACATATTTATATACATAAATGTGTGAATATCTTATATAATTGTAATGGGAAAATCTGAGAAGTTGGTTATTATGAAATCTGAAATTGTGAGTTCTAATGCTTAAATGATGGTTGTATAGAAAAATCGTACTATCAAATTGAATTTTTATTTATGATAAATATGTGCACTGACATTCATTATACCTTAATATTTGTCTGTATTGGTATTATTGTAAATGAGTTCACACTAAGCTTTCATAGCTTACTCCTTTTATTTTCCTTTTTTTCAGATAACCCACAAGGTTAGGATGCAGACTTGGCATTTAGAGGGCTTAGCTCGGGATATTGGTTTCTATATAAAAGTATTTTAGAATGATTATTTTATAATTATGGTTATTTGAAACTATATTATTATTATGGAATGGGATTTAGTTTACGATTTTTACTTAGGCATGCACAACATTTAAATAATTTAGGCTATTAGAATATAATTTTTTTATTTAATTATGCATGTAATGTAACACACCTAACCCTTCTCTGTCACCGGATTAGAGTTACAGAATATTACAGTTCAATTAGAAACATTTAAACACTTTATCATTCAAATAACTTAACCACATCATAAACCATTCATGTACAGGCATATTGTCCCTAAATTGAGCCCCGAGGTCCTAAAAATAGCTTAGAAACAATTCGGGACCAATTTGAAGCAATTTAGAAAATTTGGAAAAAAGAAGCAAAATTTGTAAAATAAGGGTCACAGGGTCGTGTGCCTCACATGGTTGAGACACACGTCCATGTCTCAGGCCGTGTAACCTTCAAACTAGGGACACACGGCCGTGTCCCAGCTTGTTTCCTCACCTGTGTAACTCTTTGAGTAGGGTCACACAACCGTGTCACACGTTATGTGCCAAGCCATGTAACTCTTTGACTTGCACCCTAAGGAAATCATTAGATGAGACATGACCGTATCGCTAGGCCGTGTGCCTCGTACGGATGAGTCACACGCATGTGTCTCAGGCCTTGTGGACCAAATTTACCTAAAATCAAGCTATTTCAAAACCAATTCATGCATCAACATTTAGACAAATTATGCACACTTTCAAACTATAACAACTCGTTTTTGAGCCAAATCAGAATAGTGGTTTTGGGACCACAAATTTGAAGTCAAAATATTTATTTTATTATTTATTAAAGTTTATAGCATGATAGAATTATTATGTGAAAGTTTCGTAAAGAAATTTTACTGTTTGAATGCTTAATTTGGTAAAAAGAACTAAATCACGTAAAGAGTAAAATTTGAGTTCTAATAGTTAAAAGTATTATATAGATATGAAATTAAATTATGGGAGTCCTTATGTTGAAATTAGACCAATGGTTGTTTGAATGGACATGTTTAGACATGTGTTAGGTGAATTTTTATGTTAATTATTAAGGTTATTTTTGTAATTCATAAATTATGTTATAATAAGTAAATAAAACAAAAATCCCCACCCATTATCATCATCTTTTTGCTGAAACTAAGAAGAAAGAATAGCCATTTTTGTTCCTTTGAGGTTCGGTCATTTAGATTCTTGATTAAGGTACAGTTTTTGCTCGATTTTTAATGATTTTTATGTTTTTGAGATCGTTACTTCGTATATTAGCTACTTCATACCTTAGATTTTGAATTTGATAAAGATTTAACATGTTACCATTGTTGAATGTTTAAGTAATTTGGTGATTGATGATGGATTTTGAATATTTGTTGATAGTTAAACTAGTTTTGTAAAGTGATTTTTGACAAAAATGTCAAAAAGGGGTTAAATTGAGAAAATGTAAAATTATGTGGGTAAAAGTGTGAATAAATTGAAAATATGGGCTGCTAGTAATATATATAGTAAATTCGGCTAAGCATGGGCTGGTATCAAATTGCATGAATTTGCAATTTTATGTGATAATGACTAAATTGTAAAAATGTGAAAGTTTAGGGGAAAATGTGAAAAATAGCCCTAATGTGTATTTTGGACCAAATTGAATAAATATTTTATTAAATAAGCTGATTTTGATAATATATAGATCAAAATAAGCCGAGATCGGGTTTAGATCGGGGAAAAGAAAAGATTGACGAATAACCGATAGTTGTTATCCGAGCTATACGAGATAAGTTCGTATAATTAGAATCAAACTTTTAAATATTTGTAATTATTTGAAATGTAAGTATATAATTGATTAATTGATATACTTAGATTAAGAATGCCTTATTGATATAGACTGATAGTTACCGAGCCTTGTTTGAACTGTATGAATTCATAGGATACGAGTGACATGTCACTAGGGTTACCGTTTTGGTCAAGATCCTGCATGTGTTGCAGACTCACCGCAACTCAAATGAGCTTACCGATATATCATCTCGTAAGAGCTTACTGTTTTCAGCTCGTTGGAGCTTACTATTTCTGCTTATAAGAGCTTATTGTTTTCAACTCGTCAGAGTTTACCGTTTTAGCTCAATAGAGCTTATTGTCCATCAGCTCAGGAGGAGCTTACTATTCATAGCTCAAAAGAGCAGAAAATGAAAATGAATTGACAGATTACTGATTATTATGTAATGTATATCACTTGAGTATCCCTCGATATTCTAATTGGTTCAAAGGGCATAAATACTGTTTATATGGATGAAGTACTGTTTATGTGGATGAGCTACTATTTGCAAATGTATTATTGTTTATATGATTGAGTATTGAATTGAAATAATGGATGGTTACGTGTATTTATGTGGCTAACTTTTTGAAGAATGTTTGTGTTTAGGCATTTGGAAATTGAATTGAGTATACCTTATTTTTTGCCTTAATTGTATAAAAGGTAAGTTTAATTCTGAATTATAGGGGCTTATTAAGCTATAAAGCTTACTCTGTTTCTTTTTTCATGTTTTATAGAGGTTCGATAGCTCGCTCGTTTCAGACAAGTTAGATTTACGCATCACACTATCCAGTTGCCAATTGGTACTTTTGAAATTATGTGTATATGTAAATATGACATGTATAGGCTAGTATTAAAGATGATAAGTATGGTTACTTGAGATAATGAAATTTTTGGTGCATTTTGTGGTATAAGTCTAAGCCATGTGATTTGGCTAAATTCGATATAATGTTGTGGTTGTACATAAGTATTCAATTATGGTATGTTTGATAAGTAGTAGATGGAATGGAATTATGCAAATGTTATCTTGATATGTGGTTGGCATATGATTGGAAAATGCATGATGTTAACTAGGTAAATGCATACTATGTTGAATTGGTATCATATATGTATTAAATGTATTGGAATGGCTGCCTATTGAGTTATGAATTGATGAAATTTTATGCTTGTGCATGTATGTGAAAATAGGGTGGCAAAATGACTTTGCAAATAGCCTATTTTTGTCCACACAGGCAGAGACACGGTCATATGTCTCGGCCGTGTGTGACACACGGTTATGTTACACGGCTATGTGTCCCATGGTGTTGAATTGAAATGAAGTTAGTATGCTCCATAAGGTCTCACACACGGGCATGCGATTGGCCGTGTGGTACAAGTCAATATACCCCATAATTGGCACACACCCTAGCACACGGGCGTGTGACTTGACCGTGTTGCATAAGTCAGTATACTCTCCACTTTTCATACGGCTTAGTACACAGGCGTGTCTTCGACCGTGTGATGCAAGTCAGTATGTCTGCCCTGTTTCCACAAGGCCTAAGACACGGGTGTGTCTATTAGCTGTGTGAGACCCTTGAAATGTTGAAATTTTTCTATGTTTCTAAAATTTTCATATGTTATCGGTTTAGTCCCGAACCACTTCTAAAGCATGTTTAAGGCCTCGTAGGCTATTATAAGGCACAAATTGTTTGGAATTTAATGTTGATTGTATGATTTAATTAAATGTATGAAAATAGTATAGTTATATGTGTTTCTAGTTTCGTAATACTCTATAACCCTATTCTGGCATTGAATATGGGTAATGGGTGTTATATTTATTGGTATCAGAGCTATAGTTTAGTCGATTCTAGGATTAACATAGCGTATGTAAGTCTAGCTATACATTCCATATATAAAAATGTTATAGTGTGATGACTCCTGACATTTTAAATGTGTTTTTTATATAGTAATGGATCCTAAATGAGTTGTAGCGGATGATGTAGAGAGTAATGTGCCAGCTCCCGCTCAAGGGACAGTGCCTTCTGAATCTAGACCCGTGTCTAGTAGTCACGGGGGTGAGGCTAAAGAAGCCTTCTTTCAATTAATAAACGAGTGGTTCACACAGTACATTCGTACGAACCCAGCTATTCAATGATCTCTACCCCCATCTATTCCCCAACCGAACCCTATAGTTCCTCAAGGTATGGATCCTTTGCAATTGAATAAGCCACTTGTTGATAAAATAAAGAAACACAAGGCTGAGGAATTCAGAGCCACTATTAACGATAACCTTGAGAGAGCCGAGTTTTGGCTTGAAAACTCGATTCGAGTATTTGATAAACTGACATGCACACCTGAAAAATGTTTATCACTGTTGAGAGACACTATGTATCAGTAGTGGAATACCTTGATATCCGTAGTTCCGCAAGAAAGAGTTACTTGGGAGTTCTTTCAAGTTGAATTCAGAAAGAAAAATATCAGCCAAAGGTTCATTGATAAAAAAAGAAAAGAATTTCTTGAATTGAAGCAGGGTCGTATGTCGGTAACAGAATATGAAAGAGAGTTTGTACGACTCAGTAAATATGCTGATGAATGAGTTTTTCTGAAGCTATAATGTGTAAAAGGTTTGAGGATGGATTAAATGAAGAAATTAGACTATTAGTTGGGATTCTTGAGCTTAAAGAGTTTGTCGTTTTATTTGACAGAGCTTGTAAAGCCGAAGAGCTTTGCAAAGAGAAAAGAAAAGTTGATTCTCAGGGTAGAGACTTTAGAAAGAGATTTGCGGGCAAATCATATAAGTCTACTGCTTCCACGGGGATTTCAATTAGAGATAGAGATGCGAGACATTTCAGCTCTAAACCTCAGACGACATCTGTTGCCAGTGTGGATAGTGTTAGAAATGCTGTGTAACACCCAAAACCCGGCCTAGACGTTATGGCTAAATCTGGCATGTCACATGATAGCGTGTTGAAACTAAGTTGTGATGATAAAAATTGTTTCCATTAAATTGCTTTTCCTTATCTCTTATTAATTCCAAAAAATTATTTTACTCGTTTAATCTATTGTTTAAAACGTGACTCATTGCGAAAGCTTTAAAAATAATTTATTTTATGAAAATCGAGTTAATTAAGTAAATCCGTCCATCTTAGAAAAACCCCTTAATTTTAGAGAAAACAGTTTGTTTGTTGAGTCGTGTAGTTATTAAATCCACGGAATAGTTTAAAATTCGAAATAAAAGCAAACAGTGCAAAAAGTCCAATTTACATAAAAAAAATAACCCAGAAAATAATTAAGACATAAATACCAAAACTAAAATTAAAATGGTTTAAAAATACACGTGGTCACCGTCGAGTCCTCCGCTGCACAGATTCGTCAAGTCTAGGGATTACCTGTGCACGTTTAAACAAATGGTAAGTTTACGTAAACTCAGTGTGTAATCCCATAGAAAACAACAATGGCAAATCACAGTGCATAGTTAAAACAGTCTTGGGCCTAAGCCCTTTTTAGTATCAATAATAGTTTTGGCCTTAGCCCATCTCAGTACAGTGTCAAATATGCAGTAGGGCCTTAGCCCATCACAGTTTTAGTGGCAGTCATGCAGTATTCAGTAACAAAGTCCTACCCAACCAGCCTCTACACACCATCTCCGTCCAACCCTACACTCCATGTGGGGATTAAATCAACCCACCTATCCCTACGCTCTAGGTAGTACCGAATGTGACACAAAACAGTAATTTGCAGTGGAGCTACCAGTATATTAGGCTTAAGAGCCTTTCAGTACACTTCCTCCAAATACAATCAACCCAACCCCTTGCAATGCAACATACAAATCATGACATGCTATCTCATGATATCAGTTCACATAATTAGTTCAGTATACATGCATACTATCATCATGCTCAATATATGCAAATCCAACAGTCAGTTTACACAATTAGGGATCTAAGATGCTTATCGACCTTACAGTAGGTTCATAGTCGACTTGGGTGACCCATGCAACCTTATCAAACATTTCAGTAAAAATGGGTTCACACGTCAATGTGGCCTGCCCGTGTGGGCTCACATGTCCGTATGGTCCACACGGTCGAAATTTCCCTTGGCCGTGTAGATCACACGGCCTGGCCCAAAATCACACATGCCCGTGCGGTTTACCCGTGTGGGTCTACACGGCCCAAATCAGTCTAGCCTGTGTGTCACACACTGCCTGCTCGGCCATCACACGGCCATGTCTGGTGCATACGGCATGGACTCATCAAACACACGCCTGTGTTAAGGCTCACGACCTACCACACGGACGACCATACGCTAGTGTGGCATCGGCAGTGAGGTTTTTGGCTTTCGCCAAAACCTTGTTTTCTATGCAATCGAGTACACACCTGGTGTCGATTCTCTGTGAAAAGTAACCTGAGCCTTCAAGAACCACGATGAAACGATAACCAGCCGTCACCACACACTGAAATATCCACTTAAAACCTTCGAACAACACGATAAAACGCTGCACCAAAAAGGAGATTTTTCACTTAGCAAGGTAAACGAAAAAGAAAAGAGGGAGGGAGAGGTGAAAATTCGACAACAAAAAGGGGGTGCACCAACGTCCAAAAGAAAAGAATCAGAAAGAAGGTTTTGGGAAGAGAAAAGGAAAAACGAAAGAGTCCAGAATCGAACAAATTAATCCCCACAACCCATCAACACAATCCCTAATTTTTCTCCTTCAACTCCCACTACACAACTCTAGCCAAATTTTAAATAAAAAATACTATTCCCATGCCATTACAGAGAATCAAACACAAGCTCTCCAACACACCAACACTCCACTTAACCATTAAACCAGCTTGCCCATTCTAATGTGTTTTTACAAACATTTAAATAAAATCCTACAACGCAGGGTCAAGGCTTAATTTAGAAAAATACCAAAATTTAGCTAAAGACTTGGCTTGAACTTAGGACTGTTTACTCATACCCAGAGCACTTAACCACTAAAGTAGTTAGATAATTGTGTCAAGATTACAAATGCCGAAAACAAAAAATTTGGGGCGTTACAACTCTACCCCCTAAAAGAAAATTTCGACCTTGAAATTTACCTGAGTAGAATAGATGAGGATACTACTGACGCATCGTATCCTTAGGTTCCCATGTGGCCTCCTCAGTGCTATGATTCCACCACAGCACCTTTACTAAAGGAATAGTCTTCCTCTTCAGAACCTTTACGTCACGATCCAGAAACTGGATAGGCTCCTCCTCAAAGGTTGAGTCTGGCGTAACCTTAATCTCCTCAACAGGGACAATATGATTAGGATCAGAGCGATAGTACCTTAACATAGAGACGTGGAACACATCGTGAATATGGTCCAACTCTAGAGGTAGCTCTAACTTGTAGGCAATTGCTCCCACTTGCTTCAGAATACGGTAAGGTCCAATAAACCTAGGGCTCAATTTGCCCTTACGACTAAACCTTGTACTTTCTTCCATGGCGAGACCTTGAGAAACATGAAGTCTCCCAAAAAATACTCGATCTCACATCTTTTTAGATCCACATAAGATTTTTGCCTGTCAAATGCCGTTTTTAGACAATCCTTAATCAATCTAACCTTATTCTCTATCTCAGAAACTAATTTAGAACCCAGGACACGTCACTCGCCCAACTCAGTCCAACATAAAAGGGTACGACACTTACGATCATATAGTGCCTCATAAGGTGCCATTTGGATGTTAGACTAGAAGCTATTATTATAGGAAAACTCCACTAGCGGTAGATAATCCTCCCAACTGCCTCAGAAATCAATAACACAACTCTTCAACATGTCCTCCAGTATCTGAATCACCCTATCTGACTAACCATCGGTCTGAGGATCGAACGCAGTACTGAAGTCGAACCTCGAACCCAGAGCCTCATACAACTTTTTCCAAAATCGAAACGTGAAACGAGGATCCCTATCAAAGATGATCAAACCCGTACCCCATGCAGTTTCACTATCTCAGAGATATAAAGCTTCGCCAGCTTTTGCAGAGAATAATCAGTACGAACTAGTATGAAGTGAGCGGACTTGGTCAATTGATCTATGACGACTCATGCTAAATCCTTATTAGTTGGTGTTAGGGGTAACCCACTTATGAAGTCCATAGTTACACGCTCCTATTTCCAGATAGGAATCTTAACCAGCTGTAGCAAACCTAAAGGTAACTGATGCTCAGCCTTAACTTGCTGGCACGTTAAACATTTAGCCACAAAATCAATAAATTCCCGTTTTAGTTTTGGCGACTAATACAACTCACGGAGGTCTCGGTATATCTTAGTCCCACTAAGATGCATAGCAAAAGGACTATTATATGCCTCCCTCAATATGGCTTGCCTCAAATTGGTGTCATTCGGTACACAAATCTGTCTACAGAAACATAACACACCCTCAGAGTTCAACCCAAAATCTGTAGTGCCACCACTCTTAATCTGTCAGAACCGATGGCCCAAAGACTCGTCTTGCAATTGTTTCCCCTTAATTTGATCTATCTATGTCAGTTTAACCTGAAGCTCAGCCAACAGACTACCATCATCAAATAAACTGAGGCGAGTAAACATCGCCCTTAAATCGGTATAGCTCTACGATTCAGTGCATCTGTCACCATATTGGCCTTGCCAAGATGGTAATCAATGGTGTAATTATAGTGCTTAAGCAGCTCGATCCATCAACACTGCCTAAGATTCAGCTCCTTCTGAGTAAAGAGATATGTGAGGCTTTTGTGATTAATGTAGACGATACACTTCTCACTGTACAGATAATGCCTCAAGAGTTACAGTGCAAATACCACGGTGGCCAGCTTCAAATCATGTGTCGGATAGTTCACCTCATGTGTCTTAAGATGACGGGACGCATATGCTACCACCTTACCCTCCTACATCAACACATATCCAAAACCAACATATGATGGATAAACTGTGAACTCTTTTCCAGGTTCAGGCTGTATCAGAACAGGGACCTCAGCTAATACAGTCTTAAGCTTCTCAAAGCTCTCTTGCTGTGCATTAGTCCAGTTAATCGGCACACCCTTACGTAGTAACTTCGTCAAGGGTGCTGTAATAAGTGAAAAGCCCTCTATAAACCTCCGATAATAACCCGCCAGTCCCAGAAAACTACAGATCTCAATGACGTTCCTAGGCTGCTTCCACTTCATCATAGCCTCAATCTTTCGAGGTTCAACTTGAATCCCTTCAGTCGAAACCACATGACCAAGAAATGTCACCTCACGCAACTAGAGCTCGTACTTGCTAAACATAGCATAGGGTTACTTCTCTCTCAAAGTCTGCAGAATAACCTTAAGGTGCTCATCATGCTCATCCTCAGTCCTTGAATAAACCAGTATATTGTCGATGAACACCACCACAAACAGACCCAAATAAGGCTGAATTACTCGGTTCATTAGATCCATGAAAGCTGTCGGTGCATTAGTCAGTCCAAATGGTATCACTAAGAACTCTTAATGACAATAACGAGTCCTAAAAGCCGTCTTATATACGTCAACCCCCTTAACCTTCAATATATGATACCCAGATCAGAAGTCATTCTTAGAGAATACCGAAGCTCCTCAGAACTAGTCAAACAGGTCATCTATCCTCAATAACGGGTACTTATTCTTAATAGTCAACTTGTTCAGTTGCCGATAGTTAATACATATCCGCATGGATCCATCCTCCTTTTTCACGAACAATACTAATGCTCCCCACGGAGGAACACTAAGGCTGATAAACCCATGATCCAATAACTCCTGAGTCTGAGCCTTTAGCTCTACAAGCTCATTCAGTGCCATTTGATAGAGAGCAATAGACACCGGAGCTGTACTAGGTAGGAGCTCAATACCAAATTCCACTTCACGATCCGGAGGTAAACTAGATAGCTCCTTAGGAAAAATGTCCGGAAAGTCCTTTACCATTCTGATGTCCTTAATAGAGGAATCTTTAGAATCTGGAACACTTACGTAAGCCAAGAACGCGTCACATCACTTACATACCAACTTTTCAGCCACTAGTGCAGAAATCACATTAGTTAAATAATTCTGGTGCTCTCCAATCATGACTACCTCATCATCCTCTTCAGTCTTCAATATGACCCTCTTAGTCGCGTAGTCTAAGCTAACATGATGCTTGACCAACTAGTCCATCCCCAGAATTAAATCGAACTCCCCAAAGAGAAGCTCCATCAGATTAGCTAGAAAGATTTCTCCTTGAACCTCTAAAGGAACATTTCTAAACAACTTGTTAACCCTTATAGATTGCCCAAACGGACTCAGTACAGTAACCTCACTCGTAGTACTCTCCACCAAGATCCCCAAATTTCCAAACACAATTTATTGTTATATAAGTGTAAGTGGATCCTATATCTATAAATGCAGTATATCGTACATCAAAAATAAGAAATGTACCTGTGATGACGTTTGGAGCATCTCCATCCTCTCGGCGATGAGCAACATAAATTAGAGCTGACTGTTCCCTTCAGTCTATCCGACACATCTTCTCTGCGTTCTTTGCCCACGGCCCATGTCATTACCACCTCTAGCCTAACCATGGCCCCTCGATGGCTATACAATACCAGTACTTGGCCTCTGATCAGCACTCATTGGACACTCTCTAATGCGATGTTCCAATGACCCACATCTCAAGCATGCCCCAGTCCACTTCCAACACTCGCCCTGATGGAGTCTACCACAATTAGTACATGGCTGTAGTCCAGTAATAGGAACAGGGGGCCCAACTTTAACTGGCCCATCAGGTCTGGACTTTTTCTTAGGCCTCTGTACAGAACTTGAGGGCTCCAAATCCCTCTTATTCTTACCTCTCTCTCTATCACGATTTTGGCGCTCAGTGTGCTTAACCTTCTTGGTGATCTTCACCTTCTCAACTATGGAAGAAAAATACCGCTCCCTCTGTGGAGCTATCAAAACTCGCAAGTTATCTCTGAGGCCATCCTCAAAGCGGATACATCACTCGTACTCAGACGCCACCATACCTCGAGCATAGTGGCTCAGTCTCAGAAACTCGGCCTTATACTCGTACATTTATTAATCTCCCTGAGTTAAATTCAGGAACTCCTTTCTACGAGCATCCACGTAACTGGATCCCATATATTTTCCCTAGAAGGCGGTCTTAAAGAACTCCCAGGTCAATCGTTTGGGCTGAGTGTCCTCCTTAACAGTAAGCCACCACTGATATGCCTTATCACGTAGCAGCGAGACTGCACCCTTTAATTTCTGCTATGGGGTGCAATGTAAATCGTCCATGATCCTCTCCGTGGCCTCAATCTAGTACTCAGCCATATTAGGGGTAACTCTCGTGACACCCTTGAATAATTTAGCCTCCATTAGACCGGAGTCGTTCCACAACCGACCTTCGGCCCTCAGATCCAGTATTGGGCCCAACGACCTTCTCCAACATCCTGAGCGTAGCCTAGGATAGTGTGTCGTCCACAACCATGCAGTCTTGAGACCTAGTCTCAATTACAGGTGAAACTGGTGTCTCACTAGTATCCAAGTTAGGCAGGTTGCCAGAAGATGAGGACTCAGTTCGAGCCCCTCTATGGCCTCTAGTACCCCATCCGTGGATACCTCGTGTGCTCATATCTAATCAAATTATCTATATTTAAAAATTTTATGAATTAGTTACAGTTCAATATTTATTAACAGATGTTTTATGTAGAACAGTATCAGTAATTCAGAGTTTGTTTTCGTATATCGCAGTTTCACTACGGTTTTCAGTATACACTAACAAAAGTGTTCTCAGTACACTATAATAGTTTCAAAATATACTATTAATAACAATTTCAGTTTAAAATAATTTATAGTTCAGAATACTTATAGGATCGGCGCTGGAGACTCAGTGTACCACTTTTCAGTAAAAAATTTCAAATCATTTTGTAATCAATTCTTCAAAACCAATTTTAAAAACCTAATTCCAAAAATGAGTTTTGTAACCTGGCTCTGATACCATTAAATGTAACATTCCAAACTCGGCCTAGATGTAATGGCCGAATTTGGCTATGTCATAGGATAGCGTGTTGAAACTAAGTTGTGACGATAAAAAATGTTTCTATTAAATTACTTTTCCTTATCTCTTATTAATTCCAAATTTTTTTACTCGTTTAATCTATTGTTTAAAACGTGACTCGCTGTGAAAGCTTTAAAAATTATTTATTTTATGAAAATCGAGTTAATTAAGTAAATCCGTCCATTTTAGAAAATCCCTTAATTTTAGAGAAAACCGTTTGTTTGTTGAGTCGTGCAGTTATTAAATCCACGGAACAGTCTAAAATCCAAAATAAAAGCAAACAGTCTTTGGCCTAAGCCCTTTTCAGTATCAGTAACAGTTTGGGCCTTGGCCCATCTTAGTAAGTATCAAATATGCAGTAGGGCCTTAGCCCATCATAGTATCAGTCGCGTTGATGCAGTATTCAGTAACAAAGTTCTACCCAACCAGCCTCTACACACCATCTTCGTCCAACCCTACACTCCATGTGGGGATTAAATCAACCCACCTATCCCTACACCCCAGGTAGTACCGAATGCAGCACAAAATAGTAACTTGCAGCGAAGCTGCCAGTATATTAGGCTTAAGAGCCTTTCAGTACACTTCCTCCAAATACAATCAACCCAACCCCATGCAATTCAACATACAAATCATGACAAGCTATCTCATGATATCAGTTCACATAATTAGTTCAGTATACATGTATACTATTATCATGCTCAATATATACAAATCCAACAGTCAGTTCACACAATTATGGGTTTAAATAATGCTTACCGACCTACAGTAGGTTCACAGTCGACTTGGGCGACCCGTGTAACATTATCAAACATTTCAATAAAAATGGGCTCACACGCCCATGTGGCCCACACGGCCAAATTTGCGTTGGCCATGTTTATCACATGCCCTGGCCCAAAATCCCACACGCCTGTGAGGTCCACACGGCCCAAATTAGTCCAACCCGTGTGTCACACACTGCTTTTCCGGCCATCACACAGCCATGTCTAGTGCGCACAGCTTGACCTTATCGTACACACGCCTGTGTTAGGGCACACGACCTACCACACAGGTGACCACACACCCATGTGGTATCGACAGTGAGGTTTTTGACTTTCCCTGAAACCTCATTTTCTGTGAAATCGAGTACACACCTGGTGTTGATTTATTGTGAAAAGTAACCCGAGCCTTCAAGAACCACGATGAAACGATAACCAGCTGTCACCACCAGGCTGAAATATCTGCTTAAAACCTTCGAACAGCACCAAACCAGCACGATAAAATGCTGCGCCAAAAAGGAGGTTTTTCACTTAGCAAGGCAAACGAAAAAGAAAAGAGGGAGGGAGAGGTGAAAATTTGATAGCAAAAAGAAGGTGCATCAACATACAAAAGAAAAGAATCAGAAAGAAGGTTTTGGGAAGATAAAAGGAAAAATGAAAGAGTCCAGAATCTAACAAATTAATCCCCACTACCTATCAACACAATCCCTAATTTCTCTCCTTCAACTCCCACAACACATCCACTACTTGGTGTCCTCGTTCCACACAACTCTAGCCGAATTTTAAATAAAAAATACTATTCCCATACCATTACAGAAAACCAAACAGAAGCCCTCCAACACACCAACACTCCACTTAACTATTGACCAGCTGGCCCATTCTGATGTGTTTTTACAAACATTTAAATAAAAGCCTACAACGTAGGGTCAAGGCCTAATTAAAAAAAATACCAAAATTTAGCCAAAGACTTGGCTTGAACTTAGGACCCCTCACACACACCCAGAACACTTAAGCAGTCAGATAATTGTGTCAAGATTACAAATGCCGAAAATAAAAATTTTAGGGAGTTATATGCTGGACCTAAATGTAAGCACTACAATAAGAGAAATTATGGTGAATGTAGATTAGTGAGCGGAGCTTGTTTTAAATGTGGATCTCTTGATCATTATCTTTGGGACTATCCAAAAAATTTTACAGCTGAAAGAGGTCAACCGACAAAAGTAAGCAATACGGCTACTAGAGGTAGACCATCCCGAAACACTTGAAATATGAGTGGTAACCGAGGTGCTACGAGAGATTTTACGGTGAGATTTGAGGCACGAGCACCTGCCCGAGTTTATGCTATCCATGCACGGGAAGAGGCATCATCGCCAGAAGTTATTACTGGTACTTTTTCACTTTTTGATACTGATATAGTTGTGTTGATAGATCCTGGATCAACTCATTCATATATCTGTATGAATTTAGTATTGAAAAAGAGTTTACATGTCGAGTCTATAGAGTTTGTAATTAAAGTATTGAACCCCTTAGGCAAGTTTGTTTTAGTTGATAAAATTTGTAAGAAATGTCCTTTGATGACTCGGGGCTACTGTTTTCGAGCTGACTTGATGCTTTTACTATTCGATGAGTTTGATGTTATTCTGGGTATGGACTGACTAACTATGGATGATGCAGTTGTGAATTGTAGATGAAAGACTATCAAATTAAAATGTCAAAATAGTGAGATTCTTCGATTTAAGTCTGATGATTCGAGTAATTACCTATTGTGATATCGTCTATGTTAGCTCAAAAACATATGAAAAAGGGCTATGATGCATATTTTGCATACGTATTAGATACTAAGATGTCTGAATCAAAGATTGAATCTGTACCTGTTGTTTGTGAGTTTTCGAATGTATTTCTAAAGGAATTTCCTGGGTTTTTCGCCGATCAGAGAGGTTGAATTTGGTATTGAATTAGTACCAGGAACAATACCGATATCGATAGCTCCATATAGAATGGCTCCAACAAAATTAAAAGAGTTGAAATCTCAGTTGCAAGAATTGACAAATAGAGATTTTGCACAACCGAGTTATTCACCCTAGGGTGCTCTGGTATTGTTTGTGAAAAGGAAAGATGACACGATGAGAATGTGTACGACTACAGACAGCTGAATAAAGTGACTATAAAGAACAAATACCCTCTACCACGGATTGATGATTTATTTGATCAATTGAAAGGGGCTACAGTATTTTCAAAGATTGATTTGAGATCGGGTTATTATCAATTGTTAGTTAAGGACTCAGATGTGCCAAAAACTGCATTCAGAACAAGGTACGAACATTATGAATTCCTGGTTATGCCTTTCGGATTAACTAATGCTCCTATAATTTTTATAGACTTAATGAACCAAATATTCAGACCGTATTTAGATAGATTTGTTGTTGTATTCATTGACGACATTCTGATCTATTCGCGAGATGAATCTGAACATACTGAGCACTTGAGAGTTGTGTTACAAACTCTACATGATAGGAAATTATTTGCAAAGTTCATCAAATGTGAGTTTTGGCTTCGTGAGGTTGGATTTCTGGGGCATATTGTTTCAGCTGATGGTATTATAGTTGACCCGAGTAAGATTTCTGCTATTGTTGATTGGAAACCTCTGAGAAATGTGTCTGAAGTCTGTAGTTTTCTGGGTTTAGTGGGCTATTACCGAAGATTCATGAAAGGGTTCTCGATGATTGCTACACCGATGACACGACTGCTTCAAAAAGATGTGAAATTTGAATGGTTGAAAAAATGCTAGCAAGTTTTGAGCAGTTGAAAGTACTGTTAACTGAAGCACCAGTTTTGGTTCAACTGGAATCGGGGAAAGAATTTGTGATTTATAGCGATGCGTCATTAAACAGTTTGGGATGTGTTTTGATACAAGAAGGAAAATTTATAGCTTATGCTTCCCAACAATTGAAACCGCATGAAAAGACTTATCCGACACATGACATAGAGTTGGTTGCATTTGTGTTCACATTGAAAATTTGGCGACACTAATTATACGGTGAGATATGCCACATTTATATGGATCACAAAAGCTTAAAATATTTGATGTCACAGAAGGATTTAAATTTACAACAACGAAGATGGCTTGAGTTATTGAAAGATTATGAATTTGTGATTGATTATCACCTGGGAAAAGCTAATGTTGTTGCTGATGCCCTGAGCCGAAAATATTTGTTTGCATTATGAGAAATGAATAACCAGTTGATGATTTGTGATGATGGGTCTATTTTAGCTGAATTAAAATCTAAACCGATATTTCTTCAACAAATCTGTGAAGCTCAGAAAGATGACTGCGAATTGCAAGCTAAACGATTTCAATGTGAGAATATCCTTGATTCAGAGTTTCAGATTAGGATCGGTGATTGTTTAAAGTTCCAGAATAGAATTTGCATACCAAGAAATTCAGAACTCATTCAGAAGATTTTGCACAAAGCACACCATAGTTGCTTATTTGTTCATCTAGGAGGTACCAAAATGTTCAACGATTTGAAACAGTTTTATTGATGGCAAGGCATAAAAAGAGATATATCAGAGTTTGTTTCTAAATGTTTGATTTGTCAGCAAGTCAAAGCTGAACATCAAATACCATCGGGTTTACTATAGCCTGTGATGATTCCTAAGTGGAAATGGGATAGAATTACAATGGATTTTGTTTCGGGATTGCCCCTAACTTCGAAACAGAAAGATGCTATCTGGGTTGTCGTTGATCAGCTAACGAAATCTGATCATTTCATACCGGTACATATAGATTACTCACTTGATAGATTAGACAAATTTCACATTTCTGAGATTGTTCATGTAACACCCCTTACCCGAGACCGTCGCCGGAGTCGAGCACGAGGCATTACCTGACTTAACTTACTAATTCAGAGCATAAAATTTGATTTTAAAATTAATTATTTACATTCATTCAATATGTCCCTAAAAAGGGCCCTCGAGACCCTACAACATGCAATTGAAACGGTTCGGGACCAAACCGGGAACATTAAAAATTTTCCTAATACTTTGACAAATCAAAACAATTTATTTCATTATTCCTTATAAAACTGCCCACCTGCGTTATAGTCACTAAATAAATCATAACTTCAGTCCCAAAACTCAAAATTTAAATTTGTGAATTTTCCTTGAAACTAGACTCATATATCTTCTTACTAAATGTTTTCCAGAATTTTTGGTCTAGCCAATTAGTATAGTTTATTAGTTAAAGTTTCCCATATTGCACTGTTTGACTACTCTAACCTCTCCTCACTACGAATCAATTTTATTCCTATAAAAAATTCAAATAACCATGCCGTTTGTTTCGATTGAAAGTAGATTCACTAAGGAATCTAGAAATGTAAACTATAACTCCTAATTATTCTTGTACAATTTTTAGTGAATTTATAAAATTAGAATAGGGGATTCAGAAATTGCTCTGACCCTGTCTCACTAAAGTTCAAATATCTCTTAATATACACTTCTTTTGCTTACTCTATTTCTTTCATATAAAAATATACTCAATAATATTTAATTTTATATCTCATTCATCACCTGATTCCATTTCTACTATCCTTGGTGATTTTTCAAGTTCACGTCACTGCTACTGTTCAATACTGTTTTAATGCTAATTTCACTTTTTAATGATTTCTTTCTATTAACTACCATTTAGGCATATATAACACCGAAACATGTTCTTCATTATTCATTTCAATAGCTAATCATTATCAAATATTAACATACCATTCTTTAGCCATATCATAAGGACATACACACAAAATGACTAAGTCCCTATACATGCCATAAACTAGAACGTTTGTAAACGAAGATACCCATTTGGTAACTTGATAGTCGATACTGTGAAGTGATCTACGACGACATCCAACCCGAGCTTGCTTTTAAGTACTCTGAAACATGGGAAAGTGAAAGAAGTAAGCTTATAAAGCTTAGTAAGTTCACATATAAAATAATAAGCATTAGCAATCAATTTAGCTTACTTGTATGCTGTCATAATTTGCTTAAATAATGTTTAGCTCTTACTTTTCCATCTTACTCATCGGTAACCTTACCAATGGCTCAGAATAAAAAAGGCACCTTACTTAATAGCTTGCTTATATACATGCAACATCTCACTTAACACATGAGTACTCTTTCCTAATATAGGAATATTGCCAATTATGTTATAAAGTGTCACAAGCATAACTGAAAACTCATCACTTACTTAATACTTGATAATCTCAATTACTTACAATCTTAATATTAAATAAGCCTTAAATGCATACCTGTACTCTTTCTTCATGTTCTCACCTTGTCGTTTCTTTGACTTACTCTTTGGATTACTCGGAACCTTTTCCTTTTTGAACTTACCATTGCCATATCTTGACATGGTCTTACGTGGTATCCTTGCCTTATGAACTCACCAATGCCATGCCTTGGCATGGTCTTACATGGGACCTTTGCCTTATAGTAACTCATCAATGCCATGTATTGACATGGTCTTACATGATTTCCTTTCCTTGTAGAACTTATCAATGCCATGCCTTGGCATGGTCTTACATGATATCCTTATCTTACCAAATGCCATGTTCCAAACATGGTTGTACACGGTATCCTTGTCTTAGTGCCAATGCCACATCTTGATGTGGTCTTACATGGAGTCCTTAATCATCTTGACATGGTCTTACACGGGATCCTTGCCTTACCAATGCCATGTCTTGACATGGTCTTACATGGTATCCTTAACTGTCAATTCCTCCTTAAATGCCATGTTATGAACATGGAGTTTTTCGTCAATTCTTCCTTAATTGCCATGGTACAACCATGGACTTTGAGATATCAATGTCTTGTCAAGTCATAGCTGAAACATACTTGCTCAAATTCTCAATGTTAGTCGCATAACTCAATAATAACAATACTAATAACAATAATTGCATAGTAATAAAATGCTACTCAACTTACATACTTACATTCTCAATCTCATCATATCATCAACTTAACTTATTCTCGTCAAACTATGCTAGTCAATACTTTCTTATTATCATACAAAGCCATAATACAAAATATTGTCTTACACATAAATTATACAAGTTCTCTTTCCAATATCAAATTATTATCAAACATTAATCATTATATCTGAAACTCAATACTAAATTATTTATGTCCAAAATATTAATTTATCATTCAAATATGAATAATTAAATACTTATTAAACATATGAACTTACCTCAATACCAAAACGACCATTTTACCAACTTTCCTGATTTTCGATTTTTCTCCCGTTCTAGGTCCAAATCTCACTTTCCAGGATCTAAAACATCATATTTCACTTATTTAATTAATGTACTATTCAAAAAAATTCCCTAACCCAAACTTTGGCAAAATTACAATTTTGCCCCTAAACCTTTGCAGAATTACAATTTTTCCCCTAGGCTCGAAAATTAAAATTTATCCATTTTTATTATGTTTTTATGACACGCTGAACATTTTTCCCTTCTATGGAAATATCAAACTCCCATTCTATCATGTACTTATGAACATTAGGTATTTTTACCGATTTTGTCGTTTTACTCGTTTTCACTTAAAATCGCTTAGCAAAAGTTGTTTAACATAATTTCAAGATTTATACTATACCATAAAACATCAAAATAAACACATTTAACCTATGGGTATTTTTCCAAATATGAACTCAAGCATGAATTATTGCTAGAATAAGCTAAATCAAGTTACCGGGACTCCAAAAACGTAAAGAACATTAAAAACGAGGCTAGAACGGACTTACTATTGAGCTTGGAAAGCTTGAAAACACTAAACATGGCTTTCCCCATGCTATATTTGGCCTCCATAAAGAAGATGGACCAATTTTGGCTTTATTTTCTCTTTTTAATTCTTTTGATTACTAAATGACCAAAATGCCCTTAAAGGCTTTTCTTTCAAATTTGTCCTATTCTTGCCCATTTTTGTCCAAACTTAAATATAATGGTATAATTGATAATTAAGGACCTCCAATTTAAGAACCCATTTCAATTAAATTCCCTTTATTATCTAGAACACACATTTTACTGATTTTACAATTTAGTCCTAATTATTAAATTAGGCACTTATACATAAAATTTCTTCACGAAATTTTCACACAATTATTAAATCAATGACTAAATCTTAAAAATTAATCAGAATAATTTTTTTTACCTCAAATTCGTGGTTTCGCAACCACTATTCTATTTAAGCCCTATTTCGGGATGTTACATTCCCCCCTTTAGGGATTTTCGTCCCCGAAAATCTTACCTACAAATAGATTCGAAATTGATTTCCAGCAACACTTTCAAATTCTCATTTAGGCTTGGCATACCCAGCATTTTACTTCTTAAAGTAAGGCTCTGAACTGGAATACCTACTGACAAGTAACTGACCTTATTTTATCATTAACCTCATACTCTCTGATGAAACGCAACTAACTCTTCTTTTCTTACCAAAATGGAAATTCTCTGCCACTGCGGTACTTTCAAAAAAAAAATACTTGTTTCTCTTTTAAGTGTCAATATTCTTACCTTTTGATTCTGTATACAATTTTTGATAATCTGTCTTTGATTTTTGTAATTAATTTTCACTTTCCTCTAATCCTTTCTGCTCAATTTAATTTTTCGAATTTCTCTTCTTCAATTCAACTATCAGTACAAAGGTGACATGCAGTAACATTGAGCAATCTTATGGTCAAAACTTACTGTAGCTTTCTTCTGAAATCACGGTGCAACCCTGGATTTCCAACCATAACAACTAAAATTTACACTCTGAATGAATTGACAACCTCAAAATGAATAACTCAGATAATCCTTTAGTAGAAAAACTCATTCATACTAAGAAGAATACACAAACTTCTTCGAGCAATCAACTATAGCTCATTTAACCTTTCGGTGATAATGCTAATTCTGTTGCACAATTCTTCGAAATACACTCACATTTTCACACAAACATCAATATAACTGTAATAGCTTCTGAGATACTTGAAAATCAACTTTAACTCTCTAAAAGTTCAGGTATCAGATTCAAAGTTTGGTACATAACATTTCACACTCTTACTAGTATAACTAAATCAAGTTATCATCCATCTCTGTACTTCTCAAATAATCAAATAATTATCACTGTGCTAGGCATCATAACTGTTGCAAAATCTCTTGACTTCTCATTAACACATTTCTAGAAACCATAAACTCTTTATTCAAACCAAGCTGAATCATAATGGATACTTCAATTGTCAATATCTTCAACTGTTTATACTTTATTAGCATGAATTCAAGCCAAGCTAAACTTCATACAATGAGAACTTTAACAATCGACAACTTGGATTTGCAAAAATATACCTTTGATGCAACCATTCTGATATGCGTATACAACTCTGTACCATAACCTCTAGAATATGTACTATTTGCTCAGGTCATTTATCTATTTATACGGAAAAAATCAACATTTACCTCTGAAGTCATGAATAATTCAAACATATATATAACTCAATTAACTACTCAATTGAATCAATCTCAATTAAAAGACAATAACTTTTCAAAAACTGTTCTTCTCTATGCTGTCATGATATCTCAAACATACATTCTGTAGTGATTTCTTCAAAGAGCTAATCACAAATCATTATTACTGCATAACTCGAAAGAACATAGCATTTGGTCTTTAACTCACTAATATATATATATATATATATATGTGAAAAATGAAAATCAATACATATGTCTAAACTGAACTACAGTGAGGCCACAATACTCATACTACTCAAAAATCATAATGCCATAATAAGACTGACTTCTCAATTACTTTAGTAAATAATGTCCCAGGTGAAAATAAAACATCCTGATCATTTGAGAGATTTAAACACAAATTTCAATAACAACCAGTGCAAAAGCAGAAGCTTTATACCTCTGATAACTATACCTCTGTACTTTCATTATCAGGTCCGAACTCGTAATCATCATAAACATACTCATAATAAGAAGAGACCATTTTCATCAATAGAGCATTTTCTGCTAATGTCTCATGGCTGATACTTTGAACAATAATTTATTAATAAAATCGAGATAATAAAATCTCAGAACATAGAGCTACACAGAATTCCTGGTAACCACATCTCATGTAGAATAGTTAAGGTTTCGATAGCATCTCATAAAATTTCCAAAAGGAAAGGATAATACTCACAAGCATTGGGAACAACTATGATAGAAGTCATAAAATTTTCCTTTACTTTCATTAAGCAATAGTTAACAATACAGATCACTAACATCATACAGATTTTACTGTCAACCTTCCATCTGCACGCTGAAGTAGAAAACTGGAATAGATAGAGCAATATCAATCACAGCTCAAACAAACTATAATGCTTTCATTTGTTGTAAATTTAACTAACATTCTCATACTGCAGGAATTGCATCTATGATCTTGCATATATTTATATATATCTCTGAATGTAACGCCCCAAAAATTGGGCCTAGAAGAGTTGGGCTTTGAGTCCAGGATTCGGATAGAAGAAAACCCTAATATTGAGAAGTTTTGAATATTACTAGTGTTTAAATATATATATTGATAAAATATTTATGTTAGTACTAATATTTTAATTTTATGAAAATTATTATCATTATAATTATTAGATACAAATATATTTATACAATTATTGTTGTTAATTTAGTGTTTAAATTAACATATTATCAAAAATTTTATTGTATCTATTTTCATTGATTTATGGAAATTATAATTATTATTATTAGGAAAAATTTATATATATTATCGTATTTGAAATCTTCATTATTATGGTTATTATTATTATTATTATTTTAGTTTTAAATAAATTTAGAAGTATTTAAAGTGTGGGAAAAATTGGACCAAGACTCTAGCAAAAAAATTATTATTTTTGCCTCTTTAGGGGATCTGGACATTAAGGTTTATTAATAAGTTAGGCTAAAATTAGACATAAGGAGGAGTCTGGCCCAGTGGTTAGGAGTGTTGGGCAGCAGAAAGGGAACTGAGGTTCGATACCCAGCGTGCGCAAATTGGGTTTTTTTTTAGTATACAGGTTACGGTTGGAATAGGCCTTAAAGGAAGTTACGAATGAAGTTTGACACAAAGAGAGCCTGTGGTGTAGTGACAAGCAACGTATGTGTGTGTTAAAGAGGTCGCAGGTTCGATTCCGTACGTGAGCGAATCCTGTTTTATTTTTAAAGTGGGCCAGAACTGAAGCAGGTAAGGTTTATAATTTATTGTGACCATATATTAGCAAGGAAGGAAGCCTGGTGCAGTGGCCAGCAGCATGGGCGTGGGCGCTAGGCGGACGGAGGTCTGGGGTTCGAGTCCAGGCGAAGGTATGTTTTAATGTTATATTTTTAAAATGAACGGGACTTCAGCAGGTAACCTTTAAGATAAAAGGTGACAGTATATTATTGAAAACAAATGCCCGTCCCAGTGGCCAGCAGCGTGCTGGGCAACCTGGGGGTCCTAGGTTCGATCAGCGCTATGCGCAAAAGGGTGATTCTTTTTGCTGAACGTGCGTGGGAAGGACCGTATGGAATTGAAACGGTACCAGCTGTAGGAGGAGTGAGTGGGGGACTGCTGCTCAGCAGTGGGAGTTTGAATTAAATTCAAACTTTGATTATGGCTATGAATTAAGGAGATAAGGAAGGAATTAAAATTGGAAAAGGATTTTATTTTATTCTAATCTTAATCTTATTTCTTTTTGCTCTTATTCTTTTCTATTTTTCCCAAAAGCTGAACAATTTTCTCATTTTTTTAATTATTTTCTTTCCTTCTCTCATCTATTCCCTCTTTTCTTTTCTTTCTCCTCTTGCCAATTGTTCTTAAGCTAATCCTCTATTTTCTCTTTCGTTATTTCTTCCACAAACTCTCTACCTCTCATTCTTCCTCTCTTTCATTTATAGTAAAAGTCGAACCGATCATTCTTTTCATTGCTAACCGAATATCAACAAGCCAAATCTCAAGGAGTCAAAGGAAGTCGATTGCTTTATAAAGGTATACACTTGTTCTTTTTCTTTTAGCCGATTCTTGTTATTTTAAAAGCCTTTCAACTCTTTTGTCAACACCCTTTTGGTCCATAACCACTTTTTCTTCATGACCCAAAAGCCAAAAGCACAAAGACCCTTGGGTGACTTGGTGGCCAATTCGTAGGATCCTTGTGGTACGGGTTCTGCTAGTGTTTTAGAGTGGGACTGCGTTGAATCGGAGTTAACACGGGATTGAAACCGTTTGGGTAAGTGAACCTCGGTAAGTGCTCGTAGCTTTAATCAATTCAATATTAGGGAGGTTAAGAAAAGCCGAAACCTCTCTAGTTTAGGGAGATGGCCGAATATGGGTATAGACTCTATGGGGTCTTCTTTTAATATTTTTGGTTTATTTATTGAAGGAGCAGCAAGGTGTAGTGTCGATTTGGAGTAGCTTGGATCGCCGGAGTAGCTAGGCCTAGTCATCAATCGCGACAAAGGTAAGGTGCCTAAGGCCATTATGGATGGTGGCCGAATGTGTAAGTGTTAATATTGGAAAGTTCTTAATTTGGTTCAATTATTGCGAGCTGATCTATTTAACAATTGATTATAGGAGAAATCGTGTAGGAGATGTCGTCAAGGAATATCGCAAATCAGGTGTGTAAACGAACCCTTTCATAGCTTAAAGCGATAAATGCCGAAAAGTCGAAAGGCCGAAATTCTGGCATTTCGAGGACTCGTGAGCAAGCGAACGCTCATTAGTTAGTTAGATTCGTTGAGATGATGATCGGGAACATTGGAAATGGTAAGAACATGATTTTTGGCATTCACGGTAAGTTGGGCCTCGAGGGGCTGCAATAGGGCCCAATAGGCTTTCGGGCCCATTTGGGTAAAAATTGGTAGAAAACGAAAATATGTTAAATTGCATGTTAAGACTGTTAATACTGTTATGGATATAGGCTAAATGGGCCTAGATGACAAAATCGGCTAAGTAGGGCCCATTAGGGTTTTAGGCCCAATAACTCGATTTCGCTAAAATGGGCCGTAATCACTTTGCTTTGCACCCATGGATTGTTAGTAATCGTTAATGAACATGGAAACCCTAATTTTTGGTAAAATTACGAGATTACCCTTATAATATGAAAATGACCGTTTTTCCCCAGGTAAAATGACCATTATACCCCTAGGGTTTATGTATGATTTTAATACATGGGATTTTGATAAATATGGTATGTATGATATGCACATGAAATGTATGCTATGCACATGATATGTATGATATGCACATGAGGTAATCATAAATGCATTGGGTTGGGTTTTATATGGATGGAGGAAGTGAAAAGGGCTTATGCCCTGATTATCAAAAGGGCTTATGCCCCGCTTATCAAAAGGGCTTATGCCCCGATTATAAAAGGGCTTATGCCCTGCTATTGAAAGGGCTTTGGCCCTGATTATTAAAAGAGGCTAGGCCTCCAAGATATGATAAAGCGACTATGCCGCCAAAGGGAGAGTTTGGCGGGGTGGGTCGAGTTAATCCCACATGGTGTGTTGGTTGGTACGGTGGAGAGTAGATGATGGTGGGTTGAGTAGTCTCCCAAATGGGTTGCATTCTTTCATTGAAATTATATGTGACATTGAAATGGGCCTAAGGGCCATCTTGTTACTGATAAAGGCTTGACCAAGAATATGAAATATGAAAAGGCTTCGCCCAAGATATGAAATATGAAATATGAAAAGGGCTACTACCCGATGCATGATTGAGATTGGATTTGGGCTTAGATCCAACAGCCGTTATTGTTTTGGGCTCTGAAAGGGCTTGTTGCACACTGAGTTTCCAAACTCACCCCCCTTTCCTTAACCTTGCAGGTGAGCCTTGATGTGGGGACTTGGGCCGGAGGGGATTCAGAGTGGCCACAGTGATCGTCTTGGGCTTTAAATAAAGTGTTGGTTTCCATTTAATTTCCTTTAACTATTATTTATTTTTGGGTTGTAATAAAGCCAATTTTAACTTTTCTTTTATTTCTTTTCGGGATTATTTTAATTTTAATAACTTTAAAATTGGTTAATAATTATTCAAATGGGCTAGACTTAGGACGTGTTTTTAAAATGATACTTGTTTTCAAATTATCTCAACACCACGATTCATCGGTTAATCAAAGACGTCCACTTAAACGAATTTAAACTCGAAATGACAAAGTGTGGCTATGGTTGTGGGCATGTCTAGGATTGGATCCAATTAAAGAGCTTGGTACTTAAGCGACCTTCATGGCTCACCTCCTCCGCCTCGGATACCTACCGGTGCTTAGCTTCCATACACTTTGTTAACTCAAAGAAAACATATGGCTTTTAAAAACTCTAAAACGAAACTCAGATTTTTAACTCCGATGTGGCACGTCAAATTTGGCCATAACGTCTGGGCCGGGTTTGGGGTGTTACACTGAAAGTAAATGTACACATATAATAGTCGGAAAAGATTTTTCTATAATTTCTCAACTATAAACTCTACATTCAACTATTAATATGGCTCAATTATTATTCCTCCGTCTAATTCATCATTCTTGAATTCACATTATCCCATTCACAGTTGGAATTTATTCGGAAGAAAATCTAGCAATCATATACCTTACACATCATACTTGAATGAGTGCATTAGCTGAGCCTGACCTTTTTTTTACTGTGACATTTTAGTTATCCAGATGATTTTATTATTAACCTGGCATCCCTTCTGCAATTGTGTTCATTTTCTAAATCATTCTTGACTCTGATTACGTCGTCAATAAATCTGTCACTGAACTCTTTAGTTTTCCACTTTAGCCTATTCAATTTGAATTTCATGAAATCTCATTCTGAATTACCTTGCTGATAAGGGGGTTGAGGTTGTAACACCTCTGACTTACTTGTTACATACTCATGCATATAACTTAACACTCGTCATATTAAAATATTATCACAATTATACAATTTGCTTCAAGCAACTTAACATGCACGTTCATAATACAATGACTTCATGATCATATTATGCAAATTAGTGCACTTATACATGCATTCATAAATCTCGAGTAAAATTACTCATAGCATTCACTTAACTTCTCTAGTTATACATATAGCATCACACAAATGCCAATTTAACATGAACACTTATCTCAATATAAACTTTCCTTTCATCTTATCTGATCTTTCATATTTCCTGAACAATTCTTATTCACAATTTATTCATTATCACATAAACATCATGAACCATTATTCTTACATTTTATGAGCCTCAACTCATCATAAACATACTGTCTGTACTATCAAACTTAGCTCGGTTGGAGTGCACATCTGTCTGACAAAACATTTTATATCTGGGTTGGGAGTCGTCATACTATCATAGTTCAATATGGCATGTATAGCTAGACTCTTACTCATACTGAATATTTCGAGAACCGATTAAACCTTTTCTATGATGCCAATAAATGTAACACCCTTTACCCGAGACCGTCGCCGGAGTCAAGCACGAGACGTTACCTGACTTAACTTACTAATTCGGGGCATAATATTTTGTTTTAAAATTAATTTATTTAAATTCATTCAATATGTCCCTAAAAAGGGCCCTCGAGACCCTAAAACATGCAATTGAAATGGTTTGGGACCAAACCGAGAACATTAAAAATTTTCCAAATACTTAGACAAATCAAAACAATTATTTCATTATTCCTTATAAAACTGCCCACCTGCGTCATAGTCACTAAATAAATCATAACTCGAGTCAAAAAACTCAAAATTTAAATTCGTGAATTTTCTACGAAACTAGACTCATATATCTTCTTACTAATTTTTTTCCAGAATTTTTGGTTCAGCCAATTAGTACAGTTTATTAGTTAAAGTTTCCCCTATTGAACTGTTCAACTACTCTGACCTCTCCTCACTACGAATCAATTTTCTCCCTGTATAGAATTCAAATAACCATGCTGTTTGTTTCTATTGAAATTAGATTCAATAAGGAATCTATAAATATAAACTACAACTCATAATTATTTTTGTACAAGTTTTAGTGAATTTATAAATTCAGAATAAGGGATTTAGAAATCTCTCTGACCCTGTCTCACTAAAATTCAAATAACTCTTAATATACAATTCTTTTGCTTACTATGTTTCTTTCATATGAAAATAGACTCAATAATATTTAATTATATATCTTATTCATCACCTAATTCTATTTATACTATTCTTGGTGATTTTTCAAGATCATATCACTGCTGTTGTTTAGTACTGTTTTAATGCTAATTTCACTTTTTCATGATTTCTTTGTATTAACTACCATGTAGGCATACATAAGACCGAAACATGTTCTTCATTATCCATTTCAATAGCTAATCACTATCAAATATTTACATACCATTCTTTATCCGTATCATAAGGACATACACACAAAACGGCTAAGTCCCTATACATGCCATAAATTAGAACGTTTGTAAATGAAGATACCCATTTGGTAACTTGATAGTCGATACTGTGAAGTGATCTCTGACGACCTCCAACCCGAGCTCGCTTTTAAGTACTCTAAAACATGGGAAAGTGAAGGAAGTAAGCTTATAAAGCTTAGTAAGTTCACATGTAAAATAATAAGCATAGCAATCAATTTAGCTTACTACTATGCTGTCATAATTTGCTTAAATAATGTTTAGTTCTTACTTTTCCATCTTACTCATTGGTAACCTTACCAAAGGCTCAGAATACAAAAGGCACCTTACTTAATAGCTTGCTTACATACCTGCAACATCTCACTTAACACACGAGTACTCTTTCATAATATAGGCATATTGCCAATCATGTCATAAAGTGTCACAAACATAACTAAAAACTCATCACTTACTTAATACTTGATAATCTCAATTACTTACAATCTCAATATTAAATAAGCCTTAAATGCATACCTGTACTCTTTCTTCATGTTCTCACCTTGACGTTTCTTTGACTTACTCTTTGGATTACTCGGGAACCTTTTCCTTTTTGAACTTACCATTGCCATGTCTTGATATGGTCTTACGTGGTATCCTTGCCTTATGAACTCACCAATGCCAAGCCTTGGCATGGTCTTACATGGGACCTTTGCCTTATTGTAACTCATCAATGCCATGTATTGACGTGGGCTTACATGATTTCCTTGCCTTATATAACTTATCATTGCCATGCCTTGGCATGGTCTTACATGATATCCTTATCTTACCAAATGCCATGTTCCAAACATGGTCTTACACGGTATCCTTGTCTTAGTGCCAATGCCACATCTTGATGTGGTCTTACATGGAGTTCTTAATCAATGCCGATGCCATGTCTTGACATGGTCTTACACGGGATCCTTGCCTTACCAATGTCATGTCTTGACACGGTCTTACATGGTATCCTTAACTGTCAATTCCTCCTTAAATGCCATGTTATGAACATGAAATTTTCCGTCAATTCTTCCTTAATTGCCATGGTACAACCATGGACTTTGAGATATCAATGCCTTGTCAAGTCATAGCTGAAACATACTTGCTCAAATTCTCAAGGTTAGTCGCATAACTCAATAATAACAATATTAATAACAATAATTGCATAATAATCAAATGCTACTCAACTTACATACTTACATTCTCAATCTCATCATATCATCAACTTAACTTATTCTCATCAAACTATGCTAGTCAATACTTTCCTGTTATCATACAAAGCCATAATACAAAATATGGTCTGACATATAACTTATACAAGTTCTCTTTCCAATATCGAATTATTATCGAACATTAATCATTATATCTGAAACTCAATACTAAAGTATTTATAGCCAAAATATCAATTTATCATTCAAATATGCATAATTAAATGCTTATTAAACATATGAACTTACCTCGATACCAAAACGACCATTTTACCAACTTTCTCGATTTTCAATTTTTCTCCCGTTCTAGGTCCAAATCTCACTTTCCGAGATCTAAAATATCATATTTCACTTATTTAATTAATGTACTATTCAAAACATTCCCTAACTCAAACTTTTGCAAAATTACAATTTTGCCCCTAAACCTTTGCAAAATTACATTTTGCCCCTAGGCTCGAAAATTAAAATTTATCCATTTTTATTATGTTTTATGACATGCTAAACATTTTTCCCTTCTATGGCAACATCAAATTCCCACTCTATCATGTACTTTTGAACATTAGGTATTTTTACAGATTTTGTCATTTTACTCGTTTTCACTTAAAATCACTTAGCAAAAGTTGTTTAACATAATTTGAAGCTTCATATTCTTCCATAAAACATCAAAATAAACATATTTAACTTTTGGGTATTTTTCCAAATATGAAGCCTAGCATGAATTATTGGTAGAATAAGCTAAATCAAGTTATCGGGACTCTAAAAACATAAAGAACATTAAAAACAAGGCTAGAACGGACTTAATATTGAGCTTGGAATGCTTGGAAACCCTAACCATGGCTTTATTTTCCCTTATTAATTCTTTTAATTACTAAATGACCAAAATGCCCTTAAAGGCTTTTCTTTCAAATTTATCTTATTCTTGCCCATTTTTGTTCAAACTTAAATACAATGGTATAATTACTAAATAAGGACCTCTACTTTAAGAACCCATTTCAATTAAATCCCCTTTATTATCTAGAACACAGATTTTGCTAATTTTACAATTCAGTCCTAATTATCAAATTAGGCACTTATACATAAAATTTCTTTACGAAATTTTCACACAATTATTCAATCAATGAATCAACCTTAAAACTTAATCGGAATAATTTTTTTTTGACCTCGAATTCATGGTTTCACAACCACTATTCCGTTTAGGTCTTATTTCGGGATGTTACAGTTCAGTTACAAGGAGTGCCACTATATATTATTTCTGATAGAGATATGAGATTTACGTCGCGATTCTAGTAGAAATTAAAAGAAGCTTTAGGTACGAAATTGAATTTTAGTATTGCTTTTTATCCTCAGACTGACGATCAAACCGAGACAGTTATTCAGATTCTTGAAGACATGTTGAGATGTTGTATGTTAGAGTTTGAGGGCAGTTAGGAAAAATACTTGCTGTTGATTGAGTTCGTGTATAACAACAATTTTCAAACGAGTTTTAAGATGACACCGTATGAAGCTTTATATGGTTGCAAATGTCAAACTCTGCTATACTGGACTGAACTAAGTGAGAAAAAGATTCACGGGATTGAACTGATCAGAAAAATTGAAGAAAAAGTGAGAACAATTCGCGACAGTTTAAAAGCAGCTTCAGATTGACATAAATCCTACGTAGATTTGAAACGTCAAGAAATTGAGTTTCAATTCGGGGACTGAGTGTTTTTAAAGGTGTCACCATGGAAAAATGTTCTTTGATTCGGTAGTAAAAGAAAGCTGTGTCTGCGATTCATCTGGTCGTATGAGATTATTGAACGAATAGAGCCAGTGGCATATCGACTAGCTTTACTGTTAGAATTTGAAAAGATTCATAATGTCTTTCATGTTTCTATGCTACTTTGATACAGATTTGATTCGTCACATGTAATTTCTCCGATAGATGTTGAGATACAGGCTGATTTGACGTATAGCGAAGAACCGGGCAGGATTTTAGCTCGTGAAATCAAAGAATTGAGTAATAAACACATAGCTCTAGTAAAGGTTCTTTGGAATAAACAAGGGATCAAGGAAGCTACGTGGGAACCCGAGGAAACTATGTGAAAATAGTACCCTAACCTATTTACTGGTAAGATTTTCGGGGATGAAAATCTCTAAGGAGGGAGAGTTGTAATAGCCCGTTTTTTAGTCAAATCAGAATAGTGGTTTCGGGACCACAAATCCAAAGTCAAAATATTTATTTTATTATTTTATTAAAGTTTACAACATGATAGAAGTATTATGTGCATTTTTTGTAAAGAAATTTTACTGTTTGAATGCTTAATTCGGTAAAAAGGACTAAATCACGTAAATAGTAAAATTTGAGTTCTAATAGTTAAAAGTATTAAATAGCTATGAAATTAAATTGTGGGAGTGGGAGTCCTTATGTTGAAATTAGACCAATGGTTGTTTGAATGGACATGTTTAGACATGTATTAGGTGAATTTTTATGTTAATTATTAAGGTTGTTTTTGTAATTCATAAATTATGTTATAATAAGTAAATAAAACAAAAATCCCCACCCATTATCATCATCTTCTTGCCAAAACTAAGAAGAAAGAATAGCCATTTTTGTTCCTTTGAGGTTTAGCCATTTAGATTCTTGATTAAGGTATGATTTTTGCTCGGTTCTTAGTGATTTTTACATTTTTTAGATCGTTGCTTCGTATATTAGCTAGCCCATACCTTAGATTTTGAATTTGCTAAAGATTTAACATGTTACCATTGTTGAATGTTTGAGTAATTTGATGGTTGATGATGGATTTTGAATATTTGTTGATAGTTAAACTAGTTTTGTAAAGTGATTTTTGACAAAAATGTCAAAAGGGGTTAAATTGAGAAAATGTAAAATGTGGGTAGAAATGTGAATAGGTAACTTTCTCTTTATTCTCTAATCGGTTTCCCTCTTGGTTGGTTACTTCTTCTTCTTCTTCTTCTCTCAACGGTTTTTCTTTTTGATCGAATACTCTTCTTTTACCTCCATAAACCTTGCTGAATCTCTGCTAGCTCTTTTTCATTTGGTTCTGAGCCGACACCATTCCCTTTATTGCTAGCCGAATACCCTCTTCTCTTGAAGCCGAATCTTCCTGCACTCGATTAAGGTAACTTGGTTCTTCTTGGCTTATAGCTGAATCTTGCTGTTGCTGCCACCACTATTTTGGGTTCTCGGTTGTTCTTTTTCCATTTCTTTTCTCTATGTCGTAATAGGTTTCCCCTCTAACAGCATCTTTTGTCTACCGTCTCTGACAGGTGTGTGATTGTTCATCTCGTGCCTTTATTTTAGGGTGTGCTATTGTAGGCTGAATACTTCTATCTACCTTTCTTTATTCCATGTCTTAGTAAGTTGTTTTACTTGGTTCAAGTTATTCACGTATATGGTATTGGTTAACAAGATTTGGCTGTAATGTAGATTTTTTCCAAGGATCTTGAAGTTCATCTTAGTTAGAGGTTTAAGGTGGATAAACCACTTTCGTTCAAATCAAGGCAGGTAATAATTATCAGTTGGGAATTAAGTGTTAATAAGACGGTGTTAACCTTATCAACTAAAGGAATGGCATTGGGTCATGGTTGATTATAGGTTGGTGTTCGTGGAGATTTGCGCTCTTCTCGCAAACAAGTGTGTAACCACATTGCTATAAACATAGATCGGCAAAAGCCAGAAAAGTATGACCATTGGCGCTACACAAGCGTACACGACCAAGGCCATTTTTGGGTTTTGAGGGCCACACGGCGTGTGGGCCCACATCGGCCGAGTTATGGGCTTTGGGCCCATTTTTATTGTTTGGCTGTTAAGGTTGCACGGGTCGCCTGAGATGACTGTGGACCTACTGATGGGTCGGTGTAACACCCCTTACCCGTATCCGAGGCCGGGCTAAGGTACGAGGCGTTACCAGACAAACATACAAACATTAAACTAAAATACGAGCCATAAAATTTTATTCATATTTCAAAGCGTTCATTCTCTTACACATAGTCCCTTATTTGAGTCTACGGAGCCCAAAACATACTTTTGTAAGGGTTTGGGACTAAACCGAGAACTTATGAAAATCTTGGAAATTTCATGCTTTAAGGCTTCACACGTCTGTGTCCCAAAGTCGTGTTCCATACACGGCTGAGACACATGGTCGTGTCTCTACCTGTGTGGAATATACCTAGGCTATTTTCCAAGCTTTGGTCAACCTTGATCTCTTACACACTTATACAAAATCAAAAGCATATAACATGGTATTCATTTAATGATTAAACATCCTCAATTAAACCACAAACATAGCATTTGTATGTCATCATACATGTGTCTCTCATACTCATTTTACCTTGTTTATTATAGTACCACTTATACATTTATACCAAGATTATCATCTTACCAAATATCTTCACTTAATGATCAAGCATTCATATTTAAAGCTAGATCATATCTTTATAAAATACCATGATTCAGATCATGAGAATAACATGTTTGCTCTGAAACATTTCAATTTAATTCCATACCCAACAAGCATTACATTGAGACTAGTCATATATATATATATATACACATGTCATGATACATAACATTCTCTTTTGTTTTCTTATAAACACATATCATTTATTTCATTATATCAATATTTCATATACCATAGTTTCCATGTATTCCACATATATTTATTTTCCTCCTCCTCCTCTCCATTCCATATCCTTAATGTATATAGCATTCTTGTAAGTACGATTTCACAATTTACTAATAAATGTTCATATCAAACTGTCCACACGAGTCATAGTCACTTAATTATTTATAATTCGAGATACAGAGCTCCAAATTAAGATCCGTAAATTTCCCCAGAAACTAGACTCACATATCTTTCCACCATAAAATTTTCATAGTTTTTGGTTTAGCCAATTAGTACATTTTATTCATTAAAATTTCCCCTGTTTCACTTTCTGACAGTTCTGACCTCTCTTCACTAAAAAATAATTATCTCACAGTACGGAACTCGGATATTGTTCTTGTTAATTTATCTTAGAAATAGACTCATTATGGATTTTAAAAAATATAATTTTGAGCCTCTAATTATTTTTCTCCAAATTTTTGTGATTTTCCAAAGTCAGAACAGGGGATCACGTAATCATTCTGAATTAGTCTCACAAAAAAATAAATATCTCAAAATATAGAACTCCTTTGCTTTCTATATTTCTTTTATATGAAAATAGGCTCATTAAGATTTAATTTGATATCTCATTCAGTCTCTGAGTCAATTTATACTATTTTTGGTGATTTTTCAAAATCACATCACTGCTACTGTCTAAAACAGTTTTATTGCTAATAAACTCTTTCACACTTTCTTTGCATTAACCTCATTTTAACATACATATCACAAATCATTTTCACCACATTTCATACATCACAAGTATAGGCCCATGATCACAAGGTCACCATAAAATCATCCTCATGTATAACTTACTTGTTTATAACCTTACCACATCCTGGTCACTTAATGAACACATCATTCACATAACCAAGTTCCTGCACTTATTCATCACAAAACTCACAAAGCAATACATAGAGAGACTCTCGTTGAACACTTCGGATCAATCCTCGATACTTGGTGGTTTCAGCACATAGCTCCACCCATCATATAGTTCGGCTCTCTTGTACACATGGTGAACACTTAGTACCACCCATGTGACCTAGCCAATTTATCTCGTAGCTCTCTTGTCTACATGGTGTCTTTCACTTGGAACCACGCATGCGACCTAGCTACATATATCCCGTAGCTCTCTTGTCTACATGGTGTACAGCTACATCATAATGTCTTGTAGCTCTCTTGTACACATGATGTGCACTCAGCACTATACATGTGACCTAGCTACATACCATCTGTATCATCCAATCTTTCCGAAGGTTCAACCGTGATTTCTCTCTCTTTTCCAACAATTTCACCAATCAAGTAATTATCCACAAACATATTTCCAATATTTTTATAAAATATCATAATACAAGTAATAGTGATGTATTACTTACATAGAAACTTACATCTCAATTAATATCAACGCAATAACATTAAATTACACATTGTCTTATTAAAATCATATGAACTTACAATTTCCCATATTATCCATAATCATAGAAATCACATTTATGTATGATAATTCAATGCAATTCATGTACCATAGACATATTTTAAATCAATTCATAAACTTGGCACCATAATCATTTAATTTAACATAATTCAATTAATTCACTAAATTTAACTTTCAAATATAAATTACAAAGATTATTGTTGTATTATTATCATACCAACTTATATACTTTCAACACCTCGGAGATCATAGTAAATATATCAATTTTACATTGAAACATGCATAAATTAATGCTTATTATACATATGAACTTACCTTGATATTAAAATGGCCATTTTACCAACTTTCCCAATTTTCAATTTTTCTCTCATTCTAGGTTCAAATCTCATTTTTCGGGATCTAAAACATCATATTTTACTTATTTAATTAATTTAATATTCAAAACAGTCCTTAACTCAAACTTTGGAAAAATTACAATTTTGCCCCTAAACTTTTGCATATTTACACTTTTGCCCCTAGGCTTTGGAATTAAACTTCATCCCTTATTCTTATGTTTTATGACATGATGATCACTTTTCCCTTCTATGGCAACATCAAATTCTCACTCTAACATATACTTATGACTATTAGGTATTTTTACCGATTAAGCCCTTTTGCTCGTTTTCACTTAAAACCGAGTAGCACAAGTTGTCTAACATAACTTAAAACCTCATATTGTATCATAAAACACCAGAATACACAAATTTTACCTATGGGTATTTTTCCAAATATGAACCCTAGGTTGAATTATTGCTAGCATAAGCTAAATCAAGTTATCGGGACTAAAAAAACGTAAAGAACTTGAAAAACGGGGTTAGAACGGACTTACAATTGAGCTTGGGAAGCTTGAAAACCCTAGCCATGGAGTATCCCTTGGTATACACGTCCATGGTGAAGAACATGAGCAAAATTGGCTTTTAATTTTGTATTCTAATTCATTTTACCCCTAAATGACCAAAATACCCTTACTACTAAACTTTCCAAAAATTCCATCCATGTCCAATTTTTGTCCATAACTTAGAAATTGGTCAAATTGCTATTTAAGACCTCCTAATTAATATTTCAAATCAATTTCATACTAGAAACTTCTAGAATGCAAATTTTTCAACTTATTCAATTTAGTCCCTAACTTCGAATTAAGCACTTTATGCATAGAATTTCTTCACGAAATTTTCACACAATGATGCAATCATATCATAGACATCAAAATAATCACAAAATAATTATTTATATCTCAGATTTTGTGGTCCCGAAACCTCTGTTCCAACTAGACCCAATTTTGGGCTATTACAGTCGGTAAGTATACCTAAACCCCAATTTGATAAAATGATCATTATACCCCTCTGAGGTAAAATGACTGATATACCTCTGTGATATGTATGACTGTAATCAAGCATAACATGATTTGCATACACGTATGACTTTTTGACATGACACATTGCATGGGGATGGGTTATTATATTTGGAGGAAATGTACTGTACTAGCAGCTTTGTTGAAAATACTGTTTACTACCGCAACCGGTGCTATATTTTGGAGTGTAGGGATGGGTGGGTCGATTTTATCCCCATATGGAGTGTAGGGCTAGATGGAGTGGAGTGTACAGGATGGATGGGTAGGACTTCTGATTGCATTTCTGTTACTGTTACAAAAATGGGCTAAGGCCCACACTGATACTGATACTGATACTGATATTGTAATGGGCTAAGGCCTAACTGATAATAGATTGTCACTGAAATAGGCTTTGGCCCATACTGTATTTGCCTACTATTTGATTAACTACTGTTAAGGGATTACACACTGAGTTTTCATAGACTCACACTTCTACTTTTCTGTGCAGGTAATCCTTAGGAAGTCGGTGCTGCAAGGGGCTCAATGGTGGCCACACAACTGCACTTGTTTTCACTTTCTAATTTTTATAAGTAATTTAATTTGGGTATTTCATATGTAATAAGGCCTCTTAAAGTTTTTACTTTTGATTAGGATTTATCTACTTTGAATCATAACCGCTAGAAGTAGGCCACGGTTTTTATAAGGATAAATGTTTTCAAAACACCACGCTACTACACCATTTTTTAAAAGCTTCCGCTACAAACATTATTTTTAAAGTGTAATAAAAATCTAATACGATTAAGATTTTGCTACACCAATTTGAGTTTTAGCAATAAATAAGATATCCTAAAGTTTCGTAAAAGGTCACAACGAGGGGTTTGATATAGAACAGAATTTTCAAAAGGAATGATACTTTCCAAAGTACATTTTAACGTGACATCGTAGATTTGGTCATAACGTCTAGGCCAGGTTTGGGGTGCTACATTTTGTGGTATCAGAGCCAAGTTGTAAAATTCAGCTGTGTAAAATTCGGCTGTGGATTTGGGTTTCCTTAAAAATTAAAATTTCGACAATAAAACTGCTTCAAATGATTTAAAATACTTGGAAATGGTTTACTGAATGTGTGGTACATCGAGTCTCCGCCACCGATCCTGTAAGTTTTCTGAAACTACTGCCTGTTTAAATTGAAATACTACAACTTGAATAGGTAGTAGACTGTATCGAAAAACTTTGTTTAGGATAACCTAAAGCTGTAGTAAGAATGCGATTTGCGAAAATAGAACTCTGAATTACTGATAATATTTTCCATAAAAGATCCTGTAATAAACACTGGAACTGTAAACTGATGCATAAAATTTATGATTCAGATAATACAAAAAGTGATAATGAGCACCAGAGGTACTCGTGGAAGGGGTAGAAGAGGCTGCGGCGGAGGCCGTGGAGGTGCTCGAGTTGGGTCTTCGGGATCGGGTCATATGCCTAACAATGAGGCACCGGCTTCACCTGTGACTGAGACTGGGTCACACGATCGTGCAGTTGGGGATGACACACTGTCCCAAGCTATGTTGCAAATTCTGGAAAGGGTCGCTGGGCCTAATACTGGTACTGTGGGCCGTGGGCCGGTGAAGGAACAGCTCAGGTCTAATGGGGCTGAGATTTTTAAGGGTATTGCTAGAGTTGCCCCTAATGTGGTTGGATATTAGATTGAGGCCACAGAGAGGATCATGGATGACCTCGACTGCACCTCAGAGCAGAAACTAAAAGTGCAGTGTCGTTGCTACGAGATGAAGCCTATTAATGGTGGCTTAAGTGAAAGAGGGTACTCAGCTCTACCGGTTGACTTGGGAATTTTTCAAGACTGTGTTTCAAGGAAAATAAGTGGGCACTAGTTATGTGGATGCCCGGAGGAGAGAGTTTCTGAATTTGACTCATGGGATAAATCTGTGGCTGAATATGAGTCTAAATTTCTGCGACTAAGCCGCTATGTACGTGGGATGGTGGCAATGAATATGAGCGCTATGTTCATTTCAAGGACGGCTTCAGGGATAGTTTAAGGATTCTGATAGCTCCACAAGGGGAGCGAGATTTTGCTACTTTGGTCGATAAGGTGAAGATCGCCGAGGATGTGAAGCGTACTATGCGCAAGAATAGTAAGAAGGAAAAGGGTAAGAACAAGAGGGATTTGGAGCCCTCAAGTTCATTTCAGAGGCCTAAGAAAAAGGCCAGAGTTGATGGGCCAGTCAGAGTTGGGCCCCTTCTTGCTGCTTCTGGACTGCAGCCTTGTGCGGATTGTGGAAGACGCCATCAGGGGGAATGCTGGAAAAGGATTGGGGCATGTTTGAGGTGCGGATCTATAGAGCATCGTATCAGAGATTATCCACGGAGGCATCAGATACAAGTTACTGGTATGGGTACTGTTCATCCGCCAAGAGATGTTCAGTAGCCACTGAGAGGCCGTGGTCAGGCCAGGGGTGAAAACGGTATGGGCCATGGTCGTGGAGCATCGGGCAGAGGTGCTGGTCTTACTGAGGCGAGGCAGCCAGCACTGGTTTATACTGTACGTCACCGAGAGGATGGAGACGCCCTAGATGTTATTACGGGTATGTTCTTTATCCATAATGTACCTTATACTCATTGATTGTTGTTGGGTTTACGCATTCTTATACAACATGCACTGTATCTGAGACTTTGGGTGAAATGGTTGAAAATGCTACGAGTGAGATTACTGTGTTGAGTCCATTAAGGCAGTCAGTGAGAGTGAATAAACTTTTTAAAAATGTACCTTTAGAGGTTCAAGGAGTGATCTTTTTGGCAGATTTAATGGAACTCCCTTTTGGAGAATTCGACTTAATACTGGGCATGGACTGGTTGGTTAAACATGAAGTGAATTTGGACTGTGCTGCAAGGCGAGTGGTACTGAAAACTACAGAGGGTGATGAGGTAGTTGTAATTGAGGAGTGTCAGAATTATTTGTCAAATGTGATTTCTGCACTTAGGGCTAAGAAAATGGTTTGTAAGGGTTGTGAGGTGTATCTAGCCTGCATTTATGCCTCTCATTCTAAGGTTTCGTCTGTTAAAGATAGCAGAACAGTTAAGGACTTTTCGGATGTCTTTCCCGATGAACTATCTGGATTATCTCCAAACTGTGAGGTTGAGTTTAGAATTAAGCTCCTGCCTGGTACAGCTCCGGTGTCTATCACTCCTTATAGAATGGCACCGAAGGAGCTTGTAGAGCTAATTGCTCAGATTCAAGAGTTACTAGATCGAGGGTTCATCCACCCTAGTGTGTTTCCGTAGGGAGCACCGATTTTATTTGTGAAAAAGAAGGATGGAACCATGCATATGTGCATCAATTACCGACAAATGAATAAACTAACCATTAAGAATAAGTACGTCCTACCGAGGATAGATGATCTATTTGATCAGTTCTAGTTATGAGAGGTAACATTTTTGGGCCATGTAGTATCTATTGAGGGGATTAGGGTTGATCCTCAGAAAATTGAAGCTGTTCTGGATTGAAAGCCACCTAAGACTGTATTAGAGATTCAAAGTTTTCTGGGTTTGGCAGGGTATTATAAACGTTTTCTGGGTTTGGCAGGGTATTACAGACGTTTTGTGGAGGGGTTTTCGTTGATTGCTCCACCTCTGACTAAGTTGTTACATAAAAGGGGACTGTTTAACTGGACTGATAAGCAGCAAGAGAGTTTTGAGAAACTTAAGAAAGTTCCGATTGAGGCCCTTGTCTTGCTACAGCCAGAGGCTGGGAAAGAATTCACTGTCTACAGCGATGCATTACATGTTGGTTTAGGATGTGTGTTGATGCAAGAAGGTAATGTGGTGGCTTATGCATCTCGTCAGCTTAAGACGTATGAAGCAAACTATCTGACACATGACTTGGAATTGGCCGTGGTAGTATTCGTACTGAAAATTTGGAGGCATTACCTATACGGTAAGAAGTGTATTATTTACACGGATAGAAAAAGCCTCAAGTATCTCCTCACGTAGAAGGAGCTGAATCTTAGACAGCGTAGATGGATTGAGCTGTTTAAAGATTATGACTGTTCGATTGAATACCATCCTGGTATGGCCAATGTGGTGGCCGACGCACTGAGCCGTGAGGCTATGACTGATTTGAGGGAGATGTTTGCTCGTCTTAGTTTATTTGATGATGGTAGTCTGTTGGCAGAACTTCAAGTTAAACCGAGGTGGATTGAACAGATGAAGGGTAAACAGTTGGAGTATAGTCACTGGGTCCTCGATTCCGATAGATAGAGAGTATGGAAACTTTAGATTTTGGACTGAATAGCGAAGGGGTACTTTGTTTCCATGGGAGAGTCTATGTACTAAAAGATACTGATCTGAGGCAGTCTATACTATAAGAGGCACATAGAAGTCCTTATGCTATGCGTCCTGGTGGGAATAAGATGTACCGAGACTTTCGTGAGTTATATTGGTGGCCAGGTCTTAAATGTAAAGTTACCGACTTCGTGGGTAAATGCCTTGTCAGCAGGTTAAGGCTGAAGACTAGTTACCTTCAGGGTTGCTTCAGTCAGTTAAGATTCCGTTATGGAAGTAGAAGAGAGTGACTATAGACTTCGTTAGTGGGCTACCTTTAACGCCTACTAAGAAGGATTCAGTATTGGTCATCATGGATTGGTTGACCAAATCTGCCCATTTCATACCTGTTCATACTGATTACTCATTGTAGAAGCCTGCTAAACAGTATGTGTCTGAGATAGTGCGACTGCATGGGGTACCAGTTTCCATAATATCTGATACAGATCCTCGCTTCACGTCTTGGTTCTGGAAGAAGTTACACGAGGATTTGGGTAGAAGGTTGGATTTCAGTACTGCATTCCATCCTCAAATAGTTGGTCAGTCAGAGAGGGTGATTTAGATACTGGAGGACATGTTAAGGAGTTGTGTGATTGAATTTTGAGGCAGTTGGAAGGACTATTTTCCGTTAGCAGAGTTTGCGTATAACAATAGCTACTAGTCTAGCATACAAATGGCACCTTACGAGGCACTATATGGTCATAGGTGTCGTACTCCTTCGTGTTGGACTGAGTTGGGCAAGTGGCGTGTTCTGGGCCCTGAATTGATTTTTGATACCGAGGATAAAGTAAGATTGATTCAGGATTGGCTGAAGGTAGCATCAGACAGACAGAAGTCGTATGTGAATCTGAAACGAAAGGAAATAGAATATTCTGTGGGGGACTTTGTCTTTCTCAAGGTCTCGCCATGGAAGAAGGAATTGAGGTTTGGACGGAAGGGCAAGTTGAGCCCTAGGTTTATTTGGCCTTACCGCATCCTGAAACGTGTAGGACCAATTACCTATCAACTTGAGTTACCTTTAGTGTTGCACCAGATTCACGATATGTTCCACGTTTCCATGCTGAGGCGTTATTGCTCTGATCCCATGCATGTGGTCTCGACTGAGGAGATTAAGGTTAGGCCGAATCTAACTTTCGAGGAGGAGCCAGTTTAAATTTTAGAACGTGATGTAAATGTGCTAAAAAAGAAATCAATTCCACTGATTAAGGTACTTTGGCGTAATCACAGCTCAGAAGAGGCCACATAGGAACTCGAGGAGGCGATGCGACAACAATACCCTTATCTATTTTGACTAGGTAAATTTCGAGGCCGAAATTTTGTTTTAGGGGGTATAGTTGTAACGCCCTAAAATACAAGTACTTATTTTCTGTATGTTGTGTAACTCAAATGCATGCTTGTTTCAATGGTTAAGTGTCCTGGGAAGCGCCTGAGAAGTCTTGGGTTTAAGCTTGGGCATTTGCAAAATAACTTTGTTTTTAGGAAATTAACTCATGCCTTAGTTAGTAGACTTTTAAATTATTGTGGGTAAAATATGTCATAAAATGCCTGTTAGTCTAGGGGATAGAGGCAGGCGGAGTGTTTCTTGGGGTATGAGGTTCGAGGCGTGGCATTGAAAAAGGAGCATATTATTTTGCTGCAGGTACTGTGGAAGTGTTTGAGGTGTACTGAAATTGAGGTGTTTGAATGGACTTTGAATTGGGTGGTTGAGAGGGAGTGGATGGCATGGAGGAATTTTAAGAGGAATGTAACGCCCCGTACCCGAGACCGTTGCCGGAGTCGGACACGAGGTGTTAACGGACTTAATTCATTTATTTATACAGTTCATTTTAAAATTTCCAGACAAGCTGGCTAACTGCATCACTGTCACCTTAAAAATCATATCTTGAGCTCCAAAACTTGAAAACTGATTCTGTAAATTTTCCCTAAAACTAGACTCATATATCCAACTAAAAATTTTTTTCTAGAATTTTTAGTCGGGCCAATTAGTACAGTTTATTAGTTAAAGTCTCCCCTGTTTCAGGGTTTGACTACTCTGACCTTCATGCATTACGATTTAGATATCTCCCTGAAAAGGGATTCAATACATATGTTGTTTGTTTCTAATGAAACTAGACTCAAAAAGGAATCCATAGATATAAAGCATGACTTCTAATTATCTCTGGTTAATTTATGGTAAATTTACAAAGTCAGAATAGGGGATCCAGTAATCGCTCTGGCCCTGTTTCACGAAAACTTAAACATCTCGTAAATTACGGCTCATATGGTCGTTTCGCTTCTTCCATATGAAAATAGACTCATCAAGGTTAGATTACATAGTTTATTCACTAATTAATTCCATTCCTACTATTTTTAGTGATTTTTCAAATTCACTTCACTGCTGCAGTCAGCATCTATTTTTAAGGTAGGCTTTACCTATTTCATGGTTTTCCATGGATCAACTAGCCATTTGTCATACAAAGCACCAAAATGATCGTGATTAACCATTCCAATGGCTAATCATTACCAAGCATTTCCATACCACTCAATGAACAATATACAAAATGATTATAACGCTATGCTCAAAATATATATAAGCCATTTTCGCCTGGCTATCCAAATATATACATTACCAAAAGTACTTGACTAACAACAAAGGGCAGTCCTATACATGCCATTATCAAGGTTCAACCAAAAGAGTACCAAAAGGTCTTTGATAGTGTGGGCGACTTTGACTTTGACACTCCCGAGTCTGATAGCTAACGAGCAAAATCTATAAAACAGAGAATCAAAGCAACGGAATAAGCATTTAATGCTTAGTAAGTTTGAGTAATGAAATCATGCACAACTAAAGTATAGCATTCATATGACTAAATGAATAATTTCATATACACATATTCTCAAAATCATACCTACTTCACATTTCCAACCCTTATATTCATACATAAGGAATCAACTTGGCTAAAGGCCGGAAGCTTGTCAATCGATTGAGTGAATACTATTTAAAAGGAATCAACTATGCCAATGCATATACGAAACATACCTCATCGTTGGGATTTTACGAGCGTATTAATTGAAAGTATTACAGCAAGATCGCTCATTCCTAAACCAAGTACCTTCGGGATTTAGCCGGATATAGCTACTCGCTCAAATGCCTTTGGGACTTAGCCCGGATATAGTAACTCGCACAAATGCCTTCGGGACTTAGCCCGGATATAGTAACTCGCACAAATGCCTTCGGGACTTAGCCCAGATATAGTAACTTGCACTAATGCCTTCGGGACTTAGCCCAGAATTAGTCACTAGCACAAATGCCTTCGGGACTTAGCCCAGTTACCATCCAAATATTCATGCACATATATCAATAAATCATATCACATCTATATTTCATTTTCATCACTAGAACTCAAACACAAGACACTTGTCAACCATTGCCATTTTTCGGCTCAATAGCCACATACAAAGAGCATGATTTGATTTGCTTTATGACATGATCTCTATGCACATTCGGCTACCCGTCATAAGTATAAACTAATTATCTCGACATATAATTCAAATAGAATCATTATATCACCGTTTATTTGTTATGCTTATACGTCATAACTTAATCAAATCATAAACTACGTTCCATTACTCAAAGACTTACCTCGGATGTTGTCGAACGATTTCGACTGCTATTCGATCACTTTTTCCTTTCCTTATCCAACTTTGATCCTCTAAGCTCTTGAGCTAATTCGCACAAATTTAACTTATTAAAGTCTCATTATGCTAGCTTATGGCGAATATGACAAGAAATTTAATAGGTCATATAGCTACTTTTAGCTCAAATACAAAATGGTCATACGCATTTTTAATCACATTAAGCAATTTAATACAATTAATTTAACAAACCATAAATTCAACTTATAACAATATATACTCAATATTCAAAACATTTAACATCACTTCATCATAATTTTACATCATGGCCGAATGCTCCCTTTTAAACCATTTATGTAACACCCCAAACCCGGCCCAGACGTTATGGCCGAATCTGACGTGCCACGTTGGAGTTGAAAACCCACGTTCCGTTTTAGTGTTTTAAAACCATACATTTGATTGTGTTAACAAAGTGTATGGAAGTCGGGCACCGTGTAGGTATCCGAGACAGAGGAGGTGAGCCATGAAGGTCGCTTAAGTACCAAGCTCTTTAATTGGATCCAATCCTAGACATGCCCACAACCATAGCCACACTTTGTTATATCGAGTTTAAATTTGTTTAAGTGGACGTCTTTGATAAATCGATTAATCGTGGTGTTGAGATATTTTGAAAACAAGTATCATTTTGAAAACACGTCCTAAGTCTAGCCCATTTGAATAATTATTAACCAATTTTTTTAAAGTTATTAAAATTAAAATAATTTCGAAAGGAAATAAAAGGAAAGTTAAAATTGGCCTTATTACAACCCAAAATAAATAATAATTAAAGTAAATTAAATGAAAACCAACACTTATTTAAAAGCTCGAAGATGATCACCGTGGCCACTCTGAATCCTCTCCGGCCCAAGTCCTCACATCAAGGCTCACCGCAAGGTTAAGGAAGGGGTGAGTTTGGAAACTCGCAGCAACAAGCCCTTTCGAGCCCAAAACAATAACGGTCTATTGGGTCTAAGCCCAAATCCAATCTCAATCATGCACTAGGCCGTAGCCCTTTTCATATTTCATATTTCATAATACTGGGCCGAAGCCTTTTCATGTTTCATATTTCATAATACTGGGCCGAAGCCTTTTCATATTTCATATTACCGGGACGAAGCCTTTAACTGTAAACGGTATGGCCCTTAGGCCCATTTCAATGTCACATATAATTTCAATGAAAGAATGCAACCCATTTGGGAGACTACTCAACCCACCATCCGCTACTCTCCACCGTACCAACCAACACACCATGTGGGGATTAACTCGACCCACCACGCCAAACTCTCCACCGGCAAAGATAGTCGCTTTATCATATAACTGGAGGCCTAGCCTCTTTTAATAACTGGGGCCAAAGCCCTTTCAATAACTGGGGCATAAGCCCTTTTTCACTTCCTCCATCCATATAAAAACCCAACCCAATGCATTTATGATTACCTCATGTGCATATCATACATATCATGTGCGTATCATACATTTCATGTGCATATCATACATACCATATTTATCAAAATCCCATGTATTAAAATCATACATAAACCCTAAGGGTATAATGGTCATTTTTACCTAGGGGCAAAACGGTCATTTTCATATTATAAGGGTAATCTTGTAATTTTACCAAAAATTAGGGTTTCCATGTTTATTAATGATTACTTAACAATTCATGGGTGCAAACAGTGATTCTGGCCCATTTTTAGCGAAAACGAGTTATTGGGCCTAAAACCCTTAATGGGCCCTACTTAGCCAATTTTGTCATCTAGGCCCATTTAGCCTATATTCCATAACGGTTTTAACAGTCTTAACATGCCATATAATAGATTTCCGTTTTCTACCAATTTTTACCCAAATGGGCCCGAAAGCCCAATGGGCCCCACTTCTACCTCGAGGCCCAACTTACCAAGAACGCCAAAATCACATTCTTACTGCTTTCCATCGTTCTCGATCATCGCCTCATCGATTCTAACTAACTAGTGAGCGTTCACTTGCCCATAAGTCCTCGAAATGCCAGAATTTCGGCATTTCGCTTTTCATTTATCGCTTTAAGCTATGAAAAAGGGTTCGTTACACACCTGATTTGCGATTTTCCTTGACGAGATCTCCTATGCGATTTCTCCTATAATCAATTGTTGACTAGATCAGCTCGCAATAATTGAACCAAAATAAGAACTTTCCAATATTAACACTTACACATTCGACCACCATCCATAATGGCCTTAGGCACCTTACCTTTGTCGCGATTGATGACTAGGCCTAGCTACTCCGGCGATCCAAGCTACCCAAAACGACACTACACCTTGCTGCTCCTTCAATAAATAAGCCAAAAATATTAAAAGAAGACCCCATAAAGTCTATGCCCATATTCGGCCATCTCCCTAAATTAGAGAGGTTTCGGCTTTTCTTAAACTCCCTAATATTGAATTGATTAAAGCTACGAGCACTTACCAAGGTTCACTTACCCAAACGGTTTCAATCCGTGTTAACTCGATTCAACGCAATGCAGCTCTAAAACACTAGCGTAACCCGTACCACGTGGATCCTACGAATCGGCCACCAAGTCACCCAAGGGTGCTTTGTGCTTTTGGCTTTTGGGTCACTGAAGAAAAGAGTGGTTATGGACCAAAAAGGGTGTTGACAAAAGAGTTTAAAGGCTTTTTAAAATAACAAGAATCGGCTAAAAAGAAAAAGAACAAGTGTATACCTTTATAAAGCAATCGACTTCCTTTGACTCCTTCGGGATTTGGCTTGTTGATATTCGGTTAGCAATGAAAAGAATGATAGGTTCGGCTTTTACTATAAACGAAAGAGAGGAAGAATAAGAAGTAGAGAGTTTGTGGAAGAAATAACGAAAGAGAAAAGAGAGGGATTAGCTTAAGAACAATCGGCAAGAGGAGAAAGAAAAGAGAAGAAGGCTACATACCAAAGAAGAAATCGGCACATTCAGACCCTAATGCCGAAATTAACTAGCCTAATACCCTTCTCCAAAATCCCTCTCAAATCTCCCTTCCAAACGGCTAAGCTCTATCCTTCTCTCAAATCCTAAAATCTCTCCCTTATCCCTCCTTAATTTATGCATTTGACTTGATCCAACTCTCCTCTTACAGTAATCCACTTAGGTTCCAACACTTACCCTTCCCGCACATAAAATAAATCCTCTTATTTGCTAACACAGGGAATCGAACCCAGGACTTCCCTTATGCTCCACACGCCACCCTTTTTAGGAGCTTAGTGGCGTCACCCTTGCCCCTTTACCAAAGCTCTTTATGTGATACATTTTACCCACAACTTAATATAAGGGCACCTAGCCAGCACCCCTAACTCCTAAGTCCAAAATTTCAAAATTCTACCGGGTTATGGCCAACTCATGGGCCTTCCATAAGCCCATTAACATACCCAAATTATGAATTCCATAATCACCTACCAAATTTTTGAAATTTACTTAAAATATCAAGAATCGCGAAAAACCCGAAAATTAGGATGTTACAACTCTACCCTCCTTAAAGAAATTTCGGCCTCGAAATTTACTCGATCCAAACAGTTGAGGGTATCACGACGCATTGCCTCTTCGGTCTCCCAAGTAGCTTCTTCCTTGCCATGGTTCCTCCAAAGTACCTTCACCAACGGATCGACCTCCTTCTCAACACCTTGACATCACGATCAAGTATTTGCACAGTTCCTCTTCAAAGGTCAAATCCGATCTGTACCTCAATTTCTCGAATCGCACGATATGAGTTGGGTCGAACGATATCGCCTTAGCATGGACACATGGAAGACATCGTGAATGCGATCCAGCTCGGAGGTAACTCTAGTTGATAAGCCACCGCCCTATCCGCTAATGATTCGATAAGGTCCAATAAACCGTGGGCTCAACTTACCCTTCTTTCCAAATCTCAAGATCTTCTTCCAAGGCGAAACTTTCAAAAGACCATGTCTCCTACCGCATATTCAATATCCTTACGCTTCAGATCGGATAAGACTTTTGTCGATCCGCCGCCTCTTTTAACCGCTTCTCGATCACCTTAATCTTGTCTTCAGATTCGCCACCAACTCGCCCAAGTATTTGCCTTTCCCCAATTCGCCCAACAAGTAGGCGAGCGACACCTTCGCCCATATAGTGCCTCATATGGAGCCATCTCAATACTTGCTTGGTAATCTGTTGTTATACGCGAACTCCGCTAAGGGCAAATGGTCCTCCCACCGCCTTTAAACTCAATAGCACAACCCTCAACATATCCTCTAAAATCAATAACCTCTCGATCGCCCATCCAACCGAGGGTGAAAAGCCGTACTAAAATCCAATCGCGTCCCAATGCCTCATGCAACTTCGCCAAAACCGAGATGTAAACCTTGGGTCTCGATCTGAAATTATCGACATCGCACACCATGCAATCGCACTATTTCCGCCACATACAATCGCCAACTTCAAGTGAGTAATCGGTTCGGACAGTATGAAATGAGCGATTTCGTGAGTCTATCCACAATCACCCAAACCGAATCCTTCCTAGAAGGTGTCAACGGCAACCCACTTACAAAGTCCATAGTTACCCTTTCCCACTTCCAAAGTGGTATCTTTACCTACCGTAATAATCTCGAAGGTTGTTGATGCTCGCCTTCACTTGTTGACATGTCAAACATCTCCCAACAAATTCGGTCACTTCTCGCTAAGCCCAAAGCCACCAATATTGCTCTCGCAAGTCTCGATACAACTTACTCCCTCCCGGATGCATAGCACAAGGTCCATTATGTGCCTCTTTCAAAATCATCAATCTCAAGTCGAGTCTTTCTAAGATACAAATTCTTCCTCGAAAACAAAGAACTCCCTCACTATTTAACCCAAAGTCGATTCTCCCCTTCTCAACTTGCGAACCCGAGCAACCAACGACTCGCCCTCCAACTGCTTCTTAATCTGTTCTACCCAAGTCGGTCTTACCAGAACTCCGCCAATAAACTTCCGTCATCATACAAACTTAGACGAGCAAACATCGCCTTTAATTCCGCCACGACTTTTCGACTTAGCGCATCAGCCACAACATTCGCCTTACCCGGTGGTACTCAATCGAATAGTCATAGTCCTTTAACAACTCTATCCACTTTCACGCCTAAGATTCACTCTTTTGAGTCGCAAGTACTTAAGACTCTTGTGATCCGTATAGATGATGCATTTCTCTCCATACGTAATGCCTCCATATCTTAAGTGCAAAGATTACACGCCAATTCCAAGTCATGCGTGGGGTAGTTCACCTCATGTGGCTTAAGTCGTCGTGAAGCATAAGCGACCACTTTACCCTCTTGCATCAACACGCAGCCCAAACCTACATGTGACGATCGTCAGTACACAAGGAAATCCTTACCGACTCGGTGAATCAAAACCGGCGCTCACAAAACCTTGTTCAACTTCTCAAAAGCCTCTTGTCTTATCGGTCCAAACAAAAGGTGCTCCCTTCCTTATAAGTTTCATTAATCTGTCGCCAACACGTAAAATCCTTCCACGAATCTCCGATAATAACCCGCCAACCCCGTAAAACTTGAATCTCCGCATCGACTTCGTGGCTTCCATTCCGAATTGCTTCAATCTTCGAGGGTCCACCTTGATCCCCTCGGCAGACACAACATGCCCCAAGAAGGTAACTTCCTTCACCAAAACTCGCACTTACTAAACTTTGCATAAAGTTGCTTCTCCTTAACACTTGCAAAGACTACACGAAGATGCTCATCATGCTTCTCTTCCGCTTCCGAATACACCAAGATATCATCAATAAAACGACTACTAACCGATCCAAGTATGGATGGAATACCCGATTCATCAAATCCATGAATGTCGCGGCATTAGTCAACCCAAATGGCATTACCGTAAACTCGTAATGTCCGTATCGAGTCCTGAACGCCGTCTTATAAATATCCCCCTCTTTAACTCTTAATTGATGATATCCCGACCGAAGGTCGATTTTAGAAAACACCGAGGCTCCTTTTAGTTGGTCGAACAGATCATCAATTCTTGGTAACGGATACTTGTTCTTAATAGTCAGCTTATTCAACTGCCGATAGTCAATGCACATGCGCATAGTCCCATCTTTCTTCTTTACGAACAGTACCGGTGCACCCCACGGGGAAACACTTGGTCTTATAAACCCTCTATCCAATAGCTCTTGAATCTGAGCTTTCAATTCTACCAACTCCTTTGGTGCCATCCGATAAGGTGCAATGGACACGAGAGTCGTTCCCTTAGTAAGTCGATTCCAAACTCGACTTCTCTATTCGGGGGTAATCCAGGAAGTTCATCTGGGAATACATCCTGAAATTCCCTAATAGTCCTAACCGATTCCACCGTTATCTCCTCAAGTCCCGTTTGACTCACAAAGGCCAAGTACGCCTCACAACCTTTCCGGATCAACTTCTCGGCTCTTAACGCCGAAACAACATTGGATAAATAATCCCTTCATTCCCCTATGACCATTATCTCCTCATCTTCGGTAGTTCTTAGTACCATCCTCTTTGCCGCACACTCCAACGTCGCCTTGTGCTTAATTAACCAATCCATTCCCAGGATAAGATCAAAATCCCGAAATGGCAGCTCCATCAAATCTCCTTCAAAGATTTTATCTTGTGTCCCTAACGGTACTGCCCTAAAAATTTTATCTACCTTAACCGAATGTCCTAATGGACTTATAACTGATACCCCACTCACAGTCTTCTCAGGAAGCACATCCAAAGCCCCCGATACATCACAAGCAACATACGAGTGGGTGGAGCCCACATCAATCAAAGCAGTGTAAGGTATACTATGAATGAAGAACGTACCAGTTATAACATCAGGAGCGTCACCCTCCTCACGACGTCGTGCAACATAAACTAACGCCGGTTGTCGAGCTTCAAAGATGACCAGCACCTCTGCCAGGGCCCCACGTCCTCGTCCATTACCATTGCCACCTCTACCTTGGCCACGACCCTCTGTGGTGGTGGTCCTCCTCGCCGTGGTTGGACATCCTTTGCTCGCCGCCACCCTCGAGCCGCCCTCCGAGGACACTCTCTCAACTTATGCTCTTTTGACCCACATCTAAACATGCTCCAGCTCGTTTCAAAGACTCCCCATATGCACCCTACCACAGTCCCCTGCAAGCTCATGCGGTCTATAAGTATTTATCGAACCGCCGAACCGGTTCCTCCATCCTTGCTCTTTTAACACTTCGATTTGTGGCACTCGAGGGTCTCAAATCCTCTTGAACTGGTCGATCCTTCTCATGATTTTGTCACTCACTCGACTTCACCTCCTCGGCTATCTTAGCCTTTTCTACCAACGCAAGAAACCACGCTCCCTCCGTGGAGCTATCAATATCCTAAGCTCATCGCGAGACCATCCTCAAAGCGGACATCGCGCTCATATTCGGTTGCCACTATACCACTAGCATATCGACTCACCTCAAAATTTCGCCTCATACTCCGCTACATGCCTTATCACCTTGAGTCGATTCAAGAATTCCTTTCGACGAGCATCCACATAGCTTGCTCCAACATACCTCCCTTTAAAGGCGCTTTGAACAATTCCCGTGTTACTTGCTCAATTGGGGTACTTTCCTTACGGTGATCCACCATCGGTATGCCTCGTCACGTAGCAACGACACGCCTCCTCTCGCTTTTGCTCCACCGAGCGCCTAGGTCGCCCATGATCCGCTCATGCCTCCACCAATATTCCGCCACATTCGGGCCACCCAAATACACCCTAAATACCTCCGCTCTGTTGGCTTGAGTCGCCCGATATAGACCCCTTATTCACCGTCCCCAAGATTAGCTCCACCACTCTTTCTAAAACCCTTAACATGGCTTGGGATAAAGCGTCATCCCCGCACCTCGATCATAAGACCCAGCCTCCGTTGCTTGCGGCATTGTTGGCTCCTCACCGGCCTATGCCCCGAGGATGAAGATTCACTTGCACCCTTCCGCAACCACGCCCGCGCCTCGCCCACGAGCTCCTCTAGTACTCATATCGAATTATCGATTTATTTAATTTTATGTAATTAGTATAACATTCCACTGCTTATTAAGAAAATGTCTTATGTAGATATAGCAGCTCAAGGATTTTTCAGATCATCGTAGCCTAGCTACAGCCTCATTCCTACCGCTTACATGCTCTACCCTAGCTAAAGTCTCATAGTAGGGTCCCAAAGACTATTCATAATATCAATATCATATATTGTAAGGAAAATATACTTACAGACTTGGTGCCGGGATTCAGCATGCCACTTCTTTCTCCAATCCATTTAGAAAAACATGTTTTTGATTATCGAAAATAGAAATTCAAAACTTTGATTTGAAAACTCCTTTATTTTGAACTCTTGATTTAAAATGAAAAATTGGTACCCTTTTACCTATATTTCTCCGCAACCATATTTAAAATGAACTTTTCAAAAACTATTTTCCAAAAATACCCTTCTTAGGCCTAAGTTTTCGAAAACATTTTTGGACCCGATCCACAGCCGAGTCGTTGCAACCTAGGCTCTGATACCACTAAATGTAACACCCTAAACTCGGCCCAGACGTTATGGCCGAATCTGACGTGCGACATTAGAGTTGAAAACGCACGTTCCGTTTTAATGTTTTAAAACCATACATTTGATTGTGTTAACAAAGTGTATGGAAGCTGGGCACCAGGTATATATCGAGTTTAAATTTGTTTAAGTGGACGTCTTTGATAAATCGATTAATCGTGGTGTTGAGATATTTTGAAAACAAGTATCATTTTGAAAACACGTCCTAAGTCTAGCCCATTTGAATAATTATTAACCAATTTTTTCAAAGTTATTAAAATTAAAATAATTTCAAAAGGAAATAAAAGGAAAGTTAAAATTGGCCTTATTACAACCCAAAATAAATAATAATTAAAGTAAATTAAATGAAAACCAACACTTATTTAAAAGCTCGAAGATGATCACCGTGGCCACTCTGAATCCTCTCCGGCCCAAGTCCTCACATCAAGGCTCACCTGCAAGGTTAAGGAAGGGGGGGTGAGTTTGGAAACTCAGTGTGCAACAAGCCCCTTTCAGAGCCCAAAACAATAACGGTCTATTGGGTCTAAGCCCAAATCCAATCTCAATCATGCACTGGGCCGTAGCCCTTTTCATATATCATATTTCATAATACTGGGCCGAAGCCTTTTCATGTTTCATATTTCATAATACTGGGCCGAAGCCTTTTCATATTTCATATTATCGGGTCAAGCCTTTATCAGAAAGCAGTATGGCCCTTAGGCCCATTTCAATGTCACATATAATTTCAATGAAAGAATGCAACCCATTTGGGGAGACTACTCAACCCACCATCCGCTACTCTCCAACCGTACCAACCAACACACCATGTGGGGATTAACTCGATCCACCCCGCCAAACTCTCCACCGGCAAGATAGTCTTTATCATATAACCGAGGCCTAGCCTCTTTTTAATAATCAGGGCCAAAGCCCTTTCAATAATCAGGGCATAAGCCCTTTTCACTTCCTCCATCCATATAAAACCCAACCCAATCCATTTATGATTACCTCATGTGCATATCATACATATCATGTGCTTATCATACATTTCATGTGCATATCATACATACCATATTTATCAAAATCCCATGTATTAAAATCATACATAAACCCTAGGGGTATAATGGTCATTTTACCTAGGGCAAAACGGTCATTTTCATATTATAAGGGTAATCTTGTAATTTTACCAAAATTAGGGTTTCCATGTTTATTAATGATTACTTAACAATTCATGGGTGCAAACAAGGATTCTGCCCATTTTTAGCTTAAAACGAGTTATTGGGCCTAAAACCCTTAATGGGCCCTACTTAGCTAATTTTGTCATCTAGGCCCATTTAGCCTATATTCCATAATGCTTTTAATAGTCTTAACATGCCATATAATAGATTTCGCTTTTCACCAATTTTACCCAAATGGGCCCGAAGCCCAATGGGCCCCACTTTGGCCCCTCGAGGCCCAACTTACCAAGAACGCCAAAAATCACATTCTTACTGCTTCCATCGTTCTCGATCATCGCCTCATCGATTCTAACTAACTAGTGAGCGTTCGCTGTCACAAGTCCTCGAAATGCCGTAATTTCGATTTCATTTTTCTACATTTATCGCTTTAAGCTATGAAAAGGGTTCGTTACACACCGATTTGCGATTTTCCTTGACGAGATCTCCTATGCGATTTCTCCTATAATCAATTGTTGACTAGATCAGCTCGCAATAATTGAACCAAAATAAGAACTTTCCAATATTAACACTTACACATTCGCCACCATCCATAATGGCCTTAGGCACCTTACCTTTGTCGCGATTGATGACTAGGCCTAGCTACTCCGTGATCCAAGCTACCCAAAACGACACTACACCTTGCTGCTCCTTCAATAAATAAGCCAAAATATTAAAAGAAGACCCCATAAAGTCTATGCCCATATTCGCCATCTCCTAAATTAGAGAGGTTTCGCTTTTCTTAAACTTCCTAATATTGAATTGATTAAAGCTACGAGCACTTACCAAGGTTCACTTACCCAAACGGTTTCAATCCTGTTAACTCCGATTCAACGCAGTCACAGCTCTAAAACACTAGCGTAACCTGCACCACTGTGGATCCTACGAATCGGCCACCAAGTCACCCAAGGGTGCTGTGCTTTTGGCTTTTGGGTCACTGAAGAAAAGAGTGGTTATGGACCAAAAAGGGTGTTGACAAAAGAGTTGAAAGGCTTTTTAAAATAAAAAGAATCGGCTAAAAAGAAAAAGAACAAGTGTATACCTTTATAAAGCAATCGACTTCCTTTGACTCCTTCGGGATTTGGCTTGTTGATATTCGGTTAGCAATGAAAAGAATGATAGGTTCGGCTTTTACTATAAATGAAAGAGAGGAAGAATAAGAAGTAGAGAGTTTGTGGAAGAAATAATGAAAGAGAAAAGAGAGGGATTAGCTTAAGAACAATCGGAAAGAGGAGAAAGAAAAGAGAAGAAGGCTACATACCAAAGAAGAAATCGCACACCTGCATCTCTAATGCCGAAATTAACTAGCCTAATACCCTTCTCGCGAAAATCCTCTCAAATCTCCCTTCCAAACGGCTAAGCTCTATCCTTCTCTCAAATCCCTAAAATCTCTCCCTTATCCCTCCTTAATTTATGCATTTGACTTGATCCAACTCTCCTCTTACAGGAATCCACTTAGGTTCCAACACTTACCCTTCCTGCACATAAAAATAAATCCTCTTATTTGCCAACACAGGGAATCGAACCCAGGACTTCCCTTATGCTCCACACGCCACCCTTTTTAGGAGCTTAGTGGCGTCACCCTTGCCCCTTTACCAAAGCTCTTTATGTGATACATTTTACCCACAACTTAATATAAGGGCACCTAGCCAGCACCCCTAACTCCTAAGTCCAAAATTTCAAAATTCTACCGGGTTTTGGCCAACTCATGGGCCTTCCATAAGCCCATTAACATACCCAAATTATGAATTCCATAATCACCTACCAAATTTTTGAAATTTACTTAAAATATCAAGAATCGCGAAAAACCCGAAAATCAGGATGTTACAATTTACCCTCACAAAGCATAAATTTAACCATCAAACTTACAAGCTTATAATCCCATGAATTTTAGCATCATAATATCTATCAAACTCTCACTCTTTAATTTCTATCATAAATCTCAAAATCTATAGTTTTCTTTTTTTTTTTCTACCCATGACCGAAACCTCCAACAACACCAAATAAAAATATACTTCATGGGTTTAAGGTAGAACCAAGAAAGGAACTCATAAATATCAAGATATAAGCAAACTATCATTGTTCATCTAGATTTAGCATGAAACAACAACCATCACCCTTGTTAATTACCATATCCGAAAACCTTACTCATTCCAAAATCAAAATTTCAACATAGGTTACATGTAACACCCCGAATTTGGGCCTAGAAGCATTGGGCCTTGAGTGTGGGTTTGTAAGGAGGTTTTATATAGGTATTTAATTGTGCAATGAAAGGACACAATTAAATGTTTGCTTTAGTGGTTAATGGCTTTGAGAAGTGTTGGAGAAATCTTGGGTTCAAACTTGGGCTTTAGCAAAAATTTTGGTATTAAGTGAAAAAAACCTGGATGCTTGGATGAGGGTTTTTAAATTATTGTGTTAAATAAATGACACAATGAAGCTTGTAGTCTAGTGGTTGTGGCGTCATTAAAGTTGTATGGGAGCCTGGGTTCAAGCCTTGGCTCTTGCAATTTATTTTGTTTTTTTAAAGGAACCGGACTTTGGCCTTTAGACCTTATAATTAATTGGGGATAAAATATGACACAAAAGCCTTGTGGCTTAGTGGCAAGTAGCGTGTGGAGCATTTAAGGAGGCATAGGTTCGAATCCCATGGCAAGCAAAGAGCATTTATTTTGCTAACAGGGGCGGCAAGAGTTGGTGTTGAATTTAAACTCTAATGTTGGAGGATCCCACATCGAAGCTAATATAAGAGTGGTTGTGAAGTCGGCTTTAAATAGAGGGAACCATGAAGAGAGTAAATGTACCTTTCTTGGTCGATCCCTTTCACAGTATGGCGTGCTAGTTTGGGTTGGGCCATTAAGAGTGCTCTGAGCGTGGATTAACTCCAGCCTCCTATCGTGTGTGTATTTATCACTACTCTTGTTGTTGGATGGCTACTTGGCCGCGATGGGCGAAAAGGGCTATAATGGGCCCAATGGGCCTACGGCCCAATTGGATAAGTTGTTTGATTGTGTAGTAAATATTGGACTAGGCTAGGTGAATCGCATATCCGTGGCTAGGTTTGGGCTAAAAGGGCCACACGAGCGTGGGGCCCATTTGGGCCGAGAATAGGCTTTAGGCCCATTTGGGAGAATAGCTTTAGGCCCATTCGTATTGTTATCCCTGCTTAGAATACTTTAGTTTACTAAAATTACCGAAATACCCTTAGTTTGTAAAAATATTTAAATACCCTTGATTTGTAAATTTATCAAATACCTTTGACTTGTAAAATTACTAAAGTACCCCGATTCACGTAATTACTGCTTTTACCCTAATTTACATAATTACCGCTTTACCCTCGATTTACATAATTATCGCTTTTACCCTCGACTTTACGTAATTACTGCTTTTACCCCTAATTTACATAATTACCGCTTTTACCCTCGATTTACATAATTATCGCTTTTACCTTGATTTACAGAATTACTATTTTACCCTCGATTTACAAAATTACTAAAATACCCTTGGTTTGTAGATTTACCAAAACACCCTTGTAGGATGAAATGACTAAAATACCCCTAAAAGGTAAAAAGACCGTAAAGCCCCTGTAGGGTAAAGTGACCGTAATACCTCGTATGATAAAATGACTAATATGCCCTTATGTTCCGTATGACTGATGTGCTTAGGATTTACATATATTGATATTGGATTAGTTAAGTTTGAGTGATAGGTGGTGGTTATCGTAGGCGATTGATTTTGGAAACGTTTCAACTTCAACCCGTAATGTGTGTACTAACCCTCGTAATAGCTTAGATTAATATTTGTCAAAAGTCAAAGCTTCAATTTTAATGATTCGGAATTAATATTTAGATCTATTTTCACGACGCTTAAGTTGGATTCACAACTAATATGGGGTAGGAAGGTATTTGGAACGCTCTTCAATGAGTAGATCTCTTGGTAAGTATTCGAACCTTCTTTCCATTTGTATCTTGTGGTTTAAGAAAAGTCGAAACCCCGTGTCGACTAAGGCTAAAAGGGTTTCGTGTTATTTGGTTTGTTGGTGCTAGTGAGGATTAAAGGCTACCGATCGAGGAGTGTGTGAAAAGCTTGATCATCTGAGTGACTAAATCTAGTCATCAACTTCTAAAAGGTATGAACCCAAGGGCCATTGGGATGGTGGCGAATGTGTAAGTGATGATAATAGGTAGTTTTCGATTTGGTTTAATATTAACATGGTCTAATCTATAAGTGGTTGATTATAGGAGAAATCGCATAGGAGATCTCACAAAGAATATCGCAAATCGTGTGTAACGAACCCTTTCATAGCTTAAAGCGATAAATGTTGAAAGGTCAAATGCCTAATTTCGCATTTCGAGGACTTGTGAGCAAGCTTAACGCTCACTAGTTAGTTAGAATCGATGAGACGGTGATCGAGAACGATGGAAACAGTAAGAATATGATTTTTGGCGTTCTTGGTAAGTTGGGCCTCGAGGGGTCAAGTGGGGCCCATTGGGCTTTCGGCCCATTTGGGTAAAATTGGTAGAAAACGGAAATCTATTATATGGCATGATAAGACTATTAAAACTGTTATGGAATATAGGCTAAATGGGCCTAGATGACTAAATTGGCTAAGTAGGCCCATTAGGGTTTTAGGCCCAATAACTCGATTTCGCTAAAATGGGCCGTAATCACTGCTTGCACCCATGGATTGTTAGTAATCGTTAATGAACATGGAAACCCTAATTTTGGTAAAATTACGAGATTACCCTTATAATATGAAAATGACTATTTTGCCCTAGGTAAAATGACCATTATACCCTAGGGTTTATGTATGATTTTAATACATGGGACTTTGATAAATATGGTATGTATGATATGCACATGAAATGTATGATATGCACATGATATGTATGATATGCACATGATGTAATCATAACTGCATTGGGTTGGGTTTTATATGGATGGAGGAAGTGAAAAGGGCTTATGCCCCATTATCAAAAGGGCTTATGCCCTGCTTATCAAAAGGGCTTATGCCCTGCTTATAAAAGGGCTTATGCCCCGCTTATTGAAAGGGCTTTTGCCCCAGTTATTAAAAAGAGGCTAGGCCTCCAAGATATGATAAAGCAGCCTATGCCGCCAAGGAGAGTTTGGCTGGGTGGGTCGAGTTAATCCTCACATGGTGTGTTGGTTGGTACGGTGGAGAGTAAGCGGATGGTGGGTTGAGTAGTCTCCCCAAATGGGTTGCATTCTTTCATTGAAATTATATGTGACATTGAAATGGGCCTAAGGGCCATACCATTTACAGTAAAGGCTTCGGCCTAGTAATATGAAATATGAAAAGGCTTCGCCCAAGAATATGAATATGAAAAGGCTTCCACCAAAGATATGAAATATGAAATATGAAAAGGGCTACTACCAAAGGCATGATTGAGATTGATTTGGGCTTAGACCCAACAGCCGTTATTGTTTTGGGCTCGAAAGGGCTTGTTGCACATCGAGTTTCCAAACTCACCCCCCTTTCCTTAACCTTGCAGGTGAGCCTTGATGTGGGGACTTGGGCCGGAGGGATTCAGAGTGGCCACGGTGATCGCTTTTGGACCTTTAAATAAGCGTTGGTTTTCATTTAATTTCTTTTAATTATTATTTATTTTTGGGTTGTAATAAGGCCATTTTTAACTTTTCTTTTATTTCTTCTCGAGATTATTTTATTCTTAAGAACTTTAAAATTGGTTGATAATTATTCAATTGGGCTAGACTTAGGACGTGTTTTCAAAATGATAATTGTTTTTAAAATATCTCAACGCCACGATTAATTGATTTATCAAAGACGTTCACTTAAACAAATTTAAACTCGATATAACAAAGTGTGGCTATGGTTGTGGGCATGTCTAGGATTGGATCCAATCAAAGAGCTTGGTAGTTAAGCAGCCTTCATGGCTCACCTCCTCTATCTCGGATACCTACCTGGTGCCTAGCTTACATACACTTTGTTAACTTAACATATGGTTTTTAAAACACTAAAACGGAACGTGGGTTTTCAACTCCAATGTGGCACGTCAGATTCGGCCATAACGTCTGGGTCGGGTTTGGGGTGTTACATTACAAAAATAACTTGATATCTCACCCAAGATCAACTAAAATTTCAAGAACTAGTATAAACTCCTTACCTTAATATTAACCTAAGATGACCGAATGCTTCCCTCCCTTCTTCCTCTTTTCATTTCGGCCAAGAAGAACCGATTTCTCCCTTTCATTCTTCTTTTCTTTTATTATCCTTATTATTTCTTTTATTTATTTCCTTTCTTTTACATAAAATAATAACCATTTAATTAAGATTTACTACATATTTTAATATATGTACCATCATGGCCGGCCACTATGTATAAAAAAAAGGAGTATTTGACATGCAAAACCATTGTTTTCACTACATGCTTTAATAGATCCTTATAGATTAACCTATCACATTTCAAAAGTGTCACACATAAGTCCTATTAACTAAATTCACATGCAATCGACTAAATCAAAGCTTAAAACTTTCACACATTCATATTCATATATTTTAGATAATAAATATCATATTCAAATACTTCGGTGACTTGGTTTAGCGGTCCCAAAACCACTTCCCGACTAGGGTCAATTTAGGGCTGTCACAAGGAAAAAAGGGGATTTTGATAGAGGTGTGGGCGGTTTGAGTGTTTGAGGGGTGTAGGGATTGTGTAACTGAATTTTAGGAGGGATTATAGGAAAAAAAAGCAAGGGAAGTGAGAGGAGGAGAGGAAGAAGTGTGACTCAAGATTTTGATTAGGGGATGAGTTGAGTACTCTACTTCGGTTTGTGAATTTTCTAAATACTCTCTTTTCATTTTCGGCTTCTATTATGCTTTCGGGATCTTTTCATTCCTTGTTTTGGGGCAGTCGAATGTTAGCTATTGACCATTCGAGTTTTCCATAGGGTTGTTCTTTGCTTGTGCCAAATAGGCAACTTTCTCTTTATTCTCTAATCGGTTTACCTCTTGGTTGGTTACTTCTTCTTCTTCTTCTTCTCTCAACCATTTCTCTTTTTGACCGAATACTCTTCTTTTACCTCCATAACCCTTTCTGAATCTATGCTAGCTCTCTTTCATTTGGTTTTAAGCTGACACCATTCCCTTTATTGCTAGCCGAATACCCTCTTCTCTTGAAGCTGAATCGCCCTGCACTCGATGAAGGTAACTTGGTTATTCTTGGCTTATAGCCGAATCTTGATGTTGCCGCCACCACTGTTTTGGGTTCTCGGTTGTTCTTTTTCCCTTTCTTTTCTCTCTGTCGTAATAGTTTTCCCCTCTAACACCATTTTTTGTCTTTCGTCTCTGACAGGGGTGTGATTGTTCATCTCGTGCCTCAGTTTTAGGGTGTGCTATTGTAGGCTGAATACTTCTATCTACCTTTCTTAGTTCCACATTTCGGTAAGTTATTTTACTTGGTTCAAGTTATTCGCGTATATGGTATTGGTTAACAAGATTTGGCGGTACTGTAGATTTTTGCCAAGGATCTTGAAGTTCATCTTAGTTAGCAGTTTAAGGCGGATAAACCACTTTTGTTCAAATCAAGGCAGGTAATAATTATCAGTTGGGAATTAAGTGTTAATAAGAGGGTGTTTACTGTAACGCCCCGTACCCGAGACCGTCGCTGGAGTCGAACACGAGGTGTTAACAGACTTAATTCATTACTTAAATAGCTCAAACAATTTATTTCTAAAATTTTCAGTCAAGCTAGCAATCTGCATCACAGTCGCTTAAAAATTCATATCTCGAGTTCCAAAACTCTAAATCCAATTCCGTAAATTTTTCCTGAAACTAGACTCATATATCTATTTACTAATTGTTTTCTAGAATTTTTGGTCAAGCAAATTAGTACAGTTTATTAGTTAAAATCTCCCCTGTTTCAGGGTTCGACTGCTCTGACCTCTGTGTATTACGAATAAGATATCTCCCTGTACAGAGTTTCAATGACTATTCCGTTTGTTTCCAATAAAACTAGACTCAGTAAGGAATCTGTAAATATAAATCATGACTTCTAATTATCTTTGAAAAATTTATGGTGAATTTACAAAGTCAGAACAGGGGATCTAGAAATCGCTCTGGCCCTGTTTCACAAAAATTTAAACATCTCATAAAATATAACTCATATACCTGTTTTGTTCTATCCATATGAAAATAGACTCATAATTCTTCAATTACATATTTATTCATCATCTAATTGTATCTATACTATTTTTAATGATTTTTCAAGCTCACGTCACTACTGCTGTCTGAATCTATTTTATGGTAAATTTTACCTATTTCATGGTTTCCATGAATTAGCTAGCAATTTAGCATACATAAAACCAAATATGATCATGATTAGCCATTCCAATGGCTAATCATTACCAAGCATTTCCATACCACTCAATAACCATATCATAAGACCATTTATACAAAATGATTATAATGCTATACATGCCATACGCAAAATATGCAAGCCATTATGCCAAGATGGTATACGGATAATGTGAGCATGCCTCCGATCGTTCCCGATTTCCTAGCTGGCTTGTCAACACTACAAGGAATGAAAAGGAGGAAGTAAGCATAAATGCTTAGTAAGATCACATGCAAATAGCAAGTAACACAACTATATAAGCAAACATAAAACATCATTTGCATAATCATCACCGAGACATTCATATCACATTTTCATTTATCATCTTACCATATTGTTGTTATATCGAGTTTTCAACCCGAGGGTTAAGTACATACCTGTTCAAAATATTCATTTAACAACACTTACCAATACGTCCCTTTCATCTCGAGTATTCCTCTATTTGAGTAGAATTTTACCCGCTGAACACATCGGAATATAATTCGGATACATGGAAAGTTTGCACATAAGTGCCACATATGTAGCCAAGGTACCATGTAACCCGCCCATAAGTGAACTCGGACTCAAATCAACGAGCTTGGGCGCTCACATCCATAAGTGAACGCAGACTCAACTCAACAAGCTCGGATGTCTAGTTACATCTCTCGAACTCGGACTCAACTGAACGAGTTCGGACATTCGCATCCATAAGTGAACTCGGACTCAACTCAACGGGTTCGGATGCCCAAATATCCTAGTGACATGTCACTTGTATCCTAATCTATTCCTAAGGTTCAAATGGGATTTTCCTCGAACACATCTCCATGCCATCTTCTGTAAAATACCGAAACCAATACTCTAAAAGACTTTATATTTAACAAATAATTCACATAATTTGCATTTTTTTAAAATAACCACAAAGCATATATTTCATGATAAAAATCAGCATATCATATAATTAACATCAATAACTTAAAAATAACAATTATACTACATTATTTACACATGAACTTACCCTCAGATGCTAAAATGGCTACTTTTACCATTTCGTCCACGACTTGGTATTTTCCCCATTTTAGCTCGAATTTTAGTTTTCCTTGCTCTATCATTTAAAATATAGTCTAATTAGGACTCAAATTGACCCAAACTCACATTACTAAGCATAAATGCTTAGTAAGATCACATGCAAATAGCAAGTAACACAACTATATAAGCAAACATAAAACATCATTTGCATAATCATCACCGAGACATTCATATCACATTTTCATTTATCATCTTACCATATTGTTGTTATATCGAGTTTTCAACCCGAGGGTTAAGTACATACCTGTTCAAAATATTCATTTAACAACACTTACCAATACGTCCCTTTCATCTCGAGTATTCCTCTATTTGAGTAGAATTTTACCCGCTGAACACATCGGAATATAATTCGGATACATGGAAAGTTTGCACATAAGTGCCACATATGTAGCCAAGGTACCATGTAACCCGCCCATAAGTGAACTCGGACTCAACTCAACGAGCTTGGGCGCTCACATCCATAAGTGAACGCAGACTCAACTCAATGAGCTCGGATGCCTAGTTACATCTCTCGAACTCGAACTCAACTCAACGAGTTCGGACATTCGCATCCATAAGTGAACTCGGACTCAACTCAACGAGTTCGGATGCCCAAATATCCTAGTTACATGTCACTTGTATCCTAATCTATTCCTAAGGTTCAAACGGGATTTTCCTCTAACACATCTCCATGCCATCTTCCGTAAAATACCAAACCAATACTCTAGAGCACTTTATATTTAATAAATAATTCACATAATTTGCATTTTTTTCAAAATAACCACAAAGCATATATTTCATGATAAAATCAGCATATCATATAATTAACATCAATAACTTAAAATAACAATTATACTACATTATTTACATATGAACTTACCTCGATGCTAAAATGGCTACTTTTACCATTTCGTCCACAACTTGGTTTTTAGTTTTCCTTGCTTTATCATTTAAAATATAGTCTAATTAGGACTCACATTATTCAAATTGACCCAAACTCATATTTTGGCAAAATTACAGTTTTGCTCCTAAACTTTCACATATTTACACTTTTGCCCCAAAGCTCGTAAATTAAACTTCAGCCTATTTGCTTATGTTTTATGACATGCTGATCATTTTTCCCTTCTATGGCAACATCAAATTCTCACTCTAACATGTACTTATGACTATTAGGTATTTTTACCGATTAAGCCCTTTTGCTCGTTTTCGCTTAAAACCGAGTAGTACAAGTTGTCTAACATAATTTAAAACCTCATATTCTATCATAAAACACAAAATACACAAATTTCACCTATGGGTATTTTTCCAAATATGAACCCTAGGTTGAATTATTGCTAGTATAAGCTTAATCGAGCTACGGACTCCAAAACGTAAAATCGTTAAAACGAGGCTAGAACGGACTTACACTCGAGCTTGGAAGCTTGAAAACCCTAGCCATGGTTTCTCCTTGCTACATTCGGCCATGGGGTTGAAGATGAGCAAAATTGGCTTTTAATTTTGTATTTTAATTCATTTTACCCCTAAATGACCAAAATGCCCTTACTACTAAACTTTCCAAAAATTCCATCCATGTCCAATTTTTGTCCATAGACTTAGAAATTGGTAAAATTATATTTAAGACCTCCTAATTAATATTTCAAAACAATTTCATACTAGAAACTTCTAGAATGCAAGTTTTGCAAATTATTCGATTTAGTCCCTAATTTTAATTTAAGTACTTTATGCATAAAATTTCTTCACGAAATTTTCACACAATCATGAAATCATATCATAGACCTCAAAATAATCATAAAATCATTATTTATATCTCAGATTTTGTGGTCACGAAACCACTATTCTGACTAGGCCCAAAATCAGGATATTACAACTCTCCCCCCTTTAGGGATTTTCGTCCCCGAAAATCTTACCGTAAAAGTGGTCTTCACTTTTAATCTCATATTCTGTGTCAAGAACTTTCACTTAGGCTGTACCTCCAATACATCTCTTTAATTTCTCATATGATCTGAAAGCTTATAGTCTCAACTCTCAACTGTTCTTAAATTTTCAACCCTTCTCAGTTTCCCATGATATCATGACATAAAAACCGGATCTTAACTTGATTAATGGAGACCGGAATTCCAAGAAATCCAACAATCAAAGAGACCTGAAATTCCATGAATCTGATAAGTAGGAATTCATTCAATATAGATATGATTTATAGATCTCGCCAAACATTTAACAATAGGATACATCACATTTTCCTCTTTCCGCTATAGAAATAATTCTGATATGGCCTCAAGAATAATCCTTCTCATTTCCATCCCAATATCAACACTGACAAGGATAATTTTGATAGATCCCAATGCTCGGTTTTAACCCCTTTAACAACTCCGATTTTATGTAACATCGAATGCTCTAAACTATCACATTACCTCACTGTCTTGAAACACATCACAATTCATACAATAGTACATTACTGAAAGTCAGGAAGTCTTTACTCAATGTAGACTAGTCTAGTTCAGACGTTTCGGTTACCAATATTCTCATCTATCCAAACTTTGTCAACATGTAATAAACTTTTCAGCTTTCACAAGGCGAAAACCTTATCATTCGTAATGACTTTAACTAATATCCAACTCTTTCTAATAAATATACACTTCTCGTTCAGACTATTTACTCTTTTATTAGTACAAAAATGAAATTATATTATCAGACTTGAGAAAAATAATCTTGACATAATTATCACATGAAATCTTTCAAATAAATAATTCACCATACCGACTGAAACTCGCGCTTTTATCACCTATGCCTTTACTGATGTCAAATCCTTACACAGAAATTAGAAAAAATCCCAATACTAAAATCACCACATTACCAAGATCAAATTAGAAGTATAGTCATATTTGACATGATTATCACGAGCCAAAGAACGTACTTCGAACATGAGTCATAATTGACAAATTATGGAACAAATATAATAAGAAAATCGAATAAAGAAATCCAAAAAGAGAAACCCAGAATAAAGAAATCCAGAATAAAGAGATCCAGCATAAAGAAACCCAAGATACGATATTATGCCAGAAAATCAAAAACCAAACTCATAGAGAAAACACGTATACCCCATGAAATAGAGCAATATAAATTATAAACTAGTCGACTACCAATGCTTTCATCCAACACCGTAATTAGAAGACATTCCCATATAACAAGAATTTCTTCGAAGATCAATAGCCATAGAAATATTTCGAGAACGGTAAACACATAGAACATCTCAAAAGAGATCGCTAAATCTATCCACCATAACTCACACACTCAGATAGTTCACATTTCAAATATCATTTCCCCAACTAGTTCTGCCATCACAAATTTCATATTAAACCATTCATTAAAGAAGGCCAGTTCTGAATAAATTTCGATTTACACTTTTCTCGACCTTGCACCTGAGTAATTCGATTTACCAAAGAGAATTCCTTCTCTAACTAGGACAGTGCATAATTCCAATAATCTTTATATCAATCCGATACTTTACTGACTCTGACTTTACTTATCAGCTCATTTTCAATCTCTGATCATACTTATAATTATTCTACCACTGAACTCTTTGGGTTCTCAACCGGAAACTTATTCAATACAAATCTCATGAAATTCCATTATAAGTACCATTTCGGTAAGGGGGAGGGGTTGTAGGACCTCTGACTTGACTTTCTTATACATACACATATGACACAACTTCCATCATCATAGCAACATCATCAAAATCATGTCATTCATTCAGGCAATGCAACATTCATGTTGGCTTACACAAATTTTCCTATTGTCCCATTTAGTCAATATACTTATGCATACATTCTATGTTTTCTAGATAGCTTTACTTATCCATTCATTTAATTGAATTAATTCATGCTCATGACATCATATAAGGCCAAACAAACATAGATATTTGCATCACAATCACAACTTTCATTTCGTGCATCATCATGTACATATCATTACAATCATATAATTCAATCCAACAATTTAATTAACATAGATAAGTTCATTTCATTATAATCCTTTATCTCATAAAATTATATATCATTAGCATTCATCAACATTAGACGTCCAAATCAAGACAAGGACATTTTCATTCAGATTATAATATTATGAATTTTATTCATACCTCTATTACTTTCTATTTATTCCGCTCATCTTATCAAGTAAGCCACATACACTACATCATATGAGCATTAAGCAAATATGAATATTTATCAAATATGTATCATAAACTTTTATTCATACTTTTCGAATCGAGACTTATCATAATCATAATTTTACTCAAATACCTTCACATAACATTGCACATGGTCGGCGCAGCTCGGTTGGAGAGTACCCTGTCTAAATAAGACGATACTCATATGTGTCGGAAGACATCACACTATCACAGATCAGTGGCATGTATAGCTAAACTTTTACACATGCTAGGTTAGTCCGAGAACCGACTAAACTTGCTCTGATACCACCAAATGTAATACCCCGTACCCGACACCGTCGCCGGAGTCGAAGACGAGGTGTTAATAGACTTAATTCATTACTTAAACAGCTCAAACAATTTATTTTTAAAATTTTTAGTCAAGCTAGTAATCTGCATCACAGTCGCTTAAAAATTCATATCTCGAGTTCCAAAACTCTAAATCTAATTCCGTAAATTTTCTCTAAAACTAGACTCATATATCTATTTAATAATTGTTTTCTAGAATTTTTGGTCAAGCAAATTAGTACAGTTTATTAGTTAAAATCTCCCCTGTTTCAGGGTTCGACTGCTCTGACCTCTGTGTATTACAAATCAGATATCTCCCTGTACAGAGTTTCAATGAGTATTCTGTTTGTTTCTAATAAAACTAGACTCAATAAGGAATCTGTACATATAAATCATGACTTCTAATTATCTTTTAAAAATTTATGGTGAATTTCCAAAGTCAGAACAGGGGATCCAGAAATCGCTCTGGACCTGTTTCACAAAAATTTAAACATCTCATAAATATAACTCATATACCTGTTTTGTTCCATCCATATGAAAATAGACTAATAATTATTCAATTCCATATTTATTCATCATCTAATTATATCTCTACTATTTTTAATGATTTTTCAAACTCACGTCACTGCTACTGTCTGAATCTATTTTATGGTAAATTTTACCTATTTCATGGTTTCCATGAATTAGCTAGCAATTTAGCAATTTAGCCATTCCAATGGCTAATCATTACCAAGCATTTCCATACCACTCAATAACCATATCATAAGACCATATATACAAAATGATTATAATGCTATACATGCCATACTCAAAATATGCAAGCCATTATGCCAAGATGGTATACGGATAGTGTGAGCATGCCTCCGATCGTTCCCGATTTTCGAGCTGGCTTGTCAACACTACAAGGAATGAAAAGGAGGAAGTAAGCATAAATGCTTAGTAAGCTCACATGCAAATAGCAAGTAACACAACTATATAAACAAACATAAAACATCATTTGCATAATCATCACCGAGACATTAATATCACATTTTCATTTATCATCTTACCATATTGTTGTTATATCGAGTTTTCAACCCGAGGGTTAAGTACATACCTGTTCAAAGTATTCATTTCACAACACTTACCACTACGTCCCTTTCATCTCGAGTATTCCTCTATTTGAGTAGAATTTTACCCGTTGAACACATCGAAATATAATTCGGATACATGGAAAGTTTCCACATAAGTGCCACATATGTAGCCAAGCTACCATGTAACCCCCATAAGTGAACTCGGACTCAATTCAATGAGCTCATGCTCACATCCATAAGTGAACTTGGACTCAACTCAATGAGCTCGGATGCCTAGTTACATCTCTCGAACTCGAACTCAACTCAACGAGTTCGGACATTCGCATCCATAAGTGAACTCGGACTCAACTCAACGAGTTCGGATGCCCAAATATCCTAGTTACATGTCACTTGTATCCTAATCTATTCCTAAGGTTCAAACGGGATTTTCCTCTAACACATCTCCATGCCATCTTCCGTAAAATACCGAAACCAATACTCTAGTAGCACTTTATATTTAATAAATAATTCACATAATTTGCATTTTTTCAAAATAACCACAAAGCATATATTTCATGATAAAATCAGCATATCATATAATTAACATCAATAACTTAAAAATAACAATTATACTACATTATTTACATATGAACTTACCTCGTATGCTAAAATGGCTACTTTTACCATTTCGTCCACAACTTGGTTTTAGTTTTCCTTGCTTTATCATTTAAAATATAGTCTAATTAGGACTCACATTATTCAAATTGACCCAAACTCATATTTTGGCAAAATTACAGTTTTGCTCCTAAACTTTCACATATTTACACTTTTGCCCCAAAGCTCGTAAATTAAACTTCAGCCTATTTGCTTATGTTTTATGACATGCTGATCATTTTTCCCTTCTATGGCAACATCAAATTCTCACTCTAACATGTACTTATGACTATTAGGTATTTTTACCGATTAAGCCCTTTTGCTCGTTTTCGCTTAAAACCGAGTAGTACAAGTTGTCTAACATAATTTAAAACCTCATATTCTATCATAAAACACAAAAATACACAAATTTCACCTATGGGTATTTTTCCAAATATGAACCCTAGGTTGAATTATTGCTAGTATAAGCTTAATCGAGCTACTTTCAATATTCATACAACTAATTTAACTTTTAATCTTCCAATTCCAAAATCATGAATCAAAACTGACTAATATAATGTAAATTATTCATATATCTGATTTTGATCCAAACATTATAGCCCAAATCATTAACTTCCCATTTAGATTTGCAAAATCCAAAAACATTCTTCCTTCAAATAATTCGAAGACTCAAGGGTTTCCATACATCCTTTATACTCAAGAATTACTAATCCACTCCTTTCCTTAAATAACATTATTCCATAACTTATAACATCTAACTTATAATGCAGAATTCTAAATCCACAATCAACTCAAATTTATAATGTAATAGATTCATCAACTAATATATTACTCCAAAATTTAACAATACAACTTTTCTTAAATAAAATCTTATATGTATATTTAATTCATTCTCAATATCACTACGAAATTTTAAATAAATGAAACTTTATTAAAAATCCATTAGTAATGACTTTAACAAATCCTATATTAAACCTACAATTAACAATTAATACTAAATCAATTATCATTAATTAGAATATATTACATATTTCACACAAATTTGCAAAGTATAAATTTACATTATCAAAAACTATATTAAAATCTAAAAAATAAACCTAATAATAAAAACATAAGACATATATTATAGAAAATAAATTATATAATAGAAAAACCATGAAAATAAATCGAAAATTAAATAAAAATCATACCGAATACAAACCTAATTAAAACTTCCATAAACCAAGATTAAAAAATAGAATATAACAAAACCAAATCTAAAAATATCATAATATTAACGATAAAACGTCATTAAAGTTAATTACAACTATACAACATCAAAAAATTTAATAAACCATAAAACATAGAATCAAATATAATCTCATAGAACAGAAAATTATCCAAAAAATTACCTCTCACAGAACATCATAATCTATACAACGAATTATTATAACTAGACTACCATCATTTCATCAACAATTAAATTTCATTACACTTTCTTCGGTTTCAACCTAATTATTTAAAATTCTAACATAGACATTTGAAACGAAATTATCACTAACTCCTTATATCCATTCAAATCATTCCATAGCATATCAAATTCATATTCATTCATCTAAGAACTTTCAAAAATTTCATTTCATTTTCTACTTGCATATGTTTCAATATTCTTTCTATTACACATTTAATAATCATTCATTATCAATATATACATCATGATTTATTAAATCATTCATTCTGATACATTAATATTTCTAATCATATTTATCCAACATTATTTTTCAAGACAATTCATTTAATTATAATTCTCCATAATTATAAATTAGCATTAACTTTATTATAAAAAATTTCATTATTCATCACATTAATCATAAAACATTTTATTCATATATAATTATGAGTTATCAATTCTATTTCATTAGCAATATATTATAATAATTATTCTAAATTACATACATTCATTATATTAATATATAATTTTATAACCTAACAACTATATTGTCATCAATTTATTAACTCAATAAACATTAATCAATATTAATCACAATAATACTAATGTCTCATTAATCTAACTATAAATTATATCCTAACACTAAACTTCAAATAAACTTTATCGGAAACGTTAATTATACATTACTACATTTATCTTCATTAATTAAGCAATATAATCATGCTTAAATGAAATTATAAATTTTCAAACTTATCAATTGACAACTTAAAATAATCTTTATCAAAACTTAATAATTTATTGTTAAAATTAGACATTTATTATTAAAATTCTCAGATTTGCAGACTATTATACATATCTCTGAAATTTTCACATTGTTTCAAAACTAACTCATAGATTTAATAATCTGTTCTAATATTTTAAAATTAGGAATCAAGTTAAAGTAATTCTACTATTTACATAATTTAAAATTTATCAGAATAAATCATCGCTTTTACAAAATTAAACTCAGACAATTAAATTAATTCCTATTTTTTAAAATAGCTATATTTTTAATATGTTTTCAAATCTTTGTCATCAATTATTTATTATTTAAAATCTCCATGTTCTATTGCTACTTTAATTTACAATTATGCTATAATTATTCAATTCTATCATTTTCTATAACTAACTAAAGAATTAAATATATAACTTAATATTTAAAAATGTGACTTTAAGTGTCAGATCAAACCTCCATTCCATCAATATTCAAATACAAACTATGTCAATCAATAAAGATAAAATAAATGCATATATATATAATAACTCATTTATAAATTACCAACTATACACATCATTCATTTTCATATGATTTTATATTCATGTTTCATGATTAGTACAATTTAATATGCTTCAAGCAATCATTACACACTTCAACAATTCCATTTCATAAATTACCACTATAATATACTTCATACTAAATTTCAACATATGCAAATGTACCGGATGGAATCCAAATGTCCAATTCAATGTCCTCCCAGAATGAATGGAATACAATTGAAGCCATCAAATTAATACTCAATAACATCGAAATTCATTAACACCAACTCAACAGTTTTATCATCATTCATGTTATTCAGTTTCAACATTCTATACTTCAAAGATTTTCCAACACTTCCATCACTTTCACTCAATACTCTCATTTATATTTAAATAACACATAAATTATTTTTTAAATAAAATTCATTTATTAAAATTACCAAATTAACCATAATAAAATACATATCATTATTAAGACTACTCAAATAATTGTAATAATATTTCACTAGTTTATTTCAATTCACATTAAATTTCAATTGATCATATTACTGATACATAACAATTGCAATATATCCTTTAATACTTTAATTACTTTTCAAAAGTATTGATTTCCCAACATTTTCCTTTTCCCAAATCTAAATTATACTTAGGACACTATTTTATAAATTACTAATTTGTTTTTTGAAATACCTTCTATTTCATTAAAACCATAGTATATAATATAACTATTTACTTATATATATTAAATATTCAAATCAAATTTTTTAAATATATACATGTTATTCTTTTACTTAACTGTCAATTAGCTAATATAAATTGACCAAAATATTTGCAAATAGTTCAAACTTCAATTTCACTTGGCAAGTTGAAATAACTAGCCTATTGTTTTTTTGATGTTATTTACTAAATGGCAAAATTTACTAACATTTCTAAACATGATTCCTTTACGACTTCAACTTACTTCAAGTTTCCTAGATTAAATTGTAAATATTTTAAAACTCTAATTTATTTTAAAACAATTTCTTACCTATAATTAAGTTTATATAATTTCCCTAATTAAATTTAATTTTTGATAAAATTCTTAAAATTTAAAAATATAATATTCAAACCTAAATATTAAAACATTATTAATCGATTTTGGTAAACCATTCTTATTTGCTAAAATTTATTAAATTTTCCCTTTAATTTTTCCAAAATATGAAAACTTCTTCATTAATCTCAATTTTTCAAATTTTCGTAGCGACTCAATCCACTCTTATTATATATCAATTCATCTCACTTAACCGGTTTTAAATTTACCTTCAGTTCATATATCTAATAACATTAACTTTAATGATACCAATTAAATCATAATCATAATAAATTCATGAATCATAATAAATTTTAATTAATTTATGTCCCAAAATAATAGAACATCTCTTTTCATTTCCCATGAAATATCAAAAAAAATTCTTCCATTCATCCAATACATTAAAGTATTTTATGATCCCAATCATGTTAACCCTTAATACATTTATTACTCTATCTTAAATATACATATCCTCATAACCTATTCATCCAATAGTAATTAAAGTCAATTTTAATCAATCAACTTTAATCAGATACTTACATTCATATCAAACTTTTCATCATAATAACTTTAAATTCACATTTAAAATTACATTTACTTTATAATCGATTTTTAAAAATCATTGTTCGACTTATTATTTTATTGACAAATTAATAATTTTCACTTTAAAAATAACTTAAATAACCATTTTAAATAACTTACCAACCTTATAAATTCACTTTTATACTAATTACTCTTAAATCAAAGAAATTTATAAATTCAACAAAACTTACCAATATCAAATAAATTATCAAATTATAAATATCACAAAGAAACTATTAACACTAATGACAAATCGACAAAAAATAAAAAATCCAATAAAAAATCCAAATACCTATAAAAATAATAAAATCAAGAAAACCAAAAATTTACGTAAATTAAAAACAAATAATAAGAAACGAAAAACCCTCAAAAGACATAAATAAATCGATAAAGATCATCAAACCAATTAGAAAATTCATAAATAAATTTAAATCAAAAGAAAATTTCCAAAACAAAAATTCAAAAATCTAATCATCCAATATTATCCAACAAAATATTAAATAATAATACCAATATTCCATCAAATTCAATAAAAATTCATAAAGAATCCAAAAATTTCTTACATTTTCACTATCATAATCTTAAATAATTCACTAACTAGAAGTCATTTCAAATCTTATATCAACCATTATTTACACTTTAATTTCAACATTTATTCATGACTACTATAATTCACAAATCTGTTCTCACAGAATATCAATATTTAATTCATATATACCTTTCTCAGAGTTTAGACCCATTATTCATCATAATTGTTAACCTCTCTTGCCTTCACAAAATATTATCATTCATATGCAAATTCTTTTATACAATTTATTCATTAGCATATACTTTCATACATTCATGTAACAACTTTACTTATCATTCATAATTATTATTCATCATCACATGCTTACAAATTATTTCCATACAATTTAATTCATACATTACTTATTTTATATAAATTATCATATTTATATATAATATTTATAAATCTTTTCTTAAAAATAATATTCATATTATAACATTATTTCAATAATTGCATTTTCATTATATATAATTATATTTATTCATATTATATTCATTTATTCATCTTATCATAAACTATACATCATATTTACATTAATTGGCTTGTCAACACTACAAGGAATGAAAAGGAGGAAGTAAGCATAAATGCTTAGTAAGCTCACATGCAAATAGCAAGTAACACAACTATATAAACAAACATAAAACATCATTTGCATAATCATCACCGAGACATTAATATCACATTTTCATTTATCATCTTACCATATTGTTGTTATATCGAGTTTTCAACCCGAGGGTTAAGTACATACCTGTTCAAAGTATTCATTTCACAACACTTACCACTACGTCCCTTTCATCTCGAGTATTCCTCTATTTGAGTAGAATTTTACCCGTTGAACACATCGAAATATAATTCGGATACATGGAAAGTTTCCACATAAGTGCCACATATGTAGCCAAGCTACCATGTAACCCCCCCATAAGTGAACTCGGACTCAATTCAATGAGCTCGGGCGTTCACATCCATAAGTGAACTTGGACTCAACTCAATGAGCTCGGATGCCTAGTTACATCTCTCGAACTCGAACTCAACTCAACGAGTTCGGACATTCGCATCCATAAGTGAACTCGGACTCAACTCAACGAGTTCGGATGCCCAAATATCCTAGTTACATGTCACTTGTATCCTAATCTATTCCTAAGGTTCAAACGGGATTTTCCTCGAACACATCTCCATGCCATCTTCCGTAAAATACCGAAACCAATACTCGGTAGCACTTTATATTTAATAAATAATTCACATAATTTGCATTTTTTTCGAAAATAACCACAAAGCATATATTTCATGATAAAAATCAGCATATCATATAATTAACATCAATAACTTAAAAATAACAATTATACTACATTATTTACATATGAACTTACCTCGTATGCGAAAATGGCTACTTTTACCATTTCGTCCACAACTTGGTTTTTAGTTTTCCTTGCTTTATCATTTAAAATATAGTCTAATTAGGACTCACATTATTCAAATTGACCCAAACTCATATTTTGGCAAAATTACAGTTTTGCTCCTAAACTTTCACATATTTACACTTTTGCCCCAAAGCTCGTAAATTAAACTTCAGCCTATTTGCTTATGTTTTATGACATGCTGATCATTTTTCCCTTCTATGGCAACATCAAATTCTCACTCTAACATGTACTTATGACTATTAGGTATTTTTACCGATTAAGCCCTTTTGCTCGTTTTCGCTTAAAACCGAGTAGTACAAGTTGTCTAACATAATTTAAAACCTCATATTCTATCATAAAACACAAAAATACACAAATTTCACCTATGGGTATTTTTCCAAATATGAACCCTAGGTTGAATTATTGCTAGGATAAGCTTAATCGAGCTACCGGGACTCCAAAAACGTAAAAATCGTTAAAAACGAGGCTAGAACGGACTTACAATCGAGCTTGGAAGCTTGAAAAACCCTAGCCATGGTTTCTCCTTGCTACATTCGGCCATGGGGTTGAAGATGAGCAAAATTGGCTTTTAATTTTGTATTTTAATTCATTTTACCCTAAATGACCAAAATGCCCTTACTACTAAACTTTCCAAAATTCCATCCATGTCCAATTTTGTCCATAGACTTAGAAATTGGTAAAATTATATTTAAGACCTCCTAATTAATATTTCAAAACAATTTCATACTAGAAACTTCTAGAATGCAAGTTTTGCAAATTATTCGATTTAGTCCCTAATTTTAATTTAAGTACTTTATGCATAAAATTTCTTCACGAAATTTTCACACAATCATGAAATCATATCATAGACCTCAAAATAATCGTAAAATCATTATTTATATCTCAGATTTTGTGGTCACGAAACCACTATTCCGACTAGGCCCAAAATCAGGATATTACATTTACCCTATCAACTAAAGGACTGACATTGGGTCATGGTTGAATATAGGTTGGTGTTCGTGGAGATTTGCGCTCTTCTCGCAAATAGGTGTGTAACCACACTGCTATAAACGTAGATCGACAAAAGCCAAAAAAGTATGACTATTGACGCTACACGAGTGTGCGCTCACTCGTGTGGTAATCCAAACGTGTCAAACGTGGGTGTTTTATCGTAGAGGCTATCATGAGCAATTTTATGGGCTTAGGCCGTCGTGGGCCATGTTGGGCCGAAATGGGTCGTGTGGCCCCTCATGGGTAAACCACACAGACGAGTGGAGATTGTTGGGCCAGGCTGTGTAGCTTACACCGTCAAGACCATTTTTGGGCTTTGAGGGCCACATGACGTGTGGGCCCACATGGGTCGAGTTATGGGTTTTGGGCCCATTTTCACTGTTTGATTGTTAAGGTTGCACGGGTCGCCCTAGACGACTGTGGACCTACTGATGGGTCGGTAGGTATACCTAAATCCTAATTTGATGAAATGACCATTATACCCCTATGAGGTAAAATGACTGATATACCCCTATGATATGTATGAATGTAATCGAGCATAACATGATTTGCATACACGTATGACTTTATGACATGACATATTGCATGGGTATATTTGGAGGAATTGTACTGTGCTGGCAGCTCTGCTGCAAATACTGTTTAGTGCCGCAATCGGTGTTATATTTTGGAGTGTAAGGATGGGTGGGTCAATTTTATCCCCACATGGAGTGTAGGGCTGGATGGAGTGGAGTGTAGAGGATGGATGGGTAGGACTTCTAATTGCATTTCTATTACTATTACTGAAATGGGCTAAGGCCCACACTGATACTGATACTGATACTATAATGAGCTAAAGCCTAACTGATACTGGGCTGTCACTGAAACGGGCTTACATACTGAGTATTTGCCTAATGTTTGATTGACTACTGTTAAGGGATTACATACTGAGTTTTCATAAACTCACACTTCTGCTTTTCTCCGCAGGTAATCCTTAGGCAGTCGGTGCTGCGAGGGACTCGATGGTGGCCACACAACCGCACTTGTTTTCACTTTTTAATTTTAAATTTATGTGTAATTTAATTTGGGTATTTGATATGTAATAAGGCCTCTTAAAGTTTTTACTTTTGATTAGGATTTATCTACTTTGAACCATAACTGCTAGAAGTAGGCCACGGTTTTTATAAGGATAAATTTTTTCTAAACACCACGCTACTGCACCATATTTTAAAAGCTTACACTACAAATATTATTTTTAGAGTTTAATAACAATCTAATACAATTAAAATTTTACTACACGAACTTGACTTTTAACAATAAACAAGATATCCTAAAGTTTCGTAAAAGGTCACAACGAGGGGTTTGATATAGAATAGATTTTTCAAATGGAACGATGCTTTCCAAAATACACTTCAATGTGACATCGTAGATTTGGCCATAACGTCTAGGCCGGTTTGGGGTGTACAGTGGCTAACTTGTTGAAGAATGTTTGTGTTTAGGCATTTGGAAATTGAATTGAGTATACCTTATTTATTGCCTTAATTGTATAAATGGTAAGTTTAATTCTGAATTATACAGGCTTACTAAGCTATAAAGCTTACTCTGTTTCTTTTTCCATGTTTTATAGAGGTTCAATAGCTCGCTCGTTTCGAACAAGTCAGAGTTACGCATCACACTATCCTGTTGTCGATTGGTACTTTTGAAATTGTGTATATATGTAAAAATGGCATGTATAGGCTAGTATTAAAGATGATAAGTATGGTTACTTGAGATAATGAAATTTTTGGTACATTTTGTGGTATAAGTCTAAGCCATGTGATTTGGCTAAATTCGGTACAATGTTGTGGTTGTATATATTCAATTATGGTATGTTTGATAAGTAGTAGATGGAATGGAATTATACAAATGTTATCATGATATGTGGTTGGCATATGATTGGAAAATGCATGATGTTAACTAGGTAAATGAATACTATGTTGAATTAGTATCATCTATGTATAAAATGTATTGGAATGGCTACTTATTGGGTTATGAATTGATGAAATTCTATGCTTGTGCATGTATGTGAAAATAGGGTGGGAAAATGGCTTTGCAAATAGCCTATTTTTATCCACACAGGCAGAGACATAGGTGTGTGTCTCGGCCGTGTGTGACAAATGGTTATGTTACACGGCCATGTGTCCCCTGGTCTTGAATTAAAATGAAGTCAGTATCTTCCACATGGTTTACACACAGGCATGTGATTGGCCGTGTGGTACAAGTTAGTATACCCCCTAATTGGCACATGGCCAAGCACACGGGCGTGTGACTTGGCCGTGTTGCATAAGTCAGTATCTAAACATCACAATTAGTATCTAAACATCACATACTTGAACAAGTTCATATGGCTCATTTCATGCATATAACTCTAGTCTATTTAAGTTCTAAAACATACCACATTTAACCATCTCCAAACCATTCAAAACATACCATAAGAGCCTTATCCTATTATGCACCTAAAACACATCACAATTGACTATTTTCAAACCAACCCATTGTACCAATAAGACATACACATCCATTATCAAAACGTGAACAAAAGGACCTACCTAAACAAGCATTATAAGTTCATCAACCATATATAAACATCAAAGCACAAGCATGCCAAGTTACCATTTACGTATTCATCGAAAACCATTATAAACCACCCTATACATGTTAATATTGTCATTTCCAAACATAATAACCTAGTTCAATTATGATCTAAAACATGTCACAAGTACCCATTTTCAAACCATCATCAACATGCCAAGAGAACCATATCAACAACCACTTTAAAGTAACCAAAATCTCATAACTTGGTAAGACATCAAGGTGTGCCAACCAACATAGCTATCCAAAGCTTATACATGCCAAAAAACTATTAACACATACATCATAATACTAATACAAATCACCTTAATCATGCCATTATAAACCTTAGCAAATTACAAAAAAACTACTAAATCGTCTACTAGATAGTTTGATAGATCTCTGAAGAGCTTCCAACCGATCGAGCTTTCGATAATCTAAAAAAAGAAAAGAAAAATAACTACGTAAGCAATGAGGCTTAGTAAGCTCGTATAAACTTTAAACATAGCTTACCATTTCAATAATGAAATTTATGAAATAATATAAACCTTTACCAATGCCTTAAGCTTAATAAAAGCCTATATAACACTATCAAACTCATAAGTTAGTATACTTGTTCATGATACATATGAAATCAACCATGTATAAACATAACATTTAATTCATCATCATTACCATACGATTATGATTCATTCAATTTTCTTACTTACCATTTCCAATACCATGAGTTTAATATAAGCCTATTCAAGCATCATCAAGCTCACTTGTTAGTAGATTCATTGAAAATTGTATAAACTCATTTATAACATAAATAGATTTCATAAGATACATTACATAAACATCAACCTTTTCATATAGTTATGAACCTTTCCATTAAGTTAGTTACTATTCCATTATTTTTCTTACCCCTTGAACCATCTAGAATTATATCGGATACTCGGGAAAGCTCATGCGAAGTGTGCCTTTACATATAACCATAATCTTTTCTTTACATGAATGCTCATACGAGCTGTGAAGTGGGCCTGCTCATATGAGCTGTGTGTAGAAATGTAAACTACACAATGCTACTTACATGAGTTGTAGAGAATCTGAAACAAACGCAGGAACTCAACCATCAGTAGGACATTCAAGACCAGCACCCGAAACATGAAATCCCTAATGACATGTCATCTGTATCCTAAGAATTCTTAAAGTTCAACTAGGACTTAATATCCGTCAATTCATCATGGCATTGATACAATTATATATTGATCCATTTACATAAAAAATAGCATAGTAAATATTCAAGTTAAATAACATTAATACAGTAATCGTTCATACGAACTTACCTATGCCGAAACAATACCCTAACGTGATCCAACGACTAATCCGCTATTTTGGTTTTCCCGCGATTAGTGTCTGTTTGAGTCGTTTCTTGATCTAGATAAATATTTTTATTCAATTTAATCCCATTCCAACATTTAAATAATTAATTCAAATTATAACCCTTATTAATGGAAAATTTACAAAATTCCCCCTAATATTTTACCTTTTATGCAATTTAGTTTCTAAACCCGAAACTTGAAATTGAACCACTTTTAATTAAAATTCATGCTAGACAATCTTCATAGCGTTCATAATCAACCCATTTTCATCATCATTTCCCAATATATTTATGATATTTTACTAATTAAACAATTTAATCCCTAAACCTTAAAATTATTAAAAATCACATAACAAAATGAGTTTATTCATCATATAAACTTAATAACCTATCAACCAAATTCAAACACCAACATCATTCATGGTAAATATCTAGAATTTTAATAATTTTACAAATTAACCCTTAGTCCAGCTAATCTAAGTTAAAACGAGCTCAAAAATATAAAAATCATTAGAAATAAGCTTAGATATACTTACATGCAATTTGGCCGAAAGACAAAGTAGCTTGAGGCTTTTCTTTTTCTATTTTCATGGTGGTTTTCGATGGTTTAAAGAACAAAACAAAGGAATGATGTCATTTGTTTTATTTTAATATCTTTTAATTGTTTTTTAATTAATAAAACATATATATACATAACAAAACAATGCAAACCGTGCCAACCTTTTTAACAATGGTATATTTGCCTCATAAACCCTTGTACTTTGCCAATTTATCTTATTAACTAATAGAGACTTACTTTTGAGACTTACTTTTGTAACTTTTACAATTTATTCCTTTCTAATTAATTAACTATTTAAACATTAAAATTTCTTAACCAAATTTTAATACAACCTTAATAACACTCGATTTATAAAAACGAGGTCCCAATACCTCATTTTCTAAAACCACTTGACTTTAGGGTCATACCATTTGAACCTAATTATTCATTAAAATTTATTTTAATGCCATATTTTAATACCATGCTTTAGGGTCATACTTACATATTGGATTTGTGGCCCTAAAACTACTATTTCTGACACCACTGAAAAATGGGTTGTTACATGTAACATGGTTATTATTAAAATTACGTTAATATCACTTTTCTGCTGCTAAATTGTAAATGTGTTTTGTTAATAAAGTAATTCAGATTTTCAAACTAAGTTTTCAATAGTAAACATCGTTGTAATGAAGATGTTAAACTTAATCATTTTTTAAGTCCTGAGTTTTTTCTAAAAATAGACTAAGCTTTCTTCCAAAATAAATAAATATTCTAAATTAACTATTTTATAACCCCCGATCGCTAATAGGTTATAACGTCTAGGCTGGGTTGGGGAGGTTACAAGTTGGATTGGTATATTTTGACATATAACTTTGAGATGCTTGCTATATGAAATTACTTGTTTTAGTGTGGAATGGGATAGGTGAGGTTGGTATGAAATGATTTGATGAATTTGTGATTATTGACATTGATTTGTCGAAGTTTGAACTATGTTCACGTGATGAATGTTTTGATGGAACTTTATACTTTTGGTATGATTGGCAAGATTCAGGACCTATTTAATTAATGCATTTTCATGTCATTTCACATCATACGATGTTGAAGTAAGTCATTGATGACTATTTGAGTTGATTTGGTGTGTTTGAGATTGATATTCGAGACAGGGACTAAATTGATTAATGTAAAAAAATTAGAATTTTACTTGATATTTGATAATTGGCAAGGAATTATGTTATATAAGCTATGAAATTATGATGTGTCTAGTTAATAGGGTTAAAAATGCATGAATTGGTTAAAGAGATAATGGAATGAAATATGATGAAAATTATGAAATTGATACCATCTAATTTGAGTTGGAAATGAGCTTTAAAGGCTACTTGAACAAAACCAAGCTTTTGGATTTAGAATTGGTTATTATGATACCTGAAATTGAGAAAATATGAATATATAATGTATGCTAATAATTTGTATTCATGCTTGTGACATGTGGGAAGAGTTTATTTGTAATACCCCCTACCCGTATTCATTGCCGGAATAGGGTACGAGGTATTACCGGAGTTTACGATTTTTTTAATTCAAATAGCCCCTTTATAAATATCTAACCTTCCCTGCAATATTAAATCGAGACCAATCCACATCAACCAAACCAATTCAACATTATTTCAAGATAAATTCATGCATATTTATAAGATAACGTCATCACATACCCAAAACCAAGTTTGTTAACCATACTAATGGCTACTTTACATTCATTTCACGTTAACATTTACTTTATTAGCTTATACATGCCATTGATTTCCAAAATAAAGTTTCTTTATATACCAAAATCCTAAGGTTGATAATGTGATGTGTCTCCGACCAAATCCGACCTCCGAGCTCTTAACACTACAAAACAGGGGAAAATGAAACAGGGTAAGCACTTTGTGCTTAGTAAACTCATGTAACAAGAATTATACTTACCTAATATTTTCAATACAATACAATAAACATTCCTATATCCATTCAATGCATTATTACCCTAACATGCACAAACTCAACATTCAAGTTAATACAATAATTTCCATGTACCAATAATATATACTATGATTGATGAGCTCATCAATACATGATTTCCATTTCCTTATATATATATATATTTTTTTTTTTCATATTTATCTCGTTGAATTTCTTGGAATTTTCGATGGATTTTCAAAGGTAAACTTTTAGTGCACATTTCCAGATCCGTCAATTCATATTCATGTGCGCACATTTCCATTTCAGAGAGCACACTCCTGCGAACCTCATCCTTACAGCGGGATTACCAGTCCAGGCTAAATCCCCTGTAATATAAACTCATAGAGTATTGTCGGGATTACCAGTCCAGGCTAAATCTCTTGCAACGACAATTACTCGATGAGCTTGGATCCAATTACCAGTCAAAGCTAAATTGGACCCTAATTCGGATTACCCATCTGGGCTAAATCCATTTTCCACATATTCTTCGGGAGGGCTATATCAGGATAGGATTACCCGTCCGGGCTAGATCCTTTTTACCGTCAATTCCTTTTTAGAGATCCAATAAATTTTCCTTTCATTCAACCGGGATTTCTTCCCCCTTTTTATCAAATATATCAATGTATCATCAATTTTCATACAATGAACATTCAAATCATATTCACATCAATAACATACATTCCAAGCATTTAAGAATATAATTCAAGTTACACGAACTTACCTTGATACTTGTTCTTGTACAAAAATCTACTAATCCTGAACTTTTTCCTTTCCTCGATCTAGCTTCGTATTTGAATCTTCTGGATCTAAATAAATAAATTTAATTATCAATTTAATACATTTCATGTTCATATGCAACAATTTCTATAATTTCATTATTATTATTTATAGTTTATTCAAAGCTGTCTATTTGAGTCATAGTCACTAAATTATTTATAACTCGAGCTACGGAACTCCAAATTAATATCTGTTAATTTTACCTGAAACTAGACTTATATATATTCTTACCATTAAATTTTTAGAATTTTTGGTTTATCCAATAAGTACAGTTTATTCTTTAAAGTCACCCTTGTTCTGCTGTCTGATAGTTCTGACCCTTCTTCACTAAAAATTAATTATCTCTTCATACAGAATTCAGATGATGTTCCCGTTTGTTTCTCTTGAAAATAGATTCATTAAGTATTCTATGAATATAAATTTAAGCCCCTAATTATTGTTATTAAATTTTTTATGATTTTTCAAAGTAAGAACAGGGGAACTCGAATTCATTCTGACATTGTCTCACAAAATTCATTATATCTCATGATTTACAGATCCATTGCTTACACCGTTTCTTCTATGAGAAACTAGACTCAATAATATTCAATTTCATATTTTTTTCATCTTCTAATTTTATTCCTAAAATTTATGGTGATTTTTCAAAATTAGTCTACTGCTGCTGTCCAATATTGTTTTAATGCAAGCTGTTTATTACAATTTTTCCCCTAAGCTTTTAATAAATAATAATGTCGTCCCTACTGAATTAGCCTCTCAATTGAGCTTATTTTTCTCAATTAACACTTTATTATATCACCTTAAACTACTTTACAACCTTTAGGAATCAAAATTTCAGCAATAGACTTTAATTCCAAATATTTTCACAATTAGGTCCTAAAAATCAATTTCTATTGAAATTACCTAATAAAATCATCTCATAAACAAATTAAAGCTTTACTTTCATTCTATTTCATCATAAACTTACAGCACTCAACCATGGTGACTTTCAATTTTATCCATGAAATCAAAAACTAATGAATTTAATAGTAGGACCTAGTTGTAAAAGTCTTAGAAATACAAAAATTACAAGAAAAAGGCAAGGATTAACTCACTTGGTGCAAAAATGATGGAATACCAGCTTAGAGAACCCTCCTATGGAGTTTTTAGCTGCTGGAATTGAAGAGAAATGAAGAGAAATCTAGATATTTCCTATTTAGTCCTAGTTTTATTTAGTTAATTTTGTAATATTCCAATTTTGCCCTTAATTTATCAATTTTCCTGCTGATTTCATGCCCTTTCCGTCCAGCCCAAATAAATTTTGGGTCTAATTGTCTTTTAAATCCTCTCTCATTAGACACTTAAGCTATTTAATCACCCCATCCACTTTTACACCTTTTATAATTTAGTCCTTTTCATTTAATTAACTATCCAAACATTAAAATTTCCTAACGAAATTTTAATACCACATTACTAACATTTCATAAATATTTATAAAATTATTTTCGACTCGGTTTTAAGAGATAGAGGTCCCGATACCTTATTTTACCCAATTTCTTCAATAATTTCTTTTTCTAACTAACTACTAAATCGGTAAAATTTTTCTATCAATATTTTCATACGATTTTCCTATCATATCAATTTTCATGCAAAAATATTGAAATAAATTTCTCTTTAAATCGGATTTGTGGTTACGAAACCACTATTCCGATAACCTTGAATTTAGGCCATTACATTATTTGCCTAGTTGATGAGTAAATTGTGATTTCAAATAAATAGGTTAATATGATTATATTCTTAAGTGGACAGTTGAGATTTGAGTAAACGTGTTATTTATAACTTGAAGGAATCGATGTGAAGGGCATGAGTTAAGTATGAAATGTATTTGATTCAATTAGGTGCATTTTCATAATTATGTTATGTTAACTTGAATCATAGATTACCACTAAGTCATGTACTGTGCGTACTGTTTGTTTTCTGTGCACAAGTTAGGTTCAATTCAAATATCTTGAATGTCATATTCAACATCCAACAACAATCCCGGGTTCACAAAGTTTGTTCACCTTTGGTTTTTGTTTTAGTTGGCATGTACACAATAGATTAAGTCATGTTGGTTTGATTTACCTAGGTATGATATGTGTTTGTTTTGAAGTTACATGTATGTATATATAATCTTTTGAACTCAAATGGTGATGTATTTATTGGCCTATTCTATTAGTAGTTACAAATGATTAATGCCATAATGAAGTGGTAAAATGATAAATATTCTAATGACCTTATTGTGATTAGTGTGTTTTGTTTGGTTAGATAGTAAGAATGATTAGATGATTAAAAGAGGATGATGTTTAGAAATGAATACTTATATAAAGCTCATGTGTATTAAGATTAAGTATTGAGGTGTGCATTTGATGTTTGGGAATGGTATGCATTGGTTATGTATGACATGGACATTTGATTTGGTGTATACTTGTAATACCCACTGGTCTGATCAGTCAATTGATAAATAGAGGTGTTACCGAAAGAGACCGAAAGAGACTGAGATCAGTACACACAACATAAAAACCAGGTCCCAAAGTCGCTTAGTGAACTTTGGACTTATTTCACTCTAACTGAAAACATACATTTATAAAAATTAGAAATGTCATTTACATAGTGAAAGTCATGTTTGGCGATGTGCCACAAAGATACACCTTATACAAAACTTTAAGAGAGTACGAACTAGATTCACTAAATACAACAAAAGTAAGCTATTAGCTAGCCAAGCCTACGAACTACCCAAATATGTACATGTTACAAAATTTAAACAAAGAAGTGGCTCATAAATGAAGTCATGATTTGGTTCAGTCCCTTTCTTTAAGTTTGAAGTGAGACCTAAGGTATCTGAAAATAGAATGAAGGAAATTGGGTAAGTTCAAATTGAACTAAGTGAATTCTAAGGATTATAACCTTTGAATCAAAGGTAAATAAATTGATCCAAAAATAGAGCTCTCAAGTATAACATGTAAACAACAAAAACACCCAAACAAGCTAGTTGCATCTACCATTTCAAGTTGCGTACATTTAGCATGCCAAAAGCTAACAAGATAGAAAGCTAACTTAGTAGAGGAACTAAACAAAACTAAACCAATACAACATAAACATTGCCACTACTCACACATTTCCACAGCTCACAAATTTAATTTAGCTCGCACATTTGACATAGCTTGCACATTGACTTATTGGGTTGGCAAGCATGTAACACCCTAAACCCGGCCTAGAAGTTAGGCTCGAATCCGGCGTGTCACATTGAAGTGTTTTTTGAAAACCTTATTTTCATTGAAAATCCTTCTTATTTATTTAAAACTTAAGTCTCAATTTGTGTTTGTTAATTTCGAAATATGGCTTATTGAAAAGTTGTATGCTTTTAAAACCTTAATTGTTGTTATAAACGAAAACCAAGTAAGTTGCGGAAGCTTTATAAAAGTTCGTAGTTTACAAAAACGTGTTGATAAAAAAATAATTAATGTTTTTAGTAAACCGAGTTCTAGTTAAAGCAGATAATAAATGTAACAAGTAAAGATCCCCAAACTAAAACAAAATCCAAAGAGGCCTTATTACAAAATTTAAAACCCAAATCAGAATTTAAAATAGAATTAGAGTCCAAGTAATCGTATGGCCATCTTCGAGTCCCTCGCAGCACCGATCCACTAACGCTGGGGATTACCTGAGAAAGGAAAAAAAATAAAAGACGGGGTGAGTTTGGAAAACTCAGTGTGTAAAGTATCCCAACCAGAGGCCAAATCAGTTCAAGCTTTACTGGGCCTAAACCCTATTCAGAAATCAGAGTTAACTGGGCCTAGCCCATATCAGTATCAATCTGGGACGTAGCCCTATTACAAGTCGAGATATATATTGGGCCTTGCCCATATTAACACAGTTGGGCCCATTTCAATATAGTTGGCCCATAGCAAAACAGTCTCATATGATTAATGCATGATAACCCCATCCAACCCTGCACTTGCCTTCGTCCATCCCTACACTTCCTATGGGAAATAAATCACCCACGCCATCCCTACACTTACAGCGTTAGCACAGATTGCGGCACTAACTATAATTCGCAGCAAAGCTGCTTATATCAGAATATGTGGCACAGCCACCAGAATGGGTTCTTCCTCCATAACAAAACCCAACCCCATACAGTATGACATGTATGCAGAATATATATAATTAACAAGGCATGCTTCAGAAAGGCAGTCAGATTATAGCGTAAGAACAGTTATTTATCCTCAAGGGGCGTAATCATAAACTTACCCCTTTTGGGGTATTACGATAATTCTACCTTACAGAGGTATTTCAGTAATTTTATCAGTCTTTTTAGGGTTTCATGCTCATTACAGTTATTAACGTGTCTTCAGAATACTTACCGGACGTTTTTACCAAAATAGGCCCATTGCCCATTACTCAATTTCGGCCCATTGAAGCCCAAATTCACCGGGGTGCACGAAATTGTGCACTTTGCAATCTTACCTTTGAAGTTACCAAAATTATCAATACAAACAATCCCACGAGCGCTCGCACGCTTGCAAGTTCTCAAAATATCAGCTTTTCGGTATTTCAGCTTTTCGGCTTTTGCCGATCTAGTCTACTAGTAGGTGTCATTTACACACCTATTTTTTCGATGAAATGTTGACAAGTTCCATACACGAGTTGCCTACAATCAGTTACTAACACGTTAAACTATGAACCCATAACAACTTATATACAAATCCCTTTACCAATAATCGGCCATAACACCTTAGGCACTAAAGTTCTTACCTTTGCCGGAATGTGGACTAGATCTAAATCTAGTCTTTCCAATTATCCAAGCCCTCAATCAGTAGCCTTTAATCCACACTAGAGCAAAACAAATCAAATAACACCACTAAACCCTTTTAGTTTTGTCGACAGGCACCCTTTGCCTATAGGGGTTTTCGACTTTTCTTTAAATCCTGAAATAAAGAATGGAAATAAGATTCCGAGTACTTACCACCAACGATGTACTTGTCAAGAGCGTTTCCAACATTTCCCCAATCTTAGATCCACAGTGAATCCAATCTTAAAATGCGAGTGGAGAATAGAACTAGATATTAATTCCCGAATCACTATGACTTATGAAGGTTTCGGCTTTTAAGGGTAATAGGCTATCTTTAATCGAGAGAAAAGATGAGTAAAAAGAGAAGAGAAGAGTAGAAGAAGATAGGTTCGGTTATTGATGAAGAAGAGATGAACAAGAAGGAAACAACTCATAAAAGCCCAAAATTAAAATAACAGTTTCGGCACAATTCCTTCCTGACTTAAATTCCATGTTTTGCTCATTAATTCCTAGCCAAATTCAATGTTTGAATTTCATTCAAACTCCTAACCGATCAGCAGCCTTATCCACCGCTTCATCATACTGCTAAGAAGAGTTTTAGTCCAACTCTACTACTCTCCCTCACGCATGCAGCAAAAATAGAGTCCTTCACGCGCACAGCAGCTCGAACCTGGGTCCTCCAGGCACACCCCCACGCTGCTGGACACTGGGACGCAACCTTGTTTTCGATATAATACTACCACAATAATTTAAAACCCTTACCTGTTTCAGTTCTAGCCTGCTTTAAAAAATAAAACAGAATTTGCCCGCGCAAGGACTCGAACCTGCGCCCTCTCTGCGTGCCTGGGACGCTACTGCCACTGCGCCACGAGCACTCCTTATGCTGGATTAGGCTCGCAACTCCTCTTAACCCCTATTTTAACAGCAACCTGAATACTAAAAGAAAACAACCATTGGCGCGCGCCGTGCCTTGAACCCAGGCACCTCCCATGCCCTCCTAGTGTGCTTAGCCACTGGGCCAGGTGCTTGTTTGTGCTAAAACTCAGCCCAAATTATTAATAAGGCCTACTTCCCAGATTCCTTAAGGTAATATAAAATTTATTTATTTTTTTTGCTAGAGTCTTGAATCGAACCCAAGCCTTTTCCCACACTATAGATCCATCGTAATTCACTTAGATCCTACACAAAATAATTAATAACAATATTGATAATAATTTCTCGTAAAAAGTTAAAACATCAATAATTCTATCTCTGGCCATCTTCTACCCGAACTCGGACTCCAAACCCAATATTTCTAGGCCCAATTTTTTTCGGGCATTACAAAGCACATAACTACTTACAAAGAGTTCACAGATAATTGGCATACAAAGAGCTCACACATAAATACTTTTCAAAGTTAGTTCACATATACTATATAGAGTCATGTCATACAGATTATACAGAGTTAGTTTGCACATATATACAGAGACATTTCACACGTACAATAAGTTGACAATTCACATAATCTTTGAAAAGAACTCGCATATAAATACTTTATACAATTCATGGAACCTTCCTTGTGCTAGCCCCCGATCTTAACATATCTACCTCTACAAAGCCATTATTTCATTTCAAATAACATCCCTCCATAAAGCCCATATTTCATTTGTATCAATAGCTCTTCACAAAGCTACATTGAAATTTGAACACGTTTGTGTTGCCTCGCAGGGCCAGGGTTTTTGCCAATCACAGTTTGCGTTTATATGCCCTATAGGAGGTGAAAACATATCAGAACATTATTTTCCATTCACAAAAAAATCCAATTCTCCCATCACAAACACATTTCAACAGTCACCTCAATTCCCTCAATTCATCCGTCTCTGGATACGAGTCACTAGCACCAAGGAAGGTTTAATCATTTTTATCTTTACACTTAGGAAGGTTTAATCATTTTTATCTTTACACTTACATTAAATTTCTATCCTTACAAATTACTAACACAGAAAGCACATTGACCAATATACATACAATCACTTGAATGCAAAAATTACAACCAATGGTTAGATAACGTAGATTTCTAACATTACTAGTAGTCAATGCTAACAACTTATTAGATTTAAAATTCAAGTAGACTTAAACATGCAGTTAGTAAACTAAAGATATCATTTAGCTTTTCTTGGACAGTCGATACCTTTATGTTAGTTCATTAATTTATCAAGCTCAAAAGTTAAAAGAACTCACAAAATTCTTCCAAGGACATTTTTATCTACTCATCATGCTCCTTCCCTTTTCCATTATGGCCTTCTCCCACTTCTTTAGCAACAATACTCGAAAGAATAACTCCCAGGCAAGCCAAATCTAGGGCTTTCTCCCACATACGACCAGTGTTATACTCTTATCTCCCAATCGAAACAAACAAAAGAAAACATAGAAAGAAATTGTAGTTCTCTCCTTTATTCCCATCCCTTCCTATTTCGGTCCTGATATAAATTAAGATTAAAATACTTAACCAATCAATGCTCTTGGTCGGCCACCAATCGAAACACATACACACACCAATCCACTAACCATTTACTATTATTGATGGGCCACTAGGTGCCATGCACAATGACAAATTCGCCTCCTTTAAGCTTTACACATACCTTGAAATGTGTCTCTTCCTATAAGGTGATAAGGTGGACTATTAAGCTCGCAAACTGACAAGATCACAAAGAAGAAATGAATAGCACATGAAATGGCCAGACAATTACGAAGTAACTTGTGAAGAGGTGCGAAAATTAAAATTGGACAAAATTCTTACATAACAAACGTGCTCAGAAAATTCTTATATTGATTCTACTTGATCAATATCTTTAACAACAACCTAAATTACTCAATTTAAAATCGATTACTTTAGTTCAATCGTACTCTAAATTAAAGGTCCAAAATTTAGGTGTGACAATATTTATGTGTTGTTGTGTAATTGATAGGAAAGACTTGATGACGGAATTGGTTGGATGAAATTGATGTTTAAAGCATGATATAATGATTTTTCATAATTTGATATGTTAAATTAGGCTCCCTAGTATGCTTAAAGAGTTTGTTTCCTTGTAATTTATATGTTTTTGTCGTGTTTTTACTTAGATTTTGTTCTTTGTTTTACTAAGTGAAATTGTGCATTTTATGCCACTTTTGAGACTCGAAATGACCAAATATGCCATAGGGACCCTAACTATTGATTGAATGTTGTAGGGAGTCAACAGTGGCCCAAACATGAATGAAAACATCTCCTAGAAGTGGGGTATTGCAATATCAAAGTATGAAAGTCGTGATACCCCATGACAATGTTAAAACAAGAAGAATTAAAGCTGTATACAGTGGTATCGTGATACTAGCGTTGGGTATCACGATACCCAACCTCCCTAGGTCCCTCTAATTCGAGGCTTTCGTGGGTATCGTGATATCATTGTATGGGTATCGCGATACCACTATCGTGAAGAGACAAAAATTGGCTACAGGGGTAGTCCTTGTCCAACTTCAACTCCAATAAAATTTAGAAATTGAGGGGAATTTTGGGCATAAAATTTGGGTTGTAATTAGATTAAAAAGCCATGTTTGGTTGAGAACAAGAAGTGTAGTGGATCGAGCTTATAGTTTAGGGTTACTTTCATCTTGTTCTTCTTAGTGTTAATGATAGTCTGTTAATTTAGTTATCACTATAGCTAGGTTTATGTACATGTTTAGTATCTTAACTTTGCTTATAATGACATTTTCATCTCTAGTTTAATGTTACTTCAGTTGGTTTTCTTTTCATCTGTTAAAAATTTCAGCTTTATTGTTCTTATTCATTTATCTTGTTGCTTTTCTTTTAACTCTTTCAAAGTAGAAACTAAAGCTTTCATCATTTTGTTCAAGTTTTGTATTAATGGCTTCTATGTGTATTTCTTTGATATTCGTTAAATTAGATATGTTAATGGGTAACTAAACCCTAGGAGATTGGTTGATGGAGATATGGGTAAACTAATTTTTGGGTCGGGGACTAAATTGTAATAAATTAGACTAAATTGAATGAACTTTAAAACTTAAGATTGATGCCTCTAAGGGTAAATCAAGATAAGTGAGATCGAAAGGTAATCTTTTTGGGCACCAATTCATTAGTCTCGGGTTAGTCAGGTGAGATCGAGAGATAAACCAGACTAATTTTTCTAATTTGGTAAAATAGATCAAGAGGTAAAATGGAGCCACTTTAGAAGTTTAAGCAATTTAGATCCCTAATTCGATTATTAATGAATGACACTAAGGTCAACCAACCACTGTTTGTCATTGCTTTGTTAGTTTCAAACTTTTCACTTTTTACAATTTAGTCATTTTCTGTTTTAGGTAATTAATTAGTTTTAACCAACTTCATTTATGACTGCTTAGCAAGTAGCTAGCTAGACTTCTTCATTGCATGCTTGTCGAACAGGAATCATTGAATCGCTAACTCCTTTGGGTGTGATCCTTGGAATACTCTGGTGTTCCATTGTAACACAATAGATATTACAACTGACTTGCCACACTTGCAGAAACAACACATACTTACTTTGATTTGATTATCGTATTAGTGTTTATTCTCAGCTCCGATGCATGCATGCCGGGTAGCGGTTATATAAGCATGTTTAATAAGTGTTATAAATTTAGAATTATTGTTCATTTGGTAAAAAAATAAGATTGAAATAGATATGCATAGTTGTTTATTTGAATTGCAGATTTTTGGAATGAAAAATTGCAGAAATAGTATGTAACATAGCGACTAGATCTGGGCTCTAGGCCACAACGCGATGAGAGACTCCATTGTTGTGACGAGAGAAAAACAGTATGTCACCTCGTGACATCAATCCTGTATTTTGAAACTGTTACCATTCAGTCTTAGTTCAATCTCGGGTTAACTTTATAGCTTTCGTAAGGTCATATAAAAATAAAAAATGTATATTTATTGTTTTTTTTTCTTGTGACTCTTATATTTGTATGATTAATTATGTGTATTCATATCTAAATTGGACGTAGTTGCTCTGGAAATGAATGTTGCACACTAATGCTTGGACTCAACGAACAGGTCAAGTATAGGGTGTTATAGTATTGATTATCGACAACTGAATAAGTTGACAATCAAGAAAAAATATTTGTTGTCGCGTATCAACGGTCTATTTGACCAATTTAAAGGTACAACTTTATTCTTAAAAAAATTATTTGAGATTTGGATGTTATCAGCTGAAGTTGAAAATAATGACATACTGAAAGCAGTGTCTGTATAAGGTATGGTAATTATAAGTTTCTAGTGATGCCATATTGGCTGATGACTGCCCTTGTAATCTTCGTGGATCACATAAACTACATTTCCAACCATATTTGGATCAGTTTATGGTAGTTATTATTATTGATATCTTATAATGTTCAAAATCAGAAGAAAACAATGAAAAGCCTTTGAGAATTGTGTTGCAAATGTTGCATGAAAAGCAACTATATAAGAAGTTTATCAAATGTGAATTCTGGCTATTATAGGATATTTGTAAATGAATTTCCTAAGACAACATGTCTAGAAGGAGCTTTTGCAAAAGAGTATGTCATTCGTACAGAATGGCCAATGCCAAGAGAGTGTTGTGAAGTTGAAAGCCATGATGTTCAAAGAGCCAATTTTGACCTTGCCTGAGTCAGGGAAGGAATTTGTAATATTTACTGACGCTTCACTGAATGAATTGGAATGTGTTCGGATGTAGGATGGTAACGTAATTGCCTATAGATTCTGAAAACTAAAGCCCAATGAATGTATTATCTGACTTATTATTTGGAGGTAACCTCCATAGATTTTGCTCTAAAGTATCTGAAGGCACTATATATATGATGAAAAGTGTCATATTTATATGGATCTTAAGAGTCTTAAATGCGTCCTCTCCCAAAAAGGCTTTAAATCTAGGTCAACGTCATTGGATTGAGTTGTTGAAAGATTAAGATTGCATGATTGATTATTATCTTGGAAAAAAAATGTTGTGGTTGACGCCTTGAGTCAAAAGTTAGCATTTAAACTGAAAGCATTGTTTGCTCAATTAAGTATTGGGGATTGTGGTAGCTTGTTAGACGAATTAAAAATAAATGTTGTGTTGATTAGTCAGATAAAAAAGGTGCAATCAACAGATAGTAAGATGGCATGAGAAATAAAGCTTGCCAGTGAGTAGAGGCTGAGCATCAAATTCTCACTGGGTTGTTTCATCTATTTCAATTCTTGAATGGAAATGGGAGCATTAATTGACTTTAACTGAATTTTTCTATAAAATAACTTCCAATCAAGCATTCAAATAGCTTCGTATGAAGCTCTATATGGTCGAAGATGGAGATCACCTTTATGTTAGATAAACTTGAGTGTGGGAAAGACTATTGGGCTAGGATTAATTTAGGAAATAGAAGATGTGGTCAAGCTAATCAGAGGAAGATTAAAATCAACCACAAATAGGAAAATATCTTATGTCGATATATTAAAATTAGCCTCAAATAGGAAAACATCTTATGTCGATATGAAAAAAAAGATATTGATTATGTTGTAGGTGATAAAGTAGTATGGAAAATCTCTCCATGGAACAAGATCTTGCTTTTTGGCCACAAAGGGGAGCTAAGTCCCAAATATGTTAGGCCATATAAGATCATTGAGAAAGTTGGACTGGTTGCTTACCGTCTGACTTTACTATCGAAGTTACGAAAGATTCATGACGTGTTTCATGTATCTATGCTTTAACAATATTGATACAATCCTTTCCATATTATATCGCAAAAAGAAATTAAAATTCAATTTGATTCATCATATGAAGAAGAATCGGTAGAGTCTTAACTTGAAAAGTAAAAGAGTTGAGAAATAAATGCTTGCCAACATTGTAAGCGTTATGGTGCAATTATAACACAAGAGAAGTTAGCCAAGGAACCGAAAGTGGCAATGAGGTACCTGTTGGAAATCAGGTTTGGAAAATGCAGTGAAAAATATGTTAAAGGGAAAACCAGAGTTTTAAAATTTTTCCCAAAAACAAGATCTTGGCTGTGTTATCTAAAGTAATAAACACTTAATCAAAATCTTGCCTTTATGATTCCTCTAGGGTGAACGCTTCAATCGTGTTGTCTTCTCCACTACCCTTAAACTCGTGTCTGTTGAGTGTGGGCTCGCTTAGAATCAGAAAAATTTTCACAAAATTATCAATGTAGCAATTTCATCATTTTCTAAACTTTTAATATTAAATTCATTAAAACAGGAAATCAAGTTACTCGGTAGAGTCCCACTAGGAGTCTAATTTTTCCATTGCCTTACCATTGAAGAACCACCGTTGCCGACCATCCACCAATCGCTAAATCAACTTAGTTGTAGCTATCGTGCTTGACAGTGCCATCGCTGCTTCGACTCCCTCGACACCCGGAACCATTGTCGTTTTGTCCGAATGGTTTTGATTGGTTCGGTTGCAACTAGTTTGGTCCGGGCCAATGACGACTTAGTCGGTTTGGTCCAGCCACCGGTTGGACAATCGACCCAGTTTCATATATAGGACCTAGTTCAACCGGTTTTTGGGTTTCGCTCTCGGGTTTTGGTTTTCAGGTCTAATTTTCAAGTCAATTACCCATTGGGCCAAAAGTCTAACTTGAAAATTAATTTTCAGAAATATCATATTTATTTTAATTAATTTGATTAATTAATTTTACTTGGTCAAAATTAATTTTTTCAAAAATCACTGATATTTTCCAAATTAATTTTTTAAGAAAATTCTTTAATCAAATTCTCTAGTTGAAAAATTTCTCACGACCACCAAATTTAATTCCACATCGATTAATTCGACTCAATTAAATAATTTCCAAAGTCGTAGAATTTTCTTCTGATTCATATGAAATTCGAACGAGCTTTTGTTGAGCTAGCAAAGGGACCAATTAGAAATATACAATTAAGCTCGAGTAATTGCAATTATATCTACAAGCATCGTTTCGATAATTCACAATTTACATAATCAAGGAGTCAATCCACAAGAATTACCATGATTGAAAACTCCTTATTGTATACTCTTTACAAAAGCAATTCATCCAATTGCTTTGTCCAATAACCTTGCAATTGTGTGTTACCTTCATATGATATCCTTGATTCCTTTTAGTTAAATCTGTTCACTCAATACAATCCTATTTTATCTTATTGTAACCATTGTGTCTTCTTAATGATTAATATGATCACAGTCAACTAATGATTGTGATAAATTGCTTGTTTGAGAGCAAGTAACCCGTTGCCACGTTCCATATTTATCAATTCACAGAATGCCAATGCGAGGATATCGTTAACTCTTTAATCAAGCTATGAATTCCATTGTTGCTAGTAAAATCATGCCATACACAAGTCATGTACCCAACATACCAGCTATCTTCTTGATCATCTTTAAAGAATAAGCCTCCACTTATGTTAAAGTACATGAGTTACATACGCATGGTCAGTGACTAACTTAGTATTTAAATAAGTTACACCATGAACGTTACAAGTGAATTAATTCACAAATAGATTCAAAATTAATTCAACTTAGGCCTAGTCCAATGTATCATTCTTCCAATAAGTACATTTATGTCTCTACACGTGGAGTTAACTTCTCCAATATCCAAGACTAGCCATCTCACTAGTTGGAATTGTAGACGACATAATAATCCTTCTATGTATTTGAATCAAGTGCTCACTTTGATTCTTTTTTGAGATTATGGACTCGTTTAGATTATCTACTAAAATAAGTTATCTTTCTCACAATGTAAACGTTCTTATCATGTCACTTATCATCAGTTTGAACTTAGACAATCATTGAGCTAATATTTGATTGTCATAATTTTTCTATATATGCAAAACGTGAAAGACAAAAACACAAAAGATATAATAGTGAAATGTAAAATTAACTTTATTTATTTATCCATCATTCAAATACATAGTCAACAGTTACATGTTTACTACAATATGAGCACCTTTCCCAACAGTCTGAGTATCCCCACCTCTTTTCAAGTAAATTTCGAGGATGAAATTGTTTTTAAGGGTAGAGAATTGTAACAACCCAAAATTTAGTAGTGTCGAAAAATACTATTCTAGAAGCCCAATTTTGTAATTCAAGTCCGTAAATATTAAATAAAAATATTTTCGGAGTTATTATGAAAACATATTTAAGTTCGATTAAGTAATTTAGCCAAAAAGTGGGTAATTAAGGCATAGGGGCTATATTGTAAAAGTCCAATCGCTATAAAATTTAAATTGACTAAAGGCTTGAGGACCTAGATAGAAATTTCCCAAAGGGCCTAAATGGTTATAAAACCATTGGTCTTCATCTTGTAAGTGGATGATGATGACATACCCACTAAGTTAAAAAACTAAGTTGATTATCATAATTAAACTTGATTAATTTAAGTTAAACTAGATTAATTAAGTTTAATTAAACTATAAATAAAAAATAAAGTGGGAAAAAGATGATAGCCATCATCTTCTTCACCAATTCATCGTCTAAAGAAAAAAGGAAAAAAAAAATATTTTGAAGCTTTTATATCCGACCATTAAATTGGTAAGTGAATTCAAGTCATTTTCTTATAATTTTTATAGATTTGAGGTCATGGGAGCTTGATTTAGCTAACCCATATACCAATTTGTGAAACTGTTAAAGTTTTAAAAAGTTGTCATTATTGATTTCTTGAAGAATAAAGCTTGAAATTAATAGATTTTAAGCTTAGATTATAAAAGGATCAAATTGAACAAATGTAAAATTTGCCATGAAATTTTGCAAGAAATAGAAAATATAAGGTCCCTAATAAATATATGTGAAATTAAATTTTAATCCGAAGCTAGGAATTAGAAGTTATGTTTATCTTGAGTTTAGAGACTAAATTGAATAAAAGGTAAAATATGTGTGGCTTTGTATTTGGATGTGGATTGAATGAAATCTGATGTTTATTTGTGGATTGAATTATCAAATGTAGTGAAAAACAACGCCAGGTTGTTGAAAGAGAAAGGAAAAACGAGAGACGCCGATAAGTGACGCGAGATATTGTTTGTGCTTTTATGATTCGAGATCAATTCCTTTCCTTTCATATTTATGTCATATTGTGTTATTGAATATCGAAGTGAGTTAATAATGAGCATGTGAATTGAATTGCTATGATTGATATTGAGTGCCGAGATAGTGGACTGAATTGAATGAAATAAAAAGTATTATGATTTATTGGGAATATGATATGTGATGCGAGGATGAATTGAACATGTATATGATTTGAGTTAATCAGGGGTTGATAATAGTTTGAGATGTGATTTTGAAATTGAATGCGAAATTATATATATATATATATATATATATATATATGAATTGGACTAAATTGAAATAAAATGAGATAAATAAATGATGTGTGATAGAATAATGTACAAGGTACGAAAATGCAAATGTGATAAAAAAAAACAGGGTATGCTAATTAAATAAGAATGATTAAAAGTATGGTAAGGAAATATATATGGAAATAATACTCGTGTGAACTTAGTAAAAGGTTAGGATACATTTGGTCTGCCAATAGGGTTATACATGCAATTGACTATGAATTTTACATTTTATAACGAGATGTAGCATTTGTTACAGATTCTCAAGTTATATGTATCATAAGTTTAGCTTGGACTGGTAACTTTGATATAGTGTCAACTTGTGTGAGAAACTTATTCACTTGTGTATCCGAGTTCAGTATACTAAGTTCCATCGGGTGATATTCAATTGAATGGAAATGAAAAACTTAAATGTGAATTGGAAATGAGATAGCATATATGTAATATTTGATATGTTACATGTGATAGGTTTGCGATTTAATTAATGTAGTGATATTACTGATGATATAAAAACATGAGTAACATACTTGGTTGGAAATGTTGATATGTGTCTAGTTATGTCATTATGTGCCTAGGATAACCATGTTGAATTCCCAAATGATTAGTAGATATTATGCTTTTAATAATCAAGGTAAGCTAATATAATATGTGAGGTGAAATGAAATGGTAAGAAACTGTGAATTGATAATAGTATATATGGAGTGATTTGATGATACATAATTATATTTATTTATATTTGTAATTCATGAAAGAGTAAGTATGTAACTACCCATTTTCATTGAAATCAGAATAGTAGCTTCGGGACCATAAATTCAAGCCAAAAATAAAATTTATTTTAATTTTATTGTATGGTCCGTATTATGATAGAGATGTCATGTAAAAATTCTGATAAGAAAATTTTACCGATTTAGTGCTCAATTTGGGGAAGGACCAAATTGCATAAAATGCAAAAATTGAATTCTAGTAGCTAGAAGGATTAAATAGCTATAAAATTCAACACTTGAGGTCCTTATATGGTAATTAGACCATTAATCAAAAGTTACTAGATATTTTTGATGATTCATCCATGGAAATTTAGAAAAAAAGGCAAGGACTAAATTGGAAATAAAAATAATTAAAGATGATAAATAATTAAAAAGAAATTAACATCTTATTTCATGTCATCTTCTTCCCGAAAATACATGGAAACCCTAGGAAAGGGAAAAAAATCTTTCTTGGCTTAATTGGGTAAGTTTTCTTGTCCCGTTTTTAGTAATTTTGATATTTTTGAAACCGGGATAGTCTAATCTATCTATTTAAGGGATTAAGTTGAAAATTTATCAAAGTATAGAAGTTATGTCATGGATGAATATGCTAAAAATTAGAAATTTATGGTAGAAAATGAAAGATTGTTGATAGATAAACAGTTTTTACAAAGTGATTTTTGATAAAAACATGATTTAGAGACAAATTGTTAAAGTTGTGAAACTTGAAGAAAAATTCTGAAATTTATAGAATATATGTGCTGTAAATTGTATATTGAAATTTTGGTTAGGCTTGGAATAGGGAGTAAATTGCATAAATTCCATTTTTTAAGCCTAGGGACGAAATTGAAATTTATGGAAAGTTTAGGGGCAAAATGATAGTTTTGCCTAGGATGTAAATTGAGTTGAAATAAATATGAAATGTGATAAATTGATGATTAAATTCATTTATATAGATATGAATAATTCAAATTCAAACTTAGATCAAGGAAAGGAGAAAGTTTCGGATTAGTAGATCTATATACATGAACAAGTGTCGAGGTAAGTTCGTGTAACTTAATTGAGCATGTAAATATGTTGAATTGAATGTGATTTATATTTATATAAATTAATTTGGATGTTATAATATAAGAATTGGATACATGCTTGATATTGCTTGAAAAGAGTTAAATTCCGTTTGAATATTGGATTTTGATAGATAAATGTGAGTTTCCCTGTTGAATGAGGTCCTGCATTTGTCGCTGATGGGATTTAGCTCGGACGAGTAATCCTATTGACCTTTTTACAGAAAGGATTTAGCCTAGACTGGTAATCCTAATATAAGCCCTCTTGAGTATATGTTATGAATAGGATTTAGCCCAGACGGGTAATCTTGATTAAGCTCTTATGAGCATATGTTGGAAACAGGATTTAGCTTGGACAAGTAATCCTCTTATATGATATGTGGCTTGAGAGTGTGCTTTCTGATTCAGTACCCTAATGGGTACTCCTAAATATAAATTGACGCGTTATTGAATTGTACACCTTGAGTGTACTATTTGAGTGTCCATCGGAATTTCAATGATTCAATGGACAAAATATTTGACATGATATGAGAATTGTGAGATGAAATGAAAAATGTCTTGAAAGGATATAGTATAATGATCTCATCTATGTTTGCTTGATGTATACGAGAATTTTTTATTAACATGTTTGATTGAATGCATGTGTTTAGGCAATTTTTTCAAATTGGAAAAATGTTATTATACGCTTAATTTTAATAAATGAGATTGGTAAGTTTAATTTCTAGTTATACAAACTTACTAACCATAATATGCTTATTAGGTTTATTTTTCTCTGTTTTATAGCGTTCGAAAGCTCGCAAAGGTTGGTGAATGGTTGGAGGATCATCACACTATCTGCTAGCTTGTTTTGGTATAAACAGTAACCTCATTTTGGTATAATGGCATGTATAGGTAACTTGGCCAAATGTTGGCATATGTTGTTGTAATCTAGCTATATGAAATGGCTAGTAATGATTATGTTCTGAGATATCTAATAAGGTAATCTTATGGTATTATCATGAGTACATATATTATGGTTTGATTGAGGTTTGCATATAATGATATACTATGTTAGATGCTTGAATTGGTCATGATATAATGCTTGGATTGGTTGGCATTTGGATGTAAGTTTTGGTGCAGGATTTTGGTAAAATTAGGGTGAGAAATGAAGCTAGAAATAGATTTATTTTGTCCACATAGATAGACACACGGGCTTGTGTCTAAACCGTGTGTGACACACAGCCTGGTACATGGGCGTATGGTTAGGCTGTGTGTCCCTTCATCTTAAATTCGAGAAACAGTATGCACAGAATTAAGCACACAGGCAGAGACACGAGTGTGTGTCTTAGCTGTGTGTGCTACACGGTCGAGAACACTGGCGTGTGTTTTGGCCGTGTGAACTCTGCACCTAATTTTTGAAAATTAAATTTATCAGACGGCCTATTCACACGAGCGTCTGGCACAAGTCAAAAAGTTACACGGTGTTGAACATGGCCTACAGCACAGGCATGTCTTAGGGTCACACAGGCATGTCCCTTGGTCCACACGGGCGTATGAGCCCTGTAACTTGGAAAATTTTTAAAACTTCATGAAAAATTCTTTTAGCTCCCGATTAATCCCTGACTCGATTCTAATACTCAAGTTGGGCCTCAAGGGTCCATTTAAGGGATGTTATGAATGATATCGGAAAATGAATAGTAATTGATTTGAAATATTTGTAAATTTTCTGCAAACTCTAGTAATACTAGTAACCTTGTTTCGACAAGGGATACAAGTTAGGGGTGTTACATTTATTGGTATCAGAACTACGGTTTAGATGATTCTCAAATTGAGCGAGCAAGTATAAGTTTAGTTATACATGCCATTATATAATTTGTGATAGTTTGATATCTCCTAACCATTTTGAAATGTGTTTTTCATATAGTAATGCCATCCAACTAAACTAGAGCTGAATTTGAGAAAGCTGAGAGCAATTCTTCAACTTCATTTCAAAGAGCTGCAACTAGTAGTGAAAGGCCTGTATCTGAGGGCCGAAGTGAGGAGGCAAAATAAGCCTTCTTTCAAATGATGAATGAGTGGTTCACTAAATATATAAGATGAAATCCTATTGTACAACAACCTCCCCCACCTACTCCTCAACCAATTCTTGAGGTACTACAAGGTGCTAAACCCGTTAGAGCTGGTAAGCCTCCGGTAGATAAAATCCGTAAATATGGGGAAGAATAATTTAGAGCTACAATAGATGATGATCCATAACGGGATGAGTTTTGGTTGGAAAATAGTATTCGGGTTTTAGAAGAGTTATCTTGTACACTTGCTGAGTGTTTGAAAAATGTCATTTCTTTATTGAAAGACACAGCTTATCATTAGTGGTATACTATGTTGTACCAAGAGAAAACATTACATGGGAGTTTTTCCAGACTGAATTCAGAAAGAAGTATGTTAGCTAGAGATTTATGGATCAGAAAAAGAAGGAATTTTTAGAGCTCAAACAAGGAAACATGACTGTATCTGAGTATGAACGGGAATTTTTTCGGCTGAGCAAGTATGCCAGAGAGTGGGTTCCAACTGAAGCCGATATGTGTAAATGTTTTGAAGAAGGTTTAAATGAAGACATTAAGCTGTTGATTGGTATTCTTGAATTAAGGGTTTAAACGTTTTGCGGTACTGGCTGATCAAGCACATAAAGCTGAAGAATTGAGTAAAGAAAAGAAACAAGTTGAAAGAGAAGCTCCGGTTTTTAGTAAAAGAATTATGATTAAGTCACAATCATCTGCTTCTAAGAAATTAAAGAAGTATTATGACCATGTTACCACCTCTACGGGATATTCTGGAAAAGAGAGAGGCTCTCAACGCTTTAACCTGAGGTCTTCATCTCCATCTGTAACCAGTGTTGGTAATATTGGTAATCCCAAACTAAAGTGTAAACATTGTAATAAGTTTCATTTTAAAGAATGCCATTTGAAAAGCGAAGGCTGTTATGGATGTGGTTCTCTTGACCATTTTATTGTCCAGAAAGGGTTGAAATAGAAATTGAGTAGGCTCCAAAGCCGAGTAATCCTATTTTGAGGTAGGCCACCCTGTCACCCCGGTAATGTTAATGGTAGCTGAGGTACTACCAGGGATACAACAGTTAAATCTAAGGCACGAGCACCGGCAAGGTCATATGCTATTCGTGCCAAAGAAGATGCCTTTGCATCAAACTTTATTACTGGTAGATTTTCTCTGCTTGATACTGATATTAATGCTTTGATTGATCCTGGTTCCACACATTCATATATATGCACAAATTTAGTGTCTATTAAAAATTTACTTGTTGAATTCACTGAATTTGTGGTTAAAGTTTCAAACCCCTTGGGCCAGTATGTTATAGTGGATAAAGTCTGTAAAAATTGTCCATTGATGGTAAAGGGTTATTGCTTTTTGGCTAACTTGATGTTATTGCCATTTGATAAATTTGATGTGATTTTGGGAATAGATTGGTTAACTCAACATGATGCAGTGGTGAATTGTAAATAGGAATATATTATATTGAAATGTCAGAATGGTGAGTTACTCCATATTGAATTTGATAAATTAGATGGGCTATCTAATTTGATTTTAGCAATATCAGCATAGAAGTATGTCAAAAAGGGTTATGACGCTTATCTTGCATATGTGTTGGACACTAAAGTATCTGAGTTGAAGATTCAGTCAATGTCGGTTGTATGTGAATTTCCTAATGTATTTCTATAAGTATTACTTGTTTACCACCAGTTAAAGAAGTGAAGTTCTCTATAGATCTTGTCCTGGGAATAACACCTATATCCATAGCACCTTACAGAATGGCTCCTACTGACTTAAAGGAGTTGAAAGCACAGTTGCAAGAGTTGATTGATAGAGACTTTTCTCGACGTAGTTTTTCACCATGTGGTGTACCAGTTCTATTTTTAAAGAAGAAAGATGGATCGTTGAGGCTATGCATTCATTATAGACAGCTTAACAAAGTTACAATAAAGAACAAGTATCCATTGCCTCGCATTGATGATTTGTTTAATCAATTGAAGGGGGCCACTGTATTTTCAAAGATTGATCTCCATTTTGGTTACTATCAGTTACGAGTAAAAGATTCAGATGTACCAAAGATGGCTTTGAGAACCAGGTATAGACACTATGAGCTTCTTGTAATGCCACTCAATTTGACAAATGCACTTGCAATATTTATGGATCTGATGAACAGAATTTTTAGACCTTATTTAGATAGGTTTGTGGCGGTATTTATTAATGGTATTTTGGTTTACTCTCGAGAAGAAAATGAACATGCTGATTATTTAAGAATTTTGTTGCAAACTCTGTGCGAGAAGAAAATGTATGCCAAATTCAATAAATGTGAATTTTGGACATATTGTATCTGCAAAGGGTATTCGAGTAGATCCAAGTAAAATTTCAGCTATTGTCCATTAGAAGCCACTGAAGAATGTATGTGAAGTTAGAAATGTTCTGCGACTTGCTAGATATTATCGGAGGTTTGTAAAAAGGCTTTCAATGATAGCTTCTTCCATGACTCAATTGTTACAAAAAGATGTGATGTTTGAATGGACTGATAAATGCCAACAGAGTTTTGACAGATTAAAAGCTTTATTGATAGAAGCACTTATAACAGCTCGTTTTTAGCTAAATCAAAACAGTGGTTTTGGTACCACAAATCTCAGCTCATAAAATTATTTTAATATTATTTTTGGTGTTTACAACATGTGAACATATATGTGTGAAAATTTCGTGAGCTAATTTTATCGTTTAATAGCTCAATTTGAGAAAAAGTACTTAATCTCGTATAATACAAAAGTAGCACGCTATAAGTTAAAAGTGCCAAATTGCTATGGTTTATTAAATGGGAAGTCCTTATGTTGTAATTAGACCATTAATAGCTTGAGTGGACCATTATGGATATGTATTATTTAGTTTTTCATGATATATAACTAAGGTTAAATGTGTAATTTAGTAAATTAGCATACAATAAGTAAAAGAAAAAATCAAAATCATGTTAATTATCATCTTTGTCAACCGAAAATTAGAAAAGGAAGATAGGGTTTGGAGATTTTTAATTTCGGCACTTCTCTAACTTGATTGAGGTATGGTTTTAGCTCAGTTTTTGATGATTTCTATGTTTTTGCAATCGTTGCTTTGAGTACTAGCTAGCTCATGCCTCAATTTTTGAATGTGTTGATGATTTTGAAAGTTTGTATTGATGAATTCATGTGTTTTTGGATGTTTGATGATGAAATATGAAAGTTTGGTGTTCAATATACATGTTTTGTAAAGTGATTTTGAGTAAAAATGCATATTAGGGATTTAATTGTGAAAAGTGTAAATTGAAGGGTTAAATGTGTGAAATGTTGATAAATTTGGGCTGCTATAAAGCTATATGAAATTTGGCACATGGGTTTGTAATGAATTGGTGTAATTTTGTGTTTATTGAAATAAGGACTAAATTGAATAAATGTGTAACTTTAGGGGCTAAAGTTTAAAAATGCCCAAATATGTGTTTGTGGACTAAATTGAAAGATTATGTGATTAAATGAGTTGAATTTGTTATAATATAGATCAAGATAAGAGGAATCCGAACTTAGATAGAGGCAAGAACAAAGTACTCGACTAATCGACTAGTTTCATCGTTTTTACATCCGAGGTAAGTTCGTACGTAATAAATATTGTTACAATTATGTTTTAAATGAATTAATATCACCTAAATTGTATATATGAGACTACGGTTGAGTATGATGACAAATTGACTATGTTTGGCACTTAGTGTGCATTTCGATAAGTGTGCGATACTGAGATGGCTTCAGTTTAATGTGATGGCACTAAGTGTGCAATATCATTATAGCTTCGGCTAATCATTTTTGCACTAAGTGTGTGAGTTCCTTGAGTATTGAAAGATTTCTTGATGGATTAATGTATTGAACAAAAAGGTGAAAATGTAATAAATAAATACGGGAGAGTACAGCTATGAAAGATACCTATGTAGTAGTTGATACTATGTGTATGAAGCTTGATGGATTTGTATATATATACGATAAATCATCATGGGTTAGAATTGAGTGATGATATAATACTTATTAAATGTTTCTTAATTGATGATTTGAATATTATAACTGTCAAGTTTATTTAGTATGAACTTACTAAGCTATGAAGCTTACTGTGTGTTATTTATTTGTGTTTTATATAGTATCAAAGATAACTCAGACTCGGGGATCTTCGGGAAACGTCATCACACTATTGATCATATCGTTGGCACTTTTGGAAGCTTTGTATATATGGTATATGACATGTATAGGCTAGTGTCATTTTGGTATGTTTTGAACTATGAATTTAGCCATGTGAGTTGGCTTGTAAATGATGTTGTTGATGAAGTTGAATTTGACTTATGTTATGAGTTAATATGTGTTATGTGATATATTTATGATGCCTTATGTTTTGGTAGATATGATATGGTTATTTTTTTGGGTTGATGAATAAGTATTTAGTAAATTGTTAATGATGTCTAATGGTTTGAGAAATGGTAAGCTTTGGTAATAATGTTTGGATGCTATTTTGGTTTAGTAAATGCTTCATGATTTGGGTTATATTTAAATGTGGATATTAGTTAAAGTATCAAATTGATTTGGCATGTTTTTGGTTATGGAATTGAGTAGTGAAAAGGATAATGTATAAATGGCATGAAATGTGTATGAAATAGCATGTTTTGGTTGCCTATTAATGTATTGAAATGATATCATTTTGATGGCTAGGTGTGCATGAGAAAAGGGTGGCAAATTGGCTTTGCAAATAGCCTATTTTTGTCCTCACAAGCAGAGACATGGGCGTATGTCACAGAGACACACGGTCATGCTACATGGCCATGTGTCCCCTGGGCCGTACCCTTTGAATTAAAGTCAGTATACCCTATGGGTTTGGCACGGCCTAGGCACACGATCGTGTCTACTGCCGTGTGTGGCACACGGGCTGGAACATGGGCATGTGGTTTGCCGTGTGACCCAAGTCAGTAACCTCCTTAGTTTTTCCACGACCATGGCACACGGGCGTGTCATTGGCCATGTGGTGCAAGTTAGTATGTATGCTCTATTTTCACACAGCCTGTGACACGGGTGTGTCTGATAGCCGTGTGAGGCACATAGCCTATTCACACAGGTGTGTGACCCTAAAATTTTTGAAAATTTTCTAAGTTTTCCAAAGTTTGCAAATATTTTCAGTTTAGTCCTGAACCACTTCTAAGCATGTTTTAAGGTCTCGTAGGACCTTATAAGGGACAATATGATTCATATGAATGGATTTTGGTTATGATTGTGAATGAATGTTTATTAAGTTGTAAAATGTTAGTTAAATGTTGTATTTTATCGGTAATACCTCTTAACCCTAATCTGGAGACGGATATGGGTTAGGGGTGTTAAAACACCTGTGTTAGTTCAGCTTGAATCGTGTAAGGAATTTATAATTTACAATGATGCATCATTAAATGGTTTAGGCTGTGTTTTGATGCAAGAAGGTAAAGTAATAGCCTATGCTTCAAGACAGCTAAAACCACATCAAAGAAATTACCCGATACATTATCTTAAATTGGCAGCCATTGTATTTGCATTGAAAATTTGGCGGCATTACTTAATTGGTGAAAAATGTCACATATTCACTGATCATAAAAGTTTGAAGAATTTAATGTCACAGAAAGATTTGAATTTGAGACAGCATAGGTGGCTTGAGTTTTGGAAAGATTATGATTTGGTTATTGACTACCATCTAGGAAAAGCCAATGTGGTTGATGATGCTCTGAGCAGAAAATCCCTATTTTCCTTACGAGCTATGAATACTCGATTGATGTTATCAGATGATGGTTCAATTATAACTAAGTTAAAAGCTAGACCGACGTTTTTGCAGCAAATTATTGAAGCTCAGAAAAATGATAGTAAATTACAAGCAAAACAGATTCAGTGTGAATTGACTCCTAATTCAGAATTTCAGATCGGGACTGATGGTCATTTGTTATTCAGAGGGAGATTATGTGTACCAAAAAATTCAGAATTGGTACAGAAGATTTTGAATGAAGCTCATAATGGTAACATGACTATACATCTTGGAAGTAATAAAATGTATAATGATTTGAAGAAGATGTACTGGTGGCCAGGAATGAAAAGGGATATTTCTGAGTTTGCATCAAAATGTTTAATATGTCAGCACATAAAAGCTAAACGTCAGTTGCCTTCGGGATTATTACATTCAGTTACAATACCAAAATGGAAATGGGAAAGAATTACCATGGATTTTGTATTGGGATTAACCTTGTCTTCAAAGAAGAAAGATGCCATTTGGGTAATTATTGATCGACTGACTAAGTCTGCACACTTTATTCCAGTACATATGAGTTTTTCTTTAGATAGATTGGCTGAATTATATGTCTCTGAGATTTTTAGATTGCATGGAGTACCTGTCTCCATCATTTCAGATAGAGATCCTCGATTTACATCCTGATTCTGGAGCAAATTGCAAGAAGCTCTAGTTACACAGTTACGTTTCAGTACTGCACTCCATCCCCAGACAGATGGTTAGTTTGAACGTGTGATACAGATTTTGGAAGATATGCTTCGTTGTTGTATTTTGGAATTTGAAGGTAATTGGGAAAAGTTTTTGCCTTTGGTTGAATTTGCTTAAAATAACAGTTACCAGTCTAGTATCAAAATGGCACCGTATGAAGCTCTGTATGGTTGCAAATGCAGAACTCCATTGTATTGGACAAAGCTTAGTGAGAAAAAGATACACAGGGTTGACTTAGTCTGTGAAACTGAAGAAAAGGTGAAAGTAATTCAAGACAGTTTGAAAGCAGCTTCTTATAGTCAAAAGTCTTATGCTGATCTTAAACAGGAGGAAATAGAATTTCATGTAGGTGACAAGGTATTCTTGAAAGTGTCACCTTAGAAGAAAGTTCTTCGATTTGGCTGTAAAGGGAAACTGAGTCTATGGTTTATTGGGCCTTATGAAATCACAGAAAGATTTGGACCTATTGTATATCGGTTAACTTTATCGGCAGAACTTAATTGAATTCATAGTGTTTTTCATGTGTCTATGCTATGACGATATTGGTCAGATCCTTCACATGTTATTTCTCCAACGGAGGTAGAGATTTAGCCTAATATGACATACATAGATCAGGAAACAAAAGACTTAAGAAATAAAAAAGTGGCATTAGTAAAAGTTCTTTGGCAGAAACATGGTATTGAAGAAGCAACTTGGGAACGGAGGATATAATGAGAAAGTAATATCCAAACCTCTTTACTGGTAAGATTTTTGAAGACGAAAATCCTTAAGGGGGATAGTTGTAACAGCCCATTTTCAGTGAAATCGAAATAGTGGTTTCGGGATCATAAATTTGAGCCGAAAATAAAATTTATTTTAATTTTATTGCTTGGTCCGTATTATGATAAAGATGTCATGTGAAAATTATAATAAGAAAATTTTATCGATTTAGTGCTTAATTTCGGGAAGGACCAAATCGCATAAAATGCAAAAGTTGAATTCTAGTAGCTAGAAGGATTAAATAGCTATGGAATTCAAAACTTGAGGTCTTTATATGGTAATTAGATCATTAATCAAAAGTTAGTAGATTTTTTTATGATTCATCCATGGAAATTTAGAAAAAAGGAAAGGACTAAATTGGAAATAGAAATAATTAAAGATGATATATAGTTAAAAAGAAATTAACATATTATTTTATGTCATCTTCTTCCCCAAAATGCATGGAAACCCTAGGAAAGAGAAAAAAATATTTTTTTGGCTTAATTGGGTAAGTTTTCTTGTCCCGTTTTTAGTAATTTTAATATTTTTAAAACCGAGATAGTCTAATCTATCTATTTGAGGGGTTAATTTGAAAAGTTATCAAAGTATAGAAGTTATTTCATGGATGAATATGCTAAAAATTAGAAATTTATGGTAGAAAATGAAAGATTGTTGATAGATAAATAACTTTTACAAAGTGATTTTTAATAAAAACATGATTTAGGGACTAATTTGTAAAGTTGTGAAACTTGAAGAAAAATTATGAATTTTATAGTATATATGTGCTGTAAATTGTAAATTGGGACCTTTTTCCCAATCATGTGTCTCAACCATCTTCTACGGAATGCCGCTTCTGCATTACTTCGGTAGTATTTCACATTTTCAAGTATATCACATAATTTGACATATTAACAAACAATTATCACAAGATAATATTTCATAATAATTATCATATCATTTAAATAACATTAAAACATTTAAAATAATAACTATGTTACCAACATTTACATATGAACTTACCTCGTATGCGAAAATGGCTACTTTTACCATTTCGTCCACAACTTGGTATTTTCCCCATTTTAGCCTGAATTTTAGTTTTCCTTGCTCTATCATTTAAAATATAGTCTAGTTAGGACTCACATTATACAAATTGACCCAAAATCATATTTTGGCAAAATTACAGTTTTGCCTCTAAACTTTCGCATATTTACACTTTTGCCCCAAAGCTCGTAAATTAAACTTCAGCCTATTTTCTTATGTTTTATGACATGCTGATCATTTTTCCTTTCTATGGTAACATCAAATTCTCACTCTAACATGTACTTATGACTATTAGGTATTTTTACTGATTAAGCCCTTTTGCTCGTTTTCACTTAAAACTGAGTAGTACAAGTTGTCTAACATAATTTAAAACCTCATATTCTATCATAAAACACCAAAATACACAAATTTCACCTATGGGTATTTTTCCAAATATGAACCCTAGGTTGAATTATTGCTAGCATAAGCTTAATTGAGCTACTGGGACTTCAAAAACGTAAAAATCATTAAAAACGAGGCTAGAACCGACTTACAATCGAGCTTGGAAGCTTTAAAAACCCTAGCCATGGTTTCTCCTTGCTATATTCGGCCATGGGGTTGAAGATGAGCAAAATTGGCTTTTAATTTTGTATTTTAATTCATTTTACCCCTAAATAACCAAAATGCCCTTACTACTAAACTTTCCAAAAATTCCATCCATGTCCAATTTTTGTCCATAGACTTAGAAATTGGTAAAATTTCTATTTAAGACCTCCTAATTAATATTTCAAAACAATTTCATACTAGAAACTTCTAGAATGCAAGTTTTACAAATTATTCGATTTAGTCCCTAATTTCAATTTAAGCACTTTATGCATAAAATTTCTTCACGAAATTTTCACACAATCATGCAATCATATCATAGACCTCAAAATAACCATAAAATAATTATTTCTATCTCAGATTTTGTGGTCACGAAACCGCTATTCCGACTAGGCCCAAAATCAGGATATTACAGACAACATGCCCCAAGAAAGTTACCTCTCTCAACCAGAACTCACACTTACTGAATTTCGCATAAAGCTCCTTCTCCCTCAGCACTTGTAGCACAATACAAAGGTGCTTATCATGCTTCTCCTCAGTTTCACAATAAACCAGAATATCATCGATAAAGACAACCACGAATCGATCCAAGTATGGCTGGAACACTCGATTCATCAGATCCATAAATGCCGCAGGTGCGTTCGTCAACCGAAATGGCATAACCAAGAAATCATAGTGACCATACCGAGTTCTGAATGTCGTCTTGTGAATATCCACCTCCTTAACCCTCAACTGATGATACCCAGATCGAAGGTCAATCTTGGAAAATACTGAAGCTCCTCTAAGTTGGTCAAATAAATCATCGATTCTCGGCAGTGGGTACTTGTTCTTAATCATCAGTTTGTTCAACTGCCGATAATCGATGCACATCCACATTGACCCATCTTTCTTCTTTACGAACAACACTAGTGCTCCCCACGGAGACACACTTGGTCTAATGAAGCCTCTATCCAATAACTCTTGAATTTGGGCTTTCAGCTCCACCAACTCCTTCGGTGCCATCCTATAAGGTGCAATGGACACCAGTGCCATTCCAGGCAACAAGTCGATTCCAAAATCAACCTCTCGGTTCGGGGGCAAACTCGGAAGCTCCTCTGGAAAAACATCTTGAAAATCCTTGATGGTTCTAACTTTATCCACTGTTAGATCCTCTATTTTTGATTGGCTTACAAATGCCAGATAAGCCTCACATCCCTTTCGAATCCACTTCTCGGCTCTCAATGGCGGCACCACATTAGACAGATAATCCCTACGCTCGCCTATCACCAAAACCTCCTTATCCTTTGTGGTCTTTAACATTATTCGCTTAGCAGCACAATCCAGAGTAGCCCTATGCTTAACAAGCCAATCCATTCCCAAAATGAGATCGAATTCTCCGAAAGGTAGCTCCATCAGATCTCTAGAGAAAAATTTTCCTTGAGTTTCTATAGGCATATCTCTATACAGTTTATCTACCTTAACCGAGTGACCCAAAGGGCTTAGTACAGATACCCCACTCACGGTCTCCTCAGAGCGCACACCCAGCGACCCAGATATAGCACATGCAACATATGAATGGGTAGATCCAACATCTATCAACGCAGTGTATGGCATACTGGAAATCAGAAACGTACCAGCCATGACCTCAGGTGCATCACCCTCCTCTTGACAACGAGCTGCATACACTAACACCGGCTGATGAGCCTCAGCAAATCCAGCACCTCTTCCAGGCGCTCCTCTTCCTCGACCGTTTCTATTACCACCTCTGCCTTGCCCACGTCCTCTCGGAAACTATGGTCCACTCCTCACTGGTTGAGCGACCTTCTGCTCTAAAACTTGAACTTGATCTGGTTTCTGGGGACAATCCTTAACCCTATGCTCCATAGATCCGCATTGAAAACAAGCACCAGAATGTTTCCGACACTCACCCATATGCATCTTCCCATAATTCCTACAACCCTGCGGTCTAACAGCATTCATCGATACTGCTCGAACTGGCTCCATTACCCTTGCTCTCTTAACATTCCTGTTCAAACCACCTGAAAGTCCTGGATCTCTCCTAAAACGGTTCCGATCTTTCTCACGATTTTGTCTTTCTGTATGCTTCACTTCCTCAGCTATCTTAGCTTTCTCCACTAAAGCAGCAAAGTTACGCTACCTCTGCAGAGCATTCAGCACCCTAAGTTCATCTCTCAGACCATCCTCGAAGAATATGCTACGCTCATACTCTGTAGCGACAATCCCAAAAGCTTACCGGCTCAGTCTCAGAAACTCAGACTCATACTCAGCCACTGACTTACTCCCTTGGACCAGGTTCAGAAATTCTTTCCGGCAAGCGTCCACGTAACTAGTCCCAACATACTTTCCTTTGAAGGCTGTCTTAAACAGCTCCCAAGTCACACTGTCAGCAGGAGTTCCATCTCTCATCGTGAGCCACCACTGATAAGCCTCATCCCTGAGTAACGAATGGCTCCCTTCAACTTCTGCTCCATAGAGCAGTCCAGATCATCCATAATCCACTCTGTGGCTTCTAACCAATACTAAGCCACATTCAGAGCTACACCAGATACGCCCCTAAATATCTCTGCTCCATTGGCCCGGAGCCGCTCAGAAATAGACCCCCAAATTTCGTTTCTCATACTTGCCCAGCAACCGTTTCCAAAACTCAGAGCATTACCTGGGACAGAGCATCGTCCCCGACACCTCGATCATGAGACTCTACCTCCGTTGCCAGTGGTACTGGTGCATCTGCTGCTGGCACATGTCCTGAAGACGAAGATTCAGCCTGAGCATTACCTCGGCCTCGTCCACGGCCTCTTCCATGAGCTACTTGTGTACTCATTTCGTATTATCTGATTAATAATTTTATGAATCAGTTTAATATTTCAGTGTTTATTACAGATGTCTTATGAATAACAGTAATTTAGAGTTTGAGTTTGTTTCCTTTTGCGGTAGCCTAGCTACAGTCCCAGTCTACTTATCAGAGTTTCTATAATTCTAGTGTTACCTAACTGAAGTACCATGATAAGGTTTTGTATAAGCATATAACAGATATTTCAGAAACAAGCAGAAAGGCTCAGAAAACTTACAGACTTGGGCCGGAGATTCGGTGTGCCACCTTTTAAAAAAAAACCTAATTTTAGAAAACCGATTTTAATCTTTAAAATCATCTATTTGTAAAGAGAAAATGTTGGAAACATTCTCGAAAATAATTTATAATCAAGTTCCAAAAAAAAAAAATTTTCGAAAACCTTTATTCAGTGTTTCTTTACAAACTCCCGTTTTTAGACCCGTTCCACAGTCGAGTTGTTGCAACTTGGCTTTGATACCACTAAATGTAACACCCCAAACCCGGCCCAGACGTTATTTCCAGATCTGACGTGTCACATGGACTTACGACTTAGTATGCATTCGTTGGTTTAAGTGATTAGGGTGGTCTTTGTAAAAACAGCGGTTGAATGAAAAGCCAGTTTATCAATATTTAGGCTATCCATTTGTTGTGCTTGTTGAGTCTTGGAAAACGTTCATTAATTTTGAAAACCCACAGAGCCTAACACTAGCAATTTCGACATGGTATAAATATAATCAGAAAATAAAACCATAGCGGAAAAAGAAATTTAAATAGCGGCCTTATTACAACTTAAAACCCAAAATTAAATCAGAATATAAAATAATAAAAATAAACTAACTTAGAAAAACCAACTTTGCAGATGATGTGGCCACTCCGAATCGCTAACAGCTCCAAGCCCACTATGGTTGGGGATTTCTTGCAGAGATGAAAATAAAGGGTGAGTTCGGTAAACTCAGTGTGTAACATAACCCAACCATAGCCCAAAACAGATCAAACCTCAGAGTCAAACTTATCTGGGCCTTGGCCCAGTACAAAAATCAGAATGAAACCCATAGGCCCATAGCAAATACAGAACAAATATATCATGAATGCAAAAATCCCAATCCAAAGCCATCCGTAACACCCCCGTACCAGCCTTACATCATGTGGGGAGACTACTCGACCCATCCAACCGCTACACACCACAGAAATTGCAGCGAGGCTGCCAGATATTGTAACGAAGTCACCAGATATAGATATTGTGGCTAGGCCACCAGAACATATATATATATGTGGCGGTTACACCGATTGCAAAGAAGGTCGCCAAATATTGTGACGAAGTCACCGAATGAATATATGTGGTGAGGCCACAGATTGCAAAATGAGGTCGCTGTAATGCTTCCTCCATCAATATAAACCCATGTCCCATGCAATAGAAATAATATGTCATGGCATATGTATACAGAAACAGAACATCATGCTTTTTAGAAAAAAATAACCATGCTTTTTAGAAAAAAATAACCCTAGGGGTAAAATCGTAATTTTGCATGCATAAGGGTATTTCAGTAATTATTACCTATTGCTAACGTTTCATGCTCATTCTAACGTTTACCAAGTAATCAGAAGTACTTACCTCGTCTTTTTACCAAAGTGGGCATGTTGGCCCATTGGCCTGTTTTCGGCCCATTAAGCCCAAAAATATCGTTGTGCACGAAAATGCACACTCTGCACTCTAATCATCCAAATGCACCATATTCATTAACAACTGTCTCACGAGCGCTCGCACGCTCGTGAGTTCACAAAATACCAATGTTTCGGTATTTCGACTTTTACCGATTCAGTCTAAGGGAAGGTGTCGTTTACACACCTGGTTGATAACGATTGATGACGATATCTCCCACGCGATAATCCTACAATCGATCACTAACACATTAGACTTATGAATTAATAATAATTAACATAAATCCACGTCAACTAACCCAATCATCACACAAGTTAGTCATTTACGCTACAGGGGTATTTTAGTAATTCTACAACTTATCCACTTGGGCCTACAGACCCATTGGGACTACATGGCCCATTTCAGCCCATCGCGGCCCAAAATAGTCGTCCTACTGCTAGAGTAATGAGAAATACACACCTGTCAGGAGACTACAGTTAATCCACGCTCCAAACACTCTTAGCTGACGCCCAACCCAAACGAACACATCACAAAGTGAAAGGGATCAGCCAAGAAGGGTATGCCTACTCTCCTTATGGTTTGCTCTATCTAAAGCCAGCTTTCCATCTACTCTTATGTTAGCTTCCCGACGTGGGACCCCTCCATCACCAGAGTTTAAAACCAACACCAACTCTTACCGTCCTAAAATAGCAAAATAATCAACCTTTGCGTGCCAAGGGATTCGAACCAAAGTCCTCTCACATGCCAACTCACGCCACCACCACTAGGCCATCAACTCATTTGTGTCATAAATCCAACACATTAAACTTTAAAGCGCACCTACTTGCTTCCAGAATTATTGAAAAGAAAAACCAAAATATATTGCAAGAGCCAAGACTTGCACCTTAGACCCCTTGCTTCCTCTATGGCGTCACTTCCTTGTCCCCTAAGTGGCGCCACCTTGCCACTACACCACACTCCTTTTTGTGTCATCTTTTACCCCTTTACTCTTAAAAGCCCAAACGCCAATTGCATCACCTATTCATAAAATTAAAATTCCGAAGACTACCACGGATTTAACTTAAGTTTGGGCCTTCCAAAGGCCCACTAACCTACTAAAATATATATATTAACCAACCAGAACACACACAAATTTTAAAAATCACAGAAACACAGAAAACCCGAAAATTAGAACGTTACAACCACGATCATAACCAACTTCAAATATAATATTCTTTTGGCCCAGGACTTATGGACTAATGAACCTCTACCGCCGCCGGAGTATCCTCCTCCACCCTCACGCTGATTATTCTCTAAACTCCAGTTCAAGGAAATTCATTCATCACTCAGGAAGTTTCATTTCTCTCCCTTTCTTATTTTTATATTCTTTTCTACATATCTATCTTTGTATATTGAGGGCAATGTAAATCTTAAGTGTAGGGGGGTATTCATTTTTGTATCAGAAAAATTCCTGAATGATTTCCTTGTTCTCTTGAAAAACTCTCATATCATGTTTAGGATAAATTTTGATTTATTTATGATTTTTTTGATATATCTTAAATTAAAACATAGACATTCATGCATTGATTTTTTAAACTTTAAGACATAGAGAATTAAGCATGATAAGTTGATTTTTAAAGAATTTAAAATTTTAAGTTGTTTCCCCAAGTTTAGGTATTATCTTGAGTTGGAATTCACAAGTTTAAACATCAAAAAGCCATAATTTTTGTGAGATCTTGAGCCTTTAGAGCATCTATTATTTCTTTCGTGCTTACTTTCATTATGAGTGCGTCAGTATTGAATTGTTATTCTAGAACTTGCTTGATTATGCATGTCAAGACCACACTATTTGATTTGATATGTCAAAATGATAAAGGCACTTAGGTTTAACCCACTTACTCCATAAAAGCTTACCTTCACAATTAACCCTTAGTGAACCCCCTTGAACCTAACAACCCATTCATTTATTTACCCTCAATATTAACCCATAACTCATTATTGTTGAAATCCCCTAAATTAATTTGATCCCCATTTTTGTCGAGATTTGAGTTGGAATAATTGCTTAGCTATGTTTTATTCTATTTTGTAATTTGATTTGTTCTTAAAAAAAATGTATACATATTAGTTGTAATGATCTTCTGACCTAAAGAAGTTAAATTCCATATTCTGAGAAAAAGCTCTGTTGTACGCAATTGTTGACTAGTCATTTTTCTAGTTAGGCAATTTTTCAATCCAATCTCGATTATAACCCTTTCTTTTAGTTTGTGACCACACCCTCTAACCAAAGCCACGTTACAACCCTCTAAAGACCTTTTGATTGATGTTCATCTCAATTTATAGTGGTGGAGATTTGATTTTCATACAAGCCTATGGTAATGACTTTTCATTATTAACTATTGAGTGCTTCATTTTATTGTCCTTAAACACCTCAAGTGATTTGAGTGAATCTTTAGTGAGGATGTGAAACTCTGTGATATTTTGAATCAAACGTAATGATAAAATGCTCAACTTGGAATGTTTGAAACTCTGATGTTCTTTCAGTTGAATTTTCAATGTATGATTACCTATAGATTATTTTGAGGTATTTTCGATAGAAATTATAAGTTGAGAAGAATTTAATTTGATCATGAATCGAGGATTTTGCTTAAGGATAAGCAAATGCTTAAGTGTGGGGGTATTTGATAAACCGTAATTTATACATATTTCTATCCCATGCTTAGCATATTTTATGGATGATTTTTCCTTAATTTGGTGAATTCGATGCTTCTAATGCCTTAATTTCATGTTTTATACTTAGGTCAGCATAGGAGAGTGAAAGGAACGAGAAACGGGCCAAAAACGTAGAAAATAGGCCAACGTATGAAATCAACACGGCCTGGACCTGCTTATAGGGGCAGACCACATGGCCGTGTCATTTGGCAGAATCAAAGCACGACTCACATGGGTGGACCACACGCCAGTGCCTATTTAACAGGCTTGACCACGGCCTTAAGCAATCGCACACGGGCGTGTCATACGGGTGTGTCCCTGCTGAGCCCAAGTTTAGTCCAATTTGGAAAAGGCTAATTTTGAGGGTTTTAGGCATTCTAAAGCCTATAAATACACCCTAGAGGAGGAGGAAAAGGAGAGGCACAGAGAAGAAGGTAGGGAACTGCTCAAGGAAAGCTGATTGATCTATCTCAAAAGCCGAATTCATCATCAAGACTGAAGATCTCCCCTCAATTTACCTTCAGGAGTTTTAGGTTTTCTTTATGTTTTGTATTCATTATTCTTCGGAGATGTTTTCCTTTTTAATTATGAACTAAATCCCCTAAATACCTAAGGGGAATAAAACCTAAGACGAATCTTGTTATTATTTTCTGAATTGTATGATAAATATTTGGCTTGTTCTTAATTATATGTTATTAATTCTTGTCTTGATATTCTAGGATATTGATTCAAGTTAAGCTCTTATTCAGAGGAGGAATAGACCCTATCTAAGAGTACATTTGTCATAATTAAGCGGAGTTGGTTGCGCGCCTAGAGATAGGGTGACAAGATTTTTCCGGATTAGGGTGAAACCTAATAAGGGGATCCATAGATCGAGTTCTTGCAACCCTATGGAGTTAATTAGAAAGAGATTTCAATTATTCAACTTAGGGTTAGACGTTGTTAGTCTCGTGAGGGATAATAATATAACTTAGGGATTCCTATGGAACAAGTCAAATGAATAAATCGTCTGATTCAGAGTCAAATAACAAACGAAGTCTAAGTGGATTTTTCCTTAGGTATTGTCTTAATTCAACCGTTTTCCAAAAGTAAGTCCCCAATTCTATTTCCTATGAATTATTACTTTAGTAAATTAGTTAGTTAAAACAAACCCCATTATTTTTTAGGCTAGATAATAAAAAGACAGTCATTACTTGTACTTTTAGTTCCTTTGGGTTCGACAATCCGGTCTTGCTAAAGCTATACTATTGTTCGATAGATACACTTGCCTTCATCGTGATAATAGTTAGCTTTAAGAACGATTCATTATAAATTTATAAAACTTATCACACGAATATCACGATCAGCTACACCGTCCAATGTATATTATCATGGGCAATTTGCAACATAAATACTCCATATTAAAAAGCCACTAACAATTCAGCCTTTATGATTTAAACTATCAAGTTTTCTTTTTACACGAATAGGCCCTTTTATTTAATTAAGCACACAAACAATCAAATTTTTATTCGAAACATTCACACATGCTAATTCACATATAATAAACACAGAAAATAATATTTAAATATTTTTTTGTCTCAGATTCGTGGTCCTGAAAACACCGTTTCGATTAGGGTCTAAATCAGATTATTACAACTCTCCCCCTTGGGGATTTTTGTCCTCGAAAATCTTACAGGTGAATAAGTTCGGACAACGTTCTCTTATTAAATCTTCTGGCTCTCATGTTGCTTCCTCAACTCCGTGTTTATGCCACATTACTTTAACCAACGAACTTTTCTTATTTCATAATTCTTTAATCTCGTGAGCCAAAATACATATCGGTTCTTCCTCTACGACATATCTAACTGAATCACATTCTCTGATGGACTAACCACATGCGAGGGGTCGAATCTATATCGTCAAAGCATCGAAACATGAAATACATTATGGATCTTTTCTAACTCAGGTGGAAATATCAGTCTATACGCAACTAGTCCAATCCTCTCTATAATCTCGTACGGTAAAATAAATCTCGAACTCAATTTGCCTTTACGACCGAATCTGAGTATTTTCTTCCACAGTGAGACTTTTAAAAATACTTTATCCTCGATCTGAAACTCTATGTCTTTACGTTTCAAGTCTTCATATGATTTCTGACGATCTGATGTTGCTTTCAATCTTTCATGGATCATTTTTACTTTCTGTTTGGTTTCTTTGATCAAATCGACCTCGTGCATCTTATTGTCACTGAGCTCAATCCAGTACAAAGGTGTACGACATTTATGACCGTGCAAAGCTTCATAAGGTGCCATTTTGATACTGGATTGAAAGCTATTATTTTACGCAAATTCAATCAGAGGTAGATATCGTTCCCATATATCTTCGAACTCGAGAATGAAACATCTCAACATATCCTCAAGTATCTGAATAATTTGCTCGGACTGACCGTCTGTCTGGGGATGAAAGGCAGTGCTAAAATGTAGTTTAGTACCTAATGCATCTTGCAGTTTCTTCCAAAACCGCGATGTAAACCTTGAATATCTATCTGAAATAATAGACATAGGCACACCATGTAACCTCACGATCTGAGAAACATACAATTCAGCCAGTTTATCAAGGGAGTAATCTGTATGAACCGGAAAAAAGTGAGCAGATTTAGTCATCTGTCAACAATAACCTAGATTGCATCTTTCTTGCTCGATGTCAACGGTAAACCAGATACAAAATCCATCGTGACTCTGTCCCATTTCCATTCAGGTATCATGATCGGTTGAAGTAATCCAGAAGGTACCTGATGCTTGGCTTTTACTTGTTGATAGACTAAACTTTTCGATACAAAGTCAGGAATGTCTCATTTCATACCTTGCCACCAATAATGTTGTTTTAGATCATTAGACATCTTCGTACTACCCGGATGAATAGATATCGACTGTTGTGAGCTTCTGTGACAGCCCTAAAGTGACCCTAGTCGGAAAGCGGTTTCGGGACCGCTAAACCGAGTCACCAAATTATTTGATATGGTATTTATTGTCTAAAATATGTGATTATGAATGTGTGAGAGTTTTAGGCTTCGATTTAGTAAATTGCATGTGAATTTAGTCTAAAGGACTTATGTGTGACATTTTTGAAATGTGATAGGCTAATCTACAAGGATTTAATAGTGCATGTAATCAAAAGGGAGGACTTGCATGTCAATTTCCCCCCCTAATATGTAGTGGCCGGCCATGAGCATGGGTGGACAAAGTGTTATGGCCAAAAACATGTCATAAACATGTTGGGATAATGCATTATGTAAGGAATAATAAAATAAAGAGCATGGGCAATGTGTGTGTTTGTTTCCCCCCCTCCCCCATTGCCGTGAGTTGAAGGAAAGAAAACAAAAAAAAAAGTGTTCATTCTTGAACATCCTTGGCCTAATAGAGGAAAGAAAGGAAGGGGAAGAGCTTGAGAAAATCGGCTATGGTGGTTGTTAGACTAAGGTATGTTTGAAGTTGTCCATGAGATTCATGCATGTTTTTATTTGTTAGTTTGAGTTCTAGCTAGCCCATGGTTCAAATCTTTGCTATGTCATGGAGATGGTATTCGGCTAAGGTGGATTGGTGTTGATGTCATTTACATGCTAAAAATGAAGCTTTGTAATGATGCATGTGATGGTGGATTGATGACTCTTGAGTCTTCTTTTTAGAATTTTTGGGTGAGATATTAAGTTCTTTGTTTAACCATGACCAAAATTGAAATGGTATGGTGTTGTGATGCATTCGGCCATGGTAGGAAGTAGAAGGGAAATATGGTTGTTGTTAGATGAAGTAGAGTCTAACAAATGAGCACATATGTGCATTAGTTGCTAGATGGAGAAGAATCGGCTAGCAAGTTGTGTGCTAAGGCCGAATATAATTTTGTATATTAATGAGTAATGCATGTGTTGAATTGATGAAAAGGGAGAGGATGCTTTAATAGTGTATATATATGTGTATTAGCCAAGTTTTGAACTTGAAACAAAATGGTGTTTAGTCAATACGAGTGACCATACTTGTAGAATGTATTAAGTGTTGCAATCGGCCTTAGCATAGTTGTGTATGTTCGGCCACATGAATGAGTACATAAGTTGATGTGTATGTTCGGGCATAGGTAAGCATATTGATGGCTTTATCTTGACTTAGAAAATTCGCTAAGGGAATATTAGCTAATATGTTGAATTCGATTCGTGATTTCGTACATATGGGACTTTAATGTCTAATGTATATATGGGCTAAGTGCCTTGAGGTTCTCTTTGATGTTCAAATGAATTGTGTTAAATTGCTTAATGTGATTAAAAATGCGCATGACCATTGTGTATTTGAGCTAAAGGGTGGCCATATGACCTATTAAACTCCTTGTCATATTCGGCCATAAGCTAGCATAATGAGACTTTAATAAGTTAAATTTGTTTGAAATAGCTCAAGAGCTTAGAGGACCACAGTTGGATAAGGGAAAGGAAAAAGTTATCGAATAGTCACCAAATCGTTCGACCACATCCGAGGTAAGTTTTGAGTAATGGAACTTAGATTATGATTTGATTAGATCATGCTCTTTGTATGTGGCTAATGAGCTGAAATTGCGAGTGTGATAAGTGTCTTGTGTTTGAGCTTTGCTAATGAAAATGAAATACGGATGTGTCATGATTTATTGATAAATGTGCATGGATATTCGAATGATGTCCGGGCTAAGTCCCGAAGGCTTTGTGCTAAGTGACTATATCCGGACTAAGATCCGACGGCATTTGTGCGAGTTACTAATCCTGGGCTAAGCCCGAAGGCATTTGTGCGAGTTACTAAATCTGGGTTATGTCCCGAAGGCATTTATGCGAGTTACTAAATCCGGGTTAAGTCCCGAAGGCATTTACGCGAGTTACTATAACCGGGCTATGTCCCGAAGGCGTTTGAACGAGTAGCTATATCCGGTTAAATGCCGAAGGTACGTGATTTGGGAATGAGCAATCTTGCTGTAAAATTTCAGTTAATACGCTTGTAAAATCCCAACAAAGAGGTATGTTTCGTATGTGCATTGGAATAGTTGATTCCCTTCGAATAATATTCGCTCAGTCGAGTAATGAGCTTCCGGTATTTGGCTAAGATGATCCCTTATGTATGAATACAAGGGTTGGAATGTGAAGTAGGAATGATTTGAGAATATGTATATATGGAATTATCTGTTTAGTTATATGAATGCTATACTTCTGATGTGCTTAAATTCTTTGCTCAAAACTTACTACTTCTGATGTGCTTAAATTCTTTGCTCAAAACTTACTAAGCATTTAATGCTTACTCCGTTTCTTTGATTTTCTGTTTTATAGATTTTGGTTCTTCAGCTATCGGACTCGGGATTTTGAAGTCGAAGTCACCCACACTATCAAAGCTCCTTTTGGTATACTTTTGATTGAACTTTGAAATGGCATGTATAGGACTACCCTTTTGTTGTAGGTCATGTACCTTTCGGTTTTGTGTAAATTTGGATAGCCATGCGAAAATGGCTTAAATATACTTTGATCATAGCATTATAATCGTTTTGTATGTTGTCCGTCGAGAGGTATGGAAATGTTGGTAACGGTTAGCCATGGGAATGGTTATTCATGATCACTTTGGTATATGTATGACAAACTCTAGTTGATCCATGGAGGATCATAAAATAGGTAAAGTTTACCTTAAAAATAGATGCTGGCAGCAGCAGTGATGTTATATGAAAAATCACTAAAAATAGTAGGAATGGAATTAAATAGTGAATAAATTATGTAATCGAACCTTGATGAATCTATTTTCATAGGAAAGTAACAAAACGTTCATATGAACAGTATATTATGAGATGTTAAAGTTTTCGTGAGACAGGGCCAGAACGGTTTCTGGATCCCCTGATCCGACTTTGGAAATTCATTATAAATTAACCAGAGACATTTAGAAGTAATGCCATATATTTATAGATTCCTTTTTGAGTCTAGTTTCTATAGAAACAAACGGAATCAGTATTGAAGCCCTGTACAGGGAGATATCCAAGTCGTAATGCATGAAGGTCAGTGTAGTTGTACCCTGTAACAGGGGAGACTTTAACTAAAAAACTGTACTAATTGGCACGACCAAAAATTCTAGAAAAAAATATGTAGATGGATATATGAGTCTAGTTTTGGGAAAAAATTACAAAACTGATTTTCGAGTTGTGGAACTCAAGTTATGATTTTTAAGGTGATAGTGACGCAGTTAGCCAGTCGTCTGGAAAATTTTTAAATGGACTGTGAGAGTAAATGAATTAAGTCGGTTAGCACCTTGTGTTCGACTCCGGCAACGGTCTCGGGTACGGGGTGTTACAATTATATTGGTATCAGAGCTACGGTTTAGTCGATTCTAGGACTACCGTAATGCGTTGGGTTTAGCTATACATGCCATTTTATGTGATTATTTGATAGTGTGGTGATTTCTGACATTTGCAAATGTGTTTATTTATAGTAATGGATCCCGATCCTGACCGAGTGGTAGCTGATGATCTTGAGAGTGTAGCGCCTGCTCCCGCACAAGGGACAGTGCCGGCGGACTCTCAACCTAATGCTAGTAATCCGAATGATGAAGCTAGACAAGCTTTCTATAACGTGATGAATGATTGGTCCAACCAATACATTCGAACTAATACGGCTATTCCACAACCTCCATTCCCGACAAATACCACCCCCGCACCTACAATACCTCCGGTAACTGACCAAATAAGGTCAAATAAGTCCCCAGTTGACAGAATCCGAAAACATGGGGCTACCGAATTTAAGGCTACGGACAGCGATGATGCCGAGCAAGCTAAATTTTGGTTGGACAACACTATCCGGGTACTCGATGAGCTATCTTGCACACCCGATGAGTGCCTAAAGTGTACTATCTCCTTGCTACGTGATTCTGCCTACTATTGGTGTAATACGTTGACTTCATTGTGCCTAGAGAGCAAGTAACTTGGGAGTTTTTCCAAACCGAGTTTGGAAAAAGTATATCGATCGAGATTTATGGATCAAAAATGAAGGAATTTCTTGAACTTAAACAAGGTTCCATGTCGGTTCTGACTATGAACGAAAGTTTGTAAGGCTTAGCCAGCATGACGAGAATGCATTTCCTCGAAGTCGTAATGTGTAAACGTTTGAGGATGGATTGAATGATGATATAAAGTTGTATGTTGGCATTTTAGAAATCCGAGAATTTGTGGCACTTGTCAAGCGAGCTTGCAAAGCCGAGGAGCTCAAGATGGAGAAAAGAAAAGCCGAGGCGGGGCGAGGGAGTTTCAGAAGAGGTCTTGGGAAGCCTTTCCCACGATCATCGAAGAAAATTAGAGATGGCTTAGGCCGGTCTAGAGACACTTCGGGCTTTTCTAGACGAGATCGCGATCGACCCCCTGCAAGTGCACGAGTCACTTCGATCGCCAGGTGGGAAATGATCGTCGAGATAGAACGAGTACCGATATTGTGGCAAATGGCATTCGAAGTTGTAGATTCCATGACCGCTCTGTTACAAGTGCGGGTCATTGACCACTTTATCAAAGATTGCCCGAGATTGTCCGAAGAATGTAAATCGAGTGGGAAACCGAAAGTGCTACCACCGCCGAGGTAGACCATCTAGAAACACGGAAATGCTAGTGGTGGTCGAGAGGATCTAGAGATGCTACGACCAGATTTGAGGCTCGTGCTCTGCTAGGGCTTATGCTATACGCGCACGCGAGGATGCTTCCTCGCCGGATGTTATTACCGGTACTTTTACTCTCTTTGATACTAATGTGATTGCTTTGATTGACCTGGTTCTACTCATTCTTATATATGCGAAACCTTAGCATCCAAGAAGACTTTACCTATTGAGTCTCTCGAGTTCGTAATTCGGTGTCAAACCCTTGGGTCGTTACGTGCTTGTCGACAAAGTGTGTAAGAAATGCCCCCTAGTAATTCGAGGTTCCTGTTTTCTGGCGGACTTAATGCTTTTGCCGTTTGATGAATTTGATGTTATTCTTGGTTTGGATTGGTTGACTGTGCATGATGCGGTTGTGAATTGCAAAAGCAAGACTATTGATTTGAGGTGCGCAAATAATGAGATAATCCGAGTCGAGTCTACTGACTTGAATAGGTTGCCAACTATAATATCGTTGATGTTGGCTCAGAAGTATGTAAGAAAAGGGTGTGAAGCATACCTTGCGTATGTACTTGATGACAAAGAGTTAGAAAAGAAACCCGAATCGGTGCCGGTGGTTTGTGAATACTCGGATGTCTTTCCCAAAGAATTATCGGGTTTACCACCTGTTCGGGAAGTAGAGTTTGGTATTGAGCTTGTACCTGGGACTACACCAATTTCGATAGCTCCGTATCGTATGGCACCAACCAAGTTAAAAGAATTGAAAGCTCAGTTGCAAGAGTTGACGAATAGAGGTTTCGCTCGACTAAGTTTCTCACCTTGGGGTGCACCAGTATTGTTTGTGAAAAAGAAGGACGGAACCATGAGGTTGTGCATTGACTATCGTCAGCTGAATAAAGTGACGATAAAGAATAAATATCCGATGCCACGTATTGACGATTTGTTTGATCAACTAAAGGGAGCCTCAGTGTTTTCAAAGATAGATTTGAGATCGGGTTATTACCAGTTGAGAATTCGAGATTCGGATATACCCAAAACTGCTTTCAGAACGAGATACGGTCACTACGAATTCTTAGTGATGCCGTTTGGGCTCACTAATGCCCCTGCGGTATTTATGGATTTGATGAATCGAATCTTTAGACCGTATTTGGACCGGTTCGTAGTTGTGTTCATTGACGACATCTTGGTCTATTCAAGAGATGAGACCGAACATGCTGAGCACCTGAGATTAGTGTTGCAAATTTTACGGGATAAGCAGTTATATGCTAAGTTCAGTAAGTGTGAGTTCTGGTTAAGAGAGGTTAACTTCTTGGGCCATGTGGTATCCCCATCGGGTATTCGAGTTGACCCGGGCAAAATTTCAGCCATACTTAACTGGAAGCCCCCGAGAAATATTATTGAGGTTCGAGCTTTTTGGGACTTGCGGTTACTACCGACGGTTTGTAAAGGTTTCGATGATAGCCACACCCATGACGGCTACTTCAAAAGATGTTAAGTTCGAATGGACGGAAAAATGTCGAAAAGTTTTGATCAACTGAAAACTTATTTGATGAAGCTCAATTTTAGTGCAAATTAATCGTGCAAAGAGTTTGTCATCTATAGTGACGCCTCCCTACTTGGGTTAGGTTGCGTATTGATGCAAGAAGGTCGAGTTGTGGCCTATGCGTCGAGACAATTAAAGTCACATAAGAAAAATTATCCGACCCATGATCTCGAATTAGCTGCCATCGTATTCGCCTTGAAAATATGGCGACATTACTTATTTGGTGAGAAGTGCCATGTATTTTCGGATCACAAAAGTCTCAAATATTTGATGACTCAAAGAGACTTGAATCTACGACAAAGGCGTTGGCTTGAGTTGTTGAAAGATTATGAACTTGTCATTGACTATCACCCGGGAAAGGCTAATGTGGTTGCGGATGCCTTAAGTCGTAAATCACTGTTTGCTTTACGAGCGATGAATGTACACTTGTCTGTTCTACCCGACAATGCGTTAGTAGCTGAATTAAAGGCCAAACCATTATTGATTCATCAAATTCGTGAAGCTCAGAAAGTCGACGATGAATTGGTTGCAAAACGGGCTGAATGTGTTCCGAATATGGAATCCAAATTTCAAATTGATGATGACGATTGTTTGAGGTTCAGAAGTCGGTTGTGTGTTCCAAGAAATTCAGAACTCATTTCGACGATTCTGAACGAAGCTCATTGTAGCTGAATGTCAATTCACCTGGGGAGTACAAAAATGTACAACGATCTGAGACGCCAGTTTTGGTGGCATGGTATGAAACGAGACATTTCCGATTTTGTTTCAAAGTGTTTAATATGTCGCAAGTAAAGGCGAACATCAAGTGCCTCTGTGTTTACTCCACCAATCATGATACTGAATGGAAATGGGATCGAGTCACGATGGATTTCAGATCGGGTTGCCGATGATCGGCAAGTAAGAAAGATGCGATTTGGGTTGTTGTGGATAGACTGACTAAGTCGGCTCACTTTATCCCCGTACGTACGGATTTTTCATTGGATAAACTAGCTGAATTGTATGTTTCTCAGATTGTGAGATTACACGGGGTACCAATTTCTATTGTGTCGGATAGAGATCCGAGATTCACCTCATGATTTTAGAAGAAATTGTAAGAAGCTTTGGGCACCAAGTTGCATTTTAGCACCGCTTTTCACCCCCAAACCGATGGTCAATCCGAGCGGATAATTCAAATACTCGAGGATATGTTGAGATGCTGCATCCTCGAATTTAGTGGTTCATGGGAACGGTATTTACCTTTGATTGAATTCGCTTACAACAATAGTTTTCCATCAAGTATTAAGATGGCACCTTACGAGGCTTTGTACGGGCGTAAATGCCGTACGCTATTGTTTTGGACCGAGCTCGGTGAGAGTAAAATTTTCGGAGTGGATTTGATTAAAGATGCTGAACAGAAAGTAAGAATAATTTGTGAAAGTCTAAAGGTAGCATCAGATCGTCAGAAGTCGTTTACGGATTTAAAACGAAGAGATATTGAGTATCAGGTGGGAGACAAAGTGTTTCCTAAGGTCTCACCTTGGAAAAAGATACTCAGATTTGGCCGTAAGGGCAAGTTGAGTCCGAGATTCATTGGGCTGTACGAAATCTCCGAACGAGTCGGTCCAGTTGCGTATAGATTGATTTTGCCCCTGAACTTGAAAAGATTCACAACGTCTTTCATGTTTCGATGCTTCGACGTTATAGATCTGATCCATCACACGTAATTAATCCATCAGAGGTTGAAATTCAACCCGATATGAGTTATGAAGAAGAACCGATTCGCATCCTAGCTCGTGAAGTGAAAGAGTTGTGAAACAAAAGGGTTCCGTTAGCAAAAGTGTTATGGCTCAAACATGGAATCGAAGAAGCTACTTGGGAACCCGATAACTCTATGAAAGAGCGATACCCAAACCTATTTACCGGTAAGATTTTCGGGGACGAAAATTTCTTAAGTGGGGGAGAGTTGTGACAGCCCTAAAGTGACCCTAGTCGGAAAGCGGTTTCGGGACCGCTAAACCGAGTCAAAAAATTATTTGAATATGGTATTTATTGTCTAAAATATGTGATTACGAATGTTGGAAAGTTTTAGGCTTCGATTTAGTAAATTGCATGTGAATTTAGTCCAAAGGACTTATGTGTGACATTTTTGAAATGTGATAGGCTAATCTACAAGGATCTAATAGTGCATGTAATCAAAAGGGAGGACTTGCATGTCAATTTCCCCCCCTAATATGTAGTGGCCGGCCATGAGCATGGGTGGACAAAGTGTTATGGCTAAAAACATGTCATAAACATGTTGGGATAATGCATTATGTAAGGAATAATAAAATAAAGAGCATGGGCAATGTGTGTGTTTGTTTCCCCCCATTGCCGTGAGTTGAAGGAAAGAAAACAAAAAAAAAAGTGTTCATTCTTGAACATCCTTGGCCTAATAGAGGAAAGAAACGAAGGGGAAGAGCTTGAGAAAATCGGCTATGGTGGTTGTTAGACTAAGGTATGTTTGAAGTTGTCCATGAGATTCATGCATGTTTTTATTTGTTAGTTTGAGTTCTAGCTAGCCCATGGTTCAAATCTTTGCTATGTCATGGAGATGGTATTCGGCTAAGGTGGATTGGTGTTGATGTCATTTACATGCTAAAAATGAAGCTTTGTAATGATGCATGTGATGGTGGATTGATGACTCTTGAGTCTTCTTTTAGAATTTTGGGTGAGATATTAAGTTCTTTGTTTAACCATGACCAAAATTGAAATGGTATGGTGTTGTGATGCATTCGGCCATGGTAGGAAGTAGAAGGGAAATATGGTTGTTGTTAGATGAAGTAGAGTCTAACAAATGAGCACATATGTGCATTAGTTGCTAGATAGAGAAGAATCGGCTAGCAAGTTGTGTGCTAAGGCCGAATATAATTTTGTATATTAATGAGTAATGCATGTGTTGAATTGATGAAAAGGGAGAGGATGCTTTAATAGTGTATATATATGTGTATTAGCCAAGTTTTGAACTTGAAACAAAATGGTGTTTAGTCAATACGAGTGACCATACTTGTAGAATGTATTAAGTGTTGCAATCGGCCTTAGCATAGCTGTGTATGTTCGGCCACATGAATGAGTACATAAGTTGATGTGTATGTTCGGGCATAGGTAAGCATATTGATGGCTTTATCTTGACTTAGAAAATTCGGCTAAGGGGAATATTAGCTAATATGTTGAATTCGATTCGTGATTTCGTACATATGGGACTTTAATGTCTAATGTATATATGGGCTAAGTGCCTTGAGGTTCTCTTTTGATGTTCAAATGAATTGTGTTAAATTGCTTAATGTGATTAAAAATGCGCATGACCATTGTGTATTTGAGCTAAAGGGTGGCCATATGACCTATTAAACTCCTTGTCATATTCGGCCATAAGCTAGCATAATGAGACTTTAATAAGTTAAATTTGTTTGAAATAGCTCAAGAGCTTAGAGGACCACAGTTGGATAAGGGAAAGGACAAAGTTATCGAATAGCCGCCGAAATCGTTCGACCACATCCGAGGTAAGTTTTTGAGTAACGGAACTTAGATTATGATTTGATTAGATCATGCTCTTTGTATGTGGCTAATGAGCCGAAATTGCGAGTGTGATAAGTGTCTTGTGTTTGAGCTTTGCTAATGAAAATGAAATACGGATGTGTCATGATTTATTGATAAATGTGCATGGATATTGAATGATATCCGGCTAAGTCCCAAGGCTTTGTGCTAAGTGACTATATCCGGACTAAGATCCAAGGCATTTGTGCGAAGTTACTAATCCGGGCTAAGCCCAAGGCATTTGTGCGAAGTTACTAAATCCGGTTAAGTCCCAAGGCATTTATGCGAGTTACTAAATCCGGGTTAAGTCCCAAGGCATTTACGCTGAGTTACTATAACCGGGCTATGTCCCGGCGTTTGAACGAGTAGCTATATCCGGTTAAATGCTGAAGGTACGTGATTTGGGAATGAGCAATTTTGCAGTAAAATTTCAGTTAATACGCTTGTAAAATCCCAACAATGAGGTATGTTTCGTATGTGCATTGGAATAGTTGATTCCCTTCGAATAATATTCGCTCAGTCGAGTAATGAGCTTCCGGTATTTGGCTAAGATGATCCCTTATGTATGAATACAAGGGTTGGAATGTGAAGTAGGAATGATTTGAGAATATGTATATATGGAATTATCCGTTTAGTTATATGAATGCTATACTTCTGATGTGCTTAAATTCTTTGCTCAAAATTTACTAAGCATTTAATGCTTACTCCGTTTCTTTGATTTTCTGTTTTATAGATTTTGGTTCTTTTGGTATACTTTTGGTTGAACTTTGAAATGGCATGTATAGGACTACCCTTTTGTTGTAGGTCATGTACCTTTCGGTTTTGTGTAAATTTGGATAGCCATGCGAAAATGGCTTAAATATACTTTGATCATAGCATTATAATCGTTTTGTATGTTGTCCGTCGAGAGGTATGGAAATGTTGGTAACGGTTAGCCATGGGAATGGTTATTCATGATCACTTTGGTATATGTATGACAAACTCTAGTTGATCCATGGAGGATCATGAAATAGGTAAAGTTTACCTTAAAAATAGATGCTGGCAGCAGCAGTGATGTGGATGTGAAAAATCACTAAAAATAGTAGAAATGGAATTAAATAGTGAATAAATTATGTAATCGAACCTTGATGAATCTATTTTCATAGGAAAGTAACGAAATGTTCATATGAATAGTATACTACGAGATGTTAAAGTTTTTGTGAGACAGAGCCAGAACAGTTTCTGGATCCCCTGATCCGACTTTGGAAATTCATTATAAATTAACCAGAGATATTTAGAAGTCATTCCATATATTTATAGATTCCTTTTTGAGTCTAGTTTCTAAAGAAATAAACGGCATCAGTATTGAAGCCCTGTACAGGGAGATATCCAAGTTGTAATGCATGAAGATCAGTGTAGTCGCACCCTGTAACAGGGGAGACTTTAACTAATAAACTGTACTAATTGGCCTGACCAAAAATTCTAGAAAAAAATCTGTAGATGGATATATGAGTCTAGTTTCGGGAAAAAATTACAAAACTGATTTTTGAGTTGTGGAACTCAAGTTATGATTTTTAAGGTGACAGTGACGCAGTTAGCCAGTCGTCTGGAAAATTTTTAAATGGACTGTGAGAGTAAATGAATTAAGTCGGTTAGCACCTTGTGTTCGACTCCGGCAACGGTCTCGGGTACGGGGTGTTACAGCTTCATTCAAGATCATCTGAATCAACTCTATATTTCTCGAAACACATATTCAGTTTTTGAATCTTACACAGTCATCAACATTAACTCAAAACTCTAAATCCACATTTGAATCACATTAAACCCGTTTCACTATCAAATCATTGTCAATTTTTTCACAAATCTGCTGAATAAATAACGGTCTTGCTTTTAACATAGCTATTTTCGCACTATCATCTGACTTAGCTATATGTGCATTCTTTTCACGCAAAACAAACAGTGATTTTCGGCTTAAAGCATCAGCAACAACATTAGCCTTTCTCGGGTAATAGTCAATTACAAGTTCATAGTCTTTCAGCAATTCCAATCATCAACGCTGTCTCAAATTCAAATCTTTCTGAGTCATCAAATACTTTAGATTATTGTGATTGAAATAAACATGACATTTCTCCCAAAATAGATAATGATGCCATATCTTCAATGCGAATGCTATAGCTGCCAATTCTAGATCATGTGTTGGATAGTTCTTTTCATGCGGCTTTAACTGTCTCGAGGCATAAGCTATAACTCTGTCTTCCTACGTCAAAACACAGCCCAAACCATTTAAAGATGCATCACTAAATATAACAAATTCTTTACTCGATTCTGGCTAAACTAGCACTGGAGTTTCGTTCAAAAGGGCTTTCAACTGATCAAAGCTTTTCTGGCACTTTTCTGACCACTCAAACTTAACATCTTTTAGCAGCAACTTCATCATTGGAGTTGCAATCATAAAGAAAACTTTCACAAACCGTCTATAGAAGGGTTACTTAGCCTTTCCCTCATGCCTACTCAAAATAGGTCGAGATTCAACTGGCACTATCCTATGCGTGGGAACAGGCGCTACGCTCTCAATATCATTAGCTACATCTCTATCAGGATCCATTTACTATATGAAAGCATATTTTCAAATGTCAGAAGTCATCACACTATCACAGTATAAAATATGGCATGTATAGCTAGACTCACACACGCTACGTTAGTCCTAGAACCAACTAAACCGTAGCTCTGATACTAATAAAATATAACACCCCTAACCCGTATCTGTTGCCGGACTAGGGTTACGAGGCATTACTAAACATAAGTACAGTTCTGAACATTCTCAAATTAACACAGGTCATACTCATATATATACATGTAAAGCATGTAAATAATTACATATTAAACATGCATTATAAATATATTGTAAAATCAAACTTTACATTTCTTAATTATAAACGTGCACATATTTAACCAAATAATATTATCACAAGGCATTTATTCCTTAACAAATACATACATACATAATCATTATAAATTTCACAATTTATACCAACCACATAAGCATCATATATATATATACGTATACACTTTCGTTATAAACCATATTAAACAAAACAATCACAATAGATAATCATTATTTAACTTAATTAACCATACCTATATATTTAACCATTTAACTACTTTAAGTACACATGCATTTTCCATGCAAACCGAACCAAGCTAATCTATGCATATTCGAACATACACATGCCTCATTAACATTTTAATCTGTTATTAACCAAACCAAGTTTCATTCATCAATATATAACATATCCTATATCATGCATATCTAAATATACATTAAACAAGCTTAACATCTGAACTCATGTGTATAAATGACTAAACATACACCAAATTCGAATCATCTAACCATTTTTATTCAAATTTATACACACTATAACCGAATTATCAACCACAACCAAGTCCACCAATCATTTTCAACCTATTTCAATACATATAGCACCAATCAAACAAATACCATTCATTCATTTCATATGACATTATAATCAAAACAGAATAAACCATTACTAGTCATAACCATATCCAAACATAGAAGTTAAGCCATATTCGTATGGCTCAAATTATACATACCAAGGTTGAACAAAATACATATTAGCCTATACATGCCATAAGTTCGAAAATAGACTTTTAAAAGTACCGAAGGTTGACCATAGTGTGGATGTCTTCGATAACGATCCCTGAGCTCGTAACTTACAACCAAAATCTATAAAACAAAGTAACAAAAACACACAGAGTAAGCTAAATAAGCTCAGTAAGCCTTAAGAAAATTAAACAACTCAAATGATTAAGTCAAACATTTCAAGCAAGCCGAATTGTAATGTTATACTTTAACACAAAGAAGTTACCTTGGCTGAATGTTCAAGGTCAATTATAACACCACGTAAATACTTACCTATATAACCGAATATAAAAGGTCCAATAAATCATCTCATAAATACTTACATGTATGCCCGAATACACAAAGTTCATTATATCATCACATATGGCCGAATATACAAGTTAGAGAGAACATCACATGTAGCCAAATTTACAAATTCAATATATCATCACATATGGTTGAAAATAAAAGTTAGATATAACATCACATATGTACATACCTATGTGGCCGAATATATATACAAGGTCATTTAGCTCAATTTTACTTGCTCACTTTCCATAACAACTTGAAATCTGATAAGCATAGACTTGAAAATAATCCACCGGTATAAAACCTGCTAGGCTATTATACTATACAACTTTCAGAGGTTTTAACTCAACCGAATAAAACTCAACCAAATTAATTTAATTTTAAACCACATTCGGAAATTGTACTATACAACTATCAAATTTGAATCATCATAGTAAACCATTATATATTTGAATTAAACTATGTTTAATTGCTTAAAGACTTACCTCGGATATCGACGGACGTTAAAAATCGGCTATTCAATCATTTTTTCTTTTCCCAGATCCAAGTTCGATTTCTTTTGTTCTTGATCTATATAATTCCAAAATAACCTCATATAAACCCAATTTTATTCAATTTAACCCAACAACAGATAAATGGGCAAATTACCATTTTACCCCTGATATTACATACTTTTACAAATTAATCCTAATTGCACAAAACACAAAATACACAAAATCTCACCACATCATAGTTAGGCCGAATCTTCCTTATGCTCATACTAATCCATATATTTCATTTATTTTGCATTTTAGTCCTTCAATTTATTATTTTTGCAATTTAGTCCTAATAATTCAAAATCATCAAAAACTTCAATACAAAACATATTAATCCAAAACATATCTTTCATAATTTATCCTCAAACATCACAAAACACAATTATTCATCAATGGCATAACTCAAAATGTTCACCAAAATAAAAAAATTCAAGCATGGGTTGGGCAATACTCGAAGCAACGATCTCAAAAACGTAAAAATGATCAAAAACCGAGCTAGATACATACCTTAATCAAGCTTGTTAATGGCCGGACATCACAAAGCTATATTTCTCTCTTTCTTTCTTTCTCAAGTTTCGGCAAAAACAAGAATTATGCATGCTTATTTAATTTTTATGTTTTATTATAACTTATTATAATAACCATTTTACTTAAATAACCTTTATAATAAAATAATAAACCATGATTTTATAAGGCTACTACCGTCCAATGCATATTATCATGGGAAATTTGCAACATAAATACTCCATATTAAAAAGCCACTAACAATTCAGCCTTTATGATTGAAACTATCATGTTTGCATTTTATGCGATTAAGCCCTTTTATTTAATTAAGCACACAAACAATCAAATTTTTTTACGAAACTTTCACACATGCTAATTCACATATAATAAAAATAGAAAATAATATTTAAATATTTTTTAACTCAAATTCATGGTCCCAAAACCACCATTCCGGTTAGGGTTTAAATCAGACTGTTACAACTCTCCCCCCTTAGGGATTTTCGTCCTCGAAAATCTTACCGGTGAATAAGTTCGGATAACGTTCTCTCATTACATCTTCTGGCTCTCACGTTGCTTCCTCAACTCCGTGTTTATGCCACAGTACTTTAACCAACGAAATTTTCATATTTCATAATTCTTTAATCTTGCGAGCCAGAATACAAATCGGTTCTTCCTCTACGACATATCTGACTGAATCTCAATCTCTGATGGACTAATCACATGCAAGGGGTTGGATCTATATCGTCGAAGCATCAAAACATGAAATACATTATGGATCTTTTCTAACTCAGGTGGCAACAGCAGTCTATACGCAACCAGTCCAATCCTCTCTATAATCTCGTACGGTCTAATAAATCTCAGACTCAATTTGCCTTTATGATCGAATCTGAGTATTTTCTTCCACGGTGAGACTTTTAAAAATACTTTATCCCCGATCTGAAACTCTATGTCTTTACGTTTCAAGTTTGAATACGATTTCTGACGATTTGATGCTGCTTTCAAACTTTCACAGATCATTTTTAGTTTCTGTTCGATTTCTTTGATCAAATCGACCTCGTGTTGATCAAATCGACCTTCTGTATCTTATTTTCATTGAGCTCAGTCCAATACAAAGGTGTACGACATTTACGACCGTACAAAACTTCATAAGGTGCCATTTTGATACTAGATTGAAAGCTATTATTGTATGCAAATTCAATCAGAGATAGATACCGTTCCCACATACCTTCGAACTCTAGAATACAACATCTCAACATATCCTCAAGTATCTGAATAATTCGCTCGGACTGACCATCTGTCCGGGGATGAAAGGAAGTGCTAAAATGCAGTTTAATACCTAATGCATCTTGTAGTTTCTTCCAAAACCACGATGTAAACTGATAAACCATAATTTATACATATTTTTACCCCATGATTAACGCATTTTATGGATGATTTCCTATTAGAATTGGTGAATTTGATGCTCCTAATGCTTTAATTTCATGTTTTATACTTAGGAGAGCATAGGAGAGCAAAAGGAATGAGAAACAAGCCAAAAATGGAAAAAATGGGCCAAAGTACGAAATCAACACGGCCTAGACTTCATCACACGGGCAAACCACACAGCCCTGTCAATTTGGCAGTTTCAAAGCACGATTCACACGGGCGTGTCCCTGCCGAGCCCAAGTTGAGTCCAATTCGAAAAAGGCTAATTTTGAGGGTTCTTAGGCATTCCAAAGCCTATAAATACACCCTAGAGGAGGAAGAAAGAGGATGCACATAATAGGGAGTAAGGAATTACTCCAAGGAAGCCGATTGATCCATCTCAAAAGCCGGATTCACCGTCAAGACTGAAGATCTCCCCTCAATTTACCCTTCAGGAGTTTTGGGTTTTCTTTATGTTTTGTATTCTTTATTATTGAGATGTTTTCTTATTTAGTTATGAACTAAAACCCCTAAATACCTAAGGGGAATGAAACCTAAGATAAATCTTGTTATTATTTTCTGAATTGTATGATAAATATTTAACTTGTTCTTAATTATGTGTTCTTAATTCTTGTTTTGATATCCCATGATACTGATTCAAGATAAGCTCTTATTCAAAGGAGGATTAGTCCCTGTTTAAGAGTACATTTGTCATAATTAAGCAGAGTTGATTGTGCGCCTAGACATAGGGTGACAAGATTTTGTCGGATTAGGGTGAAACCTAATAAGGAGATCCATAGATCGAGTTAATGCAACCCTAATATGTTAATTAGAGAAAGGTCTCAATTATTCAATCTAAGGATTAGACGTTATTAGTCTTGAATAGGGATAATAACATAACTTAGGGATCTCTACGGAACAAGTTAAACGAATAAATCGTCCGATTCAGAGCCAGAGTAACAAGTAAAGTCTAGGTGGATTTTTCCTTAGGTATTGTCTTAATTCAATCGGTTTTCCTAAAAGCAATTCCCCAATTCCATTCTTTGTGAATTCTTAGTTTAGATAATTAGTTAGTTAAAACAAAAACATCTTTATTCTTGGGCTAGATAATAAAAAGACAGTCATTACTAGTACTTTTAGTTCCTTTGGGTTCGACAATCCGGTCTTGCTAAAACTATACTACTGTTCAATAGGTACACTTGCCTACATCGCGATAATAGTTAGTTTCAAGAACGATTAATTATAAATACTTAAAACCTATCACCAAATCATGCGATCAAGTCTTTGGCGCCGTTGCCAGGGAACTAAGATATTAGGAATGCTCAATTTTTATTACTTTAGCCGTTTATTTTCTTGCGATTTAATTTTATTTTTATTACTTATTAATTTACGTTTTCCTTCTCTTGGAAGGTTTTTTTTTATAGTTTATGACTAGAAGAAACCCGTCAGGACCGCCACTTTTTGACGAAGAAATCGATTGTACAGTTCGCAGAAACCAAAGAGAAATAAGGCGAATCTTAAGGTACATAGAGAACGAGCAAAAAGATGATACTCAACCCCCAACCGAAGAAATGGCTGAAAACCAAGACAATCAGCTACTTCCTGTAATTGCGGTTCATCAAAATCCTGCTCCATGCACTATGTATGATTATGCTAAACCTTCTTTAATAGGAACTGAATTGAGCATAGTTAGACCTGATGTAGCTGCAAATACTTTTGAACTGAAACCTAACACTATTCAAATGATACAGCAATTGTTCAGTTTGACGGTTTGCAGGATGAGGATCCCAATGCTCACTTAGCAAACTTCTTAGAACTCTGCGATACATTTAAAATCAATGGTGTCTCTGATAATGCTATACGTCTTCGGTTTTTTCCCTTTTCATTAAGAAACAAAGCTAAACAGTGGTTGAACTAGTTTCCATGAGGGTCAATTACTACTTGGGAACAAATGACCGAAAAATTTTTACTAAAATATTTTTCGTCGGCTAAAACGGCTAAATTACGTAATGATATCTCTTCTTTTGTGCAGATGGATTTAGAAACACTCTACGAAGTATGGGAAAGATACAAGGACCTCTTGAGAAGGTGCCCTCACCATGGGTTACCGCTTTGGTTACAGGTTCAAACGTTCCATAATGGCCTGAATCCTTCGACTCGACAAATGGTTGACGCAGCTGCTGGCGGAACCATCAATAATAAAACATCTGAAGATGCCTATGAGTTTATAGAGGAGATGTCACTGAATAACTATCAGTGTCAAGTCATGAAGACAAAGCCAACGAAAACAGCCGGCGTTTATAACGTCGATTCGGTCACCATGCTCTCTAATCAGGTAGGACTCTTGAATAAGAAAATTGATGGTTTTCTTAGTTCTTCACAGGTTCACCCAGTAATGCAGTGCGAAGCAAGTGGAGGTGGAACAAGCCATTTGGAATACCAACCCTATGGCCACAACATGGATAACGAGCAAATAAATTACATGGGTAATAATCCTCGACCTCAAAACAATCCATATAGTAACACTTACAATGCAGGTTGGTGGAACCACCCCAATTTCTCGTGGGGCTGTCAAGGAAATTAAAGACCACAACCACCTCCAGGCTACCAACAACCACCCTACCAACAGGAAAAGAAGCCGAAGCTTGAAGAGATTCTCTCAAATTTTATATCGGTGTCAAAAACTCGTTTTCAGAATACCGAGACAACACTTAAAAATCAACAAGCGTCGATCCAAGGGTTCGAAACTCTGATAGGCTAGCTTTCCAAACTAATATCCGAACAACCACAAGGTAGTTTGCTAAGTAATACTGAACCTAACTCAAGGGGGCAGCTCAACGCAATTAATATTTAAGATGACGAAGGAGTCGTTGAGCCTGAGCCAGAACCGAGGCAAGAAACTGTGGTAAGCAAAGGTCAAGGTGAGGTAAATCACAATACAAACAAAACGGTTCATGTCGAATATAAACCTCGTGTGTCATCCCCCAACGCAACAGGGAAAGACCGCTCAGATGAACAATTTGGTAAATTCTTTAAACTCTTAAAAAAATTACATATTAACTTACCGTTTATTGAAGCACCATCGCAGATGCCAAACGCAATGAAATTTTTAAAGGAGCTTTTAGCAAATAAGCGGCAGTTGGACAAGGTGTCGTATGTGGAGCTAAACGCAGTGTGCTCAGCTATTCTGCAAAATAAGCTACCGAACAAACTAAAAGTTCCAGGGAGTTTTACGATTCCTTGCTTAATTGGTAGTTTAGATGTTAATAATGCATTATCTGATTTAGGGGCTAGTATCAACGTCATGCCTTACGAAATGTTTAAGCAACTAGAACTCGGGAAACCCAAACAGACTAGGATGAACATTCAATTAACAGATAAAACTATAAGATTCCCTAGGGGTATTATTGAAGATGTGCTAGTTAAAATTGATAAATTTATATTTCTCGTTGACTTTATTGTTTTAGACATAGAGGAGGATAGCAACACTCCTTTAATTCTAGGAAGGCCCTTTTTAGCAACTGCTAAAACAATTATTGATCTTGGCACAGGTGAACTCGCACTCCGTGTGGGAGACAAAACAATAACCCTTCAAGCTCACAATTTTGGCAACACAATGGAAATTGAAGATGATCATCTAAACCATTCTACTAAAACTGACAATATGGTGCAACCTTCTTTGCAGGAAATGAGTCTGAAGGAAGTACATGAGCCATTCTATAGCAATAGTAGAGGACCTTTTCATGAAAATTGAATGCTACAAATCGAGGAGATAAATGAATGGCGGATGCATAAACTGAGAACACCCGAAAACCAAATCTACAACAGAACGAGCTCAATACCTTTCCAAATCAACTTAAGGTTGGAGATAAAGTCTTATTAGATGCCGACGATCCTCACATTGTCACTACTACACCGAATGAAGAAATCCCTCTTACGGTACTTAGTATTTTTCCATTTGGTACAGTGGAGGTAAGTCACCCCAAGTTCGGCACTTTTAAGGTAAACAACACCCGTCTAAAACCTTATTTTGATGAGATTGATAGCAGAAATGAGGAGTATAAACTCCTCAAACCAGCATGATCATTCAACGGAGAGGTAAGTCGAGCTTAGACTATAAATAAGTGCTTCTCGGGAGGCAACCCGAGCACTAACTGTATTAAATTCTTTAAAATTTAGTCTTCAACATCTACCTTACTAACAGAGCACTTGAATACAGGGTTTTCACAAAGACACGGCCAAGCATACGGGCGTGCTTAGGGCCGTGTGAAAATAGGGCAAGGGTTTCCCCAAACATGGGATACGATAAAATGCCACGGCCGTGCGACATGGCCGTGGTCGAGCTTGCCGAAATAACAAGGGCGTGTGACACGCTCGTGTGGAAGAACCATTGGCGAACTTGTTAAAACAGCACCGGTATGCGACATACCTGTGGCTAGCACCCGTGGTCGAACCTGTTAGATTGACACAGGCGTGGGAGAAGCGAACAATGCCAGACACGGCCGTGTGACACGGCCGTGTGCACCCTCACGCCCAAGGAACACGGGCGTCTACTAAATGTCAGACGCGCCCAAATTCAAAATTCACGAATCACTCGGGCTGAAATTGGGGAACAGGGGCGTGTTTCCTAGCCGTGTGCCCCAAAATCTATAAATACCCAGCAGTATTCACTTTCTTCCCTATTCAAAAACCCTAACCCTAGTCGCTTCAAGTCCACAAGCCCTCCCTGCCATGCCCGTGCGCCGCTTCTCACTCCATTTTTGATGCTCAATCTCTCTCCTCTAGCATTTTTTTACTCCTTTCACTTCTATTTTACTTATTTCTAATGCTTATTATCAACATAATCTTCATATATTTTGAACTATTTTTCATTTTGCTCATTATTCTATCATTTAATTTGCATTCTTAAGTTAGTTATCACACATTTCGTGTTAAATCGAGTTATTAGGGAAACCTCAAACCCATGACATTACTATGCTTATTCTTATGCTATTACCATGCCAATGTCTATCATTTAATTTGCATTCTTAGGTTAGTTATCATACATTTCGTGTTCAATCGAGATTAGGAAAACCTCATACCCATTACATTACTATTCTTATTCTCATGGTTATTTTGGTTGAGTTTGCTTCGTATTAGTAGTTTTGGCTGAAATAGTTAGTTCAAATTCATGACTTTTTACTTTTTCAAATTCCTTTACCTATTATTATTATTCTTTAGATTACAGGCTTATAAGGTCATCTTCACGAGGAAAGAAGGTCGTTGTCCCTGCTTCGAAGAAGAGAAAGGGAGCGTCATCTTCTGCAGGTACAACCACGGAAATTCGTCACCCTCTCCTTTAGTTCCCCCGATGGCCTCAAGAAGAACTTTTCCAAATACTTTGGGCTCGACCTTTAATTGCGGGCCGCTGCATCGACTAGGATATCGTAGAACAAGTTCAGTTGGCTGAAGCGATTCAGACCTCTTAACCACCTACCCTTGGGAGCTGTTCTTTGGGATCATCGAACTAATATACCTCGAGCTCACGATAGAACTATGCTCAACGTTCCATCTTCAAACTTTAATGACAAACTACGATGATCCCGACACGGTCCAGTTTCACCTAGGCGGGTTAGTCCACCAGCTAAGCGTCCCAGAGTTTGGTGCTGCACTGGGTTTATATACAGAGAAATTCAAGGAGGAGAATAACTTACATGCTCTCAACTGCCACATCCATCGTTCTCCTTCACGGTGCTGGGATGCACTAGTACCAGGTGGAGCCACCTACAATCCTAGTCGGTCCAAGGCATCGGCTCTCCCTCTATCTATGAGGTACCTATACCCCATTTTGGCTCACAAGATTACAGGGAGGCGAGAGAGCACTGGCGTCATCAACACTCACAACGCCTACTTCTTATGGTATATGTCACACGGGCACGTCATCAACCTTGCCTATTTCATCGCCCTCACGATCCAGCACCAGACGGAGTGGCATAGAAAGGGAGTCATCTCCATTGGTCCCTACGTGACTCGGTTGGCTCAACACTTCGGGCTCCTCAGCACCGCGGCCCAAGAATCATCCCTTACCCTCATAGGCCAGATGTCTCCACAAGGCATCTCTAGCATGCTTAGCATGAGAATGATCGAGAGGCGTCGAGGAACCTACCCTCCCCAATATCATCTCGCCCAATCTACCAAGGAAGAGGCCTATGAGGACATTCCTGATGATGTCCCTCCATAGCACGAGGACCCACCGACTCGCCACCACCACCCTTTCGTCCATTTTATGCGGCGGCTTCATATGCTGACATCTCTGAGCGCCTCACTCGATTTGAGTAGTAGTGTTTTCAACGATTTGACAACATTGATGCTACTCTACAGTAGATTTGTCAGCACCTCCACATTCATCTCCAGTCCCACCTCGCAAACCATCTAGCGATGAAGATGTTTAAAAACATTTATTTATTATTTTATGTTTTTAATTTTTATTAAAACTACTTTTTATTTTTATTAGATTTTAGAATTTTATTTTTAATTATCAATTTCGGTTATTTCTTTATGAGTAATTATTCTTCCTAACATCCTCTAAAAATTACCTAATTTTATCACAGATATATAGAGCTCTTAAGCTCATCATCGCATAGGAACTAAAAACTCCACCGGGAAAGGTTCTCCATGACTGCCATGTCCTGATCGACCACGACCATAGCTACCACTAGATATAATATTCTTTTGGCACAGGACTTATGGATTAATGAACCTCTACAACCGCCGGAGTATCCTCCTCCACTCTCGAACCGATTACTCTCCAAAACTCCAGTTCGAGGAATTCATCATACAGGAAGTTTCACTTTTCCCCCTATCTTATTTTTATACTCTAATATCTATCTTTGTACATTGAGGGCAATGTACATCTTAAGTGTGGGAGGTATTTATTTCATTATCAGAAAAATACCTGAATGACTGCCTTATTCTCTAGAAAAGCTCTCATATCATATTTAGGATAAATTTTGATTGATTTATGATTTTAATTGATATATCTTGAATTAAAACATAGGCATTTATGCATTGATTGTTTAAACCTCAAGACATTGGAGAATCAAGCATGATAAGTTGATTTTTAAGAATTTAAATTTTAGGTTGTTTCCCCAAAGTTTAGGTATTACTTTGAGTTGGAATTTACAAGTTTTAAACATCAAAAACCATAATTTTTGTGAGATTTTTTAGCCTTTTGAGCATCTACTAATTCTTTCATGCTCACTTTTATTATTGCTTTGAGTGCGCCAGTATTGAATGTTATTCTAGAACTTGCTTGATTGTGCATGTCGAGACCACACCATTTGATTTGATATGTCAAAATGATTAAAGCACTTAGGATTAACCCACTCATGCCATGAAAAGCCTACCTACACGATTAACCCCTACTGAAACCCCTTGAGCCTAACAAGTCATTTCTTGTATTACCCTTAATATTAACCTTTAACCCATTATTGTTGAAATCCCCTAAATTAATTTAAGCCCCATTTTTGTCGAGATTTGAATTGAAATAGTTTCTTAGCTATGTTTTATTCTACTTTGTAATTTAACTTGTTCTTAAAAAAAACTATGTATACACATTAGTAATTCCATATTCTGAGAAGAAGCTCTGTTGTACGCAAGTGATGATTAACTCTTTTTCTAGTTAGGCAAATTTTCAATTCAATCTCGATTTTAACCCTTTCCTTTAGCTTGTGACCACACCCCCTAACCAAGCCTCATTACAACCTTCTAAAGACCTTTTGATTGATGTATCATCTTAAATTATAGTGGTGGAGATTTGATTTTCATGCAAGCCTATGGTAATGACTTTTCATTATTGACTATTGAGTGCTTTATTTATTGTCCTTAAACACCTCGAGTGATTTGAGTGAATCTTTAGTGAGGATGTGAAACTCTGTGATATTCTGAATCAAAGGTAATTACTTAGATGAGGGGAGACACCTCTATTTGCAAGATTAAATACTCAACTTGGAATGTTTGAAACATTGATGTTCTTTTAGTTGAATTCTCAATGAATGATTACCTATGGATTATTTTGAGATATTATCGATAGGAATTATAAGTTGAGAGGTATTTATTTTGATTGTGAGTTGAGAATTTTGCTTGAGGACAAGCAAATACTTAAGTGTGGGGGTATTTGATAAAACATAATTTATACATATTTTTACCCTATTCTTAACGCATTTTATGGATGATTTCCTATTATAATTGGTGAATTCGATGCTCCTAATGCTTTAAATTCATGTTTTATACTTAGGAGACCATAGGAGAACAAAAGGAATGAGAAACGGGCCAAAAACGGAGAAAATAGGCTAAAGTACGAAATCAACACAGCCTAGACCTCCTCACATGGGCAAATCACATGGCCGTGTCAATTAAGCAGTTTCGAAGCACGATTCACACAGGCGTGTCAAACTTAACATCTTTCTACAGTAGTTTCATCATCGGAGTTGCAATCATAGAGAAACCTTTTACAAACCATCTATAGTAACCAGCAAGTCCTAGAAAACTTCTGACTTTAGAAACATTTCTCGGAGGTTTCCAATCAAGTATTGCTAAAATTTTGCTCGGATCAACCCGAATACCTAATGCTGAAACAACATGTCCCAGAAAGCTAACTTCATGTAACCAAAACTCACTTTTTTTAAACATCGCATACAGCTGTTTTTCTCGCAAAGTTTATAACACAAGTCTCAAATGCTCGGCATGTTCGGTTTCGTTACGGGAGTAGATCAGTATATCATCAATGAACATAACCACAAATTGATCTAAATACTGTCTGAAGATCCGATTCATCAAATCCATAAAAATAGTAGGTGCATTAGTAAGTCCGAATGGCATAAATAGAAACTCATAATGTTTGTACCTCGTTCGAAAAGTAGTTTTTGGCACATCGGAGTCTCTAGCTCGCAACTGATAATAAACCGATCTCAAGCTATCTTTAAAAACACTGAGACCCCTTTTAACTGATCAAACAAGTCATCAATCCGTGGAAACGGGTATTTATTCTTTATAGTCACTTTATTTAGCTGTCGGTAATCAATACACATTCTCATAGTTCTATCTTTCTTTTTCAGAAATAGAACTGGCGCACCCCAGGAAGAGAAACTCGATCGTGCAAAACCTCTATCTGTTAATTCTTACAACTGTGCTTTCAACTCTTTTAATTCAGTAGGTGCCATCCGATACGGAGCTATCAAAATCGGAGTCGTCCCTAGTTCTAACTCAATACCAAACTCTACCTCTCGGATGGGTGGCAAACCCGGCAATTCTTTTTCTTTTGCAAGTAACAACAGCATTGTGCAAAGTAAGCCAATCCATAACCAAAATTATATCAAACTCGTCGAAAGGTAACAACATCAAATTGGCTGGAAAGCATGAATCTCGAATCATCAAAGGGCAATTTTTACATACTTTGTCAACCAGAACACACCAGCCCAGGGGGTTCGATACTCGAATCACAAACTCAGTAGACTCAGCAGGTAAAGTCTTACTAGATACTAATGTTTCACACATATATGAATGAGTCAAACCAGGGTTAATAAATGCAATAACACTAGTATCATAAAGAGTGAAAGTACCAGTAACAACATCTGGAGAAGAAGCATCCTCACGAGCGCGTATAGCGTATGCTCTGGCAGGTGCACGAGCTTCAGATTGAACCGCTGTATCTTTCATCCCTCTCTGACTGACACCTGCATTACTCGAATGTCTGAGGGTTCTGCCTCGTACTGACATATTACTCGGTCTCGCGTTCTGAACAGTTTTTTGCTCGGCTAACATCGGGCAATCTCAAATAAAATGATCCATCGATCCACATTTAAAACAAGACCGATCATGCAATCTACAATTTCCAGAATGCCATTTACCACAATGCTTACACTCGAGTCTGTTCTGCCAATCATTGCTAACACTAGCAATCGAAGTGGCTCGTGAACTCACAGGAGGTCAGTCTCGATCTCGTCTAGAAAAGTTAGAAGTAACTTTAAATTGACTAGAACCATCTCTGAACTTCTTTGATGCTATGTAAAAAGTCTTACTTGATGATTTTTTACGGTAATCTCTGGCTTCAAAATCAACTTTTCTTTTCTCTTTCCCGAGCTCTTCGGCTGTGCAAGCTCGCTCAACAAATACCAACGAGCATATCGACTAAGTCTCACAAATTTTCGCTCGTACTCAGTTACGGTCATACAACCCTATTTCAATTCTAGAAATTCTTTGCGTTTCTGGTTAATAAATCTCTGGCTTATATATTTCTTACGAAACTCAGTCTGAAAGAATTCCCAGGTCACTATCTCTTTTGGACCCACCGATACTAGTGTTTTCCACCAGTGATATGTGGTATCTCGTAATAAAGATATGACACACTTTAAACATTCGTCCGGAGCACAAGATAGCTCGTCAGACACACGGATAGTATTATCAAGCCAAAACTCAACCTTCTCAGCATCATCATCATCATTAGCTTTAAATTCTTCGGCACCGTGTTTTCTGATTTTATCTACAGGAGGCCCGTCAAATCTCATCGGATCAATCATCGAAGGCACCACAAGTATCGGAGATGGATTATTTGGGGGTGGAGGTTGTTGTACAACCAGATTAGTCTGGATATACTGAGTAAACCATTCGTTCATCATTTGATAGAAGGCTTGCTTAGCCTTCCCCTCATGCCTACTCGAAATAGGTCGAGATTCAACTGGTGTTGTCCCATGCGTGGGAACCGGCGCTGTCCCATGTGTGGGAACAGGCACTACGCTCTCAATATCATCAGCTACAGCTCTATCAGGATCCATTTACTATATGAAATCACATTTTCAAATGTCAGAAGTCATCAAACTATCGCAGTATAAAATATGGCATGTATAGCTAGACTCACACACACTACGTTGATCCTAGAACTGACTAAACCATAGCTCTGATACCAATAAAATGTAACACCCCTAACCCGTATCTGTCGCCGGAATAGAGTTATGAGGCATTACTAAACATAAGTACAGTTCTGAACATTCTCAAATTAACACAGTCATACTCATATATATGCATGTAAATCATATAAATAATTACATATTAAACATGCATTATAAATATATTGTAAAAATCAAACTTTACATTTCTTAATTCTAAACGCATGCATATTTAACCAAATAATATTTTTCAAGGCATTCATTCCTTAACAAATACATATATACATATATCATTATAAATTTCACAATTTATACCAACCACATAAGCATCATATATATATATATATATATATATATATATACACTTTCATTATAAACCTTATTAAACAAAACAATCACAATAGATAATCATTATTTAACTTAATTAACCATACCTATATATTTAACCATTTAACTACTTTAAGTACACATGCATTTTCCATGCAAACCGAACCAAGCTAATCTATGCATATTCAAACATACACATGCCTTATTAACATTTTAATCTGTTATTAACCAAACCAAGTTTCGTTCATTAATATATAACATATCTTATATCATGCATATCTAAATATACATTAAACAAGCTTAACATCTAAACTCATGTTTATAAATGACTAAACATACGCCAAATTTGAATCATCTAACCATTTTTATTCAAATTTATACACACTATAATCGAATTATCAACCACAACCAAGTCCACCAATCATTTTCAAACTATTTCCAACACATATAGCACCAATCAAACAAATACCATTCATTCATTTCATACAACATTATAATCAAAACAGAATAAACCATTACCAATCATAACCATATCCAAACTTAAAAGTTAAGCCAATTCGTATGGCTCAAATTATATATACCAAGGTTGAACAAAATACATATTAGCCTATACATGCCATAAATTTGAAAATAGACTTTTAAAAGTACCGAAGGTTGACGGTAGTTTGGATGTCTTCGATAACAATCCCTGAGCTCGTAACTTACAACCAAAATCTATAAAACAGAGTAACAAAAACACATAGAGTAAGCTAACTAAGCTTAGTAAGCCTTAAGCAAATTAAACAACTTAAATGATTAAGTCAAACATTTCAAACAAGCTGAATTGTATCATTAATGTTATACTTTAACACAAAGTCCAATATATAACACCACTTAAATACTTACCTATATAACCGAATACATAAGGTCCAATATATCATCTCATAAATACTTACATGTATGGCCAAATATACAAGGTTCATTATATCATCACATATGGACGGATATACAAGTTAGATAGAACATCACATGCAGCTAAATTTACAAATTCAATATATCATCACATATGGCCGAATATACAAGTTAGATATAACATCACATATGTACATACCTATGTGGCCGAATATATATACAAGGTCATTTAGCTCAATTTTACTTGCTCACTTTCCATAACAACTTTAAATCTTATAAGTATAGACTTGAAAATAATTCACCAGTATAAAACCTGCTAGGCATAAGCCTGAATCACACACCGGCACAAGGCCTGTTAGACCCAAGGTCTGATATTTATTTACCGGCACTAAGCCTGCTAGGCACAAAGCCCAATCAAATTCACCAGCACAAGGCTTGCTAGGCTCAAAGCCCGAATATCACAATTATAAAATCATTTCATAACAGTTCATATATCGAATCGTCCAAATATTCCATGTAATTCATACAACTTTCAGAGGTTTTAACTCAGTCGAATAAAACTCAACCACATTAATTCTATGTTAAACCACATTCGGCTATTGTACTATAAAACTATAAAATTCGAATCATCATAGTAAACCATTATATATCTGAATTAAACTATGTTTAATTGCTTGAAGACGTACCTCGAATATCGACGGACGTTAAAAATCGGCTATTCAATCATTTTTGCTTTTCCCCGATCCAAGTCTGATTTCTTTTGTTCTTGATCTATATAATTCCAAAATAACCTCATTTAAACACAATTTTATTCAATTTAACCCAACAACAGATAAATGGTAAAATTACCATTTTACCCCTGATATTACATACTTTTACAAATTAATCCTAATTGCACAAAACACAAAATACACAAAATCTCACCACATCATAGTTAGGCCGAATCTTCCTTATGCTCGTACTAATCCATATATTTCATTTATTTTTCATTTTAGTCCTTCAATTTATTATTTTTGCAATTTAGTCCTAATAATTCAAAATCATCAAAAACTCTCAATACAAAACATATTAATCCAAAACATATCTTTCATAATTTATCATCAAACATCACAAAAACACAATTATTCATCAATGGCATAACATAAAATGTTCACCAATATAAAAAATTCAAGCATGGGTCGAGTAGTACTCGAAGCAACGATCTCAAAAACGTAAAAATTATCAAAAATAGAGCTAGATACATACCTTAATCAAGATTGTTAATGGCCGGACATCACAAAGCTATATTTCTTTCTTTCTTTCTTTCTCAAGTTTCGTCAAAAACAAGAATTATGCATGCTTATTAAATTTTTATGTTTTATTATAACTTATTATAATAACCATTTTACTTAAATAACCTTTATAATAAAATAATAAACCATGATTTTATAAGGCTACTACCGTCCAATGCATATTATCATGGGAAATTTGCAACATAAATACTCCATATTAAAAAGCCACTAACAATTTAGCCTTTATGATTTAAACTGTCATGTTTTCATTTTACGCGATTAAGCCTTTTTATTTAATTAAGCACACAAACAATCAAATTTTTATACGAAACTTTCAAACATGCTAATTCACATATAATAAACACAGAAAATAATATTTAAATATTTTTTTACTTGGATTTGTGGTCCAAAAACCACCATTCCGATTAGGTCTAAATCGGACAGTTACATCTCATGCGAGCTGAGTATTGGAAAGCTCATAAGAGCTGTGGTGTGTCCGCAACACATGCAAGACCCCAACCAAATTGGTAACCCTAATTACATGTCATTTTTATCCTACAAACTTCATAAAGTTCAAAGGGGACTCGGTAATTGTCGAATATACAACCGGTATTTATTCATGTTGTACAATTCACTAACAATAATTCAATTTAACACATATTAATGTACAAATTAATTACACGGACTTACCTCGATGAGTTTTATGTAGATACGAAGGTGACTAATATAATATTTTTCCTTTGCCTCGATCTAACTCCGTATTAGGTCTAATCGGATCTAATTAAGCAAAAAAGTTGCTAATATCTCAAACTTCTATGGATAAGTTTTCTCTCTTTTTTTAATTTGGTGGTAGATGATGATAATAGATTTTTTTATTTAATATCACTTTAATTGATAATTTCCAAAATTAACCTTAATGTTTCATGAAATTTCCAATGATGACTATTCATGCTTAACTAATAAGCATTTTAATGGTCTATTTACTATATAAGGACCTCCACTTTAAAATTTTATAGCTATTTAATACCTTTAGCTATTAGAACTCAACTTTTGCACTTAATGCGATTTAGTCCTCTTTATCAAATTAGGTATGTAAATAGTAAAATTTCTTAATGAAATTTTTATACTGTATTTCTATCATACAGTAGAACATAAAATAACAATAATAATATAAATTTTCTGACTTCATATTTGTGGTCCCAAACTACTGCTCCGATTTCACTGAAAATGGGCTGTTACAGAAGGCCCATAACTAAGTTTGCTTCAGGTTTCTGCTTAACCGACTTACCACCATTCAACATCAACTCATAGGATTGTAATTCCTTCATAAGCTAAGTCAAGGCATGCGCCTTGTTTCCTAAGTTGTAAGCGGTCCTAAAACTAGTAAACTCCTTGGTTAAGGATTTGAACACTATTTCAATTTGAGTGTTCACGTCTAGTTCAGCCCTATTATCCTCCCCTTCCACAAAGAATCCCATAAGCTTAAGCATATGTTCTTTGACTGGAGTACCGATTTTCTGTTGAGAATTCATCAAATTTGTAATAGCGGATAGTTGAGCCAATGCAACTTGGCCTCCGAGCGAATCCTCAAAATTTGCTCTAATCTCTTTGGCAGTACAAACATTCTTGTGTTGTTTTAGGAACACACTAATCATGTTCGCTAACATATACATCGAGCAATCGAGTCAAAATCTCCCCAACAATTTCTCGCTTTGGGCTAAGATTCAGGAGGGCACGTTTCATTAAAAACCAATTTGTGTTTCTCACAGTTGAGAACCATTAGCAAGTTTCATTTACATAAGAGATGATCTTGAGTGTGTAACCATTGACTCAACACCTATCATGAACATGCTCTCATTTGTGAGTCATCTTGGGACAATCTCTTTGAAATTCATGCAAAACTAGTTTTCCTTAAAAAGAAATCTCATCTAGTGAACCCACATGACAAAGTTTACCGTGGGCTGCGGCCAGGGTAGGAACCGACTTGAAACTTTATTATGCTATCACTTAGGGACCATCAATAAAGGTCGTAGGTCTTGCTCAAGGACCTTCTTCCACTTAATATTTCCAAAACATGCAAGGTTTTTTATCGCAAATTTCAAGAATGATCATACAATAGTCCTAGTGGCATTCTTATCTAATCTAAATGACATGCTTCCAGTAAATGCATGGCATGCTATGGCACTTTTACAATATTCACATTCATTCACAAGAATCAATCAATCATAAAAAACAAACAATTTTGATTCTCTACAGTTTTTCTTTTAAGGGAAAAACCGAAGAAGTGAATGTGAACTGTGCACCAGGTAGGGTCCCAAGAAAGGGAGGTGAGTCAAATTTGACCACTTAAAAACCAAGCATTTCCTAGCCAGAGCCAATCCTAAACATGCACCTCCTCATTACCACACTTCTCACAGTTATCGAATAATCTAAAGAAGTGAATAGAACAATACAACACTTGTATTTTCTCATTACCACACCTTTTATTTTTAAATCGATCAACTGTAGATCATCTCATATATATATATATATATATATATATATATATACACAATTATAACATTACATAATATAAATATTATAAACAATTATAAAATAGATATATAATGAAATAAGTAATTAAAATAAAATTGTCAACCAAGGTTTCCATGGTTAAATTTCTAGAAAATAAAATTACATAAATTTTTGGCACAAGGCATTCCTTCGGTCTTCAACTGCCATCGCATTTTTCCTCATCATGGACTCCTTTGGGAAAAATTACATTTAAGTCCTATGTTTGTTTTCGGCTCACAAGAATTCTATAAATTTTTAAAAAATAGCCCTACGTAGAGATGATAGTCCACAATCTATTTTCTAAGAACCACAACATCGATAATAAAAAAAATTATATATCAAATATATAATATCGCATCTATTCCTATATATAACTCAAAACATGCATAAGATCTAAAAAATGTCACTTTCTATGTAATCAAATCATTCAAGAAGAAGAGAAATTTATTTTCATTATTTGTTTATACGTATATATATAAAACACAACCTAGCTCATGATACCAATTGTTGGAAAAAAAAGGTTTTGGAAAACACAACAGAAAATAAAATTTAGGAAAACAAAGTTTTAATTTTTTTTTTCAAAACAAGATTTTAGTTGTAATATCTAAAGTAATAAACACTTAATCAAAATTGTACATTTTCGAATCATCTAGGATGAGCGCTTTGACCAAGTAGTCTTCTTCACTATCCTCAAACTCATGTCTACAGAGTGTGGGCTCACTTCGAATCAGAAAAAATTTCACAAAAATTACCTGTAGGGTAATTTCACAATTTCTATAAACTTTTGGGTCAAGTTGTAAATCAGAAAAATATCTCTAGAAATTTTCTAACATAATCTCTTCAGAGAATTTTCTCTCTACAACATTCTCTTTAATTCAAGTGTGTGTAAATTAATGATCCCACTCTCTTTATATAGGAGAGTTTAGAGAGTTTAACTATAATTAAACTTAATAATTTTAATATTAAATTAATATAATATTTATCGAGATAAATATTTGATTAAATTTAATATTAAATCGTATTAAAATAATAGAATATTTATCTACAAGATAAAATTAAATTAAATTTAATATTAAGATAATCATTTTAATATTAAATTAATAAAATATTATTAAGATAAGTGTTAAATTAAATTTAATATTAAACTATTAAAATAATATTATTTTTAGAATAGTTAATCTGAAATCAAATTCTTTGGTAGAGTTCCAGTAGGAGTGTAACTCTTCCTGTAACACCCCAAACCCAGCCTGGACGTTATGGCTGAATCCGGCGATGTCACATGAGATTGTTTTTGAAAACACATTAACCTTAAAACCGTCCCAATTATTAATCTTACTTAGTTCAAGAAAACGTGACTTAATTGATTTGATTTAAAACATTTCCTTTGCACGGAAGCTCTTAAAACCATTTCGTATGCGTGGTAGTTTAGTAAAACATTTGTTTCTTTTAAAAATCCGAGTTTTCCTACTACTAGCAGTAAAAACCGTAAAACAATGCAAAATCTCAAATTAAGCAAAAATCCGTAAAGGCCTTAATTACATCAAAATTTTCCCAAATATAAAATAAATCATAAGTAAACAGAAAGTAGTCCAAGTGGAAAACCGTGTGGCAACCTGTGACACCCCTAATGTGACCCTAGTCGGAGAGTGGTTTCAGGACCATGAAACCGAGTCACAAGAATAATTAGGTGTTATATTCCGAGCTTATTGTATGTGGAATTTGTATGCGTAAATATTTCGTATCTCGATTTTTATTAATTAGGTGCAAATTTATAAGAAAGGACCCATGTGCTAGGACTTGAAAATGTGATAGGTGTATTTTTAAGTGGCCTAATAATGCATGAAGTGAAATAAATGGAGTTGCATGTCAATTATCCCATTCTCTAAGGTGGATGGCTGGCCATGACAAATTATGGGCAAGGGGAAACATGTTCCCAACATGTTTTACTAATGGATGATGTTAGAAATAATAAACAACTAAGCATGGGTGAGAAAAGAATGAAAAAAAAAATGTGTGTGAGTGTGGTAATCCCCCCATGCCGTGAGTTGAGAAAGAAGGAAGAAAAAAATTTGTTGTGTTCATCCTTTCTCATCTTTTTGGCCGAAAATCATAAGGAGGAAGAAAGAGGATTTTTGCTTCATGCTTGGTTTAGAAGAGATCTAGAAGGTGATTTGGCTAAATTGGCATCAAGATTAAGGTATGTATGAGGTTGTGTTAGGAGTTTCATGCATGTTTTGGTTGCTAACTTGATGTGCATGTTAGCCATGGCTCAAATCTTTGTTATGCCATGGAAATGGTATTTGGCCAAAGTTGTTATGGTGATAAAGCCATTGCATGCTAAGTGTGAAGCTTGATGATGATGCATGCAATGATGGATTGTCTACTCATGAGTAAGATTTTGAGTTTTCTTTTGTTTAACCATGATTGAAGTTGAAAAGGGCATGATTGTCATATTCGCCATGATGCATTCATGAGCATGGTTCATGCTTCTTGCATGTTAGTTAAAATTTGTGTTTTGGATGGCTATGGACACCTTGAAATTCGCCATGCTCATATATGTATATATATGTTTGCACATGATGTTTTGGTTGTGAACTAAGTGATGAATATGTTTGTTTAAAGAAGAAGATGTTGAAGAATGATTGTGAAATTGCAAGCACATTCGGCCTAGCACACATATGAGTGCTTGATGCTATAATATAAGTTTTGAGCTACAATATGCAAAGCATTAACTGGTAAAATGCATGCTGTTTTTGTGAGGTATTAAGTGCATAATTGGCCTCAACATGGACATGAATATTCGGCCTTGGGTAGCCTATTGAAGGCCTTAGCATTTCCTTGATGCTCGAATAAATTGTATTGAATTGCTTGATGTAGTATAAAATGTGCATGACCATTGTGTATTCAAGCTAAAGGGTGGCCATATGACCATTTAAACTCCTTGTCATATTCGCCATAAGCTAGCACAATGAGGTTTTAATAAATTGAATTTGTTTGAATTAGCTCAAGAGCTTAGAGGGCCACAATTGGACAAGGGAAGGAGAAAGTGATCGAATAGCCGAAAAGCCGTTCGACAACATCCGAGGTAAGTCCTCAAGAAGTGACCCTACTTGAATTATGTGAAATAAAGTATGGATGTGTATTGATTATTGATTATGTGTGTATGAGCATTTGAATTCTACCCGGCTAAGTCCCAAGGCGAATATGCTTGTGATTATATTTGCGTTTGAGCCTTAGTAACGAAAATGAAATATGTATGTCCAATGATTATTGATGTATGTGTACATGAGAAATTGAATGATATCGGGCTAAGCCCAAGACAATTATGCTGAAATTATATCCGGTTAAGACCAAGGCAATTGTGCAAGTGGCTATATCCGGGCTAAGACCAAGGCATTCGTATGAAGTCATTCTATCCGGGCTAAGACCAAGGCATTTGTGCACATGGTTATATCCGGTTATATTCAAGAATCTTGGGCTGGAGGTGAGTGTTGGTTGCTGTAATAAATTCAATTAGTACACCTGAAAAGCCCAAAGAATAAGGTACGTTTATATGTGCATTGAAAGTCGACACGTTTGAGCAACATTCGCTCAACCGACTAATGAATTTCAGTTATTGACTTGATTGATACTTTGTGAAAGTATATAATGATGAAGTGTGAAATAAGAATGTGTATTAATGAAATGATGCATTTGGCTATGTGAATGTATTGCTGTAATTAGAGTTGATTATATTCCTTGAGACTTACTAAGCATAAAAATGCTTACCCGTTACTTTGGCTCTCTGTTTTATAGATTTCGCCGATAGCAATCGGATTCGGGATCAATAAAGTCAAGTCATCCACACTATCAACGCCTCTATTTTGGTATAAATTTTGTTTGAACTTTGAAATGGCATGTATAGGACTACCCCGTTAGTTTAAAAATGTGGTAATGTATATGTATACTGCCATGCGAAAATGGCTCGTAAAAAGGAAGCATGAATTTAGACTATTTGTGGTTTGTATGTATATATTTGGTGTCATGATGTGGCTATGGATTGAAATGGGAATGTTGGTCACATGATCAGCCATTGGCATGGTTAAAATGATCATATATGAACCTATGTATGGCAAGACTAGTTGGTTCATGGAGACTACCAAATAGGTAAGACCTACCTTAAAAACAGATGCTGCCAGCTGCAGTGACGTGAATGTGAAAAATCACCAAAATTCGTAGGAATGGTATTAAATAGTGAATAAGCTATGTAAATTAACCTTGATGAGTCTATTTTCATATGGAAGAAACGAAATTGTCATAGGAGTTACATGTTAAGAGATATTGAAGCTATTGTAAAATAGGGCCAGAACGGTTTCTGGGTCCCCTGTCGCAACTTTAAAAATTTACTATAAATTATCCAGAAAGAATTAGGAGTCATGCCTTATATGTGCAGATTCCATTTTGATTCTAGTTTCATTAGAAACAAACGGCACCAGTATTAAAGCCCTGTACAGAGATATATTCAAGTTGTAACGCGCGAAGGTCAGAGCAGTCGATCCTTGTAACATGGGTGACTTTAACTAATAAACTGTACCAATTGGCCCGACCAAAAATTCTAGAAATAAATCCATGGATGGATATATGAGTCTAAATTCAGGGAAAATTTACGAAACCAGTTTCCGAGTTTTGAAACTCGAGATATGATTTTTAAGGCGACAGTGATGCAGTTTTCCAGCCCGACTGGAAATGTCAAATTGGTGGGCAAAATATGTGGACTTGGCTTGTTAACCCCTCGTGTCCGACACCGGTGATGGTCTCGGGATCGGGGTGTTACAATTTTATTGGTATCAGAGCCACGGTTTAGTCGATTCTAGGACTATCGTGAGGTGTTTGGGGTCTAGCTATACATGCCATTAAATGATGAATCGATAGTGTGGTGATTTACGACAATTTGACTTTGAGTTTGTTTATAGCAATGGATCCCGATCCCAACCGAGCAATAGCTGATGATGTGGAGAGTGTGGCGCTGCTCCCTTTGAAGGGACAGCGCCGGCGGACTCTCAACCTATGGCCAGCAATCCGAATGATGAGGCTAGGCAAGCCTTTTATAGTGTGATGAACGAATGGTTTAACCAATACATTCGAACTAACACTACTGTTCCACAACCTCCATTCCCGACAAATGCAACCCCAGACCTACAATACCTCCGAGAATCGACCAAATAAGGTCAAGTAAGCCCCGATCGATAGGATTCAAAACATGGGGCCACTGAATTTAAAGTGCGGATGATGGTGATGCCGAACGAGCTGAATTTTGGTTGGACAACACTATCCGGTGCTCGATGAGCTATCCTGACACCCGATGAGTGCTTAAAGTGTACCATCTCCTTACTACGTGAGTCCGCCTACTATTGGTGGAGTACTCGACTTCGTGGTGCCTAGAGAGCAAGTGACTTGGGAATTCTTTCAAACCGAGTTCAAAAAAGTATATCATCGAGATTCATCGACCAAAAGCGGAGGGAATTTCTTGATCTTAAGCAAGGTTCTATGTCCGTTACCGACTACGAACAAAAGTTTGTGAGGCTTAGCCAGACGCTGCGAGAATGCATTTCATCCGAAGCTATTATGTAAACGCTTCGAGGATGGGCTGAATGATGATATAAGGATGTTTGTTGGCATTCTCGAGATACGAGAGTTCGTAGTACTTGTTGAGCGAGCTTGTAAAGTCAAGAGCTTAGAAAGGAGAAACAAAAAGCGATGTAGGAACCGGAGAATTCGAAAGAGGTCCTCGGAAAGTCTCTTCAACAAGCATCGAAAAGATTTCGAGATGATGCGAGCCGGTCTAGAGGCGTTTGGGCTTTTCTAGACGAGGACGCGATCGACCCCTGTGACCACACGAGTCACTTGATCACCGATGGTGGAAATGATCGCCGAGAGAGGCGGAATGTCCACATTGTGGCAAATGGCATTCGGGAGCTGTTGGTTTCGTGATCGCTCTGCTATAAGTGTGGATCGGCCGACCACTTTATGAAGGATTGCCCGAGGATGCTTGAATGAATGTGAGTCGAGTGGAAACCCGGTGCTACCACTCGCCGAGGTAGGCCACCTAGAAATATGGGCAATGTCGTTGGCGGACGAGAGGACCTAGAGATGCTACCATCGATCCGAGGCTCGTGCTCTGCTAGGACTTATGCCATACGCCACGCGAGGATGCTGCCTCTCCAAATGTCTTTACCGGTACTTTCACTCTTTTCAATACAAATGTGATTGCTTTGATTGACCCCGGTTCTACTCATTCGTATATATGTGAAACCTTAGCATCCAAAGAAGACTTTGCCTATCGAGTCTCATCGAGTTTGTAATTCGGTGTCAAACCCTTGGGTCATTACGTGCTTGTCAACAAAGTGTGCAAGAAAAGTCCCCTAGTGTTCCGAGGTTCTTGTTTTCCGCGGACTTGATGCTTTTGCCGCTCGATGAGTTCGACGTTATTCTTGGTTTGGATTGGTTGACCATGCACGATCATCGTTGTAAATTGCAAGAGCAAGACTATCGATTTGAGGAGCGCGAATAACAAGATAATTCGGGTTGAGTCTACGGACTTAAAGGGTTGCCACCGTAATATCGCCGATGTTGGCCTAGAAATATGTAAGAAAAGGGTGCGGCGTACCTTGCGACGTGCTTTCGATGACAAGGAATCGTAAAAGAAACCCGAATCTGCGCTCCGTGGTTTGTGAATACCGGATGTTTTCCCAAGAATTGCGGGTTTACCACCTGCTCGGGAAGTAGAATTTGGCATCGAATTGGTACCGGTACCACTCAATTTCGATAGCTCCGTATCGTATGGCACCAACGGAATTAAAGGAGTTGAAAGCTCGGTTGCAAGAATTGGTGGATAGAGGTTTTGCTCGCCCGAGTTTTTCGCCTTGGGTGCGCCAAGATTGTTCGTGAAGAAGAAGGATGGAACCATGCGGTTGTGCATCGACTATCGTCGACTTAATAAAGCGACGATAAAGAACAAATATCCGCTGCCACGTATTGATGACTTGTTCGATCAACTCAAGGGAGCCTCGGTGTTCTCGAAAATAGATTTGAGATCGGGCTATTATCAATTGCGAATCCGAGATTCGGACGTACCCAAGACCGCCTTGAACAAGATATGGTCACTATGAGTTCCTAGTGATGCCGTTTGGGCTCACTAATGCCCTACGGTATTTATGGATTTAATGAATCGGATCTTCGACCATATTTGGATCGATTCGTAGTCGTGTTCATTGATGACATCTTGGTCTATTCAAGAAATGAGACCGAACATGCTTTGAACGCTGCGGTTAGTGCCGCAAATTTTACGGATAAGCAATTATATGCTAAGTTCAAGAAGTGTGAGTTCGGTTAAGAGAGGTTAGCTTCTTGGGTCATATGGTATCTGCACGGTATTCGAGTCGACCGGATAAAATTTCAGCCATACTTAATTGGAAGCCTCCAGAAATATTACGGAGGTTCGAGTTTTTGGGGCTTGCTTGTTATTACCGACGATTTGTAAAGGATTCTCAACGATAGCCACGCCGATGACGGCTACTCCAAAAGGATGTTAAGTTCGAATGGACGGAGAAATGTCAAAAAGTTTCGATTAACTGAAAACTTATCTGATCGAAGCCCCAATTCTAGTGCAACCCGACTCGCAAAAAGAATTTGTCATCTATAGCGACGCCTCCCTCCTTGGGTTAGGTTGTGTATTGATGCAAGAGGGTCGAGTTGTGGCCTATCGCGTCGAGGCAATTAAAGCCATATGAGAAAAATTATCCGACTCATGATCTCGAATTGGCCGCCATCGTGTTCGCCTTAAAGATATGGCGACATTACTTAATTGGTGAAAGGTGCCATGTGTACTCGGATCACAAAAGTCTCAAATATTTGATGACCCAAAGAGACTTAAATCTGCGACAAAGACGTTGGCTCGAGTATTAAAGGATTATGAGCTGATCATTGACTATCACCCGGGAAAGGCGAATGTGGTTGCGGATGCCTTGAGTCGTAAATCATTATTCGCTTTACGAGCAATGAACGTGCACTTGTCTGTCCAATCCGATAGTGTGTTAGTAGCCGAATTGAAAGCCAAACCACTGTTGACACACCAAATTCGAGAAGCTCAGAAAGTCGACGACGAGTTGGTTGCAAAACGGGCTGAGTGTGTTCCGAACAAGGACTCGGAGTTTCAAATCGACGATGACGATTGTTTGAGGTTCAAAAGTCGTCTGTGTGTTCCAAAGAATTCGGAACTCATTTCGATAATTCTGAATGAAGCCCATTATAGCCGAATGGCAATCCACCCGGGGAGTACGAAGATGTACAATGATTTGAAACGTCGGTTTTGGTGGCATGGTATGAAACGAGACATCTCCGACTTTGTTTCGAGATGTTTAATATGCCAACAAGTGAAAGCGGAACATCAGGTGCCTTCAGGATTACTTCAGCCAATCACGATACCCGAGTGGAAATGGGATCGAGTCACAATGGACTTTGTATCCGGACTGCCATTGTCAACAAGTAAGAAGGATGCAGTTTGGGTTGTGGTTGATAGATTGACTAAGTCGGCTCACTTTGTCCCCGTACGTACGGATTTTTCAATGGACAAATTAGCCGAATTGTACGCTTCTCGATTGAGATTACACGGGTGCCTATTTCCATCGTGTCGGATAGAGATCCGAGATTTACCTCACGATTTTGGAAAAAGTTGCAAGAAGCTTTGGGTACCAAGTTGCATTTCAGACCGCCTTTCACCCCCAAACCGATGGTCAATCCGAGCGGATAATTCGATACTTGAGGATATGTTAAGATGTTGCGTCCTCGAGTTTAGTGGTTCATGGGAACGGTATTTGCCGTTGATTGAATTCGCTTACAACAAACTTTCAATCAAGTATTAAGATGGCACCCTACGAGGCCTTGTACGGTCGTAAATGCCGTACACCATTGTTTTGGACCGAGCTCGGTGAAAGCAAGATTTTCGGGTGGATTTGATTAGAGATGCTGAATGAAAGTGAAAGTAATCCATGAAAGTCTCAAGATAGCCTCCGATCGTCGAAGTCATACGCGGATCCGAAGCGTAAGGATATCGATTATCGTGGGTGATAAAGTGTTTCTCAAGGTATCGCCTTGGAAAAAGATACTCGATTCGGCCGTAAGGGCAAGCCGAGCCCGAGGTTCATTGGGCCATATGAGATATCCGAAGCGAGTCGGTCCAGTGGCATATCGTTTGATTTTGCCCCGAACTCAAAAGGTTCACGATGTCTTTCACGCTTCGATGCTTCGACGCTATAGATCCGATCCATCGCACGTGATTAGTCCATCGAAATTGAAATTCAAGCTAATATGAGTTATGAGGAAGAACCGATTCGTATCCTATCACGAAGTGAAAGAGTTGCGAAACAAGCGGGTTCCGCTAGTGAAAGTGTTATGGCTCAAGCACGGATAGAAGAAGCTACTTGGGAGACCGAGAACTCTATGAAAGAGCGATATCCAAACCTATTTGCGGTAAGATTTTCGGAACGAAAATCTCTTAAGTGGGGAGAGTTGTGACACCCTAATGTGACCCTAGTCGGAGAGTGGTTTCGGGACCACGAAACCGAGTCACAAGAATAATTAGGTGTTATATTCCGTGCTTATTGTATGTGGAATTTGTATGCGTAAATATTTCGTGTCTCGATTTTTATTAATTAGGTGCAAATTTATAAGAAAGGACCCATGTGCTAGGACTTGAAAATGTGATAGGTGTATTTTTAAGTGGCCTAATAATGCATGAAGTGAAATAAATGGAGTTGCATGTCAATTATCCCATTCCCTAAGGTGGATGGCGGCCATGACAAATTATGGGCAGGGGAAACATGTTCCCAACATGTTTTACTAATGGATGATGTTAGAAATAATAAACAACTAAGCATGGGTGAGAAAAGAATGAAAAAAAAATGTGTGTGAGTGTGGTAATCCCCCTTGCCGTGAGTTGAGAAAGAAGGAAGAAAAAATTTGTTGTGTTCATCCTTTCTCATCTTTTGGCCGAAAATCATAAGGAGGAAGAAAGAGGATTTTTGCTTCATGCTTGGTTTAGAAGAGATCTAGAAGGTGATTTGGCTAAATTGGCATCAAGATTAAGGTATGTATGAGGTTGTGTTAGGAGTTTCATGCATGTTTTGGTTGCTAACTTGATGTGCATGTTAGCCATGGCTCAAATCTTTGTTATGCCATGGAAATGGTATTTGGCCAAAGTTGTTATGGTGATAAAGCCATTGCATGCTAAGTGTGAAGCTTGATGATGATGCATGCAATGATGGATTGTCTACTCATGAGTAAGATTTTGAGTTTTCTTTTGTTTAACCATGATTGAAGTTGAAAAGGGCATGATTGTCATATTCGCCATGATGCATTCATGAGCATGGTTCATGCTTCTTGCATGTTAGTTAAAATTTGTGTTTTGGATGGCTATGGACACCTTGAAATTCGGCCATGCTCATATATGTATATATATGTTTGCACATGATGTTTTGGTTGTGAACTAAGTGATGAATATGTTTGTTTAAAGAAGAAGATGTTGAAGAATGATTGTGAAATTGCAAGCACATTCAGCCTAGCACACATATGAGTGCTTGATGCTATAATATAAGTTTTGAGCTACGATATGCAAAGCATTAACTAGTAAAATGCATGCTGTTTTTGTGAGGTATTAAGTGCATAATTGGCCTCAACATGGACATGAATATTCGGCCTTGGGTAGCCTATTGAAGGCCTTAGCATTTCCTTGATGCTCGAATAAATTGTATTGAATTGCTTGATGTAGTATAAAATGTGCATGACCATTGTGTATTCAAGCTAAAGGGTGGCCATATGACCATTTAAACTCCTTGTCATATTCGGCCATAAGCTAGCACAATGAGGTTTTAATAAATTGAATTTGTTTGAATTAGCTCAAGAGCTTAGAGGGCCACAATTGGACAAGGGGAAGGAGAAAGTGATCGAATAGCTGAAAAAGCCGTTCGACAACATCCGAGGTAAGTCCTCAAGAAGTGACCCTACTTGAATTATGTGAAATAAAGTATGGATGTGTATTGATTATTGATTATGTGTGTATGAGCATTTGAATTCTACCCGGGCTAAGTCCCGGCGAATATGCTTGTGATTATATTTATGTTTGAGCCTTAGTAACGAAAATGAAATATGTATGTCCAATGATTATTGATGTATGTGTACATGAGAAATTGAATGATATCCGGGCTAAGCCGAAGACAATTATGCTGGAAATTATATCCGGTTAAGACCAAGGCAATTGTGCAAGTGGCTATATCCGGCTAAGACCAAGGCATTCGTATGAAGTCATTCTATCCGGGCTAAGACCAAGGCATTTGTGCACATGGTTATATCCGGTTATATTCAAGAATCTTGGGCTGGAGGTGAGTGTTGGTTGCTGTAATAAATTCAATTAGTACACCGAAAAGCCCAAAGAATAAGGTACGTTTATATGTGCATTGAAAGTCGACACGCTTGAGCAACATTCGCTCAATCGACTAATGAATTTCAGTTATTGACTTGATTGATACTTTGTGAAAGTATATAATGATGAAGTGTGAAATAAGAATGTGTATTAATGAAATGATGCATTTGGCTATGTGAATGTATTGCTGTAATTAGAGTTGATTATATTCCTTGAGACTTACTAAGCATAAAAATGCTTACCCCGTTACTTTGGCTCTCTGTTTTATAGATTTCGCCGATAGCAATCGGATTCGGGATCAATAAAGTCGAAGTCATCCACACTATCAACGCCTCTATTTTGGTATAAATTTTGTTTGAACTTTGAAATGGCATGTATAGGACTACCCCTGTTAGTTTAAAAATGTGGTGATGTATATGTATACGGCCATGCGAAAATGGCTCGTAAAAAGGAAGCATGAATTTAGACTATTTGTGGTTTGTATGTATATATTTGGTGTCATGATGTGGCTATGGATTGGAAATGGGAATGTTGGTCACATGATCAGCCATTGGCATGGTTAAAATGATCATATATGAACCTATGTATGGCAAGACTAGTTGGTTCATGGAGACTACCAAATAGGTAAGACCTACCTTAAAAACAGATGCTGCCAGCTGCAGTGACGTGAATGTGAAAAATCACCAAACTTCGTAGGAATGGTATTAAATAGTGAATAAGCTATGTAAATGAACCTTGATGAGTCTATTTTCATATGGAAGAAACGAAATGGTCATAGGAGTTACATGTTAAGATATATTGAAGCTATTGTGAAACAGGGCCAGAACGGTTTCTGGGTCCCCTGTTGCAACTTTAAAAATTTACTATAAATTATCCAGAAAGACTTAGGAGTCATGCCTTATATGTGCAGATTCCATTTTGAGTCTAGTTTCATTAGAAACAAACGGCACCAGTATTAAAGCCCTGTACAGAGATATATTCAAGTTGTAACGCGCGAAGGTCAGAGCAGTCGATCCCTGTAACATGGGTGACTTTAACTAATAAACTGTACCAATTGGCCTGACCAAAAATTTTAGAAATAAATCCATGGATGGATATATGAGTCTAAATTCAGGGAAAATTTACGAAACCAGTTTCTGAGTTTTGAAACTCGAGATGTGATTTTTAAGGCGACAGTGATGCAGTTTTCCAGCCCGACTGGAAATGTCAAATTGGTGGGCAAAATATGTGGACTTGGCTTGTTAACCCCTCGTGTCCGACACCGGTGATGGTCTCGGGATCGGGGTGTTACACAACCGCTGAGTCTTCTACTGCTCTGATCCGTCTACTACTGGGGATTACCTAAACAGATAAAATAGAAAAGGGTGAGTTTTCGCAAACTCAGTATGTAATCCCCATAGATAAAACATGCATTCAAACATACATCAAAATACAGTCTGGGGCTGGAGCCCATTATAGAACCAGTATGGGCCTTAGCCCACTCAGATACGGATGCAAAATAGATCATCAAGGTCCTACCCACCAGCCTCTACACACCATCTCCGTCCAACCCTACACACCATGTGGGTATAAAATCAACCCACCCATCCCTACACACCAGGCAGTACCAAAATGCGGCACATAATCAGATAATTGTAGCTGAGTTGCCAGATATTAGGCTTAAAAGCCTTTTAGAGTACTTCCTCCAATATAATAACAACCCAACCCCGATGCAATCCAATATGGATCAATGGCATGCTAAAATGCAGTCTATCAAGTTACTCAAATAGTTCAGATTTACATGCTAAGTATCACATGCTTAAATCGTACATCACATAATCAGATCATGAAATTAGGGGTCTAAGTAATGCTTACCGAACCTATAACAAGTCACAGTCAACTTGGGCGACCTGTGTACTGCCACATGGCCTACTACACTGGTGACCACATGCCCGTGTAGAGTCGACAGAATTATTTTTTGACTTTCGTCGATTCTCATTTTCTATATTTTTGAGTACACACCTGGTTTTGTTTGAAGCTAAACCGAACTCCAAGCACTCCAGAACCTAAAATCATCCAAAAGTCTCCAAATTAAATGCTACAAATGACAAACTAAACCGATCCCAACTGAGTTATTCAAAAGGTTCGACAACCAAAACTTACCTTCCAACGAGCAGTGATCCCTCCACACCCCTAATATTCCTACAAATGATCATGAACCTATAAAACTTCCCCTATTTGAGAAAGAACACAAAATGTCCATTAAAACGCTAACCAAAAACTTAAGAAAATGGTAAAGTAGATACTTACCGAGCGAGCGAATTACGTCGAACCAAAAAAAACAATTGAAAAACAGGAAATGAGAGGGAAACCAAGAAAAATTTGGCAGAGTAAGGGAAAAAGAAAAATAACGTCAAAACTTCGAATTCTTGAAAAAAAGAAAAAAAAAAGGGATATGATACTAAATCCCTAAATTCTCTCCATCAACTCCCACTACTCAGAATTCTGATGCAACCAAAACCCTATCCCCCAACCAAACAAAATAAATCACCCCTGCTGAAGCTGGGACTTAAACACAATACCTCTAACACTCTAACACACATCTTAACCACCAGACCAATAGGCCCATTCTGATATAACCTATCAACATTAAAACAAAAGCCTATTGAACAGGAGTGAGGCTTTGATTTAGAGGAAAACAAAATCTTGCCAAAGACATGGCTTGAACCCAAGACTTCTCAGACACTCCCAGAACACATAACCACTGAAGCAGATACAAATTTATGTCACAATTTCACAAAACAAAAAATTTAAAATTTTGGGGCATTACACTTCCACTGCTGAACCATCAAACACCATCTGCCACCGGCCACCAGGACGCTGCCGTCGCAACTGTTGGCACCGCCGTGTTCGGTATGTAGATGCGATACCTTTATGGCATCCCAAGCCGGTCTGGTCTAGCCACCAATTGGACCGTCAACCAGGTTTCAAATATTGGGCCCTGTTCGACCAATTTTTAGGTTTTGGTCTCAGTTTTGGGCTCCCAGGCACAGTTTATGGTCTCGGGTCCAATTTTCAAGTTTAGTTACCCATTGGGACAATTGCTTGACTTGAAAATTAATTTACAAAAATATCATATTAATTTTAATAATTTGATTAATTTAAATTTACTTGATGAAAATTACTTTTCTCAAAAATCACTTAGATTTTTCAAAATAGTTTTTCAAGAAAATTCTTTAATCAAATTCTCTAGTTGAACAATTCTTACGACCACCTTATTTAATTGCACATCGAATAAATCGACTCAATTAAATTATTTCCAAAGTCGTAAAATTTTTTTCTGATTCAAATACAATCTGATCGAGCTTTTGTTGAGCTAGCAGAGGGACCAATCGGACATATACAATTAGGCTATAGTAATTACAATTAAGTCCAGAAGCATCGTTCCGATAATTCGCAAGTACTTAACAGTGGAGTCAGTTCACAAGAAGTACCATGATTGAAAAATCCTTATTGTATACTCTTTACGAAAGCAACTCATCCAACTGCTTTGTCTAATGACATTGTCATGTGTATGTTACCCTTATGTGATATCATTGATTCCTTTGAGTTAAATATGTTCAGTCAATACAATCCTATTTTATCTCATTGTCACCATTGTGTCTTCTTAATGATTAATATGATCACTGTCAACAAATGAATTTGATAAATTGCTTGTTCAATAACAAGTAACCCATGGTTACGTTCCATATCTATCAATCCATACAATGCCAATGTGAGGATATCATTAACTTTTTAATTGTGTTATGAATTCCACTGTTGCTAGTAAAATCATGCCATACACAAGTCATGAACCCAATATACCATCTATGAGCTTGATCATTTTTAGAGCATAAGCCTCCACTTATATTAAAGCACATGAGTTGCATACGCATGGTTAGTGACTAACTCAGGATTTAAGTAAATCACACCATGAAGATCACAAGTGAATTAATTCACAAACGGATTCAAAATTAATTAATCTTGGGTCCAATCTAATGTATCATTCTACCAATGAATGCATCTAGGTCTCTACCAATGAAGTTAACTACTCCGATAGCCAAGACTAGTCATCTCCCAAATTGGAATTGTAGATGACATAATAATCTTTCTTAGTATTTGAATGAAATGTTTACTTTGATTCTTTTACAGGATTACGGGCTTATTTAGATTACCTACTGAAGTAATTTGTCTTTCTCGCAATATATATGTTCTTATAATGCCACTTATCTTCAGTTTGAACTTACACAATCAATAAGCTAATATTTGCTTGTCACAATTTCATTATGCATGCAAATATGAAAGAAAAAAAATACAAAATACATAATACATAATAGTGAAATGTGACATTAACTTTATTTATTTATTCATCATTCAAATAAATAAAAAATAGTTACATGTTTACTACAATATGAGCACATTTCCCAATAATATGCATGTTTCATATAGTAATGGAAGTTCTTGGAATTGAATTAGTATATAAAATAAATATAATTGGAATTGGAATTGAATGTATGCATTGATTTAAGTTTGTATTATATTGACTTGAATCATAAAAGTACCATTGAGTATTATTGCTCAACATAGTATGGTTTGATTTCCTGTATACAGGTTTAGGTATGTCTTGAGGTCTTAAGACGTGATTTTAGCATCCATAAAGCGATCTTTGACTCAGATATGGTTGTATAGTCTCTTTTTGTTCTTTATATGGCATGTACCTAGGTTGAGTCAGTTTTTAATATAATATGTGATCATGTGAACTTTTGGAATTAGAATTAGTATTTTGAATTGGCCATATGTTTAAATATATGATTTTGAGAATGTCACAACATTCAGCTAGGCATAACTTATGGTATACTAATAGTTTATATTGTAATGTATCTACATATATACATATTCCAATTAGTTTCAATGATGAGTATTGTGAAATGAATTGTGTACTTGAATGAATTTGTTGAAATCAATTTAAAGTATATATGTATAGAATGGTAATTTAGTTATAATGGAACTCATTGAATATGTATATTTGGTTGAAATGATAATTGCAAATGTGTTTGATATGTCTTAGGTGATTGAAAATAGCTGTCAAACTTGACTATTTAGAAGCAATATGTCATGTCGTGACGTTGAACATTAGTCGTCGCGATGAGATCAAGACAATATGTCACACTACGACGTCAAGCAATGGTCTTTGCGACGAGGCCAAGTCATTTTGTAGCATCGTGATGAGGAATCCTCGAAGTCATGATGTTAACTCCAAACTTTCAAAACATTACAAATTGATCCTATTTTGACCTAGGATAGCATGAGAGCTCTCGTAAGCTCATAGAAAACCCAAGTGTAATATCCCGAATCAGGGCCTAATCAGAATAGTGGTTTCGTAACCACAAATCCGAGATAGAAATAATTATTTTATAATTATTTTGATGATTATGATAGGATTGCATGCTTGTGTGAAAATTTCGTGATGAAATTCTATGCCTAAAGTGCTTAAATTGAAAGTAAGGACTAAATCGAATAAGTTGCAAAACTTGCATTCTAGAAGTTTTTAGTATGAAATTGTTTTGGAATATTAATGAGGAGGTCTTAAATAGCAATTTGAACAATTTTAAGTTCATGGACAAAATTAGGACATGGAAGGAATTTTTGGAAAGTTTAGTAGTAAGGGTATTTTGGTCATTTAGTTATTAAAATGAATTAAAAACAAAATTAAAAGCCAATTTTTGTCCATCTTCTTCATTAGGCCGAAATTTCAAGGGTTCTCCATAGCTAGGGTTTGTTTCAAGCTTCCAAGCTCCATAGTAAGTGATTCCAAACCCCGTTTTTAATGATTTTTACGTTTTTGAGATCCCGGTAACTCGATAAAGCTTATGTTAGCAATAATTTAACCTAGGGTTTATATTTGGAAAAATACCCATAGGTGAAATTTGTGTATTTTGATGTTTTATGATAGAATATGAAGTTTTAAATTATGTTAGACAACTTGTACTACTCGATTTTAAGCAAAAACGAGTAAAAGGGCTTAATCGGTAAAAATACCTAATAGGCACAAGTACATGTTAGAGTGAGAATTTGATGTTGCCATAGAATATAAAAGTGATCAGCATGTTGTAAAGCATAAGAATAAGGAATAAAGTTTAATCCCGAGCCTTGGGGCAAAAATGTAAATATGCAAAAGTTTAGGGGTAAAATTGTAATTTTGCCAAAATTTGAGTTAAGGATTAATTTGATAATGTGAGTATTAAATAAGCTAAATGTGTTATTTTAGATCAAGAAAGACGTGGAATCGACCTCAATCGAGGAAAAGAAAAGATTGTGGACTAAATTGCAAAATCCTTGTATTTTGGTACCAAGGTAAGTTCATGTGTAAATAATGTAGCATAATGGTTATTTTAAGTTATTGATGTTAATTATATGTTATGCTGAATTTTATTATGAAATGTATGCTTTGTGGTTAATTTCAAATAATATGTAAATTATGTGAACTACTTGTTAAATATAATTGTTACCGAGTATTGATTTCGCATTCTACTAAGACGGCAAGGATAAGTGTTCAAGGAAAAAGCCCGCTTGAACCTTAGGAATAGATTAGGATACAAGTGACATGTCACTAGGATGGCTGAGCATCCGAACTCGTTGAGTTGAGTCCGAGTTCACTTATGGATGCGAATGTCCGAACTCGTTGAGTTGAGTCCGAGTTCGTGAGATGTAACTAGGCATCCGAACTCGTTGAGTTGAGTCCGAGTTCACTTATGGATGCGAACACCCGAGCTCGTTGAGTTGAGTCCGAGTTCGCTTATGGGCGGGTTACATGATTCCTTGATTGAATATGTGGCACTTATGTGCAATTTATCCGTGTATCCGAATTATATTCCGATGTGTTCAACGGGTAAAGTTCTACTCAATGGAGGAATATTCGAGATGTAAAGAGACGTATTGGTGAGTGATGTGAAATTGATATTTTGGACAGGTGTGTATTTAACCCTCGGGTTGAGTATTGATACAACCACTATAAGGTAATAAGATGATGAAAAATGATCAAAAATGTGATATGTGTTTTAGTGATGTATGCTAATGTTGATTGGTATAACTGTTTGTTATGTTACTTATTATTTGCATATGAACTTACTAAGCATTTATGCTTACTCCTCCTTCTTACTCATTGTAGTTTTGGACAAGCTAGCTCAGAGTCGGGATAGGTCAAGGCTCACCACACTATCCTAAGACTTTTGGTAATGGCTTGTAAATTTAAGTATGGCATGTATAGCAATATACCTTTTTGTGTAAATGATCTTATGGTATGGTGATGGAATGGTTGAGGAAATGCTTGATAATGATAAATTATGAAAATAGTTAGTTTAGATTATATTTGATGTTAAGGAAAATTATTAAGATACTTAGTGCATAAAAACTCATAAAAGGGATGAAATTTGCCATAAATGAATACTGCAGCAACACCGACATGAGTTTAAAATTTACTAAAATCATAGAAATTGAAATTGGTGATGGACTACATATCAAATTGAAGCTTATTATGTCTAGTTTCACATGAAACAAATGAAACAGGTAAAGGAATTATATGTTACAAGATATTTGAATTTTAGTGAAACAGGGTCATAGCAGTTTCTGAATCCCCTGTTCCAACTTTAGAAATTCACCATAAATTGTAAAGATATAATTAGGTAGTGTATTTTATATTCTCAGAATCCTTATTGAGTCTAGTTTCAGTAGAAATAAGCTTCATAGTCATATGGATTTTTTACAGAGAGAAATGTGGTTCGTGGTAAACAGAGGTCAGACCAGTCAAGTTCTGAAACAGGGGTAACTTAAACTAATAAACTGTACTAATTGGCCCTACCAAAAATTCTAGGAAAAAACTATTAGATAGGTATATGAGTCTAGATTTAGGTAAAAGTTACGGATCTTGATTTCGAGTTTCGTAACTCGAGATATGATTTTTCTTGTGACTGTGATGCAAGTAGCTTAAAAGCTGTGAATGTAGAAATAAATAATCCAAAGTTCTAAATATGTTAAATTAAGCTTAGTAACACCTCATACTCGACTCCGGTGACGGTCTCGGGCGTGGGGGCGTTACATTTAGTGGTATCAAAGCAGGTTTAGTTGGTTCTCGGACTACGTGTTGTATGTACGGATTTTGCTATACATGCCATATGTATAAATTGTGATAGTGTGACGACTTCTGACCTTTTTAAATTATTTTTTTATATAGTAAATTGATCCCGATCCAGCTGTGGCAGATGAAGTAGAGAGTAATGCGCCAGCTCCGGCTGAAGGATCAGCGCCGACTGAAAATCCACCTCCTACTGTTGGTCAGGAAGGAGGAGAAAGGGGTCGAGAAGCCTTTCTCCAAATGATGAGTGCATGGTACACTGAGTTCGTTCGTACGAACCCAAATGTACAACCTCCCCCACCTCCCCCAATTCCTCAACTCAGTACTTCGATGCCTCAGGGTGTAGACCTGATGAAATTTCATAGAACTCCAATTGATAGAATTTGCAAGCAAGGGGCCGAAGAATTTAAAGCAAATATTGATGATGATGCTGAGAGAGCAGAGTTCTGGCTTGAAAATTCAATCCGGGTATTTGACAAATTATCTTGTACACCTGAAGAATGTTTGAAATGCGCTATATCTTTGTTGAGGGATTTAGCTTATAATTGGTGGAAGACTTTGATTTCGTGGTACCGAAAGAGAAAATAACACAGAATTCTTTCAAGAAGAGTTTCGGAAGAAATATATTAGTGAAAGATTTATTGATCGAAGCGTAAAGAATTTCTTGAGTGAAGCAAGGTAATATAATGATTCTGAGAATATGAAAGAGAGTTTGTTTGATTAAGTAAGTATGCCGTAGAGTATGTTCCTCAGAGGCCAAGATGTGCCAAGATTTGAAGACGGGCTCAACGAAGACATCAAGGTATTTGTTGGAATTCTTGAATTAAAAGAAATGGTAGTATTGGTTGATCGAGCTTGTAAGGTCAAGAATTACTTAAAGAAAAGAAAAGGTAGAGGTGAGACTAGAAATTGGAAGAAAAGACCGATGAGCGGTTCATTTTCACAAAGAACTGGAAAGTCAAGGAATATGAATCCTCGTTCCCAAGCTTCATCTGGGCAATCATATGGGAATTATAAGAAGCAAAATATGGGTCCTAAATCCCGCACTACTTGGCACCAACGTAGGGAACTCGAGATTTGTTAAACCCGAGTGCCGTGTGTGGTAGAAATCATTTTGGTCCGTGTAGAGCAAATGAATGTTTTCGATGTGGTTCTCCGGATCATTTTATTAGAGACGCCTGAGAGAGTGAAAAGAAAAATTTCGAATACAAAAACAAGTGGGGCGATTCGAGAGGAAGATATCCAAGAAAAGTGGGAGCGAAGCAAGCGAGAAAGAATGAAGCGTGGATGCACCGCTTAGAGTCAAGGAAGGGCTCCGGCTAGAACTTATGCTATTAAAGCGTGAAGATGCTTCCTCACCGATGTGATTACCGTACATTTTCTCTATAATGTTAATGTTATTGCTTTGATTGATCCCAATTCTACTCATTCATATGTGTGCATGAAATTGGTGTCTAGTATGAATATACCTGTTGAGAACGCAGAATTTATGATTAGAGTGTCGAATCCGTTAGGCAAATGTGTGACTGTTGATAAAGTATGTAAGAAATGTCCTTTATTGATTCGGGATCATTACTTTCCGGCCGACTTGATGTTGTTGCCGTTTGATGAGTTTGATGTTATTTTGGGTATGGATTGGTTGACATTGCATGATGCTAAAATAAATTGCAAAGAAAAGGTTATAGAATTAAAGTGTGAAAATGGTGAAACTCTGCGGGTTGAATCAAATAAATCAGAGGCATTGCCTAGTGTGATTTCTTCAATGTCGGCTCAAAGATATCTGAGAAAGGGTTATGAAGCTTATTTGGCGTATGTAATTAATACAAAAGAAGTTGAAAAGAAAGTTGAATCAAGGTTGGGTTGTGTGTGAATTTGCGGACGATTTCGGAAGAATTGCCGAGTTTGCCTCCAGTCAGGGAAGTAGAATTTGGTATTGATTTGATACCGGGAACAGCTCCGATTTCGATTGCTCCATATAGAATGGCACCAGCAGAGTTGAAGGAAATAAAGTCACAGTTGCAAGAGTTGACTGATAAAGGTTTTGTGAGACCGAGTTTTTCACCTTGGGGTGCTTCCGTGTTATTTGTGAAAAAGAAGGATGGTTCTATGAGGTTGTGTGTTGATTATCGGCAGTTAAACAAGGTGACAATCAAAAACAAGTATCCGTTGCCAAGAATTGATGATTTGTTTGATCAGCTAAAAGGAGCGACATGGTTTTCAAAGATTGACTTGAGATATGGGTATTACCAATTGCGGGTAAAAGAGTCGGATGTGCCTAAAACTGCTTTTAGAACAAGGTATGGTCATTATGAATTTTTAGTTATGCCATTCGGATTGACAAATGCTCCTGCTGTGTTTATGGATTTAATGAATCTCATATTTCGGCCATACTTGGATAGATTTGTTGTGGTGTTTATAGATGATATTTTAATTTATTCAAAAGATGAGACAGAGCATGCTGAGCATTTGAGGATAGTTTTGCAAACTTTGAGAGATAAGCAGTTGTATGCTAAGTTTAGTAAAAGTGAATTTTGGCTCCGGGAAGTTGGATTTTTAGGTCATATTGTTTCAGGTGATGGTATACGGGTTGATCCTAGTAAAATTTCAGCCATTGTTGATTGGAAAGCACCAAAAAACGTAACTGAAGTTAGAAGTTTCTTGGGGCTAGCTGGGTATTATCGGCGGTTTGTAAATGGATTTTCTATAATTGCTGCTCCTATGACTAGACTACTCCGAAAGGATGTTAAATTTGAATGGACGGAAGAATGTCAACAGAGTTTTGAAGAATTGAAAAAGTTATTAACTGAAGCACCAGTGTTGGTACAACCCGAATTAGGTAAAGAATTTGTGGTGTATAGTGATGCTTCTCTAAATGGTTTGGGGTGTGTACTCATGCAAGAAGGAAAAGTGGTGGCTTATGCTTCGAGGCAGTTAAAACCTCATGAGAGGAATTATCCTACTCACGATTTGGAATTGGCTGCGGTGGTGTTTGCTTTGAAAATTTGGCGACATTATTTGTATAGTGAAAAGTGCCGAGTATATACCGATCACAAAAGTCTTAAATACTTGATGTCACAAAAAGACTTGAATTTGAGACAGTGAAGATGGTTGGAGTTATTGAAAGATTATGAGCTTGTTATTGATTATCATCCGGGAAAAGCGAATGTGGTTGCCGATGCTTTAAGTAGAAAGTTGTTGTTTGCTTTGAGAGTTATGAACACTCAGTTGAAAATGTCAGATGACGGTTCGATTCTAGCAGAGTTAAGAGCAAGACCGATGTTTTTACAAGAGATTTCTGAAACTCAGAAAAATGATCAATATTTGCTAGCCAAAAGAAAACAGTGTGAAGCTGATACGGGATCAGATTTCAGAATTGGTTCTGATAGGTGCTTAATGTTTAAAGATCGGATTTGTGTACCAAAGAATGAGGAATTGATTCAAAAGATCCTACAGGAAGCACATAGTGGTTATTTCTAAATTCATCCGGGTAGTACGAAAATGTATAATGACTTGAAGAAAATGTATTGGTGGAATGGAATGAAAAGAGATATATCAGAGTTTGTGTCCAAATGCTTAATTTGTCAACAGGTGAAAGCTGAACACCAAGTACCTTCAGGATTACTCCAGCCTATTATTGTAACACCCCGAACCCGAGACCATCGCCGGTGTCGGACACGAGGGGTTAACAAGCCAAGTTCACTTGTTTTGCCCATCCATTTGACATTTCCAGTTAGGCTGGAAAACTGCGTCACTGTCGCCTTAAAAATCATATCTCGAGTTTCAAAACTCGGAAACTGGTTTCGTAAATTTTCCCTGAATTTAGACTCATATATCCATCCATGGATTTATTTCTAGAATTTTTGGTTGGGCCAATTGGTACAGTTTATTAGTTAAAGTCACCCATGTTACAGGGATAGACTGCTCAGACCTTCGCGCGGTATAACTTGAATATCTCTCTGTACAGGGATTTAATTCTGGTGTCGTTTGTTTCTAATGAAACTAGACTCAAAATGGAATCTGTACATATAAGGTATGTCTACTAATTATTTTTGGATAATTTATAGTAAATTTTTAAAGTTGCGACAGGGAACCCAGAAACCGTTCTGGCCCTGTCTCACAATAGCTTTAATATCTCTTAACATGTAACTCCTATGACCATTTCGTTTCTTCCATATGAAAATAGACTCATCAAGGTTCATTTACATAGCTTATTCACTATTTAATTCCATTCCTACGAATTTTGGTGATTTTTCACATTCACGTCACTGCAGCTGGCAGCATCTGTTTTTAAGGTAGGTCTTACCTATTTGGTAGTCTCCATGAACCAACTAGTCTTGCCATACATAGGTTCATATATGATCATTTTAACCATGCCAATGGCTGATCATATGACCAACATTCCCATTTCAAGCCATAGCCACATCATGACACCAAATATATACATACAAACCACAATTAGTCTAAGTCGATACTTCACTTTTACGAGCCATTTTCGCATGGCCGTACATATATACATCACAACATATTCAACCAACAAGGGGTAGTCCTATACATGCCATTTCAAAGTTCAACCAAAATTTATACCAAAATAGAGGCGTGGATAGTGTGGATGACTTCGACTTTATTGATCCCGAATCCGAATGCTATCGAGCGAAATCTATAAAACAGAGAGCCAAAGTAACGGGTAAGCATTTTTTATGCTTAGTAAGTCTCAAGGAATATAATCAGCTCTAATTACAGCAATACATTCACATAGCCAAATGCATCATTTCATTAATACACATTCTTACTTCACACTTCATCATTATATACTTTCACAAAGTATCAATCAATTCAATAACTGAAATTCATTAGTCGATTGAGCGAATGTTGCTCAAACATGTCGACTTTCCAATGCACATATAACGTACCTTATCCTTTGGGCTTTTCGAGTGTACTAATTGAATTCATTACAGCAACCAACACTCACCTCCAGCCCAAGATTCTTCGGAATATAACCGGATATAATCACGTGCACAAATGCCTTCGGTCTTAGCCCGGATAGAATAACTCGCATACGAATGCCTTGGTCTTAGCCCGGATATAGCCACTTGCACAATTGCCTTGGTCTTAACCGGATATAATTTCCAGCATAATTGTCTTGAGGCTTAGCCGGATATCATTCAATTTCTCATGTACACATACATCAATAATCATTGGACATACATATTTCATTTTCGTTACTAAGGCTCAAACGCACATATATTCACAAGCATATTCGCCTTCGGGACTTAGCCCGGGTATCATTCAATTTCTCATACACACATAAATCAATAATCATACACATCCATACTTCATCTCACATAATTCAAGTAAGGTCACTTCTTGAGGACTTACCTCGGATGTTGTCGAACGGCTTTTTCGGCTATTCGATCACCTTTTCCTTCCCCTTGTCCAATTGTGGCCCTCTTAGCTCTTGAGCTAATTCAAACAAATTCAATTTATTAAAACCTCATTGTGCTTGCTTATGGCCAAATATGACAAGGAGTTTAAATGGTCATATGGCCACTCTTTAGCTTGAATACACAATGGTCATGCACATTTTATACTACATCAAGCAATTCAATACAATTTATTTGAGCATCAAGGAAAAGCTAAGGCCTTCAATAGGCTACCCAAGGCGAATATTCATGTACATGTTGAGGTCAATTTTGCACTTAATACCTCACAAAAACAGCATGCATTTTACTAGTTAATGCTTTGCTCATTGTGGCCCAAAACTTATAATATAGCATCAAGCACTTATATGTGTGCTAGGCGAATTGTGCTTGCAATTTCACAAGCATTCTTCCACATCTTCTTCTTTAAACCAATATATTCATCACTTACTTCATAGCCAAAACATCATGTGCAAACATATATATACAATATGAGCATGGCGAATTTCAAGGTGTCCATAGCCATCCAAAATACAAATTTTAACTAACATGCAAGAAGCATGAACCATGCTCATGAATGCATCATGGCGAATATGACAATCATGCTCCATTCAACTTCAATCATGGTTAAACACAAAAGAAAACTCAAAATCTTACTCAAGAGTAGACAATCCATCATTGCATGCATCATCATCAAGCTTCACACTTAGCATGCAATGGCTTTATCACCATAACAACTTTGGCCAAATACCATTTCCATGGCATAACAAGGATTTGAGCCATGGCTAACATGCACATCAAATTAGCAACCAAACCATGCATGAAACTCCCAACACAACCTCATACATACCTTAATCTTGATGCAAACTTAGCCAAATCTCCTTCTAGGTCTCTTCCAACCCAAGCATGAAGCAAAAATCCTCCCCTTTTCCCTTAGTATTTTCGCCAAGAAGATGAGAAAGGATGAACAAATTTTCTTTTCTTTCTTTAGGACATTCGCCAAAGTGTTTAGAATGGATGAACAATTTTTTTTCTTTAATGCTAGTCTTTATTTTATGACTTCCTACATACACCACTAGCAAAACATGTTGGAAACATGTTCCCTTGCCCATAACCTTGTCATGGCCGCCACTCCTCCTTAGGAAGGGATTATTTGACATGCAACTCCACCTTTTGTTAACATGTACTAACAAGCCATTTAAAATTAGCCTATCATATTTCACCATGTTTCACTTTGATCCCTATTTAATACTTTCTCATACAAATGGGTAAAATTAGAGAATGAAATTTCCCCATATGCATGCACACACATAGTAAGCATAGAATATAACAATTAATTATTTTTATGACTCGGTTTAGTGGTCCCAAACCACATTCCGGCTAGGGTCTATTTTGGGTGTCACAACTCTCCCCACTTAAGAAATTTTCGTCCCGAAAATTTTACCGTAAATAGGTTTGGATATCGCTCTTTCATAGAGTTCTCGGTCTCCCAAGTAGCTTTTTCTATCCCGTGCTTGAGCCACAACACTTTCACTAGCGGAACCCGCTTGTTTCGCAACTCTTTCACTTCTCGTGATAGGATACGAATCGGTTCTTCCTCATAACTCATATTAGCTTGAATTTCAATTTCTGATGGACTAATCACGTGCGATGGATCGGATCTATAGCGTCGAAGCATCAAACGTGAAAGACATCGTGAACCTTTTGAGTTCGGGGCAAAATCAAGCGATATGCCACCGGACCGACTTCGCTCGATATCTCATATGGCCCAATGAACCTCGGGCTCAACTTGCCCTTACTACCGAACACGAGTATCTTTTCCAAGGCGATACCTTGAGAAACACTTTATCACCCACGATACTCGATATCCTTACGCTTCAGATCCGCGTCGACTTACGACGATCGGAGGCTATCTTCGACTTTCACGGATTACTTTCACTTTCGCTCAGCATCCCTAATCAAATCCACCGAAAATCTTGCTTTCACCGAGCTCGGTCCAAAACAATGGTGTACGGCATTTACGACCGTACAAGGCCTCGTAGGGTGCCATCTTAATACTTGATTGAAAGTCGTTGTTGTAAGCGAATTCAATCAACGGCAAATACCGTTCCCATGAACCACTAAACTCGAGGACGCAACATCTTAACATATCCTCAAGTATCTCGAATTATTCGCCGGATTGACCATCGGTTTGGGGGTGAAAGGCGGTCTGAAATGCAACTTGGTACCCAAAGCTTCTTGCAACTTTTTCCAAAATCGCGAGGTAAATCTCGGATCTCTATCCGACACGATGGAAATAGGCACCCGTGTAATCTCACAACTGAGAAACGTACAATTCCGCTAATTTGTCCATTGAAAAATCCGTGCGTCGGGGACAAAGTGGGCCGACTTAGTCAATCGATCTACCACGACCCAAACCGCATCCTTCTTACTTGCGACAATGGCGGTCCGGATACAAAGTCCATTGTGACTCGATCCCATTTCCACTCGGGTATCGTGATTGGTGAAGTAATCCTCAAGGCACCGATGTTCGCTTTCACTTGTTGACATATTAAACATCTCAAACAAAGTCGAGATGTCTCGCTTCATACCATGCCACCAAAACCGACGTTTCAAATCATTGTACATCTTCGTACTCCCCGGGTGGATTGCCATTCGGCTACAATGGGCTTCATTCAGAATTATCGAAATGAGTTCCGAATTCTTTGGGACACACAGACGACTTTTGAACCTCAAACAATTGTCATCGTTGATTTGAAACTCCGAGTCCTTGTTCGAAACACACGCAGCCCATTTTGCAACCAACTCGTCGTCGACTTTCTATGCTTCTCGAATTTGGTGTGTCAATAATGGTTTGGCTTTCAATTCAGCCACTAACACACTGTCGGATCGGACAGACAAGTGCACATTCATCGCTCGTAAAGTGAATAACGATTTACGACTCAAGGCATCCGCAACCACATTCGCCTTTCCCGGGTGATAGTCAATGATCAGCTCATAATCCTTTAACAGCTCGAGCCAACGTCTTTGTCGCAGATTTAAGTCTCTTTAGGTCATCAAATATTTGAGACTTTTGTGATCCGAGTATACATGGCACCTTTCACCAAATAAGTAATGTCGCCAAATCTTTAAGGCGAATACGATGGCGGCCAATTCGAGATCATGAGTCGGATAATTTTTCTCATGTGGCTTTAATTGCCTCGACGCATAGGCCACAACTCGACCTTCTTGCATTAATACACAACCTAACCCAAGTAGAGAGGTGTCGCTATAGATGACAAACTCCTTGCTGGACTCGGGTTGCACTAGAATTGGGGCTTCACCAAATAAGTTTTCAGTTGATCGAAACTTTTTGGCATTTCTCCGTCCATTCGAACTTAACATCCTTTTGGAGTAAGCCGTCATCGGCGTGGCTATCATTGAGAAGCCTTTACAAATCGTCAAGTAATAACCAAGCCCCAAAAAGCTCGAACCTCGATAATATTTCTGAGGCTTCCAATTAAATATGGCTGAAATTTTATTCGGTCGACTCGAATACCCGATCACGATACCACATGACCCAAGAAGCTAACCTCTCTTAACGTAACTCACACTTGCTGAACTTAGCATATAATTTCTTATCCCGTAAAATTTGCGGCACTAACCGCAGGTGTTCAAAGATGTTCGGTCTCATTTCTTGAATAGACCAAGATGTCATCAATGAACACGACTACGAATCGATCCAAATATGGTCTAAAGATCCGATTCATTAAATCCATAAATACCGAGGGCATTAGTGAGCCAAAGCGGCATCACTAGGAACTCATAGTGACCATATCTCGCTCAAGGTAGTCTTGGGTGCGTCCAATCTCGGATTCGCAATTGATAATAGCCCGATCTCAAATCTATTTTCGAGAACACCGAGGCTCCTTCGATTGATCGAACAAGTCATCAATACGTGGCAATGGATATTTGTTCTTTATCGCCGCTTTATTAAGTCGACGATAGTCGATCTGCAACCGCATGGTTCCATCCTTCTTCTTCACGAACAATCTTGGCGCACCCCAAGGCGAAAAACTCGGCGAGCAAAACCTCTATCCACCAATTCTTGCAATCGAGCTTTCAACTCCTTTAATTCCGTTGGTGCCATACGATCACGGAGCTATCGAAATTGAGTGGTACCGGTACCAATTCGATGCCAAATTCTATTTCCGAGCAGGTGGTAAACCCGGCAATTCTTGGGAAAACATCCGGTATTCACAAACCACGAGCACAGATTCGGGTTTCTTTTCGATTCCTTGTCATCGAAAGCACGTCGCAAGGTACGCCGCACCCTTTTCTTACATATTTACGGGCCAACATCGGCGATATTACGGTGGCAACCCTTTAAGTCCGTAGACTCAACCCAATTATTTCATTATTCGCGCACCTCAAATCGATAGTCTTGCTCTTGCAATTTACAACCACATCGTGCATGGTCAACCAATCCAAACCAAGAATAACGTCGAACTCATCGAGCGGCAAAAGCATCAAGTCCGCGGAAAACAAGAACCTCGGAACACTAGGGGACTTTTCTTGCACACTTTGTTGACAAGCACGTAATGACCCAAGGGTTTGACACCGAATTACAAACTCGATGAGACTCAATGGGCAAAGTCTTCTTTGGATGCTAAGGTTTCACATATATATGAATGAGTAGAACCGGGGTCAATCAAAGCAATCACATTTGTATTGAAAAGAGTGAAAGTACCCAGTAATAACATCCGGAGAGGCGGCATCCTCGGCGTGCGGCGTATGGCATAAGTCCTAGCAGAACACGAGCCTCAGATCCGATGGTAGCATCTCTAGATCCTCTCGATCCGAATCGACATTGCCCATATTTCTAGGTGGCCTACCTCGGCGTTGGTAGAACCGGGTTTGCACTCGACTTACATTCTGCTCATGCATCCTGGGCAATCCTTCATAAAGTGGTCGGCCGATCCACACTTATAGCGGAGCGATCACGAAACCAACAGCTCCACGAATGCCATTTGCCACAATGTGGACACTCGCCTCTCTCGGCGATCATTTCCACCACCGCGATCGAGGTGACTCGTGTGGTCACAGGGGTCGATCGCGTCCTCGTCTAGAAAAACCCAAACGCCTCTAGACCGGCTCACATCATCTCGAAATCTCTTGATGCTTGTTGAAGAGACCTTCCGAGGACCTCTTTCGAATTCTCCGGTTCCCACATCACTTTTGTTTCTCCTTTCTAAGCTCTTGGCTTTACAAGCTCGCTCAACAAGTACTACGAACTCTCGTATCTCGAGGATGCCAACAAACATCCTTATATCATCATTCAGCCCATCCTCGGCGTTTACACAACGACTTGGACGAAATGCATTCTCGCGCATCTGGCTAAGCCTCACAAATTTTCGTTCGTAGTCGATGGCGACATCGAACCTTGCTTAAGATCAAGGAATTCCCTCGCTTTTGGTCGATGAATCTCGATGATATACTTTTTTGAACTCGGTTTGAAAGAATTCCCAAGTCACTTGCTCTCTGGGCACCACATAAGTCGAGTACTCCACCAATAGTAGGCGGACTCGCGTAGCAAGGAGATGGTACACTTTAAGCACTCATCGGTGTGCAGGATAGCTCATCAAGCACCGGATAGTGTTATCTAACCAAAATTCAGCTCGCTCGGCATCATCATCATCCGTAGCCTTAAATTCAGTGGCCCCATGTTTTGAATCCTATCGATTGGGGCTTACTTGACCTTATTTGGTCGATTCACGGAGGTATTGTAGGTCTTGGGGTTGCATTTGTCGGAATGGAGGTTGTGGAACAGTAGTGTTGGTTCGAATGTATTGATTAAACCATTCGTTCATCACACTATAAAAGGCTTGCCTAGCCTCGTCATTAGGATTGCTGGCCATAGGTTGAGAGTCCGCCGCGCTGTCCCTTGCGCGGGAGCAGCGCCACACTCTCCACATCATCAGCTATCGCTTCGGTTGGGATCGGGATCCATTGCTATAAACAAACACAAAGTCAAATTGTCAGAAATCACCACACTATCGATTCATCATTTAATGGCATGTATAGCTAGACCCCAAACACATCACGGTAGTCCTAGAATCGACTAAACCGTGGCTCTGATACCAATAAAATTGTAACACCCCGAACCCGAGACCATCGCCGGTGTCGGACACGAGAGGTTAACAAGCCAAGTTCACTTGTTTTGCCCATCCATTTGACATTTCCAGTCAGGCTGGAAAACTGCGTCACTGTCGCCTTAAAAATCAGATCTCGAGTTTCAAAACTCGGAAACTTGTTTCGTAAATTTTCCCTGAATTTAGACTCATATATCCATCCATGTATTTATTTCTAGAATTTTTGGTCAGGCCAATTGGTACAGTTTATTAGTTAAAGTCACCCATGTTACAGGGATCGACTGCTCTGACCTTCGCGCGGTATAACTTGAATATCTCTCTGTACAGGGCTTTAATCCTGGTACCGTTTGTTTCTAATGAAACTAGACTCAAAATGGAATCTGTACATATAAGGTATGTCTCCTAATTCTTTTTGGATAATTTATAGTAAATTTTTAAAGTTGCGACAGGGAACCCAGAAACCGTTCTGGCCCTGTCTCACAATAGCTTTAATATCTCTTAACATGTAACTCCTATGACCATTTCGTTTCTTCCATATGAAAATAGACTCATAAAGGTTCATTTACATAGCTTATTCACTATTTAATTCCATTCCTACGAATTTTGGTGATTTTTCACATTCACGTCACTGCAGCTGGCAGCATCTGTTTTTAAGGTAGGTCTTACCTATTTGGTAGTCTCCATGAACCAACTAGTCTTGCCATACATAGGTTCATATATGATCATTTTAACCATGCCAATGGCTGATCATATGACCAACATTCCCATTTCAAGCCATAGCCACATCATGACACCAAATATATACATACAAACCACAATTAGTCTAAGTCGATACTTCACTTTTACGAGCCATTTTCGCATGGCCGTACATATATACATCACAACATATTCAACCAACAAGGGGTAGTCCTATACATGCCATTTCAAAGTTCAACCAAAATTTATACCAAAATAGAGGCGTGGATAGTGTGGATGACTTCGACTTTTTGATCCCGAATCCGAATGCTATCGAGCGAAATCTATAAAACAGAGAGCCAAAGTAACGGGTAAGCATTTTTTATGCTTAGTAAGTCTCAAGAAATATAATCAGCTCTAATTACAGCAATACATTCACATAGCCAAATGCATCATTTCATTAATACACATTCTTACTTCACACTTCATCATTATATACTTTCACAAAGTATCAATCAATTCAATAACTGAAATTCATTAGTCGATTGAGCGAATGTTGCTCAAACATGTCGACTTTCCAATGCACATATAACGTACCTTATCCTTTGGGCTTTTCGAGTGTACTAATTGAATTCATTACAGCAACCAACACTCACCTCCAGCCCAAGATTCTTGAATATAACCGGATATAATCACGTGCACAAATGCCTTGGTCTTAGCCGGATAGAATAACTCGCATACGAATGCCTTGGTCTTAGCCCGGATATAGCCACTAGCACAATTGCCTTGGTCTTAACCGGATATAATTTCCAGCATAATTGTCTTGGGGCTTAGCCGGATATCATTCAATTTCTCATGTACACATACATCAATAATCATTGGACATACATATTTCATTTTCGTTACTAAGGCTCAAACGCATATATTCACAAGCATATTCGCCTTGGGACTTAGCCCGGGTATCATTCAATTTCTCATACACACATTAATAAATAATCATACACATCCATACTTTATCTCACATAATTCAAGTAAGGTCACTTCTTGAGGACTTACCTCGAATGTTGTCGAACGGCTTTTTCGGCTATTCGATCACCTTTTCCTTCCCCTTGTCCAATTGTGGCCCTCTTAGCTCTTGAGCTAATTCAAACAAATTCAATTTATTAAAACCTCATTGTGCTTGCTTATGGCCGAATATGACAAGGAGTTTAAATGGTCATATGGCCACTCTTTAGCTTGAATACACAATGGTCATGCACATTTTATACTACATCAAGCAATTCAATACAATTTATTTGAGCATCAAGGAAAAGCTAAGGCCTTCAATAGGCTACCCAAGGCCGAATATTCATGTACATGTTGAGGTCAATTTTAGACTTAATACCTCACAAAAACAGCATGCATTTTACTAGTTAATGCTTTGCACATTGTGGCCCAAAACTTATAATATAGCATCAAGCACTTATATGTGTGCTAGGCCGAATTGTGCTTGCAATTTCACAAGCATTCTTCCACATCTTCTTCTTTAAACCAATATATTCATCACTTACTTCATAGCCAAAACATCATGTGCAAACATATATATACAATATGAGCATGGCGAATTTCAAGGTGTCCATAGCCATCCAAAAATACAAATTTTAACTAACATGCAAGAAGCATGAACCATGCTCATGAATGCATCATGGCGAATATGACAATCATGCTCCATTCAACTTCAATCATGGTTAAACACAAAAGAAAACTCAAAATCTTACTCAAGAGTAGACAATCCATCATTGCATGCATCATCATCAAGCTTCACACTTAGCATGCAATGGCTTTATCACCATAACAACTTTGGCCAAATACCATTTCCATGGCATAACAAGGATTTGAGCCATGGCTAACATGCACATCAAATTAGCAACCAAACCATGCATGAAACTCCCAACACAACCTCATACATACCTTAATCTTGATGCAAACTTAGCCAAATCTCCTTCTAGGTCTCTTCCAACCCAAGCATGAAGCAAAATCCTCCCCTTTTCCCTTAGTATTTTCGGCCAAGAAGATGAGAAAGGATGAACAAATTTTTCTTTTCTTTCTTTAGGACATTCGCCAAAGTGTTTAGAATGGATGAACAATTTTTTTTCTTTAATGCTAGTCTTTATTTTATGACTTCCTACATACACCACTAGCAAAACATGTTGGAAACATGTTCCCTTGCCCATAACCTTGTCATGGCCGGCCACTCCTCCTTAGGAAGGGATTATTTGACATGCAACTCCACCTTTTGTTAACATGTACTAACAAGCCATTTAAAATTAGCCTATCATATTTCACCATGTTTCACTTTGATCCCTATTTAATACTTTCTCATACAAATGGGTAAAATTAGAGAATGAAATTTCCACATATGCATGCACACACATAGTAAGCATAGAATATAACAATTAATTATTTTATGACTCGGTTTAGTGGTCCCAAACCACATTCCGCTAGGGTCTATTTTGGGTGTCACAATTATGGTTCTGAATGGAAATGGGATCGGATTACTATGGATTTTGTTTCAGATTGCCATTGACTCGGGAAGAAAGATGCCATCCGGGTAATAGTTGATGATTAACTAAGTCGGCTCATTTTATCCCGATGCGTATGGATTATTCTCTTAACAAGTTGGCTGAATCGTATATTAGAGAAATTGTTAGATTACACGGAATACCATTATCGATTATTTTTATTTTTTTAAATTTTTTCCCGGGAGAGGCGCATAAACCCTTTTACCAAAGAATCCTTCTTTTTCCCCAAATTAAAATAACCCTCTTAAATTTTCTTTTTTAAAAACTTTAAAAAAAGGGGTTTTTCCATAAATTTCAACCCGGAACCATTTTTTTAAAAAAATCCTATTTTTTGTTTTCTGGAAAATGTCCAAACGGGTTTTAATATTCACCAAAACGGGAAATTTTTAAAATTTAACTTATAATATATGAAAATTTTTAAATAAAATACCCAATTTTTTATTTTTAGCAACCCACCCGGGGCAACTCCCCTTGCCTTTTAAAAAAGGGGTACTTTAAAACGTTTTTTAAAAATTAAAAAAATTTAATAAAAAATGACTAATTTTCTGGAAATTTTAAAATTTTAAAACCCCGGGCCCATTTTGGGGGTTAAAAAGAAAACCAAAATTTTTCCCATTTTTCCCTTTAAAAGTTCGGTTTTTAAACATACTTAAATTTAAAAATTTTAAAATTTTTATTTTAATTTAAATCCTTTTATTTATTTTTAAAATTTTTATTTTATTTCAAAATATTTAACATTTCAAGGGATTCCCAAAAAAATTTTTGCCCAACTTTAAAATTTCCTTTTCAATAAAAATAAGGAAATTTTTGGGCCCTTTTTTCTTAAATAATTTTAAACAAAAAGAATTCCCTTAAATCAAATTTTAACCCAAAGAATTTTTCCAAATTGTAATTGGGTTTGGGAATTAAAACAAGCGGGTCTTTTAAATAAATTTCTAAAATTTTTTCCTTTTTTTAAAACATTTTAATTTCCATAAAAATATTTTCATTCTTTATATTTTTAAATTTCCTTAATTAATTTAAACCATTAACAAATTAAAATTTTAAAAATGTTAAAATTATTTCATACATTAAACCTATTTTTTTAAAAAAATAAAATTAATTTCCAAATTTCACCAAAATTTTCAATAAGGTTTTTAACCACTCGGTTGCCGGGGTTTAGGCCATTGGGGATACTTTTTTCCGGAATTTTAGCCTTTTGCCTTTTAAAACAAATAATTTTTAAAAATAATTTTTAAAATTTTTTTTTGCAAAACCCAAAAATTTAAATTTTTCAAACTTTCTAATAAACCAAATTAACTTTATCTTTTTTACAATTAATACCAAACCCAAAAAAACAAAACCCCCAATTTTTCCCCCTAAGGGGAATTTTTACCCTTTCCTTTTTTTTCCTTTTCCCCAAAAATTTTGATTAAAATTTAATTTTAAACCATTTTACTTATAAATACAAAGTTTAAATTTGGGGCTTTAAACCAATTTACAAATTCTTAATCCTTTCTTAAAAAACAAAAATACTTCAACCAACAAAATTCTTGGCAAATTTTAATTACCCTGATGTTTCAGGTTTTCATTTACATTTTTAAAAACCCAAATTTCAAATAAATTTTAAAAAGCTTTTAAATCCCAAAAAATTCAAATCCCCTTTTACTTTCCCAATCATGTTTTTAAAAAAAAAACAATTTCTAAATTAAAAAAAAAAAGAAAATTAAAAGCTCTAACATAAATACATTTTCCCTTTTTCCCAAAAAACCCAAAAAAAATACCATTTTTACAAAGAAATTTAAAGGGCTCAAAACTTTAAAAGTTAACTTAAAATTTAAATTCTTTCAACAAACAACCCCAAATCCCTTTTCTTTAAAAAAATTTCCTCAACCTTTCAACAAAAAAAATAACAAAATTTTCCCTCTTTCTTTCTTTTAAAATTTTCCAAAAAAAAAGAAGCAAAAATTTTTTTTTTTTTTTGGGGAAAAAGGGAAAAAGTTTCTTTTCCCAAAAAAATTTTTTCAAATTTTTTTCCTTTTTCCCCATGCTTATTTTTTAATTTCCCCTTTTCAACAAAATTTTTAAATTCTTTTCCCAACTTTAGGGTCTAAAAATTTGACATGCCTTTTTGATCTCTTTAAAAAACCTTTTCCCTTTTTTAAAAACCCTAAACATGAATTCAGTTATTAGGACTTGTGTGACACTTTTGAAATGTGATAGGCTAATCTATAAGGACCTAATAGTGCATGTAATCAAGAGGGGGACTTGCATGTCAAATTTCCCCCTAATTGGTAGTGGCCGCCATGACAAGGATTATGGGCAAAAACATGTCATAAAACATGTTACGACAATGGTGTATGTAAGAAAAAATAAAATAATGAGCATGGGAATTGAATAATGAAAGGAAGAAAAAAAAAAAAGAATGGTGAGTGTTCCCCCCTTTGCGTGAGTTGAAGAAAAGAAAAAAAAATTTGTTCATCCTTTCATTCTCTCTTGGCGAAAATTCTAAGGAAAAAGGAGGGAGTTTTTGCTTCATGTTTGGTTTGGAAGAGGATTAGGAAGAGGTTTGGCTATACTTGTATCAAGATTAAGGTATGTTTGAGGTTGTGCCATGAGATTCATGCATGTTTTTAGTTGCTAGCTTGATGTTCTTATTAGCCCATGGCTCAAATCTTTGCTATGTCATGGGGATGATGTTCGGCCAAGGTGGATTTTGTGTTAATGCCATTGCATGCTAAATATGAAGCTTGTTGATGATATATGTGATGGTGGGTTGATGACCCTTGGATTTTCTTTTAGCATTTTTGAGTAAGACATTAAGTTCTTTGTTTAACCATGACCAAAATTGAAATGGTATGGTGTTGTGAAGTATTCGGCCATGGTAGATCCATAAGTATGATTTATGCATATTACATGGTAGGTAAGATTTGAGCTTTGGATATATGTTTATATTTGGTTATAAGCAACTTGAGATTCGGCCCTTACACCTACATGTATATATGTTTGCACATGATGTATTGGTATGACATATATACTATCTCAAGGTATATATTTTCATATGATGATGTTTGGTTATGAAGTAAATGATTGATGCGTATTGAGTTACAATATGGAATCGTTAGTTAGTAAAATGTATGTCGTTTATGTGTGGTATTAAGTGTATAATTGGCCTCAACATGGACATGCATATTCGCCACATGAGGGGATTGGTGTGCATGCATTCGGTTAGAGGCAAGCATATTGATGCCTATTCTTGGCTTGGAAAATTGGCTAAGGAGAGTACTAACTAATGTGTTGAGTTTGATTCATGATTTCGTACATATGTGACTTTAATGTCTAATGAAAATATGTGGGCTAAGTACCTTGAATTCCTCTTCGATGCTCAAATGATTAAATCAACTTATTTGTTAAATTAAGCTCAAGAGCAAAGGGAGCTAAATCCGATAAAGGGAAGGAAAAAGTGGTCGAATAGCCATCGGAATCATTCGACAACATCCGAGGTAAGTTCTTGAGTAATAGAGCTTAAATTATGATTTGATTAGATCATGTCTCAAGTAAATCAAATCATGCTCTTTGTGTGTGGATATTGAACCGAAATGTGCAAGAGTGATAAGTGTATTGTATTTGAGTTTTGCTAATGAAAATGAAATACTGAATGTGTCATGATTTAGTGTTAAATGTGCATGTTTATTGAATGATGTCGGGCTAAGTCCGAAGGCTTTTGTGCTAAGTGACTAAATCCGGGTCAATTCCAAGGCATTTGTGCGAGTTACCAAAACCGGGTTAAGTCCGAAGGCATTTGTGCGAGTTACTAGATCCGGGTTAATTCGAAGGCAATTGTCGCAATTACTATAACGGGCTATGTCCCAAGACAATCGAGCTAGTCGCTATATCCGGTTAAATTCGAAGGTACGTGATTCGGGAATGAGCAATCTTGCTGTAAAAAAATTTCGGTTAATACATTTGCAAAAATTCCAGCAATGAGGTATGTTCGTATGTGCATTGGAATAGTTGAGTTCCTTGAATAATATTCGCCATTGAGTAATGAGCTTCCGTATTTGGCTAAAATGATCCCTTATGTATGAACATAGGGGTTGGAATGTAAAGTAGAAATGATTTGAATATATGAATACGCGGAATTATCCGTTTAATTATGTGAATGCTATACTTGAGCTTGTGTTTAAATTCTTGCTCAAAACTTACTAAGCATAAATTGCTTACTCCGTTTCTTTGTTCTCTGCTTTATAGATTTTGCTCGTTAGCTATCGGATTCGGGATCATCGAAGTCAAGTCATCCACACTATCAAAGCCCTTTTGGTACTCTTTTAGTTGAACTCTGGATATGGCATGTATAGGACTACCCTTTGTTGTTTTTCAAGTACTTTTTGTGATGTATGTGTGTACGGCCATGCGAAAATGGCTCGTAGAAGTGGAGTATGGCATTAGACCATTGGTGTATAGGTATGTATATATGGTTTCATGATGTGACTATGGACTGGAATGGAAGTGTTGGGCAATGATCAGCCCTTGGAATGGCCAAATATGATCATAGGTGGACCTATGTATGACAAAACTCTAGTTGGTCCATGGAAACCACGAAATAGGTAAAGTTTACCTGAAAACAGATGCTGACAGCAGCAGTGGTGTGGATGTGAAAAATCACCAAAAATAGCCGGAATGGAATTAAATGGTGAATAAATTATGTAAATGAACCTTGATGAATCTACTTTCATATGGAAGAAAAGAAACGGTCATATGAGTTGTATATTAAGAGATGTTTAGGTTTTCGTGAAACAGGGCCAGAACGGTTTCTGGAATCCCTGTTCCGACTTTGGAAATTCACTATAAATTAACCAGAGATAATTAGGAGTCATGCCATATATGTATAGATTCCTCCTTGAGTCTAGTTTCTATAGAAACAAACGGAATCAGTATTGAAGCCCTGTATAGGAAGATATCCAATTCGTAATGCGTGAAGGTCAGTGTAGTCGAACCCTGGATTAGGGGAGACTTTAACTAATAAACTGTACTAATTGGCCAGACCAAAAATTCTAGAAAAAAATATGTAGATGGAGATATGAGTCTAGTTTCAGGGAAAAATTACAAAACTGATTTTCGAGCCTTGAAACTCAAGATATGATTTTTAAGGAGACAGTGGCACAGTAACCAGCTTGTCTGGAAAATTTTAAATGGACTGTGAGAATAATTAAGTTAAGTCTGTGTGCACCTTGTGTTCGACTCCGGTAACGGACTCGGGTACGGGGTGTTACACTAAAGGTGTTATTTTTTTATAGAATTAAAATTGGGGGATTTTAAAGGGCAATTATACCCCTAGAAATAGAGTGGCCGGCCATAGGAGACATATGTGGACAAAATTTTCAAAATTTGTTGGGTTAGGTGACCAATTTTGACTAAAATAGAAATAAAATAAAAGAAAGATGATATCATCCCTCACTCATATCTTTTCTCCACCAATAATCAGCCATGGAAGGGGGTTTGAGAGCTTAAAAATTTTTAGCAACTTGAAGCACTCACAAGTAAGTGATTTCCATACCCTTTGTTGATGATTTTTGCATTTTTGAGACCCTTGAAGCATGAGCTTTCAAATGAGGGGACTATCTTGCAAAATGGTTGAAGGTCTAGGGTTTTTCCATGAGAGAATTTAGGGTGTTTTCTGAAATTTTATGGAAGAATATGAGTCTTAGTTGGGCAATAGACAACTTTTGTGAAAGGTGTTACCATGAAAACACCAAAAGGGACTATTTTGAACAAGTTGTAAAATAAGTGATAAATGTGTGAAATAGAGAGAATTTGGGGTTGCTATAAGAGTAAAAAGAGTTCAGCTAAGCTTAATATGAGAAGAATGTGACAGCCCTAATTTGACCCCAGTCAGAAAGTGGTTTCGGGACCACAAAACTGAGTCATAAAAATAATTAGATGTTATATTCTGTGCTTACTATATGTGAAGTTGCATGTGTGAAAATTTCATGCTTTAATATTGTCATTTGTGAGTGAAATTATTAAATAGGGCTTATGTGAAAATTTGTGAAAATATGATAGGCTATTTTTGTAGTGGCCAAATAATTAATGGTGTAAATAAGTGGATTTGCATGTCAAATTTCCCACTTTAGTTGTAGTGGCCGACCATGATAATGATGATAAGTAAGATATGTATTATATAATAATATTATAATGGTAATGGTTTAATTTATGAAATAAAAAAATTAAGTAAAATAAGAATAGATAATAGAAAAACAAAATGTTTGTTTCATCTTCTTCCTTAGTAGCCGAACCTAAAAGAAGAAAAGGGGATATAGCATTAGGTCACTTTGAGCTTGAATTAAGGTATGAAATCCATGTTAGTTTTTGAAATTTTTGCGTATATTAAGCTAGTTACTAAGTCCCTTACTTGCCCATGTCAAAATTTTGAATTTGGTAGTAATATGAGTATTCGGCTATGGAAGATGTTTAAGGGAATGGTTGTTGCCTTTATGATTTAAGGAATAATTAGGAATGGGTGATGTTTGAACTAGTTTAATGTTCATATAGATAGTTTGAATGATAGAAAATAATTGGCTTTTGTAATTGTGAAAATGCCGAATGTGAACATAGAAAATAGTTGAGTAATGCTTGTGTTTAAAATGATGGAATGGAGTGGATGCTTTAAATGTGTTATGAACAACTATAAGTTAAATTAAGGTTTGCTAAATTACCATTGTCATTGCTGAATATGTGTTTAATTAAAGAAGAATTTGTTGTTGGATGTTTCAAATGATTTAGATAGTTATAAAGTAAGTTTGAGATAAGTATTATGTTTTTGAGAAAGGTTAATATGTTTGGGTTGAATTTGTGGCTAGTTCGGTTATGATATGCATGGATAATAGTATAGGTGTACTAGGTGGTGGTATTTAATCAATGTGTTGTAAAAGAGAATTGATAATTAGGGTTATTTTGTTATACCCGAATTTGATCAATAAATAAATAAAATGTTTTAATATGATTATATCATAGCAAGATTTATGCTTTGATTTTATTTCAATTTGTAATTCGGCACTTGTCCATGATTTGATAATTGGATGTGTATGTATATTAATTTATGAAAATTCGAAAATGCAAGGTAATAAGTTAGGGAAATGTTCCATGATAGCTTAAGTTTATTAATAGGAATAAATGCAATTGTTAAGTGTAGCTTTGAAAGCTATGGTAAGAATACAATATGTATCCGATATTATAATAGTATATTCGAACATGTCATTATATATATATATATATATATATCAAGTTGTATGTGTGATTGTTTATCAAATTTTATAACAGTCTTATAAGTTTTGTGTTCGTGTATTGTAAGCTAAATATGAAATGAATACTTGGCTATGAAGGTTATAAGTTAAGTCATAGGAATTTTGGTAATGCTCATATTTGGTCATTAAGGTTATATTGTACTTACGCTATATGTATTATGTGTTAAGGAAAATTACTTGTTTAATATATATATTGTACATGAGGAAATGTTAAATAAATTGTATTAAATGGCTTAATGTGATTAAAAATGTGTATGACCATTTTATATTTGAGCTAAGAATAGCTATATGATTTATTAAGTTTCTTGTCATATTCGGTCATAAGCTAGCATAATGGGACCTTATAAATTAATTTTTTTGTTTGAATTAGCTCAAGAGCATAGAGAACCAAGGTTGGACAGAGGAAAAGAAAAAGTAATTGAGTAGCCGATCCGAGACTGTTCAAGTATATTCGAGGTAAGTTTTAAGTAGTTATATATATAATATTATTCGAAAATGACATGACAGATTATGAGAATTAAGTGTTACTTGTCATATATGTACATGGCCGAATGGCAATTTGTAGTGGAAGTAAAAAGTGATATGTTTTCATGATCAAATGATAGTGTTAGATAAAAATGAGTAAGATTTTACGTGTAATGTAACACCCCGAACCCGAGACCATCGCCGGTGTCGGACACGAGGGGTTAACAAGCCAAGTTCACATATTTTGCCCCCCAATTTGACATTTCCAGTCAGGCTGGAAAACTGCATCACCGTCGCCTTAAAAATCATATCTCGAGTTTCAAAACTCGGAAACTTGTTTCGTAAATTTTCCCTGAATTTAGACTCTTATATCCATCCATGGATTTATTTCTAGAATTTTTGGTCAGGCCAATTGGTACAGTTTATTAGTTAAAGTCACCCATGTTACAGGGATCGACTGCTCTGACCTTTGCGCGTTATAACTTGAATATCTCTCTGTACAGGGATTTAATACTGGTGCCGTTTGTTTCTAATGAAACCAGACTCAAAATGGAATCTGTACATATAAGGCATGACTCCTAATTCTTTCTGGATAATTTATAGTAAATTTTTAAAGTTGCGACAGGGGACCCAGAAACCGTTCTGGCCCTGTCTCACAATAGCTTTAATATCTCTTAACATGTAACTCCTATGACCATTTCGTTTCTTCCATATGAAAATAGACTCATCAAGGTTCATTTACATAGCTTATTCACTATTTAATACCATTCCTACAAATTTTGGTGATTTTTCACATTCACGTCACTGCAGCTGGCAGCATCTGTTTTTAAGGTAGGTCTTACCTATTTTGTAGTCTCCATGAACCAACTAGTCTTGCCATACATAGGTTCATATATGATCATTTTAACCATACCAATGGCTGATCATGTGACCAACATTCCCATCTCCAATCCATAATCACATCATGACACCATATATATATATACAAACCGCAAATAGTCTAAGTTCAGTACTTCACTTTTACGAGCCATTTTCGCATGGCCGCACACATATACATCACAGCATATTTAAACCAACAAGGGTAGTCCTATACATGCCATTTCAAAGTTCAACCAAAATTTATACCAAAATAGAGGCGTTGATAGTGTGGATGACTTCGACTTTAATGATCCCGAATCCGATTGCTATCGAGCGTAATCTATAAAACAGAGAGCCAAAGCAACGGGTAAGCATTTTTATGCTTAGTAAGTCTCAAGGAATAAAATCAGCTTTAATTTAAGCAATACATTCACATAACCAAATGCATCATTTCATTAATACACATTCTCATAATCATTCTTACTTCACACTTCATCATTATATACTTTCGCAAAGTATCAACCATTCCAATAGCTGAAATTGATAGTCGATTGAGCGAATGTTGCTCAAATATGTCGACTTTCCAATGCACATATAAACGTACCTTATTCTTTGGGCTTTTCGAGCGTACTAATTGAATTTGTTACAGCAACCAACACTCACCTCCAGCCCAAGCTTCTTCGGAATACAACCGGATATAACCACGCAGCACGAATGCCTTGGTCTTAGCCCGGATAGAATGACTTCATTTAATGCCTTGGTCTTAGCCGGATGTAGCCACTAGCACAATTGCCTTGGTCTTAACCCGGATATAATTTCCAGCATAATTGTCTTGAGGCTTAGCCCGGTATCATTCAATTTCTCATGCACACATACATCAATAATCATTGGACATACATATTTCATTTTCGTTACTAAGGCTCAAACACAATTATAATCACTAGCATAATCGCCTTCGGGACTTAGCCCGGTATCATTCAATACTCATACACACATAAATCAATAATCAATACATCCATATTTCATTCCACATAATTCAATTAAGGTCACTTCTTGAGGACTTACCTCGGATGTTGTCGAACGGCTTTTACGGCTATTCGATCACTTTTTCCTTCCCTTGTCCAATTGTGGCCCTCTAAGCTCTTGAGCTAATTCAAACAAATTCAATTTATTAAAACCTCATTGTGCTAGCTTATGGCGAATATGACAAGGAGTTTAAATGGTCAAATGGCCACCCTTTAGCTTGAATACACAATGGTCATGCACATTTTATACTACATCAAGCAATTCAATACAATTCATTCAGCATCAAGGAAAAGCTAAGGCCTTCAATAGGCTACCTAAGGCCGAATATACATGTCCATGTTGAGGCCAATTATGCACTTAATACCACACAAAAACAGCATGCATTTTACTAGTTAATGCTTTGCATGTTGTAGCTCAAAACTTATAATATAGCATCAAGCACTCATATGTGTGCTAGGCGAATGTGCTTGCAATTTCACAAGCATTCTTCAACATCTTCTTCTTTAAACAAACATATTCATCACTTACTTCATAGCCAAAACATCATGTGCAAACATATATATACATATATGAGCATGGCGAATTTCAAGGTGTCCATAGCCATCTAAAACACAAATTTTAACTAACATGCAAGAAGCATGAACCATGCTCATGAATGCATCATGGCCGAATACATCATAATCATGCCCTTTTATCTTCAATCATGGTTAAACAAAAAGAAAACTCAAAGTCTTACTCAAGATGGCTACAAAGAAATTTCAAGAGTAGGCAATCCATCATTGCATGCATCATCATCAAGCTTCACACTTAACATGCAATGGCTTTATCACAATACCAACCTTGACCAAATACCACTTCCATGGCATAACAAGGATTTGAACCATGGCTAACATGAACATCAAGTTGGCAACTAAAACATGCATGAATTTCATGACACAACCTCATACATACCTCAATCTTGATGCAAGTTTAGCCAAATATCCTTCTAGATCTCTTCTAAACAAAGGAAATGAAGCAAAATCTCTTCTTCCTCTTAGTATTTTTGGCCAAAAGGAGAGAACAAGGATGAACAAATTTTTTGTTTTCTCTTCTTGGTTGCACTGCAATGGGGAATGCTACTCTCTCACACACATTTTTTTTTCATTATTTTCTTACCCATGCTTATTTGTTTATTATTTCTCCTAATGCCCAACAAAACATGTTTCATGACATGTTTAGCCCATATCTCTTTGTCATGGCCGCCATCACTTGTAAAAGGGAATTTGACATGCAAGTCCATTATTTTGCATGCATGCTTTAATTAGTCATCACACATTTCCTATCGTACTTTCAAAGTTCACTACTAAGTCCTTTCTTGTGGAATTCACCTTTATAACACTAAATCAATCATCATAAAATGTCATACATGAGCACACACATATTATAGGCATCAAAATAAATTTTAATTATTTTTATGCCTCGGTTTTATGGTCCCGAAACCACATTCCGACTAGGGTCAATTTTGGGTGTCACAACTCTCCCCACTTAAGAAATTTTCGTCCCCAAAATCTTACCGTAAATAGGTTTGGATATCGCTCTTTCATAGAGTTCTCGGTCTCCCAAGTAGCTTCTTCTATCCCGTGCTTGAGCCATAACACTTTCACTAGCGGAACCCACTTGTTTCGCAACTCTTTCACTTCTCGTGATAGGATACGAATCGGTTCTTCCTCATAACTCATATTAGCTTGAATTTCAATTTCTGATGGACTAATCACGTGCGATGGATCGGATCTATAGCATCGAAGCATCGAAACATGAAAGACATCGTGAACCTTTTGAGTTCGGGGGCAAAATCAAACGATATGCCACCGGACCGACTCGCTCGGATATCTCATATGGCCCAATGAACCTCGGGCTCGACTTGCCCTTACAAAGAATCTGAGTATCTTTTCCAAGGCGATACCTTGAGAAACACTTTATCACCCACCGATACTCGATATCCTTACGCTTCAGATCCACGCATCGACTTCGACGATCGGAGGCTATCTTCGACTTTCACGGATTACTTTCACTTTCTGCTTCAAGATCTCTAATCAAATCCACCGAAAATCTTGCTTTCACCAAGTCGAGTCCAAAACAATGGTGTACGGCATTTACGACCGTACAAAGCCTCGTAGGGTGCCATCTTAATACTCGATTGAAAGTTGTTGTTGTAGCGAATTCAATCAACGGCAAATACCGTTCCCATGAACCACTAAACTCGAGGACGCAACATCTCAACATATCCTCAAGTATCCGAATTATCCGCCGGATTGACCATCGGTTTGGGGGTGAAAGGCGGTGCTAAAATGCAACTTGGTACCCAAAGCTTCTTGCAACTTTTTCCAAAATCGCGAGGTAAATCTCGGATCTCTATCGACACGATGGAAATAGGCACCCGTGTAATCTCACAATCGAGAAACGTACAATTGGCTAATTTGTCCATTGAAAATCCGTGCGTCTGACGGGGACAAAGTGGGCCGACTTAGTCAATCTATCTACCACGACCCAAACCGCATCCTTCTTACTTGTCGACAATGGCGGTCCGGATATAAATTCCATTGTGACTCGATCCCATTTCCACTGGGTATCGTGATTGGTGAAGTAATCCACAAGGCACCGATGTTCCGCTTTCACTTGTTGACATATTAAACATCTCAAACAAAGTCGGAGATGTCTCGCTTCATACCATGCCACCAAAACCGCGTTTCAAATCATTGTACGTCTTCGTTCTCCCGGGTGGATTGCCATTCGGCTACAATGGGCTTCATTCAGAATTATCGAAATGAGTTCAATTCTTTGGAACACACGACGACTTCGAACCTCAAACAATCGTCATCATCGATTTGAAATTCCGAGTCCTTGTTCGAACACACTTAGCCCGCTTTTGCGTACCAACTCGTCGTCGACTTTACGAGCTTCTCGAATTTAATGTATCAATAGTGGTTTGGCTTTCAATTCAGCTACTAACACACTATCGGATCGAATGCACAAGTGCACGTTCATCTCTCGTAAAGCGAATAATGATTTACGACTCAAGGCATCCGCAACCACATTCGCCTTTCCCGGGTGATAGTCAATGACTAGCTCGTAATCCTTTAACAGCTCGAGCCAACGTCTTTGTCGTAGATTTAAGTCTCTTTGGGTCATCAAATATTTGAGACTTTTGTGATCCGAGTACACATGGCACCTTTCACCAAATAAGTAATGTCGCCAAATCTTTAAGGTGAACACGATGGCGGCCAATTCGAGATCATGAGTCGGATAATTTTTCTCATGTGGCTTTAATTGCCTCGACGCATAGGCCACAACTCGACCTTCTTGCATCAATACACAACCTAACCCAAGTAGGGAGGCGTCGCTATAGATGACAAACTCTTTGCCGGACTCGGATTGCACTAGAATTGGGGCTTCAGTCAAATAAGTTTTCAGTTGATCGAAACTTTTTTGGCATTTCTCCGTCCATTCGAACTTAACATCCTTTAATTTCGTTGGTGCCATACGATACGGAGCTATCGAAATTGGAGTGGTACCAGGTACCAATTCGATGCCAAATTCTATTTCCCGAATAGGTGGTAAACCCGCAATTCTTGGGGAAAATATCCGGTATTCACAAACCACGACGCAGATTCGGGTTTCTTTTACGATTCCTTGTCATCGAAAGCACGTACACAAGGTACGCTTCGCACCTTTTCTTACATATTTTCGGCCAACATTGCTAATATTACAGTGGCAACCCTTTAAGTCCGTAGACTCAACCCGAATTATCTCATTATTCACAAGACCTCAAATCGATAGTCTTGCTTTTGCAATTTACAACCGCATCGTGCATGGTCAACCAATCCAAACCAAGAATAACATCGAATTCATCGAATCGGCAAAAGCATCAAGTCCGCGGAAAACAAGAACCTCGGAACACTAGGGGACTTTTCTTGCACACTTTGTTGACAAGCACGTAATGACCCAAGGGTTTGACACCAATTACAAACTCGAGAGACTCAATAGGCAAAGTCTTACTAGATGCTAAGGTTTCACATATATAAGAATGAGTAGAACCGGGGTCAATCAAAGCAATCACATTAGTATTGAAAAGAGTGAAAGTAATGGTAATGACATCCGGAGAGGCGGCATCCTCGCGTGCGCGTATGGCATAAGTCCTAGCAGGGCACGAGCCTCGGATCCGATGGTAGCATCTCTAGATCCTCTCGACCGCCACCGACATTGCCCATATTTCTAGGTGGCCTACCTCGGCGCAGTAGCACCCGGTTTCCACTCGACTTACATTCTGCTCAAGCATCCTCGGGCAATCCTTCATAAAGTGGTCGGCCGATCCACACTTATAGCAGGAGCGATCACGAAACAAACAGCTCCCGAATGCCATTTGCCACAATGTAGACACTCGCCTCTCTCGGCGATCATTTCCACCATCGGGCGATCGAAGTGACTCGTGTGGTCACGGGGTCGATCGCATCCTCGTCTAGAAAGCCCAAACGCCTCTAGACCGGCTCACATCATCTCGAAATCTCTTCGATGCTGTTGAAGAGACTTTCTCGAGGACCTCTTCGAATTCTCCGGTTTCCACATCAACTTTTTGTTTCTCCTTTCTAAGCTCTTGACTTTACAAGCTCGCTCAACAAGTACTACGAACTCTTGTATTTCGAGAATGCCAACGAACATCCTTATATCATCATTCAGCCCATCCTCGAGCGTTTACACATAATGGCTTGGACGAAATGCATTCTCGCGTCCGGCTAAGCCTCACAAATTTTCGTTCGAAGTCGATGAATCATAGAACCTTGCTTAAGATCAAGGAATTCCTTCGCTTTTGGTCGATGAATCTCGACTAATATACTTTTTTGAACTCGGTTTGAAAGAATTCCCAAGTCACTTGCTCTCTAGGCACCACAGTCGAGTACTCCACCAATAGTAGGCGGACTCGCGTAGCAAGGAGATGGTACACTTTAAGCACTCATCGGGTGTACAGGATAGCTCATCGAGCACCCTTGGATAGTGTTATCCAACCAAAATTCAGCTCACTCGGCATCATCATCATCCATAGCCTTAAATTCAAAGGCCCCATGTTTTCAATCCTATCGATTGGGGCTTACTTGACCTTATTTGGTCATCACCGGAGGTATTGTAGGTCTTGAGGTTGCATTTGTCGGGAATGGAGGTTGTGGAGCATGTACCGTGTTAGTTCGAATGTATTGATTAAACCATTCGTTCATCACACTATAAAAGGCTTGCCTAGCCTCATCATTCGGATTGTTGGCCATAGGTTGAGAGTCCGCGGCCGCCGTCCCTTCGCGGAGCAGCGCCACACTCTCCACATCATCGCCTATTGCTCTACCGGATCGGGATCCATTGCTATAAACAAACACAAAGTCAAATTGTCGTAAATCACCACACTGTCGATTCATCATTTAATGGCATGTATAGCTAGACCCCAAACACATCACGGTAGTCCTAGAATCGACTAAACCGTGGCTCGATACCAATAAAATTGTAACACCCGAACCCGAGACCATCGCGGTGTAGCCGGACACGAGGGGTTAACAAGCCAAGTTCACATATTTTGCCCCAAATTTGACATTTCCAATCAGTTTGGAAAACTGCGTCACCGTCGCCTTAAAAATCATATCTCGAGTTTCAAAACTTGGAAACTGGTTTCGTAAATTTTCCCTGAATTTAGACTCATATATCCATCCATGGATTTATTTCTAGAATTTTTAGTCGGGCCAATTGGTACAGTTTATTAGTTAAAGTCACCCATGTTACAGGGATCAACTGCTCTGACCTTCGCCCGTTATAACTAGAATATCTCTCTGTACAAGGCTTTAATACTGGTCCGTTTGTTTCTAATGAAACTAGACTCAAAATGGAATCTGTACATATAAGGCATGACTCCTAATTCTTTCTGGATAATTTATAGTAAATTTTAAAGTTATGACAGGGACCCAGAAACCGTTCTGCCCTGTCTCACAATAGCTTTAATATCTCTTAACATGTAACTCCTATGACCATTTCGTTTCTTCCATATGAAAATAGACTCATCAAGGTTCATTTACATAGCGTATTCACTATTTAATACCATTCCTAAAAATTTTGGTGATTTTTCACATTCACGTCACTGCAGCTGGCAGCATCTATTTTAAGGTAGGTCTTACCTATTTTGTAGTCTCCATGAACCAACTAGTCTTGCCATACATAGGTTCATATATGATCATTTTAACCATACCAATGGCTGATCATGTGACCAACATTCCCATCTCCAATCCATAATCACATCATGACACCATATATATATATACAAACCGCAAATAGTCTAAGTTCAGTACTTCACTTTTACGAGCCATTTTCGCATGGCCGTACACATATACATCACAAAGATATTTAAACCAACAAGGGTAGTCCTATACATGCCATTTCAAAGTTCAACCAAAATTTATACCAAAATAGAGGCGTTGATAGTGTGGATGACTTCGACTTTAATGATCCCGAATCCGATTGCTATCGAGCGTAATCTATAAAACAGAGAGCCAAAGCAACGGGTAAGCATTTTTATGCTTAGTAAGTCTCAAGGAATAAAATCAGCTTTAATTTAAGCAATACATTCACATAACCAAATGCATCATTTCATTAATACACATTCTCATAATCATTCTTACTTCACACTTCATCATTATATACTTTACAAAGTATCAACCATTCCAATAGCTGAAATTCGATAGTCGATTGAGCGAATGTTGCTCAAATATGTCGACTTTCAATGCACATATAAACGCATACCTTATTCTTTGGGCTTTTCGAGTACTAATTGAATTTATTACAGCAACCAACACTCACCTCCAGCCCAAGCTTCTTCGAATACAACCGGATATAACCACGCACACGAATGCCTTGGTCTTAGCCCGGATAGAATGACTCGCATGAATGCCTTGGTCTTAGCAGGATGTAGCCACTAGCACAATTGCCTTGGTCTTAACCCAATATAATTTCAATATAATTGTCTTGAGGCTTAGCCCGGTATCATTCAATTTCTCATGCACACATACATCAATAATCATTGGACATACATATTTCATTTTCGTTACTAAGGCTCAAACACAATTATAATCACTAGCATAATCGCCTTGGGACTTATCCGGGTATCATTCAATACTCATACACACATAAATCAATAATCAATACTTCCATATTTCATTCCACATAATTCAATTAAGGTCACTTCTTGAGGACTTACCTCGGATGTTGTCGAACGGCTTTTACGGCTATTCGATCACTTTTTCCTTCCCTTGTCCAATTGTGGCCCTCTAAGCTCTTGAGCTAATTCAAACAAATTCAATTTATTAAAACCTCATTGTGCTAGCTTATGGCGAATATGACAAGGAGTTTAAATGGTCAAATGGCCACCCTTTAGCTTGAATACACAATGGTCATGCACATTTTATACTACATCAAGCAATTCAATACAATTCATTAGGGCATCAAGGAAAAGCTAAGGCCTTCAATAGGCTACCTAAGGCGAATATACATGTCCATGTTGAGGCCAATTATGCACTTAATACCACACAAAAATAGCATGCATTTTACTAGTTAATGCTTTGCATGTTGTAGCTCAAAACTTATAATATAGCATCAAGCACTCATATGTGTGCTAGGTAGAATGTGCTTGCAATTTCACAAGCATTCTTCAACATCTTCTTCTTTAAACAAACATATTCATCACTTACTTCATAGCCAAAACATCATGTGCAAACATATATATACATATATGAGCATGGCCAATTTCAAGGTGTCCATAGCCATCTAAAACACAAATTTTAACTAACATGCAAGAAGCATGAACCATGCTCATGAATGCATCATGGCCGAATACATCATAATCATGCCCCTTTTATCTTCAATCATGGTTAAACAAAAGAAAACTCAAAGTCTTACTCAAGATGGCTACAAAGAAATTTCAAGAGTAGACAATCCATCATTGCATGCATCATCATCAAGCTTCACACTTAACATGCAATGGCTTTATCACAATACCAACCTTGACCAAATACCACTTCTATGGCATAACAAGGATTTGAACCATGGCTAACATGAACATCAAGTTGGCAACTAAAACATGCATGAATCTCATGACACAACCTCATACATACCTCAATCTTGATGCAAGTTTAGCCAAATATCCTTCTAGATCTCTTCTAAACAAAGGAAATGAAGCAAAATCTCTTCTTCCTCTTAGTATTTTTGGCCAAAAGGAGAGAACAAGGATGAACAAATTTTTTGTTTTCTCTTCTTGGTTGCACTTGTGATGGGGAATGCTACTCTCTCACACACATTTTTTTTCATTCTTTTCTTACCCATGCTTATTTGTTTATTATTTCTCCCTAATGCCCAACAAAACATGTTTCATGACATGTTTAGCCCATATCTCTTTGTCATGGCCGCCATCACTTGTAAAAGGGAATTTGACATGCAAGTCCATTATTTTGCATGCATGCTTTAATTAGTCATCACACATTTCCCTATCGTACTTTCAAAGTTCACTACTAAGTCCTTTCTTGTGGAATTCACCTTTATAACACTAAATCAATCATCATAAAATGTCATACATGAGCACACACATATTATAGGCATCAAAATAAATTTTTAATTATTTTTATGCCTCGGTTTTGTGGTCCCGAAACCACATTTCGACTAGGGTCAATTTTGGGCTGTCACATGTAAACTATTATGTATTTAAATGTGAGTGATGAAATGAGATAAAAGTGAATGAAATATAGGATGATATATTCGAATGATGATTGTACCTAAATCGGTGTAACATCCTAATTTTCGGATTTATTCGCGGTTTTCAATATTTTGTAAAGATTTTAAAATTTTGTATTTGGATGTGATATTAATATTTTGAGTAGGTAAATGGGCTTATAGAAGGCCCATGTGTTAGCCAAAACACGGTTGAATTTTTGAATTTTTGGACTTAGGAGTTAGGGGTTCTGGCTAGATGGCCCTTGTATAGAGTTATGGGTAAATTGCATCACAAAAAGAGCCTTAGTAGAGTGGCAAGGGTGACGCCACTAGGCTCCTAAAAAGGTGGCGTGTGGAGCATTGGGGAAGGCATGGTATTATTCAAAATCGATCTTCGTTCTGGATACCATCAACTAAGGGTAAAAGAAGGGGATATTCATAAGAAAGCATTCCGAACTCGATATGGACATTATGAGTTTGTGGTCATGCCGTTTAATGATGAACGCACTGCAGACTTTTATGGATCCGATGAATCGAGTATTCCAACCTTACTTGGATCGGTTCGTAGTCGTCTTTATCGATGATATCTGGTATACTCAAAGCGGAGGCGAAGCATGAGGAGCATCTCCGTACAGTCTGCAAGTGTTAAGGGAAAAGGAGCTCTATGCGAAATTCACAAAGTGTGAATTCTGGTTGAGGGAGGTAACCTTCTTAGGGCATGTGGTCTCTGCCGAGGGGATTAAGGTGGATCCTCTTAAAATTGAAGCAATTCTAGAATAGAAGCCACCTAGGTCAGTATCGGAAATTCAGAGTTTTCTAGGGTTAGCAGGTTACTACAGAAGGTTTGTGGAGGGATTCTCGGTGATGGCGGCACCCTTGACAAAACTCATAAGGAAAGGAGTACCATTTGTCTAGACCGAGAAACAAACAAAAAGCTTTTGATCGCTTGAAAAAGGTATTGATGAAGCGCCGGTGTTGATTCAACCGTGTCCGGAAGGACTTTACCAGATCTGACGATCGTCGTCGCATGTGGGGTTAGGTTGCGTCTTGATGCAAGAGGGCAAGGTGGTCGCTATGCATCGTGATGACTTAAGGCTCATGAGGTGAGTTACCCTACGCATGATTTGGAGCTAGCAATGTGATTTTTATGTTAAAATTTGGAGACACTACTTATATGGGGAAAAGTGCATCATATACACAGATCATAAGAGCCTAAAGTATTTGTTGAGTTAGAAGGAGTTGAACCTTAGGCAACAAAGATGGGTGGAGTTGCTTAAAGACTACGACTGTTCGATAAAGTACCACCTAGGAAAGGCTAAGGTGGTGGCGGATGCATTGAGTCGAAGGGTTGTTACTGATTTGAGAGCCTTGTTCGCACGATTAAGTCTGTAAGACGATGGAAGTTTGTTGGCAGAACTGCAAGTAAGGCCTACTTAGACCGAAAGCGATTAAGGAAAAACAATCGAAGGACGATTCATTAGCTCTTGGTTCCCACAAGTTAAGAATGGTGAGAACGAGGATTTTGGGTTGAACACCGAAGGAGTTCGTGCTTTCGTGGAAGGGTTTGTATTCCAAAGGACCTCGAATTGAGGCGATTAATTCTAAAAGAGGCTCATGGTGGACTCTGTGCCATGCATCCCGAGGGAATAAGTTATATCGAGACTTGCGAGAGGTGTCTTGTGGCGGATTAAAACGAGAGGTGACTGAATTTGTTGGGAAATGTCTAACGTGCCAGCAGGTTAAGGCTGAGCACCAATTGCCTTCAGGATTACTGCAACCTGTGAAAATTCCGCTATGGAAGTAGGAAAGAGTAACAATGGACTTTGTGAGTGGGTTACCTTTGACATCCACCAAGAAAGATTCGATGTGGGTGGTTGTGGATAGGTTAACAAAATCTACTCATTTAATACCTGTTCGTACCGACTACTCACTGCAAAAGTTGGCCAAGTTATATGTAGCAGAGGTAGTGCGACTGCATGGGGTGCCAGTGTCGATAATTTCTGATCGAGACCCTAGGTTTACATCTCGGTTTTGGCAGAAGTTGCAGGACACGTTAGGTACACGATTGGATTTTAGCACCGCTTTTCACCCACAGATAGATGGATAGTCAGAAAGGGTTATTCAGGTTCTGGAGGATATGTTGAGAGGTTGTATCATTGATTTTCGTGGAAGTTGGGAGGACTACTTACCATTGGCGGAGTTTGCTTACAATAACAGCTATTAAGCAAGTATTCAGATGGCACCATATGAAGCGCTCTATGGGCGAAGATTTCGTACGCCGACGTGTTGGACAGAGTTGGGTGAACGACGAGTGCTTGGACCGGAATTGGTGGCAGACACTGAAAGCAAGGTTAGGCTGATAAGGGATCGGTTAAGGGAGGCATCCGATAGGGAGAAGTCGTATGTGGATCTGAAGCGCAAAGAGATTGAGTTCGCTGTTAGGGATATGGTTTTCTTGAAGGTTTCCCCTTGGAAGAAAATTTTGAGATTTGGTAAGAAGGGTAAGTTAAGTGTAACACCCCGAATTTGGGCCTAGAAGTATTGGGCCTTGAGTGTGGGTTTGTAAGAAGGTTTTATATAGGTATTTAATTGTGCAATGAAATGACACAATTAAATGTCCGCTTTGGTGGTTAATGGCCCTGAGAAGTGTTAGAGAAATCTTAGGTTCAAACTTGGGCTTTAGCAAAAATTTTGGTATTAAGTGAAAAAAACCTAGATGCTTGGATGAGGGTTTTTAAATTATTGTGTTAAATAAATGACACAAGGAAGCTTGTAGTTTAGTGGTTGTGGCGTCATTAAGGTTGTATGGGAGCCTGGGTTCAAGCCTTGACTCTTGCAATTTATTTTGGGTTTTTAAAGGAACACGGACTTTGGCCTTTAGACCTTATAATTAATTGGGGATAAAATATGACACACCAAAAGCCTTGTGGCTTAGTGGCAAGTAGCTTGTGGAGCATTTAAGGGAGGCATGTGTTCAATCCCATGGCAAGCAAGGAGCATTTATTTTGCTAACGGTGGCAAGAGTTGGTGTTGAATTTAAACTCGATGTTGGAGGATCCCACATCGGAAAGCTAACATAAGAGTGGATACAAAGTCGGCTTTAAATAGAGGAACCATGAGGAGAGTAAAGGCACCTTTCTTGGTGATCCCTTTATTTGTATGGCGTGCTCGTTTGGGTTGGGCGTCGGCTAAGAGTGCTCGGAGTGTGGATTAACTCCAGGTCTCCTATCGTGTGTATTTCTTACTACTCTAGCAGTAGGATGGCTATTTCAGGCGCGATGGGTGAAAGGGGTCATAATGGGCCTAATGGGCCTCAGCCCAATTGGATAAGTTGTTTGATTGTGTAGTAAATATTGGGCTAGGCTAGGTGAATCTCATATTTGTGGCTAGATTTGGGTTAAAAGGGCCACACGAGCATGTGGGCCCATTTGGGCCGAGAATAGGCTTTAGGCCCATTCGTATTGTTATCCATGTTTAGAATACTTTAGTTTACCAATTACTGAAATGCCTTCGATTTGTAAAATTACCGTTTTACCCTCGATTTACAGAATTACCATTTTACCGTTAGTTTACAGAATTACTATTTTACCCCCGATTTACAGAATTACCATTTTACCCCCGATTTACATAATTACCGTTTTACCCCTGATTTACATAATTATCGTTTTACCCTCGACTTACGTAATTACCGTTTTTCCTCGATTTACTGAATTACCGCTTTTACCCTCGATTTATAGAATTACTATTTTACCCTTAATTTACGAAATTCTTTGTTTTACCCTCGATTTACAAAATTACTAAAATACCCTTAGTTTGTAAAATTACCAAAATACCCTAGTTTGTAAAATTTCCAAAATACCCTTGGTTTGTGAAATTACCAAATACCCTCAATTTGTAAAATTACCAAAATACCCACGATTTACAAAGTTACGAAATACCCTTGACTTTCTAAAATTATAGAAATACCATTGGTTTACAAAATTACTGAAATACCCTTAGTTTGTAGATTTACCAAAACACCCTTGTAGGATGAAATGTCTAAAATACCCTATTAGGTAAAAAGACCGTAAAGCTCCTATAGGGTAAAGTGACCGTAATATACCCACGTATGGTAAAATGACGAATATGCCCTTATGTTCCGTATGACCGATGTGCTTAGGATTTACATATATTGATATTGGAATAGTTGAGTTTGAGTGGCGGTGGTGGTTATTGTAGGTGATTGATTATGGAAGCGTTTCAACTTCAACCCGTAATGTGTGTGTACTAACCTTCGTAATAGCTTAGATTAATATTTCTTTGAAAAGTCGAAAGCTTCATATTTTAGTGATTCGAGAATTAATATTTAGATCTATTTTCACGCACGCTTAAGTTGGATTCTAGCGGATATGGGGTAGGAAGGTATTTGGAACATTCTTCAACGAGTAGATCTCTTGGTAAGTATTGAACCTTCTTTCCATTTGTATCTTGTGGTTTAAGAAAAGTGAAAACCCTCTCGTCGACTAAGGCTAAAAGGGTTTTTGGTGTTATTTGGTTTGTTGGTGCTAGTGAGGATTAAAGGCTACCGATCGAGGAGTGTGTGAAAAGCTTGGATCATCGGAGTGACTAAATCTAGTCATCAACTTCAAAGAAAGGTATGAACCCAAGGGCCATTGTGGATGGTGGTGAATGTGTAAGTGATGATAATAGGTAGTTTTCGATTTGGTTTAATAATAACATGGTCTAATCTATAAGTGGTTGATTATAGGAGAAATCGCATAGGAGATCTCGTCAAGGAATATCGCAAATCGTGTGTAACTAACCCTTTTCATAGCTTAAAGCGATAAAATGCCGAAATCTTAGAAAAGTCGAAATCCAAATTTTGGCATTTCGAGGACTTATGAGCAATGACGCTCACTATTTAGTTAGAATCGATGAGGCGATGATCGAGAACGATAGAAGCGGTAAGAATGTGATTTTTGGCGTTCTTGGTAAGTTGGGCCTCGGTAGGTCAAGTGGGGCCCATTGGGCTTTCGGGCCCATTTGGGTAAAATTGGTAGAAAATGGAAATATGTTAAATTGCATGATAAGACTGTTAATACTGTTATGGATATAGGCTAAATGGGCCTAGATGACAAAATCGGCTAAGTAGGGCCCATTAGGGGTTTTTTTGGCCCAATAACTCGTTTTCGCTAAAAATGGGCCAGGATCACTGTTTGCACCCATGAATTGTTTGTAACCGTTAATGAACATGGAAACCCTAATTTTTGGTAAAATTACAAGATTACCCTTATAATATGAAAATGACTGTTTTGCCCCTAGGTAAAAATGACCATTATACCCCTAGGGTTTATACATGAACTCAATGCATGGGATTTTGATAAACATGATATGTATGATATGCACATGATATGTATGATATGCACATGACATGTATGATATGCATATGATATGTATGATATGCACACGAGATGTTCATAAATGCATTGGGTTGGGTTTTTATATGGATGGAAGAAGTGCAAAAGGGCTTATGCCCCAGTTATGATAAAGGGCTTATGCCTCAGTTATTAAAGGGCTTATGCCCCAGTTATTAAAAAGGGCTTTGCCCCAGTTATTAAAAGAGGCTAGGCCTCCAGTTATATGATAAAGCAGCTATGCTGCCAGTGGAGAGTTATGGTGGGGTGGGTCGAGTTAATCCCCATATGGTGTGTTGGTTGGTACGGGTGGAGAGTAGCGGATGGTGGGTTGAGTAGTCTCCCCAATTGGGCTTGCATTCTTTCATTGACATTATATGTGATATTGAAATGGGCCTATGGGCCATACCGTTTACCGTAAAGGCTTCGGCCCAGTAATATGAAATTTGAAAAGGCTTCGGCCCAGTGTTATGAAATATGAAATATGAAAAGGGCTATGGCCCAGTACATGTTTGAGATTGGATTTGGGCTTAGACCCAACAGGCTGTTATTGTTTTGGGCTCTGAAAGGGGCTTGTTGCACACTGAGTTTCCAAACTCACCCCTTTTCCTTAACCTTGCAGGTGAGCCTTGATGTGGGGACTTGGGCCGGAGGGGATTCAGAGTGGCCACGGTGATTGTCTTTGGACTTTTAAATAAGCGTAGGTTTTCTTTAAATTTCCTTTAAATATTATTTATTTTTGGGTTGTAATAAGGCCATTTTAACTTTCCTTTTATTTCTTTTCGGGATTACTTTAATTTCAATAACTTTAAACACGGTTGATAATTATTCAAATGGGCTAGACTTAGGACGTGTTTTCAAAATGATACTTGTTTTCAAAATATCTCAACACCACGATTAATCGATTTATCAAAGACGTCCACTTAAACAAATTTAAACTCGATATGACAAAGTGTGGCTATGGTTGTGGGCATGTCTAGGATTGGATCCAATTAAAGAGCTTGGTACTTAAGCGGCCTTCATGGCTCACCTCCTCTATCTTGGATACCTACACGGTGCCCGGCTTCCATACACTTTGTTAACTCAACAAAATATATGGTTTTAAAACACTAAAAAGCGGGCGTGGGTTTTCAACTCCAATGTGGCACGTCGATTCGGCCATAACGTCTGGCCGGGTTTGGGGTGTTACATTGAGCCCACGGTTTATTGGGCCTTACCGAATTGTTAAGCGGGTTGGACCAAGTGGCTTATCGACTAGAGTTACCACGAGCTGCATCGTATCCACGACGTTTTTCATGTATCCATCTTTGAGGTATCGATCGACCCAACTCATATCATACCGATTCACGTAAATTGAGGTACTGATCAGTTTAACTTTCAAGAGGAACTCGTGCAAATACTTGATCGTGGCGTCAAGGTGTTGAGAAGGAAATCAGTTCCACTAGTGAAAGTACTTTGGAGGAACCATGGCAAAGAAGAAGCTACTTGGGAGGCGAGGAGGCTATTCGTCAACAAGACCCTCAAGCTGTTCTAATAAGGTAAAAATTTCGAGGTCAAAATTTCTTTAAGGAGGGTAGAGTTGTAACATCCTGATTTTCGGATTTATTCGCGGTTTTCAATATTTTGTAAATATTTTAAAATTTTGTATTTGGATGTGAAATTAATATTTTGAGTAGGTAAATGGGCTTATAGAAGGCCCATGTGTTGGCCAAAACCCGGTTGAATTTTTGAATTTTTAGACTTAGGAGTTAGGGGTTCTGGCTAGATGGCCCTTGTATAAAGTTATGGGTAAATTGCATCACAAAAAGAGCCTTAGTAGAGTGGCAAGGGTGACGCCACTAGGCTCCTAAAAAGGTGGCGTGTGGAGCATTAGGGAAGGCATGGGATCGATTCCCTGTGTTGACAAATAGATGCATTTATTTTTAAGTGCAGGAGGGGTAGTGTTGGAGTCCAGGTGGATTCTGCTAAAGGAGAGTTTGAATCAGTCCAAACACTTGGATTAAGGAGTGATAAGGGGAGAGATTTAAGGGATTTGGAGAGAGGCTAAGAGTTGGCCGAATTAGGGGAATTAGAAAGGGGATTTCGGCAGAGGGGTATTAGGTTAGTATTTCGGCACTTAGGGTATTGAGTGGTGTCGTTTTCTTCTACTTAAACACCTTAGGGTTATTCTTTTCTCTCTTTTTCCTCTCTAGCTGAAGCCATCATTCTCTCTATTCTTCTTTCTTCATTTTTTCTTCTTCAAAACCGTTCATCAAACCTGCTGTTCATCAACACTTGTGCCGAAACCACAAAAGCCGAAACCTCGAAAAATACATTAGTTGTGCCGATTTCTTCCAAGCCAAATCATTCGATATTTTTGTGCCTAATAAACGACAATCATCTTTTCTAAACCCTAGATATCTGTCGGCAATTCTACATCAAGGTTATAGCCCCACATTGTCATCTCCTTCATCACCCAAAAGCCGAAAAACCATAGATTTAGGGGCTTATAGCCGAAATTTCATCAACTCCTGGATTCGAGTTTTACCATTTTTTTAAGGATAAATCTGCACTAGATTGAGTGGAAATCGAGAAAGAATAAGGGGTAAGTGCTTATTATCTCAGATCTGGTCCTATTTTTACAAGTTAGGAAAAGCCGAAATCCCTAAACTATAGAGAGGCTACCGATTTGGGCCTTTGGCTCTCTAAGGTCTTTAACCAATGTTTTCTATCAATGATTAGTGTTTACTTAAGTGTTGGATAAGGCGCGGTTCCTTGGGGCAATCAGATTCGGAGCTAGCTATCGGTTTTTGCAGAAAGGTAAGGTTTTAAAGGTTTTTAGGGACATGGCTCGGTCTTGGATGAGTAAGTTTTGGGGTTTAGTGATTATGGTTTGTAAATAAGAACTATGCTAATCAATTGTAGGACATCGGAAGAGATCTCAGTAGCAGTCGTCACGAATCAGGTGTGTACCGAACACCCTTTCTTAGTTCAATTCGGCAAAAGCCGAGATACCGAAATTCCGGCATTTCATGGGCTTGTGAGTATGCGAATGCTCTCAAGACGTAGAGTAATTGTTAGATCTAGCACCGTAAGGTGGTGAGTAAGTTTGTGTGACGTCTTAACGTACTTCGGAAAAAGAGGGCCTCGATGGGCCAAAATTGGGCCCAATGGGCTTACGGACCAATATGGGTAAGAGATGGGCAAATTAGCCTGTTAGTTAGATCGTGGAACCAAACTGCATAAAACTGTTGAAAATTACTAAAGTAGCTTGTGTAGTTGCTAAGTTACGAAAATTACCCCTAAAGAGCAAAATTACCGATATACCCCTAGGGTTTAAATTGGCTAAACTGCATGATTGATTAACACTGTATTTTACATGATATACTTTTATTAATATCTGTTGCATGGGATTGGGGTATTGATGGAGGAAGTATTGAAAGTGGTTCATCCACGTCTTCGGAGGCTTTGCCTCAACTTCTCGATATTTGAGCGTTCTTTGGGCTGTGGAGTGTAGAAATTTGGGTGGGTTGAGATATTCCCCACATGGAGTGTAGGGCGGCTGATGCAGGGCGGTGTAGCAGTTGGTGGGTTGAGTAGTCTCCCAGATGGGTTTGCATGCATTACTACTATTGTTACCTATGTTCTTGAATCGGGCCTATGGGCCACACTATTATGTAAAAAGGGGCTAAGGCCTTGCTACTGTATTCTGAAAAGGGCTTTGGTCCACTGTGTACTGTTATCTGAATAGGGCTTAGGCCCAATGGGCTTGAGCTGATTTGGGCTTTGGATGGGTTTACAGATACACCGAGTTTCCCAAACTCACCCTTCCTCTTCCATCCTTGCGGTGAGCCCTAGTTGGTGGACTTGGGTGGGCGGGATTCGGGGCCATGAGGATTGATTGCCGGATTTAATAAGTTTAGCATTTAATTTGGAATATTTTTATTATGCTTAAAGTTGTAATAAGGCCGCTCTTTTTAATTAATTTTATTTTGGGGATTATTAAACTGGTTAGCACTAGGGTTCGTTTTATAAAAACTACTTGTTTTTAGAAGATCACGATGACGCTCAAAGTTTCCGCAAAGTAAATGTTTTTCCAAGAAAATAAATATTTTAAGCAGACTTAAACTTGTTTTAATGTTCGTGGACACGTAACCTGTTTAAAGTGTGGCAATGGATATGTGCATGTCTAGGATTGGATCCGGGAAGAGCTTGGTACTTAAGCGGTCCTATAAGACTCACCTTCTCTTTTCTGGCTTCCTACAGTGCATGACTTCCATTCACTTTAACTTAAAACAAGAACAGATTTTTGCTAAACTCTAAACAAAGAATTTAGATAAACACATGTCTTTTGAAACATCTCCATGTGACATACTAAATTCGACCGTAACGTCTAGACCGGGTTTGGGGTGTTACATTTAGTGGTATCAGAGCCTGGTGGCAACAACTCGGCTGTGGATCGAGTCTGAAAATCTTTTCAAAAAAAAAAGTTTTTCTATAAGTTTTCGAAGATATTCAAAGTTTTTCTATTGTTAAACGGGGTTAAATCAATAGTTTTTGTTTTCAAATCAAATCTTTTTATTTTGATGGCGAAAACATGGGTATTTTAAAAATTTTAAATGGATGATAATGAAGTGGCACACTTGAATCCCGGCACCAAGTCTGTAAGTGTTCTTTTTCTGCTTTAAATATTTATATGGAACTGGACTGGAAATAATCTGTAGATAATCTTGAGCCTTAGAGATGGTGCTATTGATAATGTAGTATTAGGGCTACAAAAGCTGGGACCGTAGCTAAATTGTGATTATGTGGAAATAACTCGAAACTCTATCTGCTCATAAGACATTTTGTAATAAACAGTGAAACCATAAACTAATGTCATAAAATTAAGTAAGCAGATAAATCGTTATGAGTACAAGGGTTACTCGGGAAGAGGCCGTGGTCGAGGCCGAGGTAGCACCAAAGCCGGATTCGTCATCGAACACATACCACCGGCGAGGCACGTCCACCACCGGTTAATGAAAATGGGCCGTATGACCGGACGCGAGGATGACGCTTTGTCTCGAGCCATGTTGAGGGTTTTGGAAAGGTGGCGGAGCTAACATCGGGCCCATGAATAGGGGTCCATTTACGAACGACTTGACCAATGAGCTAAGATTTTTTAGGCGTGTCTGGGTGGCCCCAAATGTGGTAATCTTGGTTGGAAGCCACAGAACGGATCATGGATGACTGGACTGCTCGATGAGAATGAAGTTGAAAGGGGCGTGTCGTTCTTTGCGGGATGAAGCGTGTCGATGGTGGATTCTTGTGAGAGAGGTACCCCACCGAGAGGGTAACATGGGAGCCGCTCAAGCAGACCTTTAAGGCAAAATATGTTGGAGCTAGCAATGTGGATGCACGCAGAAAGGAGTTCTTCAATTTGACTTAGGAAATAAGGCCATTCTTTGAATATGAAGCGGAGTTTCTCGATTGAGTCGGTATGCTAATGGCATCATTTCCACCGAATCTGATCTGGCGTTCGTTTGAGGATGGCCTCGGAGATGAGTTAAGGGTGCTCATAGCTCATGAGAGAAGCGATATTTCAACAAGACTGGTAGAAGGCTAAGATAGCCGAGGAGGTGAAACAAATCGAGCGGAAGAATCGTGATAGGGATCGGAATCGGTTCAGGAGGGATGCTAGACCGGTGGTCTTGCAAATCAAAATGTTAAGAGAGGTAGGATGGAGGAACCGGTTCGGCGATTCGGTGAACAGAATAGACCGCAAGCTTGTGGGGATTGCGTGCGAATGCATCAAGGAGAGTCTTTGGGCGTTACAGGGCTTGTCTTCGTCGTGGGTCTAAGGAGCATAGGATTAAAGATTGTCCTAGGAGGGCTACTCAGGCTCAGGTGGCCGAACAAGGGGCTGCGCGATCGGCTCAACCTATGCGGGATGGACCGCCACTGCCAAGAGGTCGTGAACAAGGTCGCGGTGGTAATGGCCGTGGACGTGGGGCACCCGGCAGGGGTATTGGTAACACGGATGCTCGTCATCCAGCTTTAGTGTATCTTTGTTAAATCATGCGAGGAGGTGACTCACGATGCCATAAGCGATACGTTTTTATATATGGTGTACCTTATACTACTCTGATTGATGTGGGATCAACCGATTCATATATGGCATATAACATTTCTGGGGCACTGGGTGTGCACTTTGAGGAGACTGTGTGTGGGGTGTCTGTGATAAGTCCTTTAGGTCATTCGGTTAAGGTAGAGAAACTCTTCAAGGAGGTGCCTCTGGAGATTCAAGGCAGGGTTTTCTATGGGGATTTGATGGAGTTACCGCTTGAAGAATTCGATTTGATACTAGGGATGGATTGGTTGACCAAGCATAAGGCAACTTTAGATTGTGCGACTAAGAGGATGGTGTTAAGGATCACAATGATGAAGAGGTAATGATTATTGGAGAACGGAGGATTACTTATCCAATATAGTATCGGCGTTGAGGGTCGAGAAGCGATGCATGAGGTGCGAGGCATATCGGCTTTGGTAAGCCAAGCTATCGGTTTTGCGAAAAGGTAAGGTTTTAAAGGTTTTAGGGACATGGCTCGGTCTTGGATGAGTAAGTTTTGGGGTTTAGTGATTATGGTTTGTAAATGAGAACTATGCTAATCAATTGTAGGACATCGGAAGAGATCTCGATGGCGATCGTCATGAATCGGTGTGTCTAGAACACCCTTTCTTAGTTCAATTCGGTAAAAGCGAAAATCTTGAAATTCGGCATTTCATGGGCTTGTGAGTATCACGAATGCTCTCAAGGCGTAGAGTAATTGTTAGATCTAGCACCGCAAGGTGGTAAGTAAGTTTAATGTGACCTCTTAACGTACTTGGAAAAAGAGGGCCTCGATGGGCAAAATCGGGCCCAATGGGCTTACTGGACCAATATGGGTAAGAGATGGGCAAATTAGCTTGTTAGTTAGATGGTGGAACCAAACTGCATAAAACTGTTGAAAATTACTAAAGTAGCTTGTGTAGTTGCTAAGTTACGAAAATTACCCCTAAAGAGCAAAATTACCGATATACCCCTAGGGTTTAAATTGGCTAAACTGCATGATTGATTAACACTGTATTTTACATGATGTGCTTTTATTAATATCTGTTGCATGAGATTGGGGTATTGATGGAGAAAGTATTGAAAGTGGTTCATCCACGTATTGGAGGCTTTGCCTCAACTTATCGATATTTGAGCGAAGTTCTTTAATCTGTGGAGTGTAGAAATTTGGGTGGGTTGAGATATTCCCCACATGGAGTGTAGAAATGAATGAGGCGCATGTAGCAGTTGGTGGGTTGAGTAGTCTCCCAGATGGGTTTGCATGCATTACTACTATTGTTACCTATGTTCTTGAACTGGTCTATGGGCCACATGTTATGTAAAAGGGGCTAAGGCCTTACTCTTGTATTCGAAAAGGGCTTTGGTCCACTGTGTCTTTATATCTGAATAGGGCTTAGGCCCAATGGGCTTGAGTGATTTGGGCTTTGGATGGGTTTCAGATGCACCGAGTTTCCCAAACTCACCCTTCCTCTTCCATCCTTGCGGTGAGCCCTAGTTGGTGGACTTGGAGTGGGGATTCAGTGGCCATGAAGATTGATTGCTTGGATTTAATAAGTTTAACATTTAATTTGGAATATTTTATTATGCTTAAAGTTGTAATAAGTCCGCTCTTTTAATTAATTTTATTTTGGGGATTATTAAACTGGTTAGCACTAGGGTTCGTTTTATAAAAACTACTTGTTTTTAAAAGATCACGATGATGCCGCATAAAGTTTCCATAAAGTAAATGTTTTCCAAGAAAATAAATATTTTAAGCGCACTTAAACTTGTTTTAATGTTAGAGACACGTAACATGTTTAAAGTGTGGCAATGGATGTGTGCATGTCTAGGATTGGATCCGGGAAGAGCTTGGTACTTAAGCGGTCCTATAAGACTCACCTTCTCTTTTCTGGCTTCCTACCTGGTGCACAGCTTCCATTCACTTTAACTTAAAATAAGAACAGATTTTTGCTAAACTCTAAACAAAGAATTTAGATAAACACATGTCTTTTGAAACATCTCCATGTGACATACTAAATTCGACCGTAACGTTTAGACCGGGTTTGGGGTGTTACATTTAGTGGTATCAGAGCCTGGTGGCAACAACTCGGCTGTGGATCGGGTCCGAAAATCTTTTCAAAAAAAAGTTTTTCTATAAGTTTTCGAAGATGTTCAAAGTTTTTCTATTGTTAAACGGGGTTAAATCAATAGTTTTTATTTTCAAATCAAATCTTTTTATTTTCGATGGCGAAAACATGGGTATTTTAAAAATTTTAAATGGATGATAATGAAGTGGCATTTGAATCCCGCACCAAGTCTGTAAGTGTTCTTTTTACGCTTTAAATATTTATATGGGCTGGATTTGGAAATGATCGATAGATAATCTTGAGCCTTAGAGATAGTGCTATTGATAATGTAGTATTAGGGCTACAAAGCTGGGACCGTAGCTAAATTGTGATTCTTGTGAAAATAACTCAAACTCTATCTGCTCATAAGACATTTTGTAATAAGCAGTGAAACCAATAAACTAATGTCATAAAATTAAGTAAACAGATAAATCGTTATGAGTACAAGGGTTACTCGGGAAGAGGCCGTGGTCGAGGCCGAGGTAGCACCAAAGTGGATCTGCGTCATCCAACACATACCACCGGCGAGGCACGTCCACCACCGTTAATGAAAATGGACCGTATGGCCGGGCCATAGGGGATGACGCTTTGTCTCGAGCCATGTTGAGGGTTTTGGAAAGGGTGGTAGGAGCTAACATCGAGCCCGTGAATAGGGGTCCATTTCGAACGACTTGGACCACGGAGTCGAGATTTTTAGGCGTGTCTGGAGTGGCCCCAAATGTGGTAATCTTGGTTGGAAGCCACAGGCGGATCATGGATGACACAGGGCGGTGTCGTTCTTGCGGGATGAAGCGTGTCGGTGGTGGATTCTTGTGAGAGGGGTACCCACCGAGAGGTGCCCAATGAGAAGGTAACATGGGAGCTGTTCAAACAGGACCTTTAAGGCAAAATATGTTGGAGCTAGCTATGTGGATGCCGCAGAAAGGAGTTCTTCAATCGACTTAGGAAATAAGACCATTGCTGAATATGAGGCGGAGTTTCTCGATTGATTCGGTATGCTAATGGCATCGTTTCCACCGAATCTGTTGTGACGTTCATTTCGAGGATGGCCTCGAGAGATGAGTTAAGGGTGCTCATAGCTCACAGAGAGAGCGAGATTTCGCTTGCCCGGTAGAGAAGGCTAAGATAGTCGAGGAGGTGAAACAAATCAAGCGGAAGAATCGTGATAGGGATCGGAATTGGTTCGGGAGGATCTTTGGACGGTGGTCTTTAATCGAAATGTTAAGAGAGGTAGGATGGAGGAACCGATTGAGCGATTCGGTGAACACGTGTAGACCGCAAGCTTGTGGGGATTGCGGCGAGAATGCATCAAGGAGAGTCTTTGGGCGTTAAGGGCTTGTCTTCGTTGTGGGTCTAAGGAGCATAAGATTAAGGATTGTCCTAGGAGGGCCACTCGTGCTCGGTGGTCGAACAAGGGCTACTGTGACCGCTCAACTGTGAGGATGGACCGCCAACGCCAAGAGGTCGTGGACAAGGTCGCGGTGGTAATGGCCGTGGGCGTGGGGCACTTTCGGCGGGGGTATTGGTAACGGATGCTCGTCATCCAGCTTTAGTGTATCTTCGAGGAGGTGGCCTTTTGATGTCATAACTGATGCGTTTTTTATATATGGTGTACCTTATCTTTCTCGATTGATGTGGGATCAACCCATTCATATGTGGCATATAACATTTACGGGCACTTGGGTGTGCACTTCTAGGAGACCGTGTGTGAGGTGTCCGTGATAAGTCCTTTAGGTCATTCGGTTAAGGTAGAGAACTCTTCAAGGAGGTGCCTCTGGAGATTCAAGGCGGGGTTTTACGGAATTTGATGGAGTTACCACTTGAAGAATTAGATTTGATACTAGGGATGGATTGGTTGAGCAAGCATAAGGCAACTTTGGATTGTGCAGCTAAGAGGATGGTGTTAAGGTATCAAATGATGAAGAGGTAATGATTATTAGAAACGGAGGATTACTTATCCAATGTAGTATCGGCGTTGAAATTTGAAAGCCGATGCGCAAAGGTGCGAGGCATATCGGCTTTGGTAAGCCAAGCTGAAACTGAGGAAAGGAGTACCATTTGTGCGGCACCCTTGACAAAACTCATAAGGAAAGGAGTACCATTTGTCTAGACCGAGAAATAGCAAAAAGCTTTTGATCGGTTGAAAAATGTATTGACCAAGCGCCGTGTTGATTCAAGCGGTGTCCGGAAGGACTTTCTTGTATCTGATGATCGTCGCATGTGGGGTTAGGTTAACGTCTTGATGCAAGAGGGCAAGGTGGTCGCTTATGCATCGTGACAGCTTAAGGCTCATGAGGTGAGTTACCCTACGCATGATTTGGAGCTAGTAGCGGTGATTTTTGCGTTAAAAATTTGGAGACACTACTTATATGGGGAAAAGTGCATCATATACACAGATCATAAGAGCCTAAAGTATTTGTTGAGTCAGAAGGAGTTGAACCTTAGGCAACGAAGATGGGTGAAGTTGCTTAAAGACTACGACTGTTCGATAGAGTACCACCTAGGAAAGGCTAAGGTGGTGGCGGATGCATTGAGTTGAAGGGTTGTTACTGATTTAAGAGCCTTGTTCGCACGATTAAGTCTGTACGACGATGGAAGCTTGTTGGCAGAACTGCAAGTAAGGCCTACTTGGTGGCAGATTAAGGAAAAACAGTTGAAGGACTATTCATTAGCTCTTGGTTCCGACAAGTTAAGAATGGTGAGAACGAGGATTTTGGGTTGAACTTGAAGGAGTTACGTGCTTTAAATGGAAGGGTTTGTATTCCAAAGGACCTGAATTGAGGCGATTAATTCTAAAAGAGGCTCATGGTGGACTCTGTGCCATGCATCTGGGGAATAAGTTATATCGAGACTTGCGAGAGGTGTCTTGATGGCGGATTAAAGCGAGAGGTGGCCAATTTGTTGAGAAATGTCTAACGTGCCCGCGGAGTTAAGTGAGCACCAATTGCCTTCGAGGATTACCGCAACTCGTGAAAATTCCGCTATGGAAGTAGGAAAAGAGTAACAATGGACTTTGTGAGTGGGTTACCTTTGACATCCACCAAGAAAGATTCGGTGTGGGTGGTTGTGGATAGGTTAACAAAATCTACTCATTTCATACTGTTCGTACCGACTACTCCTTTGCAAAAGTTGGCCAAGTTATATGTGGCGGAGGTAGTCTTGTTGCATGGGGTGCCGGTGTCGATAATTTCGATCGAGACCCTAGGTTTACATCTCGGTTTTGGCAGAAGTTGCAGGAAGTGTTGGGTACACGATTGGATTTTAGCACCGCTTTTCACCCACAGACAGATGGATAGTCAGAAAGGGCTATTCAAGTTCTGGAGGATATGTTGAGAGGTTGTATCATTGATTTTCGTGGAAGTTGGGAGGACTACTTGCCATTGGCGGAGTTTGCTTACAATAACAGCTATCAAGCAAGTATTCAGACGGCACCATATGAAGCGCTCTATGGGCGAAGATTTCGTACGCCGACGTGTTGGACAGAGTTAGGTTAACGATGAGTGCTTGGACCGAAATTGGTGGCAGACACTGAAAGCAAGGTTAGGCTGATAAGGGATCGGTTAAAGGAGGCATCCGATAGATAGAAGTCGTATGTGGATCTGAAGCGCAAAGAGATTGAGTTCGCTGTTGGGGATATGGTTTTCTTGAAGGTTTCCTCTTGGAAGAAAATTTTGAGATTTGGTAAGAAGGGTAAGTTGAGCCCATGGTTTATTGGGCCTTACCGAATTATTAAGCGGGTTGGACCAGTGGCTTATCAGCTAGAGTTACCACCAAAACTGCATCGTATCCACGACGTTTTCATGTATCCATCTTTGGGCGATATCGATCGACCCAACTCATATCATACCGATTCGTAAATCGAGTCTGCAGTCGATTTAACTTTCGAAGAGGAACCTCTGCAAATACTTGATCGTGACGTCAAGGTGTTGAGAAGGAAATCAGTTCCACTAGTGAAAGTACTTTAAAAGGGGAGTTGGGGTTTTTGTTTTTAAAAATTATATTTAAAAGTTTAATATTTGGGAAAATTTGGTTTTGGGAGGCTTTTCCATTTGGGGTTTAAATTTAAAAGATTTGGGGGAAAAAGGTTTTGGGAATTTAAAGGCCGTTTGGGGGATTGGGTTTAGCAAAGTTTTTTGGAAGGGAATTGGGGTTTTTGGGGAAAGGTTGGTTGAAGGGGAATTGGGTTGGGGTTTGAAGGGAATTTATTTTGGCAAAGTGTTTTTATTTTATTTTTGAAGTTTGAGAAAATTTTGGTTTGGGGAATTTTTTAAAAGGTTGGGCAAGGGGTTTTAAAATTTTTAAAATTTAAATTTTTAAAAATTTTTTTTAAGGGAAACGGTTAACTTGTTTAAATTTTATTTTGGTTTTGGAAAACCAAAGGTTAAATTTTTATTTGGGGAAAATCCCAAAAAGTTTTTTTGGGGTTTGGGTTTAAAGGGAAGAAGGTTAAACCCCCAAAATTTTTTTTAAAGGGCCAATTGGGTTTGAAAATTTATTTTGGGGATAAAATGAAAAACCAAAATTTGGCCCTTTAGGGAAGGACTTTTGGAAATTTAGGGGTTTTGGGCCCAAAGGGGTTTTTTGGTTTAAGGGAAAATTTTGGTTTTCTTGGGGGGTTTTTAAATTAAAGGGTGGGTAAAAAGGGCAAAGGAAATTTGGGAAAGTTTAAAGGGGTTTTGGGCCTTTTTTTGTAGGGGCCTGGGTTGGGCCCTTTGGGAAATTTATTTTGGTTTTTAAAAAAGGGGGTTTTTTTTTACCTTTTAAATGGGTTTAAATTTGAAAAAGGTCTATGGGCCTTTTGGGTTTTAGGGAAAATTGTTGAATTTTTTAAAAAGGGGCTTTTAATTTTCTAAGTCGATTTTTAAAAAGGTTTTTCCCAATTTGGTAAAAAGTTTTTTTAAAAACGGTTTTTTTAAAAATAAAAAATTTTTAAAATTTTTTACCTCCGTTTGTTAAATTTTAAAAAGCCCAAAGGATAAGGTACGTTATATGTGCATTGAAAGTCGACATGTTTGAGCAACATTCGCTCAATCGACTAATGAATTTCAGTTATTGAATTGATTGATACTTTGTGAAAGTATATAATGATGAAGTGTGAAGTAAGAATGTGTATTAATGAAATGATGCATTTGGCTATGTGAATGTATTGCTGTAATTAGAGCTGATTATATTCCTTGAGACTTACTAAGCATAAAAAATGCTTACCCTGCTACTTTGGCTCTCTGTTTTATAGATTTCGCTCGATAGCAATCGGATTCGGATCAATAAAGTCGAAGTCATCCACACTATCCACGCCTCTATTTTGGTATAAATTTTGGTTGAACTTTGAAATGGCATGTATAGGACTACCCCTTGTTGGTTGAATATGTTGTGATGTATATATGTACGGCCATGCGAAAATGGCTCGTAAAAGTGAAGTATCGACTTAGACTAATTGTGGTTTGTATGTATATATTTGGTGTCATGATGTGGCTATGGCTTGAAATGGGAATGTTGGTCATATGATCAGCCATTGGCATGGTTAAAATGATCATATATGAACCTATGTATGGCAAGACTAGTTGGTTCATGGAGACTACCAAATAGGTAAGACCTACCTTAAAACAGATGCTGCCAGCTGCAGTGACGTGAATGTGAAAAATCACCAAAATTCGTAGGAATGGAATTAAATAGTGAATAAGCTATGTAAATGAACCTTGATGAGTCTATTTTCATATGGAAGAAACGAAATGGTCATAGGAGTTACATGTTAAGAGATATTAAAGCTATTGTGAGACAGGGCCAGAACGGTTTCTGGGTTCCCTGTGGCAACTTTAAAAATTTACTATAAATTATCCAAAAAGAATTAGGAGACATACCTTATATGTACAGATTCCATTTTGAGTCTAGTTTCATTAGAAACAAACGGTACCAGCATTAAAGCCCTGTACAGAGAGATATTCAAGTTATACCGCGCAAAGGTCAGAGCAGTCGATCCCTGTAACATGGGTGACTTTAACTAATAAACTGTACCAATTGGCCTGACCAAAAATTCTAGAAATAAATCCATGGATGGATATATGAGTCTAAATTCAGGGAAAATTTACGAAACCAGTTTCTGAGTTTTGAAACTCGAGATATGATTTTTAAGGCGACAATGACGCAGTTTTCCAGCCTGACTGGAAATGTCAAATGGATGGGCAAAACAAGTGAACTTGGCTTGTTAACCCCTCGTGTCCGACACCGGCGATGGTCTCGGGTTCGGGGTGTTACAACAATCATCTTTTCTAAACCCTAGATATCTGTCGGCAATTCTACATCAAGGTTATAGCCCCACATTGTCATCTCCTTCATCACCCAAAAGCCGAAAAACCATAGATTTGGGGGCTTATAGCCGAAATTTCTTCAACTCCTGGATTCGGGTTTTACCATTGTTTTAAGGATAAATCTGCACTGGATTGAGTGGAAATCGAGAAAGAACAAGGGGTAAGTGCTTATTATCTCAGATCTGGTCCTATTTTTACAAGTTAGGAAAAGCCGAAGTCCCTAAACTATAGGGAGGCTGCCGATTTAGGCCTTTGGCTCTCTAAGGTCTTTAACCAATTTTTTCTGTCAATGATTAGTGTTTACTTAAGCGTTGGAGAAGGCGCGGTTCCTTGGGGCAATCAGATTCGGAGCTAGCTATCGGTTTTTGCAGAAAGGTAAGGTTTTAAAGGTTTTTAGGGACATGGCTCGATCTTGGATGAGTAAGTTTTGGGGTTTAGTGATTATGTTTTGTAAATGAGAACTATGCTAATCAATTGTAGGACATCGGAAGAGATCTCAGTAGCAGTCGTCGCGAATCAGGTGTGTACCGAACACCCTTTCTTAGTTCAATTCGGAAAAGTCGAAATACCGAAATTCCGGCATTTCATGGGCTTGTGAGTATGCGAATGCTCTCAAGACGTAGAGTAATTGTTAGATCTAGCACCGCAAGGTGGTAAGCAAATTTGTGTGACGTCTTAACGTACTTCGGAAAAAGAGGGCCTCGATGGGCCGAAACTAGGCCCAATGGGCTTACGGACCAATATGGGTAAGAGATGGGCAAATTAGCCTGTTAGTTAGATGGTGGAACCAAACTGCATAAAACTGTTGAAAATTACTAAAGTAGCTTGTGTAGTTGCTAAGTTACGAAAATTACCCCTAAAGAGCAAAATTACCGATATACCCCTAGCGTTTAAATTGGCTAAACTGCATGATTGATTAACACTGTATTTTACATGATGTGCTTTTATTAATATATGTTGCATGGGATTGGGGTATTGATGGAGGAAGTATTGAAAGTGGTTCATCCACGTACTGGAGGCTTTGCCTCAACTTACTGATATTTGAGCAGCGTTCTTCGCAATTGTGGAGTGTAGTGGCGGGTTGAGATATTCCCACATGGAGTGTAGGGTCTGGTACAAGGCAAGTAGTAGCAGCTTGGTGGGTTGAGTAGTCTCCCAGATGGGTTTGCATGCATTACTACTATTGTTACCTATGTTATCGAACGGGCCTATGGGCCACACTGTTATGTAAAAAGGGCCGAGGCCTTGCTATCAGATTCAAAAGGGCTTCGGTCCACTGTGTCTGTTATCTCAGATAGGGCTTAGGCCCAAGGGGCTTGAGCTGATTTGGGCTTTGGATGGGTTTCTGTATGCACTGAGTTTCCCAAACTCACCCCTTCCTCTTCCATCCTTGCAGGTGAGCCCTAGTTGGTGGACTTGGAGTTGGGCGGGATTCAGAGTGGCCATGAAGATTGATTGCTGGATTTAATAAGTTGAGCATTTAATTTGGAATATTTTTATTATGCTTAAAGTTGTAATAAGGCTGCTCTTTTAATTAATTTTATTTTGGGGATTATTAAACCTGGTTAGCACTAGGGTTCGCTTTTATAAAACTACTTGTTTTAAAAGATCACGATGACGCAAAAGTTTCCGCAAAGTAATTGTTTTTCAAGAAAATAAATATTTTAAGCTGACTTGAACTTGTTTTAATGTTCGTAGACACGTAACCTGTTTAAAGTGTGGCAATGGATGTGTGCATGTCTAGGATTGGATCCGGGAAGAGCTTGGTACTTAAGCGGTCCTATAAGACTCACCTCCTCTTTTCTGGCTTCCTACCTGGTGCACAGCTTCCATTCACTTGAACTTAATACAAGAACAGATTTTTGCTAAACTCTAAACAAAGAATTTAGATAAACACATGTTTTTTGAAACATCTCCATGTGACATACTAAATTTGGCCGTAACGTCTGGGCCGGGTTTGGGGTGTTACAATCGGTGTGATTGTGTTGTATAAAACTTGTTGATTTGAATATTGTACAGTACTATTCAGGCTTTTGAGCCTAGCAGGCTATAATGCCGGTGAGATATTATTCGGGCCTCGAGCCTAGCTAGTGAAATACCAGTGAATGAATTCGGGTTTTTTTTAAACCTAGCAGGCTGAATTCCGGTGATTTGATAAAAGTATAAAACTAAGATACCTCGTGTTAGAATGACGAATGAAAACATTCAATACGTTAAGTTGGCCAGGTACGTATTATGTATTTATATGTGAGTTTGACTTAAATTGAATCATAAAAGTATAATTTGATACATATGTGAATACAAGATATATTTATATCTATGATTATGATATATTCGGTCAAGGTGTGAATGTATGTGAAAATGTTCGATTTATTTATGCCATATGAATTTAGATTAAGTGTAATTAGAATGCTAAGTGTGCATTATATGCTTGTGTATATTCGGCCAATGGTAATAAATATATAGGAAATGACCTTTTGAGAAATTGGATAATTGATGTATAATTGAGTTTGTCTCATTGTATTGCTTAAAACTTACTAAGCTTATGAAAGCTTACTCCTTTTGTTATATTTCTCTGCTTTTATAGATTATTGATTCCAGCATACACTTCGGAAGGGATTGTCGAGAACTCGTCACACTATCTGTCTTTTTGGTACTGCTATATTTTGGATCTAGTATGGCATGTATAGAATAGACTTAAGTGAATGTTATTTTGAGATGTTTTTGTATATATGTCATGTGAATATGGCAACTTTTGAATGTCGATATAAGTTGAATTTCTATCTTTGATGGTGTTTGACTATAAGTATAACTGCTAATTAAATTATGTAAATGTGTATGTACTAATGTTGAAATTCGGATTAGTAATTCTTCATAACCCATTCCGGCAACGGATACGGGTTATAGGGGTGTTACAAAGAAATTCGACAAAAATTGATTTTCGAGCATAGAGGTAAAATGGTCATTTTGCCAAAGTTTAAGGGCAAAATGGTCATTTTACGAAGATGTGAATTTTTAATTGCTTAATTTTATTTAGTGATTAAATGAGTGCATTTTAGTATTTTAGATCAAGAATTGCCAAATCTGAACTTAGACCAGGGAAAAGCCAAGCAAATCGACTAAACCGACTAGTCGTGTATGTTTTGTAATCCGAGGTAAGTTGTATGTAAATAATACAACTATATTGTTACCATATGTGTTTGAATTATTATTAAATCGAGATAGCATAAATTTCTTGATTATGGAGCTAAGAATGTATATTGAATTTGAGATAATAAGACTCCCATTGGAACCTTAGGAAGTATATTGGATATTCATGTCATGATAGTTGGGTCACTTATGTGAGCCAGTGTAAGACATGTCTGGGACATGCATCAGTAACTTTATGGGAGCCAGTATAAAATCATGTCTAGGACATGGCATCGGCATTGAGATGAGAGCTAGTGTAAGACATGTTTGGGACATGCATTGGCCTCGAGACGTAAGCTAGTGTAAGACATGTCTGGGACATGCATCGGCTACGAGATGATAGTCACTGTAAGACCATGTCTGGGACATGGCATCGACTTGAGATATGAGCCAGTGTAAGACCATGTCTAGGACATGGCATCGTCACCTTACCCACATTTGACGCTTAATGAATATCCGATAGTATTTCAAATGGTTCAACAGTGAACATTATGTTCTTAAGCTAATGAGGAAAGTATAACCGTGTGGTGAATGGTACAGGTACCTAATTGGTACGTATGAGATATGAGATCAGCATATATAATAGGTGACTTGTATGGATGGTATTGAGTAAGTTACACTTATGCCTACTTTGGTGTTATGAGCATGTTGATTATGGATAAATTGTTGTTATATATTTATTTATATACAATTTACTAAGCGTTATGCTTATTCCCTTTCCTTTCCATTTCCTTATAGTGCTGCCTAACTAGTTCAAGGATTCTAGAAGTCAGAGATATCGATTACACTATCAACTGAAGCATTCGGTATAGTTGGATTTATATTTTTGAATATGACATGTATAGGACTTAGACTTTCTTATTTTGTGTCTTTGAGAATTGGCCAAATGTGTTGGCTTTGGTTGGAAACCCTTTAATTTGTATTAAGCTTTGAATGATAGTTAATATTCATTTTGAATTTATAAAAGATGTATTACCATGGTTAAATGAATGTCTATTGTGGTTGAATTGGTTATATGAATTGTGTTTGTGTTGGTATTGGTTGGTATGTGTATGAAACTAGGTATGTAAGGGGGGCAATGAGGCTTGGTAAATAGCCTTATATTGTCCACATGGGTAGGCACACGGGCGTGTGCCCACTGTACGTAAAAATTTCAAGTCTGTATGCATGGTAATAAACACATGGGTAGAGATACGGCCGTGTGCCTCAGCCGTGTGAAGGACACAGCCTAACACATGGGCGTGTGCCTTGACCGTGTGACATCTTGAGCATGCTGACGTCAGAAACAGAATGTCCATGTTTTTGGACACGGGCTAGGGCACGGGTGTGTCGTGGCCGTGTGAGGGACACGGGCGTGTCGTGGCCGTGTAAGGGACACGGGCGTGTCGTGGCCGTGTGAGGGACACAGGCGTGTCGTGGCCGTGTGAGGGACACGAGCCAATGGCACGTGCGTGTCTCTGGCCGTGTGAAAACCCCTGTAGGTGGGAATTAGAAATTAATTCTACACGGGTGTGGGACACGGGCGTGTCCCAAGGGGCTTTGGCCGTGTGAGCCATACAGGCCATTAGCACGACCATGTCGAAATGGTCACACGGGCATGTTACCTTTCCACACGAGCGTGTGTCCTGTTTTAAAGGAAAATTTCTTAAGGTTGGTTTAAGGACCCGAATGGTTCCGAATAGTTTTCAATGATCAATTTGGAGCTCATAGGCCCATAATAAGAAAATTAAAGTGGAAATTGAAAAAGTTTTAATATGGACTGAATCTCGGTAATCTGAGATGAGTTGTATGCATGAGATTAAGTTAGATAATGCCTTGTACCCTGCCCCAGCATGGGTTACGGGTATAGGGTGTTGCAAAATTAGTCTTAGAATTAACATTTAGAACTAAACTTAGGATTTAGGACTCTTCATCAGTATCTTACTATTATTTGGTATATCTGAAGATACCTTTGTCATGACATATTTTGTGCTTTAAATTAAAAATATGACTTGTACTAATATGTCATAGGTTAAAATATACCTATAGTCCTTGTACTTTTCAAAAATTAGGAAATTAGTCCATGTACTTGTATTTCCAGGAATTTAATCCCTCTACTTTTCAAATTTCAAAATTCAAGTATAACTATTAAATTTTTTTCTTAAATTTAGGTTAATTACAACATATTTTTTAATTACATGGCTACCAAGTGAGTTTTATTTTTATTTCAAAATGTCACAGAAACAAATTTAACCAAAAAGAAATTAACACTGTTAGCAATTGGACCTGAATTTTAAAATTTGAAAAGTAGAGAGACTAAACTCCTAGAAATACAAGTACAGGGACTAAATTCCTAATTTTTGAAAAGTACAGGGACTATAGGCACAATTTTAACCTATGTCATAATCACCTCCATCATATCCCACTCACATTGGTATCCATCATTTGTTCACCTTGCTTTATTAATGATTGGATGCCATTGCCATGCCTTGTGCTTTATAGAATTGTCATTTAAGCATGATGCTAATATGTGATGATTAGTATGCAGGTCGAATGAAATGAATCTTATTTGCTCATATGTTTTTCTCATTCAATGAAGTATGCCTTTAAGAATTTTCTTATGCTCTTCATAATCGGTATAATTGTAGCTTTGATGAGCTTTTGATTGTAACACCCCTAACCTGAATCCATCGCCGGACTAGGGTTTAAAGGCATTGCCGGACATATTGGAACCTTTCGCATTCATTTCACAAACATCATAACATCATAGTCAATCATAACATAAAGTCCCTTTCTTAGGTCAACGAGACCTTAAACATGCTTTAGAAAGAGGTTGGGACTAAACCGAGTAGACACAAATTTTTTTAAAACTTAAATATTTTTCTAAGTTACAAAGGTCACATGCCCGTGTGAACAGACCGTATGCCTCACACGGCATTAGACACGCCCATGTGTCTAGGCCGTGGCAAAACAGGGCATACATACTGACTTGTCTACGCGGCCACATGATACGCCCGTGTGCCATGTCATGTGAAAATTAGGGAGGCTACTGACTTAGCCACACGGCCAGGCACACGCCCGTGTATCTAGCCCGTGCTTGAAACTGACTTGGCCACACGGCCTAACACACACTCATGTTTGTGTGACCGTATGGTCTGCTCAGACTCATTTCAAAATGGCCCTCGAGCAGCACGGCCAAGACACACGCTCGTGTCCCTGCCTGTGTGGGCAAAAATAGGCCATTTAAAAGGCCAATATGCCACCCATTAAGGGTCCTCCCTACAAGCAACAAATAGGTAACAATTGCATCACAAATTCAACCAATTTCAATCACATAACATACATTCTTCATGACATATAATCACCAACCAATTTCATGTTTATATCCAAAACAAAACATACCAAATCATAAGCCAAAGTCATACCAAATCATATGATTCATAGTCTCAATTTACTACATTTATTCACATGCCAAAATCTTACCAAATTCCAAAATAAGCACATACCACAACTTACCAAAATGACCAATTCTATTAGCCATTCATGAACACATTATATCGACCATAATGCATCACATATCTTATACTCAAAAATCATTTATAAACACAACCAAAACCAAGCCATATCACATAGCTAGATATACACATTTCCAAATATATTCATATACTTCTAGCCTATACATGCCATATTCCAATATTCACATTTTCAAAAGGTACCAAAATAGAGTTCGATAGTGTGGTGATGATCCTCAACGATCCCCGAGCTCCAAGTAGCTTCAATATCTATAAAATAGTTGAAAACACATACAAAGTAAATTTTCAAAAGCTTAGTAATCCATATACAAATAAATTTATCATATAACATAATTCTTTCATATAACTCATAGCAAAATATAATCATTTATCCAAAGTCACATATTGCTCATTTGTTCATAATTCAATTACATATATCATAAGTCCATAATTGTACTAATACTTACCTTTCGTTATCAACCATGTTATAAGTTTCAAACGTACCGAAATCGAATACACATTCACTTAGTTAATCATTTCTCAAAATGCCCGTTGAACCGTACAGAATGAAATAGGATACTCGAATAGCTCGGAAAGCTCGTACAATGCCAAAGTCCAAGACGTGGTCTTATATGTAATCAAATATCGATGCCACTGTCCCAAACAGGGTCTTACACGAAATCAAATATGATGCCGATGTCCCAAACATGGTCTTACACATAAATCTCAAATTGATGCCAACGTTCCAAACGTGGTCTTACATGAAATCACATATTGGAATCCTATGTCATGACATATGTATCCTAGCTATTCCTGTGGTTCGTACGGGACTTTTCGGATGTCATCACATTGTCGAAACTTTCTTGGATTTCATATATTCAGCTCTCATATCCATTCACCACAATTCAAATATCATATAAGCAATAATAATACAATTTAGCACATTTATTTGTATATCGACTTACCTCGTACAGAAATGAACGGAAACGAATGACTATTCAACAACTTTCGACTTTCCCTGATCTAATTTCGTTTTCTTTGGTTCTTGATCTAAACACATTCAAATTTAACCTATTCAATCTCAAATTCATTCAAATCATTCTATATACACAATTTTAGGGTATTTTACAAATTAGCCTTCACATTTTCACATTTAACACTTTAGTCCCTAATTCATAACATTACAAAGTACACAAAATTTCTTTATAGATATGCTTGGCCGAATATTCCTTTAGCACATACACGCCCACATATTTCATTTATTTCACATTTTAGTCTTTCAATTTCTTATTTTCACAATTTAGCCCAAAATACTCAAATTTATCAAAAATCCTAATACAAAACATAGTAATCTAACACATATCTTTCATTTTTCATCAACTATCTAACACATATCTTTCATTTTTCATCAACTATCATCACAAAGCTCATAAAATCATCAATGAAATAATTCAAAATCATCATCAAATTAAGAAATTGAGAAATGGGTTTGATAGAATACAAAGCAAGAATCACAAAAACGTAGAAATTATCAAAAACCGAGCAAAACACATACCTAAATCAAAGAGGACCAAGGCCGAACCTAAACAAGCTTTTATCTTTTCTTTTTCCTTTGATTTTCAGCAAGGATGAACACAAAATGACTAATATCATTCCTTTGTTTTATTTTAATTATCATATTAACCAAATAGCAATTTTACCCTTTGTCATAAAACCATTTAATCATTAAACATAAGGCCATTTTTGTCCATTAATCTTTTCGATGGAATAATAGCAACATAAGGACCTTACAATTAAAAAGTCATAGTGAATAGGCACTTTTAACATATATCATGCAACTTTTACATTTTATGCGATTAGGTCCTTTTTCTAAATTAAGCACACAAACGATCAAATTTTCACACGAAACTTTCACAAATATCAATTCATTTATTATAAGCACGAAAAATAATATTAAAATATTTTTTGACTCAGATTTGTAGTCCCAAAACCACTATTCTGACTAGGGTCTAAACTGGTCTGTTACAACTCTCCCCCCTTAGAGATTTTCGTCCCCAAAAATCTTACCGTTGAACAGATTCGGATATTGCGGTCTCATAGCATCTTCAGGTTCCCACGTAGCCTCTTCAACACCATGTCGATGCCACATTACTTTTACTAATGGAATATTCTTATTTCGCAGTTCTTTAACCTCACGAGCTAAGATACGGATCGGTTCTTCTTCATAAGTCATATCAGACTGAATTTCGATCTCAGACGGAGAAATCACATGCAAAGGATCAGATCTGTATCGTCAAAGCATTAATATGTGAAATACATTTTGAATCTTTTCTAATTCCAGCGGCAACAACAATCTATAAGCAACAGGCCTGATATGCTCTATGATTTCATACGGCCCGATGAACCTCAGACTTAATTTGCCTTTTCTACCAAATCGGAGTACTTTCTTAAACGAAGATACTTTTGTAAAGACTTTATCACCGATCTCAAATTCAATATCTTTTCGTTTCAAATCTACATATGATTTCTAACGACCGGAAGCTGCTTTCAAACTATCTGGGATCACTTTCACTTTCTGTTCAGTCTCTTTAATCAAATCAACCCCATGAATCTTATTCTTACTAAGCTCTGACCAATACAATGGTGTATGGCATTTTCTACCATATAAGGCTTCATACGGTGCTATTTTAATGCTCTATTGAAAACTATTATTGTATGCAAATTTAATCAATGGCAAATACTATTCCCACGTACCTTCAAACTCAAGAACGCAACATCTCAACATATCCTCGAGAATCTGAATAATTCGTTCAGATTGACCATCCGTCTATGGGTGAAAAGCAGTACTGAAATGCAATTTCATACCTAAAGCCTCTTGCAGTTTCTTCCAGAATCCCGAAGTGAATCTTGGGTCTCTATCTGACACAATAGACAAAGGCACCCCGTGCAATTTCACTATATTAGAAATGTATAACTCAGCTAATTTATCAAGCGAGTAGTCAGATCGCACCAGAATAAAATGAGCTGATTTTATCAATCGGTCAACCACAACCCAAATTGAATCTTTCTTTCTCGGAGGTAAGGGCAAACCCGAAACAAAATCCATTGTTATTCTATCCCATTTCCATTCAGGAATCATAATCGGTTGTAACAAACCAGATGGCACTTGATGTTCAGTTTTAACTTGTTGACAGATCAAACATTTTGAAACAAAGTTGAGATATTTCTTTTCATTCCAGACCACCAGTAATGCTGTTTCAGACCATTATACATTTTCGTACTACCCGGATGTACAGATAAACGACTGTTGTGAGTGTAACACCCCGAACCCGAGACCGTCGCCGGAGTCGAACACGAGGTGTTAACAGACTTCAACCCACTTATTGAGAGTTTCCAGACAAGCTGCCAATCTGTGTACTAGTCGCTCCAAAATTCATAACTTGAGTTTTACAACTCGAAAATCAGTTTTGCAATTTTTCCATGAAACTAGACTCATATTTGCATCTACATATTTTTTTTTAGAATTTTTGGTCGAGCCAATTAGTACAGTTTATTAGTTAAAGTCTCCCCTATTGCATGGATCGACTACACTGATCTTTGTGCATTACGAATTGGATATCTCCCTGTACAGGGCTTCAATACTGATGCCGTTTGTTTCTATAGAAACTAGACTCAGAGAGAAATCTACACATATATGGCATGACTCCTAATTATCTCTGGTTAATTTACAATGATTTTCCAAAGTCGGGACAGGGGATCCAGAAACTGTTCTGGCCCTGTTTCACAAGAACTTTAATATCTGTTAACTTATAACTCATATGACCATTTCGTTTCTTCTATATAAAAGTAGATTCATCAAGGTACATTTACATAATTTATTTACTATTTAATACCATTCCTACTATTTTAGTGAATTTTCAATCTCACGTTACTGCTGCTGCCAGCACCTGTCACTAAAGCAACTATGCCTATTTCATGATTTCCTTTGATCTAACTAGTAATTCATCATACATGTCACAAATCATGATCATGACTAGCCATACCAGAGGCTAATCATTATCCAACATCTCCCTACTACACTATTGCCATAACATGCATTTTAACACCAAAATAATCAACCATGGCATAAGGCATGGAAATCGAATTACCAAGACTTGTGACTTAACATTGGAGAACTAAATCCAACCGAGCATTTATGCCATTTTCGCATGGCTAAAAGTTTACATACCAAAGTTCAACAAAGCATATTAGCCTATACATGCCAAAATGTTCTCCTAAACCGACTACACAAAAAATACCAAAAGTTGATAGCCGGTGTGATGACTCCAATGACGATCACGAGCACGCAAAAAGGACGAGTCCGAGAAACCTAAAATGGCGACAAGCAAACACCGGTGAGTATATAACTCAGTAAGCCATAAGCATTATATTGCCGTTCAGTAATAATATACCATAAAAGAAAATAATTAATGCGGATTAAAATCCTCCATCCACACCCCAAACGGTACTATAATTCTTTAGGCATTTCGGTTTGGTCACATACCAAGCCCTACTTGATATTTCATACATTACGCCATATGACATTGCATGCATTTATTTTCGAGCATAATCACCACATAGATCAAGACTTACCAAACCAAAATTCCAAATATAAATAAAATGTCCATTCCTCATGAGCTCAAGGTGTTTACTCGCATCACTGTCCATGATTGACTCGGTAAGGCCGCGCATAGAACATGTACGTTTATTAGAGGATGTGCAATAAGCCCGCACACTTAGTGCTTAATAGTCGAACTCGCACACTTAGTGCTATATAATCAAACTTGCACACTTAGTGCTGTATAATTTGAACCCGCACACTTAGTGCCAATTTGTGATTATAAATGTTTACACCCGCACACTTAGTGCCAATTTGTGATTATAAATGTTTACACCCGCACACTTAGTGCCAAAACCGATCATTCAATACATCTCACCTCTTTTCTTTCAATTCAATATTTTTATCACCACATACATACATGTTTATATATATATATTCTACCATTCCATTCAGCATCATTACTTGGACATTACGACCCTTTAAATTAGTACAAATAAGTGCTTAATGACTTACCTTATATCGGATGAAATGATTCCCAATCTACTACTCGATTATCTTTGCTTTGCCTTTGCTTGGTTCTCCCTCTTTGATGTCTTGATCTAAAATGAATACATTTAGTAGTTTAATCTTCTTGCTGGATTTTTATGTGTATAACTTAATGGTTTTCACCCCATTTCACAACTATCTTTGTTCAAAATATCAAAATCTCAACCAACATTTGTTTAATGCTTCAAGGCCGAATGCATGGTCACCATTAAGCTAATCTAGTCTCAAGTATTTTAATCCTAACATACAACATCATGAATCAACTCAACCTTATAAGCCAATATTACTCCTACAACCGATTGTAAGGAGTTAACAAAGAAAATATATTTTACAAACATATACACCCATATGGCCGATTTTACCAAATCAAATTTAACCTTACTTATCTCAAATTTTCATTTCATACTATCATCCCCATGACATAGCAAGGTTTTGAATCATGGACTAATTAGAACTAAAACTAGCAACTAAGAACATGCATGAATCTCATGGCACCATATTAAACATACCTTAATCTAGCTACAAGGATGGCCAACCTATTCCAAACCAACCATGAGCAAGGACCCTTTCTTCTCCTTGAGATTTTCGCCAAAAGGATGGAAAAAAAGATGAACAAAGCTTTTTTTTGTTTTTCTTTCTCACTTGCACGGAAATGGGGAGGGAGGAAAGCCTTCACACACACTTTTTTTTTATTACTCATGCACCTTATTTTATTTATTTCAACATAAAACACTCACCCAACATGTTTCATGACATGTCTTGCCCATGCTTCCTTGTCATGGCCGCCACTAGCACTTGGGGGATTTTGACATGCAAGTCCTCCTTTTGACTACATGTACTATTAGGTCCTTATAGATTAGCCTATCATTTTTCAAAAGTGACATACAAGTCCTACTAACTGAATTCACATGCAATCGACTAAACCAAAGCTTGAAATTTTTACACATTCGTAAATACATATTCTAGACAATAAATATTACGTTCAAACATTTCGGTGACTCGGTTTAGTGGTCCCGAAACCACTTCCCGACTAGGGTCAATTTTGGGCTGTCACAGTGAGCTTTGTTCAAAATCATCCGAGTCAACTCTGAATTTCTCAGAACACAAATCTGACCTCGAAATATCAAACAATCATCATTATCAATTTGATATTCAGAATCAGAATCCAAATCACACTGAACTCGTTTTGCTATTATCTCATTATCAACTTTCTGAGCATTAATAATCTGTTGTAAAAACAACGGTCTCGCTTTCAATTCGGCTAAAATAGAACAATTGTGACAGCCCTAAAGTGACCCTAGTCAGAAAGCGGTTTCAGGACCGCTAAACCGAGTCACCAAATTATTTGAATATGATATTTATTGTCTAAAATATGTGATTATGAATGTGTGAAAGTTTTAAGCTTCGATTTAGTAAATTGCATGTGAATTTAGTCAATAGGACTTATGTGTGACACTTTTGAAATGTGATAGGTTAATCTATAAGGATCTATTAGTGCATGTAATCAAAGGGTGGACTTGCATGTCAATTTCCCCATTTAATTACTAGTGGCGCCATGACAAAGGGTGATGGGCAAAACATGTCATAAAACATGTTGTGCTAATGGTTTATGTGAGAAAGGATAAAATAATAATGGGAAGGTAAATGATGACAAAAAAAAAAATGTGTGTGGTTGCCCCCCCCCCCATTGCCGTGAATGGAAGAAAGAAAACAAGAGAAAAGAAAAAAAAATGTTCATCTTCTTCTCCTACCTCTCTCAAGCCGAAATTAACCAAGAAATGGAAGAAAGCACACCTAAGGCATTCAGCCATCTTGTGTGGGAGGGGGGGATTAAGGTATGATATCATGTGATTCTTTTGGAATTTTTGTGAAGTTGAGTTTGTTTTGGTGCTCATAACATGACCCATGTATTAATTTTTGAGTTTGTGTTGCAAGAAACATTTGGTTATGTCCTTATATGTCAAATTGATGATAAATTTTTGATATTTGGTGAATGAATATGGGTTTCGGTCATGGTAGATAACAAAGAATGTGGTTGTTGTTCTTGTTAATTTGGATGAATTTTTGGTGGATAGGTGCTTGAATCAAACAAATGATCATGTGTGTACACTAGGTGCTAGTTGAGAAGAATCGGTCACTATATTGGAGGCCATTGCCGAATATGAGTTTAGTTATTGAGAGGGATGAATGTGTTTTGAGTTGATGGAATAAAAAAATGCTTAAAGATGTGTCACAACAAATTATATGTTAAGCTAAGGTTGTTAAATTATCAATTTTTCTTCCTAGCCGAATATGTGTTTATAAAGTTGAGTTGTTAAATAGATTTTGAAGTTAGCCCATGCATTTATTTTTGAATTTGAGAAGAATGATACATTCGACTATGCTTTGATGTGCTTGGATTGTTGTTCATTGAGTAAATGATTGAGGGATGGTTAGAAGAATTTGAATGCTAAACTAGTTGATTTGTTTGATGATATATATATATATATATTCTAAGCAATGGGATAAAATGTGTATTAAGGTAAGTTTCATGGTGATTATGCTTGTGATGTTGGGTTAATATTCGCATTGAGTAATGTGGGGTAAGGTGATTAATCGGCTATGAAATTAGCTAAATTGAATAGGTATGTTTAATGATATGCTTAGTATAATGTATGATCTTATAACTCGGTTTGGTATTGAGATAAAGGTTAGATGTATGATTGGATTTTGGTATGTGTTAAATTGGTCAATCAAAGATTAAATGATATGTGATTGCCAAATGTGATTGTTAAGTGAATAATATTAGTTAAGTACTTAAGCAAATCTATTGTTTGACTTAAGCTTAAGAGCAAAGAGGATCAAAGTCGGATAGGGAAAAGAGAAAGTAAACGAATAGTCAGGACATCTAATCGTCGACCACTTCCGAGGTAAGTTTTAAGCGATTAAACGTTGAGTAAATTCAATCATAATAGGACATAATGAGTTGATTTAATAAGATATGATGTGGCCATGATATGTCTTAAACTCAAATGGTAAGTTCATAAGTGTTTGGACTTGGAAATTTAAGAGCAAATTGTAATAATTTGCTTGGACAGCAGGAGTAATGTGATTTTAGAAAATCACTATAAATTTTTGGTGTGGAATTATAGGCTGAATAAAATTTGTAATCAAAGCTTAGTTGGTCTAGTTTCTTATAAAAGAGACCGTGGAAGCAAGGAAATTTCCTATAAAGAGATATTTAAAGTTGTATGGGACGTGTCGAATGACTCAAATCCCCTGCTCGTATTTGGAAAATCATTATAATTTGTACAAAAATGGTTATAAGATAAGATTTATATGCTTAGACTCCATAATTAGTCTAGTTTCAAATGAAATCAAATAGAACACATTATGAATTCTGTACAATGAAAAATTTGATTCGTAGTGAAGAGTGGTCAGATTAGTCAAACAAGTGAAACAGGGAAACTTTAAGAAAAATCTGGTATTGATTGGCCAAACCTAAAATTCTGAAAATTTTATGGATGGAAGATATATGAGTCTATATTCAGGTAAAATTAACAGAAATTTATTTTGAGTTTTGTAGCTCCAGTTATAAATAATTTAGTGACTATTGCTCAGGAAAACAGCTTGTGGTGAATATGTGAATTTGTTGTAAACATTGATGAAACTATTTGAGTTGCTTATAAGCTATGGCTGAAATTGATGTACAAGATAAATATATATATGTGTGATATGTATATGTGGTAAAGCCGAATGGCTAATGTGAAATATATGTGTGATATGTATATGTGGTAAAGCCGAATGGCTTAATGTGAAATATGTATGAGATATGTATATGTGGTAAAGCCTAATGGCTAATGTGAAATATGTATGAGATATGTATATGTGGTAAAGTCTAATGGCTAATATGAAATATGTATGAGATATGTATATGTGGTAAAGCCGAATGGCTAATGTGAAATATATGTGTGATATGTATATGTGGTAAAGCCTAATGGCTAATGTGAAATATATGGGTGATATGTATATGTGGTAAAGTTTAATGGCGAATGTGAAATATGTATGAGATATGTATATGTGGTAAAGCCGAATGGCTAATGTGAAATATATGTGTGATATGTATATGTGGTAAAGTCGGAATGGCTAATGTGAAATATATGGGTGATATGTATATGTGGTAAACCCGAATGGCGAATGTGAAATATGTATGAGATATGTATATGTGGTAAAGTCGAATGGCTAATGTGAAATATATGTGTGATATGTATATGTGGTAAAGCCAATGGCTAATGTGAAATATATGTGTGATATGTAGATGTGGTAAAGTTTAATGGCGAATGTGAAATATGTATGAGATATGTATATGTGGTAAAGTCGAATGGCTAATGTGAAATATATATGAGATATGTATATGTGGTAAAGCCTAATGGCTAATGTGAAATATATGTGTGATATGTATATGTGGTAAAGTTTAATGGCTAATGTGAAATATATATGAGATATGTATATGTCGTAAAGTCGAATGGCGAATGTGAAATATGTATGAGATATGAATATGTGGTAAAGCCGAATGGCTAATGTGAATGTTGTAACATGCGATTAAATGTACATGAAACTTGGAAATATATTCCGGGTAAGACCCGATGACTACGTGTGGAGATTATGTCCGGGTAAGACCCGATGACTACGTGTGGAGATTATGTCCGGGTAAGACCCGATGACTACGTGTGGAGAGTATGTCCGGTAAGACCCGATAACTCAGCGTGGAGATTTCAATGCGAGCTAAAGGTCTCACCGATAATCCGAGTAGAGGTTAAAGCTATAAGACTTCGTAATAAGAATTGCTTATAAATATATTCAATGCGAAAGGTTAAACAGGTATGTACTCCAAGTTTATATATGATGCATACGAGAGCAATCTATGGGACTATTCCTATGATTATGTGACATCGGATTAGTGTGAGAGGTTATGTGAAATCATACGATATATCTATGTCACATGAGCTTACTTTTATGTGAGAGTTTATCGCCTATTGTATATGATGAGATGTGCATATTCGGTAAAGGGATGGTATGCCCAAGGAAGAGTGAAATAAAATACGAACAACTATGTTGTAATTTGATTGTTATCTGTTGACACCGCTTAAAACTTACTAAGCATTGTAAAGCTTACTCCGCTTACTCTGCTTTCCTCTGTCTTATAGGTCTCATTGCTTGAAGCTACTGTGCTCGAGGATCGTCGACAACTAGTCACACTATCACTATCCACCGCTTGTTACTGCTATGTTTAGAACTATTTTATGGCATGTATAGAATAGACTAGTGGCGAAAAAATATTTTTGGTTAATGTATATAAGCCATGCGAAAATGGCATCTTTTGAATGTTTACTTAGAAAAAGTTCAAAATTTTACTGTTCTGACGTGAGTTACAAGTCCGGTAATGCCCCTTACCTATTCTGGCAACGGTTACGGGATAGGGGTGTTACAACAATTATCGGACAGAACTAAATGAGTATTCATGGCACGCAACGCAGACAATGATTTCCTACTCAAAGCATCAGCAACAACATTTGTTTTTCCTGGATGATAATCAATAACAAGCTCATAGTGTTTTAGCAGTTCTAGCCATCTTCTCTGTCCTAGATTCAAATTTTTCTGAGTCATCAAATATTTCAAGCTTTTATGATCAAAATACATGACATTTCTCACCAAACCGATAATGTCGCTAGAGTTTCAAAGCGAATACAATAGCTGCTAATTCAAGGTCGTGTGTTGGATAATTCTTTTCTGCGGCTTTAACTGTCTCGAGGCATAAGCTATGACTTTGCCTTCTTGCATCAAAACACAACCCAGACCGTTCAATGATGCATCACAATAAATTACAAATTCTTTACTCGATTCTGGCTGTACTAACACTGGAATTTCAGTCAATAGAGCTTTCAATTAATCAAAACTTTTCTGACATTTTTCGGACCATTCAAATTTCACATCTTTCTGAAGCAATTTTGTCAACGGAGTCACAATATTAGAAAATCCTTTTACGAACCGTCGGTAATAACCAGCAAGTCTTAGAAAACTACGAATTTCAGAAACATTTCTCGGAGGCTTTCAATCTAAGATAGCTAAGATAGCTAAAATTTTACTAGGATCAACTCGGATACTTGATGCTGACACAATATGTCACAGAAAACCAACTTTTCATAACTAGAATTCACATTTGCTAAACTTCGCATACAACTATTTATCATGCAAAGTCTGTAGCACTATTCTCAGATGCTCAGCATGTTCTGTTTCATCATGTGAATATATCAATATGTCATCAATGAATACGACAACAAATCAATCTAAATACGGTCCAAAAATTCTATTCATCAAATCTATAAAAGCAGGAGGTGCATTTGTTAATCCGAAAGGCATAACTAAAAACTCATAGTGTTCGTATCTTGTTCAGAAAGTAGTTTTCGAAATGTCTGAATCTTTTACTCTCAACTGATAATATCCCGATCTCAGATCAATCTTTGAAAACACTGTAACCCCTTTTAATTAATCAAACAAATCGTCAATTCTGGGCAGAGGATATTTATTCTTGATAGTCACTTTGTTCAACTGGCAATAATCAATGCACATTTTCATTGTGCCATCTTTCTTTTTCACAAACAGAACAAGAGCACCCCAAGGTGAGAAACTCGATCTTGCGAATCCTCTATTAGTCAACTCTTGGAACTAAGACTTTATTTCTTTTAACTCGGTCGGAGCCATTCTATACAGAGCTATCGAAATCGGAGTAGTTTCTGGTACTAACTCAATGCCAAATTCAACCTCCCGAATCGGAGGTAATCCTGATGTTCTTCAGGAAACACATCAGGGAATTCACAGACAACAAGCACTGATTCAACTTTCTTTTCTGTTACTTTTGAATCAATCACATAGGAAAAATAGGCTTCACAACCCTTTTTCACATAATTCTGAGCTTTCGTCGATGAAATCACAGCCAGTAACCTATTCAAATCACTAGATTCAATTTGGATAATCTCATCATTCTTGCATCTCAAATCAATAGTTTTCTGTTTGAAGTTCACAATAGCATTATGCAAAGTTAACCAATCCATACCTAGAATTATATCAAACTCATCAAAAGGTAATAACGTCAGATCGACCGAAAAACAAATGTCTCGAAACTTTAACAGACAATTCTTGCATACTTTGTCAACTAAAACACTTTTACCTAGGGGGTTCGATACTCTAGTCATGAATTCAGTGGACTCTACAGGTAAAGTCTTATTGAATACTAAATTCATACATATATATGAATACATCGATCCTGGATCTATCAGTGCAATCACAGAAGTATCATAAAGAGTGAATGTACCAGTTATAACATCTGGAGACAAAGCTTCTTCATGAGCTCGAATGGCGTAGGCTCTGGCAGGTGCTCTAGCCTCAGATTGTACAACAGTATCTTTAGTCATTCTCTGACCGCCACTCAGATTACCCACATTCCTGGGTGGTCTACTTCGAGTTGTATTGCCACCCGGCCTCAAATTTTACACAATTTCTTGTTCAACAGACTTGGGACAATCTCGGATAAAATGATCTAAAGATCCACATTTGAAAAAAGCCCGATCATATAGTCTACAATTGCCAAAATGTCTTTTACCATAATGTCCACACTCAGGTTGATCAGATCGGACATTTCCAACACTTGCAACAGAAGTAGCTGGAGCTTTGAAATTCGAATGTGATCTAGCACGATCTCTACTCGATTGTGCGACATTTGCCTTTGAACGACTATAATCGTCTCAGAATTTCTTTGACGTAGGCTGAAATGATTTACTTGTGGATCTCTTTCTCACATCTCTAGCTTCTGAGTTGGCTTTTCTTTTCTTTTTCCTGAAGTCTTCGGCTTTACATGTTCGTTCAACAAGCACAACAAATTCTTTTATTTCCAAAATTTCGACTAACAAACGAATGTCTCCATTTAAGTCATCTCCAAACCTTTTACACATTATTGCTTCTATCGAAACACACTCTCGTACATACTGGCTCAATCTCACAAATTCTTGCTCGTATTCCGTAGCAGACATATGGCCCTATTTCAGTTCAAGAAACTCTTTACATTTCTAATCGATGAATCTCAGACTGATATATTTCTTTTAGAATTCAGCTTGAAAGAAATCCCAAGTAACTCGTTCTCTTGGAACCACAGATATCAGTGTCTTCCACCAATGATACGCCTTATCTCTTAGAAGTGAAACGGCAAACTTAAGGCATTCGTCGGGAGTACATGATAATTGATCGAATACTCGTATCGTATTCTCTAGCCAAAATTCAGCTCTCTCAGCATCATAATTAGTAGTAGCATGGCACTCTTCGGCCCTATATTTTCTAATTTTGTCGACAAGAGGCTTATTCAACTGAATCGGATTAGCTTGTGGCATTACAGGGACTTGTGGAGAATTTAGTGGGGATGAAGGTTGTGACACAGCAAGATTGGTTCTAATATACTGAGTGAATTAATCGTTCATCATTTGGTAAAAGGCTTGCTTAGCCTCTCCCTCGTGACTACTAGTAGCAGGTTTAGAGTCAGATGACATTGTCCCTTGAGCGGGAGCAGGTGCATTACTTTCACCATCGTCAGCTATGGCTCGTTCGGGATCCATTTACTATATAAAATCACATTTTTATTTCTAGGAATCATCACACTATCGTAGTTCATATATATATGGCATGCATAGCTAGACTTACATACGCTACATTAGTCCTAGAATTGACTAAATCGTAGCTCTGATACCAACCAAATGTAACACCCCTAATTCAAATTAGTCATTGGACTAGGGTTAAAAGGCATTATTAGACATATTGGAACCTTTTGTATTCATTTCACAAATATCATAGAATCATAGTCAATCATCAACATAAAATCCTTTTTTTAGGTCTACAAGACCTTAAACATGCTTTAGAAAGAGGTCGGGACTAAACTGAGCAGCTACAAAATTTTTCAAAACTTAAATATTTTTCTAAGTTACAAAGGTCACACACCTGACTGAACATGTCGTGTGCCTCACACGACATTAGACACACCGGTGTGTCTAGGCCGTGGCAAAACAAGGCATACATACTGACTTGTCCACACGGCCACATGACACACCCGTGTGCCATGCCATGTGAAAATTAGGGAGGCTACTGACTTAGCCACACGGCCAGTCACACACCCGTGTATCTAACCCGTGCTCGAAACTGACTTGGCCACACGGCCTAACACAGGCAAGTGTGTGTTTGACCGTATGGTCTGCTCCGACTCATTTCGAAATGGCCCTCGAGCAACACGGCTGAGACACGCGCCCGTTTCTCTGCCCAAATATATTTATATACTTCTAGCCTATACATGCCATATTCCAATATTCACATTTTCAAAAGGTACCAAAATAGAGTTCGATAGTGTGGTGATGATCCTCAACGATCCCTGAGCTCCAAGTAGCTTTGATATCTATAAAACAGTTCAAAACACACACAAAGTAAGCTTTCAAAGGCTTAGTAAGCCATATACAAATAAATTTATCACATAACATAATTCATTCATATAACCTATAGCAAAATATAATCACTTATCTATAAGTCTCATATTGTTCATTTGTTCATAATTCAGTTATATATATCATAAGTCCACAATTGTACTAATACTTACCTTTCATTATCAACCATGTTATACGTTTCAAACGTACCTGAATCGGATACACATTCACTTAGTTAATCATTTCTCGGAATGCCCGTTGAACCGTACGGAATGAAATAGGATACTCGAATAGCTCGGAAAGTTCATACAATGCCAACGTCCCAGACATGGTCTTACATGTAATCAAATATCAATGCCACTGTCCCAGACAGTGTCTTACACGAAATCAAATACGATGCCGATGTTCCAGACATGGTCTTACACGTAAATCTCAAATCGATGCCAACATCCCATACGTGGTCTTGCACAAAATCACATATCGGGATCCTATGTCATGACATATGTATCCTAGTTATTCCTATGGTTTGTACGGGACTTTTCGGACGTCGTCACATTGTCGGAACTTTCTTGGATTTCATATATTCAACTCTCATATCCATTCACCACAATTCAAATATCATATAAGCAATAATAATTCGGTTTAACACATTTATTTGTATATTGACTTACCTTGTACAGAAATGAACGGAAGCAAACGGTTATTCAACAACTTTCGACTTTTCTCGATCTAATTCTATTTTCTTTGGTTCTTGATCTAAACACATTCAAATTTAACTTATTCAATCTCACATTCATTCAAATCACTCTATATACACATTTTTAGGGCATTTTACAAATTAGCCTTTACATTTTCACATTTTAACACTTTAGTCCCTAATTTATAAAATCACAAAGTACACAAAATTTCTTTATACATATGCTTGGCTGAATATTCCTTTAGCTCATACAATCCCACATATTTCATTTATTTCACATTTTAGTCCTTCAATTTTTTATTTTCACAATTTAGCCCAAAATACTCAAATTAATCAAAAATCTCAATACAAAACATAGTAATCTAACACATATCTTTCATTTTTCATCAACTTCATCACAAAGCTCATAAAAGCATCAATGGAATAATTCAAAATCATCATCAAATTAAGAAATTGAGACATGGGCTTGATAGAATACAAAGCAACGATCACAAAAAACGTAGAAATTATCAAAAATCAAGCAAAACACATACCTAAATCAAAAAGGACCAAGGCCGAACCCTAAACAAGCTTTTATCTTTTATTTTCCTTTGATTTTTGGTAAGGATGAACATAAAATGACAAATATCATGCCTTTTTTTTATTTTAATTATCATATTAACCAAATACCAATTTTACCCTTTGTTATAAAACCATTTAATCATTAAACATAAGCCCATTTATGTCCATTAATCTTTTCAATGGCATAATAGAAACTAAGGACCTTACAATTAAAAATCCATAGTGAATAGACACTTTTAACGTATAACATACAACTTTTACATTTTATGCGATTAGGTCATTTTTCTAAATTAAGAACACAAACGATCAAATTTTCACACGAAACTTTCACATATATCAATTCATTTATTATAAGCACGGAAAATTATATTAAAATATTTTTTGACTCAGATTTGTGGTCTTAAAACCACTATTTCGACTACAGTCTAAACTGGGCTGTTACATTGATACTAAGGAAGCCTCAAAATCTATTTTCAATTTTTCATTTTGGCTTTCCAAATCAATTTTTGTTTTCAAAAGAAAATCATTTTCAACTTTTAAATTTGAAATCATTTTCTTGTATTTGGAATTCATAGTCTCAAATTCCAATACTAACTCATTAAAAGCATCTTGTAGTTTATCAAAAGAATATGAATTTAAATAATGTGAACTAGAAGATATGTAACACCCCTCACTCATTTTAGGCAATCGCTACAGATGGGAGGTGCCACCGAAGCATGTACAAGTAAGAAATTTTGGATCTATTTAAGAATTATAAGTTTAAAACACTTTTGTAAAATAATTAAAACATGTTTTAGATGAATTGAAAATTTTAAAAACATTTTAAAATCATTGAGAATTTATTCAAAGTTGATTAGAATCCAAACGGGCCTCGAAAGGTCAAAACAACTTGAAAAAGTGCAAGGCTGCTACAAGGGCACACGACATCGCGATGGGGAACATTTGATGTTGCAACATGACTCACTGATTTAACGAGGCATGATGATGTGACAGCCTTAAAACGACCCTAGTCGGAATGTGGTTTCGGGACCACAAAACCGAGGCATAAAAATAATTTAATATTTATTTTATTGCCTATAATATGTGTTAACTCATGTGTGACATTTTTGATGTTTTGATTTAGAGCTATAAATGTGAATTTCACTAGAAAGGACCTAGTAGAAAACTTTGGAAGTACGATGGGGAATGTGTAATGACTAATTAAAGCATGCATGCAAAACAATGGCCTTACATGTCAAATATCCCTCTTTTATAAGAGGTGGCCGCCATGACAATGAGGATGGGCAAAACATGTCATAGACATGTTTTGTTGGTGCATTAGGGAGAAAAGAAATAAACAAATAAGCATGGGTAATAAAGAATGAAAAAAAATGTGTGTGAGTGAACCCCCTATTGCCGTGTATTGAAGAAAAGAAGAGAAAAAAATTGATCATCCTTTCATTCTCTCTTGACCGAAAATCCTAAGGAAAAGAGGGAATTTTTGCTTCATGTTTGGTTTGGAAGAGGACTAGGAAGGGTTTGGCTATACTTGCATCAAGATTAAGGTATGTTTGAGGTTGTGCCATGAGATTCATGCATGTTTTAGTTACTAGCTTGATGTTCTTATTAGCCCATGGTTCAAATCTTTGTTATATCATGGGGATGGTATTTGGCCAAGGTGGATTTTGTGTTAATGCCATTGCATGTTAAATATGGAGCTTGTTAATGGTATATGTGATGGTGGATTGATGGCTCTTGGACTTTCTTTTTAGTATTTTTAAGTAAGACATTAAGTTCTTTGCTTAATCATGACCAAAATTATGGTGTTGTGATGTATTCGGTCATGGTATATCCATAAGTATGATTCATGCATGTTGCATGGTAGGTAAGATTTGAGCTTTGGATATGTGTTTATATTTGGATATAAACAACTTGAGATTCGGCCCTTGCACCTACATGAATATGTGTTTGCACATGATGAATTGGTATGACATATATACTATTTCAAGGTGTATATTTGCTTGTGATGATGTTTCAGTTATGTAGTAAATGAGAGATGTGTATTGAGCTACAATATGTAATCGTTAGTTAGTAAAATGTATGCTGTTTTTTGTGTGGTATTAAGTGTAAAATTGGCCTCAACATAGACAGGCATATTCGGCCAAATGAAGTAGATTGGTGTGCATGTATTCGGTTAGAGGCAACCGTATTGAAGTCTTATCTTGGCTTAGATAATTGACTAAATGGGTAATAAGTGAGGATGGTTGCCGAATATACAAACATACATATGCATGTGTAATTGAATTATGAATGTTTAGCAAGATGGTTAAACTAGTTGATTTATTGATTAAGCTCAAGGAGTTAAAGAAGGAGAATCAAGCAAGGGAAAGACGAAGGTCATCGAGTAGCCGACTTGGACTGTTTTACCCAACACAAGATAAGTCACTAAGCATATATTTTGTATTGATTTGAATAGACATAATGTCTATGTAATTATGCCGAAAGGAATGATGAATTTATATACATGTGTGTATGTGGTGATGGAAGTATTGAATGGAAGGAAAAGAGGTGAGATGTATTGAGTTGTTGATTTCGCACTAAGTGTGCGGGTATAAACATTTGTGATCATGAGAATGGCACTAAGTGTGCGGGTTTAAAACTTGTACAGCACTAAGTGTGCGAGTTTGATCATGTAGCACTAAGTGTGCGAGTTGATTATATAGCACTAGGTGTGCGGACTCACTATATGCTTTTGAATCACTATTGACACCGAGTGTGCGACACTATTGAGTTGATCACGGACAGCGGATCGGGTAAGTACCTTGAGTTCATGGCTAACAGCGCTAAGTTTATATTTGGGGTCGAGCTTGGTAAGTTTGAACCTATGTGACAATGTAAATTGAAGTCACGTACATAAGAATTATCGCGGAATGAGTGAAAGGTCATGTAGATGTATGATTGAATCGAAAGGTCTAAGGAACTATGGTATAGTTCAGTTTGAATGGAGTAATTAGCCTCGTTCCATTTTGTTTCCTCTTGCGATAATGTTATTAATGGTTGTTAGTGCATTGCTTATGACTTCTTGAGTTATATACTCATTCGGTGTTTGCTTGTCACCTATTTTAGGTTTCTTGGACTCGACTTTTTTATGTATTCGGGACCGTCATCAAGTCATCACACCGCTAACAACTTTTGGTATTTTCTTCGTAGTTGGTCTTGGAGTACATTTCGCATGTATAGGCTATTATGTTTTGTTTGAACTTGGTATGTAAAATTTTGAATAGCCATGCGAAAATGGCTTATAAATGTTTTGAGCATAATGTTATAATCATTTGGTATGTATATGCTCATTAAGAAGCACGGAAATGTTTGGCAACGACCAGCCATTAGAATGGGTCATCATGATTATATTTTGGACTATATATGAAAAAGGGTGGTTGAATCATAGAAACTCGTGTTAGAGAAAGTCTACCCTAGAAATATATGCTGGCAGCAACAGTGACGTGGATGCGAAAAATCACTAAAAATAGTAGGAATGGAATTAAATAGTGAATAAATTATGTAAATGAACCTTGATGAATCCATTTTCATATGGAAGAAACGAAACGGTCATATGAGTTGTATGTTAAAAGATATTTGGGTTTTCGTGAAACAGGGCCAGAACGGTTTCTGGATTCCCTGTTCCGACTTTGAAAATTCATTATAAATTAACCAGAGATAATTAGGAGTCATACCATATATGTATAAATTCCTCTTTGAGTCTAGTTTCTATAGAAACAAACAGTATCAGTATTGAAGCCCTGCACAGGGAGTTATTCGAGTTGTAACGCACGAAGGTCGGTGTAGTCGACCCCTGTAACATAGGAGACTTTAACTAATAAACTGTACTAATTGGCTCAACCAAAAATTCTAGAAAAAAATCTGTAGATGGACATATGAGTCTAGTTTCAGGGAAAAATTACAAAACTGATTTTCGAGTTGTAAAACTCAAGTTATGATTTTTGAAGCGACTAGTACACAGATTGGCAGCTTGTCTGGGAAATTCTCAATAAGTGGTTTGAAGTCTGTTAACACCTCGTGTTCGACTCCGGCGAAGGTCTTGGGTTCGGGGTGTTACAGATGAGGTGAAGTGTAAAGTTGTGATGTTGGGCTTCGTAGTAACGACGTTGCAACTTCGTGGTCTCGACATCACTCACTAAGTGCTCCCAAAACATTTCAAAAATACTATAAAACATCCTTAAATACCATCAAATCATATCTCATGGTTCCAAAGCATTTAAAAACATTCTAAATCATATTTAAACATAATTCCAAATCAAAAACATGTTCAAACCAATTTAAATTAAAAAACTTGTCTTAACTTTCTAAGGAGTTTACAAACAGCTCTTGATTTTACAAATCCAAACACTTATAAACACTTATGATAGTCTAAATCTCTATGTACATGCCAATAACCTATATAAATAACCTTCAATAATTAATGAACAACTTCAAAAACTTGATGGGTGATGTGATGCTCCTGAACAAAGCTTCAAGCTTCTCAAACAAGGTCCTTTACATACACATTTTAAACAACTAATGTGTGAGTTTAAGAACCTTAGTAAGTATTAATGGATAAATCTACTTATCCTATGCTTTGTTAGTGTTGAGCCCTTCTTAAACATGTCTTTATCAATTCGTTAAAACCATATTTTAATTTCATTAACAAATTAATTAACACAAGTCAACTTATAGGGCTCAACTTACCACGTTATAGTTCGTTAACTTATTACATTATGAAATTCATAACTAAAACTTTTATGAATGATTAATATAGTATTTAATATTTTGTACCTTAATTGCCAACATTTTTCATATACGAATACATACATAAATTTTCATACATTTCCTTACATATTATAAGATTCATCCCTTTTTTCTATTTTAAGGTAAACAAGATGGTCAATTACTATAATTCTATTAAGAGTAAATTCACATAGGCCAAGTACATACATACTTAAAAACTTATTATCGTTTCAATTCCATAGTAGCATATTTTCATAAATGAGCAATTATCCATGTTAATGTTTTTATGGGCATCTTTGTCCGAACTTGTTCTTGCTTCAAAGGTCTTTTACTCATAAGGCTTTCGGTTTGGTCAATATACTAAAACCCAGCTTCAGTTAAAAAAAAAAAATGGTTTGTTATGTGCCCTTAATCTTCTGAGCTTGAGATCGCCATTTGCCATTGATTGGCATGCTTGATCCCATCTAACCAATGAATTCTTATTAGCACCCTTAACGGACCCCACACAAAGTTCTTGTCTAGTTTTCTATCTCATCACATACATTTGACTTAAATTAAAGCAGATTGCATGACATAGTTGAGTATACACATCACCATCGATTTAGCCAAAGTAACTCTGCACATTAAAGAAAGCATTTTCGCATCCCACCAACCCAGTCTATTCCACAATAAAAAGTGGTACTCAAAGATATCACTTGTAACCTGGAAACCCAAAGTTTTATTTATATTTGCCTGAACCTATACAAGTATTTATGTCTTCTTATTGTTGTTTTTTTTTTCAGAGAAATAATTACTTACATATGATATGGATATAAAATGTTTTACAAAATTGATATTATATGTTAACCCCAAAACCAACTCCACAAAAAAATACTAAGAGAATCAAAATATTATTGTAAAATGCTTTTGCCTTTCATAAAAAAAACAATTTAAACCAAAAATAAATATACAAATAGTAAGAATTTAACATAATACATCAAGTATTCAAATCATCAACTTTACCTTTCTCAATTAATGTTTTATTATTATTATTATTATTATATATTGCATAAAATTTATTTTTCCTCATGTCCGATATCTGCCATAATATAATAGTGAAAATTTTAGATTCTATAATATTAGAGTTATGACATTTTTAGACTCCAAAAAAATTAAGAGTGTAAAAAGTATTATATTTCTTTATATAATCAATTTTAAAAATATTTTAAAATCTTGAATCTCTTGTGAAGTTTATAAAACTTGCCTAATGTATCAAATAATTTTAAAAATAAATAAATACATATATAAGAAGCACATGATAATATATCAAATACTAACTCAATATAATATAGAATAAATTAACTCTCTATAAAAGTACTGTGAAAATGGTTTTATTGTCAATAATTGTTTTCGAAATATTATTGATAATATATATATTGAAGAAAATCTTATCTTTTCTCGTAAGATAAAATTGAGCCTTTTTCCTATACGGCTTATGTTAGAACAAATGAGGGAATCAAACACGTGTACAACTTTGACTCGGTACGAGAAAGAAAAATAAGAACGGAAAGTGCGATAAAAGATCAAAACTTTAATTTATTAAAGGACAAACAAATCATATTTAGCCACGTCATAATTCTAATATGTTATTTCTTTATTTCTTTGCCGTCCTTCCTTACCCTCCTTTGCCCCCAGCAAACTCCAATGATTAAACTCATTGCTAAAAGGGCTAAAATCGTGAATCCATAAAATCTCCTGTTTTTTAACTGAAAATAATAATAATTTATTTAAAAAAGTTCTTTAAAAAAAAGGGAACAGAGAGCGCGAGAGAGAAAGCGTACGGCAATGGCGAGACTACAATTAGATTTGTTTTTTTCTTGGAATTGTTTCTTTTTTGCAGTTCTTTTATTCGTATAATACATTGCGAAGTTTTTATTTTCTCTTAATTAGTTTAGATCTGTTAGATTTGTATTTTCTTTCTGTCGATTCTTTATTTTTTTTATGAGAGCATGGAAAATTTTTAGCGTTATTATTGAAAAAAAAAAAGGGGTAAAGACACTGGAGGCAGCGGTTCATCGATCTCTTCCTGAGAATTTTGTTGTGAGAATAACACAAATACATGAATCGATCGATAAACCTCTGCATCCAGCGCCTTAACTCTCTTTTATTTTATTTTTTTGAACTTTTTAAAAGTATTTTTTTCCATGAAGTTTTATGTTAGTTATTAACAAAATCTGTTTTTGGTTGCAGAAATTCTTTTTTTTTAAAACTATAGATCTTGATATAATGAGTAAATTTTATTTTCCATTACTTAATTTTTATTTTCCATTACTTCTGTATATATTACCTTTTAGAGTGTTCTTTTTCTTTGTTTTTTTTTTTAAAGATTTTACTAAGACTGACTATTAATGGCGTAATGTTTGGTGGCTGCAGTGAAGCGGAAGGGGCTACGTTATCGTTTCCCAGTTGTCGACCCTACCTGGTTACTGATTATTTTTCAAATAAAAGTTGCAAATATTTAATCACTATTTTTCCCCTCAAATTTATGCTAAATTCATTATGCGTTGATTTTTTTTAATTGAATAGTGGATGAATAAATATAGCCAAACTTGGTATGAGATTGAAATCCATTGGCTGCCTTTTGATTTCCTCATTAATCGGTGATTTAGTTCCAAAACTAATTTTATTGCCTATTAACTTTTTATTTTTCTTACTCATTCGGAAATCGGTATTGTAGGTAAATTCTCTAGCAAATGTGAAAACCCGTCTTGGATTTATGAATTCGACGATCCGAGTTCGGGCAACATAAATTTTAAATTGGGTTGGGGACGTTCTTAGTGATTGTATGGTAGGGAAATTTGTCTAATAATGTTCTTGATCTTGTGTTAGTTTTTGTATATATATTTTTTACATTTGAAACACTTATAACCAAATTATTTTTGTTGGTTAGTTACCAGATTCAGAGTTACATATTATTTTTTATTTTCTTCTTGGATTTGTGTAAGTATCCATAATTGCTTTTGAGCTTGGTATTTATTGTTAAGGTTCTTTAGTAAGAAAGGGATCGATGGGGTTTCGCCTGGATGTTTTTCCATTTATGGTATATTTAATTGAATGTGGATTGTTTCGTTTGATTGTTCATTTTAGTTGCATTCATCATGGTTTTACAGATTAGCAATGTTTAGATCATGAGCTGGTGTGCGCTGTTTTGGTAGTTCATAATGTTGTAAAAATTCTGATGATAACTGAAAGTTTCGATGACATGAGATTCTCCCGGTGGTCCAAACTCCAAACGCCGGTAAGGCTTCCCTCCTAGGCTACAAATAGTTGAACATTCACCTACTTGTATTCAATGTGAGTTATGTCTCTCGTATAGATAATGTTGAACTTTTTTAAAAATTTCCATGTATTTTGGATATACGTATCTAGATACCCATCCAATTTAAACCAAAAGGGATAACATACCCTTTTTTCTTTTTTTTTTTGCAAATGTGTGTTTTGCAGTAGTGGAACTTTACCGGAGAGTAATAGGCAATTAATTTGCAGCCATTTGTGTCATTTTCCCTGAGCATGATGAAGTCAAAACCAAAAAAAGTTTGTTTCTTTGTAGAAAATGTTATCCGATGAAATGAAGTTACTAAGTGGGGGGACACAACTTCGTCATTGCGGCGTGAAAGTGAGGGAAAACTACTGGTACAGCTAGCAAGTTGTAAAAGAATCTGCTGTTTTCATGTGAACAAATGGAATCTGGTATCAAAATCCTATCTATCAAGCCTATAATGGAAATCAAATCAAGTTAAATTCCTTCCTTGGGCTTCTAGTTTTACCAAGTACCAACCAAAAAGGGTGGGTCTTGTTACTCGGATTGTCATGTGTTAGATATGGGCATACGGCCGAGGTAATTATTACTCTTTTTTTTTTTTGGAGGGTTCTTAAGGCTTATATCTTCACACTGACATATTAGAAAAACGAAGTCTGAGTAACGTAAGTTATGGGAGCGTGGGTATGAGCTCCAAAAGAAAAGGAAAGAATTCCAGAGGGAACATATGCAAGGTGAGTATATTCTTTCATTGTTGTCTTATCTTATTCATTGTTAGGTTGTAATTTTTTTGCACCTGTTGTACTTGATATTCTAACGTCATTCCAATAGGAAAAAGAAAGGGAATCCCTTTTCATTTTGTCACTGAGATTTGATATGTGCTTTGTGATTTATTCATGGTTAGTTTAGGTGAAAAAAAACTTTTAAAAAGTGTTTTTAAAAAATTAATTAACGATTATCATTGTAATACAAAAATGTTTTTGTGAAGATGAAATGATTATTTCATAGAAAATTAAAGGGAATTAAAAAATTAATTTTATTAAAAAGTATTTTTTTTAAAAGTTAAAAAAAGTTAAAAATTTTAACTTTTTGGCTGAGTTTAAATCTTGGTTCAGGTTGGTTCAAAAATCTTGGTTCAGGTTGGTTCAAAAAGTTACTTGTTAACTATTATTATTATTATTATTATTATTATTATTATTATTATTATAGAAAGCATAATTTGGGTTGAAAAGAATGGTAAACAAAACATTAGTAAAATGTTGAAGTGTGCGGATATGGATATGGATATGGACATTGAGTTTCAAAACTTAAATTTATTGGTCAATTTTTAAGGTCGATTATATAAATAAATTATATTAAGCTTATATAACATGGCAAAAGGGCTCTCACTCGGCTCTTTTTTCTAGGTGCCATTTGTTGAAGTTCTGAGTTTGGCTATTTTTTATCACCAAGGCCTAATTTTAGGGCGCAATTATATAGTCACCATGTAAAAGAAAATTTGCAGAAATATGTAAAAATATAAAGTGACTTTGTTTTTCTAGAAATTACTGCTTAAGTAATATGTGCATATAAAAATAAAAATTATTTGATACAAATATGTTACATGTTTTCAGGTGTAATAATAAATTATTTTTGATTTTTACATTTACAAATTTAGATACGAGAAACCGAACCACTAGAATTTAGTTTTTTTTTTACACAATAGTGAAGGTAGAAAGTGAGACAACACAGCTTAAATTTGTATAAAATAGATATTTAAAAAGAATTTTAACTACCTTTCAAAACACACTAAAATTTAGTGTTAATATACAACCATTTGTAGTTTTAAATTTTATTCGTGGAATTAAAAGTCTTTACCATTATCAAAACAACAAATTTTACTGTTTTTAAGATTATTTGGGTTTGGTTTGATTTCATCATTATCCGTTTTGAGTTATTGAATAAATTGGTTTTGTATATATAAAATTTAGTTCAAATATTTCACGAGTTTAATCTGATTTTTTTTAACATTTATGTTCGTTATTTTTAATTACTGTTAGAAAGGGTTTCGATTTCAATTACTGTTGGATTTTAAGCTTTAAATTACAAAATTTAATTATATGAGTTGCACTAGGTTTAATAGAGATGAGAATAATGAAAGGGTAGCAGGAATTTCAATATGGGTAATGATGGCTACGTTGTCGTGACTTGATAGGGACCCACCTCGCTATGAAAATGACTGCCTTGGCATTAGTTTTGTAACTATATATCATCTAATAGCTTCATTTTTAATAATAAAAAATTGCTTTTGTTTTATTCAAAAATTCTTTTATAACCATTGAGATTCGATATGGCTAGCCAAAAAAAGAAAAGCATGGTCCTACCCACTTTTACCTTCACCCCTGCTGCCATTAACCTATTGAAATTAAAATCATTATACCATTAATATTGAAGTAAGGTAGTCATCACCCTTCTTATGGATGTATTGATTTTTTTATTAGTAATAATACATATTGATATTGGTATGTATTAATATATCACTTTAGGTCAATTATTTTTACAAATTGATTTTATTTTTAAAAAATTGATATATGTATATAAAAATATGGAGTATGTCTCGCATTTCAGACAAAATAGGAAGTGGCATCTCGATGAGATAAAACTTGATGTCACGACAAGCAGCCAACGTCACAACGAGAAGAAAGTCTTTATCCCAATGACACTTTCTCGTCACGACGACATGAATCCACGTCATGATATAGCGACGTGTTCTTCAAGTTTTTGAGGTTTCTTCTTTCAGTTAAACTCTGTTTTGGTTTCCTACTTAAACTCTGATTAACCTAAGAATATTCTAAACATAAAAGCTATGAATTCCAATCTATAAACAAACCTTAGGTACCCTAGGTTTAAAGAACAGAAAATAACACAATTGAGAGAGAATTCTGTGATTCAGTTTGAAAGGTTTTCTTTCGGGTTTTTGGGGTTTCAGATTTTCTTTGTTTTGACTCTTTCCATCTTGTAGTTTTCTCTTATTAGTGAAATCTCCTTTTTCCTGTGGTTTTATATTCTCTTCAGAGAAGTTTTTCCACGTAAAATATTGTGTGTTTGATCTTTTCAATTTATTTGTTATAATTCTTGTTCGTTGCTTACACGTGTTTATCCCCAACAAATTAGTATCAAAGCTTGGTTCGATTTTCGCATTCAACCCATCCAAAGATGGAAGCGACAAGATTCGACATTGGGAAGTTCGATAGAATCGCAAATTTTTGTTTGTGGCAAGTTCGTATGACAACAATACTAGTCCAGAACGATCTAAAAAAAGCCGTTACAAGGAAGAAACCCACGGATGCAGACAAGTTAAATGCAGAGCTTGATGAAAAATCTCTATATACAATTCAACTATGCCTTACCAATAATGTGTTACAGGAGGTATTGTTAGAGAAAATAGCATCCACACTATGGAGAAAACTGAAAGCCTTATACATGACGAAATCTCTGGCCAACAAGTTTGTGTTAAAACATCTCTACACGTTCATGATGGTCGAAGGTGAGTTCATTAGGCCTCACATAAGTGAGCTTATTACCCTTCTCAATGACCTAAAGAATCTCGATCTAAATATCAGTGAAGATGATCAAGTTTTGTTGTTGTTGTGTTTTTTGGCCCCTTCCTACAAAGCTTTCAAGGATACCCTGATTAATGGAAGAGACAATCTCTCGTTCGAGGGCATGAAGGGAAATCTACTAACCAACAAACTCGATAACGTGTTAGGCCCAAATAAAAAGTCAGACAGACAAGCCTCAATTCTAGTTGCAAGGGGTAGAAAATAATCCAGCAAGTTAAACCAAAGTAGGTCTAGGGCAAGATTAAAATTGAGGAACCGCGACAAACAATGTGGCTATTACAAGAAGATGAGGCACATTAAAGAAAAATGTTACATACTTCAGAATAAAAACAAGAGAGATGTAACAACCCGTTTTTAGTAGTGTCAGAAACAGTGATTTTGGGACCACAAATCCAATGTGTGAGCTCGTAAATATTATTTAGTTGATATTTACGAAGTTATTAAGTGTCGTATTAAGATTAGTCCGGTAATTTTAACGTATGGTTAGTTAAATAAGGAAATATGACTAAATCGTAAGAGCTGCAAAAGTCCATCACTATTAATTTTGTGTTGTAAAGTTAAATTAGATTAAAAACAAGGTCTAAAGTGACAAATAAACCACTATGATAGTTGGTGGACGATAGAAAGCTTATTAAGCTTAAGAAATTAAGAAATTATGTTTAAAATTAAAACATTAAAATAAGAAAAGATGATAAGAACATGGAAAGAAAGAGAATACTTTCTCATCTTCTTCTCCATTGAAAAACACCGAGAGAATACTTTCTCATCTTCTTCTCCATTCAAAAACACCATTTTAGCTGGAGGAAGAAGTGGTTTTTAGAGCTTGAGCTTCAATTCTTCAACTTGGTGAGTTTTTCAAGCCCTTTTATTGTAATTTTTATGTTTTCGAAATCTTAAGAGCTTGATTTAGCTAACTTAGGGATTATTTCACGAAACTGTTAAAGTTTGTTAAATTTTTCATTGATGTTTTCTTGAAGCTTTTGTGACTATTTGGTTAGTTTTGAAGCTTAGATATGTTAATGGATTAGTTTGTAAAGTAAAAGCTGTTAGTTTTGAACTTATGGACCAAAATAAAATAAATTCAAAATGCGTATGATAATTATGAAATTTTGTGTTTTAATGGATTGTTCGGAGGTTGAAATTGAGATCGATTTCAAAATCGAAGCTCAAATGTGAAAGTTATAATAATTTCGATTTTAGGGACTAAATTGAAATAAATGCAAAACTTAGAGAATTATTGTATAGATGAAATTGAGCTAAGGCATGATTGTAATATGCTATTAAATTTTATTTGAAATAGTTAATTGAGTTAAATTATGCTTTAGATCAATAATTTCAAAAACTGGAGGACATGCATGGAAAAAAGGGAAAATTATCGATTAGTCCCTGTTAGCGAAATCGTTACAGTTTTGTTAGGTAAGTTCATATGGTATAATTAAATTAATAAAGTTAATATGTTATATTTGATTTGGTTATAATGATTGTTGGTGCAAATAAATTGTGGTAAAATGTGAGTTAAATCCAAATGAAATTAGTAAATGTCTTGTATACGAGATTATGCGTTATTGCCTGCATGTTCTAAGCTCCAACATGTGTTACAGACTCGAGATACATGTATAATAGGCCCTAGCTAGGCTATTTTTTGTGTAAGTTCAACCCTAACGGTGAATAGGCACTATTATCCGATTTGTGTAGGTTCAACTTTAATGGGTGAATAGACACTGTTATCCGATTCATGTAGGTTCAACCTTAACGAGTGACCAGACAATATGATTCATTATTCATGTAGGTTTAACCCAAACAGGTAACCAGACACTATTACTTTCACCTATGTACAGAGTTCAATTATGAAGTACCATCAGGTAATATTGTGAATGAAATGTGATGGTATGTCATTTGATGTTGGCAAAGTAATGTATATGATTTGAATACAAGGTATAAGTTAGTTTGAAATGAAATTGTGAACAATTGAGGCTATATATGTGATTGAGCTCAAAACCTTATATATTAATGATGTTGTTTGAATCTTGATAGGTATATTTGTATTACATAGTGACTTTGTATATGATATGAAATTGAAGTAAGTAAATGTTTATATTATAACAACCCATTTTTCAGTGAAATTAGAACAGTGGTTTTAGGACCACAAATCCGATCTGAAAATAAAATTTATTTTTATTTTATTACTTGGTCCATAATATGTTAGAAATGTTATGTGAAAATTTTGATAAGAAAATTTTACCGATTATGTGTTTAATTACGGAAAGGACCAAATAGCATAAAATGCAAAAGTTGAATTCTAGTAGCTAAAAGGATTAAATAGCTATGGAATTCAAAACTTGAGGTCCTTATATGGTAAATAGACCATTAATAAAAAGTTAGTAGATATTTTTGGATGATTCATCCATGGAAAATTAGAAAAAGGCTAAGAACCAAATTGGAAATTAAAATTGTTAAAGATGATAAATTAATTAAAAAGAAATAAAAATCAATTATATCATCTTCTTCCCCAAAGTATTTCATTTATATCATCTTCTTCCCCAAAACATTCCATGTAAACCCTAAGAGAGAGAGAAGAAACTTTCTTGGCCAAATTGGGTAAGTTTTCTTATCCCGTTTTAGTAATTTTGATATTTTTGACACCGGGATAGCTTAATCTATCTATTTGGGAGATCAATTTGAAGAGTCATAAAAGTATGGAAATTAGGTCATGAATGTATATGCTGAAAATTAGAAATTTATGGCAGAAAAAGAAATGTTGTTGATAGATAAACAACTTTTACAAAGTGTTTTTTTTTTGACGAAAACATGATTTAGGGACTAAAATGTAAAGTTGTGAAAATTGATGAAAAATTCTAAAATTTATAGAAAATATATGCTGTAAATTCTATATTGAAATTTCGGTTAGGCTTGGAATAGGGAGTAAATTGCTTAAATTTCATTTTCCGAGCCTAGGGACAAAATGAGAAGTTATGGAAAAGTTAGGGGCAAAATGGTAATTTTTTTGAGAATGTAAATTGAGTCCACTTGAATATGAAATGTGGTAAATTGATGTAAAATTTACTTGTATAGATCCGGATAGACCAAATTCGGAGCTAAAACGAGAAAAGAGGAAAATGTCAGATTATTAGATTTTACGTATACGAACATTGTCGAGGTAAGTTCGTGTAATTAAATTGTGTATATTTATATGATTGAATTGAATGTTGTGTTTGTGAATTATATAAATATTATATATATATATATATATATATATGACATTGAAAATATATCTGACAAAACCCGATCAATAATAATGCTGATAAATGATAAATGATAAATGATAAAAATGTTACTTATATGCTTGAAATATGTTTAAATCCTAGTTGAATAAATGGAAAATCGACGGATATGTGATTTCTCGAAATGAATGAGGTCTTGCATTTGTTGCTGACGAGATTGAGCTCGGATAAGTAATCTTATTGACCTCATTACAGAAAGTATTTAGCCTAGACGGGTAATCCTGATATAAGTCCTCTTGAGCATATGTTATGGATTAGATTTAGCCCAGACGAGTAATCCAGATCAAGCTCCTTAGAGCATAAGTCATAAAAAGAATTTAGCCTAGACTGGTAATCCTGTTGTATACATGTGTGGCTCGAGAGTGTACACTCTGAAATAGTACCTTGTGGGTACCATTGAATATGAATTGACAAATCCTGATTTGTACACCTTGAGTGTACTACCTTTGTATCCATCGATATTTCAAATAAATTCAACGGGTGATAATCCGGACATGAGAAGATATGAATAATAAAATGAGTTATTACACGTATCTATCTGAAATACAAGAAAATGATGATACATGTTAAATGAATACATGTTGTGGAAAACATATGTGCATAGGAACTTGATTGTTGTTGAGCCCATATATGTTTTGATGTTATTATGGAATATATGACAAACAAGGGCAATGAGGATGTGTGTAGGGCTTGAGGTCAAATTGATTGAATATGCCTTACATAGTTACCTCAAAATAGAATGAATGGTAAGTTAAGTACTATGTTATACAAACTTACTAAGCATTTTATGCTTACTTACTAAGCATTTTATGCTTACTTACTTTTATTTCCCTGTTTTAGAGTAAATCGAAAGCTCGTTGGATTGGAAGCTTGGCGGAGATCACTCACACTATCCGTCGGCCCATGTCGGTAGAATATGGTAAAGTAATTATGGTTATAATGGCATGTAACGCCCCAATTTTCGGGAATTCTGTGAATGTTGGCAAAATTTCATGCTTTGATTTTGTCATTTGTGAGTGAAATTATGAAATAGGACCTATGTGAAAATGTTTGAAAATGCTATAGGCTAATTTGTAATGGCCAAATAAATAGTAGTGCAAAATAGGAGGATTTGCATGTCAAACCTCCCATTTTACATGAAGTGGCCAGCCATCATGTTGTTGTAGACAATATGAGCACTTGATATCCATAATTCATGGTACAAATTGATAATGGGTTAGGTAAATGTTCCATGATAATGGATTACGTAAATATTCCATTATAATGGGTTAGGTAAATGTTCCATGATAATGGTTTAGGTAAATGTTCCATGATGGGCATTTCATGTCTTTTGTATTAAAGAATTAAATGGATGAAATATGAAATTTTATTAAAAGAAAAAGGGGTGAAAAGAACAAAGTTTTGTCCATCTTTGTTCATCATAGCCGAAAGTTAGAGAAGAGAAAGGAGAGGAGAAAGCTCTTGAATGTTCGGTCACTTGGGGAAGAAAATTGAAGGTAAGTTCATGGTAGTTTGCTTCTATCTTGATGTTCATGAGTTCTTCTTGATTCTACCTTAACTCTTGAAGCATATTTTGGTTTTAGTTGTGTTGTGAGCATTTAGTCATGAATTAAAATGAAGGAAATGGTTGTTGTTTCATGTTCTTTTGATGAAAAATGGAAGATTGGTGAAGTTGAGCCAAACAAATGAGCATGCATGTGCCTTAGATGCTAAGGGGAAAAATCGGCTAATATGTTGTGCTTTAAAATGATGAAATGGAGATTATACTTAAGTAAAATCATAGATATGTGATGATTGATTGGTGATATACATGTTTAAAAAAAAAACATGCATGCAAGTTATGTGTGAAAGAGTGATTTGGTAATAAATCTGCTTGGGACAGCAGCAGTAATGTGACTTTGGAAAATCACCATAAATTGTGGGAGATGAGTTAGAAGCTGCATAAATTATGTAATTAAAGCTTAATGAGTCTAGTTTCAAATAGAATAAACGAGAACATATTTTGAATTCTGTACAATGAGAAATTTGATTCGTAATGAAGAGTGGTCAGATTAGTCAAACAGTGAAACATCCGAAACTTTGAGAAAAATCTGGTATTGATTGGCCAAACCAAAAATTCTGAAAATTTTATGGATATAAGATATATGAGTCTATTTTCAGGGAAAATTAACGGAACTTGATTTGTAGTTTCGTAGCTCCAGTTATAAATGATTTAGTGACTGTTGCTTAGGAAGACAGCTTGCAGTGAAATTATGATTATGTGGTAAACATTGACAAAATTTGTTAATGAGTTGCTTATTGATTTCTTATAAGCTTACTATGATCTGTAGGTGTGGTTGGCGAATATTGTAAGGGGTTAATCGTAGTTTGTATTTGAATAGTTAGATTAACGTGTTAGTAATCCAATTGTAGGCGGTTCGTGTGTGGATCTCGTTAGCATATCGTCGCAAACAGGTGTGTAACTAACACCCTCTTTCTTAGTCTGGATCAGCAAAAGTCGAAAAGCTGAAATGCCGAAAACCGGTATTTTGTAGATTTGTGAGTGTACGAATGCTCGTAAGGTAAATCGATTAATGTTTTTGGTAAGCTGCAAAATTTGGACTGAAAGTGCATGATTTCTGTGCCCTCGATATTTTTGGGCTTAATGGGCCAAAATTGGAATGATGGGCCAACAGCCCAATTCGGTAGAACCCTCGATGCGTGATTACGTTAGTACGTGAAAAGTAGGAATATGCATGAAAAACCCTAAAATAGATAAATTCTGAAATACCTTTAAAAGTAGAAAATTTTCGTTTTACCCTAGTAGATAAATTACCAAATACCCTTAGGGTTAAATTGACCTAAATGCATGTTTGATTGTTGTTATTTATTGCATGCCATGTTGTTATTATCTCGATGCATGGGATTGGGATATTGACGGAGGAAGTACTGAAAGTGGCTTGTCCACGTCTTTGGAGGATTTGCCTCAATTCTTTAATAAGAGCAACAAAGTACAAATCGTGGAGTGTTGGGTTTGGGTGGGTTGAGCTATTCCCACATGGAGTGTAGGGCTGGTACGAGTGGAGTGTAGTGGTTGGTGGGTTGAGTAGTCTCCCCAAATGGGCTTGCATATGTTATTGATGTTGCATGTATTTTGAAATGGGCCTCACGGCCATACATGTTATCTGAATAAGGGCTAAGGCCCGGTTTATTATAATCTGAAAAGAGTTACGGTCCATTACCATTGTTACTGAATGGGCTTAGCCCAATAGGTTTGAGTGACTTGGGCTTTGAATGGGTTTTCCTTACACATGAGTTTCCCCAAACTCACCCTTTTATTTTCATCCACGCAGAAATCCCCAACCATAGTGGGCTTGGAGTCGTGAGGGAATTCGGAGTGGCCACCCGCTCGAAAGTTTGGTTTTCTTCGGTGAACTGGACATCCTATTATTTACGTTGAGGTTTGGGTTTTAAATGTAATAAGGCCGCTTAATTATTTTTGATGGTTTTAATATGTATTACTAAGATAGGTATTACTTATTTTAACTGTTGAAATTGGATAGCTTTAGGGCGCGTTGTCAAAAAAAAAAAACAATTGATTTCAAAATAACACGACAACAAGCAAAGCTTCCGCAATGAAAGTATTTTCCAAAGTTAATCACTTTTCCTAAAAATGACTTAATCAAATCGGTTTCCTAGAAATATCCATGACGTTAAGGTGTGGCAATGGCGGTATGCATGTCTAGGATTGGATTCGAAGGGAGCTTGGTACTTAAGCAGTTCGATGGGCTCACCACCTCTTTTCCGGTTTCCTACCTGGTGCACAACTTCCATTCACTCTAACCTATAATTAAATTATCTTTTAAAACACTAAGTAAGTTTTTCTGGATCAATAATATAAAATGTTTTGAACGCTTCGATGTGGCATGTCGGATCCGGTCATAACGTCTGGGCTGGGTTTGGGGTGCTATATTTAGTGGTATCAGAGCCTAGGTTGCAACAACTCGGCTGTGGAATGGGTTTACAAAAACAAAGATTTAAAAAAAAATTATAAAGATTGCGAAAAATGCGATTTTCAAAATTTAGATCTTTAGAAGGTTGCATTCCGAATCTCCGGCTCAAGTCTGTAAGTATTCTGAATTTTTATGAATATTTTTCAATTATCTGTCATCTTGAAACCCTACTAGGACACTCTAGATAGGATGATACTGAAACCATAGGAAAATTTGATAAGAGACTGAAACTGTAGCTAGACTCCGATTCTGTGAAAACAAACTCTAAATTACTATCTGATTCATAAAACATCCATAATAAACACTGGAATATTGAATTAATGCATAAAAATTCATAATCGGATAATATGATATGAGTACAAGAGCCGCTTGTGGAAGAGGCCGTGGATGAGGTCGAGGTAGTACTCAAGTTGGATCTTCGTCTTCTGAACACATATCCGCTGAAGTAGCACGACCACAACCGGTGGATGAGAATGGGCCGTATGATCGGGCTGCGAAGGATGATGCCCTATCACAGGCAATGCTTCGTGTTCTGAAAAGGGTTGCCAGGGCAAGTACGGGCAATGGAGTTCGGGGATCTATTTCTGAATGACTTCGGGCTAACGGAGCGGAGATCTTTAGGGGCGTGTCTGGTATCGCCTCGAATGTGGCAGAATATTGATTGGAGGCCACAGAACGGATTATGGACAACTTGGACTGCTCTGAGGAGATTGTGAGTGGGGTATTTGTATAAGTCCTTTGGGTCACTCGGTTAGGGTAGACAAACTTTATAGGGATGTACCCTTAGAAACTCAAGGTAGGATTTTCCCTGGAGATCTGATGGAGTTACCGTTCGGAGAGTTTGATCTCATTTTGGGAATGGACTGGCTTGTTAAGCATAAAGCGACCTTGGATTGTGCTGCTAAATGAATGGTGTTAAGGACCACAAAGGATGGGGAGGTTATGGTGATAGGTGAGCGAAGGGATTATTTGTCCAATGTGGTGTCGGCATTAAGAGCCGAGAAGTGGATTGGGAAAGGTTGTGAGGCCTATTTGGCATTTGTAAGTCAGTCGGAAGAGGAGAGACTGACAGTGGATAAGGTTAGGACTATAAAGGAGTTCCAAGATGTTTTTCCGGAGGAGCTTCCAGGATTGCCTCCGAACTGAGAAGTGGAGTGTGGAATCGACTTATTGCCTGGAACGGCACTAGTGTCTATCGCACCGTATAAAATGGCACCGAAGGAGTTGGTGGAGCTAAAGGCACAAATTCAAGAGTTGTTGGATAGGGGCTTCATTAGGCCAAGGGTGTCTCCATAGGGAGCACCGGTGCTATTCGTGAAAAAGAAGGATGGTACGATGCGGATGTGCATTGATTATCGCCAGTTGAACAAACTGACGATTAAGAATAAGTATCCACTACCAATGATTGATGTTCTGTTCGACCAGCTTAGAGGAGCTTCTGTATTTTCCAAGATCGACCTTCAATATGGACATCATCCGTTAAGGGTCAAGGAGGCAGATATCCATAAGATAGCATTTAGGACTCGGTATGGTCATTACCAGTTTCTGGTTATGCCATTTGGACTGACGAACGCTCCTGCAGCGTTTATGGATCTGATGAATCGTGTGTTCCAACCATTTTTAGATCAGTTCTGTGATAGCCCTAAATTGACCCTAGTCGGAAAGCGGTTTCGGGACCGCTAAACCGAATCGCCGAAGTATTTGAATATAATATTTATTGTCTAAAATATATGGATATGAATGTGTGAGAGTTTTAAGCTTCGATTTAGTCGATTGCATGTGAATTTAGTTAATAGGACTTAGGTGTGACACTTTTGAAATGTGATAGGTTAATCTATAAGGATCTAATAGTGCATGATGTCAAAAAAAGTGTACTTGCATGTCAAATTAGCCAAATCTTGGATAGTGGCCGGCCATGGTATGGGCTATTAATGGTAATATGTATTTTTCTATTAACATTTTTTTAGTTACAAAATAAAATAATAAATTAAGAATAATAAAACATGAGGTGAGTGGGAGGAGAAACCAAAGTTGTTTCATCCTTGCTCCTCCATTGCCGTGACTTGAGGGAGGAAGAAGAAAAGAATTCTCTTGCTTCATGTTCGGTTGGTTGATGATTAGGAAGAGGTAAGTTTGATGTTATTCCATGAAATTCATGCATATTTTTAGTTGTTAGTTTGAATTCTACCTAGCCCATGGTTTAAATCTTGGCTATTTGATGGAGATGATACTCGACCATGGATGTTGTCTTTCTTGGTTGGTGTTAGATGTTGTGTTGATGAGGTATGAAGATGATAGAGTTTGAGTGCTTAACAAAAAGGATTGGATGTGAGTGTGTGTGAGAATTTGAAAAGGATGGGTCTTAGCAACTTCATGAAGTGTTCGGCCATGGTGCTAAAATGTTGTATTGTGTTTAAACTTAGAATTTTTAGTTATATGGTTAGTATAGGTGTGGATAACCGAATATGAGAGCATGAATAGATGAAGAGTTTTGTAATTATAAAAAAAAAATGGGTTAATTGATATGTGGTAAATGTTAAGTGTTAAATGAAATGGAAATGATATCATATTGGAATATGTATACTCGACCACATGAATGAATACATAGATTGGTGTTGCATGTATTCGGCTATAGGTAAGCATATTGATGATTCTATCTTGACTTAGATAATTGGCTAAAGGAGAATATTAGCTAATATGTTGAATTTGATTCATGATTTCATATATATGACTCTAATGTCTAATATGTATATGGGCTAAGTACCTTAAATTTCTCTTGATGTTCAAGATGATTAAATCAATTTATTTGTTAAATTAAGCTCAAGAGCAAAGGGGAACTAAATCCGATAAAGGAAAGGAAAACGTAATTGAATAGCCGTTGAAGTCATTCGACAACATCCGAGGTAAGTCTTCGAGTAATGGAACTTAGTTTATGATTTGTTTAAGTCATGACACATAAGCATAACAAATAAACGGTGATATAATGATTCAACTTGAGTTATATATTGAGGTAATTAGTTTATACTTATGACGGGCAGCCGAATGTGTATAGAGATCATGTTATGAAGTAAATCAAAATCATGCCCTTTGTATGTGGCTATTGAGCCGAAAATGGTAATGGTTGATAAGTGTCTTGTGTTTGAGTCCTAGTAATGAAAATGAAATATAGATGTGTTATGATTTATTGATATATGTGCATGATTATTCGAATAATAACCGGACTAAGATCCGAAGGCATTTGTGCTAGTGATTATATCCGGGCTAAGTCCCGAAGGCATTTGTGCTAGTGATTATATCCGGGCTAAGTCCCGAAGGCATTTGTGCTAGTGACTATATTCGGGCTAAGTCCCGAAGGCATTTGTGCTAGTGACTATGTCCGGGCTAAGTCCCGAAGGCATTCGTGCGAGTTGCTATATCCGGCTAAATTTCGAAGGTACTTGGGTTTGGAAATGAGTGATCTTGCTGTAATAATTTCAATTAATACGCTCATAAAATCCAAACGATAAGGTATGTTTCGTATATGCATCGGAAAAGTTGATTCCTTTTTAATAGTATTCCCTCAATTGATTAACGATCTTCCGGCCTTTAGATAGGTTTGATTCCCTGTGTATGAATATAATGGTTGAAGCGTGAAGTAAGTATGATTTTGAGAATATGCATATATGCAATTATTCATTTGGTCATATGAACGCTATACTTTAGTCGTAAATAATTTCATTACTCAAAACTTACTAAGCATTAAATGCTTATTCTGTTTCTTTAATTCTCTGTTTTATAGATTTTGTTCGTTAGCTATCGGACTCGGGATTGTCAAAGTCGAAGTCGTCCACACTATCTAAGCCCTTTTGGTACTCTTTTAGTTGAACTTCGATAGTGGCATGTATAGGACTGACCTTTGTTGTTAATTAAGTACCTTTTGATAATGTATACATTCGGATAGCCATGCGAAAATGGCTTATATATTTTGAGCATAGCATTATAATCATTTTGTATATATGTTTATTGAGTGGTATGGAAATGCTTGGTAATGACTAGCCATTGGAATGGTTAATCATGATCATATTTGGTGCTATGTATGTCAAGTGGCTAGTTGAATCATGGAAACTATGAAATAGGTGAGATTTACCTTAAAATAGATGCTGACAGCAGCAGTGATGTGAGTTTGAAAAATCACTAAAAATAGTAGAAATGTAATTAAATAATGAATAAATTATGTAATCTAATCTTGATGAGTCTATTTTCATTTGAAAGAAACGAAACAACCATATGAGCCGTATTTTATGAGATGTTTAAGTTTTTGTGAAATAGGGCCAGAGCGATTTCTGGATCCCCTGTTCTGACTTTGGAAATTCACCATAAATTAACCAGAGATAATTAGAAGTCATTCTTTATATTTACAGATTCCTTTTTGAGTCTAGTTTCATTAGAAATAAACGGAATAAGTATTGAAGCCCTTTACAGGGAGATATCTAAGTCGTAATGCATGAAGGTCAGAGCAGTCGAACCCTGAAACAGGGGATACTTTAACTAATAAACTGTACTAATTGGCCCAACCAAAAATTCTAGAAAAAAATTTGTAGATGGATATATGAGTCTAGTTTCAGAGAAAATTTACGGAATCAGTTTTTGAGTTTTGGAACTCGAGATATGATTTTTAAAGTGACTGTGATGCAGTTAACCAGCTTGTCTGGAAATTTTAAAATGAACTGTGTAAATAAAGGAATTAAGTTTGTTAACACCTCGTGTTCGACTCCGGCAACGGTCTCGGGTACGGGGCGTTACAATTTTATTGGTATCAGAGCTACGGTTTAGTCGATTCTAGGACTACCTTAATACGTCCGGGTCTATCTATACATGCCATTATGTGTTTATTTGATAGTGTGGAGATTTCTGACAGTTAAAAATGTGTTTATTTATAGTAATGGATCCCGATCCCAACCGAGCGGTAGCTGATGATCTTGAGAGTGTAGCGCCTGCTCCTGCACAAGGGACAGCGCCGGGGGACTCTCAACCTATTTCTAGTAATCAGAATGATGAAGCTAGACAGGCTTTTTATAGCGTGATGAATGATTGGTTCAATCAGTATATTCGAACTAATACGGCTGTTCCACAACCTCCATTCCCGACTAATACAGCCCCCACACCTGCGATACCTCCAGTAACTGACCAGATAAGGTTAAATAAGCCCCCAGTTGATAGAATCTGAAAACACGGGGCTACTGAATTTAAAGCTACAGATAGCGACGATGCCGAGCAAGCTGAATTTTGGTTGGACAACACTATTCGGGTACTTGATGAACTATCTTGCACACCCGATGAATGCCTAAAGTGTACGATCTCCTTGCTACGTGATTCCGCCTACTATTGGTGGAATACGTTGATTTCTGTTGTGCCCAGAGAGCAAGTAACTTGGGAGTTTTTCCAAATCGAGTTTCGAAAAAAGTATATCAGCCAGAGATTCATTGATCAAAAACGAAAGAATTTCTTGAACTTAAACAAGGTTCCATTTCGGTTACTGACTATGAACGAAAGTTTGTAAGGCTTAGCCGGTACGCGCGAGAATGCATTTCTTCAGAAGCTGTGATGTGCAAACGTTTCGAAGATGGACTGAACGATGATATAAAGCTGTATGTTGGCATTTTAGAAATCAGAGAATTTGTGGTACTTGTCGAGCGAGCTTGCAAAGCCGAAGAGCTCAGTAAGGAGAAAAGAAAAGCTGATATGGGAGCAAAGGAGTTTCATAAGAGATCTTCGGGAAAGCCCTTTCAACAGTCATCGAAGAAATTTAGAGATGATTTAGGCCGATCTAAAGACACTTCGGGCTTTTCTAGACGAGATCGTGATCGACCCCCTGTGAGTACACGAGTCACTTCGGTTGCCAGTGTTGGAAATGATCGTCGAGACAGAACAGAGTGCCAGTATTGTGGTAAATGGCATTCGGGGAGTTGTAGATTCCATGACCGCTCCTGTTATAAGTGCGGATCAGCTGACCACTTTATTAAGGATTGCCCGAGACTGTCTGAACAAAATGTAAATCAGAGTGGGAAACCATGTAACACCCCGTACCCGAGTCCGCTGCCGGAATCGGACACGAGGGGTTAACGGCTTAAACCATTCACTTTCACAGTCCATTTTAAAAATTTTCCAGGCAGTTAGCTAACTGCATCACTATCACTTTAAAAATCATATCTTGAGTTCCAAAACTCGAAAACCAGTTTTGTAATTTTTCCCTGAAACTAGACTCATATATGCATCTACAAATTTTTTTCTAGAATTATTGGTCAGGCCAATTAGTACAGTTTATTAGTTAAAGTCTCCCCTGTTGCAGGGATCGACTACACTGACCTTCGAGCGTTACGAATTGGATATCTCCCTGTACAGGGCTTCGATACTGATGCCGTTTGTTTCTATAGAAACTAGACTCAAAGAGGAATCTATACATATATTGCATGACTCCTAATTATCTCTGGTTAATTTACAATGAATTTCCAAAGTCGGAACAGGGAATCCAGAAACCGTTCTGGCCCTGTCTCACGAAAACTTAAATATCTCTTAACATACTGTTCATATGATCGTTTCGTTACTTTCCTACGAAAATAGATTAATCAAGGTTCAACTACATAATTTATTCACTATTTAATTCCCTTTCTACTATTTTTAGTGATTTTTCACATTCACATCACTGCTGCTACCAGCATCTATTTTTAAGGTAAACTTTACCTATTTCATGATCCTCCATGGATCAACTAGAGTTTGTCATACATATACCAAAAGTGATCATGAATGACCATTCCCATGGCTAACCGTTACCAACATTTCCATACCTCTTGACAACCAACATACAACGATTATAATGCTGTGATCAATGTATATCTAAGCCATTTTCGCATGGCTATCCGAATTTACACAAAACCGAAGGGTACATGACCTACACCAAAAGGGTAGTCCTATACATTAACCAAGATATCCTCTCACTACTACTCTATTCTATACATGCCATAAGATATTCCAAAACATAGCAGTACCAAACAGGTGGATAGTGATAGTGTGACTAGTTGCTGACGATCCCGAGCCTGTAGCTTCCAAATGAGATCTATAAAACAGAGGAAACAAAGTACACGGAGTAAGCATTACAATGCTTAGTAAGTTTCAAGCAAGTGTCAACAGATAACAATCAAGTTATAACATAGTTGTTCGTATTTTTATTTCACTCTTCCTTCTAGCATACCACCCTTTATCCAAATATGCACATCTCATCATAATCATAGGAATAGTCTCATAGATTGCTCTCGTATACATCACATAAATACCTTATGGTTTAGTTTAAATCAAGCTCACATATAAGCTTGGAGTACATACCTGTTTAACCTTTCGCATTGCGTAATTTTATAAGCAATTCTTATAAAAGAAGTCTTACCCGGACATAATCTCCACACGTAGTCATCGGGTCTTACCCGGTCATAATCTCCACACGTAGTCATCGGGTCTTACCCGGTCATAATCTCCACACGTAGTCATCGGGTCTCACCCGGAACATATTCCAAGTTTCATGTACATTTAATTACATGTTACAACATTCACATTAGCCATTCGGCTTTACCACATATGCATATCACACATATATTTTACATTAGCCATTAGGCCTTATCACATATACATACACTTTCACATTCACCACATCGGCCATTAGTACACTTTCACATTCACCACATCGGCCATTAGGCCTTATCACACATACATACACTTTCACATTCACCACATCGGCCATTAGGCCTCATCACATATACATACACTTTCACATTCACCACATCGGCCATTAGGCCTTATCACATATACATCCACTTTCACATTCATCGCATTGGCCATTCGGCCTTATCACACATATATGTATATCATACATATTTCGTATTTTTCTTGTACATCAATTTCAGCAATAGCTTATAAGCAACTCAAATAGTTTCATCAAAGTTTACAACAAAATCACATATTCGCTACAAGCAGTTTTTCTGACCAACAGTCACTAAGTTGTTTATAACTGGAGATACAAAACTCAAAATCAATTGCCGTTAATTTTACCCGAATTTAGACTCATGTATCTTCCACCCATAAAATTTTCAGAATTTTAGGTTTGGCCAATCAATACCAGATTTTTCTTAAAGTTTCCCCTGTTTCACTGTTTGACTAATCTGACCACTCTTCACTATGAATCAAATTTTTCATTGTACAGAATTCATAATGTGTTGTATTTGACTCCATTTGAAACTAGACTCATTAAGGAGTCTAAGCATATAAATCTTATCTCATAACCATTTTGTACGAATTATAATGATTTTCCAAAAACAGAACAGGGGATTTCGAGTCATTCCGACACTGTCCCGCACAACATTAAATATCTCTTTATAGGAAATTTCTTTGCTTCCACGGTCTCTTTTATAAGAAACTAGACCAACTAAGCTTTGATTACATATTTTATTCAGCCTATAATTCCACACCAACAATTTATAGTGATTTTCTAAAATCACCTTACTGCTGCTGTCCAAGCAATTTATTACAATTTGCTCTTAAATTTCCAAGTCCAAACACTTATGAACTTACCATTTGGGTTTAAGACATATCATGGCCACATCATATCTTATCAAATCAACTCATTATGCCCTATTATGATTGAATTTACTCAACGATTTATCGCTTAAAACTTACCTCGAAAGTGGTCGACGACTAGATATCCACGGGTATTCGTTTACTTCCTCTTTTCCCTTATCCGACTTTGATCCTCTAGGCTCTTGAGCTAAATCAAACAATTTACTTCCCAATCAAACACCATCACACGGCATCCATATACATTTTAGAACCATTCTTAACATATTTACTACTCAAGCATGTAACTTAACAACTTAACCATTAGTTGCCGAACCACAAACAAAACATATTCATACGTCGATATCTCAAACCTTACCATAACAACCAATATGCAAGATATCACATATACATAACTTAGCCTATGAGAACATATGTATTACATCATAAACACATCTTTTACCAATTACCTCACTTAATCCAAATTTTTTTATAATCAATCACAAAGAAAATATACCACAATCACACTTCCAAAATGAGCTACCTCCATGGCCGATTATACTTCATCATTGACATATCTCATTTTCGAATCATATAATCAACATTTGTTCAAGACATCAAACCTCTTTAATTTCAGCTATTACTAATATAAACATTCACAAATATTTTCTTAGGAAGACCGATTTCTTTCCATAACACATTCACCATCAATACACCATCACATGCACCATTACAAAGCTTCACTTTTAGCATGCAAATGATATCAACACAATCTTACCTTAGCCGAATATCATCTCCATGACATAGTAAGGATTGGAACCATGGCTAGTTAGAACTCAAGCTAACTACTAAAATATACATGAATCTCATGGCAAAACATCAAACTTACCTTAATAGTGACCTAGGATAGCCGAATGCTTCACTCCCTTCTTCCCTTTTTCCTTCAAATTTTCGACCAAAAGATGAATCAAAGGATGAACATTTTTTGACCAAAAGATGAATCAAAGGATGAACATTTTTTTTTTCTTCTTTGTTTTCTTTCTTCCATTCACGGCAAGGGGAGGGGGGGAGCATGGATGAGACCATTTTTTTTTTCTTTCTTTGCCCATGCTCTTTAATTTATTTTTCCACCCATGATGCACCAACAAAACATGTCTATGACATGTTTTGCCCATCACCCTTTGTCATGGCCAGCCACTAGCAATTAAAAAGGGGGAATTTGACATGCAAGTCCTCCTTTTTGTTTACATGCACTATTAGATCCTTGTAGATTAGCCTATCACATTTCAAAAGTGTCACACAAGTCCTTTTGACTAAATTCACATGCAATTTACTAAATCGAAGCTTAAGATTTTCGCACATTCATATTCACATATTTTAGACCATAAATATCACATCCAAATAATTTGGTGACTCGGTTTAGCGGTCCCGAAACCGCTTTCCGACTAGGGTCACTTTAGGGCTGTCACAAACCAGGTGCTACTACTGCTCGGGGTAGACCATCTAGAAATACGGGGAATGCTAGTGGTGGTCAGAGAGGATCTAGAGATGCTACAACCAGATCTGAGGCTCGTGCTCCTGCTAGAGCTTATGCTATACGCGCACGCGAGAATGCTTCCTCTCCAGATGTTATTACCGGTACTTTCACTCTCTTTGATACTAATGTGATTGCTTTGATTGACCCTGGTTCTACTCATTCATATGTATGTGAGACCTTAGCATCCAGAAAGACTTTACCTGTTGAGTCTACTGAGTTCGTAATTCGAGTGTCGAATCCCTTAGGTCGTTATGTGCTTGTCGATAAGGTGTGTAAGAAATGCCCCCTAGTAATCAGAGGTTCCTACTTTCCGGCCGATTTGATGCTTTTACCGTTTGATGAATTTGATGTTATTATCGGTTTGGATTGGTTGACCGTACATGATGCAATTGTGAATTGCAAAAGTAAGACTATTGATTTGAGGTGTGCAAATAATGAGATAATCTGAGTTGAGTCTACTGTTTTGAATGGATTGCCAACAATAATATCCTCGACGTTAGCTCAAAAATATGTGAGAAAGGGGTGTGAAACGTACCTTGCATATGTACTTGATAATAAAGAGTCAGAAAAGAAACTTGAATCGGTACCAGTGGTTTGTGAATATCTGGATGTTTTTCCCGAAGAATTACCGGGGTTACCACCTGTTCGGGAAGTAGAGTTTGGCATCGAACTTGTACCTGGGACTACACCGATTTCGATAGCTTCGTATCGTATGGCACCAACGGAATTAAAGGAATTGAAAGCTCAGTTGCAAGAGTTGATGGATAGAGGTTTCGCCGACCGAGTTTCTCACCTTGGGGTGCACCAAAGATTGTTTGTGAAAAGAAGGACGGAACCATGAGGTTGTGCATCGACTATCGTCAGCTGAATAAAGTGACAATAAAGAATAAATATCCGTTACCGCGTATTGATGATTTGTTTGATCAACTAAAGGGAGCCTCAGTGTTTTCAAAGATAGATTTGAGATCGGGTTATTATCAGTTGCGAGTTCGAGACTCAGATATACCCAAAACTACTTTCAGAACGAGATACGACCACTACGAGTTTTTAGTGATGTCGTTTGGGCTCACTAATGCCCCGACAGTATTTATGGATTTGATGAATCGGATCTTCAGACCGTATTTGGATTGATTTGTAGTTGTGTTTATCGATGATATCTTGGTCTATTCGAGAAATGAAACTGATCATGCTGAACACCTGGGATTAGTGTTGCAGATTTTACGGGATAAGCAGTTATATGCTAAGTTCAGTAAGTGTGAGTTCTGGTTAAGAAAGGTTAGCTTCTTAGGTCATGTGGTATCTGGATCGGGTATTCGAGTTGATCCGAGCAAAATTTCGGCCATACTTAACTGGAAGCCTCCGAGAAATATTACTGAAGTTTGGAGCTTTTTGGGACTTGCCGGTTACTACAGACGCTTTGTAAAGGGTTTCTCGATGATAGCCACATCAATAACGAAACTACTTCAGAAAGATGTTAAGTTTGAATGGATGAAAAAGTGTCGAAAGTTTCGATCAATCAAAACTTATTTGACCGAAGCTCCAAGATTAGTGCAGCCGAATCGTGCAAGGAGTTTGTCATTTACGGTGATGCATCCTTACTTGGGTTGGGTTATGTATTGATGCAAGAAGGTCGAGTTGTAGCTTATGCGTCGAGACAATTGAAGCCACATGAGAAAAATTATCTAACCCATGATCTCGAACTAGCTGCCATCGTATTCGCTTTGAAAACATGGCGACATTACTTATTTGGTGAGAAGTGCCATGTATATTCGGATCACAAAAGTCTCAAATATTTGATGACTCAAAGAGACTTGAATCTGCGACAAAGACGTTGGCTTGAGTTATTAAAAGATTATGAGCTTGTCATTGACTATCACCCGGGAAAGGCTAATGTGGTTGCGGATGCTTTAAGTCGTAAATCACTGTTTGCTTTACGAGCGATGAATGTACACTTGTCTGTTCTATCCGACAATGTGTTAGTAGCTGAATTAAAGGCCAAACCCTTATTGATTCATCAAATTCGTGAAGCTCAGAAAGTCGATGATGAATTGGTTGCAAAACGGGCTGAATGTGTTTCGAACGTGGAATCAGAGTTTCAAATTGACGATGACGATTGTTTGAGGTTCAGAATTCATTTGTGTGTCCCAAGAAATTCAGAACTTATTTCGATGATTTTGAACGAAGCTCACTGTAGCCGAATGTCAATTCATCCGGGGAGTATGAAAATGTACAACGATCTGAGACGTCAGTTTTGGTGGCATGGTATTAAACGAGACATTTTCGATTTTGTTTCGAAGTGTTTAATATGTCAACAAGTGAAAGCGGAACATAAAGTGCCTACAGGTTTACTTCAGCCGATAATGATACCTGAATGGAAATGGGAACGAATCACGATGGATTTTGTATCTGGGTTGCCATTGTCGGCAAGTAAGAAAGATGCGATTTGGGTTGTTGTTGATAGACTGACTAAGTCGACTCATTTTATTCCCGTACGTACGGATTATTCATTGGAGAAACTAGCTGAATTGTATGTTTCTCAGATTTTGAGATTACATGGGGTACCTATTTCTATTGTGTCGGATAGATATCCGAGATTCACCTCGCGATTTTGGAAGAAATTGCAAGAAGCTTTGGGTACCAAGTTGCATTTTAGCACCGCTTTTCCTCCACAAACTGATGGTCAATCCGAGCGGATAATTCAGATACTCGAGGATATGTTGAGATGTTGCATCCTTGAGTTTAGTGGTTCATGGGAGCGGTATTTACCTTTGATTGAATTCGCTTACAACAATAGTTTTCAATCAAGTATTAAGATGGCACCTTACGAGGCTTTGTACGGTCGTAAATGCCATACACCATTGTTTTGGACCGAGCTCGGTGAAAGTAAAATTTTCGAGTTGATTTGATTAAAGATGCCGAGCGAAAGTAAAAATAATTCGTGAAAGTCCAAGGCGAGATCGATCGTCGAAGTCGACGCGGATTTAAAACGAAGAGATATTGAGTATCGTGGGAGACAAAGTGTTTCTTAAAGTTTCACCTTGGAAAAAGATACTCAGATTTGGCCGTAAGGGCAAACTGAGTCCGAGGTTCATAGGGCCGTATGAAATATTCGAACGAGTTGGTCCTGTGGCATATAGATTGATTTTACCCTCTGATCTCGAAAAGATTCACAACGTTTTTCATGTTTCGATGCTTCGACGTTACAGATCCGATCCTTCGCACGTAATAAATCCCTCCGAGGTCGAAATTCAAGCCGATATGAGTTATGAAGAAGAACCGATTCGTATCCTAGCCCGTGAAGTGAAAGAGTTGCGAAACAAAAGGGTTCCGTTAGTAAAGGTGTTATGGCTCAAACACGGGTCAAGAAGCTACTTGGGAAACCGAGAACTCTATGAAAGAACGATACCCAAACCTATTTACGGTAAGATTTTCGGGACGAAAATTTCTTAAGTGGGGAGAGTTGTGACACCTAAATTGACCCTAGTAGGAAAGCGGTTTGGGACCGCTAAACCGAATCACCAAGTATTTGAATATAATATTTATTGTCTAAAATATGTGGATATGAATGTGTGAAAGTTTTAAGCTTCGATTTAGTCGATTGCATGTGAATTTAGTTAATAGGACTTAGGTGTGACACTTTTGAAATATGATAGGTTAATCTATAAGGATCTAATAGTGCATGATGTCAAAAAAAGTGTACTTGCATGTCAAATTAGCCAAATCTTGGATAGCGGCCGGCCATGGTATGGGCTATTAATGGTAATATGTATTTTTCTATTAACATTTTTTTAGTTAAAAAATAAAATAATGAATTAAGAATAATAAAACATGAGGTGAGCGGGAGGAGAAACCAAAGTTGTTTCATCCTTGCTCCTCCATTGCCGTGACTTGAGGGAGGAAGAAGAAAAGAATTCTTTTGCTTCATGTTCGGTTGGTTGATGATTAGGAAGAGGTAAGTTTGATGTTATTCCATGAAATTCATACATATTTTTAGTTGTTAGTTTGAATTCTACCTAGCCCATGGTTTAAATATTTGCTATTTGATGAAGATGATACTCAGCCATGGATGTTGTCTTTCTTGGTTGGTGTTTGATGTTGTGTTGATGAGGTATGAAGATGATAGAGTTTGAGTGCTTAACAAAAAGGATTGGATGTGACTGCGTGAGAGAATTTGAAAAGGATGGGTCTTAGCAACTTCATGAAGTGTTCGGCCATGGTGCTAAAATGTTGTATTGTGTTTAAACTTAGAATTTTTAGTTATATGGTTAGTATAGGTATGGATAACCGAATATGAGAGCATGAATAGATGAAGAGTTTTGTAATTATAAAAAAAAATGGGTTAATTGATATGTGGTAAATGTTAAGTGTTAAATGAAATGGAAATGATATCATATTGGAATATGTATACTCGACCACATGAATGAATACATAGATTGGTGTTGCATGTATTCGGCTATAGGTAAGCATATTGATGATTCTATCTTGACTTAGATAATCAGCTAAAGGAGAATATTAGCTAATATGTTGAATTTGATTCATGATTTCATAAATATGACTCTAATGTCTAATATGTATAAGCGCAAAGTACCTTGAATTTCTCTTGATGTTCAAGATGATTAAATCAATTTATTTGTTAAATTAAGCTCAAGAGAAAAGGGGAACTAAATCCGATAAAGGAAAGGAAAAAGTAATTGAATAGCCGTTGAAGTCGTTCGACAACATCCGAGGTAAGTCTTCGAGTAATGGAACTTAGTTTATGATTTGTTTAAGTCATGACACATAAGCATAACAAATAAACGGTGATATAATGATTCTACTTGAGTTATATATTGAGGTAATTAGTTTATACTTACGACGGGCAGCCGAATGTGTATAGAGATCATGTTATGAAGTAAATCAAAATCATGCCCTTGTATGTGGCTATTGAGCCAAAAATGGTAATGGTTGATAACTGTCTTGTGTTTGAGTCCTAGTAATGAAAATGAAATATAGATGTGTTATGATTTATTGATATATGTGCATGATAATTCGAATAATAACCGGACTAAGATCCGAAGGCATTTGTGCTAGTGATTATATCCTGCTAAGTCCTCAAGGCATTTGTGCTAGTGATTATATTCGGCTAAGTCCCGAAGGCATTTGTGCTAGTGACTATATCCGGCTAAGTCCCAAGGCATTTGTGCTAGTGACTATGTCCGCTAAGTCCCAAGGCATTCGTATGAGTTGCTATATCCGCTAAATTCTAAGGTACTTGGGTTTGGAAATGAGCGATCTTGCTGTAATAATTTCAATTAATACGCTCATAAAATCCAAACGATAAGGTATGTTTCAGATATGCATCGGAAAAGTTGATTCCTTTTAATAGTATTCCTCAATTGATTAACGATCTTCCGCCTTTAGATAGGTTTGATTCCCTGTATGAATATAATGGATGAAGCGTGAAGTAAGTATGATTTTGAGAATATGCATATATGCAATTATTCATTTGGTCATATGAACGCTATACTTTAGTCGTAAATAATTTCATTACTCGAAACTTACTAAGCATTAAATGCTTATTCTGTTTCTTTAATTCTCTGTTTTATAGATTTTGTCCGTCAGCTATCGGACTCAAGATTGTCAAAGTCGAAGTCGTCCACACTATCTAAGCCCTTTTGGTACTCTTTTAGTTGAACTTCGATAGTGGCATGTATAGGACTGACCTTGGTTGTTAATTAAGTACCTTTTGGTAATGTATACATTCGGATAGCCATGCGAAAATGGCTTATATATTTTGAGCATAGCATTATAATCATTTTGTATATATGGTTATTGACTGGTATGGAAATGCTTGGTAATGACTAGCCATTGGAATGGTTAATCATGATCATATTTGGTGCTATGTATGTCAAGTGGCTAGTTGAATCATGGAAACTATGAAATAGGTGAGATTTACCTTAAAGTAGATGCTGACAGTAGCAGTGATGTGAGTTTGAAAAATCACTAAAAATAGTAGAAATGTAATTAAATAATGAATAAATTATGTAATCGAATCTTGATGAGTCTATTTTCATATGAAAGAAATGAAACGACCATATGAGCCGTATTTATGAGATGTTTAAATTTTCGTGAAACAGGGCCAGAGCAATTTCTGGATCCCCTGTTCTGACCATAGTGGGCTTGGAGCTGTAAGGGAATTCGGAGTGGCCACCCGTTCTGAAAGTTTGGTTTTCTTATGGTGAACTGGACATCCTATTATTTACGTTGAGGTTTGGGTTTTTAAATGTAATAAGGCCGCTTAATTATTTTTGATGGTTTTAATATGTATTACTAAGATAGGTATTACTTATTTTAACTGTTGAAATTGGAAAGCTTTAGGCGCTGCTTTCAAAAAAAAACAACAATTGATTTCAAAATAACACGACAACAAGCAAAGCTTCCGCAATGAAAGTATTTTCCAAAATTAATCACTTTTCCTAAAATGACTTAATCAAATCGGTTTCTAGAAATATCCATGACGTTAAGGTGTGGCAATGGCGGTATGCATGTCTAGGATTGGATCCGAAGGAGCTTGGTATTTAAGCAATCCGATGGACTCACCACCTCTTTTCCGCTTCCTACGGTGCACACTTCCATTCACTCTAACCTATAATGAAATTATCTTTTAAAACACTAAGTAAGTTTTTCTGGATCAACAATATAAAATATTTTGAACGCTTCGATGTGGCATGTCGAATCCGGTCATAATGTCTGGGCCGGGTTTGGGGTGCTACATTTAGTGGTATCAGAGCCTAGGTTGCAATAACTCGACTGTGGAATGGGTTTACAAAAATAAAGATTTAAAACTAAAATTATAAAGATTGCGAATAACGCGATTTTCAAAATTTAGATCTTTAGAAGGTGGCATTCCGAATCTCCGGCTGAAGTCTGTAAGTATTTTGAATTTTTCTGAATATTTTCCTGAATTATTTGTCTGTACTGAAACCCTACTAGGACACTCTAGATAGGATGATACTGAAACCATAGGAAAATTTGATAAGAGACTGAAACTGTAGCTAGACTCTGATTCTGCGAAAACAAACTCTAAATTACTGTCTGATTCATAAAACATCCGTAATAAACACTGGAATATTGAATTAATGCATAAAAATTCGTAATCGGATAATATGATATGAGTACAAGAGCCGCTCGTGGAAGAGGCCGTGGATGAGCCCGAGGTAGTACTCAAGTTGGATCTTCGTCTTTTGAACACATACCTGCTGGAGTAGCACGACCACCACCGGTGGATGAGAATGGGCCGTATGATCGGGCCGCGGAGGATGATGCCCTGTCACAGGCAATGCTTCATGTTCTGGAAAGGGATGCCGAGGCAAGTACGGGCAATGGAGTTCAGGGATCTATTTCTGAATGACTTCGGGCTAACGGAGCGGAGATGTTTAGGGGCGTGTCTAGTATCGCCTCGAATGTGGCAGAATATTGATTGGATGCCACAGAAAGGATTATGGACAACTTGGACTACTCTGAGGAGATTGTGAGTGGGGTATCTGTACTAAGTCCTTTGGGTCACTCGGTTAGGGTAGACAAACTGTATAGGGATGTACCCTTAGAAACTCAAGGTAGGATTTTCCCGGAGATCTCGATGGAGTTACTGCTCGAGAGTTTGATCTCATTTTGGGAATGGACTAGCTTGTTAAGCATAAGCGACCACTGGATTGTGCTCCTAAACGAATGGTGTTAAGGACCACAAAGGATGAGGAGGTTATGGTGATAGGTGAGCGAAGGGATTATTTGTCCAATGTGGTGTCGGCATTAAGAGTGAGAAGTGGATTCAAAAGGTTGTAAGGCCTATTTGGCATTTGTAAGTCGATCGGAAGAGGAGGGACCGATAAGGATAAGGTTAGGACGTAAAGGAGTTCCAAGATATTTTTTCGAAGGAGCTTCCAGGATTGCCTCCGAACCGAGAAGTGGAGTTTGGAATCGACTTATTACCTGGAACGGCACCAGTGTCTATCGCACCGTATAGAATGGCACCGAAGGAGTTGGTGGAGCTAAAGGCACAAATTCAATAGTTGTTGGATAGGGGCTTCATTAGGCCAAGCGTGTCTCCATGGGGAGCACCGGTGCTATTCGTGAAAAAGAAGGATGGTAAGATGCGGATGTGCATTGATTATCGCCAGTTGAACAAACTGACGATTAAGAATAAGTATCCACTGCTAATGATTGATGATCTGTTCGACCAGCTTAGAGGAGCTTCTGTATTTTCCAAGATCGACCTTCGATATGGACATCATCAGTTAAGGGTCAAGGAGGCAGATATCCATAAGACAAAGATTCAGACTCGGTATGGTCATTACCGCTTCGTTATGCCATTTGACCGATTTAACGCCTGCAGCGTTTATGGATCTGATGAATCGTGTGTTCCAACCATTTTTAGATCAGTTCGTAGTCGTCTTTATTGACGATATGCTGGTATATTCTGAAACTGAAGCGAAACATGATGAGCATCTTCGTATAGTGCTGCGAGTGTTAAGAGAGAAAGAACTCTTCGCGAAGTTCGGCAAATGTGAATTTTGGTTAAGGGAGGTAACCTTCTTAGGACATGTGGTCTCTGTCGAAGGGATTAAGGTGGACCCTCGAAAGATTGAAGCAATTTTGGAGTGGAAGCCACCTAGGACGGTGTCAGAAATTCAAAGTTTCCTAGGGTTGGCAGGATACTACAGAAGGTTTGTGGAAGGTTTTTCTGTGATGGTAGCACCTCTGACAAAACTCATAAGGAAAGGAGTACCGTTTGTATGGACTGAGAAGCAGGAGGAAGCTTTTGAGAAGTTGAAGAAAGTTCTGACTGAAGCACCTGTGTTGATTCAGCCAGAGTCTGGGAAGGATTTTAGTGTGTACAGTGACGCATCACACGTGGGTTTGGGCTGCGTGTTAATGCAAGAGGGTAAGGTGGTTGCATATGCATCACGACGACTTAAGCCTCATGAGGGAACTATCCGACTCATGATTTAGAGTTGGCAGCAGATGATATTTGCACTTAAGATTTGGAGACATTACTTGTACGGAGAAAGGTGTGTTATATACACCCACCATAAGAGTCTTAAGTATTTGTTGACTCGTAAGGAGCTGAACTTTAGGCAAATGAGATGGATTGAGTTACTTAAGGATTACGATCGCTCGATCGAGTATCACCTGTGCAAGGCTAATGTGGTAGCCGATGCTTTAAGTCGAGAATCAGATCTAATCTGAGAGCAATGTTTGCTCGTCGAGTCTCAGATGATGATAGAAGTCTGCTGGTGAGTTGCAAGTAAGGCCAACTGGGTGGATCAGATTAAGGAAAAGCAGTTGAACGATGAGTCTTTGGTCGCTCGTTTTCAACAAGTTAAGGAAGGGGAAACTTCTGAGTTTGGGTTAAATGGCGAAGGAGTTCTGTGTTTCCGAAGAAGAAATTGTGTTCCGAAGGACTCTGATTTAAGGCAGACAATATTGAAGGAAGCTCATGGAGGACTTTGTGCCATGCACCCTAGAGGGAACAAGTTGTATCACGACTTACGAGAATTGTACTGGTGGCCTGTACTTAAACGAGAAGTAACGGAGTTTGTAGGGAAATGTCTAACCCAGCAAGTGAAAGCTGAGCATCAGTTACCCTCTGGACTGTTACAATCAGTGAAGACACCACTTTGGAAGTGGGAGAGGGTAACCATGGACTTTGTGAGTGGGCTGCCCTTGACACCATCAAAGAAAGACTCGGTGTGGGTGATTGTGGATAGGTTGACCAAATCGGCCCATTTCATACCGTTCGACTCGACTTTTCACTTCAAAAGTTAGCCAAGTTGTATGTGGCGGAGATTGTGCGACTTCATGGAGTCCCAGTTTCAATTATTTCTGATCGGGATCCCAGATTTACATCTCGATTTTGGCAAAAATTGCATGAGGAGTTGGGGACGCGATTGAATTTTAGTACGGCTTTCCATCCCCAGATTGATGGTCAATCAGAAAGGGTTATTCAGATTCTGGAGGACATGTTGAGGGGATGCGTGATTGACTTTCGAGGTAGTTGAGAGGATTACTTGCCGTTGGCAGAATGTGCGTACAATAACAGTTACCAGGCGAGTATTCGAATTGCACCGTATGAAGCACTGTATGGACGAAGGTGTCGTACACCTAGTTGTTAGACCGAACTAGGAGAGCGACAAGTTCTTGGACCAGACTTGGTAGCTGATACTGAGGATAAGGTCGAATAATTAGGGACCGGTTAAAAGAAGCATCTGATAGGCAAAAGTCGTATGCAGATTTGAAGCATAAGGAGATTGAGTACTCAGTAGGTGATATGGTCTTCTTAAAGGTTTCTCCTTGGAAGAAGATATTAAGGTTCGGTAAGAAGGGCAAGTTGAGTCCGCGGTTCATTGGGCCTTATTGGTTTTTGAAGCGAGTAGGCCCAGTGGCTTATCGCTTGAATTGCCTCGAGTTAGACAGATTCACGATGTTTTTCACGCTCCATGTTAAGGCGTTATCGTTCGACCGCTCATGTCCCGCCATTCAGAAATTGAAGTTCGATCGATTTGACCTTTGAGGAGGAGCCTGTGCAAATATTGGCTCGCGATGTTAAGGTTCTCGAAGGAAATCTGTCCCGTTAGTGAAAATGCTTTGGCGTAATCATGGAAGGGAAGAAGCTACTTGTGAATCAGAAGAGATTATGCGTCAACAATACCCTCAACTATTTGGATCAAGTAAATTTCGAGGCCGAAATTTCTTTAAGGGGGTAGAGTTGTAACGCCCCAATTTTCGAGAATTCTGTGAATGTTGGCAAAATTTCATGCTTTGATTTTGTCATTTGTGAGTGAAATTATGAAATAGGACCTATGTGAAAATGTTTGAAAATGCTATAGGCTAATTTGTAGTGGCCAAATAAATAGTAGTGCAAAATAGGAGGATTTGCATGTCAAACCTCCCATTTTACATGAAGTGGCCAGCCATCATGTTGTTGTAGACAATATGAGCACTTGATATCCATAATTCATGGTACAAATTGATAGTGGGTTAGGTAAATGTTCCATGATAATAGATTAGGTAAATATTCCATGATAATGGGTTAGGTAAATGTTCCATGATAATGGTTTAGGTAAATGTTCGATGATGGGCATTTCATGTCTTTTGTATTAAAGAATTAAATGGATGAAATATGAAATTTTATTAAAAGAAAAAGGGGTGAAAAGAACAAAGTTTTGTCCATCTTTGTTCATCATAGCCGAAAGTTAGAGAAGAGAAAGGAGAGGAGAAAGCTCTTGAATGTTCGGTCACTTGGGGAAGAAAATTGAAGGTAAGTTCATGGTAGTTTGCTTCTATCTTGATGTTCATGAGTTCTTCTTGATTCTACCTTAACTCTTGAAGCATATTTTGGTTTTTAGTTGTGTTGTGAGCATTTAGTCATGAATTAAAATGAAGGAAATGGTTGTTGTTTCATGTTCTTTTGATGAAAAATGGAAGATAGGTGAAGTTGAACCAAACAAATGAGCATGCATGTGCCTTAGATGCTAAGGGGAAAAATCGACTAATATGTTGTGCTTTAAGATGATGAAATGGAGATTATACTTAAGTAAAATCATAGATATGTGATGATTGATTGGTGATATACATGTTTAAAAAAAAAACATGCAAGCAAGTTATGTGTGAAAGAGTGATTGGCTAATAAATCTGCTTGGGACAGCAGCAGTAACGTGACTTTGGAAAATCACCATAAATTGTGGGAGATGAGTTAGAAGTTGAATAAATTATGTAATTAAATATTAATGAGTCTAGTTTCAAATGAAATAAACGAGAACATATTTTGAATTCTGTACAATGAGAAATTTGATTCGTAATTAAGAGTGGTCAGATTAGTCAAACAGTGAAACATGCGAAACTTTGAGAAAAATCTGGTATTGATTGGTAAAACCAAAAATTCTGAAAATTTTATGGATATAAGATATATGAGTCTATTTTCAGGGAAAATTAACGGCACTTGATTTGGAGTTTCGTAGCTCCAGTTATAAATGATTTAGTGACTGTTGCTCAGGAAGACAGCTTGCAGTGAAATTATGATTATGTGGTAAACATTGACAAAAATTTGTTAATGAGTTGCTTATTGATTTCTTATAAGCTTACTATGATCTGTAGGTGTGGTTGGCCGAATATTGTAAGGGGTTAATACGTAGTTTGTATTTGAATAGTTAGATTAACGTGTTAGTAATCCAATTGTAGGCGGTTCGTGTGTGGATCTCGTTAGCATATCGTCGCAAACAGGTGTGTAACTAACACCCTCTTTCTTAGTCTGGATCGGCAAAAGTCGAAAAGCTGAAATGCTGAAAATCGGTATTTTGTAGATTTGCGAGTGTGCGAATGCTCGTGAGGTAAATCGATTAATGTTTTTGGTAAGCTGCAAAATTTGGACTGCAAAGTGCATGATTTCTGTGCCCTCGATATTTTTGGGCTTAATGGGCCAAAATTGGAATGATGGGCCAACGGGCCCAATTCGGTAAGAACCCTCGGTACGTGACTCTGTTAGTACGTGAAAAGTAGGAATATGCATGAAAAACCCTAAAATAGATAAATTATTGAAATACCTTTAAAAGTAGAAAATTTTCAGTTTTACCCCTAGTAGATAAATTATCAAAATACCCTTAGGGTTAAATTGACCTAAATGCATGTTTGATCGTTGTTATTTATCGCATGCCATGTTGTTATTATCTCGATGCATGGGATTGGGATATTGACAGAGGAAGTACTGAAAGTGGCTTGTCCACGTCTCGGAGGATTTGCCTCAATTTATCGTTAATCGAGCAAAGAAGGTCAAGAATGTGGAGTGTTAATGGGTGGGTTGAGCTATTCCCCACATGGAGTGTAGGGATGGTACGGGTGGAGTGTAGTGGTTGGTGGGTTGAGTAGTCTCCCCAAATGGGCTTGCATATGTATTGATGTTGCATGTATTTTGAAATGGGCCTATGGGCCATACTGTTATTTGAATAAGGGGCTAAGGCCCAATTTATTGTAATCTGAAAAGGGCTCTGGTCCAGTACCACTGTTACCTGGATGGGCTTAGGCCCAATAGGCTTGAGCTGACTTGGGCTTTGAATGGGTTTTCCTTACAGATCGAGTTTCCCAAACTCACCCTTTTATTTTCATCCATGCAGAAATCCCCAACCATAGTGGGCTTGGAGTCGTGAGGGAATTCGAGTGGCCACCCGCTCGAAAGTTTGGTTTTCTTCCGTGAACTGGACATCCTATTATTTATGTTGAGGTTTGGGTTTTAAATGTAATAAGGCCGCTTAATTATTTTTGATGGTTTTAATATGTATTACTAAGATATGTATTACTTGATTTTAACTGTTGAAATTGGATAGCTTTAGGCGATTTTCAAAAAAAAAACAACAATTGATTTCAAAATAACACGACAACAAGCAAAGCTTCCGAATGAAAGCATTTTCCAAAATTAATCACTTTTCCTAAAATGACTTAATCAAATCGGTTTCTAGAAATATCCATGACGTTAAGGTGTGGCAATGGCGGTATGCATGTCAGGATTGGATCCGAAGGAGCTTGGTACTTAAGCAAATCGATGGACTCACCACCTCTTTTCCTGTTCCCTACCGGTGCATGCTTCCATTCACTTTAACCTATAAGGAAATTATCTTTTAAAACACTAAGTAAGTTTTTCTCGATTAACAATATAAAATGTTTTGAATGCTTCGATGTGGCATGTCGGATCCGGTCATAACGTCTGGGCCGGGTTTGGGGTGCTACATGGCATGTATAGGTTATATTGGTCATATTGACATGTAAATGTAAATGATTGTTGTAATCTAGCCATTGGAATGACTAGTGATGATTATGTTTTGGTACATGTATATATATGTATTTAAATTTACTTTATGGAGAAAACATAAGTGTTTCTTATTGATTGATTGAGAAAGGTAAGATTTAAGCATGAATGCATCTAATAATATATCATGTTAGGTGTTATAAATTGCTTGAATTCAGTACTTCGGCTGGTTGGTATTTGGATGTAAGTTTGGTGTAGGAATTTGATATGATTTTGGGTGAGAAATGAAGCTAGGAATGACTTTATTTTGTCCACATGAGCAGACACACGGGCGTGTGTCTAGACCGTGTGTGACACACGGCCTGGTACATGGGCATGTTGTTAGGCTGTGTGTCCTCACTGCACCTTAAATTCGAGAAAATAGAATGCTTAGAATTTAGCACATGGGAAGAGACACGAACGTGTGTCTCAGCCGTATGTGCTACATAGACTGGAACACGGGCGTGTGTCTTGGCTGTGTGAAACCTGCACCTAATTTTGAAAGAATTTAATTAACAACATGACTTAACATACGGGCGTGTAGCATGGCCGTATGCACAAGCCAGAGAGTTATACGGTGTCGAACACGGTCGGCAGCTCGGACGTGTCCTAGGGTCACACGAGCGTGTCCCTTAGACCACATGGTCGTGTGAGCCTTGTAACTTGGAAAAATTTTGAAATTTCATGAAAAATTTTTAGAGTTCCCGATTAAGTCCCGATTCGACTCTAAATCTCATATTGGGCCTCGAGGGCGCATTTAAGGGACATTATGAATAATTTCAAAAAGTGAATAGTAATTATTGTAAATAATTTGAAAATGTTTTGAAAGTTCCAGAAATACTCCGTAGCCTTGTTTCAGCGACATACACGGGTTAGGGATGTTACATTTAGTGGTATTAGAGCTACGATTTAATCGATTCTTAGACTAAATGTAGCATATGCGGAGTCTAGAAATACATGCCGTTATATAACCTGTGATAGTGTGATATCTCCCGACTCTGATGAAAAGTGTTTTACAAATAGACATAGATGCTTTCCAACCGAGCTAATTCTGATACTGCTAAAAGTGATACTCATGTGCCTGAGTAAAAATGTTAGTTATGATGAAACGAGACTCATAAAGACATGAAATAAATGTTTTATAGTGAACATGTTAATAATAAATGTTAAATGATATGTGTAATTATGAAAGTTAAATTTTAAGGCTTACGATCTCCACCCCCTCACCACTACAGTTTTTTACGATGAAACTTCACAAGATTTATATGGATTAAACTCATGAATGTGAAACTAAAGAGTTTAAAGGCTGAATGATTAACAATGTATTCAGGATTGAGAATGGGTTAGTATGTGACAGCCCAAAACAGACCCTAGCCGGGAAGTGGTTTCGGGACCGCTAAACCGAGTCACCGAAATGTTTGAATGTAAAATTTATTGTCTAGAATATGTAATTATGAATGTGTGAAAATTTCAAGTTCCGATTTAGCCGATTGCATGTGAATTCAGTTAGTAGGACTTGTGTGACACTTTTGAAAAGTGAAAGGCTAATCTATAAGGACCTAATAGTGCATGTAGTCAAAGGGGAGGACTTGCATGTCAAATTCCCCCCCCCAAGTTGTAGTGGCCGGCCATGACAAGGAATCATGGGCTAAACATGTCATGAAACATGTTTTGTTGGGCATTAGGGAGAAATAATAAACAAATAAGCATGGGTAATAAAGAAAGAAAAGAAAAAAATGTGAGTGTGAGTGTGAAACCCCATTGCCGTGTATTGTAGATGAAAAAAGAAAAAATTGTTCATCCAACCTTGCATTCTCTCTGACCGAAAATACTAGAGGAAGGAAGGAATTTTGCTTCATGTTTGTTTTGGAAGAGGATTAGGAAGAGGTTGGCTAAACTTGCATCAAGATTAAGGTATGTTTGAGATTGTGCCATGAAATTCATGCATGTTTTTAGTTGCTAGCTTGATGTTCTTGGTAGCCCATGGTTCAAATCTTTGCAATGTCATGGGAATGAAATTCGCCAAAGTAAATGTGGTGTAAATGCCATTGCATGCTAAATATCAAGCTTGATAATGATACATGTGATGGGGGATTGAGGACTCTTAGATTTTCTTTTAGCATTTTCGAATGAGATGCTAAGTTTTTGTTTAATCATGACCAAAATTATGGTGTTGTGATGTATTCGCCATGGTACATCCAAAAGTGTGATTTATGCTCATTGCATGGAAAGTAAGATTTGTGTTTTGAAATTTTGTTCGTGTTTAGTTACAATCAACTTGAGATTCGGCTCTAGCATATATATATGTATATATGTTGTACATGATGTATTGGTATGACATATATACTATTTCAAGGTGTATATTTGCTTGTGATGATGTTTCGATCATGAAGGAAATGATAGATGTGTATTGAGTTACATTATGGAATGCATTAGTTAGTAAAATGTATGCTGTTTTTTGGTGTGGTATAAAGTGTATAATTGGCCTCAACATGGACATGCATATTCGCCACATGAGGGGAAATTGGTGTGCATGCACTCGGTTAGAGGCAAGCATATTGATGCCTATTCTTGGCTTAGAAAATTCGCTAAGAGGAATATTAACTAATGTTTGAGTTCGACTCATGATTTCGTACATATGCGACTTTGATGCCAAATGAGTATATATATTGGCTAAGTACCTTGAATTCTCTTCGATGCTCAAATGATTAAATCAATTTATTTGTCAAATTAAGCTCAAGAGCGAGGGGAGCTAAATCGATAAAGGGAAGGAAAAAGTAGTCGAGTAGCCGTCGAAATCGCTCGACAACATCCAAGGTAAGTTCTTGAGTAATAGAGCTTAAATTTGAAATGATTAGATCATGTTTAAAGCAAATTAAAATCATGCTCTTTGTGTGTGGCTATTGAGCCGAAATTGCAAGTGTAAAAAGTGCCTTGTGTTTGAGTTTTGCTATTGAAAATGAAATACGGATGTGTCATAATTTATTGACAATTGTGCTCGGTTATTGAATGATGTCCGGCTAAGTCCCAAGGCTTTGTGCTAAGTGACTATATCCGGACTAGGATCCGAAGGCATTCGTGCGAGTTAATAAATCCGGCTAATCCCGAAGGCTTTGTGCAAGTTACTAAACCCGGTTAAGTCCCAAGGCATTCGTGCAAGTCGCTATAACCGGCTTCGTCCGAAGGCATTTGAGCGAGTCGTTATATCCGTTAAATTCAAGGTACGTGATTCTAGAATAAGCAATCTTGCTGTAAAATTTCAGTTAATGCGCTTGAGAAAAATTCCAGCAATGAGGTATGTTCATATGAGCTTGAATCGTTGATTCTCTTCAATAATATTCGCCAATGAGTAATGAGTTTCCGGAATGTGACTAAGGTGATCCCTTATGTATGATCATAGGGTTGAAATGTGAAATGAGTATGATATTGAGAGTTTGTACATATGAAATTATCCGTTAGCTTTATGAATGCTAAGCTTTTGTTGTGCTGGAATTTCTTGCTCAAACTTACTAAGCATAAATTGCTTACTCCGCTTCCTCTGTTTCTCTGTCTTATAGATTTTGCTCGTTAGCTATCGGATTCGGGATCCTTGAAGTCAAGTCATCCACACTATCAAAGCCCCCATTTTGGTACTCTTTTAGTTGAACTTTGGATATGGCATGTATAGGACTACCCTCGGTTGTTTTCAAGTGCTTTTGTGATGTATATATGTACGGCCATGCGAAAATGGTTCGTAAAAGTGAGTACGGAATTAGACCATTTGTGGTTTGTAATTTTATATGGTTTCATGATGTTATTATGGATTGAATGGGAGTGTTGGTCACATGATCAGCCATTGGAATGGCTAAACATGATCATAGGAGGACCTATGTATGACTAGACTATAGTTGGTCCATGGAAACTACAAAATAGGTAAGGCCTACCTTAAAACGGATGCTGCCAAGTTGCAGTGACGTGGATGTGAAAAATCACCAAAATTTGTAGGAAGGGTATTAAATTGTGAATAAGTTATGTAAACGAACCTTGACGAGTCTATTTTCATATGAAAGTAACGAAACGATCATATGAACAGTATACCGAGAGATATTAAAGTTCTCGTGAGACAGGGCCAGAACGGTTTCTGGGTCCCCTGTCGTGAATTTGAAAATTTACTATAAATTATCCAGAAATAATTAGAAGTCATGCCTTATATGTGCAGATTCCATTTTGAGTCTAGTTTCATTAGAAACAAACGGCACCAGTATTAAAGCCCTGTACAGAGAGATATTCAAGTTGTAACGCGCGAAGGTCAGCGTAGTCAACCCCTGTAACATGGGTGACTTTAACTAATAAACTGTACCAATTGGCCCGACCAAAAATTCTAGAAATAAATCCATGGATGGATATATGAGTCTAAATTCAGGGAAAATTTACGGAATCAGTTTCCGAGTTTTGAAACTCAAGATATGATTTTTAAGGCGACGGTGACGCAGTTTTCCAGCCTGTCTGGAAATGCCGAATTGGTCGGTACTTTAAGAGGATTTGTCTCGTTAACCCCTCGTGTCTGACACCGGCGATGGTCTCGGGTTCGGGGTGTTACATAGTAAGTAAAGACGGTATTAAAAGAGATATCAGATTTTTTTGAAGATTTTTCTGAATATGTGATGCCACTGTTAAGGAAGACGTTATTCATGAGTAATCGACTTATTCAGGTATGATATCTACAGAACGAATTAGCCGAAAATTTCTTCTGAATTGATTCTTTCAGTGAACTGAATAATGTAAGACTATTGATGACTTTATTAGTTAGTGGAATAGTTAAAAAATTGCAAAGACATTTAAATGCAGCTGTTATAATTGGGTATATTATAACAATCTCTTCTAGGTACTCCATAAGTTCTGTTATTTCAGGGCATATGAAATTGTTCATGTTTAGATGAAATATTTATCATATTGGAAGGCTGGCTAATTATATTAGATGGAATTATTGTAAATCCGGTTGATTCATGAATGGTATTGCTCTATCAAACTTGAGTTTTCTAATTAATCATGATCGATATAAGATTTGATGACAAGATTCATATGATATCATTTTCTACTTCTATTGATTGAAGCCCTAAATTGCAAATTATTTTTATTATAGTTGTTTCCACTGCATATGTGCGATATTACTTTTCGAGATTTTTCTCAAATATTATCAATTACTTTATTATTTAAACACGGTTTATCTGTGAAAGATATTCATTGGCCTGTGGTAATTACATTTATTATCGTTATAAATATTGACTCGATCATGAAGTTTGGTGATAGAGATCACATATTATAGAAAATGTATTACTGCGTTGGTTATTATTGGGGCCACTTTCGGTTTTTCCTCTTCTAATTTGAGGTACACAATTGATATTGAAGTGATTCTTTATCTATACAGTTGAAATGTCTGTCATATTATAGCACTATGGTTTTAAATCTATCTGATGGCTGTGGCTTTGGAAAAACTCAAAGCTTCAATGTTAATAATTAAAATATCTACATTGATGACCCAGATATTACAAAAAAGAGGTAAGATTTGAATGGACCTATAAATATCAGTAAAGTTTTGACCAGTTGGAAGCTCTGTTGATCAAAGTATTAATTCTGGTTCAGCCTGAATTGGGTAAGGAATTTGTTATTACAGTGATGTACTATTGAATGAGACTAGACTGTGTTTCGATGCAATAAGGCAAAGTAATAGCTTGTGCTTTCAGACAGTTAAAAACCACATGGAAAGAATTACCCAATACATGATCTAGAATTGACATCTATTGTTTTTGTATTGAAATATGACAACATTACTTGTTTGGTGAAAAATATCACATATTCACCAATTATAAAAGTTTGAGGTATCTGATGTTGCAGAAAGATTTGAATCTGAGATAGCGTATGTGGCTTAAATTGTCAAAATATCTATATATATATATATATATGATTTGATAATTGAATATCACTCGGAAAGAGTGAATGTGATTGCTGAGTATAGAGCTAAACTGATGTTTCTACAATAGATCAGTAAAACTCAGAAAAGTGATAATGAGTTCTAAGTTAATTAAGTACACTGTGAATTAATTTCTGATTCAGAATTTCAGAATAGATCTAATAATTGTCTGTTATTTAGAGACAAATTCTGTGTACTCAAGAATTTAGAGCTAGTACAGAAAATTTTACATGACTGATCACAGTGGTACTATGTCTGTTGATCTGGAGAAGGATAAAATTCATAACGATTTAAGAAAGATGTATTAGTAGCCCGGAATGAAAGGTGGTGCTTATCTATATTTAAATGCTTGGTGTATCAACAAGATAGAGATGATACGTTTAAGATGGTTATAGTCAGTGAAAATACCGAAATGGAAATGGGACAAAGTTACTATGAATTTTACATCAGGATTCTCCCTGTCTATGAAAAAGGAAAAAAAATACTATTTGCGTAATTATCGATTGTTTGACGAAGCCTGCACATTTTATCCTAGTATGAATGGATTTCTCATTTAATAGATTGTTTCAATTGTCTATTTTTGAGATTGTCAGATTATATGATGCGCTAGTTTCTGTTATTTCTGATAGATAACTACAATTGATATTTCGATTATGAAACAAGTTACAAGAAGCTTTGGGTATACGGTTACATTTTAGCACTGTATTTCTTTCTCATACGGATAATCAATCTGAACATATGATTCAGATTTTTGAAAATATGTTTCGATGTTGTATTTTAGAATTTGAAGGCAATTGAAAAAGAAATATTTTCCATTAGCTAAATTCATATATAGTAACAGTTAATAGTCAAGTATAAAATTTTTACCGTACGAAACTTTATATGGTGTAACGGTGTTTTGGACTGAGCCCAAAGAGAAAAGATACATGTAGTTGGTTTGATTCATTGAAACCAAAGAAAGGTGAAAGTGATTTGAGACAGTATAAAAAATAGTATTTGATCTTCAAAAATTCGATGTGGATCTAAGACGAAAAGAAATAGAGTTTTAGATTGGCGACATGATATTTTTGAAAGTTTCGCCATGGAGGAAAGTTCTCCAATTTGACCGTAAAGGGAAATTAAGTCTATGGTTTATCGGGTTATATAAGATTATTGAAAAGAATTGGGCCTAATGCGTATTGATTGGTAATATTATCAGAGCTCTACAGAATTCACAATGTTCTTATGTGTATATGTGTTATGACAGTATCTACCAGACCCATCATCTATTATTACTTTGATAAATGTTAAATTTAACCTGACACGACTTACAGTAAGAGATTGATTGAAATTCTGGCACTTGAAGAGAAAAACTGAGAAATAGAAAGGTAGCATTAGTAAAAGTTCTTTGAGAATGACATGATATAGAAGGAGCTACCTAGGAACTGGAGGAAACTATGAGAAAGTAATATTTGAATCTCTTTACTGGTAAAATTTTTGAGGATGAAAATTCTTTAAGGGGGAGAGTTGTAACAGCCTATTTTTCAGTGAAATCGGAACAGTGGTTTCAGGACCACAAATCCGATCTGAAAGTAAAGTTTATTTTTATTTTAATACATGGTCTGTAATGTGTTAGAAATGTCATGTGAAAATTTTGATAAGAAAATTCTACCAATTATGATTTTATTTACGGAAATGATCAAATTGCATAAAATGCAACAGTTGAATTCTAGTAGCTAGAATGATTAAATAGCTATGAAATCAAAACTTGAGGTCCTTATATGGTAATTAGACCATTAATAAAAAGTTGGTAGATATTTTTGGATTATTCATCTATAGAAAATTAGAAAAAGGCTAAGGACTAAATTAGAAATTAAAATTATTAAAGATGATAAATTAATTAAATAGAAATAAAAATCATTTATATCATCTTCTTCCCCAAAATATTCCATGTAAACCCTAAGAGAGAGAGAAAAAATTTTCTTGGCCAAATTGGGTAAGTTTTCTTGTCCCATTTTAGTAATTTTGATATTTTTGAAACAGGGATAGCTTAATCTATCTATTTGGGAGATCAATTTGAAGAGTTATCAAAGTATGGAAATTAGTTCATGGATGTATATGCTGAAAATTAGAAATTTATGGTAGAAAATGAAAGGTTGTTGATAGATAAACAACTTTTACAAAGCGATTTTTGATGAAAACATAATTTGGGGACTAAAATATAATGTTGTGAAAATTGAAGAAAAAAATCTAAAATTTATAATAAATATGTGCTGTAAATTCTATATTGAAATTTTGGTTAAGCTTGGAATATGGAGTAAATTGCATAAATTTTATTTTTTGAGCTTAGGGATAAAATGAGAATTTATGGAAAAGTTAGGGGCAAAATGGTAATTTTACCTTGGATGTAAATTGAGTCCACTTGAATATGAAATGTGATAAATTGATATAAAATTTACTCGTATAGATCCGGATAGACCAAATTTGGAGCTAGAATGAGGAAAGAGGAAAATGTCGGATTAGTAGATTTTACGTACACGAACATTGTCGAGGTAAGTTTGTGTAACTAAATTGTGTATATTTATATGCTTGAATTAAATGTTGTGTTTATGAATTGTAGAAATATTATATATATGACATTGAAAATATATCTGACAAAGCCCGATCAATAATAATGCTGATAAATGATAAATGATAAAAATGTTACTTATGTGCTTGAAATATGTAATCGATGGATATGTGATTTCTTGAAATGAATGAGGTCCTGTATTTGTTGCTGATGGGATTTAGCTAGGACGAGTAATCCTATTGACTTCATTATAGAAATGATTTAGCTTGAACGGTTAATCTTGATATAAGTCCTCTCTAGCATATGTTATGGATTGGATTTAGTCCAGACAGTTAATTCAGATCAAGCTCCTTAGAACATATGTCATAAAAAAGATTTAACCTGGACTGGTAATCCTGTTGTATACATGTGTGGCTCGAGAGTCTACACTCTGAAGTAGTACCTTATGGGTACCATTGAATATGAATTGACGGATACTAATTTGTACACCTTGAGTGTACTACCTGTGTATCCATCGATATTTCAAATAAATTCAATGGGTGACAATCCAGACATGAGACGATATGAATAATAAAATGAGTTATTACACGTATCCGTCTGAAATACAAGAAAATGATGATACATGATAAGTGATATATGAAAGTATGAGATGATGAAATTTGTACATGGAATTTATTTGATGAATATGTTCATTCTTAATTATAGATTTGTCCACCTTGAGTGTACTACTTGTATGACATTGATATTTCGAATGATATGAGTAAAGTTCTGACATGAAATAATTTGAACTCGAGATGAACTATTATGAAATTATACTTGTAATATAAAGAGATGATTTATACATGTTAAATGAATACATGTTGCGAAAAGCATATGTGCATAGAAACTTGATTGTTGTTGAGCCCATATATGTTTTGATGTTATTATGGAATATATCACTAACAAGGGCAATGAGAATTTTTGTAGGGCTTGAGGTCAAATTGATTGAATATGTCTTACATAGTTACCTCAAAATATAATGAATGGTAAGTTAAGTACCATGTTATACGGACTTACTAAGCATTTTATGCTTACTTAGTTTTATTTCCCTGTTTTAGAGTAAATCGGAAGCTTGTTGGATTGGAAGCTTTGCAGAGATCACTTACACTATCCATCGACCCATATGTCGGTACAATATGGTAAAGTAATTATGGTTACAATGACATGTATAGGTTATATTGGTCATATTGGAATGTAAATGTAAATGATTGTTGTAATCTAGCCATTGGAATGGCTAGTGATGATTATGTTTTGGTACATGTATATATATGTATTTAAGTTTACTTTATGGAGATAACATAAGTGTTTCTTTTTGATTGATTGAGAAAGGTAAGATTTAAGCATGAATTCATCTAACAATATATCATGTTAGATGTTATAAATTGCTTGAATTCAATGCTTGGGTTGGTTGGTTTTTGGATGTAAGTTTGGTGCAGGAATTTGTATGATTTTGGGTGAGAAATGAAGCTAGGAGTGGCTCTATTTTTTCTACATAGGCAGACACACAGGCGTGTGTCTAAACCGTGTGTGACACGACCAGGTACATGGGCATGTGGTTAGGCCGTGTGTCCCCTGCACCTTAAATTCGAGAAAACAAAATGCTCAGAATTGAGCACACGGTTAGAGACACGGACACGTGTCTCAGCCGTGTGTGCTACACGGACTGGAACACGGGCGTGTGTCTTGGCTGTGTGAATCCTGCACCTAATTCTGAAAGAATTTACTTAACCACACGGCTTACCATATGGGCGTGTGGCATGGCCATGTGTACAAGTAAGAGTGTTACACGGGGTCGAATATGGCCTACAGCACGGGTGTGTCTTAGGGTCACACGGGCGTGTCTCTTGGATCACACGGGCATGTGAGCCTTGTAACTTGGAAAAATTTTGAAATTTCGCGAAAATTTTTTAGAGTTCCCAGTTAAGTCCTAATTTGATTCTATAGTTTATATTGGGTCTCGAAGGTCCATTTAAGGGACATTACGAATAATTTCGAAAAGTGAATAGTAATTATTGTAAGTTATCTGAAAATGTTCTAAAAGTTTCAGTAATACTCCGTAACCCTTTTCTGGCGATGTACATGGGTTAGGGGTTTTACATATATTGTATAAACTTACTAAGTATTTTATAGACTTACAAGTGTTACTACTTTTCTGTAGATTTTGGACATTTGGAATGTATCAATCAGATTATCAAGAAGCTCACACCTACCGTCTCCCATTTCGATAGACTTTTGATGTTTTGAACTTGGTTACTTGTAGCATGTATATAGGATGTTTTGATTTGTTTAAGTGAATGTATATGTTTTGGAATGTATATGTTGATATGTAAGTTTATGGAGATATCCTTATATGATGAATGACTTAAATGTCAAGTTGGGTAATCTTTAAGTTTAAAGGAAATGACAACTTTTGGAATGGTATTATGCATGTGAATTGAATTATGGTAGGAAATAGTTCAAGGCTTTGGCATGAATTGTAATAAATTTGAATTTATTGAATTGTTGCTGCCAATGGGGGCATATTGATTAAATGTTTAAATGATTAGGTGAATTGGTGTTTTGGCTTTAAAATATGTATGTTTTTATGTTGGTTTGAATAGCATGAAATGACAATATAGGTCACTTTGTGTGAATGATATGAATGTAACAACCCAATTTTCAGTGGTGTCGGAAACAGTGGTTACAGGACAACAGATCTGACAATAAGTTCATAAATATTATTATTTAATATTTACGAGACAATTATATTGTTAAAATAAATTTTGAATTGGTAAATTATACTACTTGAAAGAATAATTAGGTTCAAGTAGTATAATCTTAAAGTCAATTGGTTTTAGAAAATGAGGTATCAGGACCTCGTTTCCATAAATTGAGCCGTTAATATTTTAATAAATATTTACAGAGTATAATTAAGGTTGTACTAAAATTTCGTTAAGAAATTTTAACGCTTAATTAGTTAATTAAAGAAAAATGACTAAATTGAAAAGGGAAAATATAGAAATTATAGTATTTAAGTGATTTAATAGCTTGATTATTAAATTATAAAGGATCAATGAAGTAAATATTCCTTAACATTAATTTTGGACGGCATTATGGATGAAAACTATTAAATATTACATGATCTAATGACAAAATGGGAAATTTTATAAAATTAAAACAAAAATTAAAGGAATGAAAAGACATTTCTTCTTCATTTTTTCTTTCTATAGTCGAAACACCATGAAATCTTATGTTTGAAGGTTCGACTAATTCACCTCTTGCATTAGTAAGCTTTCAGTTCCGTTTCTTATAATTTTTATGTTTTTGGGATCATTTCAACTAGGTCCAGCTAGCCCGTACCTTCATTTTTTATTCTGTTAAAAATTTTGGAAGTTTCCATTGATGAAAATTGAATGTTTTGATGAATACCATGTATTTGGAGCTTTGATTATGCTATTTGATGAATTTGTAAAGTGATTTTTGTTAGATTTTGATTTTAGGACTAATTGTGAAGATGTAAAAATATTAAGATTTGTTAGTGAATTTTATTTTTATTAGGGACTTTTTAAGGGCCTAGTATATTTGGATAAATTATTAATTTGAGAAAAATGGTAAAAGTTTAAGGTAATTGTGTAATTTTGAAAAAAGGGTACTAATTGTAAATTGGTTTGGAAATGAAATATATGTTGATAAATGAGAAATTTTACATTTTAGATTAAGATCTCGTAGATACTCGTGGAAAAGGAAAAATAACAGAATAGTCCCTGAACTTTTGCAACTACTACAATTTAGTCCAGGTAAGTTCGTACGGTTTAGAATTTTATATCAATATGAATTATTGAGTAGATTATCATTGAAAAACTTCTATATTTATTTTTAATTTTGGATTATGAATAGTAAATTGAGATATATTATTAATTTTGATACTCGGTTTGGATTGAACGCGAGATTAGAGTACATTCGTGCTTTGGCATATTACAGGGGTTTGGAGTGGAGATGGTATTGGAGGGAGGTATCGGTATATTACCCAAGTAAACTGAGATTCAACATTTGTTGCAAACTCTCGTGTTATACTTTTTGTTTGGCATGCTTCGGGTGAATCAGCTCTTATGAGCTTCTGTTGGCAAGTTTGGGAAGACTAGGTCTTATGAGCTTCTGTTGATGATGTACTCTTACCCGTAATTTGTTAGTAAGGTAATCTATTTAATGAATTTGAAAGGTATGCTATTTATTTCACATTGATCTGAATATGGATGAATGCATCGACTGAAGTTGTGAATGACAGGGAGTTCTCTTAGATGATTATTATTGTTTGAATTATTATAATTAGTTCGGTAAGATTTATCATTTAATACGTCAAACTTATTAAAATTCATTAAGCTTACTTGTGTTGTTTAATGTCATTATATATTCTCGGTAGGTTGGACAATCGGATCGGCACTCAAGTCATACTATCTATGTAACACCCCTAACCTATATCCGTCACCGGAATAGGGTTACAAAGCATTACCTAAACTTTTAGAACATTTACAAATAATTAATGTTAATTACTATTCATTTACCAAATTTATTCATAATGTCCCTTAAAAGGACCCTCGAGGCCCAAATCAAGTAATAGAATCGAATTGGGATTTAATCGGGAACTCCAAGAATTTTTTGAAAAATTTTTAAAATTTTCCTAGGTACCGGGCTCCCACACCCGTGTGGTCTAGGGACACGCCCGTGTGACCCTAAGATATGCTAGTGTGCATGCCGTGTTCGACCCCGTGTAACTATCTGACTTGTACCACACGGCTAGCCACATGCCCGTGTGAGTAGGCCGTGTAATCAATTTAATCTTCAAAAATTAAGTGCAGGGTTTACATGGCCAAAACACACTCCCGTGTTCTAGGCCATGTAGCACACACGGCTAAGACACACGCCCGTGTTTCTACCCGTATGCTCAATTTTGAGCATTCTATTTCTTGAATTTAAGATACAAGGGACACACAGCCTAACCACACGCCCATGTACTAGGCCGTGTGTCACACACGGTCTAGACACACACCCGTGTGTCTGCCCTTGTGGACAAAATAAAGCCATTTCTAGCTTCATTTCTCACCCAAAATTTTACCAATAACCTGCACCAAACTTACATCCTAATACCAACCAATAGAAGAATTGAATTCAAGCAAAATTTAACATCTAATATGATACGACATTGCATACATACATGTTTAAAATCTTACCTTGGTTTAACATAAACATAAACATAAAACATCATTTGATCATTCCTATTTAACACATAAGAGTTTATCATAACGTTATACTATATAAATACCAAAATATACCATTACTAGCCATTCCAATGGCTAGATTACAAATAACATTTTCAAGGCATCTATAGCCAAGTTAGCCTATACATGCCATTATACCAAAATAAGTTTACTATTTATACCAAAATAAGCTTGTGGATAGTGTGATGATGCTCCAACCGATCTCCAACCTTTACGAGCTTCCAAGCACTATAAAACAGAGAAAAGTAAACCTAGTAAGCATTATATGCTTACTAAGTTTGTATAATTGAAATTAAACTTACCAATCTCATTTATTAAAATTAAGCATATAATAACATGTTTCCATTAACTTGGCAAGATTACTTAAACACATGCATTCAATCAAACATGTTAGTCATAAATTTTTTACATAAATCAAGTAAACATAGATGAGCTCATCATACTATACTCTTTCAAAACATTATTCTTTTCATCTCATAACTCTCATATCATGTCAATTATTTTATCTGTTGAATCATGGAAATTCTGATGGATACTCAGGTAGTACACTAAAGGTGTACAATTCAATAACCAGTCAGTTTATATTCAAGAGTACCTATTAGGGCACTTAATCAAAGAGCACACTCTTGAGCCATATATCATATATCAGGATTGCCAGTCCAGGCTAAATCCTTTCTATAACATGTGCTCAAAAGAGCTTAATTAGGATTACCAGTTCAGGCTAAATCCTAATTATAACATATGCTCGAGAGGGATTATAACAGGATTACCCATCTAGGATAAATCCTATCTGTAATCAGGTTAATAGGATTACTCATCCGAGCTAAATCCTATTAGCAAAAAATGCAGGACCTCCTTCAATAAGTGAAATCACATTTATCCATCGAAATCCAATATTCAAACGAAAATCAACCCTTTTAAACCATTACAAACATGTATTCATTTCTTTATTATAACTTTTAAATTAATTCACATAAATATAAAATACATTCCATGCCAACAAAACATTCAATTTAATATATTTACAAGCTCAATTTAGTTACACGAACTTACCTCGACACTTGTTCGCGTATATAAATCTACTAATCCGAAACTTTTTCTTTTCCTTAGTCTAGCCTCGAATTTGTGTTATCCGGATCTAGATAAATGAATTTAATCATAAATTTATTACATCTCATATTTATTTGGACTCAATTTACATACTAGGCAAAATTACCATTTTGCCCTTAAACTTTCTATAAATTCTAATTTCGTCCCTAGGCTCGGGAAATGAAATTCATGCAATTTACTCCTTATTCCAAGCCTAACCAGAATTTCAATATACAATTTACAGCACAAATATTCTATAAATTTTAGAATTTTTCTTCAGTTTTCACAACTTTACAAATTAGCCCCTAAATCATGCTTTATCAAAAATCACTTTGTAAAAGTTGTTTGTCTATCAACAATCTTTCATTTTCTATCATAAATTTCTAATTTTCAACATATTCATCCATGACATAATTTTTATACTTTGATAACTTTTCAAATTAATCCCCCTAATAGATATATTAGACTATTCCGGTTTTATGTCGACTAGCAGCAAAAAATTTTAGCGTGTTTTCTCCAAGATTCTTACGATTTCTTTTCTTGTTTTTGCATTTCGTGTGTCTGCCTTATATTCTTTTGAATATTATGGCAGTAATGGGGGTTTGAGTGTGTCCATGATTATTGTGGTTGATTCTCATTTTGTCGAGTGGAGCAGTAGACGGTGTACGGTTCCTCTAGTTTGACGTGAAGGGGCTCTGGCAAAGTCAATCGATGGGACGGGGACTTTTTGAAGTGTTTTCTTATTTTTGATGGTGATATTTGTCTGTTTCCTTTTTCATTTTATGCTTTGCTTTTCTACGACGTCATTATATGATTTTGGTTTGGTTCCTGTTTTGTATGGTTTTGTAAATTTTACTAAAACATCTATCAAGGGACCCACGGTGGCCATAATTAGTCCCTCAGTTTTGACTTTTCTACGTCTTCTTTGCATGGATTTTTAGGCCCTAACATTGATTTTTTTGGAATCTTTTCGATTATTTTTTTGCATGCACAAGGTTTCTTGTCTCTTTACGTGATTAGCTCTTATCTGGGTTATTCCTAGCTCGAGTTTTTGTCTCCTCCCTGGAAGGGGTGGTTTCTTTATGTCTTTTTGTTGGTTCATTTTTCGTCTCTTTGACTAGTTTCCGGCGTGATTTGGTTTTTCTCCCACGTTTTCCTGGTAACATGTGTTATATTCTTCTTTATTTGACTGTATTCTACCCTGTTATTTGGTGTTTTCGTGTTCGTGGTGGGTTTTAGCTTTTTTCTTACTATTTTCGTTTCCTCTATTTTTTTTTATTTTTGGTTTTAGTTAGGGTGCCTTTTGAGAACTGGCTCTAGGGTTGCGTGGTGTCCGGAGGTCCTTTCATGGTATCCTCGTTGTTTCGAATGCTTGCTGGTTCGAAAGGGAGTGATCTTGAATAGTGACAATGCGCACAATGGCTAATGACATAAATGCGATGCTCGAAAGATTGCTATTTTTGAAAAAAGAGCATCTTTAAGTGAAGAGGAGAGTACTGGACAATGTTTCATCTTGCAAAACGATGGATGACGACCAGCCCAGCAAAAAGTAATGAAGATCCTATGCTGGAATTGTCATGGAATTGGAAACGCTGTTACAATTTGCGAATTAAAGCAACTCCTCATTGCAAATGATCCGGAGGTTATTTTTTTGCATGAGGCTAAAGTGCAAACCAACAAATTTCCTTATATTCAAAGCAAGTATAGGATGGAGGGTTGCCTGGCAGTTAATGCTCATGGTAAAAGTGGTGGACTGGTTATGATGTGGAAGGAGGGTACTACAGTTGAGATCCAAAGCTACTCTTGCAATCACATTGACTCTTTAATTCATGATGAAAATGACAAACCCATTTGATTCATTGGATTTTATGGGAATACCGATCCTAACAATAGGAAGAGATCGTGGGATATGCTTAAGAGGGTGGGAAGATCAGTGAAAGAAAAGTAGATTATTGGAGGCGATTTCAATGCCATAGTAGACAATTCAGAAAAAGAAGGTGGTAGAAGGAAACCGCAGGCCCTGATGGATGATTTCCGTGAGGTTATTGATGAGTTATCACTGGTAGACTTGAAAACAGACAATAGGTGGTTTACATGGGTCAATAATCGAGAGGGCACCACGATGGTCAAAGAAAGACTTGATCGTTTTTTGATTTTAGCAAGTGATGTGGACATCTTCTCATTCATCGAAACTAAGGTTATTCTCTAGTCAAACTCTGACCATGATGCGATTGTGCTTGATAATAAGGGTCGAAAGCCTAGAGAAGAGCAGAGGGATTCTAGACTTATGTTTAGATATAATATCTACTGGGCTAAAGCGACGGAAGTGAAAAATATCATTAAAAATTCTTGGAAGATGGATATGGAGGACATAATGGATAAGATAGAGAATGTGGGCTATGACTTGGGTTCATGGCAGTTTAAGAGGTACAAGAGGATGAGCAGACAGATTGATGCGCTAAAGTCCAATATTAATAGGCTTATTGATAGATCTGAGAAAGTGTACGATGGAAACAAAATTAAAGCCATGAGATTAAAGCTAGGGAAACTATTGGACAGAGAGGAGTAGTACTGGGCACAAAGATCAAGAGTTAACTAGCTTAAAGAGGGGGACAGAAATACTAGGTTATTTCACGTGAGGGCAACCAGTAGAAAAAAGAAGAACAGAATTGAAAGGCTAAAAGATATGCATGGCTACTGGAGGGATAATTCCAAAGATATTTGTGAGGCTGCCAGGGAGTATTTCCAAAATATATTTGAGTCAACATTACATATTGATGAATCATTAAATCTTGACTGTATTGATACTTATATTTCAGGAGAGATGAATGACAGATTAACCATGGCGTTCACAGATTATAAAGGCTTTCAAGCAAATGGATCCAAGGAAAGCCTCGGGCAACGATGGCCTATCCAAAAATTTCTACAAAGAAAATTAGGAGGTGGTGGGTGATGATATTATAAAGCAATGTCATTAAGTCCTGAGGGGAGATACAAGTGGAATGTCTCAATGAGACCATTATTTTCCTTATCCCTAAAATCAAAGAGCCTATTGATATGACTCATTTTCGTCCAATTAGCCTGTGCAGGGTGATATACAAAATTGTTGCTAAAGTTCTTGCGAATCAGTTGAAAGACACTCTCCCGATGTGCATTAGAAAAAATCAAAGCGCTTTTTATAACACCCCTATAACCCGTATCCGTCGCCGGAGTGGGTTATGAAGTGCTACCAATTCAAAACACTACATTTGTACAATCACATTTACATAAGTTCATTAGCAATTATATACATAGCCAAACAAAAATCAAAGATTCAGACTTATACCGACATTCAAAAGTTACCATATTCGCATGGCTTATATACAACAACATCTCAAAACATCATTCATCTATAGTCTATTCTATACATGCCATACTAGATCCAAAACATAATAGTACCAAAACGATAGATAGTGTGATGAGTTGCTGACGATTCCCGAGTAAGTGGCTAGAGTCAACGATCTATACAACAAAGAAACATAACAAATAGAGTAAGCTTTCATAAGCTTAGTAAGTTTTAGGCAATGCAAACAAATAAACTCAATTATACTTTGATCATTCAATTTCTCAAGAGGCCATTTTCTAGATATATTGCCATTTGGTCGAATATACACAAGCACATAATGCACATTTAGCAATTTTATTTCACTTAATATGAATTCATATAACATAAATAAATCAAATACTTTCACATACTTTGACCGAATGTATCATGATCATAGATATAGTTATGTCATTTATTCACATATGTATCACATTATACACTTATGATTCAAATCAATTCAAACCCACATATAAGTACATAATACGTACCTGGCCAACTTACCTTATTGAATGTATTCATTTTCCGTTCTAACACGAGATATCTTAGTCTTTGACTTTTATCAAATCACCGGCATTTAGCCTGCTAGGCTCGAAGGCCCGAATAGTATCTCACCGGCATCATAGCCTGCTAGGCTCAAAGGCCCGAATAGTATTTCACCGGCATCATAGCCTGCTAGGCTCAAAGGCCCAAATACTATTTCACCGGCATCATAGCCTGCTAGGCTCAAAGGCCCGAATAGTACTGTACAATATTCAAATCAACAATTTTCATATAACACAATCACACCAAATTAGGTACTAGCATCATTCGAATATATCATCCTACATTTTATTCACTTTTATTACATTTCATCATTCACACTTATCATTTGATAGTTTACACATAACATCTCACTCATATTCATCTAACACTTATCATTTAATCATAAAAGCATATCACATTTTTACTTCTATAATATATTTGCCATTCGGCCATATACATACATTACAAGTAATACTTAATTCTCATAATATGTCATGTCATTATCGAATATTATTTATGTTTAACTACTTAAAACTTACCTCGAATATTTTCAAACAGTCTCGGATTGGCTATTCAACTACTTTCCCTTTTCCCTTGTCCAACCTTGGTTCTCTATGCTCTTGAGCTAATTCAAACAAATTTAACTTATTAAAGTTCCATCATGCTAGCTTATGGCCGAATATGACAAGAAATTTAATAGGTCATATAGCTACTTTTTAGCTCAAATACAAAATGGTCATACACATTTTTAATCACATTAAGCAATTTAATACCATTAATTTAACATTTCCTCATGTACACCTTTATGACCGAATACACATATCAAATAAGTAAATTACCTTAACACGTAACCCACATAGCCAAGTTACATATAACCCTAATGACCGAATATGAATATCACCAAAATTTCTATGACTTAACCTTTAGCCTTCATAGCCGAATATTCATTGTATACCTAATTCACATACACAAACACAAAACTCATATGGCTTATCATATTTTCATATACATATTTTAACCTTATAGCCGAATATATAGCTTATCAAATAGATATTTATTCACATTTCCTTAACACATATTGATCAACTAGTTCATGCATTGTCCTTTGGCACATTCGGTCATTAAAGAAATAACCTATTTAACATTCAAGCATTTTACACTAAAATTTCTCCCAAGGCCAAATTCATATACAATCTTTAATATTCATACAAAGTTTTTATTTTAAATAATTTATACACACACTATTAACCTAATATCAATTAACTAAACACTTTAACAAATTTTTCTTTGACTATACACACATTCGGCAATCACAAAGACAATTTAACAAACCTTAAATTCAACTTATAACAATATATACTCAATATTCAAAGCATCCACACCAATTTATTATCCAATCATCCATATCCAAATACACATATTTCTTTCATTCATTCTTAACAAAAAATTTATCAACCCCATTCCATCATTTTAAAATGCAAATATTACACAAATGTTTTCTAAATTCACATTCGGCAACTACACATACACACAAGCAGATTTTTTCCTATCATCCAAACCACCTATATGAACATTTAACTAGCTCAAACTTCACCCATCCATAATTACTCATTAAAACATAAAGACAACAACCATTTTCCTTAAATTCTTCCATGGCCGATTACTCATATCACCACATAATTAAGGGACTTAGTAACTAGCTTAAAATATGCTAAAATTTCAAGAACTAACATGACTTACTTACCTTAATTCAAGCTTAAAGGTGACTGAATGGCTTATTCCCTTTTCTTTCCTTAAGATTCGGCTAAGCTAAGAAAGAAGATGAACAAAACATTTTTTTTGTTTTTCCTTTTTACCAACTTTTCTTATTTTAGTTAATTTTCTTTTATTTCATAATTTAGGCCATTAACTATTATAATATTAATATATAACGTATATATGGCTATTCAACCATCATCATGGCCGGCCACTTACTTAAAAATAGGGAATTTGACATGCAAATCCCCATATTTTAAGCCATGCATATTTGGCTACTACACTTCAACCTATCACATTTTTAACATTTCTCACATAAGTTCTTTTTAATTAATTCCACATTCAAATGATAAAATTAAAACATGATACTTTCACACATGCACTTTCACATATAATAAGCATAGAATATAACATTTAATTATTTTTGTGACTCAGTTTTGTGGTCCCGAAACCACTTCCCGACTAGGGTCAAATTAGGGCTGTCACACTTTGTTCCCGGACGGATGATTCACGACAATGTCTTGATCACTCACGAGTTGGTTCACTATCTTCAAAGTGTTAAAAATGGCCCTAATAAAGGCTTTGTGATCAAGCTTGATATGAGCAAAGCCTACGACAGAGTTGAATCGAATTTTATCGAAAAGGTTATGAAAAGAATGGGCTACGCAGAGGCTTGGGTGACTAAAATTATGAGTTGTGTTCATTCGGTTCGTTACATGGTCAAATGCAACTTAACCCTTTCTAATACTATTGTGCCAGGAAGGGGACTTAGACAAGGGGATCCTCTTTCTCCCTATCTTTTTCTCTTTTGCATGGAAGCTTTTTCTAAGATGTTAATTCAAGCTCAAAACAATAATAAGATTAAAGGAATTCGGTCTAGCATCAATGGACCACGTATTAATCACTTATTTTTTGCCGATAACACACTTCTATTTATTCGTAACAAAAACAAGGATGTGGAGGAGATGGTCAATATTTTAATGAAATTCTCAGGCGTATCGGGTCAAAAAATTAATGATGATAAATCCATGATCATGTTCAGCCAAAAAAATCCTTTGGTTCAAAGACACCTTTTTTGTCTTAAGCTTAGGATGAGAATGGTTGACCAACTTGATAATTATCTTGGGTTACCGTTACCTATTGGTAGAAAGAAATCACTTACTTTTACTAACATTTTAGATCAGTGTGATTGCAGGATCAATGGCTGGTTGAAGCGGCTTCTATCTTAGGGAGGAAAAGAGATTTTCATCAAAGCCATTACTCAGACTATCCCAACCTATGGCTTTTCTGTCTTTCTTGCTCCAAATGGTATTATCAAGAAATTACATTCGAAAATGTGTAAGCAATGGTGGACGAATAATGAAAAAACTCGGGGTTGGGTCATGCTGGCTTGGGAGCGTATGTGCTATCCAAAAGGAATGAGGGTATCGATTTTTGGGACTTGTATTTGTTTAATATTGCCCTCCTTGGTAGGCAAGTTTGGAGGCTTATGTAGTTTAAGGATACTCTATGTTTTAAGGTGCTGAGCGCGAAATATTTCCTGGAGGGTGTTGTGCTTAGACCAAAATATTGTGAAAAACCATCTTTTACTTGGTCTAGTATTGCTAAAGCGATAGATGCCCTCAAGGATGGCTTTCTATGGAAAATTGGGGATGGCAACTCTATTGATATACGATGGGATCACTGGGGTATTGAAGGTCTCAATGGGGATTCAGTTTGTCGGTCACGGTTAACAAATGAAGAAAGAAAAATCAAAGACTTGTGGGACCACAATAATAGGAGGTGGAAAACGGACAGGGTTATGGAATTTTATGGCAAAAACATGGGGGATCTTATTTGCAATTTACCCATTCTCCATAATGGAATAAATGATAGCAGAACGTGGATTCAAAACCCTCATGGAGTATATACCTCAAAATTTGCTTATTCATGGTTATTACTGAGAAGAATCGGTTTCGGTCCCCATAAATTGATTTGGAGAATTATATGGAAGTTAAAAATGCTTCCTAAAATTAAGGTCTTTAGTTGGAGAATTTTCCATAATATTCTGCCTACCTACGACGTATTGCACGTATCCATTAAGAGTTCTCGACTACTTGTCCCAGATGCAACAGCAGGAAGGAAACACCCATGCATGCTATGAAAGATTGCCATAAAGTTCGAGAGATCTTCATGATCAGTGGGTTAAACAATAGGCTGATTGATGGTAGACACGTACAGTGCATCGACTGGTTGGAAGGTGTTCTTTGAGAGCTTGACAAAAAAAACAGCTGTCAATTTTTTCACTCTCCTCTGGAACTGCTGGAATGATAGGAACAAACTGGTATTTCAAGGGAAGGAAGATAGGGCCATGGTGGTGTGCGAAAGAGCACAGACTCTCAGCAAAGATTTCCAAATCTTTAACCTAGTAGAGCCTCCTGTTATCCCCTCAACTTTGATTTATAAAATTTGGACGAAACCCTGAAATGGTGTTATTAAAATTAACGTCGACGCTGCAGTTGTGAATGGGAATGTTGTGTAACAGCTCGATTTTGGGCCTAGTCAGAACAGTGGTTTCGAAACCAATAACTCGAAGTTAGAGAAATTATTTTTAATATTATTTTATGTGTGCTGGCATGTTTTTAAAGGTGCATGAAAATTTTGGTGGTTTAATTTTAGAGTTTGTGAGCTTAATTACGAAAAAAGACTAAATCGCATATAGTGAAAAAGTCCTATTTTGATAGCTAAGGGTGTCAAATAGCTAGATAACCAAAATTGAGGGGTCTTTAAAGGGAAAATAGACCCTTAAAATAGTGGTGGCCGACCATAGGGACAAAAGGGATGAGAAAGTCAAACTTAGGTGGCCTAAATTGATTAAAATAAAACTTAATAAAAAGGCTATAATCATTTTTTGTTTTTCTCCTTCTTCTCCATCGATTTTCCTCCAAGAAAATGGCCATGGAAGCTTGAAAATTTTCAGCAACTTAAAGCCTTTTCAAGTAAGTGACTTTGAGGGCTTTTCTTGAACATTTTTGTACTTTTAAGATCCTTGTAGCATGAGCTTTCTAACAAGGAGACTATTTTGCAAAATGGTTGAAAGTCTAGGGTTTTGCCATGATAGTAGGCATGTTGATTTCTAAAATTTTATGGAAAAATATGAGTTATGGTTGTGAAATAAACAACTTTTGTGAAGTAGTTTTTGTGGAAACCCTAACTAGGGACCATTTTGCATAAGTTGTGAAATAGATGTTTCATGTGTGTAATAATGAGACTTGTGGGCTGCTTCTAGTATAAAAGTATTTGTCTATGCTTGGTTAGTGAGAAAATGTGATATAAATTGATTTTCAAAACTACGGGTAAAATGGTCATTTTGTGAAAGTCTAGGGGAAAAATGGTCATTTTGCCCAATTATAAGTTTTCGAGTGCCTAGATTAACATGCTGATCAAATGAATGAATTTCTATCATTTTAGATCAAGAATTACAAAATTCAGGCCTAGACCGAGGAAAAGCAAAGCAAGTAGACTAAGCCGAACTAGTCACCTACATTTTGTCTACTGAGGTAAGTTCTGTGTAAATGATGCAACTACATTGTTATCAATTGTGCATGAATTTTTATACCATAAATTGCTTAATTGTGGTAATGAAAATACATGATTATAACTGAGATAATAGAACTCCCAGGTGAACCTTAAGAACAAATCGGATATTCGTGCCATGGCATTTGGGTCATTTGTGCTCTAGTGTAAGACATGTCTAGGACATGTATCAGCCACATTATGAGAGCCAGTGTAAGACCATGTATGGGACATGGCATCGGCATTGAGACGAGAGCTAGAGTAAGACATGTCTGGGACATGCATCGGCCTCGAGATGTAAGGCAATGCAGGACATGTCTGGGACATGGCATCGGCACGGATATGTGAGAGCTAGTGTAAGACCATGTCTGGGACATGGTGTCAGCCTCGATTTTGATAGTCAGTGTAAGGCCATGTCTGGGACATCGTATCGACTTGATGGATGAATCAGTGTAAGACCATGTCTGGGACATGGCATCGGCATTACACCCTATGTTTGAGGCTTAGAGAATATCTGATAACATTCCAAATGGTTCAATTGTGAGAGTTACAATTTAAGTTAAATGACAAAAGTATAACCATGTTGTGATGGTAGAGGTACCTATTTGAAATGTATGAGATGTGAGCTTAATGTATGCTATGTGAATTGTATTGGGTAGTGATGAGTAAGTTGTGCTTATGCCTACTTTTGTACTATGAGCATGATGATGAATTGTAAAGTTGTTGTTATCTATATTTGCATGCAACTTACTAAGCTTTATGCTTACTCCCTCTCCTTTCCATTTTCTTATAGTGCCGCCAAATTAACTCGAGGATCATCAGACGTCAGAGGCATCGATCACACTATCAATCGAAGCATTTGGTATAGTTGGTTTTATTATTTTGAATAGGGCTTAGACTTTTGAGTTTTGTGTCAATGTTAATTTGGCCAAATGTGTTGGCTTGGGAGGAATCCCTTCATTTTGTATAAAGCCTTGGATAATGGCTAATGTTCATTATTGATATGAAAATAATGATATTTTCATGAATGAGATAATGCCTTGTATGGCTGATTAGATCTTGTATTATTGTGTGGATTTGTTATGTTAGATGTTATGTAGGTTAGTGTAAGTAAGGGTGGCAAAAAGGATTGGTAAATAGCCTTATTTTGTCCATACGGGTAGACACACGGGTGTTTGTCTAGGCCGTATGTGACACACGACCAGCCTCATGGGAGTGTTGCTTGGCCGTGTGTCCCTTGCACGTAAAATTTGCAAGTGAATATGCATGGTAGTAAACTCACGGGCAGAGACACAGCTGTGTGTCCCAGTTGTGTGGAGGACATTGCCTCTGGCCACAGGTGTGTACCTTGGTCGTGTGTCCTAAATAGAATGTCAAGGTTTTTAGACACGGGCTAGGACACAGGCGTCTCATGGCCGTATGAGGGACAAGGGCCATAGACACGGACGTGTGTCAAGCTGTGTGAAAAACCTTGTAGGTTCGAATTTAGAATTTAATTCACACGAGCATGGGACTCGGGCATGTCCCTAGATGCTTAGGCCGTGTGTGTCACACGGCCAGTAGCACGGCCGTGTTATAATGACCACACGGGCATGTTGCTCTTTCACACAGGCATGCGCCCTGTTTCAAGAGTTATTTTTCTAAAGTGAGTCTAAGGACCCGGGTTGGTCCCGAATGGTTTGTAATGGATGTTTAGGGCATTGTAGGCCCATATTAAGGAGTTTAAACAAAGTTCAAAATTTTTTTAAATATATCAAGTCTTAATGAAATCAAAATGATTGTATGCATGTGATTAATTATGGTAACGCCTCGTATCCTGTCCCGGCGTAGGGCTCGGATATGAGGTGTTACATGTCGGGTACGAAGCTATAGCCAAAAACCATGATGGCTTTGTTATCGGGGGTAGTTATAGCTTTGTGAATAAAAATTAGAACGTAAACTGGGCGGAATTTAAAGTTTTGGTGGAAGGCTTAAATTTGGCTTTAAAGCTGAAAGTGGATAAGCTCATTTTGGAATCTGACAGTGCATATCTTGTCAAAGCTGTAAAAAAGAGGGACCATGACATTACCATTTTGGGCTACTGTATTAATTAGGCCTGCATGAAGTTTAGGAATTTTACCTCGGTCCAAATTAATTGGATTGACCATTGTAGCAATAAGGCTGCTGATTCTCTTTGTAATTTGGCGATTAAGGATAAGTGTAATTTGTACTTCAATGTGGATTATCCCATGGAAATCCATAGTATTATCATTAATGATGTAATAAATTGAAGTTGACTTTTGGGTCATTTTTATAAAAAAGAAAGACTATCCTGGTTTCAAAAATATCAAAATTACTAAAAACAGGACAAGAAAACTTACCCAATTAAGCCAAGAAAGATTTTTTTCTCTTTCTGAGGGTTTCCATGTATTTTGGGGAAGAATATGACATAAAATAAGAAGTTAATTTCTTTTCAATTATTTATCATCTTTTAATTATTTCTATTTCCAATTTAGTCCTTGCCTTTTTCTAAATTTCTATGGATGAATCATCAAAAATATCTACTAACTTTTGATTAATGGTCTAATTACCATATAAGGACCTCAAGTTTTGAATTCCATAGCTATTTAATCCTTCTAGCTACTAAAATTCAACTTTTACATTTTATGCAATTTGGTCCTTCCCGTAATTAAACACATAATAGATAAAATTAAAATAAATTTTATTTTTAGCTCGAATTTGTGGTCCCGAAATCACTATTCCTATTTCATTAAAAATGGGCTGTTACAATCCAACTCATTTCGATTGTTTTTGGAATGTTTATTCTAGATTATATGGCATGCAATAGGATTGAATGTTGATATTCATGTTTTGGTTATGTAAATAGTTAAGTATGAATTTGGTCATGTAAGTTGTTTGGATGACACCATTTTGGTATTTTTGATATCTTGCAAAATATGTGTTAAGTGGTTATGTGATGCATGTTAAGGTTACAAGTTAGTATGTTATGAAGTGAACTTAGTATAGCTAAGATAGGGTATTGAATCTAGAATGGTTTGGTTAGAAATAAGTTAGTTGATGAATGGTTAAGAATGTGTATGTTTTGGTATATTTATTGGTTATGCTTCATGTGCCTAAATGGCATATTGGTTTTATGGATTATTAGCTTAATGTATAGATCATTTTATGTGGGTTTTAAGCATGTTTTGAAGCTTTGATCATGTTTGCAAGTGTACTTAGATTGGTGCTTAAGAAGGGTGAGTGAAATGGCTTGATTTTGGCCATTTTGTTGTCTGCATGGCTTGAGAGACAAGTGTGTGTCTCAGCCGGGTGTGACACACGGCCATACAACATAGTTGTGTGTCCCCTGTAGGTTCAAGGCATGCCAGTCAGGCAGTTACATGACCTAACACATGGGTGTGTGAGCCCATTTAGAGGGTGACACGACTTGGGACATGGGCGTGTGTCGTGTGACCCAAGTCAGTAAGTTACACAAGTATGGACACGGGTTGGGACATAGCTGTGTATCCCTAATTTGAATGTCCACACGGCCTGAGACACGGGCATGTGTCTCAACCGTGTCAGTCACACGGTAGATCAAAATTTTCAACTTTTTTCTAAAGTTTCCAAATGTTTTTAATTTAGTTCGGAACTGTTTCTATAGTATTTTTAAGGCCTCGAGGGCTTGATGAGAGGACATTATTAATGTATTTGATTTTAATTAGATTATGTTCGCATTGATGTATGAATTGAATTGTAATGCCCCGAAATTTATGTTTTTGATTCTGCTTGAATATGACACAAATCTGTATCTACTTCAGTGGTTAAATGTTCTAGGTGTGTGTGTAAGGTCCTAAGTTCAACCCTTAGCTTGGGAAATTTTTTTGTTTTTATTTGAATAAAGCCTTGTCCTTGGTGATCGTGTTTATAAGTATTTATTTGTAAAAGCTTATCAGAATGGGTCTACTAGTCTGGTGGTTAAGGTGTGTGTTGGAGTGTGGGAGGTCTGGAGTTCGAATACCTGCACGAGAAAGGGATTTATTTTGATGCTAATGCTGTGGGAGAGTTTGAGTTGGTTTGCAATACTGAGTAGTGGCAACAGATTTGGTTTAGTGGGAGCGAAATAGCGGATTTGAGAGTTACCCAAACTTCTGCTCTCCCTCTCTGCCGAAATTCTCTGCAAGTTTACCCCTCATCCACATTCTTTTTCTTTCTTTTTCTTCCCCAGCTAAAAATCCCCTGTTGCTGCTGATTTTACTCCTTTTAATATTAGTTTTTGGGTATTTTCCATCATCGTTGCGTATCTCTGCGTTTGGCACAAATTTGGTAAGTGTAGGTGTGCGTTTGTTTCGTTTTTACGATTGTGGGGTTCTTAAGAGATTGTTTTTTATTTTCTTGTCCACAAGGCCTGAGACATGGGTGTGTGTCTCAGCCGGGTGTGACACACAGCTATGCGACATGGCCGTGTATCCCCTATAGGTTCAAGGTATACTAGTCAGGCAGTTACAAGGCCTAGCACACGACTTGGCACACAGCCCCGGCACATGGGCATGTGAGGCCATTTGGAGGGTGACACGGCCTGGCATACGAGTGTGTGGCTTGACTGTGTAACCCAAGTCAGTGAGTTACACGGGTATGGAGACAGGCTGGGACACGGCCATGTGTCCCTATTTCAAATGTCCACACGGCCTAGCCACATGGCTGTAACACCCCTAACCAATGTCCGTCGCCGGAATAGGTTACAAGGCATTACCGGACTTATCACATCATAACATATACATATCTCATACATTTAAACTTTCAAAGACATACATAATTCATTTACAATCATATTGTCCCTTATAAGACTCTATGGGAACTTAAAACATGCTTGGAAGAGATTCGAGACTAAACTGTTAATATTTGAAAACTTTGGGAAACTTAGAAAATTTTCATGAATGCAGAGGTCACACGCCCGTGTGCCCAGGCTGTGTGCCTCACACGACCACCAGACACACCTGTGTCATAGACCGTGTGGAAACAGGGTATACATACTGACTTGTGTCACACTGCCGACCACAAGCCCTTGTGTCAGCCCGTGTGCCACACACGGCCCATAGACACGCCCATGTGTCTAAGTCGTGTAACTCACTGACTTATTTTAACTAAGCTTTAGCAGACACACGGTCGAATCACATGCCCGTGTGCTCAATCGTATGGACGAGAAAGAGGCTTGTTTTAAGCCACTTTTCCTCACCCAAACATCAATCACCTAAGCTCACATATATCACCATACATTCATTCAATTTCCCAATCAAAACCAAAACAACCATTTCAAATACACATTATAAGCCATAAGAAAACTAAACATTTATATGCTCAAATCAATTCCATTTGTGCATTCAAACACATACCAAACTAATATGATTCATTAGCCAATATACACATATAACCTATTCAATAATTCCACCTTAAACATCCAAGTACCAACTATTATTCAAACAATTTCGATTCATAGTTCTATCACATATCCATACCATTTGCAAATCTTCATTTCATCAACTACTTACCAAAACATGCCATATCAAGTACACATAAACATAACCCAATGTTTAGCCAAGTTAAGCCAAATCACATGGCTTAAACACATCAATACATAAAGGCTTTAATAGCTAAAATAAATTACACCTCTCATATAATCAACTAGCCTATACATGCCATATTACCAATTTCAAAGAGTTCAAAATTACCAAATCAACTCCTGGATAGTGTGATGAAATCTTCGATGACTTCCAACCCGAGCGAGCTTTCAAATTACTATAAAATAAATAAAATAAATAGAGTAAGCTAATAAGCTTAGTCAGCTCGTAGGACTAGTATGTAATATATACAATTTAACAATTAAGTCACAATTAGATAAGCATGAATACATATAAATCAGCTCCATCAAAATTAACACGTATTACAATAACAACCTGGAAATTCTTGTATGTGTTCATCGATTTTCATTTATGTAACATGTCACTTATACCTGAACTGATTCATATCATCATTTCAATTCTCGTACCTTTATCATGTCTGTTGAACCATGGAAATAACATTGGATATTCTGTATCTTGCACACTAATGGGATTGAATATTCTGTATCTTGCACACTAATGGGCTTATATGCGGTTAAACCATATATATCTTGATTCACATATAACATTTCTTCTTACATCATTATAACTTATATTACCATTTCAATACAATCCAACCAAATTTGCCCAATGCATAAGCATATAAAATCATCAATAGATTAGTATCATTTTATCGATGTAATCATCAAATCACTATAGGAAAAACAATAAATATTTAATCTCAAGTACATATAACTTCATACCATATTTAATTCATCAATCAACATCAATACCATGTAATTCACGTATCATACGTAACATTAATATCACTTATAACTCGTAACTTATCCGTATAAACAGTATTTAAGCTCGTTGAACCTATTAGAACTTCAAAGGATAGTCGAGTGAAAAATGTTAGTAATCCGTCAATTCATCATCATACATGCTCTTTCGAGTCATGGTCGGTAAGCTCCTCTTGAGCTGATAAACAGTAAGCTCTATTGAGCTGAAAACAATAAGCTCTATTGAGTTGAACAGTAAGTTCTTTCGAGCTGAATCAGTAAGCTCCAATGAGCTGAAACAGTAAGCTCTTATGAGCTGAATCAGTAAGCTCATACGAGCTGTGGTGAGTCCATAAAAAATACAGGAGCTCGACCAATACGGTAATCCCAGTAACATGTCACTCGTAACCAATGAATTCATATAGTTCAAACGGGGCTCGGTAACGAATACAATATATCATCAATGCATTCATATTTTAAGTATTTCGATTATATACATTAATTTCATAAAATACAAGTAAAGAAAAGTTTGATTCTAGTTATACGAACTTACCTCGAGTTGTTCGAATAAAACTATTAGCTATTCATCCACTTTTCATTTTCCCCGATCTAGTTCCGGTAATTGCTTATTTTGATCTAGATATAATACCTCAATATATTAACCTCAAAATTATTCAATTTAACATATAATACACATTTTTGCAAAACTACGCTTTTACCCCTAATGTTTTACATTTTTACAATTTAGTCCCTAATCTCGTAAAATGAAATTCATTCAATTTTGGCCAAACCAAAGCCTAGCTGAATTTAATACAACTTTATAGCAGCCCATATTTTTGTTTATTCACACATCTAACCATGAATTTTACACTTTTCTCAATTTAGTCCTTAATTGACATTTTTGTCAAAAATCACTTTATAAAACTTGTTAATCTAACTTCAAACATTAATAATCTATCATAAAACATCTAAAAAACCAAGCATTCAACAATGGCATCATTCAAAATCTATAGCCGTTTCGGAAATGAAGGTACGGGTTAGCTAGATTAAGCTACAACGAGCTCAAAAACGTAGAAATCATTAAAACCGAGCAAAAACCACTCACCAATTAATCTTCAAAGCTTTTGAAAAAGTAGCTTCATCCATGGCTATGTAATTCATGCATTTTTGGTGGAGAAATAGATGGAAGATGATGATATTTGGTTTTGTTTTATTTTATTGTTAACATTTTAACCATATTACCATTTTAACCATTAATAATATCATAAATTTCAACAATATCAAGCCATGGAATTCCACTATCAACACTTATATGATAATTACCACTTAAGGACTCGCACTATTTAATTTCATAGCCATTTAATACGTTTAACTTATAGAACTCAACTTCTACGCTTTACGCGATTTAGTCCTTTTTACCGAATTAACTACTCAAATGGTAAAATTTCTTTACAAAATTTTCATACGAACATTCTATCATACTGTAAACCTTAATAAAATAATAAAATAAATATTTTGACTTTGGATTGTTGTCCCAAAATCACTGTTTCGGTTAACCCTAAAAACGGGTTGTTATAACTCTCCCTGTAACACCCCAAACCCGGCCTGGATGTTATGACCGGATCTGATGCGCCACATTGGTGCGTTCAAAACACTTAGTTTGGAAAAGCTGAGTTGGTGTTGTAAAAGATACTTTTAAAAGAAGGTTAAAGTGAATGGAAGTCATGCACCGTAGGAAACCGTGAAAAGAGGAGGTGAGTCCGCTCGACCGCTAAGTACCAAGCTCTCTTGGATCCAATCCTAGACATGCACACCACCATTGCCACACTCTAACATCTCGTATAATTTTGAGAAAAACCGTTTGATTATGACCATCTTAAGAAAATGATTAAGGTTGCAAAACGTTTGCTTAAAGATATTTATTTTTCTTGGGAAAAAACATTTACTTTACGGAAACTTTGCGCGTCATCGTGATCTTTTAAAACAAGTAGATTTTATAAAACGAACCCTAGTGCTAACCAGTTTAATAATCCCCAAATAAAAGCAATTAAAAAGAGCGGCCTTATTACAACTTTTAGCATAATAAAAATAAAATAATCCAAATTAAAAGCTAAACTTATTTAAAATCGGCAATCAATCTTCATGGCCACTCTGAATCCCGCCCAGCTCCAAGTCCACCAATTCTAGGGCTCACCGCTAGGATGGAAGAGGAAGGGGTGAGTTTGGGAAAACTCGGTATATCTGAAACCCATCCAAAGCTCAATTCACTCGAGCCCATTGGGCCTAAGCCCTATTCAGATAACAATACACAGAGAGGTCAAGCCCTTTTCGAATCTGATAGCAAGGCCTTAGCCCTTTTACATAACAAAGTGGCCCATAGGCCCGCTTCAAGAACATGAGTAACAATAGTAATAATGAATGCAAGCCCATCCGGGAGACTACTCAACCCACCAACCGCTACACCGCCTGCACCAACCCTACACACCATGTGGGAATATCTCAACCCACCCAAATTTCACACCTTTGTTGCAACAGAACGCACTCAAATTCGATCGATTGAGGCAAAGCCTCCAAGACGTGGTTGAACCACTTTCAGATTTCCTCCATTAATACCCCAATCCTATGCAATGAGATATTAATAAATGCATATCATGCAAAATACAAGAGTAATCAATCATGCGTTCACCAATTTAAACCCTAGGGTATATTGGTAATTTTGCTATTTAGGGTAATTTGGTAATTTTGCTCTTTAGGGTAATTTCATAATTTTGCTCTTTAGGGTAATTTCGTGATCTACGCTACTACACAAGCTAATTCAGTAATTTTATCGCTTTATGCAATTTGATTCTCCTATCTAACCGACAAAGCTACTTTGCCCACCTCTTGCCCATATTGGTAGTAAGCCCATTGGGCCCGCTTTTGGCCCATCGAGGCCCTTTTCCCGAATACGTTGATACGTCACACAAACTTACTTACCACTTTGCGGTGCTAGATCTAATAATTACTCTATGTCTTGAGAGCATTCAGATACTCACAAGCCTATGAAATGCCGAATTTGGATTTTGCTTTCTTAATTGAACTAAAGAAGGGTGTTCTACACACACTGCTTCGCGACAACCGCTCTCGAGATCCCTTACGATGCCCTACAATTATTCATCACCATTTTTAGCATACAAGTTATGCTTAACAAACTCAAAATCCACCCTACCTTATTCTACCAAAGAACCCTTATTGACCATAAGTTGCTTACCTTCACAGGTCCAATAATACGATTCAAGCTTATCCAAGTTGATACTCCAAGCCTCATTGCTCCTCCAAAGTTGTCTATATCACACAGTCCAAGTCAACACTTGCCCACAAGGGCAAAATAGTCATTTAACACCCTAGGGGCAAATGGTAATTTTACCCCACAAGGGTATTTCAAGAATTTTACCCTACAGGGTATTTTAGTAATTTTTCAAATCATGGGTATTTTGGTAATTTTATAAACAAAGGGTATTTTAGTAATTTTACAAACCAGGGGTATTTTGGTGATTTTATAAACCAAGGTATTTTGGTAATTCAGTAAATTGAGGTAAAACGATAATTATGTAAATCGAGGTAAAACGGTAATTATGTAAATTAGGGGTAAAACAAGAATTCAGAATCGGGGTACTTTGGTAATTTTACAAGTCGAAGGTATTTCGGTAAATTTACAAATCGAGGTATTTCAAAGAATTGGTAAACTAAAGTATTCTAAACATGGATAACAATACGAATGGGCCTAAAGCCTATTCTCGGCCAAATGGGCCCACACGCCGTGTGGCCCTTTTAGCCCAAACCTAGCCACAGATATTCAATTCACCTAGCCTAGTCCAATATTTACTACACAATCAAACAACTTATCCAATTGGGCTCAGAGGCCCATTGGGCCCACATGGCTCCTTTCTACCATCGCGTCTCAAGTAGCCATCCTACAGCTAGAGTAGTAAGAAATACACACCTGATAGGAGACTGGAGTTAATCCGCACTCCAAGCACTTCTAGCCGATGCCCAACCCAAACGAGCTCACCATAACGCGAAAGGGATCAGCCAAGAAAGGTACCTTTGCTCTCCTCATAGTTCTCTATTTAAAGCCGACCGCATCCACTCCTATGTTAGCTTACCGATGTGGGATCCTCCATCATCGAGTTTAAATTCAACACCAACTCTTGCCATCCCAACATAGCAAAATAATCAACCTTTGCATGCCAAGGGATTCGAACCAAAGTCCTCCTATATGCCAACTCACGCCATCACCACTAGGCCACCAACTCATTTGTGTCATAAATCCAACATATTAAACTTTAAAGCGCACCTACTTGCTTGTAGATTTATTGAAAAGAAAACCAAAATATATTGCAAGAGCCAAGACTTGAACCTTGGACCCCTTGCTTCCTCTATGGCGCCACTTCCTTGTCCCTAAGTGGCGCCACCTTGCCACTACACCACACTCCTTTTTGTGTCACAATTTCTCCAACAATATCCTTAAGGCCTACCTACTACACCTGTGGTTTGATCTACCTTAAATTTTTACTAGAGTCCGTGTTTGAACCCAAGACTTCTCCAACACTTCTCAAGACACTTAACCACTAAAATAAGCCTTCATTAACAAAATTTACATGCACAACAAAATATTAAAAGCTGCCTTCAACCGCTCCCATGCTCAAGGCCCAAAACTTCTAGGCCTAAATTCAGGGTGTTACACTCCCCCTTTAGGGATTTTCGTCCCCAAAAATCTTAGCAGGATACATGTCAGAGTATTGCTTTTTCATAGACTTTTCAGATTTTCACGTAGTCTCTTCAGTCCCGTGTCAATACAAAAGGAAAACTTTTAGTAACGCTATTCTTTTTCTTTTTTAGCTCTTTGATCTCTCTAGCTAAGATCTTGATTTGCTCTTCACTATACTATTTATATATGAGTGTATCTCAATATTGGTAGGAGAGTTTATATACAAAAGATCTGATATGCACTGTTGCAACATAGATATATGAAAAGCTAGCTTAATTTTCTCATTAATCTCATACGACCCTATGGATCGCGGACCAACTTCTCTTTACAGTTAAATTGAGTAATGCTATATCGACGATAATACTTTCTCAAAACTTAGTCCTTTAACTGCAACTTAGTGTTTTTACATTTCAAGTTCGCATCATTTTTCCTGTCTATTTGAAATCACTTTCTAACGATTATGAATTACTTTCACTAACTCTTCAATCTCTTTTATTAGAATAACCCAAAGGATTTTTCTCTCACAAAGCTCTATCCCATACAACGGAGTTCGGTAATTGCAACTATACAATACTTCATATAATGCCATCTTTTTACTAATCTGATAACCATTATTATACGAAAGCTCAACCAATAGCAAATGTCTTTCTCAACAGCTTTCAAATTCTAAAACATAGTAACAAAACATATTTCCGAGAATCTGTATCACTTTCTCCAATTAACCATCAGTTTGAGGATGAAATGTGGTATTAAAACTCAACCTCGTACCCAAAACTTACTATAGTTTTCTACCGAATTACAATATAAACCTCGAATTCCAAAAATAATGGAGACTGACACGCCATATAATTTGAAAATCTCTGAAATGTACAACTCAACAAGTCTATCAAAAGAGAAATCTGTACGTATAGAAATAAATATGCAGACTTGTTAAACATTCAGTAGAAACCCAAATAATATCTTTCTTTTTCGGTGATAAGAAAAATCCCAATACGGAATCTATTATAATATTATCCCATTTTTCACTCAGATATCATCTCAAATTGTAACAGTCCCGAGGGTACATAACAATCAGTGTAACTTGCTGATGCTTTAAACTTCTAAGCGTAGAGTCAGAAATGACTTGTTTCATACCTGTCTACCAATACAACAATTTCAGATCATTAATCATTTTGTTTTTCCTGAAGAAAACACGCAAACTACTACTGTGAGCTTCATGTATCAATCGCAGTAAAATCTTTGGATTTCTCAGTACTCAAACTCTATCTTGGAACAAGAAGTAATCATAGGTTCTAATATGAAACTCTGAATCAGAAGACGTCTCCCATTGTACTCTTTTAGCTTGCAATTCACTGCCTTATTTCCAAGTCCCACAAACTTGCTAAATAACATCGATTTAGCTTTTTAACTTAGCTAAAATTGAGCCACTTTTTGGTAAATTAAATTGCATATTCATTACTCATACAGAAAACAAAGATTTTCTGCTCCTGGTATCTGTGACTACAATCACTTTCCCTGGATGATAATCAATCGCTAATCCATAATCCTTCCACAGTTGATAATTTTATTAACAAGTATCAGACCATTCAAAATTCACAAATGCAATAACTTTATCCATCAGGATATCTTTAATTTATAATATCATTTCTGAATTAGATCTGATCCGATAGTTATAATTCTGTATCATGTCTTCAATAATATGAATTCTTCATTCAGACTATCTGTCTATTCACCCGTGAGCATATAAGATTTATTTTCTGAACCTACGGATAAACTCAAACACACAAAATTCAATTACCTTTCAAGTGAATAACTCAATAGATTAAACAATGAGTCGATCTCTACTGTCAATAATGCAGTTTGAAACAAAAGTGAAAATCAAATATAGTTTCAAATAACAACCAGTGCAGAATCACAACCTTTATAAATCCAGGATTTATATAACAACGCTACTATGATCAAACTAGAAATTAGAATCGAAGTGAATATAATTATATCCATTCAATAAATATCTTTCACAGATAACCATATAGAATCATAAGAAAATCGAGATACTGGAATCCCAAATATAATACTATACTGAACTTTTTGAAAAAGCACCCATATCAGATGATTAATATCTCGATGATGTCTCAGAGGAAATCCAGAAGTGAAGCATCACTCTTATGCACTGGAATCAACAGTAACAGAAGCAATATAATCTTCATGTATACTCAACAAAACAATAACCAATATAAATAGAATACTAACATCATACAGATTTTACCGTCGACCTTCTATCGACACAATGTAATAGAATACCAAAAAAAGATAGAATAATGCCAATCATAACCCAAATAACCCAACAATACTTTTGTATATCAATATCTTTAGATAACATTCTCATATGATAAGAATTTCATCTGAAAATATACAATTACACATACCTCTAAGGATAGATGAACACATTGAATACCCAAAAGAAATCATCACAATTAACTTCAACTATAATCGCTGCACTCAGCTATCAATACAATTCAAACATTATTTCACTGTCTAATCCTGTCATCACTAATCCCACATTATCTCATCCATTAATGAAAGTCAATTCAAAAGAAATTTTGGTAATACATTCTTTAATTATCATACCTGAATAATTCAATTAACTGAAGTAAATTTCTTCCTTAACAGTGACATTGCATAATCCAAATGATCTTCTGAGTAATCTGTCATCTTTTCTAGAATAGTCTTTACTTGCTAACCCATTTTCATATTGATCATGTTATAAATCATTCTATCCTCGAACTCTTTGATTTCACACTTGTGAACTTATTCAATTTAAATCTGATAAATTTCATTATAACTATATACTGGTAAGGGGGTGAAGGTCGTAAAGCCTTATAATTTGACTTTCACATATACTCACATATGACGTATCATTTATCAATAACATAAGATTATAAACTATCATTCATACCTTTATGAGTTTCAACCCATCATAAACACATTTTACTCAAATATTTGAGTATCACATTTAGTACTATCAGAATTAGCTCGGTTGGAAAGCACATCTGTCTAATTAAAACAATTCTCATCAGAGTCAGGAGATATGACACTATTACAAGTTAAATATGGAATGTATAGCTAGACTCACATATGCTATGTTAGTCCTAGAATCGACTAAACTATAGCTCTGATACTAATAAATACAACGCCCCTAACCCATGTCCGTCCTCGGAAAAGATTATGAAGCATTATTGGACTTATCACATGATAACATATACATATCTCATACATTTAAACTTTCAAAGACATACATAATTCGTGTACAATCATATTGTCCCTTATAAAACTCTATGAGATCTTAAAACATGCTTGGAAGAGATTCGAGATTAAACCGTTAACATTTGAAAACTTTGGCAAACTTAGAAAACTTTCTTGAATGCAGAGGTCACACGCCCGTGTGCCTAGGCCGTGTGCCTCACACGGCCACTAGACATGCCCGTGTCATAGACCATGTGGAAACAGGGCATACATATTGACTTGTGTCACACGGCCAACCACACGCCCATGTGTCAGCTCGTGTGCCACACACGGCCAATAGACACGCCTATGTGTCTAAGTCGTGTAACTCACTGACTTATTTTAACTAAGCTTTAGCATACACACGGTCGAATCACACGCCTGTGTGCTCAATCGTATGGATGAGAAAGAGGCTTGTTTTAAGCCACTTTTCCTCACCTAAACATCAATCACCTAAGCTCACATATATCACTATAGTTTCTTTCAATTTGGCAATCAAAACCAAAACAACCATTTCAAACACACATTATAAGCCATTACAAAACCAAACATTTATATACTCAAATCAATTCCATTTGTGCATTCAAACACATACCAAAACAATATAATTCATTAGCCAATATACACATATAACCTATTCAATAATTCAACCTTAAACATCCAAGTACCAACTATTATTATTTCTATAACATATCCATACCATTTGCGTATCCTCATTCCATCAACTACTTACCAAAACATAGCATAATAACCCAATATTTAACCAAGTTAAGCCAAATCACATGGCTTAAACACATCAATACATATAGGCTTTAATAGCTAAAATAACTTATACCTCTCATATAATCAACTAGACTATACATGCCATATTACCAAATTCAAAGAGTTCAAAATTACCAAATCAACTCCTAGATAGTGTGATGAAATCTTCGATGACTTCAACCCGAGCGAGCTTTCAAGTCACTGCAAAATATAGAAAATAAACAGAGTAAGGTAATAAGCTTAGTAAGCTAGTATGTAATATATACAATTTAACAATTAATTCACAATTAGATAAGCATGAATACATATAAATTAGCTCCATCGAAATTAACACGTATTATAATAACAACCTGGAAACTCCTGTATGTGTTCATCAATTTTCATTTATGTAACATATGAAATTATTAAATATTACTTACTTGTCGAGTGTGTCTCGTATACCTGAACTGATTCATATCATTATTTCAATTCTAGTACCTTTATCATGTCCGTTGAACCATGGAAATAACATTGAATATTTTGTATCTTGCACACTAATGGGCATATAAGTGGTTAAACCACCTATATCTCAATTCACATATAAAATTTGTTCATACATCATTATAACCTATATTACCATTTCAATACAATCCAACCAAATTTTCCCAATACATAAGCATATAAAATCATCAATAGATTAGTATCATTATATCGATGTAATCATCAAGCCACCATAGGTAAAAACAATAAATATTGAATCTCAAGTACATATAACTTCATACCATATTTAATTCATCAAATAACATCAATACTATGTAATTCACATCTCATACGTAACATTAATATCACTTATAACTCGTAACTTATCCGTATAAATAGTATTTAAGCCCGTTGAACCTATTAGAACTTCAAAGGATAGTCGAGTGAACAATGTTAGTAATTCGTCAATTCATCATCATACATGCTCTTTCGAGTCATGGTCGATAAGCTCCTCTTGAGTTGATAAACATTAATATCACTTATAACTCGTAACTTATCCGTATAAACAGTATTTAAGCCCGTTGAACCTAATAGAACTTCAAAGGATAGTCGAGTGAACTGTGACAGCCCTAAATTGAACCTAGTCGGGAAGTGGTTTCAGGACCGCTAAACTGAGTCACCGAAGTATTTGAATATGATATTTATTGTCTAAAATATGTGACTATGAATGTGTGAAAGTTTTAAGCTTCGATTTAGTCGATTGCATGTGAATTTAGTTAATAGGACTTATGTGTGACACTTTTGAAATGTGATAGGTTAATCTATAAGGATCTATTAAAGCATGTAGTGAAAACAATGGTTTTGCATGTCAAATACTCCTTTTTTTTATACATAGTGGCCGGCCATGATGGTACATATATTAAAATATGTAGTAAATCTTAATTAAATGGTTATTATTTTATGTAAAAGAAAGGAAATAAATAAAAGAAATAATAAGGATAATAAAAGAAAAGAAGAATGAAAGGGAGAAATCGGTTCTTCTTGGCCGAAATGAAAAGAGGAAGAAGGGAGGGAAGCATTCGGTCATCTTAGGTTAATATTAAGGTAAGGAGTTTATACTAGTTCTTGAAATTTTAGTTGATCTTGGGTGAGATATCAAGTTATCTTTGTAACCCATGTTGAAATTTTGATTTTGGAATGAGTAAGGTTTTCGGCTATGGTAATTAACAAGGGTGATGGTTGTTGTTTCATGCTAAATCTAGATGAACAATGATAGTTTGCTTATATCTTGATATTTATGAGTTCCTTTCTTGGTTCTACCTTAAACCCATGAAGTATATTTTTATTTAGTGTTGTTAGAGGTTTCCGTCATGGGTAGAAAAAAAAAAAAGAAAACTATAGATTTTGAGATTTATGATAGAAATTAATGAGAGAGAGTTTGATGGTGAAATTTATGCTTTGTGAGGGTAAATGGTTTAAAAGGGAGCATTCGGCCATGATGTAAAATTATGATGAAGTGATGTTAAATGTTTTGAATATTGAGTATATATTGTTATAAGTTGAATTTAAGGTTTATTAAATTAATTTGATTAAATTGCTTAATGTGATTAAAAATGCGTATGACCATTTTGTATTTGAGCTAAAAGTAGCTACATGACCTATTAAATTTCTTGTCATATTCGGCCATAAGCTAGCATAATGAGATTTTAATAAGTTAAATTTGTCTGAATTAGCTCAAGAGCTTAGAGGATCAAAGTTGGATAAGGGAAAGGAAAAAGTGATCGAATAGCCGTCGAAATCGCTCGACAACATCCGAGGTAAGTCTTTGAGTAATGGAACGTAGTTTATGATTTGATTAAGTTATGACGTATAAGCATAACAAATAAACGGTGATATAATGATTCTATTTGAATTATATGTCGAGATAATTAGTTTATACTTATGACGGGTAGCCAAATGTGCATAGAGATCATGTCATAAAGCAAATCAAATCATGCTCTTTGTATGTGGCTATTGAGCCAAAAAATGGGAATGGTTGACAAGTGTCTTGTGTTTGAGTTCTAGTGATGAAAATGAAATATAGATGTGATATGATTTATTGATATATGTGCATGAATATTGGATGGTAACCGGGCTAAGTCCCGAAGGCATTTGTGCTAGTGACTAATTCCGGGCTAAGTCCCAAGGCATTTGTGCGAGTTACTATATCCTGCTAAGTCCCAAGGCATTTGTGCGAGTTACTATATCCGGGCTAAGTCCCGAAGGCATTTGAGCGAGTAGCTATATCCGGCTAAATCCCGACGGTACTTGGTTTGGGAATGAGCGATCTTGCTGTAATACTTTCAATTAATACGCTTGTAAAATCCCAACGATGAGGTATGTTTCGTATATGCATTGGAATAGTTGATTCCTTTTAAATAGTATTCACTCAATCGATTAACAAGCTTCCGGCCTTTAGCCAAGTTGATTCCTTATGTATGAATGTAAGGGTTGGAAATGTGAAGTAGGTATGATTTTGAGAATATGTGTATATGAAATTATTCGTTTAGTCATATGAATGCTATACTTCAGTTGTGCATGATTTCATTACTCAAACTTACTAAGCATTAAATGCTTATTCCGTTACTTTGATTCTCGCTTTATAGATTTTGCTTTCGTCACCATCGGACTTGGGAGTGTCAAAGTCAAGTCGCCCACACTATCAAAGCCCTTTTGGTACTCTTTTGGTTGAACCTTGATAATGGCATGTATAGGACGCCTTTGTTGTTAGTCAAGTACTTTTGGTAATGTATATATTTGGATAGCCATGCGAAAATGGCTTATATATATTTTGAGCATAGCGTTATAATCATTTTGTATATTGTTCATTGAGTGGTATGGAAATGCTTGGTAATGATTAGCCATTGGAATGGTTAATCATGATCATTTTGGTGCTTTGTATGACAAATGGCTAGTTGATCCATGGAAAACTTGAAATAGGTAAAGGCTACCTTAAAAATAGATGCTGACTGCAGTAGTGAAGTGAATTTGAAAAATCACTAAAAATAGTAGGAATGGAATTAATTAGTGAATAAATTGTGTAATCGAACCTTGATGATTCTATTTTCATATGAAAGAAGCGAAATGACCATATGAGCCGTAATTTACGAGATGTTTAAGTTTTCGTGAAACAGGGCCAGAGCGATTACTGGATCCCCTGTTCTGACTTTGGAAATTTACCATAAATTAACCAGAGATAATTAGAAGTCATGCTTTATATTTACGGATTCCATTTTGAGTCTAGTTTCATTAGAAACAAACAGAATATGTATTGAAGCCCTGTTCAGGGAGATATCTAAATCGTAATGCATGAAGGTCAGAGTAGTCGAACCCTGGAACAGGGGAGACTTTAACTAATAAATTGTACTAATTGGCCAGACCAAAAATTCTAGAAAAAAATTTTTAGTTGGATATATGAGTCTAGTTTCAGGGAAAATTTATGGAATCAGTTTTCGAGTTTTGGAGCTCGAGATATGATTTTTAAGGTGACAGTGACGCAGTTAGCCAGCTTGTCTGGAAATTTTAAAATGAACTGTATAAATAAATGAATTACGTCCGTTAACACCTCGTGTCCGACTCCGGAAACGGTCTCGGGTACGGGGCGTTACAATTTTATTGGTATCAGAGCTACTGTTTAGTCAATTCTAGGACTACCGTAATACGTTTGGGTCTAGCTATACATGCCATTATGTGTTTATTTGATAGCGTGGTGATTTCTGACAGTTAAAAATGTGTTTACTGATAGAAATGGATCTCGATCCCAACCGAGCGATAGTTGATGATCTTGAGAGTGTAGCGCCTGCTCCCGAACAAGGGACAGCGCCGGCAGACTCTCAACCTATTACTAGTAATCAGAATGACGAAGCTAGACAAGCTTTTTATAGCGTGATGAATGATTGGTTCAATCAAGATATTCGAACTAATACTATTGTTCCACAACCTCCATTCCCGACTAATACAACCCCAAGACCTACAATACCTCCCAGAATCGACCAAATAAGGTCAAATAAGCCCCAGCTGATGTAATCCGAAAACATAGGGCTGCTGAATTTAAAGCTACTGAACAATGATGATGCCGAGCAAGCTGAATTTTGGTTGGACAACACTATTCGGGTACTCGATGAACTATCTTGCACACCGATGAATGCCTAAAGTGTACCATCTCCTTGCTACGTGATTACGCCTACTATTGGTGGAATACGTTGATTTCACAGCCCAAAGAGCAAGTAACTTGGGAGTTTTTCCAAACCAAGTTTCGAAAAAAGTATATCAGTCAGAGATTCATTGATCAAAAATGGAAAGAATTTCTTGAACTTAAACAAGGTTCCATGTCGGTTACTGATTATGAACAAAAGTTTGTAAGGCTTAGCCGGTACGCTCAAGAATGCATTTCTTCAGAAGCTGTGATGTGTAAACGTTTCGAAGATGGATTGAACGATGATATAAAACTGTATGTTGGCATTTTAGAAATCAAAGAATTTGTGGTACTTGTCGAGCGAGCTTGCAAAGCCGAGGAGCTCAGTAAGGAGAAAAGAAAAGCTGATATGGGAGCAAAGGAGTTTCGTAAGAGATATTCGAGAAAGCCCTTTCAACAGTCATCGAAGAAATTTAGAGATGGTTTAGGCTAATCTAGAGACACTTCGGGCTTTTCTAGACGAGATCGTGATCGACCCCCTATGAGTACACGAGTCACTTCGGTCGCCAGTGTTGGAAATGATCGTCGAGACAGAACAGAGTGCCAGTATTGCGGTAAATGGAATTCGGGGAGTTGTAGATTCCATGACCGCTCCTGTTATAAGTGCGGATCAGCTGACCACTTTATCAAGGATTGCCCGAGACTGTCTGAACAAAATGTAAATCAGAGTGGGAAACCGGGTGCTACTACTTCTCGAGGTAGACCATCTAGAAATACGGGACATCCTAGTGGTGGTCAGAGGGGATCTAGAGACGCTACAACCAGATCTGAGGCTCGTGCTCCTGCTAGAGCTTATGCCATACGTGCACGAGAGGATGCTTCCTCGCCGATGTTATTACCAAGATTTTCACTCTCTTTGATACTAATGTGATTGCATTGATTGACCACGGTTCTACTCATTCTTATATATGTGAGACTTTAGCATCCAAAGAAGACTTTACTGTTGAGTCTCGAGTTCGTTATTAGAGTGTCGAATCCTTTGGGTCGTTGTGTGCTTGTTGATAAGGTGTAAGAAATGTCCCTAGTAATTCGAGGTTCTGCTTTCCGGCAGACTTGATGCTTTTACCGCTTGATGAATTTGATGTTATTCTTGGTTTGGATTGGTTGACCGTGCATGATGCGGTTGTGAATTGCAAAAGCAAGACTATTGATTTGAGGTGTGCAAATAATAAGATAATCCGAGTTGAGTCTACTGTCTTGAATGGATTGCCAACAATAATATCCTCGATGTTAGCTCAAAAATATGTGAGAAAGGGGTGTGAAGTGTATCTTGCATACGTACTTGATAATAAAGAGCCAGAAAAGAAACTTGAATCGGTTCCGGTGGTTTGTGAATATCCAAATGTTTTTCCCGAAGAATTACCGGGTTTACCACCTGTTCGGGAGGTAGAGTTTGGTATTGAGCTTGTACCTGGGACTACACCGATTTTGATAGCTCCGTATCGTATGGCACCAATGGAATTGAAGGAATTGAAAGCTCAGTTGCAAGAGTTGATGGATAGTGGTTTCGCTCGACCAAGTTTCTCACCTTGGGGTGCACCGGTATTGTTTGTGAAAAAGAAGGACGGAACCATGAGGTTGTGCATCGACTATCGTCAGCTGAATAAAGTGACTATAAAGAATAAATATCCGTTACCACGCATTGATGATTTGTTTGATCAACTAAAAGGAGCCTCAGTGTTTTCAAAGATAGATTTGAGATTGGGTTATTATCAGTTGCAAATTTGAGATTCGGATATACCTAAAACCGCTTTCAGAATGAGGTACGATCACTACGAATTCTTAGTGATGCCGTTTGGGCTCACTAATGCCCCTGCGGTATTTATGGATTTGATGAATCGGATCTTCAGACCGTATTTGGATCGGTTTGTAGTTGTGTTTATCGATGATATTTCAGTTTATTCGAGAAATGAAATCGATCATGCTGAACACCTGGGATTAGTGTTGCAAAATTTACGGGATAAGCAGTTATATGCTAAGTTCAGTAAGTGTGAGTTCTGGTTAAGAGAGGTTAGCTTCTTGGGTCATGGGGTATCTGCATCGGGTATTCGAGTTGATCCGAGCAAAATTTCAGCCATACTTAACTGGAAGCCTCAGAAATATTATCGTAGTTCGAGCTTTTGGGACTTGCCGATTACTACGACGCTTTGTAAAGGGTTTCTCGATGATAGCCACACCAATAACGAAACTACTTGAAAAGATGTTAAGTTTGAATGGACGAAAAATGTCGAAAAAGTTTCGATCAATTGAAAACTTATTTGATGAAGCTCCAATACTAGTGCAAATTAATCGCAAGGAATTTGTCATCTCAAGTGATGCATCCTTACTTGGGCTGGGTTGTGTATTGATGCAAGAAGGTCGAGTTGTGGCCTATGCGTCGAGACAATTGAAGCCACATGAGAAAAATTATCCGACCCATGATCTCGAACTAGCTGCCATCATATTCGTTTGAAAATATGGCGACATTACTTATTTGGCGAGAAGTGCCATGTATATTCGGATCACAAAAGTCTCAAATATTTGATGACTCAAAGAGACTTGAATCTGCGACAAAGACGTTGGCTCGAGCTATTAAAAGATTATGAGCTTGTCATTGACTATCACCCGGGAAAGGCTAATGTGGTTGCGGATGCCTTAAGTCGTAAATCACTGTTTACTTTACGAGCGATGAATGTACACTTGTCTGTTCTATCCGACAATGTGTTAGTAGCTGAATTAAAGGCCAAACCATTGTTGATTCATCAAATTCGTGAAGCTCAGAAAGTCGATAATGAATTGGTTGCAAAACAGGCTGAATGTGTTTCGAATATAGAATCAGAGTTTCAAATTGATGATGATCATTGTTTGAGGTTCAGAAGTCGTTTGTGTGTTCGAAGAAATTCAGAACTTATTTCGATGATTCTGAACGAAGCTCATTGTAGCCGAGTATCAATTCACCCGGGGAGTACGAAAATGTACAACGATCTGAGACGTCAGTTTTGGTGGCATGGTATGAAACGAGACATTTCCGAACTTGTTTCGAAGTGTTTAATATGTCAACAAGTGAAAGCGGAACATCAAGTGCCTACAGGTTCACTTCAGCCGATCATGATACCTGAATGGAAATGGGATCGAGTCACGATGGATTTTGTATCTGGGTTGCCAGTGTCGGCAAGTAAGAAAGATGCGATTTGGGTTGTTGTTGATAGAATGACTAGGTCAGCTCACTTTATCCCCGTACGTACGGATTTTTCATTGGATAAACTAGCTGAATTGTATGTTTCTCAGATTGTAAGATTACACGGGGTACCTATTTCTATTGTGTCGGATAGAGATCCGAGGTTCACCTCGCGATTTTGGAAGAAATTGCAAGAAGCCTTGGGTACCAAGTTGCATTTTAGCACCGCTTTTCATCCACAAACTGATGGTCAATCCGAGCGGATAATTCAGATACTTGAGGATATGTTGAGATGTTGCATCCTCGAGTTTAATGGTTCATGGGAGCGGTATTTACCTTTGATTGAATTCGCTTACAACAATAGTTTTCAATCAAGTATTAAGATGGCACCTTACGAGGCTTTGTACGGTCGTAAATGCCGTACACCATTGTTTTGGACCGAGCTCTGTGAAAGTAAAAATAATTCGTGAAAGTCTGAAGGCAGTATCAAATCGTCAGAAGTCGTATGTTGATTTAAAACGAAGAGATATTGAGTATCAGGTGGGAGACAAAGTGTTTCTTAAGGTTTCACCTTGGAAAAAGATACTCAGATTTGGCCGTAAGGGCAAACTGAGTCCGAGATTTATTGTGCCGTATGAAATCTCCGAACGAGTTGGTCCAGTTGCATATAGGTTACTTTTACCCCCTGAACTTGAAAGGATTCACAACGTTTTTCATGTTTCGATGCTTCGACGTTACAGATCTGATCCTTCGCACATAATTAGTCCATCAGAGGTTGAAATTCAATCTGACTTGAGTTATGAAGAAGAATCGATTCAGATCCTCGCCGTGAGGTGAAAGAGTTGCTTAAAACAAAAGGATTCCATTAGTAAAGGTGTTATGGCTCAAACACGGGATCGAAGAAGCTACTTGGGAAACCGAGAACTCTATGAAAGAACGATACCCAAACCTATTTACCGTAAGATTTTCGGGATGAAAATTTCTTAAAGTGGGGAGAGTTGTGACCCTAAATTGACCCTAGTCGGAAGTGGTTTCGGACCGCTAAACCGAGTCACCAAGTATTTGAATATGATATTTATTGTCTATATATGTGAATATGAATGTGTGAAAGTTTTAAGCTTGATTTAGTCGATTGCATGTGAATTTAGTTAATAGGACTTATGTGTGACACTTTTGAAATGTGATAGGTTAATCTATAAGGATCTATTAAAGCATTTAGTGAAAACAATGGTTTTGCATGTCAAATACTCCTTTTTTTTATACATAGTGGCCGGCCATGATGGTACATATATTAAAATATGTAGTAAATCTTAATTAAATGGTTATTATTTTATGTAAAAGAAAGGAAATAAATAAAAGAAATAATAAGGATAATAAAAGAAAAGAAGAATGAAAGGGAGAAATCGGTTCTTCTTGGCCGAAATGAAAAGAGGAAGAAGGGAGGGAAGCATTCGGTCATCTTAGGTTAATATTAAGGTAAGGAGTTTATACTAGTTCTTGAAATTTTAGTTGATCTTGGGTGAGATATCAAGTTATTTTTGTAACCCATGTTGAAATTTTGATTTTGGAATGAGTAAGGTTTTCGGCTATGGTAATTAACAAGGGTGATGGTTGTTGTTTCATGCTAAATCTAGATGAACAATGATAGTTTGCTTATATCTTGATATTTATGAGTTCCTTTCTTGGTTCTACCTTAAACCCATGAAGTATATTTTTATTTGGTGTTGTTGGAGGTTTCGGTCATGGGTAGAAAAAAAAAAACTATAGATTTTGAGATTTATGATAGAAATTAATGAGTGAGAGTTGGATAGATATTATGATGTTAAAATTCATGGGATTATAAGCTTGTAAGTTTGATGGTGAAATTTATGCTTTGTGAGGGTAAATGGTTTAAAAGGGAGCATTCGGCCATGATGTAAAATTATGATGAAGTGATGTTAAATGTTTTGAATATTGAGTATATATTGTTATAAGTTGAATTTAAGGTTTGTTAAATTAATTGTATTAAATTGCTTAATGTGATTAAAAATGCGTATGACCATTTTGTATTTGAGCTAAAAGTAGCTACATGACCTATTAAATTTCTTGTCATATTCGGCCATAAGCTAGCATAATGAGACTTTAATAAGTTAAATTTGTCTCGAATTAGCTCAAGAGCTTAGAGGATCAAAGTTGGATAAGGAAAGGAAAAGTGATCGAATAGTCATTGAAATCATTCGACAACATCCGACGTAAGTCTTTGAGTAATGGAACGTAGTTTATGATTTGATTAAGTTATGACGTATAAGCATAACAAATAAACGGTGATATAATGATTCTATTTGAATTATATGTCGAGATAATTAGTTTATACTTATGATGGGTAGCCGAATGTGCATAGAGATCATGTCATAAAGTAAATCAAATCATGCTCTTTGTATGTGGCTATTGAGCCGAAAAATGGGAATGGTTGACAAGTGTCTTGTGTTTGAGTTCTAGTGATGAAAATGAAATATAGATGTGATATGATTTATTGATATATGTGCATGAATATTCGGATGGTAACCAGGCTAAGTCCCGAAGACATTTGTGCTAGTGACTAATTCCGGGCTAAGTCCCGAAGGCATTTGTGCGAAGTTACTATATCCTGCTAAGTCCCAAGGCATTTGTGCGAGTTACTATATCCTGCTAAGTCCCAAGGCATTTGAGCGAGTAGCTATATCCGGCTAAATCCCGAAGGTACTTGGTTTGGGAATGAGCGATCTTGTTGTAATACTTTCAATTAATACGCTCGTAAAATCCCAACGATGAGGTATGTTTCGTATATGCATTGGAATAGTTGATTCCTTTTAAATAGTATTCGCTCAATCGATTAACAAGCTTCCGGCCTTTAGCCAACTTGATTCCTTATGTATGAATATAAGGGTTGGAAATGTGAAGTAGGTATGATTTTGAGAATATGTGTATATGAAATTATTCGTTTAGTCATATGAATGCTATACTTCAGTTGTGCATGATTTCATTACTCAAACTTACTAAGCATTAAATGCTTATTCCGTTGCTTTGATTCTCTATTTTATAGATTTTGCTCGTCAGCTATCGGACTCGGGAGTGTCAAAGTCAAAGTCGCCCACACTATCAAAGCCCTTTTGGTACTCTTTTGGTTGAACCTTGATAATGACATGTATAGGACTACCCTTTGTTGTTAGTCAAGTACTTTTGGTAATGTATATATTTGGATAGCCATGCGAAAATGGCTTATATATATTTTGAGCATAGCGTTATAATCATTTTGTATATTGTTCATTGAGTGGTATGGAAATGCTTGGTAATGATTAGCCATTGGAATGGTTAATCACGATCATTTTGGTGCTTTGTATGACAAATGGCTAGTTGATCCATGGAAAACCATGAAATAGGTAAAGCCTACCTTAAAAATAGATGCTGACTGCAGCAGTGAAGTGAATTTGAAAAATCACTAAAAATAGTAGGAATGGAATTAATTAGTGAATAAATTATGTAATCGAACCTTGATGAGTCCATTTTCATATGAAAGAAGAAAAACGACCATATGAGCCGTAATTTATGAGATGTTTAAGTTTTCGTGAAACAGGGCCAGAGCAATTACTGGATCCCCTATTCTGACTTTGGAAATTTACCATAAATTAACCAGAGATAATTAGAAGTCATACTTTATATTTACGGATTCGATTTTGAGTCTAGTTTCATTAGAAACAAATGGAATATGTATTGAAGCCCTGTTCAGGGAGATATCTAAATCGTAATGCATGAAGGTCAGAGTAGTCGAACCCTGAAACAGGGGAGACTTTAACTAATAAACTGTACTAATTGGCCAGACCAAAATTCTATAAAAAAATTTTTAGTTGGATATATGAGTCTAGTTTCAGGGAAAATTTACGGAATCAGTTTTCGAGTTTTGGAGCTCGAGATATGATTTTTAAGGTGACAGTGACGCAGTTAGCCAGCTTGTCTGGAAATTTTAAAATGAACTGTATAAATAAATGAATTAAGTCCGTTAACACCTCGTGTCCGACTCAGGCAACAGTCTCGGGTACGGGGCGTTACAATTTTATTGGTATCAGAGCTACGGTTTAGTCGATTCTAGGACTACCATAATACGTTTGGGTCTAGCTATACATGCCATTATGTGTTTATTTGATAGTGTGGTGATTTCTGACAGTTAAAAATGTGTTTACTTATAGAAATGGATCCCGATCCCAACCGAGCGATAGCTGATGATCTTGAGAGTGTAGCGCCTGCTCCCATACAAGGGACAGCGCCGGTGGTGTAACACCCCGAACCCGAGACCGTTGCCGGTGTCGGACACGAGGGGTTAACAAGCCAAAACCACTTATGGCACCGACCAATTTGACACTCCCAGGCAAGCTGGAAAACTGCGTCGCTGTCACCTTAAAAAGCATATCTCGAGTTTCACAACTCAGAAACTGATTCCGTAAATTTTACCTGAATTTAGACTCATATATCCATCCATGGATTTATTTCTAGAATTTTTGGTTGGGCCAATTGGTACAGTTTATTAGTTAAATCAGCCCATGTTACAGGGGTCGACTACAATGACCTTCGCGCGTTACAACTTGAATATCTCTCTGTACAGGGTTTCAATACTGATACCGTTTGTTTTCAATGAAACTAGACTCAAAAAGGAATCTGCAAATATAAGGCATGACTTCTAATTCATTCTAGATAATTTATGGAAAATTTTCAAAGTCGCGACAGGGGACCCAGAAACCGTTCTGGTCCTGTCTCACGAGAACTTTAATATCTCTCGGTATACTGATCATATGATCGTTTAGTTACTTTCATATGAAAATAGACTCGTCAAGGTTCGATTACATAATTTTTCACTATTTAACACCATTCCTAAAAATTTTGGTGATTTTTCACATCCACGTCACTGCAGCTGGCAGCCTCTATTTTTAAGGTAGGCTTTACCTATATTGTAGTTCCCATGGACCAACTATAGTCTAGTCATACTTAGGTCCACATATGATCATATTTAACCATTCCAATGGCTGATCATGTGACCAACTCTCTCATTCCAAACCATAATCACATCATGAAACCAAATATAATTACAAACCACATATGGTCAAATTCCATATTCCACTTTTACGAACCATTTTCGCATGGCCGTACACATATACATCACAAGTACTTAAAATAACCGAGGGTAGTCCTATACATGCCATATCCAAAACTCAACTAAAGGAGTACCAAAAGGGCTTTGATAGTGTGGTTGACTTCAACTTCTATGATCCCGCATCCGATCGCTAACGAGCAAAATCTATAAACAGAGAAACAAAGAAACGGAGTAAGCAATTTATGCTTAGTAAGTTTGAGCCATAATATACACACAACCAAAGCATAGCATTCAAGTAGCTAAACAATAATTCATATGCACAATTTCTCAAAGACATGCTTACTTCACAATCCCAACTCTTATATTCATACACAAATAACGGCCTAGTTAATGCCGATAGCTCATTTATCATTAGAGCGAATATTCAGACGCGCATTTACTCATAGTGTGCAAAGCACACACAAAACATACCTTGTTGTTGGGAATTTCACAAGTGCAATAACTGAAAATTTTCCAGCAGCTTATAAATTTCAATTCACATACCTTCGGAGTTTATCCGGATATAGCTACTGTTCAAAACACCTTCGGGACATAGCCCGTTATGGTAACCGCACAAATGCCTTCGGGACTTAACCGGATATCACAACTCGCACAATTGCCTTCGGCTTAGCCCGGTATCATAGCTCGCACAATTGCCTTCGGCTTAGCTCGATATCATAGCTCGCACAATTGCCTTGGGCTTAGCCCGATATCACTCGAACATTCATACACATCTTTGTTTCATTTTCACAACAAAACTTTTATGCACAATTCACTTAACAAAATATCATTTCGGCTCAATGGCCATATACAAGGGCAAATTTCGATTGCTTATTACTTCATTCAATCGAATCAAAATCTAAGTTTCGATACTCGAAAACTTACCTCGGATGTTGTCGAACGATTCGATGGCTATTCGACTACTTTTTCCTTCCCTTTATTGGATTTGGTCCCCTTTGCTCTTGAGCTTAATTTAACAAATAATTTGATTCAATCATTTGAGTATCGAAAAGAAGAACTCAAGGCACTTAGCCCACATATATTCACTAGACATTAAAGTCACATAAGTACGAATTCATGAATCGACTTAACACACAAAGCCTTCAACATGCTTACTCATGGCGAACAACACAACCTCTTAGGCACTCATTCATGGCCGATTATGCATGTTGATGTTGAGGCCAATTACATGTTTAACACCACACATGAATGGCACACATTTTACTAGCTAATGCTTTACATATTGTAGCTCAATACTTATAATATAGCATCAAGCACTCATATGGCCGATTATACTTAGCCATACTTGCACCAAATCAACAATAAATTCCAAGATTTTCACATCATATGTGTACTAGGCCGAATGTACTTGCAATTTCACAAACATTCTTCAACAATTTCTTCTTTAAACAAACATATTTATCATTTACTTCATAACCAAATCATCATGTGCAAACATACATACACATATAGGTGCATGGCCGAACCTCAAGGTGTTCATAACCATCTAAAACACAAATTTTTACCAATCAAGTAACAAGCATAAATCATGCTCATGAATGCATCATGGCCGAATACATCACATTCATACCCCTTTCAACTTCGGTCATGGTTAAACAAAGAACTCAATGTCTTACTCAAGATTGCTACAAAGAAATTTCAAGAGTAGTCAATCCATCATTGCATGCATCATTATCAAGCTTCACATTTAGCATGCAATGGCTTTAACACAATATCAACCTTGGCCTAATACCATTTCCATGGCATAACAAGGATTTGAACCATGGCTAACATGAACATCAAGTTAGCAACTAAAACTTCCATGAATCTCATGACACAACTTCATACATACCTTAATCTTGATGCAAGTATAGCCAAATCTCCTTCTAGATCTCTTCTAAACCAAAATGGAGCAAAAATCCTATCTTCTTCCTTAGTATTTTCGGCCAAAAGGAGAGAACAAGGATGAACAAAATTTTTCTTTGCTTTTCTTTCACTCACGGCAACAATGGGGAGAATACCACACTCACACACATTGTTTTTTGTTTCTCTTCCCACCACTAAATTTTTTATCATTTCATCACATCATGCATTATCAAAACATGTCATAACATGTTTTTCCTTGCCCATAACTCCTTGTCATGGCGGCCACTATGCCATCTTTGGGGAATTTGACATGCAAATCCCTTAATTTTGCATGCATTATCAACTAGTCATCACACATTTCCCCATCATACTTTCAAAGTTTACTACTAGGTCCTTTCTAGTGAAATTCACCTTTATAACACTAAATCGAATCATCAAAATGCCACACACAAATTAACACATATCATAGGCATCAAAATGAATTTTAAATTATTTTTATGCCTCGATTTTGTGGTCCCGAAACCACATCCCGACTAGGGTCAATTTTGGTGTCACAACTCTCCCCACTTAAGAAATTTTCGTCCCGAAAATCTTACCGTAAATAGGTTTGGGTAACGCTCTTTCATAGAGCTCTTGGGTTCCCAAGTAGCTTCTTCCATCCCGTGTTTGAGCCATAACACTTTTACTAACGGAACCCTTTTGTTTCGCAACTCCTTCACTTCACGAGCTAGGATACGAATCGGTTCTTCTTCATAACTCATATCGAATTGAATTTCAACCTCTGATGGACTAATTACGTGCGATGGATCAGATCTATAGCGTCGAAGCATCGAAACATGAAAGACATCGTGAATCTTTTCGAGTTCAGGGGGCAAAAATCAAACGATATGCAACTGGACCGACTCGCTCGGATATCTCATATGGCCCAATGAACCTCGGGCTCAACTTGCCCTTACGGCCGAATCGAGTATCTTTTCCAAGGCGAAACCTTGAGAAACACTTTATCTCCCACCGATGCTCGATGTCTTTACGCTTCAGATCCGTGTATACGATTTCGACGATCGGAGGCTATCTTCGATTTTCACGGATCACTATCACTTTCGCTCAGCATCTTTAATCAAGTCCACCGAAAATTTTGCTTTCACCGAGCTCGAGTCCAACACAATGGTGTTCGCATTTACGCCGTATAAGGCCTCGTAAGGTGCCATCTTAATACTTGATTGAAAACTATTGTTGTGCGAATTCAATCAAAGGCAAATACCGTTCCCATGAACCACCGAACTCGAGGATGCAACATCTTAACATATCCTCAAGTATCTGAATTATCCGCCGGATTGACCACCGGTTTGGGGGTGAAAGGCGGTCTGAAATGCAACTTGGTACCCAAAGCTTCTTGCAACCTTTTCCAAAATCGTGAGGTAAATCTCGGATCTCTATCCGACACGATGGAAATAGGCACCCGTGTAATCTCACAATCGAGAAGCGTCGATTCGGCTAGTTTGTCCATTGAAAAGTCCGTCGTCGACGGGACAAAGTGAGCCGACTTAGTCAATCTATCTACAACGACCCAAATCGCATCTTTCTTACTCGTGACAATGGCGGTTCGGATACAAAGTCCATTGTGACTCGATCCCATTTCCACTCGGGTATCGTGATCGTCAAGTAATCTGAAGGCACTTGATGTTCCGCTTTCACTTGTTGACATATTAAACACCTCGAACGACGCCGAGATGTCTCGTTTCATACCATGCCACCAAAACCGACGTTTCAAATCATTGTACATTTTCGTACTCTCGGGTGGATTGCCATTCGGCTACAATGGGCTTCTTTCGAATTATCGAAATATGTTCAATTCTTTGGAACACACAGACGATTTCTCAACCTCAAACAATCGTCATCATCGATTTGAAACTCCGATTCCTTGTTCGAACACACTCAAATTTGTTTTGCAACCAGCTCATCGTCGACCTTCCGAGCTTCATAAATTTGATGTATCAACAATGGTTTGGCTTTCAATTCAGCTACTAACACGTTGTCGGATCGAACGGACAAGTGCACATTCATCGCAGTAAAGCTAATAATGATTTACGACTCAAGGCATCCGCAACCACATTCGCCTTTCCTGTGATAGTCAATGACCACTCATAATCCTTTAACAACTCGAGCCAACGTCTTTGTCGCAGATTTAAGTCTCTTTGAGTCATCAAATATTTGAGACTTTTGTGATCCGAATACACATGGCACTTTTCACCAAATAAGTAATGTCGCCAAATCTTTAAGGCGAATATGATAGCAGCCAATTCGAGATCATGGGTCGGATAATTTTTCTTATGTGGCTTTAATTGCCTCGACGCATAGGCCACAACTCGACCTTCTTGCATCAATACACAACCTAACCCAAGTAGGGAGGCGTCACTATAGATGACAAACTCTTTGCCAGATTCGGGTTGCACTAGAATTGGGGCTTTAGTCAAATAAGTTTTCAATTGATCGAAACTTTTCTGACATTTCTCCGACCATTCAAACCTTACGTCCTTTTGGAGTAAGCCGTCATTGGCGTGGCTATCGTTGAGAAACCTTTACAAATCGTCGATAATAACCGCCACCTCAAAAGCTCCGAACCTCGGTAATATTTCTCGAGGCTTCCAGTTAAGTATGGCTGAAATTTTGTTCGGTCGACTCGAATACCCGATCTGAGATATCACATGCCCCAAGAAGCTAACCTCTCTTAACCGAACTCACACTTGCTGAACTTAGCATATAATTGCTTATCCCGTAAAATTTGCAAGCACTAACCTCGGTGTTCAAAGATGTTCGGTCTCATTTCTTGAATAGACCAAGATGTCATCAATGAACACGACTACTGGCTGATCCAAATATGGTCTGAAGATCCGATTCATTAAATCCATAAATACCGCAGGGGCATTAGTAAGCCCAAACGGCATCACTAGGAACTCATAGTGACCATATCTCGTTCTGAAGGCAGTCTTGGGCACGTCCGAATCTCGAATTCGCAATTGATAATAGCCCGATCTCAAATCTATTTTCGAGAACACTGAGGCTCCCTTCAGTTGATCGAACAAATCATCGATACGTGGTAACGGATATTTGTTCTTTATCGTCGCTTTATTAAGTCGACGATAGTCGATCTACGACCTCATGGTTCCATCCTTCTTTTCACAAACAACACTAGCGCACCCAAGGCGAAAAACTCGAGCGAGCAAAACCTCTATCCACCAATTCTTGCAACCGAGCTTTCAACTCCTTTAATTCGTTGGTGCCATACGATACGGAGCTATCGAAGTGGAATGGTACCAGTACCAATTCGATGCCAAACTCTATTTCCGAACAGTGGTAAACCCGCAATTCTTCTTGGAAAACATCCGGTATTCACAAACCAGCGCACAGATTCGGGTTTCTTTTCTAACTCCTTGTCATCTAGAACATACGCAAGGTATGCTTCACATCCCTTTCTTACGTATTTCTGAGCTAACATTGCTGATATTACAGCTGGCAATCCCTTTAAGTCCGTAGACTCAACCCGAATTATCTCGTTATTCGTGCACCTCAGATCAATAGTCTTGCTTTTGCAATTTACAACTGCATCGTGCATGGTCAACCAATCCAAACCAAGAATAACGTCGAATTCTTCGAATGGAAAAAGCATCAAGTCCGCCGGAAAACAAGAACCTCAAAATACTAGGGGACTTTTCTTACACACTTTGTTGATGAGCACGTAATGACGCAAGGGGTTTGACACCGAATTACAAACTCGATGAGACTCAATGGGCAAAGTCTTCTTTGGATGCTAAGGTTTCGCATATATAAGAATGAGTAGAACCGGGGTCAATCAAAGCAATCACATTAGTATCGAAAAGAGTGAGGATACTGGTAATAACATCTGGTGAGGCAAAGATCCTCGCGTGCACGTATGGCATAAGTCCTAGCAGAGCACGAGCCTCGGATCGATGGTGGCATCTCTAGATCCTCTCGACCGCCACTAGCATTGCCCGTGTTTCTAGACGGCCTACCTCGAGTTGTGGTAGCACCGGGTTCCCACTTTGATTTACGTTTTGTCCGCACAAGCTCGGGCAATCCTTAATGAAATGATCGATGATCCGCACTTGTAACAGAGCGGTCACGAATCTACAACTCCCGAATGCCATTTACCACAATATTGGCACTCCGCTCGCTCTCGACGATCATTGCCAACACCGGCGATCGAAGTGACTCGCGTGCCCATAGGGGTCGATCGCGGTCTCGTCTAGAAAAGCCCGAAATGTCTCTAGACCGCCTAAGCCATCTCTAAATTTCTTTGATGATCGTGGGAAGGGCTTCCAAGACCTCTTCTGAAACTCCCTTGCTCCCACTTCACTTCTCTTTTCTCCATCTTGAGCTCCTCGGCTTTGCCGCTCGCTCGACAAGAGCCACAAACTCTCGATTTCCAAAATGCCAACATACGACTTTATATCATTGTTCATCCATCCTCGAAGCGTTTACACATCACACTTCAAGAAATGCACTTTCATGGCGTCTGGCTAAGCCTTGCAAATTTTCGTTTCGTAGTCGTGTCGACATGGAACCTTGCTTAAGATCAAGGAATTCCTTTCGTTTTTGGTCCATAAATCTCTGACTGATATACTTCTTTCGGAATTCAGTTTGGAAGAACTCCCAAGTTACTTGCTCTCTAGACACCACAGAAGTCAGAGTACTCCACCAATAGTAGGCGAAATCGCGTAGCAAGGAGATAGTACACTTTAAGCATTCATCGGGTGTACATGATAACTCATCGAGCACCCGGATAGTGTTGTCCAACCAAAATTCAGCTTGCTCGGCATCGTCGCTATCCGTAGCTTTAAATTCAGTAGCCCCATGTTTTCAATTACATCGACCGGGGCTTACTTGACCTTACTTGGTCGATTCATCGGAGGTATTGTAGGTGCGGGGTTGCATTAGTCGGGAATGGAGGTTGTGGAACAGTAGTGTTAGTTCGAATGTATTGGTTAAACCAATCATTCATCACACTATAAAAGGCTTGCTTAGCCTCATCATTCGGATTGTTGGCAATAGGTTGAGAGTCCGCCGACGCTGTCCCTTCTTGCGCGAGCAGCGCCACACTCTCCACATCATCAGCTATTGCTCGGTTGGGATCGGGATCCATTGCTATAAACAAACACAAACTCAAATTGTCGAAATCACCACACTATCAATTTATCACTTAATGGCATGTATAGCTAGACACCAAACATATCACGGTAGTCCTAGGATCGACTAAACCGTGGCCTGATACCAATAAAATTGTAACACCCGAACCGGAGACCGTTGGATTAGTGGGACACGAGGGTTAACAAGCCAAAACCACTTATGGCACTGACCAATTTGACATTCCCAGGCAAGCTGGAAAACTGCGTCGCTGTCGCCTTAAAAAGCATATCTCGAGTTTCACAACTCAGAAACTGATTCTGTAAATTTTACCTGAATTTAGACTCATATATCCATCCATGGATTTATTTCTAGAATTTTTGGTTGGGCCAATTGGTACAGTTTATTAGTTAAATCCGCCCATGTTACAGGGGTCGACTACACTAACCTTTGCGCGTTACAACTTGAATATCTCTCTGTACAGGGTTTCAATACTGATACCATTTGTTTCCAATAAAACTAGACTCAAAAAGGAATCTGCACATATAAGGCATGACTTCAAATTCATTCTGGATAATTTATGGCAAATTTTCAAAGTCGCGACAGGGGACCCAGAAACTGTTCTGGCCCTGTCTCACGAGAACTTTAATATCTCTCGGTATACTGATCATATGATCGTTTCGTTACTTTCATATGAAAATAGACTCGTCAAGGTTCGATCACATAATTTATTCACTAATTAACACCATTCCTACAAATTTTGGTGATTTTTCACATCCACGTCACTGCAGCTGGCAGCCTCTGTTTTTAAGGTAGGCTTTACCTATATTGTAGTTCCCATGGACCAACCATAGTCTAGTCATACTTAGGTCCACATATGATCATATTTAGCCATTCCAATGGCTGATCATGTGACCAACTCTCTCATTCCAAACCATAATCACATCATGAAACCAAATATAATTACAAACCACATATGGTCAAATTCCATACTCCACTTTTACGAACCATTTTCGCATGGCCGTACACATATACATCACAAGTACTTAAAAATAACCGAGGGTAGTCCTATACATGCCATATCCAAAACTCAACTAAAGGAGTACCAAAAAGGGCTTTGATAGTGTGGTTGACTTCAACTTCTATGATCCCGCATCCGATCGCTAACGAGCAAAATCTATAAACAGAGAAACAAAGAAACGGAGTAAGCAATTTATGCTTAGTAAGTTTCGAGCCATAATATACACACAACCAAAGCATAGCATTCAATTAGCTAAACAATAATTCATATGCACAATTTCTCAAAGACATGCTTACTTCACAATCCCAACTCTTATATTCATACACAAATAACGGCCTAGTTAATGCCGATAGCTCATTTATCATTAGAGCGAATATTCGTACGCATTTACTCATAGTGTGCAAAGCACACACAAAACATACCTTGTTGTTGGGAATTTCACAAGTGCAATAACTGAAAATTTTCCAGCAGCTTATAAATTTCAATTCACATACCTTCGGAGTTTATCCGGATATAGCTACTCGTTCAAAACACCTTCGGGACATAGCCCGGTTATGGTAACCCGCACAAATGCCTTCGGGACTTAACCCGGATATCACAACTCGCACAATTGCCTTCGGGCTTAGCCCGGGTATCATAGCTCGCACAATTGCCTTCGGGCTTAGCCTGGATATCATAGCTCGCACAATTGCCTTCGGGCTTAGCCCGGATATCACTCGAACATTCATACACATCTTTGTTTCATTTTCACAACAAAACTTTTATGCACAATTCACTTAACAAAAATATCATTTCGGCTCAATGGCCATATACAAGGCGAAATTTCGATTGCTTATTACTTCATTCAATCGAATCAAAATCTAAGTTTCGATACTAAAACTTACCTCGGATGTTGTCGAGCGATTCGATGGCTATTCGACTACTTTTTCCTTCCCTTTATCGGATTTGGTCCCCTTTGCTCTTGAGCTTAATTTAACAAATAATTTGATTCAATCATTTGAGTATCGAAAAGAAGAACTCAAGGCACTTAGCCCACATATATTCACTAGACATTAAAGTCACATAAGTACGAATTCATGAATCGACTTAACACACAAAGCCTTCAACATGCTTACTCATGGCGAACAACACAACCTCTTAGGCACTCATTCATGGCCGATTATGCATGTTGATGTTGAGGCCAATTACATGTTTAACACCACACATGAATGGCACACATTTTACTAGCTAATGCTTTACATATTGTAGCTCAATACTTATAATATAGCATCAAGCACTCATATGGCCGATTATACTTAGCCATACTTGCACCAAATCAACAATAAATTCCAAGATTTTCACATCATATGTGTACTAGGCGAATGTACTTGCAATTTCACAAACATTCTTCAACAATTTCTTCTTTAAACAAACATATTTATCATTTACTTCATAACCAAATCATCATGTGCAAACATACATACACATATAGGTGCATGGCGAACCTCAAGGTGTTCATAACCATCTAAAACACAAATTTTACCAATCAAGTAACAAGCATAAATCATGCTCATGAATGCATCATGGCGAATACATCACATTCATACCCTTTCAACTTCGGTCATGGTTAAACAAAGAACTCAATGTCTTACTCAAGATTGCTACAAAGAAATTTCAAGAGTAGTCAATCCATCATTGCATGCATCATTATCAAGCTTCACATTTAGCATGCAATGGCTTTAACACAATATCAACCTTGGCCTAATACCATTTCCATGGCATAACAAGGATTTGAACCATGGCTAACATGAACATCAAGTTAGCAACTAAAACTTCCATGAATCTCATGACACAACTTCATACATACCTTAATCTTGATGCAAGTATAGCCAAATCTCCTTCTAGATCTCTTCTAAACCAAAAATGGAGCAAAAATCCTATCTTCTTCCTTAGTATTTTCGGCCAAAAAGGAGAGAACAAGGATGAACAAAATTTTTTCTTTGCTTTTCTTTCACTCACGGCAACAATGGGGAGAATACCACACTCACACACATTGTTTTTTTGTTTCTCTTCCCACCACTAAATTTTTTTATCATTTCATCACATCATGCATTATCAAAACATGTCATAACATGTTTTTCCTTGCCCATAACTCCTTGTCATGGCCCGCTCAAAAATATGTGAGAAAGGGGTGTGAAGCGTATCTTGCATACGTACTTGATAATAAAGAGCCAGAAAAGAAACTTGAATCGGTACCGGTGGTTTGTGACTCCGGTAACGGTCTCGGGTACGGGGCGTTACATGAACAATGTTAGTAATTCGTCAATTCATCATCATACATGCTCTTTCGAGTCATGGTCGATAAGCTCCTTGTGACATCCCTAAATTGACCCTAGTCGGAAAGTGGTTTCGGGACCACTAAACCGAGTCATAATAATAATTAACCATCATAATTGATGCTCATTATATGTATATATGCATGTGTGAAAATTTCATGTTTGGATTTTGTTAATTGTAAGTGAATTTTTATCAAATAGGACTTATGTGAGAAAATTTAGAAATGTGCTAGGCAAATGTAAGGTGGCCTATTAATACATGTGGGAAAGTGTTGTCCTTGCATGTCAAATTAGCCAAAATGAAGCATGATGGCCGGCCATACTATGGGTGGAAACATGTCTCCAACATGTTAGACTAGTGATGCATGTAGGAAACAATAAATTAAGAAAGTTAGCATTAAAGAAATGGAAAAAGAAAATGATGATAACAAAAAAAAAAAAGTGTGGATGCTTTCCCCCCTTGCCGTACATGAGAGAAACAAAAACAAAGAAAGAAAGAAAAAAAAAATGTTCATTCTCTCATTTTCTCCTTGCTTGGCCGAATGTACTAAGAAGAAAGGGGGGGGGAAGCTTGAGAAAATCAGCCATGGGAGTTTGCTAGACTAAGGTATGTTGATGTTATCCATGAGATTTATGCATGTTTTTAGTTGATAGTTTGAGTTCCACCTAACCCATGGTCTAAACCGAGTCATAATAATAATTAACCATCATAATTGATGCTCATTATATGTATATATGCATGTGTGAAAATTTCATGTTTGGATTTTGTTAATTGTAAGTGAATTTTTATCAAATAGGACTTATGTGAGAAAATTTAGAAATGTGCTAGGCAAATGTAAGGTGGCCTATTAATACATGTGGGAAAGTGTTGTCCTTGCATGTCAAATTAGCCAAAATGAAGCATGATGGCCGGCCATACTATGGGTGGAAACATGTCTCCAACATGTTAGACTAGTGATGCATGTAGGAAACAATAAATTAAGAAAGTTAGCATTAAAGAAATGGAAAAAAGAAAATGATGATAACAAAAAAAAAAAAAGAGTTTGGATGCTTTCCCCCCCCCTTGTCGTACATAAGAGAAACAAAAACAAAGAAAGAAAGAAAAAAAAAATGTTCATTCTCTCATTTTCTCCTTGCTTGGCCGAATGTACTAAGAAGAAAGGGGGGGAAGCTTGAGAAAATCAGCCATGGGAGTTTGCTAGACTAAGGTATGTTGATGTTATCCATGAGATTTATGCATGTTTTTAGTTGATAGTTTGAGTTCCACCTAACCCATGGTCTAAACCTTTACCATGAAATGGGGGGTGTTGTCTTCTTGGTATCATTGATGTTTGATGTTTGATGTTGTGGTGGTGAGGCATGAAGATGAGTTAAGGTTCAACTAAGGTGGATTTGTGGATGTTATTTGCATGCTAAAGGTAAAGCTTGTAATGATGCATGGTATGGTGTTGTATGGCATTTGGCCATGGTAGGAAATAAAAGGAAACTATGTTCGTTGTTCATGTCATTTGAATGAGAAGTGCTAGTAAGGTGAAGTACAAATGTTAGTGTTTGATTTACTAGTGTATATATGCATACTAGCCTAGTTGTGAACTTGAATCAAATTGGTGTTAAGTCGATACAAGCGACCTTACTTGTTGAATGTATCAAGTGTGGAAATCGGCCTTAACATGAATGTGTATGTTCGGCCACATGAGCGAATACATATGTTGATGTGTATATTCGCCTTAGGTAGCCTATTGAGGGCCTTAGCTTTTCCTTGATGCTTGAATGAATTGTATTGAATTGCTTGATGTAATATAAAATGTGCATGACCAATGTATCCAAGCAAAAGGGTGGCCATATGACCATTTAAACTCCTTGTCATATTCGGCCATAAGCTAGCATAATGAGGTTTTAATAAGTTAAATTTGTGTGAACTAGCTCAAGAACTCAAAGGATCAAAGTTGGACAAGGGAAAGACAAGTAATTGAATAGCCATTGAAAGCGTGCGACAACATCCGAGGTAAGTCATTAAGCATATATTTGGTATTGATTTAAATGATCATAATATATATGCAATTGTGTTTAATGAATTGATGTGTAAATGAAAATGTATGTGTATGGAATGATGCCATTGTTGAATGTATAAAGGCAGCAAAATGCATAAGGTATTGGTCACGGCACTAAGTGTGCGGGTATAAATGGACACGGTGACAAGATTGGCACTAAGTGTGCGGGTTTAAAATTGTACAGCACTAAGTGTGCGAGTTTGATTCTATAGCACTAAGTGTGCGAGCTGAAAATATATAGCACTAAGTGTGCGGATTCACTATATGCTCTTGTATTACAATTGGCACTGAGTGTGCGACATTATCGAGTTAATCCGGACAGCGAATCGGGTAAGTACCTTGAGCTCATGACGAATAGGCAATATGTTCATGCTCGGGGTTGAGCTTGGTAAGCTTTAAATCTATGTGATGATTGCAATTGTGTGATTGTGGTGAAAATGAGTTAGTGTGTGAAAATGCCTCAAATATCTTATCGTATAAATATGAAATGTGGATGTATGGCTAGGTATGAGATTGAACCGAAAGGTCAGGGAATTATGGTATAGTTCGATATGGATGAAGTACCTAGCCTTGTTTCATTGTTTCATTTTGTGATGAATTTAGCTAATGGATAATTGTAAAGTGCTTATGACTTACTGAGTTACAAACTCACTCGATGTTTTCTTGTCACCCATTTTAGGTCTCTTGGACTCGTATTGTTGCGTGCTCGGAACCGTCGTTGAAGTCATCACACCGGCTGAAATATTTTGGTATTGTCTTCGTTGTTGAAGAACATTTGGCATGTATAGGCTATTATATTTTGTTGAACTGTGGGTTGTAAACTTTAAGCCATGTGAAAATGGCCTATGTGGTCGTCGAGTGGGATGCTAGAACCTATAGCCACGAGTCTTAGAAACTTTAATTTTGATAAGGTGGCCATAATTTGTGTCATGTTTGATGGATGATTAAGGCCAAGGAAAGATTCATGAAATTGGCATAGTCTACTGCAGTAACTGTTGCGGACAGCAGCAGTGAGGTGAGATTGAAAAATCACTAAAAATAGTAGAAGTATAATTAAATAGTGAATAAATTATGCAATTGAACCTTGATGAATCTAGTTTAATATGGATGGAACGAAACGACTATATGAGCAGTATATTGAGAGATATTAAAGTTCTCGTGAGACAGGGCCAGAACGGTTTCTGGGTCCCCTGTCGTGACTTTGAAAATTTACTATAAATTATCCAGAAAGAATTAGAAGTCATGCCGTATATGTGCAGATTCTATTTTGAGTCTAGTTTCATTAGAAACAAACGGCACCAGTATTAAAGCCCTGTACAGAGAGATATTCAAGTTTTAACGCGCGAAGGTCAGTGTAGTCGACTTCTGTAACATTGGTGACTTTAACTAATAAACTGTACCAATTGGCCCAACCAAAAATTCTAGAAATAAATACATGGATAAATATATGAGTCTAAATTCAGGGAAAATTTTCGGAATCAGTTTCGAGTTTGAAACTCGAGATATGATTTTTATGGCGACAGTGATGCAGTTTTCCAGCCTGTCTGGAAATGCCAAATTGGTTGGTACCTTGAGAAGATTTGGCCCATTAACCCCTCGTGTCCGAACCGGCGACAGTCCGCGGGTTCGGGTGTTACATTTCATTGGTATCGAGCTATGGTTTAGTCGGTTCTAGGACTATCATAGCGTGTGAGTCTAGCTATACATGCCAAATTGTTAGTGGTTAATAATGTGATGACTTGACGGTTGAAATTTTTGTTTTGATTAGCAATGGAACCGGGTAGAGACCCTTGGCGGATGACGTTGAAAGTGTAGCGGCTGCTCCTGCACAAGGGACACCGCCGTTGAGCCTCAATCATCCGCGAATAATCAAAATGAAGGGGCGAAACAAGCCTTCTTCACCATGATGAATGAGTGGGTCGCGCAATATGCCCGAACCAACCGGCTGTCCAACCATTCCGAATTTAAATACTCCACCCAAGAGCCATAATGCCTCCGATTCTTGATCTGTGAGGCTGAGTAAACCACCGTGGATTTGATTAGGAAGCGTGGGGCGAGGAGTTCAAGGCCATAATTCTTGATGATCTTGAAAAGGCCGAGTTACGCTCGATAACACCATTAGAGTGTTAGATGAACTGTAATGCACACCGATGAATGTCTTAAGTGTGCTATATCCTTGTTGCGAGACTCACTTACTATTGGTGGAGGACTTTAATTTCCATAGTCCCAAATGAGCGAGTTACTTGGGATTTCTTTCAATCCAATTTGAAAGAAATACATTAGTCAACAGTTCATCGATCGAAGCGTAAAATTCTTGGAACTCAAGCAAGGCGGATGACCGTATCTGAATCTGAACATGAGTTTGTAAGACTTAGTCGGTATGCTCGGGAGTGTGTGGCTGATGAGGTTGCGATGTGCAAAAGATTTGAAGAAGGATTGAATGAAGAGTTAAAGTTACTAGTGGGAATTTTGGAGATAAAGGAGTTCGTAACACTAGTCGAGCGAGCACGCAAAGCGGAAGAACTTGGGAAGGAGAAGAAGAAGGCTGAATTTGAAGCAAGAGATTACCGTAAAAGATCGACGAGTAAAGCTCCGTTCTCGGTACGTAAAGAGGTTCGGGGAGGACACCGATGAAGTCGAGGACGATGCAGGAATTTCCATTAGAGCCCGACCATTGGCGGACTCCGAGCTACTTGAGTAGCTAGTGTGGGCAATAATCGTCAAGAGAGACTGAATGCCCCAATGTGGAAGACGACACCTAGGTGAATGTTGGGGTAAGTCATTAATAGGGCTGTTATGGATGCGGTTGAAGGACCACTTCATTAGAGATTGCACGGAGCTAGATGAGAGGAATAAGGCGCAAGGTGCAAGACCTAGTGGAGCGACAGGTGGAGGTAGGCCCCAGAATCTCTGGAGGTAGGGGTGGTAATCGAGAGGAGCCTCTAATCTGGCTGTCCGATCCGAGACCCGTGCTCTGCTAGAGCATATGCCATCCGCGCACGAGAGGAGGCATCCTCCCCGACGTTATCATTGGTACTTTTACTCTCTTTGATACTATTGTGATTGCATTGATTGACCCGGCTCTACTCACTCATATGTATGTGAAACCTTAGCATCGATAAAGACTCTACCGTTGAGTCTCTTGAGTTCGTAATTCAGTGTCAAACCCTTTGGGTCAATACGTGCTCGTTGATAAAGTGTGCAAGAGATGCCCCTAATAATTGAGAATCTGTTTTCCGTCGATCGATGCTTCTACCATTTCATGAATTGATGTTATTCTTGGTATGGATTGGTGACCGTACATGATGCGATGGTGGACGCAAAAGGAAAACTATTGATTTGAGGAGTGCAAATAATGAGGTAGTCCGAGTCGAGTCTCTTGATTTAAAAGGAGCGCCGTGATAATATCTTCTATGACCGCTCGGAGGTATGTGAAAAAGGGTGTGAAACATACCTTGCGTATGTGTTTGGAAGTAAAGAGGCGGAAAGGAAACTCGAATCGGTACGGTGGTTTGTGAGTATTCGGATGTTTTTCTGAGGAGTTACCGGATTGCCACCGGTTCGAGAAGTGGAATTGACATCGGTTGTACCGAGTACTACGCTGATTTCAATAGCCCGTGTCGTATGGCATTAACGGAATTAAAGGAATTGAAGGTTCAATTGCAAGAATTGGCGGATAGAGGTTTCGCTCGTAGAGTTTTTCTCCATGGGCGCTTTGTATTGTTTGTGAAGAAGAAGGACGGAACCATGAGGTTGTGCATCGACTATCGTCAACTCAATAAAGTGACGATAAAGAATAAATATCCATTGCCACGAATTGACGATTTGTTTGATCAATTAAAGGAGCCTCGGTGTTTTCAAAGATAGATTTGAGGTCGAGTACTATCGGTTGAGGGTCCGAGAATCGGACATACCCAAAACCACTTTTAGAATGAGGTACGGTCACTCTGAATTCTTGGTGATGCCGTTTGGGCTCACTAATGCCCTACGGTGTTTATGGATTTAATGAATAGAATTTTCGAGCCATACTTGGATCGGTTCGTAGTTGTATTTATCGATGACATTTTGGTCTATTTGAGAGATGAAACCGAACATCTTTGAACACCGAGGCTAGTGTTGCAAATCTTACGAGATAAGCGATTATCGCAAAGTTCATAAATGTGAATTTTGGTTGAAAGAGGTTAGCTTTTTGGGCACGTGGTGTCGCATCGGTGTCGAGGTGGACCCGAACAAAATTCTAGCCATAGTCGATTGAAACCACCAAGGAATGTTACCAAAGTTAGGAGCTTTTGGGGCTTGCCGATTATTACCGACGATTTGTAAAGGTTTCTCGACGATAGCCACGCCAATGACGGCTTACTCCAAAAGGATGTTAAGTTGAATGGATGGAGAAATGTCGAAAAGTTTCGATCAATGAAAGCTTATTTGTTGAAGCCCCAATTCTAGTGCAACCCGAATCGGGCAAAGAGTTTGTCATTTATAGTGACGCATCCCTACTTGGGTTGGGTTGCGTATTGATGCAAGAAGGGCGAGTTGTGGCCTATCGTCGAGACAAGTAAAGCCACATGAGAAAAATTATCCGACCCATGATCTCGAATTGGTCGCCATCGTATTCGCCTTAAAGATATGGCGACATTACTTATTTGGTGAGAAGTGCCATGTGTATTCGGATCACAAAAGTCTCAAATATTTGATGACCCAAAGAGACTTAAATCTGCGACAAAGGCGATGGCTCGAGTTGTTAAAAGATTATGAGCTCGTCATTGATTATCACCCGGGAAGGGCTAATGTGGTTGCGGATGCCTTAAGCGGAAATCACTTTGTTTGCTTTATGACGATGAATGTACACTTGTCTATCCTACCCGACAATGTGTTAGTAGCTGAATTGAAAGCCAAACCATTATTGATCGTCAAATTCGTGAAGCTCGAGAAAGTCGACGATGAGTTGGTTGCAAAAGCGGGATGAGTGTGTTCGAACAAGGACTCGAATTTCAAATCGATGATGACGATTGTTTGAGGTTCGAAGTCGTCGTGTGTTCAAAAGAATTGAACTTATTCCAATAATTTTGAGCGAAGCCCATTGTAGCCGAATGGCAATCCACCGAGAGTACGAAGATGTACAATGATTTGAAACGTCGGTTTTGGTGGCATGGTATGAAGCGAGACATCTCGATTTTGTTTGAGATGTTTAATATGTCAACAAGTGAAAGCGGAACATCAAGTGCCTTGAGATTACTTGACCGATCACGATACCCGAGTGGAAATGGGATCGAGTCACAATGGACTTTGTATCCGGACCGCCATTGTCGGTGAGTAAGAAGGATGCGATTTGGGTCGTTGTCGATGGATGACTAAGTCGGCTCACTTTATCCCCGTCGTCGACGGATTTTTCAATGGACAAACTAGCCGAATTGTACGTTTCTCGGTTGTGAGATTACACGGGTGCCTATTTCCATCGTGTCGGATAGAGATCCGAGATTTACCTCGCGATTTTGGAAGAAGTTGCAAGAAGCTTTGGGTACCAAGTTGCATTTCAGCACGCCTTTCACCCCAAACCGATGGTCAATCCGAGCGGATAATTCAAATACTCGAGGATATGTTGAGATGTTGTATCCTTGAGTTTAGTGGTTCATGGGAGCGGTATCGCCTTTGATTGAATTAAACACAACAATAGCTTTCAATCAAGTATTAAGATGGCGCCTTACGAGGCTTTATCTGATCGTAAATCTTGTACCCCATTATTCGGGTGAACTTAGTGAAGGTAAATTCTTGAGGTTGATTTGGTTAAGGATGCCGAGCAAAGAGTTCGAGTAATTCGTGAAAGTTTGAAAGTCGCCGGATCGCCAAAAGTCGTATGCGGTTTGAAAAGAAAAGATATTGAATATCGGGTTGGAGACAAGGTCTTTCTCAAAGTTTCACCTTGGAAGAAGGTGCTTAGATTTGGTCGTAAGGGCAAATTGAGTCCGAGGTTCATCGGGCCATATGAAGTATCCGAACGAGTTGGGCGATCGCATATCGATTAATTTTGCCCCGAGCTCGGAAGGATTCTAACGTTTTCATGTCTCGATGCTTGACGATATAGGTCGATCCATCGCACATAATTGCTCCATCGAGATTGAGATTCACCCTAATTTGAGCTATGAAGAGGCGGGTTCGCATTATGAGGCGTGAAGTAAAAGAGTTGCGCAATAGGAAAATCCGTTAGTGAAGGTGTTGTGGCATAAACACGGAATGGAAGAAGCCACTTGGGAACTTGAGGACTCTATGAAAGAGCGATACAGAGCCTATTTACTGTAAGATTTTCGGGACGAAAATTTCTTAAGTGGGGAGAGTTGTGACATCCCTAAATTGACCCTAGTTGGAAAGTGGTTTGGGACCACTAAACCGAGTCATAATAATAATTAACCATCATAATTGATGCTCATTATATGTATATATGCATGTGTGAAAATTTCATGTTTGGATTTTGTTAATTGTAAGTGAATTTTTATCAAATAGGACTTATGTGAGAAAATTTAGAAATGTGCTAGGCAAATGTAAGGTGGCCTATTAATACATGTGGGAAAGTGTTGTCCTTGCATGTCAAATTAGCCAAAATGAAGCATGATGGCCGGCCATACTATGGGTGGAAACATGTCTCCAACATGTTAGACTAGTGATGCATGTAGGAAACAATAAATTAAGAAAGTTAGCATTAAAGAAATGGAAAAAGAAAATGATGATAACAAAAAAAAAAAAGAGTGTGGATGCTTTCCCCCCTTGCCGTACATGAGAGAAACAAAAACAAAGAAAGAAAGAAAAAAAAATGTTCATTCTCTCATTTTCTCCTTGCTTGGCCGAATGTACTAAGAAGAAAGGGGGGGAAGCTTGAGAAAATCAGCCATGGGAGTTTGCTAGACTAAGGTATGTTGATGTTATCCATGAGATTTATGCATGTTTTTAGTTGATAGTTTGAGTTCCACCTAACCCATGGTCTAAACCTTTACCATGAAATGGGGATGATATTCGGCCATGGGTGTTGTCTTCTTGGTATCATTGATGTTTGATGTTTGATGTTGTGGTGGTGAGGCATGAAGATGAGTTAAGGTTCAACTAAGGTGGATTTGTGGATGTTATTTGCATGCTAAAGGTAAAGCTTGTAATGATGCATGGTATGGTGTTGTATGGCATTTGGCCATGGTAGGAAATAAAAGGAAACTATGTTCGTTGTTCATGTCATTTGAATGAGAAGTGCTAGTAAGGTGAAGTACAAATGTTAGTGTTTGATTTACTAGTGTATATATGCATACTAGCCTAGTTGTGAACTTGAATCAAATTGGTGTTAAGTCGATACAAGCGACCTTACTTGTTGAATGTATCAAGTGTGGAAATCGGCCTTAACATGAATGTGTATGTTCGCCACATGAACGAATACATATGTTGATGTGTATATTCGGCCTTAGGTAGCCTATTGAGGGCCTTAGCTTTTCCTTGATGCTTGAATGAATTGTATTGAATTGCTTGATGTAATATAAAATGTGCATGACCAATGTGTATCCAAGCAAAAGGGTGGCCATATGACCATTTAAACTCCTTGTCATATTCGGCCATAAGCTAGCATAATGAGGTTTTAATAAGTTAAATTTGTGTGAACTAGCTCAAGAACTCAAAGGATCAAAGTTGGACAAGGGAAAGACAAGTAATTGAATAGCCATTGAAAGCGTGCGACAACATCCGAGGTAAGTCATTAAGCATATATTTGGTATTGATTTAAATGATCATAATATATATGCAATTGTGTTTAATGAATTGATGTGTAAATGAAAATGTATGTGTATGGAATGATGCCATTGTTGAATGTATAAAGGCAGCAAAATGCATAAGGTATTAGTCACGGCACTAAGTGTGCGGGTATAAATGGACACGGTGACAAGATTGGCACTAAGTGTGCGGGTTTAAATTGTACAGCACTAAGTGTGCGAGTTTGATTCTATAGCACTAAGTGTGCGAGCTGAAAATATATAGCACTAAGTGTGCGGATTCACTATATGCTCTTGTATTACAATTGGCACTGAGTGTGCGACATTATCGAGTTAATCCGGACAGCGAATCGGGTAAGTACCTTGAGCTCATGACGAATAGGCAATATGTTCATGCTCGGGGTTGAGCTTGGTAAGCTTTAAATCTATGTGATGATTGCAATTGTGTGATTGTGGTGAAAATGAGTTAGTGTGTGAAAATGCCTCAAATATCTTATCGTATAAATATGAAATGTGGATGTATGGCTAGGTATGAGATTGAACCGAAAGGTCCGAGGAATTATGGTATAGTTCCGATATGGATGAAGTACCTAGCCTTGTTTCATTGTTTCATTTTGTGATGAATTTAGCTAATGGATAATTGTAAAGTGCTTATGACTTACTGAGTTACAAACTCACTCGATGTTTTCTTGTCACCCATTTTAGGTCTCTTGGACTCGTATTGTTGCGTGCTCGGAACCGTCGTTGAAGTCATCACACCGGCTGAAATATTTTGGTATTGTCTTCGTTGTTGAAGAACATTTGGCATGTATAGGCTATTATATTTTGTTGAACTGTGGGTTGTAAACTTTAAGCCATGTGAAAATGGCCTATGTGGTCGTCGAGTGGGATGCTAGAACCTATAGCCACGAGTCTTAGAAACTTTAATTTTGATAAGGTGGCCATAATTTGTGTCATGTTTGATGGATGATTAAGGCCAAGGAAAGATTCATGAAATTGGCATAGTCTCTCGCAGTAACTGTTGCGGACAGCAGCAGTGAGGTGAGATTGAAAAATCACTAAAAATAGTAGAAGTATAATTAAATAGTGAATAAATTATGCAATTGAACCTTGATGAATCTAGTTTAATATGGATGGAACGAAACGACCATATGAGCAGTATATTGAGAGATATTAAAGTTCTCGTGAGACAGGGCCAGAACGGTTTCTGGGTCCCTGTTGTGACTTTGAAAATTTACTATAAATTATCCAGAAAGAATTAGAAGTCATGCCGTATATGTGCAGATTCTATTTTGAGTCTAGTTTCATTAGAAACAAACGGCACCAGTATTAAAGCCCTGTACAGAGAGATATTCAAGTTTTAACGCGCGAAGGTCAGTGTAGTCGACTTCTGTAACATTGGTGAGTTTAACTAATAAACTGTACCAATTGACCCAACCAAAAATTCTAGAAATAAATCCATGGATAAATATATGAGTCTAAATTCATGGAAAATTTACGGAATCAGTTTCGAGTTTGAAACTCGAGATATGATTTTTATGGCGACAGTGATGCAGTTTTCAGCCTGTCTGGAAATGCCAAATTAGTTGGTACCTTGAGAAGATTTGGCCCATTAACCCTCGTGTCCGACACGGCGGCAGTCACGGGTTCGGGTGTTACATTTCATTGGTATCAGAGCTATGGTTTAGTCGGTTCTAGGACTATCATAGCGCGTGTGAGTCTAGCTATACATGCCAAATTGTTAGTGGTTAATAATGTGATGACTTCTGACGGTTGAAATTTTTTGTTTTGATTAGCAATGGAACCCGGGGTAGAGAGACCCTTGGTGGATGACGTTGAAAGTGTAGCGGCTGCTCCTGCACAAGGGACACCGCCCGTTGAGCCTCAATCATCCGCGAATAATCAAAATGAAGGCGAAACAAGCCTTCTTCACCATGATGAATGAGTGGGTCGCAATATGCCCGAACCAACCGGTGTCCAACCATTCCCGAATTTAAATACTCCACCCCAAGAGCCCGCAATGCCTCCGATTCTTGATCTGTGAGGCTGAGTAAACCACCGTGGATTTGATTAGGAAGCGTGGGGAGGAGTTCAAGGCCATAATTCTTGATGATCTTAGAAAAGCCGAGTTACGGCTCGATAACACCATTAGAGTGTTAGATGAACTATCATGCACACCGATGAATGTCTTAAGTGTGCTATATCCTTGTTCGAGACTCGACTTACTATTGGTGGAGGACTTTAATTTCCATAGTCCCAAATGAGCGAGTTACTTGGGATTTCTTTCAATCCGAATTTGAAAGAAATACATTAGTCAACGGTTCATCGATCGAAGCGTAAGGAATTCTTGGAACTCAAGTAAGGCGGATGACCGTATCTGAATCTGAACATGAGTTTGTAAGACTTAGTCGGTATGCTCGGAGTGTGTGGCTGATGAGGTTGCGATGTGCAAAAGATTTGAAGAAGGATTGAATGAAGAGTTAAAGTTACTAGTGGGAATTTTGGAGATAAAGGAGTTCGTGACACTAGTCGAGCGAGCACGCAAGGCGGAAGAACTTGGGAAGGAGAAGAAGAAGGCTGAATTTGAAGCAAGAGATTACCGTAAAAGATCGACGAGTAAAGCTCCGTTCTCGGTGTAAAGAGGTTCGGGGAGGACACCCGATAAGTCGAGGACGATGCGGGAATTTCCATTAGAGCCCGACCATTGACGGACTCGAGCTACTTGATAGCTAGTGTGGGCAATAATCGTCAAGAGAGACCTGAATGCCCCCAATGTGGAAGACGACACCTAGGTGAATGTTGGGGTAAGTCATTAATAGGGCTGTTATGGATGCGGTTGAAGGACCACTTCATTAGAGATTGCACGGAGCTAGATGAGAGGAATAAGGCGCAAGGTGCAAGACCTAGTGGAGCGACGGTGGAGGTAGGCCCAGAATCTCTGGAGGTAGGGGTGGTAATCGAGAGGAGCCTCTGTCTGGCTGTCCGATCCGAGACCGTGCTCTGCTAGAGCATATGCCATCCGCGCACGAGAGGAGGCATCCTCCCCGACGTTATCACTGGTACTTTTACTCTCTTTGATACTATTGTGATTGCATTGATTGACCCGGCTCTACTCACTCATATGTATGTGAAACCTTAGCATCGATAGACTCTACTGTTGAGTCTCTTGAGTTCGTAATTCAGTGTCAAACCCTTTGGGTCAATACGTGCTCGTTGATAAAGTGTGCAAGAGATGCCCCTAATAATTCGAGAATCCATTTTCGGTCGATCGATGCTTCTACCATTTCATGAATTGATGTTATTCTTGGTATGGATTGGTGACCGTACATGATGCAAAGGTGGTGGGCGCAAAAGGAAAACTATTGATTTGAGGAGTGCAAATAATGAGGTAGTCCGAGTCGAGTCTCTTGATTTAAAAGGAGCGCTAGCGATAATATCTTCTATGACCGCTTCGGAGGTATGTGAAAAGGGTGTGAAACATACCTTGCGTATGTGTTTGGAAGTAAAGAGACGGAAAGGAAACTCGAATCGGTACCATGGTTTGTGAGTATTCGATGTTTTTCACGAGGAGTTCTGGGATTGCCACCGGTTCGAGAAGTGGAATTCGACATCGAAGTTGTACCGGGTACTACGCTGATTTCAATAGCCCGTGTCGTATGGCATTAACTAATTAAAGGAATTGAAGGTTCAATTGCAAGAATTGACGGATAGAGGTTTCGCTCGACCGAGTTTTTCTCCATAGGCGCTTTGTATTGTTTGTGAAGAAGAAGGACGGAACCATGAGGTTGTGCATCGACTATCGTCAACTCAATAAAGTGACGATAAAGAATAAATATCCATTGCCACGAATTGACGATTTGTTTGATCAATTAAAGGGAGCCTCGGTGTTTTCAAAGATAGATTTGAGGTCGGGTACTATCGGTTGAGGGTCCGAGAATCGGACATACCCAAAACCACTTTTAGAATGAGGTGCGGTCACTCTGAATTCTTGGTGATGCCGTTTGGGCTCACTAATGCCCTACGGTGTTTATGGATTTAATGAATAGAATTTTCAGGCCATACTTGGATCGGTTCGTAGTTGTATTTATCGATGACATTTTGGTCTATTTGAGAGATGAAATCAACATCTTTGAACACCGAGGCTAGTGTTGCAAATCTTACGAGATAAGCGATTATCGCAAAGTTCAAGAAATGTGAATTTTGGTTGAAAGAGGTTAGCCTTTTGGGGCACGTGGTGTCGCATCGGTGTCGGGTGGACCCGAACAAAATTCTAGCCATAGTCGATTGAAACCACCAAGGAATGTTACCAAAGTTAGGAGCTTTTTGGGGCTTGCCGGTTATTACCGACGATTTGTAAAGGTTTCTCGACGATAGCCACGCCAATGACGGCTTACTCCAAAAGGATGTTAAGTTCGAATGGACGGAGAAATGTCGAAAAGTTTCGATCAACTGAAAGCTTATTTGATGAAGCCCCAATTCTAGTGCAACCCGAATCGGGCAAAGAGTTTGTCATTTATAGTGGCGCATCCCTACTTGGGTTGGGTTGCGTATTGATGCAAGAAGGGCGAGTTGTGGCCTATCGTCGAGACAAGTAAAGCCACATGAGAAAAATTATCCGACCCATGATCTCGAATTGGTCGCCATCGTATTCGCCTTAAAGATATGGCGACATTACTTATTTGGTGAGAAGTGCCATGTATTCGGATCACAAAAGTCTCAAATATTTGATGACCCAAAGAGACTTAAATCTGCGACAAAGGCGATGGCTCGAGTTGTTAAAAGATTATGAGCTCGTCATTGATTATCACCGGGAAGGGCTAATGTGGTTCTGGATGCCTTAAGCGAAATCACTGCTTGCTTTATGACGATGAATGTACACTTGTCTATCCTACCCGACAATGTGTTAGTAGCTGAATTGAAAGCCAAACCATTATTGATCGTCAAATTCGTGAAGCTCGAGAAAGTCGACGATGAGTTGGTTGCAAAGCGGGATGAGTGTGTTCGAACAAGGACTCGGAATTTCAAATCGATGATGACGATTGTTTGAGGTTGAAAGTCGTCTGTGTTCCAAAGAATTGAACTTATTCCAATAATTTTGAACGAAGCCCATTGTAGCCGAATGGCAATCCACCCGGAATCACGAAGATGTACAATGATTTGAAACGTCGGTTTTGGTGGCATGGTATGAAACGAGACATCTCGATTTTGTTTGAGATGTTTAATATGTCAACAAGTGAAAGCGGAACATCAAGTGCCTTGAGGATTACTTGACCGATCACGATACAGAGTGGAAATGGGATCGAGTCACAATGGACTTTGTATCCGGACCGCCATTGTCGATGAGTAAGAAGGATGCGATTTGGGTCGTTGTCGATAGACCGACTAAGTCGGCTCACTTTATCCCCAGTCGTCGGATTTTTCAATGGACAAACTAGCCGAATTGTACGTTTCTCGGTTGTGAGATTACAGGGGTGCCTATTTCCATCGTGTCGGATAGAGATCCGAGATTTACCTCGCGATTTTGGAAGAAGTTGCAAGAAGCTTTGGGTACCAAGTTGCATTTCAGCACCGCCTTTCACCCCAAACCGATGGTCAATCCGAACGGATAATTCAAATACTCGAGGATATGTTGAGATGTTGTATCCTTGAGTTTAGTGGTTCATGGAAGCAGTATCGCCTTTGATTGAATTAAACACAACAATAGCTTTCAATCAAGTATTAAGATGGCGCCTTACGAGGCTTTATACGATCGTAAATGCCGTACCCATTATTCTGGTGAACTTAGTGAAGGTAAATTCTTGAGGTTGATTTGGTTAAGGATGCCGAGCAAAGAGTTCGAGTAATTCGTGAAAGTTTGAAAGTCGCCGGATCGCCAAAAGTCGTATCTGGATTTGAAAAGAAAAGATATTGAATATCGGGTTGGAGACAAGGTCTTTCTCAAAGTTTCACCTTGGAAGAAGGTGCTTAGATTTGGTCGTAAGGGCAAATTGAGTCCGAGGTTCATCGGGCCATATGAAGTATCCGAACGAGTTGGGCGATCGCATATCGATTAATTTTGCCCCGAGCTCGGAAGGATTCTAGCGTTTTCATGTCTCGATGCTTGACGATATAGGTCGATCCATCGCACGTAATTGCTCCATCGAGATTGAGATTCACCTAATTTGAGCTATGAAGAGGCCGGTTCGCATTATGAGGCGTGAAGTAAAAGAGTTGCGCAATAGGAAAATCCCATTAGTGAAGGTGTTGTGGCATAAACACGGAATGGAAGAAGCCACTTGGGAACTTGAGGACTCTATGAAAGAGCGATACGAGCCTATTTACCGGTAAGATTTTCGGGGCGAAAATTTCTTAAGTGGGGAGAGTTGTGACATCCTAAATTGACCCTAGTCGGAAAGTGGTTTGGGACCACTAAACCAAGTCATAATAATAATTAACCATCATAATTGATGCTCATTATATGTATATATGCATGTGTGAAAATTTCATGTTTGGATTTTGTTAATTGTAAGTGAATTTTTATCAAATAGGACTTATGTGAAAAATTTAGAAATGTGCTAGGCAAATGTAAGGTGGCCTATTAATACATGTGGGAAAGTGTTGTCCTTGCATGTCAAATTAGCCAAAATGAAGCATGATGGCCGGCCATACTATGGGTGGAAACATGTCTCCAACATGTTAGACTAGTGATGCATGTAGGAAACAATAAATTAAGAAAGTTAGCATTAAAGAAATGGAAAAAAGAAAATGATGATAACAAAAAAAAAAAAGAGTGTGGATGCTTTCCCCCCGCAGTACATGAGAGAAACAAAAACAAAGAAAGAAAGAAAAAAAAATGTTCATTCTCTCATTTTCTCCTTGCTTGGCTGAATGTACTAAGAAGAAAGGGGGGAAGCTTGAGAAAATCAGCCATGGGAGTTTGCTAGACTAAGGTATGTTGATGTTATCCATGAGATTTATGCATGTTTTAGTTGATAGTTTGAGTTCCACCTAACCCATGGTCTAAACCTTTACCATGAAATGGGGATGATATTCGGCCATGGGTGTTGTCTTCTTGGTATCATTGATGTTTGATGTTTGATGTTGTGGTGGTGAGGCATGAAGATGAGTTAAGGTTCAACTAAGGTGGATTTTTGGATGTTATTTGCATGCTAAAGGTAAAGCTTGTAATGATGCATGGTATGGTGTTGTATGGCATTTGGCCATGGTAGGAAATAAAAGGAAACTATGTTCGTTGTTCATGTCATTTGAATGAGAAGTGCTAGTAAGGTGAAGTACAAATGTTAGTGTTTGATTTACTAGTGTATATATGCATACTAGCCTAGTTGTGAACTTGAATCAAATTGGTGTTAAGTCGATACAAGCGACCTTACTTGTTGAATGTATCAAGTGTGGAAATCGGCCTTAACATGAATGTGTATGTTCGCCACATGAGCGAATACATATGTTGATGTGTATATTTGGCCTTAGGTAGCCTATTGAGGGCCTTAGCTTTTCCTTGATGCTTGAATGAATTGTATTGAATTGCTTGATGTAATATAAAATGTGCATGACCAATGTGTATCCAAGCAAAAGGGTGGCCATATGACCATTTAAACTCCTTGTCATATTCGGCCATAAGCTAGCATAATGAGGTTTTAATAAGTTAAATTTGTGTGAACTAGCTCAAGAACTCAAAGGATCAAAGTTGGACAAGGGAAAGACAAGTAATTGAATAGCCATTGAAAACGATGCGACAACATCCGAGGTAAGTCATTAAGCATATATTTGGTATTGATTTAAATGATCATAATATATATGCAATTGTGTTTAATGAATTGATGTGTAAATGAAAATGTATGTGTATGGAATGATGCCATTGTTGAATGTATAAAGGCAGCAAAATGCATAAGGTATTGGTCACGGCACTAAGTGTGCGGGTATAAATGGACACGGTGACAAGATTGGCACTAAGTGTGCGGGTTTAAAATTGTACAGCACTAAGTGTGCGAGTTTGATTCTATAGCACTAAGTGTGCGAGCTGAAAATATATAGCACTAAGTGTGCGGATTCACTATATGCTCTTGTATTACAATTGGCACTGAGTGTGCGACATTATCGAGTTAATCCGGACAGCGAATCGGGTAAGTACCTTGAGCTCATGACGAATAGGCAATATGTTCATGCTCGGGGTTGAGCTTGGTAAGCTTTAAATCTATGTGATGATTGCAATTGTGTGATTGTGGTGAAAATGAGTTAGTGTGTGAAAATGCCTCAAATATCTTATCGTATAAATATGAAATGTGGATGTATGGCTTGGTATGAGATTGAACCGAAAGGTCCGAGGAATTATGGTATAGTTCGATATGGATGAAGTACCTAGCCTTGTTTCATTGTTTCATTTTGTGATGAATTTAGCTAATGGATAATTGTAAAGTGCTTATGACTTACTGAGTTATAAACTCACTCGGTGTTTTCTTGTCACCCATTTTAGGTCTCTTGGACTCGTATTGTTGCGTGCTCGGACCGTCGTTGAAGTCATCACACCGGCTGAAATATTTTGGTATTGTCTTCGTTGTTGAAGAACATTTGGCATGTATAGGCTATTATATTTTGTTGAACTGTGGGTTGTAAACTTTAAGCCATGTGAAAATGGCCTATGTGGTCGTCGAGTGGGATGCTAGAACCTATAGCCACGAGTCTTAGAAACTTTAATTTTGATAAGGTGGCCATAATTTGTGTCATGTTTGATGGATGATTAAGGCCAAGGAAAGATTCATGAAATTGGCATAGTCTACTGCAGTAACTGTTGCGGACAGCAGCAGTGAGGTGAGATTGAAAAATCACTAAAAATAGTATAAGTAGAATTAAATAGTGAATAAATTATGCAATTGAAGCTTTATGAATCTAGTTTAATATGGATGGAACGAAACGACCATATGAGCAGTATATTGAGAGATATTAAAGTTCTCGTGAGACAGGGACAGAACGGTTTCTGGGTCCCCTGTCGTGACTTTGAAAATTTACTATAAATTATCCAGAAAGAATTAGAAGTCATGCCTTATATGTGCAGATTCCATTTTCAGTCTAGTTTCATTAGAAACAAACGTCACCAGTATTAAAGCCCTGTACAGAGAGATATTCAAGTTTTAACGCGCGAAGGTCAGTGTAGTCGACTTCTGTAACATTGGTGACTTTAACTAATAAACTGTACCAATTGGCCCAACCAAAATTCTAGAAATAAATCCATGGATAAATATATGAGTCTAAATTCAGGAAAATTTACGGAATCAGTTTCCGAGTTTCGAAACTCGAGATATGATTTTTATGGCGACAGTGATGCAGTTTTCCAGCCTGTCTGGAAATGCCAAATTGGTTGGTACCTTGAGAAGATTTGGCCCATTAACCCCTCGTGTCCGACACCGGCGACGGTCACGGGTTCGGGGTGTTACACTCCTCTTGAGTTGATAAACAATAAGCTCTATTGAGTTGAAAATGGTAAGCTCTATTGAGCTGAATAGTAAGCTCTTTCGAGCTGAATCGGTAAGCTCCAATGAGCTGAAATAGTAAGCTCTTACGAGATGAATCAGTAAGCTTATACGAGCTGTGGTGAGTCCGCAACAAATGTAGGAGTTCGACCAATACGGTAATCCCAGTAACATGTCACTCGTATCCAATAAATTCATATAGTTCAAACGGGGCTTGGTAACGAATACAATATACCATCAATGCATTCATATTTTAAGTATTTCAATTATATACATTCATTTCAACAAATACAAGTATAGAAAATTTTGATTCTGATTATACGAACTTACCTCGAGTTGCTCAAATAAAACTTTTGGCTATTCGTCTACTTTTCATTTTCCCTGATCTAGTTCCGGTAATTGCTTATTTTGATCTAGATATAACATCAAATTCAATATATTAACTTGAAAATCATTCAATTTAACATATAATACAAATTTTGGAAAAATTATGCTTTTGCCCCTAATGTTTTACATTTTTACAATTTAGCCCCTAATCTCGTAAAATGAAATCATTCAATTTAATCACTTTTAGATCATGGCTTGTAATCCTGGAGCCTTTCCTTTGACAACCCTAGCCGAATTTAATACAATTTTATAGCAGCCCATATTTTTGTTTATTCACACATCTAACCATGAATTTTACACTTTTCTCAATTTAGTCCTTAATTGACATTTTTGTCAAAAATCACTTTATAAAACCTGTTAATCTAGCTTCAAACATTAATAATCTATCATAAAACATCTAAAAAACCAAGCATTCAAAAATGACATCATTCAAAATCTATAGCAGTTTCAAAAACAAAAGTACGGGTTAGCTAGATTAAGCTACAATGAGCTCAAAAACGTAGAAATCATTAAGAACTGAGCAAAAACCACTCACCAATTAATCCTCAAAGCTTGGCGAAAGTAGCTTCGTCCATGGCTATTTAATTCATGCATTTTCAGTGGAGAAATAGATGGAAGATGATGATATTTGGTTTTGTTTTATTTTATTATTAACATTTTAACCATTTTACCATTTTAACCTTTAATAATATCATAAATTTCAACAATACCAAGCCATGGAATTCCAATATCAACACTTATGGGATAATTACCACTCAAAGGCTCCCACTATTTAATTTCATAGCCATTTAATACCTTTAACTTATAAAATTTCTTTACGAAAATTTCACACAAACATTCTGTCATACTGTAAACCTTAAGAAAATAATAAAATAAATATTTTGACTTTAGATTATGGTCTTGAAACCACTATTCTGATTAACCCTAAAAACGGGCTGTTACATTGGCCGTGTGACCCTTATAGACCAAAATTTTTAACATTTTCCTAAAATTTCTAATTTTTTTTTATTTAGTCTCAAACTCTTTCTATAGCATTTTTAGGGCCTCGAGGGCTTGATTAAGGGTAATTATGAATGTATTAGATTGTAATTAGATTATGTTCACATTGATGTATGAATTGAATGGTTTACTATTCTGTTTGTCCAGTAATACTCTGTAACCCTATTTCAATGACAAACACAGGTTAAGGGTGTTACACTTGCAGAACATATAGGATGCCCTTATTTTGTCCTCTTATTATGACAAGAGCTTTATGATACACCTTTTAGTTGTTTGACTCAATAAAATCCTGCAACCATCTGAATCTAAAATTCCCAAAGATGTGAGATTTTAGATCAGGTACATACTTGGCATCTGATAGTGTCTGTACAATTTCATCGTGCATCCTGATTTGTATTATTCTGGCCTCGGTTATCTTACATGGAGAGTTATTCCCTATCAGCACAACTCCACCTTTAACTGAACTATACATGGAGAACCAGTCCCTGTTGGGACACATATGGTAAGAGCACCCTAAATCAAGGATCAATTCGAATGTAAGCTTAGTGCTTTCACTCATAGACAACAACAAGAAATCATCACCTCTTTCTTCGGCTACAATAGCATCAGCAACTTCAGATTTTTGCTTTCCTTTCTTGTCATTTTCAATGTCCCTTGTAATATCCCATACCCAGTCCAGTCATCAAACCCGAGCTACAATATGCTACAGCAGTAAACTATGACAATTGCATACAATTTATCTAATAATAATCAATAAAACATTATATTTGTAATAGCCCGATTTTGGGCCTAATAGGAATAGTGGTTTGAAACCACAAATATGAGTTTAATAAATTATTTTAATATTATTTTATGTGTTATAGCACGATTATATGGGTGCATGAAATTTTTGGTGAATTAATTTTAGCGTTTGTGAGCTTAATTGCAAAAAAGGACTAAATCGCATAAAGGGAAAAGTTTTGTTTTACTATCCAAATATGTTAAATAGCTAGAGAATCAAATTGGAGGTACTTAAAGTACAAGTAGGCCATTTTGGGAGTGATGGCCGGCCATAGGGGACAAGAAAGTTGAAAAGTCAAATTTGGTGGACATTAGGTGACTTTTTTGGTAATAAAATAAAATAAAGAAAAAGTTGTCATCTTTTTTCATTTCTTCTTCTTCTTCCACTGAAAATGGCAGCAAACATGGGGGTTTGGAAGCTCAAATTTTCATCCACTTAGTTCCCTTGCAAGTAAGTGATTTTGATGGTCATTTTTTATGATTTTTGTATTTTTGGAACCCTTGTAGCTTAATCTAGCTAATGGAGGGATTATTTTGCAAAATGGTTGAAATTATAGGGTTTTTCCATGTGAATATTTATGTTGTTTGCTGAATTCATGATTGTGTAATAAACAACTTTTGTGAAAGGATTTTCATTAAAACACTTAATGTGGACCATTTTGTAAAGTTTGTTAAATGGATGGGAATTGTGCGAAATAATTGAAATTTTGAGTTGCTACAATAGTAATAAAGATTGGGTTAGGCTTGGGTAATAAGAAAATTTGATTAAAATCGATTTACGAGCCCAAGGGTAAAATCATAATTTTTGTGAAATTCTAGGGGCAAAATGGTCATTTTTCCAAAGTATAAATTATGGAATGTATTGGTTAATATGATGATTAAAGTAGTGAATTTTATCATTATAGATCAATAAAACTGAGATTTGGGGTTCAATCGGAAAGTACGAGGTTAGGGACTAAAATGGAGTAATTAGCCGAAATTGCATTCGAGGTCAGTCCTTGTGATTAAATAAGCATGATATCCATGTTATTGTTAATATGCTTGAAATCTATCTTGCTATCATTGTATTGAATTATATGTTGATGATATTTTACATGAGAAAGTGATGCCAAATGTTAATAACATTTGGGTGATGATTGGATACATTGAAAATTTGATGGAATATGATATTTCATTGAAACGAGTAAGTTGGGTGTAAATAACGCAACTAAATTGTTATCATATGCGATTGAATTATTATATCATAAATTGTTGATTGTGAATATGAGTATGTATGAATGGAATTGATGTAGTAGAAGCTCCCGGTTGAACCTTAGGAATAAATCGGATATTCATGCCATGACATTTGGGTCATTTGTGTGCTAGTGCAAGACATGTCTGGGACATGGTGTCAGCCTTAATCGCGATAGTCAGTGTAAGACCATGTCTGGGACATGGTATCAGCATCCTACCCTATGTTTGGGGCTTATCGAATATCCTTTAGTATTCTGAACGGTTCAACAGAGAGATTTATAGTTTAAGATAAATGAGGAAGGTTATGACCATGTTGTGAGTGGTACAGGTACCTACTTGAAACGTATAAGATGTGAGCTCAATATATGATATATGAATTGTATTTGATAGTGATGTGTAAGTTGTGCTTATGTTTATTTATGTATTAAGAACAAACTATGAAATGTTGTGAGCATGTCGCAAAGGTACAGGTTTGTACTCGAAACTCAAATGCTATTATGATCATGAAATGATGCAACTTTGGTAAGGATACAAATAAGTAAGTTATGCCTATGAGAATGAAATATTGATGACCTTGTGATTATGGTTCTCTACTTATGATGTACCAATATGTATTTTCACCATGATGTTTAAAATGGTTTGTAAAGGTGTTATAAGCTTAGTTACCATTATTTTACACTAAATTGTTTTGGGACAGTTGCAGTAGTCCAACTTGGAAAATACACTAAAAATAGTAGAGAAAGGGTTAGAGATTAAATAAAATATGAAAATTAAAGCTAATCGAGTATAGTCTCTCATAAAAGAAATAGGGTAAGCAAAAGAATTGCATATTATGAGATATTTGAATTTGTGTGAAATAGAGTCGAACAATTTGAAATCCTGCTTACGATTTGAGAAAATCATTAAAAATTGTAAAAAATAACTATGGGTTATGATTTATATGATTAGATTATTTAATAATTTTATTTTCAAAATAAACAAACGGGAACATCATTCAATCCCATATGAGAAGATAATTAATTTTTGTGAAGAGGGTTAGAACTATCAAATAGAAAAAAAAGGGTAACTTTAATGAATAAAATGTACTAATTGAATGAACCAAAACTTATAAAAATTTTATTGTAAGAATATATGTAAGTCTAATTTCAGGGAAAATTAGCAGATCTTAATTTGGAGTTTGGTATCTCCAGATATAAATAATTTAGTGACTGTGACTCGAGAAAACAGCTTGACCTGAGCATAAGTAAAAGTGCAAATATGGTTGTATTACCTTGAGGAGCAAGTTGATAATTGCTTATTATTTTTCATGTGGTCTTACTAAGCTATGAAGCTTACTCCATTCCTTCCCTTTTCTTTAGTGTTGTCAGGTTAGCTCAGGATTGGAGATCGTCGGAGGTAGCATCACACTATCAAGCCATCACCTTTGTAATATTGATATATGTTAAACATTTTTGAGTGACATGTATAGGGACTTATCTTTATGTTATGTGTTATTATGATTAGCCAAATGTGTTGGCTTATATTGAGTTATTTGTATATGGCCAAGAGGTGTGTCTTATTTTGATTATGGTTTGTGAACATATCTATCTATGCTATGTTCTAATTCTTGTGATGAGGTGGTGTGATTATGCTTGTTGGCCATATATGGTTGGTATTAATGCTATGAACGTGTCTTAATATGACATGCTAAGTCATTAAAATGATGTCATGATATGTGTCCTTAGTGTGTATAAAGATGGGAAGGATTAAGGGTAACATAAAGGCTTGGAAAATAGCCTAAGTGTTAACCACATGGGCAGAGACACGAACGTGTGTCTCAATCGTGTGAGGGACACGGCCTTAGCACACGGGTGTGTGACTTGGCCGTGTGACTCTAAATGTTTGCTGGCATCAAAATAGAGAGTTACACGGGCTGAAGACATGGGCGTGTCCAAGCCACGCGGGTGTGTGTAACCCACACGGCTAACCCACACGTTTTATATCTGACTCTCCAAAGTGAGAAAATTTTCTAAGTGTTGCAAAAGTTTTATATGTTTATGGCTTGGTCACAAACCACCCTGAATGCATGTTTTCGGCCCCGTAGGCCCATATAAGGGATGTTAAGCATATGTATGAATTTTTTTTTAAATAGAACAAAATTTTGTGGATGATTTTTACATGATTGACTGTATTTAAGTCCGGTAATGCCTCGTACCCTATGTCGGCGTAGGACACGGGTAAGGGGTGGTATAATATTAAATATAAGTTCATGTCAAACATACATTAAACTCAAATTCGAGTCTCAATTGGGCTTACGAAAGCCCTTAAAATAGCTCGGAACCAAAATAGTACCATTTTAAAACATTTACAAAATAATCGATAAAATGGAAAAACAGAGTCACAAGGCATATGGCCAATCCATGTGATAAAATTAAGGCCTTGTGGTGCTATCACACAGCCGTGTCCCCAAACCATGAAACATATTAATGTTGTGTAACTTAGGGTCACACGATTGTATCACCAGGCCGTGGTCATGTGAACTAAAAACCAACCTAACAAGTTAAACACATGGCTGTGTCATCTAACCATGTGTGGCACATGGCCGTATGGTAGTCCGTGTGCTGCAAAACTGACCTATTTTGGCAAGTTTTCATTGTAAGACCCCTAACCTATATCTGTCATCAAAACATGGTTTTAGAGCATTACCGGACAAGCGAAATAGTAAACCATTCATGTAACACCCCAAACCCGGCCTAGACGTTATGGTCGGATCTGACTATGTCACATAAGAGTGTTTTTAACCAAACCGTATCGATTTATAAACCATTCCATTCGTTATCTTTTACTTAGTCAAAAAATGTGTAATAGTCGAATTGTTTCGAAAATGTTTCTTTATCACAGAAGCTTTTGAAACCCATATATTGTTATTATTTTAAGAAACCATTTCTATCTTGAAAAGAAACACAGTTAATTTGTGGAAAACCATAATTTGACGTTGCAATTTTTAGTTCATGTTCCTAGCTCAAAAACGCAAATAAAATTCTAGAAGTCCGAGTCCAAAGTTACATAAAAAATCCCCAAAAAATAAAGTAAAAACAAAAGTAGAAAGTTCATAACCAAAATGTATGCAGTCGTGGTCACCGTCGAGTCCTCCACTACACCAATCCACTTTCTGTTGGGGATTACCTGAACAGATAAATAAATAAAGGGGTGAGTTTTAGCAACTCAGTTTGTACATCCCCACAGTATAGCATGCATACAAACCGATAATAGAATTTAGTCGTAATTCAGGCTTGAGCCTTTACAGATTCGGTGGGGCCCTTGGCCAACTCAAAAATAGAGTCAATTACAGTCTTAGGGCCTCAGCCCCTCTCAGATATAGCATGCGTAACAGATCAGAATAACAAAATATGCCCACCAACCCTGCACACCAACTCCGTCCAACCCAACACACCTTGTGGGGATAAAATCGACCCACCCATCTTTGTACAACATATATGGGGATAAAATCGACCCATCCAACCCTACACACAATGCAAAAAATATCATAAGTATACAGCTTAGCTGCTAGATAGCAGGCTTATGAAGCCCTTTAATACTTCCTTCACTTCATCATACCCACCCCGATGTAGTGCATCATATAATATGGCATGCTATAATGCAGATAACAGTTCATGCATTTATTTCAGAACAAATTAGATATTCATGCTAGGTATAACATGCTAACACTTACATCACAATATCACATTCATAGAATAGGGCTCTAAGTAAAGCTTACCGACCCTAGGACTGGTCACAGTTAACTTGGGCGACCCGTGCAACCTTACAGTACATTTCAGAAAAATGGGCTCACACGCCCATGTGGGCCCACAAGCCCGTGTGGCCCATAGGCCCAAATTGGCCTTGGCCATGTGAATCACACGGCCTGGCCCAGATTCCCACACGCCCGTGTGGTTCACTCGTGTGGGCCTACATGCCCGTGTGGCCCACACGACCCATTTGCTTGATCCTGTGCCTTACACACAGCCTATAAGCAATCACACGGCCGTGTCCGTCGCACCCATGTTAGGTGCGCACGGTCTATTCGTTGACAACACGCCCGTGTGGCATCGACAGAACGCTTTTCAGCTTTCATCAGATCTCATTTTCTGTGCAAACAGAGTACACATCTGGTTTAATTTCAACATGTAATCACTCCCGAGCACTCTAGAACCTATATTTTATAATTGAAACCCCAATTCCAGTCACTTAAATCAAGTTACTAAGGATAGGCAATTCCTGGAAGTTAACAATGACCTTACCTCTAATGAACAATGACAGTTCCTCGCTGATTAGAGCATCGTTTTAGCAGTCCACAGAATTTTGATTATCTCCTAAACAGAAAAGAATCTCTTAAGAACCCCACAATTGTAAAAATGAAACAAATGCATCCCTACACTTACCGAATTTGTGCCAAACGCAGAGATACGAACGATGATGGAAAATACCCAAAAACTAATATTAAAAGGAGTAAAATCAGCAGCAACAGGGGATTTTCAGCTGGGGAAGAAAAAGAAAGAAAAAGAAAGTGGAGGAGGGGGAAACTTGCAGAGAGGGAGAGCAGAAGTTTGGGTAATCTCAAATCCCCTATTTCACTCCCACTAAACCACATCCATTACCACTACTCAGTGTTCCAAACCAACTCAAACACTCTCACGACATTAGCAGTAAAATAAATCCCTTGCTCGTGTAGGGATTCGAACTCTAGACCTCCTACACTCCAACACACACCTTAACCACCAGACTAGCAGGCCCATTCTGATAAGCTTTTACAAATAAATACTTATAAGCCCGATCACCAAGGACAAGGCTTTATTCAAATAAAAACAAAATTTTTTCCCAAGCTAAGCTTGAACTTAGGACCTCACACACACACCTAGAACACTTAACCACTGAAGCAGATACAGATTTGTGTCATATTCAAGCAGAATCAAAAACATAAATTTCAGGGCATTACAATTCAATTCATACATCAATGTGAACATAATCTAATTACAATCAAATACATTCATAATGTCCTTTAATCAATCCCTCAAGGCCTTAAAAATACTATAGAAACAGTTCCGGACTAAATTGAAAACATTTGGAAATTTTAGGAAAAAGTTGAAAATTTTGATCTACTGTGTGACTCACACGATTAAGACACATGTCCGTGTCTCAGGCCGTGTGGACATTCGAATTAGGGATACACAGCTGTGTCCCATCTCGTGTCTATACTTTTGTAACTCACTAACTTGGGTCACACGGCACATGTAACACCCCTTACCCGTTACCGTCGCCGGAATAGGATATAAGGTATTACCAGAACATAACACATACCATTAAACATAATCGAGATATAAATATGTCATCCAAATTGATAGTGCATCGTATAGCATATGTCTTGAACAATATTAGCCCACTTTAATGGCTTGTACAAAGTATCTGGTCGAAATCTTGTAACTAATATTTTAACCTAGACAAATATGACACGTAACAAAATAATTAAGCCTACTATACATGCCATAATTCAAAACGTTTAGTTCAAATACCCTAAAGTATGATAGTGCGGGTAGATCTTCACGATCCTTAACTCCTGAGCAAGCCGAAGAACACTATAAGACAAAAGAGAGAAACAAAGTAAGCTTATAGCTTAGTAAGTAAGTATGTAAATACTAATTAAAGAATCTAACATGTTTACACAACAATTCAAGTTTATCTACTTTAACTTCACTATTCATTCCACTTTGATTTAGCTGTCTCTCTGCGTCATATTCACTAAATAAATCATAACTTGGGTTACAAAACTCAAAATTCAAATCCGTAAAATTTCCCTGAATCTAGACTCATAAAGCTTTTTGTTAATTTTTTTCTATAATTTTTGGTTCAGCCAATTAGTACAGTTTATTAGTTAAAGTTTCCCTGTTACACAGCTCGACTGATCTGACCTCTGTTCACTACGAATTGAATATCTCTCAGTACGCAATTCAAACAACCCTGAGGTCTGTTTCATTTAAAACTAGTCTCAATAAGAAATTTAGGCATATAAACTATATTTCTTAATTTTCTTTGTACAATTTTAATGATTTTTCAAAGTTGGAACAGGGGATCATGTATTCATCCTGAGCAAGTCACATACAATTGTAAATATCTCAAAATATAGAATTCCTTAGCTTGCTCTGTTTCTTTTATATAAAAGTAGACTCATTAAGCTTTAATTTTACATCTCATTAAACCTATAATTATATTCCTCCTATTTTTGGTGATTTTTCAAAATCACGTCACTGCTACCATCTAAAAACAGTTTTAATGCTAATTTCACTCTTTCACACATTCTTTATGCTACCCTCATTTTATCTTATATATGTATATACCACAAATCATTTTCACCACATTTCATTCACCATAAGTGTAGGTCCAAACCACAATATCACCACAAAACCATCCCGTTGAACAATTCGGATCAATCCTCGATATTTAATGGTTTCAGCACACAGCCCCACCATCATACTTCGTTTAGTTCGGCTCTCTTGTACACATGGTGAACACTTAGTACCACTCATGCGACCTAACCGATTTGTCTCGTAGCTCTCTTGTCTACATGGTGTCCTTCACTTGGAATCACGCATGCGACCTAGCTACATTTACCTTTCACGTAGCTCTCTTGTCTACATGGTGTCCTTCACTTGGAATCACGCATGCGACCTAGCTACATTTATCTTTCACGTAGCTCTCTTGTCTACATGGGATACATCTCGTATCACGCATGTGACCTAGCTACTACTGAGGTGTCTCGTAGCTTTCTTGTACACATGATGTGCACTCAGCATCATACATGTGACCTAGCTACGCTCCTCTATTTCATTCGATCTCTCAGAATGTTCAACCGGATCTCTCTATATTTATTTCCATTTTCCAATAGTCGATTTACATTTTAACATCAGCTAGTATGTTTATATAATAGGCTGAAATATAAGAATGTACATGAAATTATTGTAATATTTACATACAAACTTACCTTGGTGCAAAATGTGAAAATTTTGCAATTTAGTCCAAAACTTTTTCCTTCCCGCTTCGAGATCAATTCGCGTCTTTCTTGATCTATAATAACACATTTAGCTCATTTAATACTCATACTATTTATTTCAATCCAAAAATCACATTATGGAAAAATTACATTTTGCCCCTAACTTTTACAAAATTACATTTTGCCCCTAGGCTCGGAATTTAATTTCAGCCCTTATTCTTATGTTTTATGATATGCTGAACATTTTCTCTTCTACAACAACATCAAATTCTCACTCTATCATATAGTTATGAACAATAGGTATTTTCTGGAATTATCTTGCTTTTACTCGTTTTCACTTAAAACCGAGTAGCACAAGTTATTTAACATAATTTAAAACCTCATATTCTATCATAAAACATCAAAATACACAAATTTCACCTATGGGTATTTTTCCAAATGTGAACCCTAGGTTAAATTATTACTAGCATAAGCTTAATCGAGCTTAGGATTCCAAAAGCGTAAAGAACATTAAAAGCGGGCTTGGAATCACTTACTATGGAGCTTGAAAATTGAAGAAACCCTAGCTATGGAGAGAGGGAGAATTCGCAGCAACTAAGGAGGATGATGATCAATTTTGTGTTATTTTTCCCATTTTATTTCATTTAATATCCAAATGACCAAAATGCCCTCCTTACTAAACTTTCAAAAATTCCTTCCACGTCCTAATTTTGTCCATGAATTTAAAATTGGTCAAATTGCTATTTAAGACCTCTAATTAATATTCCAAAACAATTTCATACTAAAACTTCCGGATGTAAATTTTGCAACTTATTCGATTTAGTCCCTATTTTCAATTTAAGCACTTTAGGCATAGAATTTCATCACGAAATTTTCACAAAATCATGCAATCATATCATAAACCCCAAAATAATTATAAAACAATTATTTCTATCTCGGATTTGTGGTCATGAAACCACTATTCCGATTAGGCCCTAATTAGGGTTGTCACAATTCTCCCCCTTTTGAGATTTTCGTCCTCGAAAATCTTACCGAAAAGAGGTTTGGGTATTGTTTCCTCATAGCTTCTTCGGTTCCCACGTAGCCTCTTCTATCCCATGTACGTGCCACAATACTTTCACTAAAGCTATACTTTTATTTCTTAACTGTTTAACCTCTCGAGCCAAAATCTTTATTGGTTCCTCCTCATAGGTCATATCCGATCGAATCTCAATTTCATTGGAGAAATCACATGTGAAGGATCGAACGATAACGTCATAACATTGATACATGAAACACGTTATGAATTCTTTCTAACTCTGCGGTAAAATAACCGATATGCCTGGTCCAATTCTCAAGAATCTCAATGACGCCCAATAAAGCGCGGACTCAACTTGCCTTCCGACTAAATCTCGAATCTTTTCCATGGTGACACCTTCAAGAACACTTTATCACCCACGAAATTCAATCTCTTTTCTTTTAAATATGCATATGACTTTTGTCGATCTGAAGCAGCTTTTAAGCAATCCCGAATTACTTTTATTTTCTCTTCGGTTTCTTTAACTAGATCAACTCCATGAATCTGTTTCTCACTAAGCTCGGTCCAATATAAAGGAGTCCGACACTTACGACCATACAAGGCTTCAATGCGGTGCCATTTGTATACTTGATTGATAAGCTGTTATTGTAGGCAAACTCAATCAAAGATAGATATTTCTCCCAACTACCTCCAAATTCTAAAACACAGATCTAAGCATATCTTGAGTACCGGATTACTCTTTCTGTTTGACCATCTGTTTGTGGATGAAATGCGGTACTAAAGTTCAATTTTGTACCCAAAGCTTCTTGTAACTTTTTCCAAAATCTCGAGGTAAATCTTGGATCTCTATCTGATATTATAGACATAGGTACTCCGTGCAACTTCACAATTTCAGCAACATATAATTCGGCTAATTTATCAAGTGAGTAATCAGTGCGTCTTGGTATAAAGTGGGTGACTTTGTTAATCTATCAACCACTACCCAAACATCCTTCTTTTAGGAGTTAAAGGCAAACCGGTTACAAAATCCATGGTAATCTTGTCCCATTTCCACTCGGGCACCATTACGGTTGAAGTAATCCTAAAGGCACTTGATGTTCACTTTTACTTGTTGACGATCAAACACTTGGTTACAAATTCGAAATGTCCTTTTCATACACCCTGTCTGACTTCTTTAAATCATTATACATTTTGTGCTACCAGATGAGCGATAAACACCATTGTCGCCTCATGTAATATTTTACGAATCAATTTATCGTTTTTCGGCACACATATCCTGTCTCGAAACATCAAACAATCATCCGGTCCAACTCGAAAATCGAGTCGTAACTTTGATTCGCATTGAGTTCTCTTGATCCGCAACTCACTATCATTCTTTTGAGCATCACAAATCAAGCGGAGAAATAACGGTTTAGCTCTCATTTACGCTAAGATTGACCCATCATCGGACAATGCTAACCCGTGTTCATGGCTCTCAAAGTAAAAAGAAATTTTACGCTCAAGGCGTCAAGAACTTCATTTGCTTTTCCCGGATGATAATCAATCACTAGATCATAATCCTTTAATAATTCAAGCCATCTTATTGTTGCAAATTCAGATCCTTTTGATTCATCAAGTACTTCAAACTTTTGTGATCGGTAAAATTCGGCATTTTCACCGTACAAATAATGTCGCCAAATCTTCAAGGCAAAAACAACAATGACCAGTTCCAAATCATGTGTAGGATAGTTCTTCTCATGCGGTTTTAAGCATCTCGAAGCATAAGCTACCACTTTACCCTCTTGCATCAACACACATCCAAGG